>NC_137277.1:462500-1662500 GCF_054371585.1 Giraffa tippelskirchi | reverse complement strand
AAGTCACAACAAAGCAGGTGAGTTTATCAGCCTATCGCCCTGGCATCTGACACCACAGAGCTGTCTCTGCTTCTGAAATTCCCTTCTGGCTTTTCTGGGTCACCTTCTCTCCAGGCTGCAGTGGCTCTGGTCAGCCCTGCAGGCACTGGGGCCCTGGGGAATGAGGTCAGGACCTCGACCTTGGCTGTGTCCGGCAGGAACTCTGTACCGACCGTGAGGATGCAACCAACCTCGTTCACAGCGGCCTGGAGGCCCAGACCGCGGGAGGGAGAACCTAGAATCCACGTCAGGGTGAGACACCCCCACCCCATGGCCTGTCTCAGGGGAGACGCTCTGCCTCTCTGAACCTCACTGTCGTCATCCACAAAATGGGACCATAAGAACCTCTGCCGCACAGGGCTGCCGAGGAGGTGAAGGAGGACTTGGAAAGGGACTTCCCGGGTGGCTCAGCGGTAAAGAGTCCGCTGGCCAATGCAGGAGGCCCAGGTTTGATCCCTAAGCCCCTGCCCCCTCGCTCCGGCGCTCAGTCACAAGAGAAGCCACCGCAGTGAGAAGCCTGCAGACCAAGGCCCAGCACAGCCCAGGTAAGTGAGGAAATAAAGGATGCTGCTGTCCTGTGCTCCGTCATGTCTGAGACTCTGCGACCCCACAGACTGTGGCCCCCCAGGCTCCTCTGTCCATGGAGTTTTCCAGGCAAGAATACCGGAGCAAATTGCCATTTCCTACTCCAGGAGATCTTCTCCACCCAGGGAACGAACTTTTGTCTCTTGTGTCTCCTGCATTGGCAGGAAGATTCTTTACCACTGTACCACCTGGGAAGCCATATATATGTATATATGTATATATATATATATATATATATATATATTTTTTTTTTTAAAGAGGGAAAAAGCCCCTATCAATGAACCATATAGAATCCAAAGAAGTTGACTCCAGCAAGAACAGTCCCACAAAACCCCAAAGCCCAAAGCCCTGACATTTCAACAGGTCAGTTTTTGCTAAAAAACCCACGCTCATGACAAGCCCTTGTGGTACGGCCTCGTGGGCGGACGCGTGGGTCACAAGTTCTAATTGTGGAAACTGTCTGACACACAGCCTGTTGACATGAGTCACTGGGTGTTTGAGTCTCAAGGCCAAGGTCCCTCGTGAGACTGCTTTGAGGATGTGTGTGTCCTCGTGAGAAGACAGCGGGACCTGAAATCCCTTTCACCCTGGAGGCTGAGTATGCAGTCCTGACAGTAATGGGCTTTGGAAACTGCAGGTGGTGGCCCACCGGCACCTCCCCCCTCTGGTTCCCCTCAACTTCCTTCTCCGGCGTTTGCTCCTGCCCGGGAGTCTCTCCTCTTAAATACATACCTCTGTTGATTCAGGATCCAGCCTGGTCACCTGAGTCAGTCATCGCAAACGGCAATTCACATAACTTCAGTCCACTTGTAAAACCCACAGGGGACAAAAGTCAACTTTACGTGGAGGACTCCGTAAAGGGGCTGTGAAAGGAATCAGCCTTTGATGGTAGGGTCTGGGTGGGAGAGGGCGTGATGGCGTTCCTTCCTTTCAAGGGCAAATATTTCTGCCTCCTAAATATTTGGATTTCCTCTCTGGAGTCTTCCTGAGCTTGTTTTCTGAATTGTCAAGGTGTTGGATCACATAGAAGGCTTTTCTCTTCCAGATTCTGTGGCCGGGCCATTAGGAGAACAGACAGAGAAGGACATCCCCAAGATCAGGCTGGATTTTCTTTTAAAGTCTCAAAACGGTGTGTGTGCGTGTTTGTGTGTGTGTCTGTGTGTGTATGTAACTTGAGCCTGTTTATATAAAAGGGCTTCCCAGGTGGCTCAGCGGTAAAGAATCCGCTTGCCAATACACAAGATGCTGGTTCGATCCCTGAGTTGGGAAGATCCCCTAGAGAAGGAAATGGCAGCCCACTCCAGTATTCTTGCCTGGAGAATCCCATGGAGAGAGGGGCCTGGTGGGCTACAGTCCATGAGGTCGCAAAGAGTCAGACAAGAGTGAGCAACTAAACAACAAATTTATATAAAAACATGGGTGCGCATGTGTTTTAAAAAGATATTTGGCAAAAAAGAAGCAGAGTCACGGATCTAGAGAACAAGCTAGTGGTGAGCAGTGGGGTCGGGAGGAGCAAGTGTGGGAGAGTGTGGGGTACAAGCTACTGGGTGTGAGGCTACCAGGATGTGCTGTACAACAAAGGAATCCAGCCAATTATTTTGTGATATTGTAATTGGAAAGGGCTTTAAAAATCGTATTAAAATTTTTAAATTGTTTTAAAAAGATGTTGGCGAAAATGTTAATAGTCAGTTTCCATAGGAAGAATCGACAGGCTTGCGTCCCAGCCACGCGCCTTACAGGGGATTACAAAAGCTCTCTGTTGCCTTGTCTCTGAGGCTGGGGCTTCCCTGGTGGCTCAGAGGGTAAAGCGTCTGCCTGCAATGCAGGAGACCTGGGTTCGATCCCCGGGTTGGGAAGATCCCCTGGTGAAGGAAATGGCAACCCACTCAAGTACTCTTGCCTGGAAAATTCCATGGATGGAGGAGCCTGGTGGGCTACAGTCCATGGGATCGCAGAGTCGGACACGACCGAGCGACTTCACTGAGGCTGGATGGAGACCTTGTGTGAGGGTTACACAATACAGAGGAAGCACTCCTTCAGTGCTGACTGGACCTTGAGGACACGGGTGCTGCCGCTGTGCTTGGCTGTTCCACTGGGCTGAGCCAGCGCCTGGAGGATGGGTCAGAGTCCAGCTCACAGAGAGGACAGGGAGGAAGCAGCCCTAGGGTCACTTTACACCCCCGTGGGAGGGGCAGCGCCCAGCTTGGCACGCTCCCTCCCTGGAGGCACAAATCACAACAGTTCTTCTGGGAAAGCCAGGGGAATCTGTCAGGTGACCTCCAATGACCCCTGCCCCCCAGAGACATGAGGGATCAGAGCTGCTCCTGACCTCCAAGTTGATTTTCTTGGACAAACTTGGAGTGAGCGAAGCTTGTCGCTTTGACTCTGCGCTTTCCGTCACCAATCAATCCCGCTTCTGACGAGCATATTCCTAAGATGTGTTTCAAGAGGTCTGAAGTGTTTAAGCCAATATGCTTTTTTACAGTCTCCGGTTACAACCAGGTCTTGCTGAAGGACCCATGCTGACTCCCTAAGGGGACCTTGCCTTTGCTCTAATCCACCTGTGTTAGTGTTTTACCTTAACTCTCCAGGCAGGGTTGCCAGATACAAGACAGGGTTCTTAGTTATATTTAAATTTCAGGTCAGCAGTGAATCACTTCTCATGTGTATGTCCCACATATTGTATGGAACATACTTAGACCAAGAGAGTATCTGTTGTTGATCTGAAATCCTAACAAACTGCGCATCCTCTTTTCTTTGCTCTATCTGGCAACTCTGTGTCCATGAGAAATCCTATTTCACCCCATCCAAGGACTAACCGGGCCCGGCCCTGCCTAGCTTCCAAGATCAAGGAGATTGGGCATATTCAGGCCGATATGACCGTAGGCAATCCCACTCCTGGGCATGTATTTGAAGAAAACTGTAATTCAAAAAGATACGTGCGCCCCTGTGTTCATAGCAACATTACTTCCAACAGCCTAAATGTCGATCGACAGAGGAATGGATGAAGATGTGGTCTATACATACAATGGAATTTTACTCAGTCATAAAAAGAATGAAATAATGCCATTTGCAGCAACATGGATGGACCTAGAGATTATCATACTAACTGAAGCAAGTCAGACATAGAAAAACAAATATAGTATCACTTTTATGTGGAATCTAAAAAGATTTAATTTATTTACAAAACAGAAACAGACTCACAGACTTTGAAAACAAATCTGTGGCTGCCCAAGGGGAAGTGTGGGGAAGAGGGGTAAACTGGAAGTGTGGGGTTAACATAGACACACTGTTGCTAAGTCACGTCAGTCATGTCCGACTCTTCGCGACCCCATGGACTGTGGCCTACCTGGCTCCTCTGTCCATGGGATTTCCCAGGCAAGAGTACTGGAGTGGGTTGCCATTGCCTTCACTACTGTATATAAAACAGATAATCAATAAGGATCTACTAAATAGCACAGGGAACTCTGCTCAATAGTCTGTAATAACCTGTACGGAAAAAGAGCCTGAAAAAGAGTGGATATGTGTATATGTAAAACGGAATTACTTGGCTGTCACCTGAAACTAATACAACATTGTAAATCAACAGTACCCCCCAGTATGAAATACAAATTTTAAACATTAAAAATAAAACACAAAAATTTTATTTCCCTATTTCCAAATTCTTGGAGTGGGTAGTGCCCTTGAGAATGCTTCTGTAACATAGACGCAGTTCTGGGAAGGTAAGCACGGTCACTCTTTATGCACAAGAACACATATCCACACACACAGAAAATGTCCCCCTCTGCATGGCGCTGGGTGGCTCCGGGAGAGAAGAGGCTGGGCGCTCACAGTCTCCGCCTTCGGGGGGCTTGCAGTGTAGACTCTAGTTCGTGTGCACGTGTGCTCACTTGCTCAGTCGTGTCTGACTCTGTGTGACCCCCTGGACTGGAGCCCGCCAGGCTCCTCTGTCCAGGGGATTCCCCAGGCAAGAATACTGGAGTGGGTTGCTATTTCCTTCTCCAGAGGATCTTCCCCACCCAGGGATCGAACCTGCATCTCCTGCACTGGAAGGTGAGTGAGTCACCTGGGAAACCCTCTAGTACCTCTAACCACCAAAGCCAGAGCAGAGCACAGAGCCCTGCGGAGGTCTCCAAGCCTCCCGAGATCAGAGAGGTGGGGACGGCACTGGCCGGATGGGGCCGGATGAAGAAGGACTCCTTGCTGGGGTGACGACCTCTGGCTGCCCCTCAGTGTCACGAGGTGGAAGGAGTGAGCTGAACGCATGCAAAGTCAAGGGAAAGAGTGACGTGTCTCTGGTGGCTTCCTCTGGGCAGAACAGAGATGACCTGAAGAGGTGAAGAAGGGGAAGTGAGTCTGGAAAAAGGGGGTGAGATCAAGAAATGCACAAATGGAAAACAGGCCGAGGGAAGAACCCAGCGTCACCCCAACGTTCGTGTGCATGCTTATCAAACACGGAAGTGTTCCCAAATGTTCACCCCAGAGGCAGCGGGGACCAGCTTGTCCTCCGAGCAGATGGCTTCGTCCCACCGAGAGTGAGTTCTGTTCACACAGTTGGTACCTCGGGTGAACTCACTCCCGGGGTCCAGCGCACGGTGTGAAAGAGAATCAGGTCTGTTCCAGCTACGTCTGGGCGAAGGTGACCATGGAAGACTACAGGGGTATCACTCACTTGACAGGTTAGATGCAGCCAGAGAAACCGGCCAGGAAATGCATTTTTGAAAAGAAAATTTGTTTCCCGATTTTTCTTTTTGGCAGATTTAATTAATTAATTTTTTATTGGAGTAGAATTGCTTTACAATGGTGCATTGGTTTCTGCTATACAACAACATGAATCGGTTACAAGCGTACCTATACCCCTCCCTCTTGGACCTGTCACTGCCCCCACCCCACCCCTCTAGGGCATCACAGAGCCCAGAGCTGAGCTCCCTGTGCTATACAGCAGCTTCCACTAGCTGTCTGTTGCACACACGGTAGTGTATACGTGTTGATGCTTCATTGTCAATTCATCCCACCTTTCCCTTCCCCGTGTCCACAAGTCCATTCTCTCTGTCTGCATCTCTATCCTTGCCCTATTTCCTGATTTTTCAATTAAAAAAAAAAAAAAGAGCCCTGGGCTCTCAAACCTAGTTCGCTCATTTCTTATCAGACTTTCGATTTAGCACGTGTGTGAGCTAAAAACCCAGATTAGACTCAGTTTTCTCATCTGTAAAATGAGAGTGTGGCCCATGTTTCTACATTCCCCTCCAACTGACCCAAAGGAAAGTTCTCGGTGAGGGAGGAGTTGGCGGGTAACAGGCCCGCTTGGAGGGCCCACGGCACCTGAGGTTCCCTTCGTCCTTTCTGGGTGACAGATGTAGGTGAAGCTGGTCTGGGAGCCAGGAGCCCACAGGAAGGGTGCTGAGGGGGGACCAGCCCTCCGTCCACTGAAGAACCAACCACCTGGAAAGGCAAGGCCGGCAGAGTGCCTGACAGTGGACATCACAGATCTGCAGTGGACCATGCCTCCTGTACCCAAGCCCTCCCCAGGTGCAAGGTGCCTCTGCTTGACTCCGTCTGCTTCAAGCAACAGGAGGGGACAGAGGGGATCCTGTACCAGCTCTCAGCCGACGCCTTAAGGAAGCTCGGTGGATCCTGCTTTTGCCCTCTTGGGAGATCAGAGCTACCACGTAATGTGCGCCCTGAATCCTGATGGAGAGGCCACAGGGCGAGGGATGCCCTGGACCCCGTAGAGAGCTGAGCACCCGGCCAGACGTTTGCCCCGCGCCAGGCCATCGGCCACCACCCTGCCTCTGACTTCTGAGTCACCTGACCCGGGGGCAGGGACAGCACCTTGGATGGTCCTTGTTTAAATTCCCGACCCAGATCTTTGAGCAAATAGCATCTCCGCTATTTTCAGCCCTGACGATTTGGGTGCAACAACAGGTCATGAAACCCCGCGCTCTTGGGAAAGGTACACCATCCTCCCCCCAAAATATGCCAGGAATCTGTGCCGTCCAGTTGGTCACGTTTCTCAGGGTCAGAAGAAAGGAGAGCGGAGTTTAAACCACCAACGGAGCACATCCTGTTGGGAACCAAGCAGGTGTTCCCTCGGCTCCGGGTTGGAGAGGCGGTGATAGGCCCCCAGGGGAGCTTCTCAGAGCACCCTGGGCTGAGGGACCCGCCCCGACCTTGTTCAACTCCAGCCGTGCCTCACCAGACACAGTGACTCGGGGGCTGTGTTCACTGGAGGATGGGGTGGGGAGGCACCGAGTCAGGGCCGCCCCCCACTTTCCGGGAGGCAGCAAGAGCTAAAGGAGACAGGGGGCGGTGAACGGGGGGGATGGAGGCGGGAAGTCACCCCCTTGGGCAGCAAAGGCAGCTCCTAGGGCCCCTTCAGGACCCCCAGGACAGGGAGCAGGAGGGAGAGCGGCCGTAGGGACCCCGCCAAGAAGGGGCCTAAATCCAGGGCACGCACGGGGGCGGCGGCAGGCAGCGCTCACTCCGCCGGGTCGGGAGCGGCAGGGTTCTCTGCACCCGGGGAGGCCCTTAAGGTGCAGAAACAGGAGCGCAGGTCTCCTGGCTGTCGAGGTGCCGTCCCTGGGGCTGGAGGGCAAGTGAGAAAGGACCCGGCCGGGCTAAGGCCGAGAAGGGACCAGCGCTGACCCCCTGCAGCTCGCTCAGGAGAGATGCTCAGTACCCCTTGTTGAATAGGAGTTCACTTCCGGGTCAAAGGGAGGGGTTCACGCCCGGGTCAAGGGGGCGTTCACTTCCAGGTCAAGGGGAGACACTGAAGCTATTTCCACAGGGGTGAGTGGAATGACAGTGGTGAATAGAATGGTGAGTCGGCTGCTGGGGGGACTAGCCAAAGGGGAGATGGGCGACCGGGCCCCGAGCAGGGGGCGGGGGGGCCAGAGAGAAAGGATGGGGGACTGTCTTCAGGAAGAACCTGGCCAGGAGGGGCGGTGGTAGGAGGGGTGTCCGGCCCACAGGCTCTGGTCCAGCCTGCGCATCACAGCGCCAGGTGACGCGGGCCGGCAGCCACCTCTCTGCAGGGCTCAGCTGTGTCTGAACCGAAGGTGAGAGGTTCCCTTCTGCTCGGGGACCTGGTAGCTCTGAGGCCTGGTGACTCATGTGGAGAGCGATAGGGTGGTGTCAGGAAGGGTTGGAGCCAGGAGGATCAAAGACAGCCCTGAGGAGGCTCACGGAGAAAATGATGCATCCGTCAGCAGAAACCGAAGTCAGAGGGGAGGACGGGGCTGCGCTGGGTGGGAAAGCTAACGTGTTCGCCGTTAGGGAAGTTTGAAGGGGATGAGGACATGTCTCCACGTGGGCAGCAGAGGCAGAAGATCATGGTCAACGAGAACATCCTTTCTACTCCCCACTCGCCCCCACCCCACAGACATCAGTTCAGTTCAGTCGCTCAGTCATGTCAGACTCTTTATAACCCCAGGGACTTTAGCACACCAGGCCTCCCTGGCCATCACCGACTCCCAAAGCTTCAGCATCAGGGTCTTTTCCAGTGAGTCAGTTCTTCGCACCAGGTGGCCAAAGTATTGGAGTTTCAGCTTCAGCGTCAGTCCTTCCAATGAATATTCAGGACTGAATTCCTTTAGGATGGACTGGTTGGATCTCCTTGCTGTTCAAGGGACTCTCAAGAGTCTTCTCCAACACCACAGCTCAAAAGCATCAGTTCTTTGGCGCTCAGCTTTCTTTATAGTCCAACTCTCACATCCATACAGGACTACTAGAAAAACCATAGCTTTGACTGGACGGACCTTGGTTGGCAAAGTAATGTCTCTGCTTTTGAATATGCTGTCTAGGTTGGTCATAGCTTTTCTTCCAAGGAGCAAGCGTCTTTTAATTTCATGGCTGCAGTCACCATCTGCAGTGATTCTGGAGCCCAAGAAAATAAAGAGATACCCAAGTCCTAATCCTTCAAACTTGCCAGTGTAGGAGAGGTGGGTTCCATCCATGGTCCAGGAAGATCCTCCGGAGAAAGAAATGGCAGTCCACTCCAGTATCCTTGCCTGGAGAATCCCACGGACGGAGGAGCTTGGTGGGCTGCTGTCCATGGGGTCGCAAAGAGTCGGACACGACGGAGCGGCTGAGCACAGTGCAGGCTTCCAGGTCCTGGTAATAGAGATGGCGCCTTTTTTCAGTGCCCAAGCCATGAAGCCACTACGTACAACAACTGCACGCAGAGCACATCCGTCCCATCTTGGGACCTTGAGGGTCTGTCTCCTGGGACCTGCTCTGTTCCAGGGGAGCAAACAGGGACCCTAAGAGGGGTTGGTTTGTTCACTGCCTTAAAGCTGGTCCCCAGTGTTAGAGCCAGAATCAGAAGCAGATTCAAAATGTTCCAATCCAGCACCTGAGGTCTATTTTAGAAGCAACTGAGCAGCTTAAATACGAAAAGAGACACTGGCTTGGTGACGTGACCCTTGCTGTCCAGGGCGGTCCCAAGACCGGGCTCCAGAACTAGGATCTGAGGTCAGTGTATCTCTGGATACACGCGTTCTGCACACGTGAGGTGTGGTCCTCGCCCCCACCGGGAGGTGCAAGGCAAGCAAGACAGGGCACTTTCCAGATCACTGTCTGGATGCATGGTGGGGGGAGTCACTTGCCAAAACAGGTCCCTCCATTGGCTGCCTGGTGGCCCAGCAGGGTGCCCTCCCATGAGGCAAGCTGTCCGGTTAAGCAGGGCAGCTCACGGGAGTGAGCTGGAGAAGACAGAGAGGATTGATGAGAGACAGACAGACAGACAGCACAGAGCACCCTGTCTCCTGAGCCACCTTGCGCCCTGAAAACACCCGGAAGAGACACCTGTGCCCTCACTCCCCGCACCCTTAAGGCAGCCTCAGCACCTCTCATTCCTCTGGGCGGATCTGAGGACCCCCCCCGCCCAGCCCCACACCCCATGTAGGTCACCAGACACAAAGCAGAGGCAAACTTACACAGTTAACAGTATCTGCCCCAATTTTTGTTTTGCATCTTTGCGTTGATATGTCTACATCTTTAATTCTCTTTTGAGGTGATACTCTTTTAATTGTGTTTTATTGACATATAGCTGATTTACAATGCTGTGTTAATTTCTGTTGTCCAGAAAGGAGATTCAGTTATACACATATATACATTCTTTTCCATTCTGGTTTATCACAGGATATTGACTGTAGTTCCCTGTGCTGTACAGGAGGACCTTGCTCTTTACCCATTCATGTACAATAGTCTGCATCTGCTAACACTGACCTCCCCCTCCATCTGTCTCCTGCCCCTCCCCCTTGGAGGTGATGTTCTTAAACGCCTTCCTGAACTAATTTTGCTTCCTGTCACCCCTGTGAATCCACCTGGGCAAGTCAGATTTGCAAGGGGGCCTTCTCTACTGAGATAGGTCCCGGGAGGGCCCCTCACGGAACCAGTTTCAGACGAAGACCTCCTCGGGTTCCTCTTTTTCACGCTCTAAGAGCCAGAATGAGATGGAGCAACCTGGGACCCTGTTTTTTTCTATATCAATGTTGCCTCAATGAAAAATGCTTGAAAAATGAATGTTAAACCCTTCACCCAGGGAGGAAAGTTCAGTATCTGCCTGAACACAATGCTAACTCGGAAAAAAATACCTACTTTGTGCTTTTCCGTAGTAAAAACAGAGGCGAGCTGAGCCCTGTCGGTCGTCGGTCACGGACACGACCTGGGTTTACGCCTGTGAGCTCGGTGGGCCGCGGGGGCCGGGCACGTGTCCTGTTAGCACCATTGCATCTAAAGTCTCTTCACTTGAGCCCCTGTCTAGGCAAAGCCCCTAATTGTTACCCCCAAGACTCTCTTCGAAGACCTGGAACAATGGTAAACATGTACAAGGCTCTGCTCCCCACCCTCTGGGGAAGAAAATATAGGCCTCTTTTTCCTAAAATAATTGAGAACAAGTAGACATGGTTTCTTTGGGTCCATAGTTCAGCCTTGGCACTGATCCTGTGTTACAAAGAGTTCTATTTGGATGCCTGAAATCAAAACAGATTGGTTTCATACAATTTCACTTGTCAATTTACCTCAATAAAGCTGAAGGATCATTTGTTTTCATGAATAAGTGTTAAAATACAAAAAAAGAAAAGGTTGGATTCTTGGACTGTGCTTAGGAATCCCATTCTTAGGAGGGTGACCGTGGCCAACGCCACTCTCCCTTCCCCGCCCCCTCCCTCTGGTATCCCCGACGGGGCGGTGAGCTCATGTATTGCGGGGCGGTGAGCTCATGTATTGCCTTGGGTGACAAAGGTGGTGTTACAGACTGAGGATTTCACACGTTGCTTTCTGATTTCTCTGGGGGGGGGAAGCTGCTGCCATAAACGAAGCGGAAAGGAGGCCAAGAGGTAAAAGGAAGACAAAGAAACTCAAGCGAGTGAAAAGAATAACATTAAAAAGATGAAATAAAAAAGATAAAAACTGTAGTATTAGGTTGGCCAAAAGGTTCGTTTGGGTTCTTCCGATACTTCTTGAAAAAACCCAAACAAACACTTTGGCCGACCCAATAGCGCCCTCAGTTTCTGCCTCTGGCCCTGAGCAGTTTCTGCCTTGAAGGTGTGAAAACAAACTCCCTGTGCAGGTGTTTGCGATGAGGCGCCCAGAAAGGCAAGGCGTCTGCCTAAAGTCATGCGGCAGAGGAGCCTGGGTTTGAATCCGTGTTCTTCTTAAAGCTTCAGAGCCCATGTTCTTGTTGATCAACGGCAGAAGCACCCTGTCCTCAGCCCTTAGAGAATCTTACCAAACAGAAGAAAGAAGCAGCAGAGGAGTCCCTGGAAGAGTCATCATTCAGAGTCAAAACTTGGGTGGAAAGCATTTAGCGCGCCTGTCTTGTGCTGGCCTCGGCCGTTTGCACCTCTCGTGTCATTGAACAGAGACCATTAAAGAGACAAATCGCACAGAGGCTGGTGGGGAAAGTGCAACCCCCTTGGGGACACAGGGTAACCTGGCCGTGTGAGGACCGGACCGGGGCGGAAAGCATCTTGATGTCAGGGGGTTGGCGAAATTCCACCCCGAACGCCTCCAGCTCGGCTTTGAGCTGGTTTTCACACTTACAGCACTACCTGCTCAAGACTACGATGTCTTTGTTTTTTGCTAACTTCTACTATGAACAATTTCCAAATGTCCACAGCATTTAAAAGAATAGCACAACGAGGGGCTCAGTGGTGTCTCAGTGGTAAAGAACCCGCCTGCCAGTGCAGGAGACGTGCGCTTGAACCCTGCTCCGGGAAGATCCCACAGGCCAAGGGGCAATAAGTCCGTGCATCACAACTCCGGAGCCCGTGCTCTAGAGCCCGTGCCCCCAAACCATCAGAGCCCGCTCGCCCAGGAGCCCAGGCTCCGCAACGAGAAGCGCCACGAGAAGCCTGCGCACCGCAACTCTAGAGGAGCCCCTTCAGCAACGAAGACTCAGCACAGCCAAAAATTGATGAATAAATAAAATGATGAAAAAAACTGAAAAAAATAAAGACTAGCACAACGAACAATTTTTTTTTGACCTGTTGTCTTATTTTATTCAAATACCAGGCTGCTCACACATGGTCCAAGAACACCCGAATAATAAAGCAAACATAATCACATGTTACATATTGGTCTTCAAACATCACAACCAATGATGCCACACTTGGCTATGATCTCGCCAGCATGAAACCACATCCACAGCTCAGCGGTCACCAAACCACCCAGCAGAGCTGCCTTAGCTGGGAGCTGTCTGAAGCTAGCAGCTTGAGCACCATTCAGTTCAGTTGCTCAGTCGTGTCTGGCTCTTTTGACCCCCTGGACCACAGCACGCCAGGCCTCCCTGTCCATCACCAACTCCTGGAGTCCACCCAAACTCACGTCCATTGAGTCGGTGATACCATCCAACCATCTCATCCTCTGTCGTCCCCTTCTCCTCCTGCCCCCAATCCTTCCCAGCATTAGGGTCTTTTCCAATGAATCAGTTCTTTGCATCACGTGGCCAAAGTATTGGAGTTTCAGCTTCAACATCAGTCCTTCCAGTGAATATTCAGGACTGATCTCCTTTAGGATGGACTGTTTGGATCTCCTTGCAGTCCAAGGGACTCTCAAGAGTCTTCTCCAACACCACAGTTCAAAAGCATCAATTCTTCTGCCCTCAGCTTTCTTTATAGTCCAACTCTCACATCCATACATGACCACTGGAAAAACCATAGCTTTGATTAGATGGACCTTTGCTGTCAAAGTATTGTCTCTGCTCTTTAATATGCTGTCTAGGTTGGTCACAACTTTTCTTCCAAGAAGCAAGCGTCTTTTAATTTCATGGCTGCAGTCACCATCTGCAGTGATTTTGGAGCCCAAAAAGATCAAGTCTGTCACTTTCCACTGAGCACTACAGATCATCTTTTTTCGCATTTTGCCCCAAAATGCGGCCGATTGAGGCTTGGAGTAAGTTGCTGCAGACTTAACTGGTACTGGGGCCTTCTCTGCAAGGTTATGGATGAACTGGGCCATGGTTCTTGGGTGGAAAGTCCATCGCCCTGACTGAAAGATTCAGATCTTGCCCTTTATTGTGTATCTCTGTCTGTCTCTGGGAGAGAGGTCTTGCTGCTCCATCCTCTTCCCCTACACCTCGCCCCCTCCTCCCTGGTGAGCCCCAGGCCTCAGGGCCTGTGCACCTGCTGTACCCTTCGCCTAGAATGTCTTCATCCTGCCTGTCTCTGTAGAAAAGTTAGAAAGGGTGGAGAAGACAAGATGTCTTGTGATGACCATCCCTCCAAAATAAAGTTAACATTTTGGTGTCTATTTTTAGTGTTCTTTGTTGTTGTTGCAAACTGTGTGGAATGATTGACGGCTCAAATTCTTTTCTGCAAAAACAGTCTTACTGTGTATATAATTCACGAACTATAAAATTCACAGATTTAAAGACACAATTCAACAGTTTTTAGTCGATTCACAGTTAGGCAACCATATCTATGATCTAGACCTGATTTTTTTTCTGTGCCATGCGTTAATCTATTTTATTATTATTTTTTAATGTTTTTATTTTTAATGAAGTATAGCTGAACTAAGACTTTAATTTTTTTTTTTTGCCATGTGGGATTTTAGTTCCCTGACCAGGGATTGAGCCCTGAGTCCATAGCAGTGAAAGAATAGAGTCCTAACCACTGGACCAATAGGAACCTCTAATTTGAGGACAAGACCATCAGACCCCAAAGAGAGTCACACCCCACCCCCCATCCCAACAGCCCCAGGCCATCACTAACATGTGTTCTCTATCTATAGATTTGCCTGTTTGGGATATTTCATATTTATGAAATCATATAACATGATTGTAAAGATACAGCCAGCTTCTTTAACTTAACGTCATGTTTTCAAGGTTCATCAATGTTGTAACGCATGTCAGTACTTTATTCATTTTATTGAATAATATTCTATTGTATGAATATTCCCCATTTTATCCACATGTCAGTGGTTGGACGTTGGGGTTCTCAATTTTCCTCTATTATAAATAAAGCTGCTCATTTACCCATTTTTTATGGACGTGTTCACACTTCTCTGGGGTACATACCTAGGGGTGGAATTGCTGGGTCATGTGATAACTCTGTCTTCCTGGGTGGCTCATTGGTAAAGAATCCACCCGCCAATGCAGGATATGCAAGAAATACGAGTTCAATCCCTGGGTCGGGAAGATCCCTGCAAGAGAAAATGGCAACCCACTTCAGTGTTCTTGCCTGGGAAATCCCACAGAAGAGGACCCTGGTGGGCTACACTCCATGGGGTCGCAAAGAGTTGGACACGACTGAGCAACTGAGTATGACAACTCTGTGTTTAACATTTTGAGGCCCTGACTGTATTCTAAAGGAAAACAATCTCACCAGCAGTGAATGAAGGTTCGATTCTCCTCCATCTCACCAACACTTGTTACGGTCCTTTTTTTTAAAAATTCTAGCCATCCTAGTAAGTGTGAAGTGGTTCTCATTTGTGGTTTTGATTTGCATCTCCCTGACAGTTAAGTGATTTTGAGCATCTTTTCATGTGCTTATTGAGAGCTTAAATTCTCATTTGGGCATTGCTACAAAGATCTTGGTTACTGTGCCAAAGACAAGTATCAAGTTGCCGGTGAATAAAAACCTAAGTTTGGTAACTAAGCACCCTTCCTGGGCTCTCAGTTTAGAGCTGGTTTTTGTAAACAACCATGAGGACCTCCTTGGACACAAACACTATACTGTTGGACGCATGAAACTAATCACCACAAAAAGCCCCCCAAACCTAGAAATATAAGAGTAATAAAACTATACTGAAATTTAATTTTACAACGTTGAAATAAAATGTATATGCATAGGTATAAACATATGTATACCTATGGCTGATTCATGCTGACATTTGGCAGAAAACAACAAAATTCTGTAAAGCAATTACCCTTCAATTACAATAAGTAAATTTCAAAAACTCATTTTATTATTTTTTATTGTTAAATGGGTGAAAAATTATTTACTATCAGATCTAGAGATAGCGTATGGAAAACGAGAATGTTTTTCACAATACCAGTGGTAACATGGAATGCGGGGTCAGTCCTAAAGAGTTCTGCTCAATGGTACCACAAAGAATCTGCGGTTGAACTCTCAGGAAAACCTGGAAGACCATAGAAACGGTGGATTTATGAGAACATAAGATGATTCCTGAAGCAAATGCCCCGGCTCAGAAGTCATCTGGTTTGCAGAAATTTGAACACAAAGCAGGCACGTGAACACAAATTTAACCATCGTTGTTGCCATTTTTAAAATACTTGTATTATTTATTTACGTTGTTTTGTCTGCTCTGGGCCTCGTTGCTGCGCACGGGCTCTTGCGGAGCTGCTGTCTAGGTGTGCACCGGCTTCTCACGGCCGCACCTCTCCTTGTGCAGTGCAGGCCCCAGGCGGCTGCGCTTCCGGAGCTGCGGCACGTGGGCTCGACAGCTGTGGTTCCCGGGCTGCAGAGCGCGGGGTCAGTCGTGGTTCCCGGGCTCTAGAGTGCCGGTCAGTTGTGGTGCACGGGCTTAGCTGCTCTGAGACATATGGGGTCTTCCCGGACCAGAGAGAGACCCTGAGGCCGCTGCATTTGCAGGAGGATTCCTAACCACTGGCCACTAGGGAAGTCCCATAGTTGCTACAGTAAGAATAGTTCGCCCCGCTAGCTTGGGCAAGAAGTCAAAGTAGAAAGATACAGGCAGGCACGAAGTGAAATATACAGCCATCTAGTTATCACTGGGACTTAAGCTAAACATGTTAATGAATCATATATACAGAAAATGGACTAGACAGAAATACTAACTTTATTTTAGTGGTTGTGTAGACTAGTAACATTGGGGTAATTTTTTTTAAGCCAAAAGTTTTTGGTCTTATATGGAGAATATAATATTCCCTGGAAGGACTGATGCTGAAGCGCCAATACTTTGGCCACCTGATGTGAAAAGCCAAGTTACTGGAAAAGACCCTGATCCTGGGAAAGATTGAGGGCAGGAGGAGAAGGGGATGACAGAGGATGAGATGGTTGGATGGCATCACCGACTCGATGGACACGAGTCTGAGCCAGCTCTGGGAGTTGGTGATGGACATGAAAGCCTGGTGCGCTGCCGTCCATGGGACCGCAAAGAGCCGGCCAGGACTAAGTGACTGAACAACAAGAGAGAAAGTTTTACAAAGCGGTGTTAAACGGAAGATTCTCAGGAACTCCTGGATTCTTATCACAGGCTTCCCTGCTGGCTCAGTGCTAAACAATCTGCCTGCAATGCGGGAGACCTGGGTTCAATCCCTGGGTCGGGAAGATCCCCTGGAGGAGAAAACGGCAACCCACTCCACTATTCATGCCTGGGAAATCCCATGGACAGAGGAGCCTGGTGGGCTACAGTCCATGGGGTCACAAAGAGTCAGATACGACTGAAGGGACTTAGCATGCATGCACACATATTAAAAATATTCTTTTCCATTATGGTTTAACAGAGGATATTGAATATAGTTTCCTATGCTATACAGTAGGACCTTGTAGTTTATCCATTATTAATATACATACAGAAGCTTACATCTGCTAACCCCAATCTCCCATTCCATCGCTTCCCCAAGCCCCCCAGCCCCTCCCCCTTGGCAACCACAAGTCTGTTCTCTGTGAGTCTGTTCCTGTTTCCTAGACGAGTTCATCTGTGTAATATTCTAGATTCCACACGTAAGTGGTCTCATATGCTACTTGTCTTTGTCTGACTTAGTTCACATACTATGATGATCTCCAGGTCCATGCCCGTTGCTACAAGTGGCATCATTTCATTCTTTTTTATGGCTGAGTAATACTCCACTCTAAATATGTACCACACTTCTTTATCCTTTCCTCTGTCCATGGATCTTTTGGTTGTTTCCACGTCCTGGCTATTGTAAGTGCTGTTGTTAGGAACACTGGGATACATGTATCTTTTTGAATCACAGTTTTCTGCAGATATAGGCCCAGGAGTGGGATGGCTGAATCATTTCTAGTTTTATGAGGAACCTCCATACTGTTTTCCACAGTGGCTGCCCGAACTTCAGTTCCCACTAGAGTAATTTTTATCGCAGGTTGAACTGAAATAATGACCGTAAAATGAATGAATCTGACTTTCATGTATCTGAAAGCTCCAGTGAGTTTTTGAGGACATCAGAACCTAACTTTCAACACCTCAGAAAGACAACACACTGGAATATCTACGGCCTGTTACAAGGGCATTCTCCATGAGGAAAAGAGGGCAGGAAAAAAATAACACACTGGTAGCGGGGAGGCGGGTGGTGAATTTTCCAAAAATCTGTTGAGTTACCCTTAGAGTCTTCAGAGACATGTAGTTATAATTTTCCCCATAAAATCCTTTTTTTTTTCCAGGAAAACTTGAAGACCTTATCATAGGAATTTTGTATATACAGACTATAATCCTGTATTACACTATGAACTATTTTTGTTGCAAGTTGGGATATTCTAGAAGGCTTTCAAGAATCTGAAAGTAGTAAAGAACATGGGAGCCATGGAGCTCAAGCTCCTCGTTTCCCCGATAATCAGTCTAGTCGGGCCACTCTGTAAGTTAGTGACCATCCCCGAGGGCGGGCTGAGTGCTCTTCACCCCTCAGGCTCCCCTCAGGCTCCGTCCCAACGGGTCGGCGAGTCTTCTAAGAAGGGGACCCTGTGTGGTGCCTCTTGGGGAGTCAGACACGTCAGACGGGTGTACTGCGAAAGCATCCATGTAATAATGTTGGGTTCGTGTCGTCGCGAGCAGAAGAGCTCAGCGCGGACGTCAGCGGCTCCACAGGACCGGCCCTGAGAGACAGCTGCAGCCTGGGGTGGAAGCCAGCCTGCCATCTCCCTCTCTCGCAGTCTCAAAGGGTGGGTGCGATTTGTTGCCGTTCAGTTGCTAAGTCCTGTCCAACTCTCTGTGACGCCATAGACTGCAGCACGCCAGGGTCGTCTGTCTTTCACTGTCTCCCAGAGTTTGCTCAGATTCTTGTCCGTTGAGTTGGTGATGCCGTCCAACCACCTCATCCTCTATTGTCCCCTTCTCTTCCTGCCTTCGATCTTCCCCAGCATCAGGGTCTTTTCCAATGAGTCAGCTCTTCGCATCAAGTGGCCAAAGTATTGGAGCTTCAGTTTCAGCATCAGCCCTTCCAATGAACATTCAGGGTTGATTTCCTCTAGGAGGGACTGGTCTGCTCTCCCTGCAGTCCAAGGGACTCTCAAGAGTCTTCTCCAGCCTCACAATTCGAGAGCATAAATTCGACCGAGGGATGGAACACGCGTCTCCTGCAAGGCCCGGCCAATTCTTAACCGCCAAGCCACCAGGGAAGCCCTTAGCAGGATTTTGCTAAGAGAACCAGGGGAGAGGTGCGGGGGCAAACAGCCACGTGGTCCAGCTGGAATGAAGGAAGCAGGAGGGGAGGCTGGCTGGAGAGGGAGGTTGATGCCTTGAATGTTGGGCGGAGGTTTGAACAAAATTTTGTTTCCTATGCCTTAGAAAGGGCTGTGCTGGGGCTTCCCCGGTGGCTCAGAGGTAGAGAACTTGCCTACTCAAGCAAGAGACATGAGTCTGATCTCCCATCAGGGAAGATCTCGTCTGCCATGGAGCCACTAAGCCCGTGAGCCACCACAGGCTTATCCTTGAGCCTGCGCACTCGAGTCCGTGCTCCACCTCCAGAGAGCAGTCCTCACTCACCGCAAGTAGAGAAAAGCCTGCGCAGCAGCAAAGACCCAGCACAGCCCAGAATAAAACGTGGATACGTGAAGAAGGGTGCTGTCTAGGGCACCCGTGTCACACTGAGGGTTATCACTGCCGTAAAGCCGGGCAGCAACCCAGGTTTGGAATGTCCTCTTTTTCAAAAATATATTTATTTATTTGGCTGTGCTGGGTCTTCGTGGTGGCACGCGGGCTCTAGTTCGCCGACCAGAGATGGAGCCCGCGCCCCTGCCTTGGCAGTGTGGCACCGTCCCTGCTGGACCCCCGAAGAAGACACTCACCCACACTGACTCATAGCATCGTCCCCCAGAACTACAACCTGCCTCGGAAACGCAGGGACGGCCTGGGCACCACCCGCTCTCCTGTCTGCGGAGCCTGGGCATGGCGATGGTCTTTTTCTCAAGATAAAGTTTCAGTGGCCTCATTCCGGCGTTCAATGAAACCAGCGAGTTGATTCTCGCAAAGCTGACAAGAGCTGGGATTTTCCACGGAGGAGAACAGACAAGAGAACACGCACGCTTCTCCTCTCCCGAGGTCAACAGTATCTGGCCTCGTGGCGTCTTAGAAGTTCGTTCTCTCCCTTCTCCCACGTTTGACGGGAGCAAAGTCCAGCCCAAATCTAAAGTGGCCGTGAAGTCGGCTGACGAAAGAACGATCAACTCTTCGAGACGCCTCACTGCTTGTCTTCCTTCCACGGAACTCCGTGGGGAAAACACCAAGCAACACTGTACGATCGTTCCTCCTGGGGGCACTTCCTTCCGCCTCCTTGGGGCTGCTGCCCTGCGGTGGCCTCGGACGGAGCC
This sequence comes from Giraffa tippelskirchi, assembly GCF_054371585.1. Taxonomy (NCBI): domain Eukaryota; kingdom Metazoa; phylum Chordata; class Mammalia; order Artiodactyla; family Giraffidae; genus Giraffa; species Giraffa tippelskirchi. Next base: position 1,642,905 of record NC_137277.1, on the reverse strand, counting down.
CCGCGGGAGCCTCTCGTCTCGGTGGACCTGCAAACAGACGCTCGGGCACTCGTGACCGTGTTTCTGTCCCTCCTTGCTCCAGCTGCAGTTCTGTCTTCCAGGGGCCCCGCTTGCTCCCGGGGGAAAGTCACACAGTATGTCTTTTAAAACATGGCCTGAGTCTTTTTGTTTTTTGGAGGATTTGCCAAATTTCCTGTCACCCAAACAAACTTCTGGTTTAACCTATGAACTCCGAGTTTCCTGCATTCTCAAGGGACAGAAGTCTCTTTTCTCTTTCAAAAACCCACAGTCTGGGCAACGGGGCAGGCCATTTTGCCAGGGCGATGTGACTGCCAATCAGCCATGTCGACAGTGCCTGGCACTTGACTGGACAACAGGTTTTTAGCCGTCTCCATCGACAAATGAGTATTCTCTTGTTCCAACAACAGAATAAGAAAAGTTGTGGGATTTTCTTTTTTTTTTTAAGACCTCTTGGTTTGCTTTGGGAGATTCAAACGCACAAGTGAGTTTAGTTTCAATTTTAAAAGATCTTAAATCTCACAAAGAAAGCCTGTTTGCAGTCTACAAATTGGTAGGTATTTGTAGATTTGGAAGTACCTCCAGATTTTTCTCAATTTTTCTTGCGGTTAACAGGGAAATCTCACAGTAAATGTGAGTTTGGGGCACAATTTTTATTTTGCGAGAAACGCCTGGAACCAACCAGTCCTGGATTACAGCCATCACCACGAATGCTTGTTCACACCTGATCTGCAGTCCCGATGGTAGGGAAAGCCCCTTCTTTCTGCTCTGGGGAAGAAAAGCACCCATTGTCTCCCGTAGCGGCAGTTAAGGAAAGGTGCACACAGACCCGAAGGTATCGGACTTCTGACCGAGCGGAAGTTGCAAAGGAAAGGACGAATGATGTAATCGCACAAGTGCCGCCTCAGCTCTGAGGCCCTGAACACAGAACCCAGTCCAGTCACGAGGAAGACACCAGGCTGCTCCCAACAGAGGGGCGGGCAACCGCACACCCGCCTGGCATTACTCCCCAAACCGCCGAGGCCACCCGGAACGAGGGAAGTCTGCGAGGCTGTGACAGGACGGCCCAGACAGACAGGACACGGCATCGTAAGATGGCGTCCTGGATGGATGGACTTGGAATAGAAAGGGGCAACAGGGAAAAACTAAGAAAATCTGAATGAATATAGGTTTTAGTGAAGACTAAAGTATCGAAATCGACACTGGCTCATTAATTTTAACAAATGCTCTACTATGGGACATGAGTATAATGCAAGGCATTAATTAGGGTAGTTCAAGATGTTCACTGGGGAGACCATCACCCACAGTGCGGTTTCAGGAAACTGCTACTTTTGCAATTTTTCTGTAAATCATCAAGTTTCTTGAAACAAAAAAAGGAGTGGAATCGTATCAGTTTGCTTTTAAAACACCATTTCAGCTACAAAAGACGTTAACAGTGTTAGACTTGCAGGCGGACAAACTGACACCAGACAACTGTACACAACTTCAGTGTTTTCAAGAGCAGCAGAGAGGAGGTGGCGTTTCCTGCTCCTGGTTCCCACTCAAAACGAACGCTGGGGAACCTTCTTGAAGTCCACATCCCTTCTTCAGTGAGGAAACGTTTATAGACCAACTTAAGTCAAAGTATTGTCAGAGATCTGCCAAGAGAGATTGCTGAGGTTCCAGTCACTGGGTGGAACTTCTTTCAGACTTTAAGTATCTGCTTTACTCTTGACATTAATCAAAGAGTTAGTTTAAATAACATCATAGTATGGAACAGCTTATAAATGTTTATTAAAAGTCAGTAATTTTTACAAAGCAAATATTAATAGCAAGAGGCAAAATTTTTGCAAAATATGTACAAAAGTAAAAAGCCTTGATGACTAGTAATTCATTTTATCAAATCATTCTTTCCACTTTCAGACCTCCTGTAGAAATAATTTATTGCCAATCCTAAAGCACTGACAGAAAAAAAAATGTACAACAATTACCAAATAATGTGCTCAGTTCTCAGAGTTATAAAAAGATAGATGTATAAAAAATCTGAAGCTGCAAATACTTTGATACAGAGCTAATACAAATCATGTTGTTAGGTACAGTATCTATCAGGTTGTTACAAAATAGACTTTTTGATAAGGCGTCTGTGGTAAATGAGCTCCACCACACTGGAGTAGCAGGGAAAAGCCATTTCAACATTTTGCAATTCTACTTTCAAGTAAGAGGTAAAGAAAGGGTAAACGGTGTAGTCTGCTGCATTGTTACAGGTCCTTGCCAAGAATTAACCCCTAAACAGGCATGATTGAGGATGAACACAACACTTAACTGTGGCAAGAAATACTACAAACAGGATTTCCAGAGACAAGCCCAGATCAGAGACTGAGTAAGGAGCATCCTTCATCAGGAGATTCACAGACTGAGAGTGTAATGCCTCCTGGGGCCCTGCTTCCGTCCATCTGGAAATGCTCATCACTCAAAGGTGGTGAGTGTTTTGGAAAGGTCACAAAATCTCTTACCAACCCAGAAATCACTGCCCTACCACTAACATTTTTTGTTCCATGTAAGCTCTGCCACTGGAAATCAGGCAGACCTAGACGCCGCGAGGATGAGTTCTTTCTATGCTAACTATCCATTCAAGTACAGACAGGAGAATGCCAGCGGTGCACTGCAGGTGTGTCAACAACCACGCCTCTGCCAAGGCTAGTAGCAAGCTGATGGTGCCGAAAAAGCCTCCAGGTTCAACTTGATTGAAAAGTGTCCAGGTTTAGACTTGACTTTGATCTCTATAAATTTATTAAGCCCTAACCTCGTACCATAAAATAATGGGAATGGTTACTGTTTGCTTTATCTGGAACGTGGAGACACACACACACACTCACACACTCTCTCCCTTCCTCGTGGTTACTACACTGAAAAGCCAAGCTGTATCCTATCACTCGAAGGAAGAAGGAAAGAAAAAGCAGCACTTTTAGTCCAGCAGCACAGACCTACGGACAGATCACCTGTGAGTAACGTAACTTTGCCTGATGAAATGATGTGAAAGGCAGATAAAGTCAGATTTTCAACTGAAAAAAAAAAAAGACATGCAGAATCTGTGCTCTTGATCCCTCAATTAAAACTTTCTTTCATTAAAAGAAATGAAAAGGTAACGGAGTGACTTTCTCTAGGTTTATTAGCGAGATTATTACAAATGTGTGACTGAAATTTACAGGCATGATTTCATGGATTCAAACAAGAAATGGAGAGTTAACACTGATAGGCAGCCTTCTCAATACAGGTACAGAAGTAACACTTCTACAGATTGCAACGGAGAGAATTTTGTTTCAAATGGCTTGGTTTGGGGCTCTGTCACAATGTATCATTATATAATGAAAGCACCAATTTGAGGGTTTCTCACACAGTGATTTGAATTTCAGAACATTGCAGAACATGACTTGGTAACTTTATTCTTCATATAAATAAGGCATAACCGGATACGTGTACTAATGCTGAAAATAACATCCTACCAAAAGCATAAATACAAGTATTTGGACAGATGCAGGAAGTTAAGATTTACTCATTTCTGCTTACAATTATGGAGCCCATGATTTCTGTGCATGTAAATCAACACTTCTAATCACTCCTGGGGTTGGGGGAATCTGACTTCTTCCTGCTTTATACCGACCACTGAACAAGGACTTCCCTCGGCAGCCTCACCAGAGTCTAACCAGAGGGTCTTCGCCGTGTGAAGGACACGTGGTGGGGCTTCCACGGTCGCTGTAGGGCCCTAGCTATCGGTGCCCGTCCCAGAAAACACAGCTACAGATTCCAGTTTAACAACACTTGGCAGCAAGCGATCATGTCGGTGGTTAAAAACGATATTTAAGTGGCAGAGGCATGCCTTTCAATTATTTGGATCTTCAGAAAAAATATCTGACAAAAAACTCTTCCCTATTTAAAAAAAAAAGGCAAAAATTTGAGGTGTTCTTTGCTTTATAAGGCAACTCTGTATACTCTAAGGTTCTTCAAGGTCAATGAAGACACTTGTGTGACATTTCTTAAGAATTAAACAAGAAGACATTCAGACCTAAGAACAGAATGTAATGGAGAATTAGGCACATTTTACTCCAATTGTAACCATGAAGACTTAGAAAATTAAATACAGTGAAGAATTTTAAATTCCAATTGCATTCTTAGAGACTGGGGTGGGGGGACTGGCACGGGGAAAACTAGGAGCACCCTTGCAGGTTCGTCCCTAACGTCCATCCCTCCTTCACATAGTGGTATTTTAAAAGGATCTGGTTTCCATGATACAGGTATAGGACTCTTTCACATGGTTTAAAAATACAGTATATAAAACATGTGAACTAAAGCCTTCAGACTGAACCTGCAAGCCTGTATGAGTAATTTACTGCCTCAAAATATTCTCAAGGTTTTACTTTAGAAGAAAGTTGACTCTGAGACTTCACACACATCAGGAAAGGAATCTCACATGCTCAGAAGAGTATCCCACCTCTTTGGTGTTTTAACATCTGATTGCGGTGGTCAGAATGGGGACCTCTGCTTTGTCAGGCCGCGCGTGGCTCATGTCAAAGGTCCGAACGAGCACCTCCCAGACCGTCCCTCCTGCCTGCACACACTGACTTCAGCCCTCACTGGAGTGAACCACCACCTCCCGCTGAACCGACGCACAAACCTCCACCAAAGTCTCCGTGTAGCGTGCACGTGCGTGCCCTGAAATGGTTCACTCTGCGGGTTAAACGACACACTTGTGTTTGCTAGGAAGCACTGGACACGGACTCTCAGACATGCACGGGCCCCGCTCTACGGCGCCTGTGTCACAGGGAGGGGCTCACAGCAGCCGCACAGGATCAGCAAGACACGGACACGGGCAGCCGCGGGAGGGAGCGGCGGAGGAGCTCCAAGTGCGAGAAGTCAGGCGCGCCGACAGCCCCTGGTCGGGTCCCTGCCGAGTCCTACCCTGACCGGAAGCGAGACGGACCGAGAGCCCGACCGGGGAGGCCTGGGGGACCCAGAATTCTGACCAGTCTTTCCAGGACTTCCTGCCTAGAAAACGCCCGAAAACACAGCCAGCTGCACAGCACAGGGGCAGGGATCACAGTCAGTCACCATTTTCAGGGAAGGGAGAAAACCCATCACTTTCCAAACCGTCACTTTGTACACCTGTTTCTCTACCCAATTCCAACACCACACATAGCCTACAAGGCGGCCCTCTTAATGCTGAAAACCAGCCATTCTGAGGCGCTGGAGGAGGATGCGTCTGTTAATGGCAAAGCTCCTTGGGGGGGTGCGTTTTAATTCGGGGCGTGGTGGGGGAGGTCACATGTAAGCATCTTTCAGCAGAAACTGGAACACGACTACTCATTCTTGGGAGAATCCTTGAACCTTCCAAATGCAGCTCAGGAGAGCTGGAATTCCACCAACAACAGCGCTGTAAACACGTACAGCCTCTTTTAAAGCCATACCAAGAAGGAATGAGAACCTCAAACAATGGCTTCCTGAATAGCGTGACAGGAAAATACTGCCCTTGGCAAGCTCCGAAGAACCGCATAAATGCTGCCGCCTGGAGCTGACTGGAATAGGCAGGAGCGTGAAGAACCACGTCGGTGATGGTGCGACAGGGATTCCCACTGTGGGACCCACCGCGTCTGAGACGGGATCTCAACGTCTGAGAGTAAAACAGAACATCCTTGGGAAGGGCTGTGTTTATTCAGGAAGTTGTTACCAGGTTGCACTTCTTAGCTGCTGCTATGGCCAGAGTGTTCCCTGCATGGCACCTATGACATATCTAAGTTTGAGAACGGCAGCCTGAACGTCACTCTTCTGACTGCTGATGAAAACGCTGCGCAAGGCACGTGCCTGCGCACACTGAACCACGTGAGCTTCCGCCCGCGTCGGATGAGACAGCCTTCCGTAAACTAAGACACACGCAGAATCCTGCCTTCAGGAGCCACAGAACAGCACAACTGCTGGGTACACAAGCAATCAGAAAATCGCGAAGGCCAAAGCCAGGGAACTGACCGACCGCCCCTCCTCAGAGCAAACTTCCCCCAGTGGCCCTTTCCCAAAGGCCACGAGGCTGGACACGGCCACGGCCGCTGCGCGCGGGCAACGGGAGGCACCCGCGCGCGCCCGGGTCTGCGCGTCCCCGAGCTCGCCCCGCAGGGCCAAGGGCGCCAAGCGCACCACAGGAGCACTGCTGGAGGAGCGGAGGGTCAAAGCCGGAAGGACACCTCGGCGGAGGCCTGGTGGGAGGACGGCCCGCGGGCGTCAGCCACGGGCGGCCCTCCGCCGGGGGCCGGGACTGGCAGGAGGAGAGCTGACATTTCCAAGGAGTTAAACCCAGAATCAAGAGTGTTCTAATGCCTGCTGTAAACGCCTGCTTTAAAAAGGAAACAAAGAGCGAACAGGAAGGCGGCGGGCGGGCGCCGGGCGTCACTGCAGCATCAGCTGCTTGAGGTTGTCGTGCAGGATGGTGTCCTTGACGTCGCGGAACACCAGGCGGATGTTCTCGGTGTTGATGGCCGTGGTGAAGTGGTGGTACAGGGGCTTCTGCTGCTGCTCCCGGCGCTTGCTGCGGAAACACTCCACCAGGAATTTCTGGACGTCTCTTAAGCAGTGGGGGTCCCCTTCAAATTCTAAGAAATAGTCTTTGATGCTCACAATTTGCACTTTCTCCTCAAGCAAATCTGTCTTGTTCAAGAAGAGAATTATGGAGACGTTGCTGAAAACCCGGTTATTGACGATGGTTTCAAAAATGTTCAGAGACTCGGTCAGGCGGTTGGTCAGTCGGTCTTCCATGAGCACCTGGTCAAACTCGCTCGAGGAGACGAGGAACAGTATAGACGTCACGCTGTCGAAGCACTCAAACCAGCGCTTCCGCTCTGACCGCTGGCCACCCACGTCAACCATTTTGAAAGGAACATTCTTGATTTCAAAGTCGTACTCGTGGATGCCTTTGGTGGGTCTTCTGGCGAGCAGAATGTCTTGCTGGGATGGAATGTACTCCTGGAAAAGAGAAAAGTATTTCCTGCTCAGTGATTCAGGAATAATGAGAAAGTGTCGTGTACCATTAACTGGTCTGCACACGAATCTGAGCAAACTCCGGGAGACAGTGGAGGACCGGGAGCCTGGCAGGCTGCAGGGTATTTGCTGAATGTCGAAGAGGTGCCAGGCACTGTCGCTAAGCAGCAAAAACTCAGCTCTTCAGAACCAAGACACAAGGTCCCTGTCTTCAGGGAAAGAGGCAGGGAAAGACCAGCCAACCTCACATGAACAAACAACTGTAATACAAGCAATGGAGTCTGAAAACAAGAGGAAGGACCCAGGATGAGTGGTATGTTCAAGGAAGGCCTACACGAAAAGGCGAACTCAGAACAGGTCAGGTCCACGCTATCTGAATTGGAAAACATGAAATACCTCTTAAAAACTGAGTTTATCCACTAAAATTTCTCTCCACTTGGCTGGTACTTAACTTTTCTTTAAGGCTGACTACCACCTAACCCGATGGGAGAGTGACAGTGAGGTAGGTCTTCACACAAAGTCTCACTGATGTGGACGGAGCGGACAAACCAGACAAGCACAGAGGCCTCCACGGAGAGCGAACCCCGAGGACACCCGCGTCTGGGGAGACGCGGGCCACTGAGCGGAGGAGGGAGAGCAGGGGGAGGGCGGAGCGCATCCCGCCAGAACGAGAGCAGGTCCTTCTCCACATCCTGGACACGCGGGGCTGCTTCCTACCCGCAACAGGGCTCATGCTGTGCGCTCCTTCCGTTTTATTTTCAGGGTTAAATATCTCCAAGACCCCGTAAGACCACATGAGACTCTACACAGAACCGGGTTCAGGAGGAGGCACCCGAAGCCAGGCTCGGGAGGGGTCGGGACTGGCGCGGCGCCAGAGCAGCGGCTCTCAGGGGCCTTCTGAGCAGCGGGAAGCCTCCTCCAGGGAGGCCTCTGCCTGAGCCCCGCGTGGAGAGTGGCCAGCGCCAGCCTCTGCCGGCTCGGGGCCACGGGGAACACACCGCGGGACGGTCCAGCCGGCGGCTCCCTGGGCACGAGTGCCTCTGCCCACACCACAGCGTCGAGAATCCAGCCTCCAGCCCTGCAAATGGGGTTCCTGAACTGGAAAACACTGTTCGCCGGAAGTTCCGAACTCAGTGAGCACTCTGCGTTCAGCCTCCGCTTACAGAAAAGCAAAGACCGCGACACGGACTCGTTCATGTTCCAGCTTCTTTTCCAGCATAAACTTCTTTCTGTAAAGTTTTACCTTCATGAAACAGTGGGCAGCGTGGAAATGGCAGCGGTCAGGAGGGGAGAGGGTGGAAAAAATGAAGTGGGAACAATCCGAATACAGCCACGAGGAAAAAGGGAATAATAGCTCAATACATAATTTTTCCAAATTTTCTCATCCTGGCTACTGCTTTCTAACGGCAATAAACATAAACACTGCCTGAAAACTTACTGGTTCTCCGAGTTTATCCAAGTTATCCAGGAAATATTTTACAGATTCACCCTGAAAACAAGAAGAAAATAAATCGTTATTAGCGCTGAGAAATGGAAGACTTTGTTACAACAGTTTATGTTAAACTGTCTGGTTGTACACTTAATCCAAACATACTCTGTTTAGTCACCAACTTCAGACGGAGCAGCTGACTCCACTAAAAACGTACAAAACGTCTGCTTCCGCCGAAGCCTGGGAGTCTCTGAGTCTCTGCACGAGCGTCCACCGCGACCACCCCCTCAAAGAGGATTCCACGCACACACTTCCACACAGCTGCAAGTCCACAGGGAAGACCTAATGAAAAGGTGCAAACTGCTTTCGAGATAAAACATACAACTACAGTCCCGGTGGGATGGTTTCTGTCTACATCCTCCCATCTCAAGCTTACGTCAGTGGTGGTCGTCTTCTGAGACAGGGGCAAAGCACGGACGAGGTGGGGACCCCGAGGGGACAGGCGAGTCCAGGCACACGCCCCGCCCCCGAGCCCCAGTGCCCAAAGTTCTCCCAGACGTCAGGCAATTTCGGACACCTGAAGAGTTCGGGAGCACCTTCCTCAAGGAAATCCTTGAACAGCGGACAGACAGGTGAGTGGGGAGCACCCACGCAGAGAAGGCTGTGTGTTCACTCCCCACCCAATGAATATCTGCCACCCCAGCGCCCGTCTGCCAGAAGCTGCCCCCCAGGTCTGGCTCCGGAAGGCCGTGCCTCCCTGATGCAGAAGAGAGTCACCGAAAGGTCTTGTCTGTAGGTAGTTTCTGCAATCAGGTGATTTCTGGGGCCACACTCTGAGTCATGAGGCCTTAGAGCTGCGGATCTCACAATTTTAGTCTCTGGATGCCCTTTATACACTTAAGATTCTTCAGGATCCCAAAGAGACTTTGTTTAAGTGGATTACAGCTACAATACCATGTTAGAAAGTAAAATGAGGCAGCTTAACAAATATTTTACTCATTAATTCACTTAAAAATACCAATAATAAACTCATTCACGCGAGCTCAGTACAGACAGTAAGACACGCGACTGCGTCTGCACCCGCGCTGCCACCAAAGGGGACTTCAGCTGGAGCCACTTGAGGAGGTCCGGCCTCCTACAGAATGCCCGCTGGAAATGGAGTATCTTAATAGCCTCTGCCGTTGTAGATATTTTTGTTTCTACACCGGAATTTGACAAATGACAGCTTATTAAAAGTCTACCTCGTACTCTGAACGGGTCTTTTAAGCCCCAACAATTTTGCAGCATCAAGCCCTGGAATACAGTGGACAATGAGTTGTATGAAACACGATGTGGAGAGAATCATACTCACTGTCCTCAGCATGGCCTAGTAAGAAGCCTTGCGGCTCGGGACGTCAACAAGCTCACAGTCGCAAGCAGACGCAAGCTTTCCTAAATTATGATCGCAGTTGAAAGCTTAAGTTTTATCAATGGCAATAAACTTATTTTCCTCAAATTGACGGGCTAATAATTTCACTCATTTTCTTAAAAAAAAAGAAAAGGCCCATCAAATGCCCAAGTGTGAGTAAGCTGGTTGTCTGTTTCAAGGAATAACGGTGTTCCATGAAAAATACAGTGAATTCGAACACAACACGGCCAGTCACCAAGGCACTTCCCAGAGACTGTGGTCTGCTGCAGGAGGCTGCTCCATCCAGAGCTCTTCACGTGGAGATTTGAAACAGTCTTCACTGCTCGATCAAGGACAATCTTAGGGAAACCTGGTGTGTGTTTTCCTTGGGGCTTCTCTGGTGGCTCAGACAGTGAAGCATCTGCCCCGCAATGCGGGAGACCTGGGTTCGATCCCTGGGTCGGGAAGATCCCCGGAGCAGAAAATGGCTACCCACTCCAGCATTCTGGTCTGGAGAATCCCATGACAGAGGGGCCTGGCGGGCTACAGTCCATGGAGTTGAAGAGAGTCGGGCATGACTAACACTTAACTGCTAAACTGAGGTAGATGATTACAAAGCGAAGGACCACAAGCTCCCCGTGAGCTTGGCCCCAGCACTCCCGTGGCAGCAAAGCCGACCCAAACTGCCGAGAGGCACTGTGCAGTCTTTATTTCTCGTACCGGGTCAAACTATTGAAGTGTTTTGCTGCAAAACACGGTGGAGATTACACAGTATGCAGTGTCTATCTGTAATCCAGAAAATTCTTAATTCCGTTAATAAAGGTGTACTCGGGGGTTCATGATAAGAATAGTTCTGCAGTACATAGGTTTTGGTTTTCGCTATTTAAAATATGGACTAGGTAATCTGGCAGTTCTGAGTGACTATATTCTCTTCTCAAAACAGGAAAATCATCCCCATTTGGTCTCCTCTTGGTATTATTATACAAAGAAATATTTTAAATTTCACTAAAGCTTCCTGATTTAACTGCATTCTCTAAGAGGGGTCTCAGAACGTGCCTTTGTTTATTAGGAATTCATAAAGTCATCAAAATCACATGATGATATTACACAAATACGCAAGTGCTCCTGTTAACAAGTTTCAACTTCTACTGAAGAAAGTTTCATCAGTATCATCTACAAAGTCCTCTGTGCACTTGACACTGTACAAAATCTAAATAAAAACATTTTAATTCATTTTCACACATTTCAATGTGTGGATTATCGCTAATATTTTAAATCCTAAATAAGGTGCCCTTTGCCTTCTCCCCTAACATTTGGCCAGTATCTATTCAAGGACAAGAAATGCTTTAAAATATTATTCCTGTGAAAAACATGTTTTGGTTTAAAATAATTCCTCAGTCAAAAAAAGCAATGTTCACTCATCTTTTATATCACAGGTGACATGACTGAGCCTCCGTTAGTGAGAAGACTGAAGTAGGAATGATCATCTTAAGAATAACCTCAATGGTCTTTTGATGGAGGCCTCTGACTGTCGAGAGGTGAAGTTTCCCCCCAGACCTGTCCTGAGACAATACAGGTTTAAACACACACGTGCGGTGTGAACACACACACTATGGAAGGGTGAACACTCTTCTGAGTTCGGTAACTCGGGGGAAATTCCTTACAGGAGCTTTAAGGACCTCTACTGGGGAAACAGCAGAGAGAAATCTATTTTTACAACCTTAAAAAAAAGAGAAACAAATCCAAATTAAAAGATAAAAAAGGACCTCGCTGGTGGTCCAGTGGCTGAGCCTCTGAGCTCCCTCTGCAGGGGACCCGGTTCGATCTCTGGTCAGGGAACTAGATCCCTCATGCCACAACCAAAGTTCAAATGCTGCACCTAAGATCTGGAGCAGCTAAATAAATAAACATTTCTTAAAATATATATAAAATGTGTGTTCCTTGCAATTCAACCATGAAGGACAGAGAGAATGAACGACGGCATCCCTGTTCTCAGTAGCCTCTGTCTGAGCAGAGGTTCCGTATGCAAACCCGACGCCTCACTCAGCACGGCCTTGCGGCCCCCTCGCCTCCCCTCCGGGGCCTGGGGATGAACTGTGAAGAACCCAGGGCCGACCTCCCTCAAATCCTTTGCCCTAACCACTTCAGAGGTGATCGGAAGTCTTTGGACTGTCTAACATTAACTTTGATTCGAGTCCTCTCCTCAATGCTGAGCGATCTGGCAAGCCCCTAAACTTCTCTGAGCCTCAATCTAACGGTCGGTAGAATGAGGAAGTCCCCTGGTTCGATGGGTAATCACCAAAGCTGTGCCCTAGGCAACAATTCCAGTTTGTACAACTGACTTGAAGTGAAGTTCTCCTTTCCTTTACCTTTGTGCCTGCGAACTCTGAAGTGGGCACTTCTGCTGTGACTCACTATTCAAGCTCAGTCCCCTGGCTAACACAGAAGTAACTTCAGGTCCTGGGCAAGAAACACCATGGGTTCAAGACTCACTTTTCTGATCATGACTTGAGGCGCCATTATAACTCTCCTCAGTATGTTATGTTACTGAAGGGAATTCTTAATAAACTTCCAAAGAAAAGCCATTTCACATTTACGACTTTTAAAACCTAAGATGTTTGAGGTCATCCCTTAGTTCTTTTCTCTGTGTGAAATCCTGAGGGAAGCTTCTAGGTTGCTGCGGCCGGCCTGAGGGGTACAGGGCTCTCTGACGGGCTCCCCGTTTCTCCACCCGGTGTGTGTCCGGGTTCGGCCCACACAAGGGCAGAGTGGCCGCAGACGCGGTGCTCATCACATGACAGGCTCCGCTGCTGACAAAACCAGGGGCCTGATGACGTCACCTCAAGAGTCAGATAAACTGACAGGTGAGATCAACTGGCTCCGGCATCCCTCTGAACTGAATTCTATGAGTTCTATCAACCTCACTCCGTGCCAGCTTCACAGAGCTGAGCCTAAGCGAGGGCTGGCCTCAGCGTCGCCCCTGGACAGGAGGCACGTGTCAGAAAGACTGTCTTTGCTGGCGGAGACGAAGTGGGTCAGGGCCACAAGCGCACAGGTGTGCGGACGGCGCTGAGCACCACAGCGCAGACCAAGCTCTCGGAACAGAACGCCACACCACGGAGGAGCAAGGCAACAAAACCAACATTCTAAACGGAACAGCTCGTCACAGGACTTCTTCACAAGAGGTAAAAATGGAAATGAGGCTGCAGCTGAGGGCTGACGAGTCTCCGGTAGCTGGGGTTTGCGAGCCAAGGGAGGACTGCCCCCACTGCCCAGGGGTGGTTTCCTCAGGGGTCAGTGCCAAGCACGGAATGACTGAAGAGGGAGCCTGAGCGAGCGGTCTGCGGGAGAGCTGCAGGCGAGCGCGCACAGCCTGCGCCGGGGCCTGCAGCACGGCCGCCAGCAGCGAAGGTGTGGAGCAGAAAAGGCCACTTCACAGACTGTGGAAACAGTCACACCACAGGTTCTTCGGGAAGATTCTCCTGGAGAAGGGAATGGCAACCCACTCCAGTGCTCTTGCCTGGAGAATCCCATGGACAGAGGAGCCTGGTGGGCTGCAGTCCATGGGGTCACAAGAGTCGGACACGACTGAGCGACTAACCCCCCCCGGATTCTTCACTAGCAGGGACTCTGCAGGAAACACCTGACGTCTATACTGTCTTACAGAGCCAGTGCTGTTAAGGAAAGACTTAATCTGCTCTCATGGACGGGACTGTCACCAGGCCCACGAGCTTGGTCAGCAAGAAAAGTTGAATATGCTGACCTGCCCTATTACACCTGTCCCATGTCTCAGCCGGGGTAAATTTTCACTGAGATTTTAATGGATGAAACCAAATTTTTTTGCAATAAGAACCCACCTTCAACCACTAAAGCGGAACACTGAACAGTTTTTCAAAATCAACTTTGGGGAAGACTTGACTACACTTCCCAACGAGTTCAATCCAAACCTAAAGGCAAAATACATTATGTAGGGGCTTCCCAGGTGGCTCAGTGGTAAAGAATCCACCCACCAATGCAGGAGATGAGGGTTCAATCCCTGGGTGGGGAAGATCCCCTGGAGAAGAAAATGGCAACCCACTCCAGTACTCTTGCCTGGAAAATCCCATGGACAGAGGAGCCTGGCAGGCTACAGTCCATGGGGTCGTAAAGAGTCAGACATGACTGAGCACGCACATGCATGCAAAAATCACTTTGACAGTCAGCATTCCTGGAATTACAAGCAACATCCAACCACTTAGAACACGTTCTCAGCTGTCAAGTTAAAACAGTGGGCCTCCATTTTCACGCAAACATGCAGCAGACAGATATTTGTAAAATAAAACATAGTTCTAGCAACATCTTTCAGACCATAATGCAAGTGTAAAAAAAAAAAAAAAAACGCAGCCATACTTCGAATTCCACTCAGCTATGCAAGAACTGGTGATGGTAAAGCTGCAGCATAAAGGCCACGCCCAGAGGCAAACACGGAGAGGCTCCAACAGAACCCTCTCAGATCTCTCACGGTAAAATCCATCCGGGTGAGGCAGAGACTCTCCCAAGGGTGAGATGCACAGATCAGCATGAACAGTGAGCACTTATCACTGATTCTGATGACAGCAGACTCCTCCCAAAAGCAAAACGCTGCCCCCTTCCAGAAGAATCTAATTCTCATTAGTAAACCTGTACTAAGAAACACTGTGTACAACTTACTATTATGGATTTCTTCAATAAAAAGTCTGTGGAAGTTTGAATTCTCTCTTGTTAACACAAATACCTACAAAATGCCCTGGATTTTGTCCTTTGGCATGTGAAGTCTAAAATATCATACCATCAAGCCTATGACAAGAATTTTTGAAGAGGGTGCTCCTTAAAAACAAAGCTTCCCTAGGCCTAGCACAGTTCCACCAAATCAAAATTTTAACAAGTCCCACAAGAAGTGATTCTGAGGAGCCAATCCCAGCATCAGTTCAGGTCTGGACTTACTGAATATTTTATTCAAAACTGGATTTCATATTATCTTTTTTTAAAAAAATTGTTTTTATTTATTTATTTGGCTATGCTGGATCTTAAACGCAGCCTCTGGGATCTAGTTCCCCGACCAGGGATCGAACCCAGGCTCCTGCATTAGGAGTGTGGTCTTAACCACTGGACCACCAGGAAGACCCTCATATTAATTTTATCTTTTGATATTGATTATACCAAACCAGCTAGGGTTTTAAAAAGCTTTGTAAAAATGCCAAGAATATTAAGAATCTATAATAGAAACTTACTTAGCTTTACCTTATGACCAAAGTAGGTTTCAAGCACATTTACTTGAGTTGAACTACGTTTCACAAGAAAAGCATTGGGCCTTCCTTTGACATATCTGAACTGTGACCTGAAGAGCAAAATTAAGCCTTTGAGCACAGCTTTCTCTTTTTAAAGGCTGGCGTGGTGACTCAGAGGAGCTTTACTTCCCGTGTTACTGCAGCCCTGGCCGCTTTCCTCTCCGTACCCCCAGAGCCCGTTTTCAAATGTCCACAGAGCCCACAGCCTTCAAAGTGAGCCCCCAGAGCCTCCCGTGGTTAAAAGTCAATGAAACTGGTACTACAGCTGTAACCGAGTACGCAGCTAAAAAAGCACAAATGAGAACAACTATTAGAACTGCTACTTATATTTTGGCAGCAGGACCCTAAGGAACTTAAATTTAACTTCAATTTGTTATAAAATTAATTTGCTTCTGCAACAGACAGCTGAACTTTGCATGACAGGTAAATAAACCAATGCAAAGTGTTTAAGAGCAGTCTATCTTTTTACCGGGTGAACAGGTAAAAATTACACTTTAGAAAGAAAAGAGCTGATAAAATTCAATCAAATGTGAACTGTAAGTACTGCAACAGATTTTAGCTTGTTACTAAAATGCTTAATCTTGTAAAATGTCTAGAACGTAACTGCAGGCTGATTAGGTATGTCTCATAAATGGCAGAAAATTCACTGTGAATAAAAGTCAATTAGAAAAATATAAGTGCTCCTTAATTGAAACATTCCATTTTTATGTGTGGAGGCCCTTCTAGTTACAAGATTGCTGTTGTTGTTTAGTCACCAAGTCACGTGTGACTCTTTGCAACCCCATGGACTGTAGACCGCCAGGCTCCTGTGTCCATGCAATTTCCCAGGGAAGAATACTGGAGTGGGTTGCCATTTCCTTCTTCAGGGGATCTTCCTGAGCCAGGGATCAAACCTTCATCTCCTGCTTTGGGAGGTGGATTGTTTACCACTGAGCCGCCAGCGAAGCTCCAGTTATGAGACTAGCACTATTCACTAGTTTTTTAAGAGTAAATGTGGGAAAAAAAAAAAAAACAGTAAATGTGGGAGTACAGGAAATACTACAATTCAAAGAAAATCTGTATCATCAGGATAATTAAGCAGAGAGAAGTCTTCCTCTGAGATCTAAGCATACACGTGATTCTGAAAACGATGACGTAAGTTAATATTCAGCTTTTCCTTACGCAGAGGAGCCGCCACTAGGCGAGCATTGTGACCGGCGCACACGTCCTGAAGAGCAATCAACTACGAACAGAGGCCCGTGTCCCAAACAGCCAAATCTAGCGGCTGAGTGGCTCTCACAGCTGCCATGCACTTTAAGCCCTTCCCATCTGCAAGTCTGGAGTATTTCAAAGAGGAGACAGAATCAAGAGATAAGAGAAAGTTACAAATCTCTTTACTCCTTAAATTGATCACAACTGTCAACTGACCAGCCCTGTGGTGTTGCCTGGACTGTCATCGGAAGTTTTTTTTTGTATACCTATAATATGCCTTTACTTTTCATCCATCTTACAATCCTCAAACTAAGCCAGGTAGACATGTTTCCTGAATACTCATTTAGGTAGGCTTCACCATACATATGTTTAAAGAACATCTTATTCAGTAGGAAACTTATTAACTTGCCTTTAAAAGTCACCTAGAAGGTTTTTTTTTTTTAACTCAGTAATTCATATTTGTATACACTGATAATTTCAGCCCTGCAAATATCCTGGTGAAGCCACATCTAAATAGACTTTAGAGAAGACTTTAAATAGTCTATGAATAGACTCTGTGTAATATAAGCCTTTCCATCTGGCATTTACTTATATATGTAAGATTTACAGCAAGAATCAAATGCCAAATATAAACAAGCAACAAAATGGAAATGTTTGAGGTTAAAGCTGGTTAGTGAATCGAGACTTCTCATTCCAATCTAAGGATGTGGCTGGCAATAAAGACAGGAGGCAATACTTCTTGCTGGATGGCCCCAGGTCCGTTCCCCCTTAGTTTTCATTTTGAAGAAAGACGCGGTGGTGTGGCTGACGAGCTCCCCGCGCCAGTGGGCACGGCACTCTCCTGTGCCCGGCACCCGCCTCTCGCAGCTCACTTCTGCTTTCCTTCGCCTGCCCTTCCAGACGTGCTCCTTCTGCCTGCTCTCCACAAAGGACCCATTTCACTGCTCCTTGTCTTCGAGATGACCGACCTTTTCTGTTTTTACGATGACGTTCATTCGTCTCTGGAGAAAGCATCGCAGTGCACTGAAGTGACACATAGCACGTGTTTAGTGAGGGGGCTGCTTCCCCTCCAGGTGCCACCACTCACACCTGCTGCGTGGTTCACAGGCAGGAAGACCGTCTATTTACACTCGAAGAAAGGTAAGGACTCTTCCCCTGCTCAGCGGACAGGTCTAAATTAAGTGGAGTCCAGCTGAATGCGCTTGCAAATATCTCACTAGCATCTTCTACGTGCACCACTCAAAACTCCCCAAAGAGCCAAAATTGGTCAGTCACATTAAAAAGCACCAAACATTTTTTGAAAGCATTTTTTTTCAAATTAAATACCTCTCCAGACTAAGCTAGGTTATAACAGCCTAAGCAGAATTTTGGAAAGAATACCTCTAATTTAAACAGCTTCAGATTTCTCTTGCATATAAGCTAGAAAAACAAAGCAGTGCACGATATTAGTAATAAGATACTTTTGGAAAGAAGTTAGCACTTTATTTTATAAATTGACAGCTTCTTGCCACTGCTCACAAATACAATCTTTCAATATCAGGCTTTCTAATTAGACTTATCACCGAAATGACGTAAAGCTAATGATCTTAGTTTTCTAACAGGATTCTTGTAGTCCTACCAAATTCCAATTTACATGTAACACAAAATGTAAACGCAGTTTAATAATTCTACTACAGATGTTACCAAAAAATGAAGGACTTTATTAAAATGCTTCATCCTGGAGAGACAGAAAGAGAGAGTTTGGCTGTATGTTTAATAAGTACTTATAAATGCTTATGTCTTACACTTATATGATGTTCAATTTTGTTATCTTCAAGTATCAATTGGGGCTTCCCTGGTGGCTCAAAGGGTAAAGCGTCTGCCTGTAATGTGGGAGATCTGGGTTTGATCCCTGGGTCGGGAAGATTCCCCTGGAGAAGGGAATGGCAACCCATTCCAGTATTCTTGCCTGGAAAATTCCATGGACGGAGGAGCCTGGTAGGTACTGTCTATCAGACTGCAAAGAGTCACACATGACTGAGCAACTTCACTTCTAAAGTATCAATTATTTTCAAAAGCCTATATAAGAATCACAGCCCCTTCTTTAACATGCAGGTTTCAGAGTGGCAGACGGTATTTCCTTACAAAACCTCACTCCCTGAAAAATCAAACGCACATTTTCCGTGTGTGGTAGGAGGCGGTAATGAGAGGTGGGCGAGCTCTGATGTCGTGCACCACGCAACTCACCAGGGCAGCGTGACGACAGGACTACCCGTCAGCACCACCCTCTTCACAAGATACTCACGTGTGGATACCAGAAAGAACTGTCCATGCAAGTCAAAAATTCACACCCACTTTCCAGAAGAACACCTTGCCAGTCCTCCGAGAAAATCACCTCCTTCCAGGAGATGCTAATGGTACAACATTAAATGAAGGGATGTGAACTTCTGTACAGAAACTACAGGAGAGGTGAACTCGACGGCAATAGTGTATCCGAAGACTGGAAGACAGCGCACCAGCGGCTCACCAGAGGCCAGCCAACAGCGGGCACGGACGCGCTTTAACATCTAAATCGGAAAAAAAAAGCTATTTTGGATTCTGGAGCCTATTACAAGTAATTCCCTCAGAAGATAAAATAAAAACAAAAACCAATCACCGTCTTTTCAGATGATGACAACACTAAGAAGCTTAAGAGCTCTGAACCCTGAAAAAGTCCTCAAAATTAAATACTTTTTAGAAAAGGAGCAATCATATACGATCCTAACAGCATACAAAGAACTGCTGTGAGTTCAGAAAGAAACGACCCTGACTGCTGAGAAAAACAAAACAAAAAGAATATGCAGTTTTCCAACGTCAGACGTAACTTCCCAAATCGAGTTTCAATTCCCCTGCTGTCTAAGCAGAGGAGCCCACGCGCAGGAGTGCTGTGACCCCGGGCGCCTCTGCACCGGGCTGCCGTGCAGCGCTGCCCCTTGCGATCCGCTCGACCCAACACACGCGACAGTCAACCTTCATGAACCAAGCCTTCCTACGCCTAAGAGCACACCGCAGGTGAGAGGAAAACCTGGGTCACTTCACTCCCAGTTTCCCAACCTTGGGGCAGCAGAGAAGCCGGCCTGAGCACTAACGAGCCAGCCCCAGCCCCAGCTCCAGTCAGGCAGGCCGGAAGGCACAGGCGCGGGCAGTCTCACACACTGCTGCGTGTGGCCGCGGCTCCCGGCGCGCAGTCACCGCTGGGCTAGCTGTGCTCTTAAGGGAGGCGGGGGGGCACCGCAGTCAGGATCCCACCGTGACCCCACTCACCCAAACTAGCCCTGACCTTACCCTTGAAGGGCCTGCTCTCCTGAGCTGCAGACACTTGCCGATTGCGCCTGCTCGTGGCAGGGAGGCTACAGATCAGTGCTCTACACCGCTCACTGGATCGCCAGCAGCACTGCGGGGGACTTACCTGCCCGTCCCTGGACCCAGAGCTCCGTGAGGGCAGCCCAGCAGGTGGTTCCCGGTCCCCAGGGCCTGCCCATCCCAGGACACGTGTGGCAGGCCTCCCACACACGCCTGATGAGGAGGCGAGCTGACGGGCTCCACACTCCGTCGCTGGATCCGTGAGCCACGGTCACAGGTGAGCACTGCCAGCCTCCGGGACAGCGCACAGGACGGATGGATGCTGGCTGGCTGCTCCTTCCCTGGGTGCCCACCCCCAGCGAGCTCCCCCCACACAGGTCCTACACACGTGGTCCTCCTCCTGTCGGGCTCAACTCTTTCCTCATCTTTCCATCCCTGGGGTCTCAACCTCAACCTCACCTCTTCTGACCACCCTCCCGCTCTCTCGTCACCTTCTTTTCTTTCCCCCAGAGCATTTATCACATGTGTGGCTATTTACTTCTTTGCTTTTTAATGCTGGTTCCTCCGAATAGCATCTAAGATTGATGCGAACAAAGACTACTTTCATTCGGTTCGCTAGCAAGTACTCAGCCTGCTAAAAAGTGCCTGACTGGTTGGTGGGTGGCCAGTACCACTGTCCTTGAACAGCTGCTGAAAGCTGGCAGCTGACGTGATTTCTTCAAGGTTTAACTCATCTCCTGAAACGTGCTACATAAGGCTTTCTTGTCCTTTTACACTTGCTCTGCAGTTCTCACATTTGAAAAGAATTCAGATTATCATGATGAAAAATGGATACTCTAAAAGTAATGCCTAAACCTTCACATCTACACAGAGTATAAAATAGTTACACATAAAAATATCAAATGGATATGTTCATATATATTCCTATAAAAAGAATGAAGTTCTACCGGATGAATTTTTTTTTATAAAGCTCCTTTTTCAAAAGAAAGCTATCTTACATTAAGGTCAAATGTGCAAAATACAAGAGGTGGGGACACTGGCTTCTCACTAGATTGTAACACCAATCTTAAAATTGATTGCAATATTTGATCATAACATAACAATTAAAAAGTTAAAGAAAAAAATTAAGTATAATGCTCCTTACCCTAGCGTAGGGTTGACATGTATATAATCTATATGACAACAATTCAATGTCCCCATCATTTTTGAAGCTGCAGCTAACAAAGACAGTTTTACTGCAAATGTGACAAACAAATTAGTATCATTTGAAAATGGCAAATCATTTGCAATGCAATATTTTAACTCTACAGGCTAAATCACATTCCTTTTATGAAAATATTTCAATGAGGATATACAGTATTTGCAGCTTTGTAAATATAAAGCATTTGACTATTAAGGTTTAAAAAAATTTAATAGAAAATGAACTGAGACGCCGCCTCACACCTGAAGAGCCACGTGCCCGCCTGCTGTGGGCGTGGGCCTCCTCTCACCCGTGGGGCCCGCCGGGCACTGCTCGCCACTCCCCAGACACCGGAGAAGCTGGTGCCACCGCTTCCAGCCAGCGCTGCCCTGAGGTTCCCTTTTACTTAACGTCAGTAAATGCGAACCACTACACTTCACGGCAAGAAGCCTCAGCGCGCATCGGAGGATGTAAGAGTGCAGACTTGCTGTGCAGTCTCTAGGGAGGCAGTTCATCCTCCTTCAGAGGAAAATCATCTTGAAAAGATCACTCGGGGGTAACAAGTGGTAACCAGGATACCGAAAGGGAAAGTGAAAGCCTCTCACCCCGTGAGAATACTCACTTCCTAGCACCTCTTGCTGAATTTTCTGGAAAAGAGAAGACAAACATCCCACGAACAGGCTGATGCGGCTGCACTGGTGGAAGAACCCAGCGACACCGGGCTGTCTGGGGGAAGCAGGGCTGACACTACACGAGTCCTGTTTGCAAATCTGAAGTTTATTTTGCTCCATTACTCTATTAATGTTTTTAGTTGGTAGTTTTTAACAAAACGATCAGGAGTTCTAAAATCTCTCAGAAAGTAACATGAAACCTTAAACAAAAAAAAAAGATTCTGTGTTTTATGAATATAACGATTTTTTCTAGGTTGGAAAAGCCCAAATACCCTCCTTAACATGAATGCTGACATCTCTGCCAGGGAACGGCGAAACGGGGAAGAGGGTGCGTGTGTGCAGTGGAGGGGTGCTGGAGAAGTGCAGGGCGGGAAGCCGACGCCCTGGCCGGTTCTGACCACACACCTGAAGCGTTTCAGGAGCACATTCTCCAAACAATTAACTGGTTCTGGCTATACATATCATGCAGTGCAAGAGACCCAGGTTCGATCCCTGGGTTGGGAAGATCCCCTGGAGAAGGGAATGGCAACCCGCTCCAGCATCCTTGCCTGGGGAATCCATGGCCACAGTCCATGGGATGGCAGACAGTCAGACACGACAGAAGCAACCAGCACGCACACATGCAAGTAGAAGAACCACATCATGAGCGTTCCGTCTGAAAATCAAGCACAGCGACGCGAGGAAGGAAACAAGAGGCAACGCGGCCATGAAAACCTCAAACCCTCCCGTGGCGCCGCCTTCGTCCGAGACCACGCGGTCTGACGAGAATGAAGTACCGTCCTGCACCAGTTAGAACACAGGACCGTCACCCTGGAAATCAAGCTCAGAGTCAAATCAAAGTTCACAGGGCTTTATACTGTAGAAAACGACTTACAGTCTGTGCACATGGCAGGACTGTTCATAGCTAATGCTGAGAACATGGTCAACAGGTGTCCAGGTGTCGGACACTGGGCCACAGGCTTTAATTACATGGATGATCTGAGCTCATGGAATCCCTGCAACTCATAATAGTCTCAGAATCGTCCCCACTTCACAGTGGGAGAAAGAGGAAGTCAGAGAGGCTGGGGGCCTTGCCGGGGTCACACAGGAGAGGCGGGGCCAGGACGCCCGCTCGGTGTGGCCTTCGAGGCCACTTCACCCCATGGCCCAGCGGGGAACCACATCACACTGTGAAGTCACATTAAAGCCGTTCAGAAGAATGTTCTACAATATGTGAAATACATCAATACATCCAGACACGGTTACTTTCCAATTTGTTTGGAAGATACAAAGTAAAGTTCCACGTGGAAAACCAAGTGTCTAAGTCTTATGACTTAGACCAAAACTAAAACAAATCCGAGACGAGTAACTCTCCTGAAGTACTCCGCAGCTACTGTACAGCAGTCGCGGATGGAAAAGTTCACCCACTGCACTGATTTCAAAATCTTTTTTATTCATTTTGCCAAAAGAAGAGAAAGTGAATTGGAAAGATAAACAACTACCATCACTGAAAGAGACTGGCAAATTTAGCCAAGGCCACTAAAGTCCAGTTTCAAAACAAATCTATTTCCTTGATCTGTATCAGCTCATTCTAATAATGTGGATGTAACAAAACCTCTTCAAAAAAGGCATCTTGTAAAAATAAAATGTTCACAACACACACTGAAGAATTGTATCACACAGCTAGGAAAAGACCATGGAACAGAAATCACTATTAATTTCCAGAAACAGGTACTTTATAATTGAAGAAAAATCTGCAACAAACTGTAATCTGAATCTGGAATGCTCATAAGCAGAATGCAACCTGTGGCAACTACATGAGAAACACGGCAAAGGGATTCATACACGTAACAGAAGAAAAGCGCCCTGACATCTTCTAACCCCAAGAACAGCTCTGAGCAACTGTGTACACGATGTGTGCCGAGTCCCAGTGTCCCTTTCCCAGAAAAGTGTACGCCTACCTTTCAGACAACTGGCTGTCACTCAACTTGTCCTCTTCGGGGCACATTAAACCATGTTCACTGATGCAACAGCAAGTGAGGGTCACCAAAGCGAGCTTTCAAGGCGGAGAACGTTCCAACAGCCTTTACCATGACCCATGCTGGGTGGGATAAACTGCACCTCTCTAAGTTAGTAAGTTTACCAGTGCATTTAGGATTATCACCATCCCCATCATAACTATGAGGTAATACAGGGAAAGAGGAGCGCACGGGATGTCAGGAAAAGCTCAGAACAAAAGTGACTCTGTGCCTGTCAGAGCAGCGCCACATATTCCTAAGAAAACACATATTCAAAACGGGGTGCCAGAGCGTCCTAGGGGGGTGTTAACTGAGTGCATCATGCTGTTCAGATGGAGGCCGGGACAAGAGGAAAGAGCCCCCGAGGCCTGGGCGGCCCCTGGACAGGAGGCGCAGACTGGGCTCCAGGCCCAACCTGTCGCCACGACCACCTCTGCGATCGGAAGGCACGACCGCGCTGCCTCCGAGTCTGTTCATCTGTGAGAGCAGGACCAGAGCCCACACTGCGTATGTTCGTTCACTCGAGGATTCAGTGACAGTGCATGTCATAGAAATAATTAATGTACTTTGAAAAGCACAAAGCAATTTTTGCAAAACATAAGGAATTAAAACGTCGTGTAATTAATCACCAGCACTAGAATTTTCCGGAGAAACCGGCGCCTGCCGTGGGCTGACAGGACGGGACCGGGCACACCGGTCGGGCTGCCTCTGTGGAAGGTGAGCAGGACCCTGCCGTGCACGGGGCCCTGGGGCCAGCATGCTTCCCCTACCGGCGCGCTCCCAGCCCCTCTCCCGAGGGAGGGCTACACCCCAGCCCAGGAGAGCAGACGCAGGCGGCACACCCACAGCCGCTCTTCAGCACCCGAGTTCAGATCCCTACAGCCAGCCAAGCTTCCGCCTGAAGTGAAATGACCTAAACACGAGCGTGTCACCTTGACAGAGCACATCGGGAGATAAACTCAGGTGTGCGTATGTGTGTTACATGTAGAGTGTGTTAGTCACTCAGCTGTGTCTGCCTCTTCGTGACCCCATGGACTGTAGCCCGCCAGGCTCCTCTGTCCATGGAATTCTTCAGGCAAGAACACTGCAGTGGGTAGCCATTCTCTTCTCCAGGGGATCTTCCCGACCCAGGGATCGAACCGGGGTCTCCTGAACTGTGGGCAGATTCTTTACCAACGGAGCCCCCAGGGATCTCGGTATTTGTTACACACACGCGATCTCACAAAGTTACAGGAAAACTATAAGCACACGCCAAACCGGCCTCTTTGTTTTCAATGTAAACAGGAGGACAGCTCTAGGTTTCCAAGGCTTAGATAAAATGGAACCATTCTGACATCCAATCAAGTTCACCAAAAAATAAAAACAAATTCTACAGAGACCTAAATTTAAAATCTCTACAAATTCTAATGTTACATATAATCCTTGTAATACAGACTGAAATATTTCCCCCTAAGCCTACCATCAGTAGAGTTTTAGCAACTTGAAGTCAAAGTCCTTAAGTGATTTCATTTCATAAAGAAAATGGACCAAATCCTTCAACTATTTTCTCCTGAAAATAGTTCACAACTGAAACAGTGATTCTCCCTCTAAAGCAAACCCTGATCGGTGCTACGGAACAAACAGAGGCCTCTCTCCCCACAGTACCGCGAATCCACGCCGCAGTGCCAACAAGTAACGAGCGTCTCAGCCTGAAGGAAGTTTCTATTTTACTGAGCTCTCTGCGCCTTTCCACAGGCCCCCGCCTGAGGCTAAACAGTTACTGTCACCCAGACTGTGGGAAGCTCAGTCCTAAGAAAGACTAGCTCATCAACCTGGAGAGGTGAAGCCATCCTCAAGCACCAGCTGTACCCCTGGAGCGAGAGAAACCACGTCAAACTCAAGGTACCACACGACACAGAAGGCAGTTTCAGCTGCGGGATTTGCAAAGGCAAGACTGGCCATCTCAGGAAGTCGCATTAATGCTGACGACGGCAGAGTGTGTACAGAAGTCCAGGAGTGCTCCCCCCAGGGTCACACACTCTCCTGCCCTATGTAAGCAGGTCTGTACATTTTGCTTAGGCTCCTGAATAAGCAACTGTGTATTACACACTCCAGTGACTCCTAGCTGTGTTGTTAGTTCTGACATGCATCTCCAACCTCTGGAGCCTCCATCTCTGGAGCCATCTCAGCAAATTCCCTAGCTACGGTCACCTTGTTTTTCTAGAGAGGGTATCTCTCCAGCGCAGTGGCAGGCTATGGTGAAGGCACGCCCCAGGCAGAGGATTAGACATTTAACCGAGACACTAAGAGACCACCTCTCAGGATGCACCTTCCTCAGTGCGCGAGTTCACAGGAACGAGAAAAGACAACGTAAGCTGTGACAACAACATGAACCTTTAGACTTTTCTTTTCCACAGTAAGGCATTTAGCTCACTCACAGTGATACTAACCAGAAAAGGAAATGTTTGCCTTTGGGAGCTAGAGAAAGAAAACACTCATGTTTGCACCCAAAGTTACTACTAACAAATGAACAGCCTGCTAAAACCTAAAAACCTATGCTGTGCTATCACTCCACTGCCCTCGGCCCAAAAACTGACTCAAGGGCAGTCATTCCTCTTAAGCTAAAAAGTGGTAAAGAGCTTAGAAATTGCCATTTTTTGGCATTTGAATTTGCATTAATAAGCTTAATAATCAAGTGGTAGTTGAAAGCAAAAAGGCTTATTTCAGTTCTTTTAGCTGCTAAATCCTCGCATTTCCTCTGATGTTTACTCTTCCTACCCAAGATTCAAGAATACACTACACGGTCAAACATAACAAAAAAGAAAAATCGATCCGTAATGCGAGAACTTCCCATCTCCTGGAAAATTAACAAATCAGCACACAGAGAACCCCACGGACAGGGAAGCCTGGCGGGCTCCAGTCCACAGGGTCGCAAAGAGTTGGACACGACTGACCGACTAACACAACAGAAACACCCGTGTTTCCCAGGAAACAAAAAGGCTGTTTTTTTCTAGAAAAGCATTATAATTCAGATCACCTAACAAAATGAGGAAATACGTAGGTGGCAGACCCTATGCCAGTGAGAGAGAAAGAGACCAAACAGAGGCAGCCCAAAGGAGACCCTGCCTCAGAGGGAGAGCTGGCCCAGGCAGGGTGCTGGCGGGGTCACCAGCAGGCTGAGGGGCCGCCTCCAGGTCCAGCGGGAGGACCAGGCGAGGCCGCTGGCAGGGGCGCTCGGGGCCGGACAAGCCACCCCTCACCCTCCCGTGGGTCTGCCACAAACACTGCACCAACCAAGGGGCCCTCCAAGGCTCCCCAAGTGAGGAAGGGGTCATCGCAGAAACTGCTGTTCTTCGGATTCCAGCTGAACCCACGGAGAGGGCCCCGGGCCTGCATGGAGGTGCGTCCGCCCTGTTCTGTGCAGGGTAGACCGGATGAACGGTATGGGCGTGAAGGAGCCGGGCAGAGGACCTGGCGAGGGCAGCCATGGGGGTAGACGCCCTCAGCGCGCGGGATCTGAGCGGGTGCAGGGTGTGTGCCGTGGTCTAGCAACACTGGCGTCACAGGCAAGCCCCTTCGAGTCCAGGCTCACGGAAGAGGTGGCTCTGTTCCGGAAGCAGTGGTGATGAGCAGAGCTTCCCGGCAAACCCGGCCAGGTCTGGATAAGGTTACTGGGGTCCAGGGAGGAGACACCGGGCCAGAGGGGAGGAGGGGCGGAGTGGAGGATGCAAGAGACTCTTAGGGGCAGAAAAAACAGAACTTAGGCTTTGTGTATGCAGACGAGAGAAGGAATGAAGAGGACTCGGAAGAAAATTTTAAGTAAGCAAAGTGACTTCCCAGTGTCAGCCGCATGCTAGGCACCACGGAGCATCCCGAAGTGTGAGAGCCATTAATCCCACCTGACAACCCAGTACCTATCGCCTGTGCCACGTACCGTTCACAATGCAGGGCGCACAGAAGGATCCCTGTCCTCAGGAGCTTAAAACCAGACCTCTCCCTGTTCCTCTTTCCTTGTGCCTCTACTTCTTATCATGAACTTGCCTCTCCTTGTCCCTGAGGCTGTCTGCTCTGAAAGCATCAGCTGGCTCAAGCTAAGAATCTGCAGGTTCTCAGCCTGAGCGGTTTAACAGTCTGTTCTTAATGGCAAATAAATTCTCAGGAGTATCTTCTCAATAGTGATGACCATGAGAGTGTCAGACATGAACGTTCAAAAGCAAGAAGTGCCAGGGAGGTCCATCTTCACCTAAACGGACTTGCGGAGCTTCCCAGAGGCCCGTGCAGGACAGCAGGCTGGTCACTTCCTGAACTAACACGCAGTGTGTGCTATTACACATAGACGTTTCTTCCCTAACCTGGAAGGATGAATAACCTCCTGACAAAGCGCATAGTGAAATGTGGAGTTTGTTGAGAAAATGAATTTAGAAGAAAGGAGAATAATCCGCACTTAACAACAGCAGGGAGGGTAAATGAAGTTGAAGAGAGGTGTGTGAAAGACAAAAATTAACTCCAAGTCTGACCGCTGGATGGAGGCTACTTGTCAAGTCAAATTCATAATTTTCAACGTATAATGCTTCCAGCTACTCAACTTTAACAAGAATGTAGGACTGCCTCTGCCGCTTATTAATGCGTAAGTTAAACAAAATACACACAGCAAAGAAAAGAACTAACCCAGCCGGTACACAATCAAGTGCTCGGCTGTGTGACCCACAGGAAGGCCATCATTCAGACAAAGGAGCGATTCAGGTCTCTGCTTTATCAAGAGCCGTCGTGAACACTTTTTGAGAACTCTGGCAGCCAAGGCTGCTGCTGAGTACAAACTGTGACAGCAAGGACCGCTGGCTGCATGTCACTTCGCAGCCACACCCAGATACATGAACTGTCTTAACACCGTGATATCATCAAACAAGTTTCTAAGCAGTTTTACTTTTAACAGTCATTTTATTTTGATCACATTAGTAAAACTTACTTTACTTCCGAACTCCCTCCAAACTGCATACAGGAGAGATGGCTATCATTCCTGGGATCTTTCTGGTCTTTGGCATAAAACCCCAGATACAATCAACCCATTCACAATTAGACTTTTTTTTATCAAGTGCTTTGTAATTTATTTCGATTATTATTTTTTTACTTTTAACCTAGATCAGGACTTTATTTCCCACCCTCTCTTCAATGCTGTGTAATAGCTACAAACTTTTACACTCTTGTGTAAGACAAAGTTGAAATAATAAATGCAAAATAAATTCTAGGTGTTTCCCATGGAAAAGAGAAGTACAAAAAACAACACATTATTTTAAGGAGGAACATTCTGTAAAATGTGCTTAGAAGCTTTTAAAAAGCATAGCATGCAAATATACAAAAAGCACAATGACTGTTAAATATTAAGGATTTTAACCTCTCTATACTGATGAATTGTGAAATAAATACCTCTAAAGGCTAAAGAGCATACTTGAACAATTAAGTTACTGAACTCTTAATTCAAAAATAAAAGGTCAGTTTTTAGAAAGATCAATATTGCTGTTATAACTGAGATGAAATTACTTTTAAAAGGAGAAAAAATTAGATGAAAGTGCCTGAGAAACTCATTATGATCTTACCCTCGAAAAAGAAAAAGGACCAACTAATTACTCAATATAACAGCTTCACAAACCCACTGGGGATTTGCACTGATTTCATCTGGGTCAGTTTATAAAGCTCATCTAGAAAACTATCCACATTTCTGAGGCTGAAACTTTGGATACACACATCATATTGTGGAAGGCAGTGAAAAAGGTGTATTACAATTAGATGTTAATAAATGCCTTTAAAATAAAATCACATTAAAAAAAAATCTCTTACCAGCTGAAACTCTCGACGCCGGTCGTAGGCATTCTGTATGCCACTGTCTGCCCATAATGCTCTTATAGCAGGAAGGTACTGTAAGAAAACTCGCGTTTCCACAATTCCCTGGGCGGTCAAGGGCGTCCGGGTATCGAATGCCATCAGCTTGTCTCCATTGAGCTGGTTTGAGTTATCCCCCCAAGGAATGTGGAGTTTCTCTCGGGCATCTACCAGCACCCTCATACCTTTGTTTAAAAAAAAAAAAAAAGTGTAATGGGAGTCATTAGATATTCTCAGAGATTAGATTCTAGTATTCTTTCCTTAAATTTCTTGAGTCCTCGAGGCCCAGCACCTCCAAAAAATGGAAACCAACATCAAAACAAATAGAAGTAACTTCTCAGAGTGTAAAAAGAAAAAATATAAAAACTGGCAGTTGTTCAGTCATAAAATTAGAACCTTGAAAAGCAAACACAATTAACACAAGTGCTTCTCCTGTAGGATTTTAACATGTTCTAGTTAATAAAATAATTCCTGGGCAGAAGGGAGTCGTAAGACAACCAAGACCAGCAGAGGAAGAAGGAACCACGCTGCATGACCTGACGCCCAGGCTCTGAAGACCCGCAAACGGGCCGCTGAGCCTCTCAGAGACGCCCAGGCTCTGAAGACCCGCAAACGGGGCGCTGAGTCTCACAGACAGACTTCTATGAAATGCCAAGAAGAGACTCAGCGCCCCGTGTTCTCTCGGCCCCTGAGCACCCTGCCCAGCCCAACCCACGGCTTCCAGGACCACGCTCAGCACTCAGACACTTCTCCCCTCCCAAGCTTCCAATCCGGGTGAGGCTCAGGGTGGCGTGAGACTTCCCTAAAAGGAGGAAGACCAACTGCAAAAAAGATGTAGAAGCAGAGATTTCAACTCACAGAGATTAATTCAAACCCATTATTTCTAACACTAAACTGTTACCTTTAGTCCCTCCTAACAGTCAGGTGACTATTAGGTCATTTGTTTAGATAACCGAAAAACCGTCGGGCTGTCAATTTTCTGATCACGTCAACTCAGAAACTGCAGATGGCTAGTGACGTCATCTCATCAACGCTCGAGGTAGGTCACAGTTAGGAGCCAGTGTACAAGAGGAACTGGGCACTAAGCAAGAGTCAGGTGTCTACCTGGCCATCAGTCAACAGCTGGTCTACTCATTAACAGAACCCCTTACCATCAGCTGCATCAGATACAAAGGTACCTTCGGTTAAGGACTGACTACACGGAGTCTTGGGCCTTGAGAGACACCTCAGACTAATTTTGTACTAAACTTGAAGAAAGGATAAATTCAACCTCTTCACAGCTTCCAGCCGAAGCCCGAGGGCTGGCTGCGGTCTGAGCTCCTGGTGTCCTGCCCCTCCCTCACCGTCACCCCCACAAAGCTCCCCCTCTCCATTCCCCGCACCCCAAGCGGTTTTCCTCCACTCAATCCTGGGAGGGGAAAAAAAAGTGACTCCAAAGAGTGACTTAAGTACTTCCTCAACAAAACCCCCCCCTTAAAAAAAACGCTGCTTGGAAAGGCTTGACATCTATTACCAACCCCTAGATAAACTGCTACCCAGATGCCACAGCCAGCACCTTCACGCACCTTAAGAACCAGGCCCTGTATCTCAATTCTGCCAAAATGCCTTTTATAAAGTAGAAAACAGCTGGACACTAAAAAGAGTGCTAATTATAGCTCAAATGACAAAAGTAAAATCCCCTCCTATTTGTTTGAAAGCCCAGAACTAAAATTCCTGTGCGTTCTTCACTTGAGAACAAAGCTCAACTCTAGTTTTAAAAATACCCACGAACAGCAGCAGAACCTATGACCCACGTCAACAAGGATTCATTGACCCACCCTGCAGGGTCTCAGGCCCTAGACCCTCTGTACCCACACACAAGGCCGTTTAAGCAGCAGACGCTCCCCCTACCGCAGTCAGAAGCAGGAGGGTGCAAGGTGCTCAGTGATGACAGGCACACATCCTGCCCGACCGTGACACTGGGGCGAAAAACCACTGATGCTAAAACTTTTTTAGACCGACTGCATGGTGCGCTCTTTCCTGAGGGCAGCACAGCAAACAGAACACCCTCGAGTTTCACATCCTTGCCCCCAAAGGGCCAGGAGCCTGTCACCCTTCGCCCTTGACCAGAGTCTCGGGCACAAGGTTCCGGAGCTCCGCGGCCCCGGAGCTGGGAGTAGCCCCGACCCCATGTGACTCGGCCACCCGCCACCCGGCGCGCGAGGCTGGGCGGGCAGCGCCCGGGCGCGGGGTGGGCTGGCTCAGTCCGGGGGAGAGGCCAGCCCGCACCCCGGGGCGCTTCCCTCCGGCGGGGGCCGAGGCCAGCGGCGGGGTGGGGGGGCCCCGCCGCGTCCCCCGCCCGGGCCGCCGCCGGGATCCTCTCCCCCGGCCGCGCCCCCTTCCCGCGGCTCCGGAGAGGAGGGCGGTGCCCGGCGCCGCCGCCCCGGCCCCCGGCCCCCCGCTCCCCGGCCCCGGTGCCCCCGCTCCCCCGGGCCCCACCTTTGATCACGTTGCTGTAGATGGTGGGGCGGAACTCCTCGCGCGCGCGCTGGTCGAAGTCCTGCCCGTGGATGATGCGCATCTGCTTGAGGAAGGTGGACTTGCCGCTCTCGCCCGCGCCCAGCAGCAGGATCTTCACCAGGCGCTTCACGTAGGTCTTCTCCCGCGACAGGCACTTGTCGATCTCCTTGGACTTGCGCTGCTGCTCGGCCTCGCCGCTCGTCAGCACGCAGCCCGGGAAGCACACGGACAGCACGGACCGCGACGGCAGGAAGTCCGCCATCTTGCCGCCTCGGCGGGGCCCTGCGGCTCCTCCGCCCGCTCGGCGCGCGGCTCCGGCTCCGGCTCGGCGGCTCGAGGGCGGGGGGCGCCGCGGCGGCCCGGGCGCGCCGGCGGAGGGCGGGAGCCGGCGGTCTGACTCGCAGGGCGGGCCGGGCAGGGCGGGCCGGGCGCGCCGCGGAGGGAGGGCGGGAGGGCGGGCCCGGCGGGGCGGCGGCCCCGGGGCGTGCGCGCGCACGCCGCCTCGCGGGGGCGCGCACGCAGGCCGCGCCGGGAGACTCGCGTTCTCTCGCGAGCCCGCGAGCTCCGCCGGGCGCGCGCGGGGCGGGGCGGGGCCCGGCGGTCACGTGGCCCGCTCCGCGGCTGCGTCTCCAGCTTCCTTGGAAGGAGCCGCACCCACCTCGGGGCCGCGCAGCTACTTCCGGGGTCCCCGGGGGCCGGAGACGCGTCCCCGGCCCTGCCCTCTGGGTCCCAGCGGCTTCCTCGCTCCCAGTCCCCGCCGCCGGCCGCTGAAGCCTTTGGCTCCAAAGTTGTTCAAACAGAGCGCGGGCGTTTGCAGTTTCGGTGCATTTTCTCCCAGTGGGTCCCTTGACACCCCGCCCTCCCGAGCCCGGGATGGGAACCGGCGTGACCCCCCAGCCCCACCCGCAGACCCTGCCGAGACGCTGCTTGGGGAGGAGGGGCCGGGGAGGCGCCGGGACGGGCTGCGGATGCCGCCGGACGCGGTCTGCGTGCGGGCTGACGCCGACGTCCGTACGGTAGTTGCTGGCGGGTGAGGTCACCCCGAAAATCCCCCCGCACCGGACGCCGACGCGGCCGTTCCCCAGAAGGAAGCAGATAAGCAGACAGACCGAGGACAGCAGCCGGCGGAGGTTAGGTTTCCTGCCGGATTGCAGAGGATGTGACCGGCCAAGACTCGGGCCCAGACACCTGCAGGGCTGCGTGGCGACAAGTGACACCTGGGCTGGCAAAGGGACGCCTCGCAAGGACCCTGGAAGCCAGCTTCTCTCTCAGCGCTGTAGTTTCAAGTGGAAAAAGCCCTCTGGGCAGGTCTCTATGGCAGTGCAGCTCCTCCCAAGAGCCTTGCCTGAGGCTTCCGGGGCTCAGAAGCCTGTGTGTGTCAGGCAGTGAGGTAGCAAGAGGTCCGTGCCCCGAGAGGCTCAAGAACACGTTTAAACAAAAAAAAATCAGTGCTAATCAGTTTGCTGGCCGGATTGGGTTAAGGGCTGAGGAGACCCATGACTCAGTAAATTGGCTGCAGTAAACAATACCTGCCGTAGATTATCTCCTGTTATCCTGGCCAAGCCCATCGTGTGGACAAGCTGCCGTATACAAAGTAGGGTAGGTTCTCCTCCAGTATCACTAGGCGGTCCTTTAGGCAAAATATATAGTAAAAGTCCACCCAGGTTGGAAGAGCTCTCTGCAGCTTCAGCTGCTGTTTGGGAAGCTTGGTTCTCCACCCTTGAAAGGACCGACCTCTGCCCAGGACAGGGTATAGTGCTGGCCCCCAAGCAGCATGTCTGCTTGGACTCCACATGCTGATCTGAATGCCACAAAAACAGGAAGAGGGAAGCCTATCAATTAGATAGTTGGCATCTTTTTCTTCCTTTTCCAGGAGTGCTCACAAAATAATTGAAGCACCAACGATGCCTCGCGGGCAGGAAGGCTTTCCCGCCCTGCCAGTTCATGCTGTGACATGTAGAAGAGCAGAGGAAGCTGTCCAGAGCCCTGCCTGTAACCTCGCGTTGAACAAGCTTGACTCATATCAAACCCCGCTGCTGGCCCCAGTGCTTCAGGAAAAAAGAGACCTCTTTGGGCCCTGCCTGGGGTCAGGCTGCAGTCATCCAATAGCTGCTGTCTGGTTGTCAAGCCACCTTGAAAGTGTGAGCATTAAAATGAGCTGGTGGTACAGTAGATAAGAAACCTCCTGCCGAGGCAGGGGCCACAGGGTTCAGTCCCTTGTCCGGGAAGATCCCACGTGCTGCAGAGCAACTGAGCCCCGTGTGCCACAACTAGTGGGCACACGGGCTCCCAGAGCCCACGCTCTGCAGTGAGAAGCCGCTGCAATGAGAAATGCAACATAGAGAAAAGCCCGTGCACAGCAATGAAGACCCAAGGGCAATCAAAATTAAATAAGTAAATTATTTTTAAAAGTGATCTGGAGGACTTCCCTGCCAGTCTGTTGGTCAAGACTTCTCCTCCCACTGCAGCGGGGCCCAGGTTCCATCCCTGGTCGGGGAGCCAAGATCCCACATGCCTCTTGGCCAAAAAACCAAAGCATAAAACAGAAGCAATATTGTAACAAAGACTTTAAAAAAAATGATACACATTAAAAAAAAAATCTAAAAAGAAAATGAGCTAGAGATTTGATGGTTCCTCAGAAAGTTACACTTAGGATTGCTGTATGACCCAGCAATTTCCTTCCTAGGTATATACCCCCAAAGAATTGAAAACAGGTGTTCAAAGGAAAAATTGTACACCTGTGTTCATGGCAGCACTATTCAGAACAGCCCAAAGGGGTGAACAACTCATATATCCATCGATGGGTAGATGGGTAAACAAAGTTTAGTGTATCTATGCAGTTCAATTATTCAGGCATTAAAAGGAATGAAGCGCTGATATGTGCTACAACATGGATAAACCCTGAAAACATTATGCTACATGGAAAGGCTGGTCATGAAAGTCCACACGGTGTAAGGCTCTATTTATAAGAAATGTCCAGAACAGACAAATCCATAGAAACAGCAGATTAGTACTTGCCAGCAGTAGGCAGAAAGGAGAACAGGGAGTGATTGCTTCATGAGTATAGGCTTTCCTTTCGGGGTGATGAATATGTTTAAGAACTAGATAGTGGTGATGGTTCATTCACAGAATTTTGGGAATATATATATTATATACATACATATAATATATATATATGTATAGGATGTGCTCAGTTATGTCCGACTCTCTGTGACCCCATAGACTGTAGCCCGCTGGGCTCCTCTGTCCATGGGATTCTCCAGGCAAGAATGCTGGAGTGGGTTGCCATTTCCTTCTCCAGGAGTTCTTCCCCATCCCAGGGTAGAACCTGCATCTCCTGCACTGCAGGCAGATTCTTCACCCACTGAGCCATCGGGGAAGCCCCTGGGAATCTACTGCTGCTAAGTCACTTCAGTTGTGTCCAACTCTGTGTGACCCCATAGACGGCAGCCTACCAGGCTCTTCCGTCCCTGGGATTCTCCAGGCAAGAACGCTGGAGTGGGTTGCCATTTCCTTCTCCAATGCATGAGAGTGAAAAGTGAAAGTGAAGTCGCTCAGTCGTGTCCGACTCCTAGCGACCCCATGGACTGCAGCTCACCAGGCTCCTCCATCCATGGGAGTTTCCAGGCAAGAGTACTGCAGTGGGTTGCCTTGCCTTCTCCGGGGAATCTACTAAATGCCTCCAAATCATACACTTTAAAATGGTCAAATGATGAATTTAATGTTTTGTAAATTTCACCACAATAAAAAATGAGGTAGGGAAAACAATAGCTCCCATAAACCAAAAGTCACTGGAGTCATTTACCATTGAAGACCCACAGTGTACAATGTTCAGTGAATGAAAGTGTGATGATGAGTTTTTTTTCTTTTTTGGCCTTGCAGCTTGTGGGATCTTAGTTCTCTGAGCAGGGACTGAACTCAGGCCCTCAGCAGTGAAAGAGCTGAGTCCCAACCACTGGATAGCCAGGGAATTCTCTGGTTATGTTTATTTTAAAGTAACTCGAACGATTTAAATTATTTGCACCAGAAGCAAATCTACTCTAGCTATTGCTTCAAGTCATCATTGTAATGATATTGATAGTGAATATTATAATTTTCAGACGAATTGTTCCATAACTGAAAAGAAAATCTAAACTTTTTAAGGGAATATAGAGTCCGTTGGTTGGAATTGGATCTGCTGGCTACTGTATTTCTGATAGACGCAGATGTGAATCCATCGGAAACATCTGTATTAGCCGGTGAATCCGTGTGCAGATGAGGGGTTCAGATACCCCGAGGAGGAGCTGTGATAAAAAGATTGCACAGTTAAACAGTTAATTAGTTGTAGTGTGGCTCTCTTCTTACCAGAAACTCAAAGTCTAGTGGCAGTCTTGCTAGATAAATAATCAAGGTGTGACTAACAGTGTAGAAGCATATTTCCATACAGCTTTTCTGCTCTAATGTGGTCCCCTTACGAAGGATCAGGCCCCGTCTAGCAATACTGTTGATTCCTCTAATCTATTGTCTGTTCTTTTTTTTCCCTCCTTGGCCACTCCATGGGCTTGTGGGGTCTTAGTTCCCCGACCTGGGATGGGACCCGTGCTCCCTGCAGTGGAAGCGCTGAGTCCTAACTGTTGAACCTCCAGGGCAGTCCAGCTATTCGTAACTTTCTGTTGGAACTGAAAGAAAGCCAGGTTTCCTGTCTTACAGTCACAGTTGTTTAAAAAGTGTGGGCTTCCCTCGTGGCTCAGTTAGTAAAGAATCTGCCTGCATCCTGGAGACCCTAGTTTGATCCCTGGGTCCAGAAGATCCCCTGGAGAAGAAAATGGCAACCCACTGCAGTACTCTTGCCTGGGAAATCCCGTGGACAGAGGAACCTGGCGGGCTACAGTCCATGGGGTTGCAAAGAGTCGGACACGACTGAGCAACTAACACTTTTTAAAATAGTGGCACTACTTAGCTCACTTACCAGACTCTGTGACAAATAACTTTGGGCTGTTTATAATCAATGTTTTTCACAAAGGACAAAAATGTGTCACCCTCAGACATGTTTGAAAGAATGTGCCAGAGGCTCTCGGAAGGATTCCAAAAAAGGAGTTTAAAAAAAAGATTTTGGAACAATGGGAAACATAATTTAAATAAGTGTTTGGCCTGCTAAGGTGACTACTCACTCTTCAGGATGGGACAACACCCATTTATGTGTGTTTATTTAAAAATCAGTCACATTACTGGATGGGGAAACCATGGGTTAATTTTCTAATAAAGATGACAACACACCCAAGGTTCTCTCTACTTGACTCTTCAGTCTCATCACCAGCGTTATTATAATAGGTGGATTCTGCTGCTTTCTTTCAGATAAAACAGGCGTGGGTTTTTCGTGTATTCCTTTCTGTGCTAGGAAAGGAAGGGAATTCCCTAGTCTTCCCAGGATACAGATCTCTTTTGAGTTGTGTGTGTGTGTAATGTTTTAAACGCCCCAAAGCACTTTGACCTACTTTATCTCATTCTCTGCTCACAACAGGCTGACGGAGCACCCAGTGTTGAGCCAACTCCCTGAGCAGGAGGAAGCCGGGGGGAGAGGTCTGAGGACTCCCAGCCTCCATCCGCCTGGCCGGGGGCAGAGTCAGAACCTAAACCACCTCCTGTTGACTCTAAATCCAGGGCTCTTTCTGAGTCATCAGAAAGAGGTAGTTCCCCGGGTGCCCAGGTGTATGAAGATCGCATTTAAGCAACAAGTAGTTAAGTTTGTTTATTTGTTGGCTGGTTACTTGGTCTGTTTTTCCAGCCCCTTTTGGGCTAAATGCCACCTCAAAGTTTACCAGCTTTCAGGCTGATTCTAGCACAGTAAGATGTTCTGCACGGGAGCTCAGACTCTGGTTTGTAAAATGTTCTGGGTGACCGAGGTAGAAACAAGAAAAGAGGAGGCAGGCTTTACAGCCATATTTACATGGTGGCGGAAGCCCCAGAGGGTCCCTTCACGTGAGTCAGGTATGAAAAGGCAACTTTGTTAGGAAACGCGATGGTGCCCTTACGAGAATAAGCCTCTCATGTGGAAAGTTTTGTATGAAACCCGGCATGTGGAATTACCTTCGTGGTGGTTTTTGTTGCTGGTGTTATTGAAGGAAAACGTGACTTTAATTACTGGTTGTGTTTTTCTCAGCCTCCAAGGAAGATCCGTGAGCTGCTGTTGGGCAGTCGTGACTTCTCTCAGCTTCTCTGGAGTCAGAAGCCTGCCTCTGAAAGACACACACCCGTCCTGGGAGAAATGCTCACGCCTCGCTTGCTCAACCGCGCGGGCGCGTTTATGGGCAGTCTGTTTATGTGACCCTGGACGCGAGGCTTTGCTTGGAAATCTGGGTTCTTTCTGGGAAGCTCAGAACATCCTGCTTGGTGGGCCTCCTCTTCCCTAACCGCTTCCGAAGATGAGGTCAGCTTTTTCTGTTGTTCTGCCTGTACACGGCCCGCGCCTTGCCGGTAACAGTAAAGCTTCTCTAACATAAGTTCTGATTCTCCAGAGAAGCTAAAGTGTGCGGGGTCTCAGCTGACTCCTGTATCTTCACACCCTCTGCTCCCAATGCAGTGTTCTTTCCCTCGGAACGTGGACTGGCAGGCCGGGCCTGCTGCTTCCATGAACCGTGCTCCTGACTCGCTGGCAGCCAGGCGTAGCGTGGCATGCCGAGACCGGCCTTCGCCTCTGTACCTGCCAGGGCGCTGACCGTCACGCAGTCAGGGCTCACCCAGGGCCACCGAGAAGCGGTCCCCAGGGCCTTTGTCAGCTGCGGCTGCCTGGCTCCCCGGGGCAAATAATGCCATCCCCGCACTGTCTCCAAACTCCTGTGTCAGCCGCTAAGGGAAAGAACAGGCTGGCTCCCGGCAGGATTCAGGGAGGGACACCAGCTGCTGAGTCAGAGTCACAGGCTCAGAGGTCTGGAAGCTGAGCCATGAAGGCCTGTCTCCGTCTCTCGCTGTAGTTACTGCCTTTCTCCTGGCCCTGGGAGGGTTGGCCGGGCCCCTCACTCCACAGAAGAGGATGAGGAGGGGGTAGAAGCAAGAGGAAGCGTTTCCTTGTGTGCCTGCGGTTCTCCACTCGTTGTTTGCCCTTTCTTGTACACAGCTGGTGCTGGGAAAAGTCCTTTAAGCAATGAGTTGAGGTCACCTGCGTCTCTGGTTTAACCCTGTGAAGTAGACCAA
This sequence comes from Giraffa tippelskirchi, assembly GCF_054371585.1. Lineage (NCBI taxonomy): Eukaryota > Metazoa > Chordata > Mammalia > Artiodactyla > Giraffidae > Giraffa > Giraffa tippelskirchi. The sequence continues at coordinate 1,603,881 of NC_137277.1, read as the reverse complement.
ACCGTCTGCTGGTTGTTCCCTTTCCCAGAGAAGGAAAGGAGCAAGGGTGCAGGACCTTGGGGAGAACTCCCTGAACATAGCGTGCCCCACTTTCCCTGTCTGTAAAATGGGAGTTTGGTGATGATGGTGATGGTGATTTTTACCTTTTGGCCACATCGAACAATGTGAGATCTTAGTTCCCGGACAGGTGATGGAACCTGTGCTCCCTGCAGGGGAAGCTCGGGGCCCTAACCACTGGACAGCCTGGGAGGTCCCTCAGGATAAAAGCGTTTTCTTAGGGAGACATTGCTCCTGGTGAATTTCATGCCACCCTGGTCCAGTGCCGGCCATTTTTCTCATTTGGCCCACGGTGGCAGAGAAGACCCAAAGTTCTCCCTGCTGTATTTCCCAGGTCTTGTGCCTTTTGCTTTCCTTCTCAGACCTCCACCCCCACCCCCATCGCCCACCCTGTCATCATTTCTCTCCCCTCCTCCCTCCCCCCACCCCCAGGCTGATTAAGGTTCCCAGCCTCTGAGGTCCCCCAGCATTCAGAGCACGGGTCACAGTGGACTGTAACTTCCCTCCCTCCCCCACTGCCCCGGAATCTGGGCTCCCCCCGGCCGAGGCCAGGACCACAGCCCGCTCACTGGTGCCTTCGGCATCCAGCGTGGCATTCGGTGTGCACTCGTGTGCTTGAGCTCAGTCGTATGCGACTCTCTGCGACCCCGTGGGCTGTAGCCCGCTAGGCTCCTCTGTCCACGGGGATCCTCCAGGCAAGGACACTGGAGCAGGTTGCCGTTTCCTTCTCCAGGGGTTATTTCCGACGCAGGGATCAGACCTTCGTCTCTTGCATTGGCAGGCGGATTCTTCACCACTGAGCTCCCGGGGAATCCCATGTCATATGGTAAAGACTCACTGAATGTGTGTCATTTAAATGAGTAGTCACTGTCTGCCGCTCACGGACGTCTCCCTGCATTTCTGACGCTACCAGCTGGATCTGCAGCCCTGCAGGACTGGAGGGACGTGTGTGCAGTGACCACCCTTGTAGCTCCGCCCCACCGCTCAGAACCAGGGTACAGATCCTGCGGGATGCTCCGCTAACTTGGCACGGCCGGACACCGCTCGTGAGGGGCTCTCAGGTGACCTGAGCTAGCGGGAGGGTGTGCCTGCCGCGGGCGACTAGGACATGCCACCACTCCCTGCGATCCGTCAAGCGGCCGCCCTGCGGGGCAGCCAGGACGCTGCAGACGCCCGCAGGCCGGGAGAAACTAGAACTTGAGCTATCATCTCTCTCAGCTGCTGCCCACTCCTATCAGGCTCTGGCTGGGGTTGCGGAGAGCAGCAGGGAGAGCTGGACACGCGTGGGATCCAATCCGAGCTGCTGCCCACGCGTCTACCCTGTCGTTCTTGTTGTCGTTCAGTCGCTCAGTCGTGTCCGACTCTCTGCGACCCCATGGACTGTAGCACGCAGGCTGGCTCTTTAGTGAGAGCAAGGACAGAGGCAGAGGTGCTGGGAGGCGTGGGGGCTGCCCGTCTGGGAGACTGGGTTGACCCTGAAAGGCTTAAGGCGCGAGGGTGCTTCTGTCCATCAGAAAGCTCCTCTCCTGAGGAAGGACTGAATGCAGGCCCAGGAGACTTGTGTGTGTGTGTGTGTTTTAAAACAAATGTGTAATTTATGATATCTACTCCACCCTCTGAATCACACAGTGACCTGAGACTTTGCCCAGAGTCTGTGAGATTGTGAAGGACACTCCTTAATTCTAGGAACTCCTGGAGGTGCTGGGTCCAGGCTGGAGATATCAGAAGTTGGAGGAAAAGTCAAGTCTCCAACGGCTCCCTGGCTAGCTTTTCAGTCCCCCTCATACCTTCCCCGGGGAAAGGCACGACTTCTAACAGGACTTCGGGCTTTGCTGTGTTGGAAGGGGGAAGACTCTGCTGGAAGAGAGCTGGCCCACCCACCAGCAGGCCTCCCCCTTTCCCCGGCTCCTCTAATCCTCCAGCGGCCTGAGTCACTGTGACCCCAGTCTCCTTCTGCAGACGGTCCAGGTCAAAAGCTGGCCTGTGGTGGCTGGTGTACAGGGAGGGACTGACCTATGGACCATGATACCAGCCCAGCACTGCTCTCTCTGGACGTGTGGGGAGCATCTGTGTGGGCCGGGCACTGTGCCCTGTGTTGTAGGTTCAGAGGGGAGGGCCATTGCAGGGAGGGTGCAATAGATGAGGCCAACTGGTCAGCCAGCCATCACAGTGCTAAGTTGGGAACAGGGACAGCTGATGTGTTAGAGCGAATCCACCAGCCTGGGAACTCAGGTGGGGCCTTGGAAATCAGGTGGATGGTATTTGAGTTATTTTGAAAGAAAAGAAGGGGAACAGGGGGCTGGGAAGGTGAACGTTCTGGGCTGGGGAATAACATTCGGAGAAAGACAAGGAGGCCTGGAATGACAGTGGAACAATGAGACGATGCTGGTGGAAGTTTGTTGTCCGGAGCTCTCGCTCTGTGCTGGGCGAGCCCTGTTTCCATTTCCCAGATGGGTAGACTGAGCTGTCAAGGGCACTCATCAAGTTCGCACTCAAGGGGTGATGCTGATTGAAATCCGGAAATGCCTGACTCCGGCCATCCCACCCAGCAGCGCGGGGCACCCTGGGGGCTGCAACTCATTTGACTTCACGTGGGGGGCACGTGGGGACCCCACACTGATTCACAAGCATTTTTTTCTTTGAATTGTCTTGGTGAGTAGACCTGGAGGAGCTGAGCAGGTGGCTCTGTGCAGGACACGAAGGAGGCCCTAAGTGACGGTCGTGCCCTGCCCAGCATGGCAGGTCCGTCGTCAGGGCGGTGTGTGCAGTGTGGCCTCGCCCCCGGGCACGTCAAGCAGCTCTGGGCTCATGGGCACTTCATGGGTGCTGGCTGGGCACCAGATGTGGGTTTCTTTCTAGGTCAGGCGGCCCGAGGATGCAGTCAGTGTAAACTGCAGACCCGGCCGGAGGGCTGTGTAAACACAGACTATCTCCTACCCCACTCTTTCCTTTGCAGAGGCCTCTTCCAGCTGGGGCACTTGATTCCAACTTCCTTATCAATTTGGGCTTCCTACCCTGATATAAGGAAGCTGTTAGAGTCCACTTCCTGGTCTTGCCTTGACCTCCCCTGGCCTTGTTTGCGCTGGCATGGAGCTGTCTCATCGAGTGACCGAGAGAGACAGGGCCCTGCCTAGCTCATGCCTGAGTGTGACCTGTAGCCGCTCGTGTTCCCTGATGTTCCACGCTTCGGTCCTGCCCATCCCGGCCCTTTGCTCCCGCCATGGCCCGGGGGACATGGGGAGCACCTTCTGTCTACCTGTCAGACACTGGCTCTGAGATGCTCTGACAGCCAGGTCACTGGGAAGCTCAACTGCTCACCTCAACACCTGCTCCCTCCCCGTCCTGCCTGGGGGCCTGGGAGTCCAGGCGGGGGGTGGGGGGGGTGGGGGGGTGGAGTGGGGGTGGGTCTCCTGACAAACTGGATCCTGGTTCCCAGGGGCTGCTGCAGGGAGCCTGGGCTGAGCAAGGTCCTGCGTGTCCTTTAGGGACCCTCCAATGGGGACCTGCCGCCTGCTCAACCATCGCTTTACAAGTGCGTCTTCCCGAATGTGTGGGGAGGGGCAGGAGCAGACCTTAAAGGTGAATGCCACGGGCTCCTGCTCCCCAGGTCTGCGAGGAGGAGGATGGACTATACAACCCAAGGCTGGGGCGGGGGCGGGCAGCGATGGGAGTGTGGGGATGGCAGGAGGCCAGGCCCCGTTTTCACCTGGGAACGGGGACCTCCAGGCTGTCAGTGTTAACCTGCTGGCCTCTGGAAGCAGGGTGCCAGGCCGCTTGGAGAGTGGTGCCTTACGTCTGTTCCAGGGGCTTTTGGGAAGACAGAAGAAGGGGAAGGGAAGTGCAGACCCTGGAGTCCCGGCTGGCTTCTCTCCAGGGAGCTGTGAGGCATCCTTGGGAACACAAGAACCCAGGAGAGCCCCCGGAGCCCCCGGAGCCTCTGCCTGCGGGTCTGGTGGTGGCGAGGCCTCCCCAGCTGTCTGAGCCTCCCAGGGCTCCGGTCACATGGCACCAGCAACAGAAATGCACGCCCCCCCCTCAACCGGGGGCCACAAGCCCAAACTCCCGGGGTGGCCAGCTGGGGACGAGGCGACTCCTTTGCTTGTCCAGCGTCTGCGGTGGCCGCACTCCTGGACACGCCCCGCCTGCAGGCACACCGTTCTGCTCCCACGGCCGTTTCTTTCTGTGGGTCTTCCCGTCATCTTCCTTGCGTCCAAATTTCCCCTTGTAAGGAAAAGGGTCTACCTGACCTCGTTTTAACTTGATTTTCTCTGAACAGACCCTGTTTCTCTATCAAGTCACATTCTCGCATATACGGGGTGTCAGGACTTTTGTACATCTTTTGGGGGGACACAACTGGACTCCTGTCCCTGGCCTCACCAGGCTATTCTTAGCAAGTCCCATAACCAAGGCAGAAGGAGACAGAGTCAGAGACAGACAGGGTGGAGCAGGCTCAAGGAGGAGATGGCAGCAAGCAGACGGAGCTCACACCAGGGAGGCGGAGGCCTCCAGCGGAGGACAGTTTTACCCTCTGGCAGGAGTCAGTGAGGACGCACCAGGGCAGGGTCGGGGGGGGGGGGGGCGGTAAAGGTCAAGAGCGCCAAGCTTCCTACAGAGAATCAGAGAGGTGAGGTCTGCTCAGGGGTGTGGACGAGCCGCAGGGGCCCCGCCAAGGTCACAGGGCGATGAGTAGTTTGAGGACCCAGATCAGACGGCGACCTGGGGTCGTGCTGACGAGATTCCACAGCCGGGTTTTCCTCCCGGGTCTCTTATTCTCTCGCACGAGGCATCTCCCCTCACCCGGGGGGCTGGAGGGCGAGGCTGAGCACGGGGGCCCAGGAGGCTCGAAAGCGAGTTTGCTGGCTGAGCTGGAGTCCAGCGAAAGGGGCGGGAAGCGCGGCCACTGGAGGCGGGCGTTAGGGGGGCTGGGGGTGGAGGGCCTGAGGGGCGTCAGGGGGGGCTGGGGGAGGGCCTGAGGGGCGTCAGGGGGGCCCAGGGGGGAGGGCCTGAGGGGCGTCAGGGGGGCGGGGGGGGAGGGCCTGAGGGGCGTCAGGGGGGCGGGGGGGGAGGGCCTGAGGGGCGTCAGGGGGGCGGGGGGGGAGGGCCTGAGGGGCGTCAGGGGGCGGGGGGGAGGGCCTGAGGGGCGTCAGGGGGGCTGGGGGGAGGAGGGCCTGAGGGGCGTCAGGGGGGCTGGGGGGAGGAGGGCCTGAGGGGCGTCAGGGGGGCTGGGGGGAGGAGGGCCTGAGGGGCGTCAGGGGGGCTGGGGGGAGGAGGGCCTGAGGGGCGTCAGGGGGCGTCAGGGGGGGCTGGGGGAGGGCCTGAGGGGCGTCAGGGGGCCGGGGGGGAGGGCCTGAGGGGCGTCAGGGGGCGTCGGGGGGGCTGGGGGAGGGCCGGAGGGGCGAAGCCGCTCGCAGGCCCTGAGCTGGAATCCAGACTCTGAAGGGCGCGCGTTGCTGGGTGAGGACAGGGTCCCGTGCGGCCGTGGGTGGTGTGGGCGGCTGACGCGGGGACAGCAGGGTCCCGGGGGTCTGTGAAGCCGGGAAGGGTGGCACAGCACCCGGGGCTCTGAAGGCACGCATGATGAGGAGGACAGGAGCGACGGGGAGCCCCAGGGGAGCGGGGCTGCCAGCCTGGGCGTGGGGGCGGGTCCCGGGGCTGGGGGGGCCTCTGCTCTGGGCTGGGCCTGCGGGGGGCTGCTGCTTGGAGTTCTTGGGGGGCAGAGGGCAGTTCGTTTAGAAAGGGGGTCCCGTGGGGCTGAAGAGTGTGCGATGCAGGGGCCGGAAGAGGGGTGACAGGAAGTTGTCCCGGCCCCCGGCTGTACCCCGGGGACGCCCACAGTGCAGAGGGGACCCGGGCCCCTGGGAGCTGTGTGTCACACGCAGGCCCCGGGCCAGCGCGGAGAAGAGGAAGGAAGCGTGGCTGCGACTGCACTCGGGGGGCTTCGGGGCCGCCGCGGTCGGACCCGGGCAGGGGAGAGCCCAGAGCTGACTGTAGGTCCAGCATGATCCAAAGCCGCTCCCTGCACTGACCGAAGAGGGGGGGCTCGGGAGGGTGAGGGGGCAGCACTGGCTGGAAAATGAGCTCAGATCCCGAGGCCTTGGGGTGTCAGGGGAGGGGCGCCGGCTTCTCCCAGGGGGCACTAGGGAGCCACAGAAGGTTTTTGCGGGAGGGATGCTGGCAGTCCCTGCGGAAGATAAATTCTCTTGAGTTTGGATTAAAAAGAAAAAACGCCTGGTGTCTGCAGGGCAGCCTTGGCTTTGGTCCCAGAAAAGCTGCCTACCCAAAGAGTGAGGAGGCAGGAAGACAGGACTGCAGCTCCCAAGGTCAAGGTGCTGCTAACGTTACTGGGGAGAGAGGGAGGGGCTTGGAGGGGAGGACGGGGTAAGGGGGAGGGGGAACCGAGAGGCGGGAGGTGAGGGCGGGACCGAAGTTCCCCGTCTAAATAAAGAAAGTGAAACTGGTGCATGTGGAACCGGCCTCGCAGGTGCCTCTTCTGTCTTCACTTCCTGCGGTCGGTCATCTTCCTGAGCTCTTCCAGAGGGGCTCTTCCCAGGAAGACCAGAGCCGGAAGGAAGCAGGGTGGGAACCTTGGAAAGTCCCAGACTCGGGAGCATCACAGTTAAAAGGACATGGAGACGGTGCTTTTCTCTCTGATGAGGGTGAAGCTGGAGACCTGAGCTTCGGCTGAGGGTCCAGTGGGCCTGCGGAAGCCGGAAGGAGACGGGATCTCCCGGCTGGCCCAGGGCAGGCTTTTCAGGGGCGGGCCGCACTGGAGAGATGCTACCTGTGGGAAGCCCCAGCTTGGGGGGGAAGGGTTTGCCCGTGGGATGAGTCACCTCCGCCCCAGGACAGAGGGAGCAGAGGGGTGGCAGGTCGGTCCACAAGCACTTCACTGGGAGTCACAGAGCCCTGCAGCGGTTGCTCTAGACTTTGGACCTGGACTGCTGGGTTGGAATCTCATCTCCCCTCCTTCCAAGTCCTGGGCCAGGCCTCATGCGGTGTCCAGGTTCTCTCTTGAACACAGAGCGGGTGGGGAGGGCATCCACGTGACATAAAGACTAAGTCTTTAAAACAACCCTGGGACTTCCCTGGTGGTCCAGTGGTTAAGGCTTTGCTCTCCAACAAAGGGGGTGTGGGTTTGATCCCTGGTCGTGGAGCTGGGATCCCACATGCCTCAAGGCCAAAAAAACAAAACATAAAATAGAAGTAATATTGTAACACACTCAATAAAGACTTTAAAGGAAGGAAGGAAGGGAAGTCGCTCAGTCGTGTCCGACTCTTTGCGACCCCGTGGACTGTAGCCTACCAGGCTCCTCCGTCCATGGGATTCTCCAGGCAAGAATACTGGAGTGGTTTGCCATTTCCTTCTCCAGGGGATCTTCCCGACCCAGGGATCGAACCCAGGTCTCCCGCATTGGAGGCAGACGCTTTAACCTCTGAGCCACCAGGGAAGTCCCAAAAAGACTTTAAAAGTAGTCCATAAAAAAAAAAAAAAACCTTTAAAAAAGGGCCTTGCCTGTATTAAATCCAGGGGCTCCAGTCCTCCCCTTTCCCTCCTCCATTCCATTTCAACTCAAACTTCTTTTCCTAGATTGGATGCAAAGTTCAAAAATTCGCTTCTATTTCTATATTTTCAGTAGTGAGCATATATTTACAGTGGAACAAGGAGACTTGTAAAATCAAAGATGTCAGTTTTCTCAGAGTCCACCGGAAGGCAGAGGGTGATGTCTTCTGGGGAACAGAGGATGGGACAACATGGTCCTATTTGCCTTTGATAATTTCTAGCAGGTGTTTCTGGGAAGTGTGTGCCCTGGACTCACTGCAGGAGCTCGTCGCCTTAGGATGGAGAAGATGGAGGGGAATCATTCCTCACTTGGCTCAGATCATTCTACGTGGAGTTCCTGAAGTCCTGGCAGCCAGCCACATTCCTACGTTCCTACCAGCTTCCTCCATCCCTGACTCACTCACTCACCCGCCTCACCTGGAAGCCATGGAGGTGCAGCTCAGGTTGAGAAACAAGACGTCCTGTTACTTCTGAGCTGAGCTGATCGGTTTAGATAGACAGGCGTGATCTAATCAAGTGCCTTGCAAAGAAAGCAAATTTTCATCAAACTCCAATGTATTTTCACCACACTGTTCTTCTCTCTTGCATCTTGGTCTAAAATAAAACAATGTAGGTTCAACCAACATTTGGATGAATATAGTCACTTATCTTGAAGATCATTTCAACTACACAGTTTTTCCTTTCTCCCCCCTCCTTGTCCAATTCATCAAGCCAACTCCCATTCACTACTCAAATACAATTTATTTCTATCCCAAGTCATTCCAAAAAGGAGTTGTGGCTGACCAAAAGGCCAAAACCCAGAGAATGAAACCAATCGTACATGAATTCAAATAGGAAGACAGATTGGAGAAAAATTGAACATTCATTCCAGCTGCTGCAAGAGAGCCTAATGCCAGGTTTGTTCTGCTGCTCAGGGTGGGCAACATCTGGGTGCACATCTCTTTTTTGATCAAGGAAAAGGATACATTATGATTTCTGTCTTCAGGGAACTAAACTTGGAAGGAAGTTTCTTTTGCGGTGTTTGGTAGAGAGACAGGATAGACACTATCTTGACAGCAGTTTAGGGTCAAGTCTGATTTTTTTCAAAAAGAAATTCACATGACTTCTTCCTGTAATGATTTTTGCTAACTACTGGAAGCCCTCACACTGTTGCCCGGAGATGCCAATTCAACGTGGGCATTTGAAAGCACACCGGTGGAAGCTCAGACTGGCAAGAATTTTTGGAGGCAAATGTTATTTTGTAATGTATTGGCCATTATTTTATTTGGCATCTTTGAAAATGTAAACATTATGTTGTCAGTGTTGTCAGCCAGGTCATTATGATTTTTAATAGGATGCCATTAGGTGAATCCTGTGACATACAAGTGGGGACTAAGGAGGAGCTGGGAATGTGGTCATTTGGACACAAGTCCACTTAATCTAGTACTCATCCAAACTATTGATTCATTTATACCATGCCTCTTTTTGGGCTTCCCTGCTGGCTCAGACCGTAAGCAATCCTCCTGCAATGCAGAAGACCTGGGCTTGATCTCTGGGTTGGGAAGATCCCTTGGAAAAGGGAAAGGCTACCCACCCCAGTATTCTGGCCTGGAGAATTCCATGGACAGAGGAGCCTGGCAGGCTACAGTTCATGGGGTCAGTTGCAAAGAGTCGGACACAACTGAGTGACTTTCACTTTTACTTTATGCCGCTTTGCACAATTGAATCAGTGAGGCACACAGGAGATGCTTAATATAAACTATGTGTGTGTGCTCAGTCGTTCAGTTGTGTCCGACTCTTTTCGACCCCCTGGACTGTACCCTGCCAGGCTCCTCTGTCCGTGGGGATTCTCCAGGCAAGAATATTGGAGTGGGTTGCTATGCCCTCCACCAGGGGAATCTTCCCAAACCAGCAATCCAATCCAGGTCTCCTGCATTGCAGGCGGATTTCTTTTTACCATCTGAGCCACCAGGGAAGACTTAATATAAAATGGTAAACTATAAATTAGAAATCAAGATAAGGAAGGCGTTCCCTGGTGGTCTAGTGGTTAGCACCCAGTCTCATGCCAACCTGTTGATTCAGAATCTGCATTTTTACAAGATCCTTGGGGGCCTGCTATGTGCATTAAAGTTTGAGAAGTTTGAAGAGCGGACTCTGGGGAACGCTGAACAACTCTGCCCGGGAACTGGGATTCCCTGAGGTGACGAGTCTTGCCTGACGTCCCCACTGGGTCAGTGGTAGATTTGGGATCAGCATTCAGGTGTCCTGAGTCCTAATTACATTCCTTCTTCCCACCCTACTTTGTCCCCTTCATCTGGGAAATGAGGACACTTGCTGAGATCCTTGTTAGCATAGTAAACTCTGCGGTGATGAGGGTGGCCTTTCGATTTATCATCTGAGCAAAGCCACCTTAAAGAGGACACTGTGAACTTCAGGATGGCAGGCACACAAAGTGACTCAGGCGGTCGCTCTATACACCTGAGTTCTCTCCTCGTTGACAGAGCCCCCTCACAGATGTTTAGTAATTTAAGCAGCAGAGACATCCAGTGACCAGATGATCTTAACGTTCTATCTTTTCAATAAAATCTGATTCTTAAGGAAACACACACACACAATCTCATAATAGACAAGTCACCATCTAACCTAACATCTAACCTAATTGAGAAAAAAGCCCAAGTCAACAAATAAAAGAATGGGGAAACAAGTAGGCCAATTATGAGATTCTGAAATCGTTTTGCTCTCCTCATCCCAGTGAGTCTGGGAACCCGGCTGAAGCCAGGGATTTCCCACTGTCTGTCACACTCCGTGGCCGCCGCCTGGCAGGGCTGATGTCACATCTCCTGGCTTTCAGCCAAGTCATTTCCCGATGAGTCAACCAACCCTGAGAGCTGGGCTATTCTAGCATTTCAGCCCAGAGCTGAGATGTCAGAGCAGCTTGGCAGGAACTCAGTTCTTCGGCTGGGATGGGAACCCAATTATCTAGAGGCTGGTTTGTTGATTGCGCCTCTGACGGCAGCTGCCCATGTCCCCTCTCTGACATGGTGTCACTGGCTGCCCTTGGCTGCCCTTGGCTGCCCAGCTCTAGGCAAGTCTCCGTTTTTCACAGAACGCTGCTGCTAGACCTCCGGGGGCTCGCCCTGTCAGAGACTGGAAGCTCTAGTCACCCTTTACAGATGAAGAAATTGAGGACGGGCGGAGGGAAGTGGCTGTGAAGATGAGACTGTGTTCATTCATTTTGTGCTCTTTCTATTATACTATCTTTAATGACACTAATATCAATAATAGTCACAACTGGTATCTATTGGTCTGCATACTCTTGTCTATCGAGTAGGCAGTCACTGTGCCATTCCAATTTCAGAGGGGTTAAGCAGCTTGCCCAGAGCCACACGGTTCGTTGGTTAGTAAGTAACAGTGTGGAAATATGATCCCACGTAATCTGACTTCAGATCCTATTCTCTCACCTCCATTGACTACTCAAAGAGTCCTCACATTATTCTGGAAAGATATAGGACTCAGACGATGGGTGTAATGGAGTCACTAGAGGTGGCAATTTTTAACAGTCCCCCAAAACACATGAGAAACTGTGGTTTATCTGACATTCACCACTTGTCAGTCACGGTTCTAAGTGTTTTTAAAACATTTTTAAATTTTATATTGGAGTATAGTTGATTTACAATGTTGTGTTAGTTTCAGGTATACGGCAAAGTGATTCAGTTATACGTATATATATATATATATATCTCCATTCTTTTTCAGATTATTTCCCATTTGGGTTATTATAGATTATTGAGTACAGCCTCTCTTTGCGACCCCATGAACTGTGGCCAGCCAGGCTCCTCTGTCCAAGGAAATCTCTAGGCAAGAATACTGGGGTGGGTTGCCCTTTCCTTCTCCAGGGGATCTTCCTGACCCAGGGATCCAACTTGAGTCTCTTGTGTCTCCTGCATTGGCAGGCAGCTTCTTTGCTATGGCGCCACCTGGGAAGCCCTCATTAACATTCTGTGTTATATACAGTAGATCCTTGTTGATTATCTATTTTATTTATATATCGTAGTGTGACCTGGGATAACCACGATGGTGTGGTCACTCACCTAGAGCCAGACATCATGGAGTGTGAAGTCAGGTGGGCCTTAGGAAGCATTACTACAAATAAACTAGTGGAGGTGATAGAATTCCAGCTGAGCTATTTCAAATCCTAAAAGATGATGTTGTTAAAGTATTGTACTCAATACGCCAGCAAATTTGGAAAACTCAGCAGTGGCCACAGGACTGAAAAAGGTCAGTTTTCATTCCAATCCCAAAGAAAGGCAATGCCAAAGAATTCAAACTACTCTACAATTGTGCTCATTTCACATTCTAGCAAGGTAATTAATGCTCAAAAATTCTTCAAGCTAGGCTTCAACAGTACATGAACTGAGAACTTCCACATGTACAACCTGGATTTACAAAAGGCAGAGGAACCAGAGATCAAATTGCCAACATCCACTGGATCATAGGAACAGCAAGGGAATTCCAGGAAAACATCTATTTCTGCTTCATTGACTATGCTAAAGCCTTTGTGTGGATCACAGCATACTGTGGGAAATTCTTAAAGCGATGGGAATGCCAGACCACTTGACCTGCCTCCTGAGAAACCAGTTTGCAGGTCCAGAAGCAACAGTTAGAACTGGTCAGGGAATGATGGGCTGGTTCAAAATTGGGAAAGGAGTACGTCAAGGCTGTATGTTGTCACTCTGCTTATTTAACTTCTATGCAGAGTACATCACATGAAATGCTGGGCTGGATGAAGCAGAAGCTGGAATCAAGATCGCTGGGAGAAATATCAACAGCCTCAGATATGCAGATGACACCACCCTTATGGCAGAAAGTGAAGAGGAACTAAAGAGCCTCTTGAAGTAGGTGAAAGAGGAGAGTGAAAAATCTGGCTTAAAACTCAACATTCAAAAAATGAAAATCATGGCATCTGGTCCCATCACTTCATGGCAAATAGATGGCGAAACAATAGAAACAGTGTCAGATTTGATTTTCTTGGGCTCCAAAGTCACTGTGGATGGTGACTGCAGCCATGAAATTAAAAGACGTTTGCTCCTTGAACGAAAAGCTATGACAAACCAAGACAGTGTATTAAAAAGCAGAGTCATTACTTTGCCGACAAAGGTCCATCTAGTCAAAGCTATGGTTTTTTCAGTGGTCATGGATGGATGGGAGAGTTGAATCATAGAAAAGGTTGAGTGCTGAAGAACTGATGCCTTTGAACTGTGGTGCTGGAGAAGACTCATGAGAATCTCTTGGACTGCAAGGAGATCAAACCAGTCAATCCTAAAGGAAATCAACCCTAAATATGCATTGGGAGGACTGATGCTGAAGCTGAAGCTCCAAAACTTTAGTCACCTGATGTGAAGAGCTGACTCATTGGAACAGACCTTGCTGGGAAAGATTGAGGGCAGGAGAAGGGGGCGGCAGAAGATGAGATGGTTAGATAGCATCACTGACTCAAAGGACATGAATTTGAGCAAACTCCCAGAGACAGCTGAGGACAGAGGAGCCTGGTGTGCTGTGGTCCACGGGGTCACAAAGAGTTGGACATGACTTAGTGACTGAACAATGAGTGTGGGCTTCCTGGTGGCTCAGCAGTAAAGAATCCACCAGCAATACAGGAGAGGAGGGTTTGATCCCTGAGTTGGGAAGATCCTCTGGAGGAGAAAATCGCAACCCACTCCAGTATTCTTGTCTGAAGAATCCATGGACAAAGGAGCTTGGGGGGCGGGCGACAGTCCATGGGGTTGCAAAGAGTTGGACATAGCGCATGCGCGCGCGCGCGCGCGCACACACACACACACACACACACACACACACACACACACACACACACAGTGTGTGGGTATGTTAATTCCACATTCCTAATTTTATCCCTCCTCCCCTTTCCCGTTTGGTAACCATGTTTGTTTTCTATATCTGTGAGTCTGTCTCTGTTTAGTAAACCAGTTTATTAGTATCGCTCTTTTAGATTCCTCATATGATATTTGCTAAATGCTTTTCACATGTATTAGCTCAGGTATCCTAAAACCAAAACCAAAACTCTCCCTCCCAAAGAAAAACTCACAAGGAGGGAGCGGCAGTGTCACCGCTGAGATGGGGAGAAGGAAGCAGGGAAAGGTTACGTAACTGGCTTGAGCACAGCGAGTGGCCATCTGGGGTTCAGAGCCAGTCCACCCGGCAGGGGGGCTGCATTCGTCCTCGCTAACCGCACTCCGCGGCCGGTTCACCGGGTTATTCATTCTGTCCTCGCAGCGCCCGACACACAGACAGGTGTCACTTTCCATCCACTCACTTTTCTCCAGCGAGATGAGGACACGGACGCTCAGAAAGTTCAAGCAGCTTGCTAAGGCCCATTCAGGGAGCTGGTGGCAGCCCAGCCAGGGATCCAAGTCCCGGGGCGCACTGTTCACGCCCCCGGGCCTTGGTGCTGGGTCCAAGCTCGCCCCGGACCACAGAGCGTCCCGGCGCCCCGGGCGCGCCTCACCTGCGGCGCCCCCGGCCCGCCGGCCCGATGCCGCCCCCTGGCGCCAGGTGGGCGCCAGCGCAGCGCTCGCCCGGGCCGGCGCGGCGCGCTGATTGGCCAGCGCGGATTCGGGCTCCGGTGGGTGCGGGTCCCGGGCGCAGCGGGCAGCCTCGCTCCGCCTGGGCTCGGGGTCGCGGGCGCGCCCTCCGGGGTGTTTCCCCTTCCGTCCGGTGCGTCCTGTTCTGAGTGCCAGGGGCCAGGATGACCATCCGACACCAAGGCCAGCAGTAAGGGCCGAGGATGGCGTTTCTGCGGAAGGTGAGCGAGGTGCCATCCTCCGGGCCCGGGAGGAGCGCGGGGACCCCCTCGGGGAAGTGCCGGCGGGGACGTGGGCAGGGCTGGGGGCGGCCCTCGTGGGGTGGGGGGCGTCCCTTGTGGTCTTAGTAACCGCAGTATCTTCCACGCCGCCTCTTGGTTCATGTTGGACCACGCGGGCCCGACTGTCCTGAGGGTGTCTACAGGCCACACTTGCTCCGAGAAGCTTCCAGTGACCCCAGGACCCACGGGGGGGCACCTGCACAGGAATGCACCTGGCATCGCGCTCCTTTCTTTCCCTAGATCGGGCCCCCAGCCCCCACAGCCACTTCCGCGCATCAGACTGCCCACCGGACACTATAAAGATAGGTTTGACTACTGTCCCCATTTTACAGGTAAGGAGACTGAGGCGAGTGGGGACCAACACTGGAAGAACTGTCGGTGTGATACAAGTCTCCCTACAATGGTAGGGACATAATACAGTGTCTGGTGGGAAGGGGCTTCAGATTCTACTCCAGGAGTGAGGGAGGACCGCGGGGGCGGGCTCATTGAATCTGAGACCGAAGGATGCTGCATCGGGCTCTGCTGGGCCCAGGAGGGGCAGAATGAACACCCAGGTGATGCATCTTGTCTGCAGGGAGCCCTCTCCGGTTGGTGGGAGCGCCCCCTGGCTGAGATCTCCGTGGAGAGTTGCTGCAATGTGAGAAGCACTGTGACCAGTGCGGGGTGGGCAGGATGTTGAAGCCATCCCTTCTGATACTTTTGGTGACTGCCTGGATTCCTTGAAACATTTGTGGTCACACCTCGGTGAGCCGGAATCTGAGAGCGGGAGTGCCAGGCCTGCCTGAGGGGTCAGACAGGCCAACGATGACCTCTTGTCACAGCTGGGAAGCTGTGGTCTGGTCACCCCTGTGTGTGTGTGTGTGTCTGCGTGTCTGTGTGCTGTGGAAGGGGTCTTCAGCAGGGATGTGCACAGCACAAGGATGATGGGGGGCCCAGGGAAAGGCCACAGCAACAGCCTCTGTGCAGAGCTTGAGGGTCTAGGTAGGTTTCCTGTTGGTGGAGTTTCTGCTTAAGAAAAGGAGATCATGATCGCTCTGAGATCCTAGGCGTCAGTCATATATATATATATATATATATATTTGCACTTCGGATTGATAACTTTTTTATATTTATATTTAATTTTTATTTATTTCCAGGTCTTAATTGTGGCCGCAGAATCTTCTAGCTGTGCATAGGAACTCTTTAGTGGAGGCATGTGGGATCTAGCCCCCTGACCAGGAATGGAACCCAGGGCCCCTGCATTGGGAATGCAGAGTCTTAGCCACTGGGCCACCTGGGAAGTCACTGACGAGAACTTTTTAGAGGGAACCATTACAGTGGTTCCTTTAGAGTTTGGTTGGCATTGGTGTGTCCTCTGGAGCCTGGTTATCTCTGTGGGAACTGTGGTTTCTGGCCCTACAGGATGGAGGAGCAGACACTGGAACAAGGACACTGTAATGTCTTGTTACTGTTATCCCTTGACAGGTCTTGCTTGAAACTGCAAGTTTAGTAACATACTATTAATAGTAAGTAAGTCACTTCAAAGCTCCCCTTGATAGAGGTTTGGGCCAAAACTGCCTCATTAAGAGATTCTGTTGTTACTTCAGTAACTACATCATCGTGAATAAAGCTGAAGACGTTCCTTGTACTGAGTTTTATTCTATGTTAGGGCAAGTTTCCAGTGAATGTTACCTCATGCGCACACATACAACATTCTTGAGTGTTTCTTAGCAACATTCTATTTATCGGAGGAAATGTTAATCATGTTTTACTAAAGTAGGTCCTTGAACAAATTTCCTAGGTTTGTCATTAAGAAGCCCTGAATTGTTGAATTTCCACTTGGAACAATTTGTATTTTTTCCATGTAATTGTTTGTTTTCTAAATAATACATTGATAACACTGGCTCAGTGATATTGAGACGCTATCTATTCATGATACATGCAGGAGGAAGGGCGAGGAGGGTTCACTTCCTTTTCCAAATGTTAATGGCTTGTAGTACTTCATTATTTATGGACTGATTTCTCAAACATCTGTAAAACTGAAACCATTCTTACGGAAATCCAGTCAGATGATTTTCAAAACAGGAGTTCTGAAATGTCGTTTGAGAAGTGAGAGTGACTCTTGCACTGGTGTGTGCTCAGGTGAATGATTTATGTCCGCATCTCCCACAAGTGTGTTCTGGGAAAAACCGCCGTCGGTGGTGGGGAGAGGGGTGGCTATTAATAGGGTGTTACCCAAAAGTCTCTGAGGTCAAATGCTTGAAAACCACTCAGCTAAACAAAGTCAGGTGAGCTCCATTATTGCAGAGCTTCTCAGAACTGTTTAATCTTCTATCAGTAACTGTGGTAAGAAACTGGAGTTCAGATCCCAAACTTACATGATCATCTTTTATTGTCCCCTCAGGAACACACTGTGTGAAAGCTTCTTTATGTGAAATATTCCCCAATGCAGTCTTACAGTGTCAGAGAAGGTAAATCTGGTTCACTGAAAAATGCATGCCACAGAACAGTCACATGCAGCAGGACAGGGGCCCATACAGGACAGGATGACATACAGGAGGCCAGGGTCCCACAGGAGGACAGGACGATACACTGCAGGAGGAGACCACACACAGGAGGCCAGGATGGCCGCTCCCACGCTCCTCACAGCTGAGGGCACTGAGGGCAGACAGCCCGGGCGGTCAGCGGGGCCGGAGGCCAGCCGCTACCCGGAGGAGGAAGCCCGGGTTCCGAACGGGTCCCCCGCCAGGCCCACTTCCGGGCGGGGGCTCGGTTCTGAGCGCCCGGCCTGCGCCGGGGGGGCCTTTCCGGGGCGCCGGCAGGGCCTTCTCCCCACACCTGCACGCGTGTGTCAGTTACTTGATGCGTTTTACACGCGCGGCCGGTCCGAGCCAGCACGACGAGCCCTAGCTCGTCCTTTTAGGTCGGGTTTTCACCCTTCTTGTCCGCAAACCAGTCGCCTGGAGGGGTTGAAACGAGGAGACAAGTCCACAACACTGGGGGTCGAGGGGCCGACCCCGAGCCAGGCCCCGGGGAAGGGCCCCGGGAGTTGGGGCCCGGGCCCCACCCACCCCCGCTGGCGCGCCCTCACGAGCTCCGGCGGGAGGCCCGCCCCAGAGGGCGGCCTGCGCAGGGAGGGGCCGAGCCGGAAGTGGCCGAGCCGGAAGTGTCCGTGCCGGAAGCCCTCCGGCTGAGCCTACCCTTCCTCTCTAGGACTGGGGCGGTACCCGCGTCTCTGTGGTCCGGGCGCGGCGGGCGGCGGGAAGCGAACGCGGCGCCTGGCTCCGCCTTGGGGCCCTTCCCTGCCCTTTGGCACCTGTGCGCGCCTGGCGGCGCTGCTGGCAGAGTCGGGAATTGCCCTCCTCACGATGTTAAATGTGAAGCTGCGGGAACGCGACAGGGCCCCGTTTTTCACAGCGCGGCCGCAGGTGCTCTGTTTATCGACGTGAAGTCTGGCGCCCGTGCGCTCACACGAATAACTTTTGATCCATCAAAGCGGTCTCACACTTGAAGTAACTTTTGAGCCTGAAGCCCGGCCTGGCCGCTGGACCCGCGGCTCCTGTGTCCCTCCGGGTTCGGCCCTCCGGCGCCCTGGCTCCCGCGCCCTGGGTCTGCGGGGCCGACAGACACACCTTCCTTCTCTTCCCCGCGGGCCCACTGGCTCGCCTGGGTTCAGAGGCTCCTGTTAGCGCCCTCTTACTTGGATTTTCTGGTCTAAGAAGAGAATGGAAACTATACAAATACAGAACCTAGGAAAAGCAGAAGAATCGTCTAGGTTTAAAAAACTTCACAGCATCCAACACAAACAAGGGCGTGGTGAAATTAGTTCATTCTGGGCAAAGGGAATGTAAAAACAACTCTTGCTGAAAAACTACTTGGCGTAGTGTTATCAAAAGCCACTGAAGGAGCCTAGGCGCTGACCCACCAGATACTGTCTGTGGAGAATTCATCCTGGGCAGAATCAGAGAAGTGGAGGGGGAGAGACGGAGGAAAACCTGCATTTCTGAAGTGATCCTCCCATGAACGTCTGTTGGGTTTGTTTGCCCAACACCAAGTTTTCTTTGTTCCAGTTTTAATATGATGATTTTTCTGTGGAAACCACCTAGCTCTTACTCATCGTCTGAGGTGGGCACAGGACCAGGCGTGGCGGGTGGGAGCGCCCCAGCACATCGGGGGGGTGAGGTGTGAGGTCGGAGGCTGGGTAAAGAAAAACCTGCTTTAAATTGTAGTACAGTTGATTTCCAATGTTGTGTTCATTTCAGGTGTACATCAAAGTGAATCAGCTATACATAGGCATATATCCACTCTTTTTCAGATTCTTTCCCCATGGAGGCTGTTACAGAGTATTACATAGAGTTCCCTGTGCTATATAGTAGGCCCTTGTCCCTTATCTATTTTATTGTTTTACTTTTTATTTTGTATTGGAGCATAGCCAGGTAACAGTGTTGTGATAGTTTCAGGCGGGCAGCAAAGGGACTCAGCCATACACATACATGTGTCCATTCTCCCCCAGACTCCCCTCCCGTCCGGGCTGCCCCATAACACTGAGCAGAGTTCCCTGTGCTGTACAGTAGGTCCTTGTTGATTATCCCTTTTATATATAGTAGTGTGTGTATGGTAATCGCAACCTCCTGATTTGTCCCCCCACTTTCCACTCTCTTTACTACTTTGTTGAGTGGGGGTGTTTTTTTTTATTGGAGTATAATTGCTTCACCATATTGGAGGTATGAATAACAGACGTCTACTCCTAGACTGTAACTCACGCTTGGGGAATTGGGCAGGTACACTGAGGCCTGTTACTACAAACCATTATGATTTCATCTCAGTGCACTCTCTTCAGCTTTCTGCTTTTTCCTTTTCTTTTTTGCCTCCCACATGATCCCACATCATCCACTGCATTACCCCAGAAGTTTATTTTACATCTTTTTTTCCTACTGGAGACACCCTCAAGGCAGGACCATGTCTTCCGTGCGTGCTCAGTTGTATCCAACTCTTCCCGACCCCGTGGTCTGTAGCCCACCAGGCTCCTCTGTCCGTTGGGATTTTTTTTTTTCCAAGCAAGAATACTGGAGTGGGTTGCCATTTCCTTCTCCAGGGGATCTTCCTGACCCAGGGATCAAACCCTCGTCTCCTATTTGGCAGACAGATTCTTTACCACTGAGCCACCTGGGAAGCCAGGACTGTGTCTTACTCACCTTTATACCGTGGGTGCTTGACACGGTTCCCACCCCAGAAATGGTGCTCGGTCAAGTTTGTCGAACAAAACTGAACACTCCCTGATGCAGAGCGGAGAGCACTGAAACAATGAATGAAGATGTAGTGAATCCTAGAGGAGAAACAACAGGGAAATGTTGAAAACCACATGAAACTGGAACAACTTTCTTACTGAAAATGGTGCGAGCCCTAGAGACTGCAGACTCCATTTCTTCCGCCCTTGGACTTGCTCTTGTATGGTGGGCAGATGCTGGTGGTCAGCAATCTACTGGTATCCAAGACTGACTTTCTGAACGACTGCTTCTTTTTTTCTGCATTAGAACCCATTTCTTCTCTTGGGGACTGGCAGGAGAAATGACCACCGCCTTCAGAGAAATTAAATCTACCCTCAAGATATCAGATATTGCCCTGTGAGCCCAATGATCAGGTGCAAAAGTTCACAGATATGATGCAGAGCAGAGAGTGAGCCTCCTTAGGCACGGACGAGATGGATCCGGGCAGCCAGAAAACCCTCTTTTTTTAAAAAAAATTAATTTTATTTATTTATTTGTATCTGATTTTGGCTGTGCTGGGTGTTCGTCGCTGCACGGGCCTTTCTCTAATTGCAGGGAACCGGGGCTGCTCTCCAGTCGCGGTGCTCAGGCTTCTCGCCGCGGTGACTGCTCTCGCTGTGGAGCGCGGGCTCCATCAATAACTGGTGCCCGGGCTTAGCTGCTCTATCGCATGTGGGCTCTTCCTGGATCAGGGATCGAACCCGTGTTTCCTGCATTGGCAGGTGGATTTTCTTTTTCTTTTTCTTTTTTACCACTGAGCCACCAGGAAAGTCCCCAGAAAACCCTTTCTCAGGGATGACTGCCCAGCCTCCAGTGGTGATGCTGGGTGAGTGATATCACCATCTGTTTTCTCTGCTGAGCAAGACTCACGAGGAGCCACATGGTCTGAGACTCAGTAATTCTTTGAGTCAGAACAGACGCAAGCACTGAGTGTAGTGTAGATCTCATTTACAACATCCAGGACCATGGCCCACTTAAGATGTGAATATCCCAGTGACTCCCGGTTCACTGGTCCATGAGATAACCTATGTAGTTTATGGAATATTCTAGTTGCTAGAAAGTTTTTCACCGAATCGTTATGCAATGGTGCCCTAATTCAGATTTTGCTAGTTCTTAGCAAGCTTTGGTGCTGCAAAATGAATCCAGCAAATGCAAAAGGACCTTCACCTACCACCCAGCGGCCCTGTGGCCACTGATGTCACAGCAGTAGGAGCACTGACACTGCGGGAATCGGTGACGCCGCGGTCAGATCTGCCTCCTGCCAGAACCAAAGCCCGGAAACCGCCGCTCACGAGCTGCGGGCTGACCGTGTCCTTGGCGAAACTCATAGAGTAGGAGGGGGTGTAAGGTGTGCAGCAGTTATCTCCCCCCAAATCTGCGTGGAAAAAATGCCAGGTGGGTGGCACCTACTCTGTGCTGAAGGAGGGGGGAAGAGGGAGATGTGAGCAGAAGATGTGACGGGAGAAGATTTGGAGGGGAGAAAACCCACCACGGGCTGGAGAAAAAGTAAATGTCAGGGCTGGTGAGAGGGAGAGACTCCATGTTGAGGAGCATGAAACTACAGCTGACAATTCAGATCAGGCCAGACTGGGAGAGGATGAGCGTTTTCAGGGAGGTGATGGGAGCCATTGAAGATTTTTAAGGAAGGGAAGGGGCCTTATAAGAGCAGGACCTGGGGAAAATTATTTCTCTGACCTTGCACTTCAAAAAATTGAGATAATAACTCACATACTATAAAATTCACCCTTATAAAGTATACAGTTCAGTCATTTTATCTATTCACAAGGTGGTGCAAGCACTGCTGCTGCTGCTGCTGCTAAGTCGCTTCAGTCGTGTCCGACTCTGTGCGACCCCATAGACGGCAGCCCACCAGGGTCCGCCGTCCCTGGGATTCTCCAGGCAAGAACACTGGAGTGGGTTGCCATTTCCTTCTCCAATGCATGAAAGTGAAAAGTGAAAGTGAAGTCGCTCAGTCGTGTCCGACCCTTAGCGACCCCATGGACTGCAGCCTGCCAGGCTCCTCCATCCATGGGATTTTCCAGGCAAGAGTACTGGAGTGGGTTGCCATTGCCTTCTCCGCGGTGCAACCACTACTGTCTAATTCCAGGACATTTTCATCAGCCCCAAGAAGAAACTCAATACTCATTAGCAGCCACTCTTTCCTCCACTAAATATATGTACTTTTTACAAAACACCAAATTTAGTTACCTGTGAAGTGACTTGAATTTTGAACCCAGGAGGGTTTATGTGTTCCAAACATAAAGAGGAAAAGGACAGTGGCTTTTCTGAAAAAGAAGTGGCTTCTCCAAGGTTCTGTTGCTATAACCAGACATTATCTATCTATCCATCCATCCATCCATCCACCTACTCAGAAAGATAAGAGAGTGAAAGAGAGAGAAGGCAGTATTAGATCCATACATGGGAGCAAAGAGCGTGGGTGGAGCTGATCTTCAAACCCAGCATCTGGGTGACGTGGCAGTTCTGGATATTAGAAGACAAGTCTTACACGGGGATCATGTTTTTACCTGCGGACATCTCCCATATCAGCCATCTTCCTGTATGCTTCCAGACACTGCCATTCCTGGGGAAACCAAGAGAGAGCAGAAGGCGCAGAAACTTGGAAAATCCCTTGCTCTGGAAAGCCCTAAGGAAGACCTTTGCTCTCCATGGCCCTCTCGGCTCTTCTCTGAGGACAGAGGTGGTGGCTGGAGCCCAGGGCTGTGGAGCCTGAGCCACCCCACAGGCAGGGGTGGCTTCTGAGCGTCAGGAGTGGGGCTCCCTCTTGCCCTGCCCCCCCATCCCATGTGGCAGGAATGGTTGGGGCACGTCCATGTTGGCATCTGCTCTTCAACCACGTGGAACCTTGGGCTGTCTGGTCTAAGGGCAGCAGGGCCTCGATTTGTAGGGAGCACGAAATCCCGCCCTGTCAGCCTTCAGGCTGATTGAGCTGTATATTTTCCTTCACATGTTAGAGTCTCGAGACTTCAAGACTGGAGAGTAATTCTGAGTTCATCGAGCCCGACTCTTTCTTATTACTCCTGAGAAAACAGAGATTCAGAGCGATTGGGTAACTTGATCAAATCCACCTCTCCCACTAATCGAAGTGTCAGAAAAGCGGGGGGTGGGGTGGGGAGGGTGGGGGGTGTCAGCGAGAGGGACAAAGGCCACAAGAAGACCTTGGGGGTAGCATGCTCCCCATCTTGACTATGGGTGTAGTTTCCTGGGTGGATACAACACCGAAGCCCATCAGGTTGCTCAGTTTAAATTTCTGCAGTTCAGTATGTCAGCTCTCACTCAGTAAGGCTGCTGGAAAAGAGTCACACATCCGGGGAGAGGCGGGGCAGGGACCGGCCAGGAGCTTCACACTTCCCTGAAACCCAGCGCTGTCTTAAAACCCGAACCTATTTGAAGTCGTGAAAATGCCTTTTCCCATAAATTCATTTTTCCCTTTTTTAAAATGAAAAAAAATTTAAAAATTGAAGTGTAGTTGCTGAACAATATTATATAAGTTACAGGTGTGCAGTATAGTGACACAATTTTAAAGGTTACACTCCATTGGTAGTTACTATAAAATATTGGCTATATTCCCCGTCCTGTGCATACATCCTTGTTTCACACCTAATACTTCGTACCTCTTACGCGCTCCCTTCTCCTCCCCCCCCCCCGCCTTGTCTTCCATCCCAGCAGAGTCCCATCCTGCCTAAGGGCTCGCCCCGGACCACAGAGCATCCCGGCGCCCCGGGCGCGCCTCACCTGCGGCGCCCCCGGCCCGCCGGCCCGCCACCGCCCCCTGGCGCCAGGTGGGCGCCAGCGCAGCGCTCGCCCGGGAGGGCGCGGCGCGCTGATTGGCCGGCGCGGATTCGGGCTCCCGGGGGCGCGGGTCGGGGGCGCGGCGGGCAGCCTCGCTCCGCCTGGGCTCGGGGCCGCGGGCGCGCTCTCCGGGGGCTTCCCCTTCCGTTCGGTGCGTCCCGGTTCTGAGTGCCAGGGGCCAAGATGACCATCCGACACCAAGGCCAGCAGTACAGGCCGAGGATGGCGTTTCTGCGGAAGGTGAGCACGGTGCCATCCCCCGGGCCCGGGAGGAGCGCGGGAACCCCCTCGGGGAAGTGCCGGCGGGGACGTGGGCAGGGCTGGGGGCGGCCTTGTGGTCGGTCAGCGCCCCTTGATGTTATTGAGTGACTGCCGTGTGTGTGTGCGTGTGTGTGTGTGTGTGTGTGTGTCTGTGTGTCTGTGTGTCTGTCTGTCTGTGTCTTAGTCTGTATTGGTTAGTTCCCTTGTAACCTGTTTATAGTGGAGAGTCTGCAGCGGGGCGATGGTCGGCTGGAGGCTGGAAACAACCTGTTACTCGGGAGAGGAGGCTCCCGAGGACAGTTTGGCGAGGCTGGGTCATTTCTGAGACAGTCTCCAGACATTGTTGGAAGGCGCCCAGATAGTAAATGAACATATTTACAGTTTTCTGATTCAAAGCGGCAGTATTTAAAGTGTGTGTGTGTGGTTAGTGTGTACACACAGAAATGGTGTGATCTGTAAGCTAGAGAGACACCCTGCTTCCAGCACCCCTAGGCTGCTCTTTCCAGCGTGTGTGTTTGTGGCCCTCGGCTCTCTGGGCTGGCGGCAGAAGTCAGAACCCCTCTGTTGCAAGGGCTTTCTCAGACCAGGTGGCCAGGCGCGGGGTGTCCGTCCTGGGGACTTGTGCCAGGTGGAACGCGTCTTGTGGGGTGGTGTATTTGGGGACGAAGTGGCTCATTTTGTTCTGGGCTCTTGAGATAACTGGTATTGGAGGAGGTTGGCAGAGGCTTCTGTCCTGGGTCACCCTCCCGCGCCCCCTCCCATCTGCGATGAGGTGTCCCCTGTCTTAGGCTTTATCCTGAGTGGAATTAGCTGAATCCTTTGTGACAATAAGAGCTGCCCTGAACCCTTGGAGCTCAGCAAGCTCTTGTTGTCAAAACTGCCCCGATTCGTCTCGCAGTGTTAAAAACTGGGCAGTTTGGGCTACACTGGGACATTGGTCAGCCTTGGCCACTTAGTTCAGTAAGCCCGTGCGTCTGCCAGGTGTAGAGGTGTGAGGGCATTCACAGAGGTGCAGCGTCGTCTCCCTGGGGAAGAGCATATATTAGGGAGTTGGTGTTGTTGAGTCAGTGGCTCAGTCGTGTCCAGCTCCTTGCGACCCCATGGTCTGCAGCACGCCAGGCTCGTCTGTCCTTCACCATCTCCTGGAGTTTGCTCACACTCAAGTCCATTGAGTCGGTGATGCTATCTGGATCCCCAGGTGGTGCAGTGGTCAAGAATCCCCCTATGAATGAAGGAAACCAGGGTTCAATCCCTGGGTCAGGAAGATCCCTTGGAGAAGGAAAGGACAACCCACTCCAGTGTTCTTGCCTGGGAAAGCCCATGGACAGAGGAGCCTGGCGGGTTGCATTCCATGGGGTCCAAGAGTCGGACACGACTGAGCACGCACGCAGTGAAGAATGGCATTTAGGGAAACCCAGAGCTTGGATGTGGGAATAGTGCGGGGCCATGGGGGAGCCCTCGGGGTGGGGAACCAGCTTGGGCGGGCGAGAAGTTGATGATGGAAGGGCTGGTGGTGAAGGAGGGCTCACAGCTCAGGGTCCGCACACGTCTTGCGGAGGTTGGGGGTTTGACGCTTTCTGTGTTCAGTGAGGAGCTGCTCGACAGTTTAAAGTCGGGAATGAATAAAACCCGTTGGTTCCTGTGTTAGAAAAATGATTCTGGTTAGAGGGGAGGAGGGCCTCGCTACTCTGGTGACACTTTCAAAACTATGGCCATCAGATCATCAGCCTTAGAGTTTCTGATTTACTTAGAAGGTAATTAAGTCATTAAGTCTGTGGAGCCGAAACATCGGTGTTTTTGAAAAACAAAAGAAGCTTCCCAGGTGATTTGAATGTACGTTGCAGAGAAAAGGCCAAGGGACACTGAGTGACATCTGGGGACGTTGTGGGGAGGGGGCTGCTCCTGGCATCTCTGGGGGAAGGCAGGTGCTGCCAGACCCCCGGGTGCACAGGACCTCTGGCCCCGCATGTCAGCAGCAGCAGCGCTGGAGGGCGCCCTGGAGGCTGGGGACCCGCCAGGCACAGGCAGAGGCCAGGCGGCTGAGCCTGGGGGTCGGGGGGGAGGTGACGTGTTCCCCCGGAGGCCAGGTTCATGGGGGGTGGGGGACTCAGCAGAAACAAGCCCAGCCGGTGAAGCTGGTGGGGCCCCGGGGGCGCCTCCTGGGCGTCTGTCCCGGGGCAGAGCAGGTTTTGGGGAGGGGCCCGTCCGGGAGTGGGGCCCCCGGGGGGTGGTGGTGACGTGACCCGGTGCCTGCTGGCCCCTGGCAGGCAGGCTCCTTCTCCGGGGCCTCGTCCCCTGTTGGCCAACAAGCCCGTGGTGCTGCTCACTCGCCTGCTGTCTGTACAGAAAAGGGCTGATGATTATCGTCCCCTGAGGAACCTTCTCAGGCTCGGAGGAAAATTCCAGCCCACAATCTTGCCCCGTGAGTGAGTGACAGCTCCCTCCTGCAGGAGCGGGGTGGGCGTGGGAGGTGGGCCTCCGTTCCCGCTCCTGGTGACACTGGAGTTCCCTGTCACGCCTGCAGTCACGCCCAGCACGTGGCCTCCAACGCCCCCATCCCACCCCCAGCTCGGGGTCACCCGGGGTCAGACAAGGCCTGGGTCCCCCTCCATCCTCCTGCTGCCCAGGATTGTGGGGGGCTGAGTCTGGGGGGCTGGAGGGGGCCTGACGTTTGGGGTGCGGGCAGCCATCCCCCCGGTCTCTGGGCCCCCAGGCACAAGGAGGAGTGGGGCGGGGGCAGCTGGCAGCAGGTGGAGCTGAAAGGCGGGGCCTCTCACCCGCTGAGGGCCTGGGGCTGGCTCAGATGGCCCCATCTATGAGGGGCACGGGGCCTTCCTGCCCGAGGCAGAGCTGGAGTCTGGGTCTGCATGGCTGTGCTGGGCCACGAGGGCAGAGGCGGGGCCCGAGTGCGTGCCCTGGACGGGGTGTGGGAGGTGGTCTCCGGGCGGCCCGCGCCGTGGCCCCTGCTGTGGGAGGTGGTCTCCGGGCGGCCCGCGCCGTGGCCCCTGCTGTGGGAGGTGGTCTCCGGGCGGCCCGCGCCGTGGCCCCTGCTGTGGGAGGTGGTCTCCGGGCGGCCCGCGCCGTGGCCCGCGCCGTGGCCCCTGCTGTGGGAGGTGGTCTCCAGGCGGCCCGCTGCGTGGCCTTCTGCGTGGCCCGCGCCGTGGCCCCTGCTGTGGGAGGTGGTCTCCAGGCGGCCCGCTGCGTGGCCTTCTGCGTGGCCCGCGCCGTGGCCCCTGCTGTGGGAGGTGGTCTCCGGGTGGCCCGCTGCGTGGCCCGCGCCGTGGCCCCTGCTGTGGGAGGTGGTCTCCGGGCGGCCCGCGCCGTGGCCCGCGCCGTGGCCCCTGCTGTGGGAGGTGGTCTCCGGGCGGCCCGCGCCGTGGCCCGCGCCGTGGCCCCTGCTGTGGGAGGTGGTCTCCGGGCGGCCCGCGCCGTGGCCCGCGCCGTGGCCCCTGCTGTGGGAGGTGGTCTCCGGGCGGCCCGCGCCGTGGCCCGCGCCGTGGCCCCTGCTGTGGGAGGTGGTCTCCGGGCGGCCCGCGCCGTGGCCCCTGCCCAGTGTATGTGTGTGTCAGTCGGTCAGTTGTGTCCGGCTCTTTCCAACCCCGTGGACCGTAGCCCTTCAGGCTCCTCTGTCCGTGGGATTCTCCAGGCAAGAATACAGGAGTGGGCTGCCATGCCCTCCTCCAGGGATCTTCCCAACCCAGGGATGGAACCTGTGTTTCCTGAGCATCTCCGGCACTGCAGGCAGATTCATTACTGACTGAGCCACCAGGGCATCCCCTCTGTGTGTGTCCGAGTCCTTACCTCGTCTCTTCAGTGGACACCAGCCAGGCCCGCCCTAATGACCTCTTTTTAACTTGGTCACCCTTGCAAAGGCCCTGTCTCCTGATCCAGTCACATCCTGAGGTCCTGGGGGCTAGGACCCCGACCTATGAATCTGAGGAGTGGGCGCCATAAGAGGGTCTCTCGGAGGTGGGGCCACGATGGGGCCACCAGCCGAGTCCTGTGGGTTCCTGCCTGGGGAGACCCCGGGGCACTTCTCAGGGGACGTTCTGAGGACGGCGGACCCAAACCCCCGCATGTTCTCGAGGCCCCTATGCTGCCCTCCCTCCCACCGCCCCCCTTTTCTGAGAAGTGTGGCACCTGCCAGGGAGAAATCTGATTCCCCTCATTGTGTTTTTAAAATAACTCTCATTATTCCTCCTCTGAAGGTTATTTTCAAATCCTTTGTATCTAGATTTTTTTTTTTTTGATCCAAAGAGAAGGAATCAACCCCCCTGACTTTCTGCTGGAGAAACTCAGGTTTCTAACTCATAACTTGGGTTTCTATTTCTTCTCCAATGTATGGGTGCCTGGACTCCATGAAATGCTGCTATTTCATCTCACACGAGTTTTGGGATGAACATGGACTTTCTTCAGGGAGCTAACGGGGGAAGCGGGGCGGGGGCCGCCGGGTTCCCAGGGACAAATGGCTGGCAGCCCTGGGAGGAACAGGCGCATCCCAGGTTCACGGGCGGGCATGAGTCCAGAGGTGGCGCCTCCTGCAGCCCGAGGCCCTTGGTCCCTGCCCCCGCCATGTCCAAGAAAACCCCCCTCCTCCCCTGGGGGCGTCTCCTCGCCCCCCTCTGCTGGGAGCCGCTCACCCAGCCTGGTGGCCAGAGACGGCAGGGGCTCCTGGTGGCCAGTGCCCCATGTTCCTCTTGGCATCTTTTGCTCCCTCGGTGCCACTCAGCTGACCTGGGCGGTTCTGTCTTGCAGATCGAGGCCCTTGTGAAGGACATGCAGGACCCGGACACGGGGGTCAGAGTGCAGAACCAGAAGGTCACGGTCATCAGCATCCCTCACGCCATGACAGGTAAGGTATCTGGAAGTTTGGTCTTGGCCTGAACAGACCACACACAGGTGTTGGCAAACTAGAGCTCAAGGGCCAGAAGCAGCCCCTGTTCTGTATTTGCAAATAAAGTTTTATTGGAACAGATCCACATCCCCATTTATGTATTGTCAGTGGCTACTTTTGCACTGCAGTGACAGAGTTAACACACACACACACCCACACACACGAGTCCAGTGTCCAGCCTCTCACCCCTTCCTTCCTAGCACCTGAGGCCCCTTCAGTTCCCGGATTTGGGGAGCTGCCCACCGAACCACAGTCCCCCTCATTTCTCCTATGTAGTTGAATCCCAACCTCAGTCAGAGCCCCGGAGGAGCCCTGTTGTGATCAAAGCAGACTGGGTCAGTGCTGCTGCCCCTCGGAGGGCAGGTGACCGGGGCTTAGGGGACGACAGGGCTGACGTGTGAGCTGAGATCAGCACAGGTCACGCGGTGGACACCCCGGGAGCCCCTAATCCCATCTGATCTATTTCAGGAAGCACCCGAGTAGATGTGAACGTCCTTGGCCCCTTGGCGGGGAGTGCTCACCCGACTGCTGTGAGCTAGGGGCAGGGGGTCTTTTTCTCGGTGTGGACACCTCTGTGTAGATGTGGGGCGGACCGTCTAATAAAACACCCAATCCTGGGATTTTAAGTCGGATTTTAGGTGAAGGAGTCTGCTTCTGAATAAGCAGTTCAGTCGCTCAGTCGTGTCCGACTCTTTGCGACCCCATGGACCGCAGCATGCCAGGCCTCCCTGTCCATCACCAACTCCCGGAGTTTACCCAAACCCATGTCCATCGAGTCAGTGATGCCATCCAGCCATCTCATGCTCTGTTGTCCCCTTCTCCTCCTGCCCCCAATCCTACCCAGCATCAGGGTCTTTTCCAATGAGTCAACTCTTCGCATGAGGTGGCCAAAGTATTGGAGTTTCAGCTTCAACATCAGTCCTTCCAATGAATACCCAGGATTGATCTCCTTTAGGATGGATTGATTGGATCTCCTTGCAGTCCAAGGGACTCTCAAGAGTCTTCTCCAACACCACAGTTCAAAAGCATCAATTCTGCGGTGCTCAGCTTTCGTCACCGTCCAACTCTCACATCCGTACATGACCACTGGAAAAACCATAGCCTTGACTAGACGGACTTTTGTTGGCAAAGTAATGTCTCTGCTTTTTAATATGCTATCTAGGTTGGCCATAACTTTCCTTCCAAGGAGTAAGCGTCTTTTAATTTCATGGCTGCAATCACCATCAGCAGTGATTTTGGAGCCCAAAAAAATAAAGTCTGACACTGTTTCCACTGTTTCCGCATCTATTTGCCATGAAGTGATGGGACCAGATGCCATGATCTTAGTTTTCTGAACGTTGAGCTTTAAGCCAACTTTTTCACTCTCCTCTTTCACTTTCATCAAGAGGGTCTTTAGTTCTTCTTCACTTTCTGCCATAAGGGTGGTATCATCTGCATATCTGAGGTTATTGATATTTCTCCCGGCAATCTTGATTCCAGCTTGTGTTTCTTCCAGCCCAGCGTTTCTCATGATGTACTCTGCATATAAGTTAAATAAGCAGGGTGACAGTATACAGCCTTGACGTACTCCTTTTCCTATTTGGAACCAGTCTGTTGTTCCATGTCCAGTTCTAACTGTTGCTTCCTGACCTGCATACAGGTTTCTCAACAGACAGGTCAGATGGTCTGGTATTCCCATCTCTTTCAGAATTTTCCACAGTTTATTGTGATCCACACAGTCAAAGGCTTTGGCATAGTCAATAAAGCAGAAATAGATGTTTTTCTGGAACTCTCTTGCTTTTTCGATGATCCAGCGGATATTGGCAATTTGATCTCTGGTTCCTCTGCCTTTTCTAAAACCAGCTTGAACATCTGGAAGTTCACGGTTCACGTATTGCTGAAGCCTGGCTTGGAGAATTTTGAGCATTACTTTACTAGCATGTGAGATGAGTGCAATTGTGCAGTAGTTTGAGCATTCTTTGGCATTGCCTTTCTTTGGGATTGGAACGAAAACTGACCTTTTCCAGTCCTGTGGCCACTGCTGAGT
Source organism: Giraffa tippelskirchi (assembly GCF_054371585.1). Classification (NCBI taxonomy): domain Eukaryota; kingdom Metazoa; phylum Chordata; class Mammalia; order Artiodactyla; family Giraffidae; genus Giraffa; species Giraffa tippelskirchi. The sequence continues at coordinate 1,573,167 of NC_137277.1, read as the reverse complement.
TTTCCAAATTTGCTGGCATATCCAGTGCAGCACTTTCACAGCATCACCTTTGAGGATTTGAAATAGCTCAACTGGAATTCCATCACCTCCACTAGCGTTGTTCGTAGTGATGCTTTCTAAGGCCCACTTGACTTCACATTCCAGGATGTCTGGCTCTAGGTGAGTGATCACACCATCGTGATTATCTGGGTCGTGAAGATCTTTTTTGTACAGTTCTTCTGTGTATTCTTGTCACCTCTTCTTAATATCTTCTGCTTCTGTTAGGTCCATACCATTTCTGTCCTTTATCGAGCCTATCTTTGCATGAAATATTCCTTTGGTATCTCCAATTTTCTTGAAGAGATCTCTAGTTTTTCCCAATCTGTTGTTTTCCTCTCTTTCTTTGCATTGATCGCTGAGGAAGGCTTTCTTATCTCTCCTTGCTATTCTTTGGAACTCTGCATTCAGATGGGAATATCTTTCCTTTTCTCCTTTGCTTTTTGCTTCTCTTCTCTTCCCAGCTATCTGTAAGGCCTCCTCAGACAGCCAGTTTGCTTTTTTGCATTTCTTGTCCATGGGGATGGTCTTGATCCCTGTCTCCTGTACAAGGTCACGAACGTCTGTCCATAGTTCATCAGGCACTCTGTCTATCAGATCTAGTCCCTTAAATCTATTTGTCACTTCCACTGTATACTCATAAGGGATTTGATCTAGGTCATACCTGAATGGACTAGTGGTTTTCCCTGCTTTCTTCCATTTAAGTCTGAATTTGGCAATAAGCAGTTCATGATCTGAGCCACAGTCTGCTCCTGGTCTTGTTTTTGCTGACTGTATAGAGCTTCTCCATCTTTGGCTGCAAAGAATATAATCCGTCTGATTTCGGTGTTGGCCATCTGGTGATGTCCACGTGTAGAGTCTTCTCTTGTGTTGTTGGAAGAGGGTGTTTGCTATGACCAGTGCGTTCTCTTGGCAAAACTCTATTAGCCTTTGCCCTGCTTCATTCTGTACTCCAAGGCCAAATTTGGCTGTTACGCCAGGTGTTTCCTGCAAGGGGCTGAATAAAGCCGAGAGCGACAGGGGCCCCTCTGGGAGCTGTCACGGTGGGCACGTGGACGTGGAGAGTGGGTGGCTGGACGTGTGTGCCCCCGGCGCGTGTGTAGGAAGGGGCGGGCACAGGCTGTGCCCCCTCAGCCGTGCTGTGCCCCCCACCCCAGGGCACAGGCAGTGGGGTTTAGACCCTGGCTCTCCCCCGTGGTGTGTTTCATGGGCCGGTTTCCACTCAGGCAGGGCACCCAACTCGGCCCTTGGGAAGCAGGCTGGGGTTGCTGGAAAGAGTGGTGGTTGGCATTTGCACAATGGCTGGGGTGCGTCTTTGTTCTGAGACTATCTGCCGCCTCCAGCGAGGAGCGTGTCCTGCTGAGGGGCCGGGGGCCTGGCCGAGCAGGAGACACGCAGCTTCCTTGAGGCCCCGCGTCTGCTCTTGGTTGGCTGGTGGGACTGGGCCTGTCCTGGCCCTGAGATCAACGTGAGTCCTTGAGAGGGGCTCCCCGTGCCCCGATCTTGTCCCCGTCTGCCTCCCCTGCCTTCTTCCTCGCTGGCCTTCTGTCTGCGTTGTTCCCGGGCCAGCCCCCCGGATATGCAGGGCGCAAGGGCAGACGGAGCCCACCTTCCACGGTCTGAAGTTGTAAACAAGACTACAGAGTATTCCTGAGAAAATGTCTAGTCCTTCTGCTTTGACAGATGACCTGAAAAGCCAGGCTTGGATGTAGCACTCTCCAACCCTCAGGGTTTTTCTGGCGAACTTAGGGGCGTCAGAAATCCAGCACCCCAACCCCGGCGCACCCCCCTCTCCTCCCATCCTGGGTTCTCATTTACTCCCGGGACTGAGCTCCATCCAGAGCGCCATGGACAGCTTGCTTTGGGGCTGTTTTTTCCCAATGGTCAAGACTTTTTTGTTTACTTCCTTCTTGATGGATGACAGTCCAGGCACCCGTTATTCTAGCAGTAAGAAACGAGAGTCAGTACCGCAGAGAGGTGAAGGCTGAGGGGGTGGAGGGGACATAGGGTGGAAGTCTGGCTGGAGCCACATCACGGGCGGCCCTGAATTATGGGCTGGGGATTCGGACTGGACACAGTTGGGGGTGGAGTGCAGGGAGGTCCCTGGAAGATCTGAGCAGCAGGACGAGAACACGGCTGAACAGGGAGGCCGCCAGCTGGGCGGCACCGTGGAGGCTGGTGTGGGTGTCGGGGAGGCTCTGACGTTGGCCAGATCTTTCTGATTTGCAGGCAGCGATGTCCTCCAGTGGATCAGCCAGCGCCTGTGGATCTCCGGACCGGGTGAGAGCTCGTCCTGTCCTCAGCCCGACCGAGGGCTGCGGGGCGCATCACCCCGGGGCGCATCTGGGTGGGCCTGGGTAGGGCTCAGCCTGTGTCTCTGAGAAACTGACCTTTTAATTGGCGAGATGAGGCCTTCCTGGGTAAAACAGCCAAACTCAAAATGGAAGGGATGATAACCGGGGGGACACAATTGTTTTTTCATACAAAATACTGAGAGTGTGTAAATTACAATATTCCCTGGTGGCTCAGATGGTAAGAATCTGCCTGCAAGGCGAGAGACCCAGGTTCGATCACTGGGTCAGGAAGATCCCCTGAAGAAGGGAATGGCAGCCCACTCCATTCTTGGCTAGAAGAATCCCATGGACAGAGGAGCCTGGTGGGCCACGGCCCATGGGGTTGCAAAGTGTCAGGCATGGCTGAAACGACTACCACTACCACTACTAAGTCACAGGAGTAACTAGGGAGGAGTGAGTCAAGAAGGACTTCCTGGAGGAGGTGACACACACATACACTTGATCTGGAAGGAAATGATGCCTGTGAAGCATGGAGGGGAGCTTGGCGGATCTGGACCCAGGGTGCAGGCAGAGTCCAGCTTGGGGCAGAAGTCGACCTCCCCTTCCTGCTTCTCACAGGGTGAAGAAGGGTCTGTTGGTCAGAGACACTGTCCCTGCTTCTTCAGACCCAGCGGGCCCAATGGTGCTCCTCCAGGAAGTCCCCATCTATCACTCCAAACCCTGGCACCCGTCAGCCCTGGGGTTCACCGGCTCCCCTCCAGACGCACTGAGTTTTCATTTGGGGCGACCAGGCGGGGGGACACTCTGGTACCATCTCCCCAGCTGGTACTTGTCCACAGCGAGGGTCAGGGGGGGACACTCTGGTACCATCTCCCCAGCTGGTACATGTCCTAGCGAAGGTCAGGAACCGCTGTCCCCACTCCTTGGTGAAAGTGCTGTCAGGATGGGGGCGCCCGTCCTGGAGTTTGGGGTGCTGTGCAGGGGTGGGGCGGTGAGCTTCTGCCCTTGGCCCCTGCTCTTAACTTCCTTGTCTCACTGCTCCTCCCAGAGGCCCAGAACTTGGGGAACTTCATTGTCAAGTACGGCTACATTTACCCCTTGCAAGACCCCAAGAACCTCACTCTGAAGCCCGACAGCAGCCTCTATCGATTTCAGGCGAGCCTTGGCCTTGACCGGGGGTGCTAGCGGGGCGGGATGTCATCTGGAGGTGTAACTGGTTGGCTTCACGTCCTCCCAGAGCTTTAGAAACGATGGCGGAGGCGGAGGCAGTTTTATGTTCTGGGCTACAGGGCGGGGGGCCCAGGGCTCACAGGCTGCGTGAGTGTCAGCCTGGCTCCTGGTTTCTCTCGCAGACGCCGTACTTCTGGCCCACACAGCAGTGGCCGGCTGAAGACGTCGACTATGGTAAACCGCGCCCACCCCGGGCCTGGCGAGGGCTCCCCGTGCTGTGCAGCTGCATGCTGCGTCTGGGTGACGTCTGCGGTCATCACGACCGTTCCGTCCGCCCCCGTCTGTGTTAGGAGTGGCTCCTGGGGGACGGGAGCGGGTCTGGGAGCGTTGTCTGCCACGCTGAGCACGGCGGTCTCATGCGTAGAGGGGTTTCAAAATGTGATGAGGGTGGAAAACGACGTCGTTTTCTTTTCCAGCCATCTATCTGGCCAAGCGAAATATCAAGAAGAAAGGGATTTTAGACGAGTATGAGAAGGTACGGAGATGCTTTCAAGTGTAGCTTGTTGCAATTGAGTGCGATGTAGTCTGGAGCTGTTTCCCCCTGGCCCCCCGTTATTCCATCCATACACGTGCTCATCAGCCCTCCACCCTCATCCCCGTCCCTCATCCTGCGTCCATCCCTCATCCGTCTGTATATTAATATTTGGAAGCAGCTGGTTGGAGTAAATTCTCCCCCACGTTGTACTACGGTTTCTCCTGCTGTAGTTTAAGCCCTTGTCTCAGAACTCCTGGGCGCACAGTAGTGACCACTTTCCTTTTTCTGTCCCCAAATAAGAGGACTTAATATGTGTGATAATGCACATCATAGGATGGACAGATTAAAAAAAAAAAAACATTTTGTATTGGAGTATAGCAGATTAACGATGTTGTGATGGTGCCAGGGGGACAGCAAAGGGACCCAGCCATACATATACATGTATCCACTCTCCCCCAAACTCCTCTGCCATCCAGGCTGCCACACAACACTGAGCAGAGGTCCCTGTGCTGGACAGCAGGTCCTTGTTGGTCCGTTTTAAATAGAGCCGTGTGCACACGTCCGTCCCAGACTCCCTGACTACCCCTTCTCTGCATCCTCCCCACGGGTAACCATAAGTTCCTTCTCTAAGTCTGCGTGTCTCTTTCTGTTTTGTAAATAAGTTTCTTTGTTATCATTTCTTTTTAGATTCCACATATAAGGGATGTCATACGATATTTCTCCTTCTCTGTCTGATTTACATCATTCAGTATGACCATCTCTAAGTACAGGATGGAGAGATTTGAACCTGAGTGTGAGACAGGAAAACAACAGTGTAGGCTTGTTTTGGGCAGAATAAGTCAGATTTCTCAAAGAACACACCCTAATCCTCAAAAGGCTAGATTGCTGGGCAGATGGCAACAATCTTGCTGTGTTTACTTTTTGAAAGCGAGAGTGTTAGTCACTCAGTTGTGTCCAACTCTTTGCAACCCCATGGACTGTAGCCCCCCAGGCTCCTCTGTCCATGGGATTCTCCAGGCAAGAATACTGGAGTGGGCTGCCATTCCCTTCTTCAGGGGATCTTCCCGACCCAGGGATTGAGCCCAGCTCTCCTACCTTGCAGGCAGATTCTTTACCGCCTGCACCACCAGGGAAGCCCCAAACGAGTTTTTGGCAGGGCCGGCATCACGCCAGTGCTCGGCTGAAGCTCTGTGGGTTTGTGGTGCTCTGCTGACTGTTAAGTTTCCACATTCTTCTCCACGCAACTCCCATCTTCCTAATCAGATTAGGATACATTTATTGAAAAACAAATCCAAGCTCACCTGTGGCTCCTGTTGTGGAAGCTTGTTGAGAATTCGGCACCACCCTGTGAATGACCGCCTTTGTGCAGCGGGGTGGGAGGGGGCGTCTGGGTAGGTCTCCTGGTTGACTTAGGGCCCCCTGCCCACTGCAGGCAGCAGAGCTCAGTGTTCTCATTCTGTCTCCCTCCTCTAGGAAAACTACAATTTCTTGAACAAAAAAATCAACTACAAGTGGGACTTCGTCATCATGCAGGCCAGAGAGCAGTACCGGTGAGTCGGTGCTCACCCTGGTCCCCTGGTGGCCCTCCCCGCTCCCTTCCTTCCTAGTTTCTTTAAAAAAAATAAGCTTTTATTGAGTGTCTATGTGCTAAAAGTGGGCTAGGTGTAGGGAAGGGAGAGGCATCGTCCGGGGAGCCTGGCAGACAAGCAGACAGGCCACAAGGCCTCAGTGAGTTGAGGTGCACGTTTGGGTTTGGAGAAGGAGCTGCAGAAACAGCAGCGGAGGGGGTCTCCAGAGGAGGGGTGGGGGTGGGAGGACGGTGGGTCTGGGGGTGGGGGTGCCCGCCTGAAGCTGGGAGCTGGCACAGAGAACGGCAGGAGTGAGGCTGGATGTGTTAGCGGAAGCAGGTTGGGAGAGGGTAGGCTGCACAGGACTGACGGATGGCGAGCAGCCTCAGTTCATGTGCCGTGAACTCAAAGAACTTTATCTTTTTTTAAAAAAATTTTCATCGGAGTGTCGTTAGAGAAGGAAATAGCAACCCACTCCAGTATCCTTGCCTGGGAAATTCTATGGACAGAGGAGCCTGGTGGGCTGCAGTCCGTGGGGTCACAAAGAGTCAGACACGACTGAGCAGCTACACAGCAACACCGGTAGTTGATACGCAGCGTTGTGTTAGTTTGGGGTGTATGGCAAAGTGAATCAGTTACACATACACATACACCCACTCTTTTTAGGTTCTTTTCTCACGGGGGTCAGTACAGAGGACTCAATCCACGTCCCTGTGTCTGCTGTGGGTTCTTGTTAGTTTTCTGTTTTATACATGATAGTGTGTGTGTGCCAGTCCCAGTCAAAGAAGCTTTTCTGATTAGCAGTTATTACTGCACACAGATCACCCTGAAACTTCATGGCTCCAAATGGCAACAGTTATTTTACCTCTCAAGGAAGTTTCTGGGACGGTTTGGTCGGACAGTTGTGGATCAGAGCCTCTCATGTGGTTACAGTCACGAAACAGTCACACGAATAGTCAAGAAGTAAATATAAAATGACATGTTGGGTCATGAACTTTAAGGGCATGTTCTGTGCACTCTCATGCGGAATCAGGGGTGGCCCCTGTGGTGCTTTTTAAATCTGTCTACAGTTCTGAGGGCTTCCCAGCGGGCTCACTGGTAAAGAATTCACCTGCAGTGCAGGAGATGCAGGTTCAATCCCTGGGTCGGGAAGGTCCCCTGGAGGAGGGAATGGCACCCCATGCCAGTATGCTTGCCTGGGAAATCGCATGGACAGAGGAGCCTGGTGGACCACAGTCCATGGGGTCGCAGAGAGTTGGACACGACTGTGCGCCTGAGCAGGCACGCGTGGTTCTGTGACCCCGTGCACTGTGACCCTTCCTCCCCTCTGGGTCTTCCCCGGAGGTCCGCCTTGGGCCTTCCTCACCGCCTACAGGTGGTCGGGAAGGAGGGTGGCGGCTGCCCACTTTGGTGGCCCAGCCGCAGAAGCTGCCCGGCGCCATCTTCCCGACGTGCTCTCTTGGTCCATACAGCTGAAAATCCCACCCGGTCTCTGTGGGGGAGGACACAGACGCTCCTCACAGTGGAGGGAACTGTAGACAGATTTAAAAAGTGCCGCAGTGGCCATCCCTGATCCTGCATGCAGTACACGGAATGTGTCCTTAGAGCACACAGCGAAATTTGTGATTTTACATGTATTTCTTGACTCTTTCTGTAATATTTAGACCAGAAGCTGTTCAAGGGCAAGACACAGGCTTGCGTGTCATGCAGCTCAGGCTGACGTTTTGAAACGCCGTTTACTGGGTGACCTAAACAGCAGACACTCATTTGCTCACAGGCCTGGAGGCAGGGAAGTCAGAGTTCAAGGTTCTGCCAGGGTTTGGATTCTGATGGTGACCCTCTACTCGGCTTGCAGATGGCTAGCTGCCTTTTTGTTGGGGTGGGGGGTGGTGGGCAGAGGACAGGGGCTGGCTGGTGTCTCCTGTTACCAGGGCACCAATACTGTCCTAAGGGCCCCACCCACATGACCTCATCTAACTGCTTCTAACCTCTGAGTGCTTCTCGAAGGCTCTACCTCCAGTACTATCACACCGGGAGTTAGGGCTTCAGCGAATGAATTTTGGGGGAGAGTTACTAACGTTCAGACCTTCACAGTCTGTTTGGTTCTCCCAGTGCTTGGATCAGAGTGGAGGTCAATAAATACAACATTGAATGACTGTGGGAATGAGTGAATAACTGATCGATTCGGGAATACTTTTGCTTTAAAGATCATAAAGTGAGAAACTACGATAATTCCTCGCTCACAGTTCTCTTGGAGCCCATTCCTCACGACTCTCCTCCAATAAGCCCCATCGCAGATGAGCAAAGCCAGAGAGGACGCTGCAGTAAATCAGCCCTTGACCGCATTTCCAGGGCTGCCAGCCTTGTGGAAAGTCCCCAGTGCCCCAGGCCATCTGTGGCCCACCTTCCCGGCTAGTTAACCCAGGAGAAAATCCACTTAGGTTGGCAAGGGGACAGTGTTTGTAGTTAATTTCCAGAGGAGGTCGCAGAGCGCCCCACCGGAAGGGCCCTCCCCACCCACCTCGCTGGGTGTCCTGAAGTTACTCGCAACACGTGAGCTGGCGCACGAGCCCACCGACTGTCTTGAGAGGGTGTGTGCGTCATTGTCTTGAGAGGGTGTGTGCGTCATCCCGCGTTGCCTGGGAGAATGAGCCTCCCCACGCGGAGTGCAGGTCGCCATGGAAACGGTGCTGAGGGGCCCACGGCGGGTAACGAGGCGGGGTAACGAGCACGGCCTTGTTTCCTACCTGTGATGGCGGGGGAGCCTGCGATGGGAAGGAACAAAAGTAACCTCCCCCAGGAATCAGGCTGGGGGCTCGGGAAGTCCCTGACTTGGCACAAATCCTCTGAAGCAACAGTGTGGAAGTGACGCTAGAGAGAAGCCGAGACGCCCCGTGCAGGCTCTGCGAGACGCCCCGTGCGGGCTCTGCGAGACGCCCCGTGCGGGCTCTGGAGATGCCGGCCGCCCCCTCCCTCGGATGTCGATGGTGGTCTTTATCAGAGCAGGGAAAGTCCGGAAGCCGGGTGGGCGGATGTCAGCCCAGCAAGTCCTCCGTACTCCTGCAGGGGCGACGCGGGTGGGGATGGTCTGACCCTCAGCTGGTTGTGGGGGCTCGATCGCCTCGCGCCTCGTGCTCTCGGGGGGAGCTGGACTCTGGGACCCGTTGCCAGTTCAGGTCCCGCCTCTGCCTCCTGGTGGCCCCATGACCCTCAGTGGGGGCTCAGCCTCTCTCTGCTTCAGTCCTCGGGCTGCAGGGTGAGGATTGCTCACGGGGAGGATTCGGTGAGTCCATATGTGTAGAAGTATTGATAAGTGTGGTGTTAAGGTTTGCTATTTTCATCATCATCACTATTATTACGGCAAATACTCAGCTTATCTGGGCAGATTGGGAGAGTGGTCCGGAAGGGGGTCCATCAGGAAGGGGGTCCATCAGTGAGCAGAAGATGCAGCATCTTTCTGGCCTCCAACATGGCTTGTGGCTTTTCAGGGCCGGGAAGGAGCGGAGCAAAGCGGACAGGTACGCGCTGGACCGCCAGGAGAAGGCGTACTGGCTGGTGCACCGGTGCCCTGTGAGTAGCGCCCTCCTGGTTCACCCGCCTCTTCTTACGCCTGCCTGCCCCACCCGTACTCCCCACCCCTGCGCGGCTGGTCTGTCTGGGGCTGGAGCTGAATCTGCAGGAGCTCAATGTTGGCTGGCACCCAGGCTCCTCTGGCTGGAAGGGGAACTTGACTGTCTGGATGGAGTCTGCCCGCCCGTCCGTTGCTGTCAGGATGGGGGGAAACTCCCTAACCGAGGGACCGGGATGAGTCTGTCTTGTGGGAGGGCTGGGACTCGATGCCTTGGAAAAAGAATATAAGAAGGAAAAACTGCACTTCTCTGGGGCTCCAGTGGTTAAGACTCTGCTCCTGGTGCAGGGGCTTAGGTTCAATCCCTTGTCGGGGAACTAAGATCCCACGCATCGCATGGTGAGGCCAAAAAGTTAAAATGAGAAGAAGAAGAAAGAAGTAGAACCCAGGCTCCACGGCAGGAGCCACCCCCGCTGCAGGACGTGGAGTCGCCTCGCTGCGGCCTCACCACGGTGCCCCCTCACCGCCCTCCGTTTCCTCGTCTGGGTAGTCCCGGGGGCGGGGCTGGGAGGGGAGGGCGTGAGGGTGTGCTCAGCCTCGTGGTTTCGAGCGCGGGGCTCGGGGACGGTAAGAGGCCGAGAGAGACCAGCCGTGATGGCCAAGTGGCCTGTCACAGCTCGTTCCCGGGAAGGCTGGCCTCGTCCCCCAGCACACAGCCGAGGCTGTGCCCGGCACAGGGAATGCCGCTGTCTCTGTTCACGCCTGCGTCGGACCCCGATCGCCGCAGGCGAAGGGATTCGGAGAAGTCAGGTGTTCAGAACAGAGTTCCTCCTCTTCCGGGAACCGAGTTCTCAGAACCAGAGTGACCTGCATCTCCCATGGTGTCCAAGCTCCTGGATTGTTTGAACTTGGAGCCCATCAGGGTTTGGCTGTTTTGCTCATTTTCTTTCTAGATTCAAGACAGTCCATAATGTGTTCCATCTGTGCAGGCGTTGGTGTGGACACCATGCCGGCCTAGGCTCAGTGCTAGGCCTCATTGTGCAAATTCTTTCTCCTTCAGAAGAAGATTCTTTCTCTCTTTGGCTGTCTCAGGTCCTCGCTGCGGCATGCGGTCTGTGGTTGCGGCGTGTGGGATCCAGTTCCCTGACCGAGGCCGGAACCCGGGCCCCTGCATTGGGAGCACGGAGTCTTGGCCCCCGGACCACCAGGGACGTCCCTGCGCACACTTTCTTATTTCACCTGTCGGCCTGTGTGGGAGGCACTGTAATTAGTCCCTTTATGCTGATGAGGGAGCAGAGCCCCAGGGCTGGTGCGGACTCCCCGTGAGGGCCCCGAGGCCCCGCTCTTCCTCCTGGAGAGCTCCTCTGCCTCCCACCACAGCATCATGTGGTGTCACTGGGCGTGCGAGGCCTTTGTCACCTCCTCGGTCATGAGAGCATCGCGTGATTGCTGCTCAGAGGCACCTGCCCCCTCGTGGGCGGCCCTGAGGAGCCACGTTCAGAACGAGGCCTGATGTGAAAGAGCAGACGTGAGCAGACGTGAGCACATGTGAGCAGACGTGAGCACATGTGAGCAGACGTGAACAGACACAAAGCCGCTCTCGCACCCCGGCCCCCTCCCTGCTGCCCTGCTCCATCGGAACTGGACCGGGAGTTGAGGACGAGACCAGGGTGTCCCTGAGTCTCCTCTCCCCGACTCCCTTAAAACTCTCAGCCTCTTGCTGGCCTGGAGCGTCGGGATGGGGGGCCTTGTCTTGCTTGAGGAGCATCCGCTTTGAAGTCTGTCTCGGCGGGGGATGGAGCGATCCGAGGGACAGACCAGCAGCCCAGGCCATCAGACGGTCTCTGTCTCCTGGAGACCCGCCCGCTGTCCGCAGGGGGCAGGAAGCATTCTATGGAGGGGGCGCCGGCAGCCACCTGCCGCGTCTGTGCAGCCTTCCCGGGGCCTGAGTCTGGGCCAGTTGAGGAGCCGGGCGCTAGCAGTGGGACGGCCGCTGAAGGCTGCTGAACCCTGACTGCGCGCCCCCTGGATCTGCTGATGCTGAGATGTAGGGGTGTCACGGTCCCCGCCCTTCAGGCGGGAGATCCGGCCCAGGGAGGTGTTGTGGCCCCGGGCAGTGCTGGAACGGGAGCCCTCCTCTGTCCGCACACTGCCGCCGTGGAAGGTGCACCCCGGGCGGGCCCTGCTCTCAGCTCAAGGAGCCCCAAGTCCAAACCGCCGTCTCGGGTGAGCCGCACTCTTGCAGAGCTGAGCCCTCAGCGTGCGGGGTGTGGCGGAGGTGATGGGCTCAGGCAGGAGCATCCTGGAGGGAAGGAAAGCCACGCTCCTCTCACACGTTTTATCCAAATGGATCAAGTTCAGATATGGGTGCGATGTGGACAACTGTTCACTGTGTGAACAAACAGAAAAAATGGCTCCCTCAGAAAAGTCACCTTGGGGCTTCGCGTGCCTCGTCCCCACGCCTCCTGTGACGTCTGTGTCTCCCGAGGATACTGTCTGCTGACACGTGGACCACGGGGACCAGGAGGACGTGGTCTGGGGATGCAGGTGGCTCTGGCGTGTCCGCTGCAAGTCAGGCGGTTGCTGGAATGAGCACTGAGCTCAACGGCCTTGGTTTCACCCATAAACACAGCATTTACCGAGCGCGTCCGCCCTGGGCTGCACGCAGCTGCGCGGCTCCCCGTCCGCCTTGTTTCCTGTGCGCTGACGTCAGCTCTGAGGGGTCTCCATTCCAGCTGCCTCTGGGGTCCCAGAAACTGCATCAGAGTGTGGGCCAGGTGTGTGTTTGTGAGAGTGTCAGACTGCTTTCCAGCTCCCTAGGATGGAGGGTCCCAGATGGTGCAAACAGAGCAAGTGAAAGACCTGAACTGCTGGCCCGAAGGAGCTCAGAGCTCAAGCAGCACTGGCCGGGGAGGCGGCAGAGCTGGGGACCAGCTTGGGGCCAGGCATCAACACCAGGATCTTAGGGTGAACACGAGGCCTTGCCTGGTGACAGTGGCCCTCTGTTGTGAGCTTCCATCGTGCTAAATCCTCACGAGAACCAGACAGACAGGAGGGGTCATCTTTGGTTCTCAGCGCAGAGAGGAAAAGTAGTTTCCAAGATCCTCCCCCCAGCCTGGAGATGGCAGAATCCAGATCAGAACTTCTGTGTGCTTGACTGAAGCCTGGACTCCCCAGAGCAGTGATCCGTGGAGCCGAGCGGTCGGAGGGCCCTGTGCTAATCCCATGAACTCCGATCGTCTGCGTGTTGTTTAGCCACTCATCCACCCGTCCACCCATCCATTTATTTATCCATCTATCCACCCAGTCCCTTGGACAGCAAGGAGATCAAACCACTCCATCCTAAAGGAAATCAACCCTGAATATTCATTGGAAGGACTGAAGCTGAAGCTCCAATGTTTTGGCCACCTGATGCAAAGAGCCGATTCACTAGAAAAGGCCCTGATGATGGGAAAGATTGAAGGCAAAAGGAGAAGAGGGTGGCAGAGGATGAGATGGTTAGAGAGCATCACTGACTCAGTGGACGTGCATCCGAGAAAACTCTGGAAGATAGTGGAGGACAGAGGAGCCTGGCGCGCTGCCGCCCATGGGTTACAGAGAGTGACTTAGTGACTGAACAACCACCACCGCCCATCCTCCCATCCATCCGTCCTCCCTCCCTCCCTCTGGGGATGCTGTGGTGGTGGAAGACCCCCCCCCCCACCTGGGGAACCTTACACACCCCTGTACCTCCCCAGAGACGGGCCACAACCCTCAGCTTGGTCTCACGGTGGGCAGCTTGGCCAGAATCCAAAGTTAATCAGAAACTGGAGACTCTGCCTGCAGTGGTCCTTACGTTGTTGTTTTTCCTCGTTCAGCCAGGAGTGAACGACGTGCTGGACTATGGCCTGGACCGAGTGACTAATCCAAATGAAGACCAGGTAAACCAGGTCAGTCTCTGCTGCGTACGTTGGGTGGGGCCTGGGTCAGGGGGGTCTTAGGCGTGGAAGATGTCCATGGGTCTGTTTGCGTCTGTAGGGCAGTGGTACCTCTGCTCTGAGATGGCCAAGGAGAGGAGGCCTGTGCACTCTGCGGTGTCAGAGAGGGGAGGCTAGGGCAGGGCTTCTGGTCAAGAGAGTGGCCGTGGACAGGCCAGGGCAAAGGGGGTCTAATGATTGGTTTTCAGACTCCTGAATCACTTCTCTCTTTGAAAAGCTGATGAAACTTATCAACCCATTTTAGCCACAGAGGCTCAGACAGGCATTTTGCATGCCGTTTCCACCAGTTCCCTTCCCCCTCAAAGACAATAGGCCCCAGGCTCACAACCCTTGAATCAACTTTGGGTTTAACCCTTAATCCACACGACAGGACCTGGTCTCTCCACTCTCTTTTGCATCTCAGTCGGGTGGGATCTTTGCTTTTTTTTTTTTAGAGGACCGCTTTCCCCAGTAGGCCACCGCTGATGATGAATGGTTTCCTATGATGGGTTTTTATTTAAGGAAATGTGGTTCAGAAGCTGCTGAAACAGAGGGCAGCCCGATTAGGGTTTCCCGGGCATGGCGCATGCGCAGTTATTTGGGGCAGATATTTCTGTGGGGCTGTCCCGTGCCTTGTGGGGTGATCCGCAGCACCCCTGGCCTCCCCCACTGCATATCTGTAGCTCCAAGCATCTCCCTGATGCCTCCTAGTCCAGAAATGTCTCCAGACATCATCTGGTGGCCTTGGGGGCCAAGACTGTCCAGGCTGAGCACACGGATCCCAGTGAACCAGCCTATCCCCACGTAAACCAGTTGTGACGGCTCCCTTGCTTTCTGCCCACCGCTGTCTTTGGCCCCAAGCAGCCAGGGGCCTCATTGGCCTCATGTGTTACCTGTAAGCCTCGGGGGTGCCTGGAAATGCTGGCAGGAGGTCTGACTTGTGCTTTTAGCCCACGGGGACCCGGAGCTCCGATGATTGTGGGCCACCAGTGCCTACAGGTTTTGGGTGGAGTCCGCATGGAGGGCGTCCATACCCAGAGGCCAGCCCTGGGGACTCCGCTGGGCCCCATGTCCCTAATTCAGAGCCCCTTCCCTTGATACATGGTTGGCACCATCAGCGGCCTTTTCCACATTCCCTGCATCAGATGAGGGATAATTGCCCAGGCCTTGTCGGCCTGGTTGCCATGGAAACAGATTCATCAAGGAAAATACTGAATAGGGCTGAGAGATTTGCTCTTTTTATGGATGACTGGCAGCCCTGGAAACCTGTGTGGTGTGGACGAGGGGGCTGTGGAGGGGAGGCCCGTCACTCAGCCTGACCAGCCACGCAACGCACATGTGTGTGTGTGTTGCATATATGTGTGTATGTGTGTACCTGTATATTGTATCTTTCTGTGTGTATGACGTGTGTATATGTATGTCTCTCTGTGTATATTGTATGTATCTGTCTGTATTTTATGTATATATGCATGCGTGTATATGTGTTTGCGTTATATGTGTATATGTGTCTCTGTGTATGTGTATGTATTGTGTGTGTATGTGTGTATGCATGCATATGTGTGTGAGCATTGTATGTGTGTCTCTGTATGTGTGCATGTATGTGTATGTGTTATGTCTGTGTGTGTGTGTGTGTATTGGGGGTGGATTGTGTGGATGTGTGTGTATTTGTGTATGTGTGTACATGTGTATTGTATGTATATCTCTGTGTGTATGTGTGTGTGGTGTGTGTCCCTCTGTGTGTTTATGTACTGTATATATATGTATGTGTACGTGTGTATGTATTATATGTGTACATGTGTGTTTATATGTCTGTGTGTGAATGTGTGTTGTATGTATGTATGTATGTGTATTGTGTGTATTGTGTGTTGTGTGTATGTGTGTATGTGGCAGAGGCGGGCCCTCTGGCTCCGGCCCTGGGAGGATGTGTGTGTATTTGTGTATGTGTGTACATGTGTATTGTATGTATATCTCTGTGTGTATGTGTGTGTGGTGTGTGTCCCTCTGTGTGTTTATGTACTGTATATATATGTATGTGTACGTGTGTATGTATTATACGTGTACATGTGTGTTTATATGTTTCTCTGTGTATGTATGTGTGTATGTATGTGTGTGTATGTATGTGTGTTGTGTGTTGTGTGTTGTGTGTATGTGGCAGAGGCGGGCCCTCTGGCTCCGGCCCTGGGAGGATGGCTGAGATGCTGAGTGTGCGGCTTCGTGGGGGTGCTCTGTGGGGTGACTCCCCAGGGGGTGGCCAGCCCCTCCTGGCTGAGGGTCCTCGGGGCCCCTTTCTGGGCAGAGGCAGACGGTGCGCTCAGCCCGGAGCCCAGGCTGAGGCTGGGCGAGGCTGCGGCCACAGCGCTGGGGGGCGGGGGTGGCGCTGGGGGGGGGGGCAGGGGTGCCCACTGCTGGTGTGTATCTCAGCCGTGTACCCACTGTTTTTCTGTCTCTCTCTCACCAGCTCCCCTCCTCCGTCTGCACTGGGGCTGCCCTGGCGCCTTACGAAGAACAAAGCCTTGTAACTCTCCTGCACGCGGGCCCCTCCCAGCCCCCCGCCCGAACCCAGGGCCCCCAGCCCCCCGCCCGGGCCCAGGGCCGGGAGTGTGTGTGTGCTCCCGCAGCTGGACCCCGTGTCCCTGCTGGTCTGGCCCGAGAGGACGGGTGCCGGGAGCAGGCGGCGTGTCCCGGGGGCTGGGTGTCCATTCCCGCCTCACTTCAGAGACCATCTCGCGGTGCTGGTTTGAAGAGCACTCCTTTGACAGTTTGTAAATTCTTGAAAGACCTCTTTTCCTTAAACAGAGGCAAACGACCCAAGAACTGTAAAGACCGTGGAGAGAGGAAAGAGGCTGGGGGTCAGCAGGTGCCCGGGGCCCTGGGGGACCCCGTGCATCAGGGTTGTGGCTGCCGGGGCTGCCCAGCCCGGGGGGGGGGCCGGCCGGAGCGGGGTGACCCGGGGAGCGTGTCCTCTTGGTCCTGCTGCCCCAGCTCGGGTGGGGCGCCCTTTGTCTCAGAGAGCACTTGTGCCCACAAGGAGGAGGGTGAGTGGTGGCCCGCCCCAGCCTGGCTGTGAGCAGTGGTTCCTGGGGCCGGCCCTGCCGCTGGACTCCAGCAGGGTCTCCAGGTCATCCTGTGACGAGGGCCAGTACCATGTGCCCGTGGGAGCTCTGACATCAGGATGAGGCCCGCTCCCCACTTTGGCAGTTGTGTGATCTCAGACAGGCCGTAGCTCAGGCGAGCTCTCGGGCTCAAAGCCTCGGTTTCCTCATCTGTAAAATGAGAATTAGGATAGTGCCTCCTTCGGGGTTGAGCGAGGTCATTTATGCCAAGCGTCTGCAGTGGGAGCGGCGTGTGGGGACACTGCACACAGCGGCACTCACTGTTGTCATGATCGTCTCTCTGCTGCCGGAGAGAGCATCTGTGGGGCCTGGAGACGCTCGGCCCCGTCTGGGGGGCTCTCCCTCACCCCAGGTCTCCCCCTCATCCTCGTCTCTTCTCATCCTTCTGCCCTGTTGGCAGGGGAGGCTTGCACGCGCCTGTGCCACCGCCCTGCCTGGCCCTGTGGATGGCTGCGGAGACCAGCGCTGTCCACACTGGCGGCCCCTCCGGCCTTTGGGGGAAGGGCAGACTCGTGGCTCCGCGGTCACGTGCTGTGCCCTGCGGAGCCCCGGCCAGGAGCCCTCCGTGAGCGACGCCCCTCGCCCCGTATGTTCCCACCAGCCAGGGACAGACCTGTCTCCCTCTGGCTCCTGTGTGACCAGCGGCGGCCGGGGCATCCCTGGGCGCCTCGCCCCCGCCAGGCCTCCGTGCGGACTCAGCGAGCGGCTCGTGACGCGGAAGCTTTGGCGTCTGCGTTCACAGCTGGGGAGACAGGCGCGGGGGGTGGGCTGCCCGTCCCGGACACACTCTCGGGGCTGGTGAAGCCAGGTGTGAGCTGACGGGGCCCTCGGGGCCCTGTCCACGTGTCCTGATGTCTGCTACGCGGCTTCTGGAGGCTTTGCTAGAGTTGATTCTCTTGCAGAGAGATGGACCCGTCTGCTCAGGCCGGGCCGGCCAGGGGGCATGTGGGTGCCGGTTCTGTAGCCCCTGCTGCTCCGGGTACGGCCTCCCCATCCCCACCCGCAACCCTGCGGTCCTACACCTGGGGCCCTCTTCATGGACGGGTCTGTGCTCAGGCCCCCAGCTCTACGCTCAGCAGGCCCACACTTGCCTGTGATGCTCTGCTGTTCTAGAACCTTCTCTAGGTCCCTGGTCCCTTGGAAGCTGTGTGGTCAGTCCTGCCCCCATTGGCAAGGACACTGCGGGACAAGGACTTCTCCCAATGCTCACAGCCTTGGACTCTTGTTTCCTCAGACGGGTGGCTGTCCTCTTGACTTTTCCTGTCCGATTTGCTTTAACCACTTTAGCGCTCGGGTTTCCTGGTCTCTTGCTTTTGACTCTTCCTCTGCTCTCAAGGCCCGTGTTGCCGGCATCCCTGGGGTCCTCCCCACCTTACGTTTCACTCCACGGCTTGCCCAGCCCTCACCTCTGTTTCTGCGCAGATACCTCCCTGATCGCCTGACCCCAGGGTCCCTGCTCACCCCTCCCCAGGGTCGCCCAGCCTCTGCCTCCGTCACCCCAGGGAACGACCCTGAGCCCTCCTGCCCTGTGACCATCGTCTGCAGCCTGCGTCTGGGTCTCAGGGCCAGCACGCTGGCCACAGGGCTGTGTGTAAACAGGCTCTGGGCGTGTCCCTATTTGGGCAACTCTGCAAGTGAAAAATCCCAAGTCAGAATTCCAGGAATGCAGAGAATGCTGATTCCTTGGGCAGAGTGCTCCTCCTGTCACAGCGCCCTCCCTGGGCTGAGGGATGAAGAGGTGACTTCACCCCAGGAGGCCAGCTGTGGAGACAGCGGGGTTTCTGCGTGCCTTCCAGGGCGCAAGCCGTGTTTATCTCTAGTCTTACCATGAGACGGCTTTCTCAGAATTGCTTAGAAATATGTGTGTGTGTACGTTTTAATGGGATTCCCTGGTGGATCAGATGGTAGAGTCTGCCTGCAATGCGGGAGACCCAGGTTTGATCCCTGGATTGGAAAGATCCCCCAGAGAAGGAAATGGCAACCCACTCCAGTACTTTTTAATAACTGCACTTTGATTAAATGTTTCTTATGACTTTTTCTGCTTCCCTGGTGGCTCAGCACTGAAGAACCCTCCTGCCAGTGCAGGAGACTTTCAGGAGATGCGGATTTGATCCCTGGGTTGGGAAGATCCCCTGGGGAAGGAGATGGCAACCCACTCCAATATTCTTGCCTGGAGCGTCCCATGGGCAGAGGAGCCTGAGGGCTGCAGCCCATAGAGTTGCAGAGGGTTGGAGGTGACTTACCGACTGAGCACGCACACATGGCCTTTTCTGTGTTGATAGTAATAATCATATTGATAGGTTTGTGAGGCTTAGCAAATAAAATACAGGAAGCCCAGTTATGTTTAAGTTTCACGTAAGCAGCAGAACCTCCTGTTGGCGTGTCCCCAGTATTGCCTGGGCATCCCGATTTGCCTCCTGACCGGGGTTAACGCGGTACCTGCGCATTCTCGGCAGAAACAGCCAGTGCAGCGAGTGCCGCCCCACGCCGGTCACTACGGATCATGTCACTTAATCCCCCTTTCCTACCCCTCTTTACAGATGAGGAAGCAGAGGCTTTCAGATGCCAGATAACTTATCCAGAGTCAGGTAGCCAAGAAGTCACAGAGCCAGGATTTTGACCTTTCTGACCCAGAAAGTCGATACTCTCTTAACGACCCCCATCCCGTCAGATTCTCTCTCTGTCTTTTCAGAGAAGTCCAGAACCCTCTCCCCTACTGCCCAGATACACACACTCCAGACAGGAGAGAGACTCCCTGTATGTTAACCTAGAGGAGGCAGTCCCACGAACAGAGGGGTTTTTTTTTAATGATAATTTATTTTTTTAATAGTTAGGCTTCCCAGGTGGCGCTGGTGGTAAAGAGCCTGCCCACCAGTGCAGGAGACGTAAGAGACGTGGTTTCGATCCCTGGGTCGGGAAGATGCCCTGGGGAAGGAGATGGTAACCCACTCCAATATTCTTGCCTGGAGCGTCCCATGGGCAGAGGAGCCTGGTGGGCTACAGTCCACAGGGTCACAAAGTGTGGACATGACTGAAGTGACTTAGCATGCATGCGGTAGCTTTACGGTGTTGTATTTTTGCTGTATAACAAAGTGAACCAGATATATATGTACATGTATCCCCTCCCTCCGCCCCACGCTGGACATCAGTTTTTAAAGTTAGAAATAAATGCTGACGTCCACGCGGGTGATCCAGGGTGGAGGTGGACAAGCTCTTAGACTCCAAGGAACGCACTGCAGTCTGATTCCCAGGAGCTCGCTGGTAATTTGGGGGAACAAGAAAGCCCACAGCAAGCCCAGCGCCCTGAAAGGACAGTAAAATCAAGAAGGGAATTAAAATATAGAAAAGTTTAACACCCTGAAGACTGAGATAGTGGCCTCAGAAATAACAGGTATTAGGCCGAAGTCAGACCCTGCCGAGGAGACTAGAAGTGAGTGTGCTGGTGGCCGGTGGTGTGTGAGGACAGCCCCCTGGGGGCCCAGAGGCTGTGGACAGGCTGGACTGTGTGTCTTGCCCGTGTCTGCCCACACAGGGCGCGCAGGGCCAGGAGCAGTGGCTCGTCCTGGGGCCTCGGCACTGAGGGAGGGTGTCGGAGACACTGCCCGCTGGGCACAGCCCGAGCACAGTTGCAGTCTTCACCAAGGTCAGTGGTCCCATGCTCCAGCCTTGTTGAGATATTACTGGGGTTATAGCATGCGCAGGTTTCAGGGGTACAGTGGGTGGTTAGATGTGAATAGATACGGGTGAGTTCCACCAGTGAGTTCACACCTCCACCCCTGATGTGATTGTGACTTTGTGGTGTAACAGTTAAGATCTATGCTCTGGACAATCTCTAAGCATGTAATGCAGCGTTGTTAATGACAGTCTCTGGGCTGTGTGTGAGACCCCAGGCCTCATCTCTCCTCTAGCTGGGAGTGTGTTTTACCGTCGTTAGTGTTAATTAACAGGTGAATCAGGTGGTGTTCCTCTTGGATTGGGGCTGCCGCATTCTTTTTTGCTTTTAATTTTTATTGGAGTATAGTTGATTTACAGTGTTGTGTTAGCTTCAGATTTACAGCAAAGTGAATCAGTTATATGTACACATATACACATATATCTCCTGTCTTCTGGGTCCTTTTAGCATACAGGCTGCATCAGACTGTTGAGCGGTGTTCCCCGTCCTGTGCGGCAGACCCTCATTCTTCATCTGTTTGATATGAAGCAGCGTCTCTTGGTTGGACAGGGGCGTTCCATTCGGAATGCCTCAGCTTCAGGGCGAGGGAGGAACAGGTGAGGAGAACAGACCATCTTCTGATTCTCCCGGATCACTCCTCAGATGTTTCTTTAACAGCCTTTTCTCAGCCTTTCTGCTGCTGTTCTTGTTTTCTCTCAGCCGCACTCTGCTTCGTGTGGGATCTTAGCTCTCTGACCAGCGATGGAACCCGAGCCCCCTGCAGGGGAAGCGCAGTCTTAGCCGCTGGACCACCAGGGAAGCCCCACTTCTCTGCTTTGCCAGAGTCACATCTGGGTTTGAATCCTGGTCCAGCCAGTTACCAACCAGGAGGCGTCAGAGCCTTGATTTCCTTGGCCGAAAATTAGAAGAATAAAACCTCCCTCCCTTAAAGTCTCTAAGGGCTCAGAGAGGTGTGAATTGCTTTGTATCTAGCTAGGTGATTTTTACCACACAAAAGTCCAGCTTATCTTTTGAGTGGAAGGCATAAACCAGTAGATACTCTTCTTAATCCAATTCCGCATGACTTGAACAGAAGCATCTGCTTATATTAGATTTGAATGCAAGTCCACCCTGACCCTGGGGTCCTTTTCTACCTGAAATGTGTGTGTTGTCACACAGCCCTGTGTTAGGAGAGCATAGGAACAGATAATTAGCGTAATTGCCAAACTATTTGGGTCACGTGGAGAGTGTTCTCAGTTTTTTTAAGCAGAAAAATACTCTCTTCACCTTAAAATGCATCTCCCTTCTTCTCAGCCTCCAGGCACACAGCAGTCACCCTTTGCCTGGTATTTGGTGAGCGTCTGCTCTGCGCCCCACGTTATGCTCAGGAGGATCAGCATGGTGTTCCTGCTCCTGGTCCTGCCTGATGGGTGATGCATGGATGAAACAGAGGGGCGCACAGACAGTATCTAATCACAGCTGTGATGAGCGCGACGAAGGAGGAAGTGTGTGTGGGGTGCGGTCAGATCAGAGAGGCGTGCCTGAGCGTTCCCTTCCTTTGTTTTTGACTGTGTCCGGTCTCAGCTGTGGCGCGTGGCCTCCGGCGCCCACGTGGTCTGTAGTCGGGGTGCAGGCGCTCAGTTGCCTGGTGGCGCATGGGATCTTAGTTCCCTGACCAGCGATCGGAACCACGTCCCCTGCATTGGAAGCTGGATTCTTAACCCCTGAACCACCAGGGAAGTCACACGTTACCTTTCTGAGATCACTTGTCCTAGCTTCCTACCCTGAGAAAAGCAATCACGTAAAAACAATTTAATGATGCAAAGTAGAAAGGAGACTCATCTGTGGACGTTCCAGCTCAGACCCTCCTTCATTCCGTGTCGCTGGCTCTGGCCCAGGACTTACTTCACTAGCTGCCTAAAGGAAATCGTGTCGTCCTTGGACTTTTCCAAGGACGCACAGCCGGTGCCCTCAGCAGCACGGGTGTTAGCTGCCAGGAATGGAGACGCTCAGCTTGATATGTAAGAGTCATACTAGGTGGTCCTTGGACGCAACCAAACCTAGGAAAACCGGTTTTGGAAACACCAGCTGTACCCAGCCTCCTCGAGTTGGATGGGGCAGACAAGTGGTGCCCCATGTCAGATGGTAGGAAGGTTTAGGAGGAGGCAGGTCTGAGTGGTTTCCGGGAGCTTCCAGGATCCTAAACACGGGGCCTCTCTCGGAGTCGCCCTTCCTCTGCTGTGAATGTCCAGACAGAGGATGGAGCCCGACGTGAGAGCTTCCGCATCTCGGCTCAGCTCTGGGACTCAGCTTGCAGTGGAGGCTGGTCTCGAGGCTTTGAAGTGTGTGCTTTATTTTTGGTGACGTGGCTTTCCCCTGCAACAGCGAGTATTGGTCAGGTGGCTAGTTCCCCCATCAGAGGTTCTGTAGGCGCTGTGGTGGATAAAGTTACAGTGGCAAAGCACCCCCTTCTGTCCCCAGACCTCTTGGTTGATCTGATTCCCCAGTAGTTGTGCTGAATAGGGTGGAACAAGCGCTGATGGGCGATTCTGTCTTTTAAGTAAAAAACAAAAAGATGGGGAGTGTTCTCTCGGGGAAGGGTTTTTATGTTTCAGATGGGTATTTGGACTCTAATGATTTCATGACGTCTGTTTAATGGTTTTTGCTTCTTTGTTTTTACAGAAACAGACAGTGGTTTCTGTCAGGAAAGAGGTAATTAGCCTCCCAGCTACAGGGAAGTCTGAGTTTAATCCTCCAACAAATTATATGTGCTTCGGCTTCCTGCTGTGCACTCAGTGATGATATGAAAACCATGTGTGAGGTTCAGACAGTTGTCTACAAAGTAATGGACGGCATAGAACACCAAAGCATCTCTTGTAAGATGTGCGTGGGGTTGAGCTCTATGCGGGATATGAAGCATCCTCCGAAGGCGCAGATCTGAGGGACGTGGGGTGGGTGCCCGCACCCAGATTCCCGCTCTTACAGTCAGAGGAGCTCAGCATCTGTCCGGGGTGACGGGCTAACCGTGTGGGCAGACCTATGCAGGGCCCAGGACAGAGCCCTGGGTAGTGATGGCCGCGAGGTTAGATCTGCTCCTGTGAGTCGGAGGCATCTGAGGAAATGCTGAGCCTTCGTCTCGGTTTAGAACTTTCATTTTTCACAGGTGGTGTCTTTTCCGAGGCGAACACACGATGGATTTAGGCTGCTCATTTGGAGTTGGGGTCCCCTGTGTGCTGCAGACCTGAGCCCTGGGGTCCTGGGCTGGGCGCTTTGATGGGGAAGCAGCTTCTGGTGTGGGGTCATGTTTAGGCATCGGTGCTGGACGCCGTGGTCTAACCCCTGTGTCTCTTGCAGATCACGTATTACCGACAGGCCTTAATGAGGTCCACGGTGAAGTCGTCCGTGTCGCTCGGAGGGTAGGTCTCTAACTTGTTGCTCTTGCTGAGGCTGGCACAGCAGGTCATCAGGCAGGAGAACTGCCTCAAGGAGGACTTGACAAGTCGTGGTTGGCTTGAGATTCCCAAGGACTGAAAGGGACAAAAGCAGTCTCACGGGGGTTAAGTTGGGTTGGTCTCCAGGTCGGGTGAGGAATAATCGGGGCGGGTGGGGGGAAGTGCTAGACAGTCTGTGGATGGGAAAGTGGGAAGCGTTCACAGGCTAGATGGTGTGGTTCAGCGGTGCTGATAAACATCTGCTGTTAACCTTTGATTAAAATCCAATTGGGAGAGACTGGAAATTAACGTTTGATCTCTCAAACATTCAGGCTGTCTTGATCCAGTCTCCTAGGAGACATTACTACTCTGACCTGGTCCAGAAAGTCAGTTTTATGAAACCAAATGGACAGTCCATTAGAGGAGGCTCAAAGGCTGTTGGATACCTTTAGACTCACTGTCTCGGAGCCTCATTACCATAGTTTTGACACCATTAGTGTCTGGGCCTGCGGGCACGTGCTTTTCCCCCTTTCTTCCGGCTGTTCCACGGTAAAGGTCTGATGGGAATAAGAAGGTCTTGTGAGAAGTGGAGCCCGGGCCTTGAGTTCCAGCCGGGACTGAGAACCGAGGGCGCCGCTGTGTCTCTGGGGCACGGGTCCTGTTCCGTCAGTCTCTCCTGGCTGTGGGCAGACTTCGTGGCGGGCGTCTAGTGTGTATATTATGGATGCAATGCCCACCCTTAGGGTGAAGACCTGGCACGTTTTTTTCCAAACTCCCAGACACCGGAACACATGTTGGCCCCTCTAGAAGGAGTTAGTGCTTGCCTGCGCTCGTCTCGGGGAGACCGCAGTGTTGAATAATGGGTCTGAATTCCCGAACACGGGCATCTTTGGCAGAGGGTGGACCCAGGATGGTGACAGAACCTCACTGAGTCCGTGAGACCTCGTGCTTCCAAGATGGTGGCGAGACCCCTGTTTGACTGCGTGCAGACTCAGCTTTGCTTTGTGAAGACTCACGATCAAGGGTAAAGAGGCCGTATTTTATGAACCAAGTACAGAGAGGTCACCAAGGAGCCGGACCAGGAGACGCTGTTTCGTTTCACAACTAGAATAGGACAGATATTGTTAAGCACCTGCCAATCCTGAGAACTGTTAGAGTGGTTTTCTGAGAAGACAGTAATAAGTGTGTAACCACGTGGACAGAGTTGAAGGAGGGCAGGCTGGTCAGTTGACCTGAGTGTTGACCTGGTCTCTGGGGTGTTGAACTTCTAGGAAATCACTTTTCTGTTTTTTTGTGTTTTTTTGCTTTTGAGGATCGTTAAGTATAGCGAGCAGTTTTCCTCCAACGATGCCATCATGTCAGGCTGCCTCCCCAGCAATCCTTGGATAACAGACGACACTCAGTTCTGGGATTTAAATGCCAAACTGTATGTATTCGCGATATCCGGGATCTTTTCAAAGAAACTTTCCGAGTTATAATTTTCATGTCATAGAATTCACCCACTTAAAGCGTATGTTTCAGTGATTTTGACTATATTCATAGAATCATGCAACCACCACAGGTCAATTTTTAAAATATTTTCATCACCCAAATAAGAAACCCTTGAGAATCCACCTGCACTGCAGGAGACCCAGGTTCGATCCCTGGGTTGGGAAGATCCCCTGAGAAGGAAATGGCAATCCACTCCAATCTTCTTGCCTGGAGGATCCCATGGACAGAGGAGCCTGGCGGGCTACAGGCCATGGGGTCGCACAGAGTCGGACACGACTGAGCGATTGACACATACACCCTTTAGCTATTACCCCAAGTCCGCATCCCCCAAAGCCCTCCAGCCCTACTCAGCCAATAAACTCTGTCTCTCTGGGTTTGCCTCTTCTGGACGTTCATATAAATGGAATCATACAATATGAGGTCTTCTGTGATTAGCTTTTTTCCCTTAGCATGATGCCTTCAAAGTTTATCCATGTTGAAGCAGATATTAGTACTCAATCTCAAATTATGGATGAAAAATATTAATTTTATGGATAGACCACATTTTGTTTATCCATTTATCAGCTGATGGACGTTCAGGTTGTCTCTGCCTTCTAGCAGTTGTGAATATGCTGCTATGAACATTCATGGGCTTGTTTTCATGTGGACGTGTATTTCTCATTTCTCAGGGTATGTACCTAGAAATGGAACTGCTGGGTCAAAGGGTGACTCTGTTTTAACAATACAGAGATTGTTTTTGAAAAGAAAACAATCATCTCTATGGCTTTCCATTCTCGATTTCTAGTTAGACTAAAAGTAAGTTCCCGGAAGGCAGAGCCTTGGGGGATTACGGCACTCATTCCTTCGCTGTTTGTGGAATTAGAGGGCTTGCTGCTGCATAAATCTGCTGTTTGGAAGAGGGGGCAAAGGCTGAACTGCAGACGAGAGAACGAAGCTGACACAGGAAGAAAGAAGGGCCACTCAGAGGGAGGAGCGGCTGGGGTGAGGGCGTGAGGCGGCGGGGAGGCGGCAGGGCCGGGGCGTTGGGACCAAACCACGGCTGCCACCTCCTGAGGCCTGCGGAGCACCCTGGCGCTCAGACCCAGCCGGGTGAGCAGGCCTGGGGGGCGCCCTTTCCCTCCTCCACGTAGCCCCTGTGGTCAGCTGACGGGGCAAGGAGGGCGCCCGTGGGAGTCGGGGGTCAGCTGCAGGGCCCAGGACCCCGGAACCATCTTCGGGCGGCTCTGGTCGTGAGGACGGTTCCCGTCAGCCTGTGTGTCTCCCAGTGCATCGAATAAGACTTGTTGTTCGTGCTCAGTCGTGTCCAACTCTGCGACCCCGTGGACGCAGCACGCCAGGCTTCCCTGCCCTCCATCTCCTGGAGCTTGCTCAAACTCATGTCCTTCGAGTCGGTGATGCCATCCAACCATCCCATCCTCTGTCGTCCCCTCCTCCTCACACTTGCAGTCTTTCCCAGCATCAGGGTCTTTTCCAATGAGTCAGCTTTTCGCATCAGGTGGCCAAAGTATTGGAGCTTCAGCTTCAGCATCAGTCCTTCCAGTGAATATTCAGGACTGATTCCTTTAGGATGGGCTGGTTTGGATAAGAGAGACGACCTGAATCTGGGTCTGGTGTGGCGGCTGGCCCTCGCCTCCGCAGGCCTTGGAGGAGGCGTGCATGTCCCTCTGTTCTGAAGGGTTAGCGGGGGGGCGTCCCCCCCCACAGCCCCACCCCAGGCAGCCAGCTCCTGACCCCAGGCCCAGGGGATGTGTCTGAGGCTGCATTTTCCGAGCAGGGGGTTACTTGGCTGTCTGTGCAGGGATGGGGGACGGGACGCGTGGAGGTTAGCGGGGGCCAAAGCCCTTCAACCCACGCAGGTCGCCGCCTGGCACAGCCCAGGTATCTGGAGCACTTAACACGTGGTGGTCCTTGCAGGGTGGACATCCCAACCAAGATGCGGGTGGAGCGCTGGGCCTTCAACTTCAGCGAGCTGATCCGGGACCCCAAGGGTCGGCAGAGCTTCCAGCACTTTCTCAGGAAGGAGTTCAGTGGTGGGTCTTTGATTTTGTTCTTAATAGAAACATTTGCTTTTGGAGACACTCGTGGACGTCTTGCCTGGGGCTGGAGGATGCTTGGCAGGTGTGTTCACGGCTCTGCTCAGGCCAGCTCTTAGCGGGAGCTTTCCGGACCCACCCCCTCCTTGGGCTCGTGGTGGGGCGGTTGCTTTGCCCACGGAAGCCGTGTGAGCTGTGACCCCTCCCCAGCGCCCCGTCCCCTCTGGCTGCCTGCACCTGCCCACCCTGAGCCCCAGGGTCACCGTCCACGAGCTCCAAGTCCCCTGCCGCCACGCGCCTGGCTTTCTTCAGCGCGGGCGCCTTGGCTGCCTGTTCAGTTCTCCCGGACCCCACCCCCGGTGGTTCCTTTCTAATTGGTTTGGGGTGGACTCTGAAGTTTCGATATCTCCCCAGGTGATTATAACGTGGCCCCGATCAAGGGCCACCATCTCAGCTCCCAGTCTGCCTCCTTAGATGGGGCAGGTTCGGTGGAGTGGGTGGGGCTGGGGGATCTAGTGCCCGATGACCTGAGGTGGAGCTGACGTAGTGACAATGGACGTAAAGGGAGACTGTTGCTCCCTCAGTTGCGTCTGACTCTGTGTGACCCCGTGGATTGTAGCCCACCAGGCTCCTCTGTCCATGGGATGCTCCAGGCGAGAATACTGGAGTGGGTTGCCATTTCTTTCTCCTGGGGATCTTCCTGTTCCAGGGATGGAACCTACTTCTCCTGCATTGCAGGTGGATCCTTTACCGTCTGAGCCGCCAGGGAAGTCCGTGGACATAAAGTGTACAATGAATGTAACGCCCTTGAATCGTCCTGAAACCATCCCTCCCCTCTCGCCCCCAGTCCGCGGAACGGGCCCCTGGTACTGAAAGGCTGGGGACCTCTGGGGGGCCCGCACCTCACAGATACGCCGCGTAGGGAGGCACCCGGGAAAAGCGGAGGCCGGGCTGGGGCCACGTCGCGCGGGTGGAACATTCCCTGGGCTTCACCGCCTGCCCGGAAACCCTGGCTTCCATGGGTCCTCTTACTTCCCGCCGAGTCCCCAGCCCCAGGGCATCCTTGACTCTCCCTTGCTCCCCAAGAACCGCTGGCCTGTGAGGTTGCACCTGAAACTACCCCATGGACGTGCCATGAGCCTGTTTGCCTGCCTGATGTGGCAAATTAAGTTCTAATAGGGATTCTGGAAAAGCCTTTTCTCTGACTAAGCCTGATTGCCAGGATGTAATAAACCCAGAGACGGAGAGGGGGCTGCCTTAGGCCAGAAGCACCCGGTGAGGAAGTGGGCTGGGCGCCATCTAGTGGCCCGCTGAGGAACCACACCCTGAGCTTAACGTATGCACACCTTCCTTAGCATCAGCGAGAATTCATCTCTATGATTTCCTGGCTGTTATTTAAGAAAGAGCGCTATTGATGATCTCTGGATGACATTCCCAAGGCTTCTGGTACAGGCAGAACAAGTAAACAGTCAGTCCACTTCATTAAAATTTTAAAAACTGAGATATGCTTCAGTTCAGTTCAGTTCAGTCGCTCAGTCGTGTCCGACTCTTTGCGACCCCATGAATTGCAGCACGCCAGACCTCCCTGTCCATCACCAACTCCCGGAGTCTACCCAAACCCATGTCCATCGAGTCAGTGATGCCATCCAACCATCTCATCCTCTGTCGTCCCCTTCTCCTCCTGCCCCCAATCCCACCCAGCATTAGGGTCTTTTCCAAGAGATATGCTTCACATGTTATACATTCACAGACCATATAATCCACCTGCCCTTTTAAACTGTGCAGTTCAGTGCGACTCACAAAGTTGCACAACAGTCACCACTGTATAATTCTAGAACATTTTCAGCACCCTAGAAAAGGAACCCTACCCCATATAAGTCATTCCCTATTCCTCTGTCTTCCTCTCTCCCCACAGCCCCCTGCCCCAGTCCTAGGCAACCACTAATTTTCTATTTTCATGGATTTGCTTGTTTTGGACATTTTCTATAAATGGAATCATACAATATGTGGCTTGGTGTCTTTTTTCACTCAGGATAGTATTTTCAAAGTCTTTCCGTGTTGGAGCATGTAATAATGCTTCATCCTTTTTTAATGGCCAAATACTATTCCCTTCGGGCTTCCTTGGTGGCTCAGCAATGCCTGCCAATACAGGAGACGTGGGTTCGATCCCTGGGTCGGGAAGATCCACTGAAGAAGGACATGGCAATGAACTCCATCCAGTATTCTTGCCGAAAAATCCCATGGACAGAGGAGGCTGGCAGGCTACAGTCCACGGGGTTGCAAAGGAGTTGGACACGACTTAGCTACTAAACAACAGCAGGGTTCCATTCTGTGAATATATGTTTTGTGTATCCAGTCGTTAGGTGGTAGACGTTTGGGTGGTTTCTGCTTTTTGGCTGTTACAGGTAGTACTGCTGTGAACATCCACGTACACACTTCTGTGCGCTCATTTATTTACACTGATAAAATAGTCGTAAGACTTGCCATGGTAACCATTCTAAGTGTGAGTTCAGTGAAATTAACTGTCACCAGCATCCATCTCCAGAACTTTTTAATCTTTCCAAACTGAAACTGCCTGCTTTAAGCACTAACTCCCCATCCCCCTGGAAACCATTCTACTGTCTCTGAGTCTGCGTGCTCTGGGGACCTCATGGAAATGGAATTGTACGCTATCCGTTCCTTTGTGTCTGGCTTCTTTCGTTGGCACTGCTTACTTCAAAGTTCACCCCCGTTGTGACTTGTGTCAGAATTTCCTTCCTTTTTGAGGCTGAATCATGTTCACTGAACGTGTGCACCACGTTTTGCTTACCCGTTCTTGTGCTGATGAACATTTGGGTTGTTTCCACCTTTTGACTTGTGTGAACAATTGTGCATTTAATTTTACTCCTATGCAGTGAACCATCTTTTGCTGTGAGCAGGGTGGTCTCCAGGGCCGTGGCTGTAAGGCCAGTGGCTGTCACTCAAGAGCATCCCGGCCTGTTTGCCCCTGCGGGTGGTCTTGGCCCTAAGGACTCCCTGGATTTTATGCGAAAGAGGAAGGGTCTCTACAGAATTAGGGGACAGAGTCAACTCACTTAGGCTCGTACAGCCTTCTCTGGTCTGAAACGCCCAGGAGACTTCCAGAGAGCATGGACATGGAGCACAGTGATGGTGTGTACATTTCCCCACATGGTGGTGGTCCGTGATTCACTCCCCACATGCAGGCACACACAGACACATGCACACACGTGTCCACACACACCTGCACACACCACACACACGCATGCACATATGTGTGCAGTCATGTACACACACCATGCACACACACAGGCACAACTACTCACACACATGTCCAAACGCATACACACATGCACACACTGTACACACGATAGTCACATGCATGCACACGTGCCTGCACACATCATACACAGACACATGCATGCACATATGTGTGAAAACATGTACACACACCATGCACACAGACACAAGCACACACGTGTCCACACACAGGCACACATGCACACACGTGTACAAGACATCATACACACAGACACATGCACACACACAGGCACACTTGTGTACACACACACACAGGCTCTTGCTTTTCCAGTGCTCTGACCACCTTCTCTCAGGTGAAGCTGCCACCTGGGGTGAGGTACCAGGTGTTCACACTCCTGGGTGCAGGGGCACCAGTTAGAGAGCGTCAAGCTGGAAGGACACAGGAGGGGGGCACCTGGCTTTCCTTCTGGGCCCAGAAGGGCAGGGTCTCCGGTTCAGGTGGCCCTGTGTTTAGTCCCCCGCGGCCAGGCCTTCCCCGAGAGTCAGTCCTCAGGATCGCGGCTTCAGCAGCCTATCTGTGAGGGTCTCTGGCGGGAACACGCCCTGCAGGGGCTCTCAGAGGCGGGGTCTCTGTGCACCAAGGAGGCACCGTCGTGCGCTCCCTGGGTTCATGCCCTCTCCCGTGCCCTGGACGGAGCGCCCCCAGGAGCCTGTGGTCCCACCTCCACCCCCGCTCTCGCAGCCCAGGGCGGGATGCATGCCCGCTGACCGTGTCTCTTCTTTCCCTCCCTCCGCCTCCCATCCGGGCTCCTGTCCGGCTGTCCATGGCGTCTACCCCTCTGCCCCTTGCAGGGGAGAACCTGGGCTTCTGGGAAGCCTGTGAGGACCTGAAGTACGGCGATCAGTCCAAGGTCAAGGAGAAGGCGGAGGAGATTTACAAGTGAGCATGAGCCGCGGGTGCAGAGCCCCCCCGCTGGGCTGGCCCTGCCCTGCGCTTGAGGTCAGACTGGACGGCGGCCCCGCACGCCTCGTGTCATCAGTGCACCTCGTGTGTGGACGCCTCACCCCTGCTCTGGGGGGCTGGGGTCACCCCACCCGCTGTGTGCTCTCTAAGAGGTTGGGAATTCCAAAGTTAAGCACATTTCACATTCCCAGTGCTGGCAGGGAAGTCTTCCTGCTTCTAGGAAATGTTGCTTGACAACCCGTTCAGATGCTTTAGAGTATCCTGGAAAAGGACCCCTTACACCCCGGAGTGGGGGTGGGGGTGAGTCACGTCTGCCAGCCTCTGTCTCCCGAGCAGCTGAGAAGGTTCTATTCACTGGCTTGGTTTGGCTACTTTCTTTTTAAATTTTAAATTTAGTTTTGGCCACACGACACGGCCTGTAGGATCTTAATTCCCTGACCAGGGATGGAATTCACACCCCCTGCAGTAGAAGTAGGGAGTCTTCACCACTGGACCACCGGGGAATTCCTGGTCTGGCTACTTTTGCTGACATTCTCCTCCCGGTCTCAGGCTGTTCCTGGCCCCCGGGGCGAGACGGTGGATAAACATAGACGGCAAGACCATGGACATCACGGTCAAGGGGCTGAAGCACCCCCACCGCTACGTGCTGGACGCGGCGCAGACCCACATCTACATGCTCATGAAGAAGGTAAGCAGGGCCGGCCGAGCGTGAGCCCGAAAGCCCTCCCGTCCCAGGGTACCCGGATGCGGGGGGAGGGGCAGTGTGTGGTCACGGCTGGAAGGCCTCCCCTCCCGGGGTACCCGGATGCGGGGGGAGGGTGTGTGTGTGGTCGTGGCCTTGCTGCTGTTGGGTGCAGAGCTGTCAGCTGTGTCTTCCACCTGCCGCAGGGCTGGCCCCTCCCTGCGCTCCCGAGCCCCCTGGCCAGGGAGGAGCAGCTGCTGAGGCTGAAGTCTTCTCAGGGCTTCTGGCTCTGCAGTTGAAGGGCTGTCCTGACATAGTAACTGCACCAACTTACATTCCCACCGCCCATGCGGGAGGGTTCTCGTCTCTCCACATCCTCTCCAGCGTTTTTCGCTTGCAGACTTTTTCATGATGGCCCTTCTGACCGGTGTGAAGTGGCACCTCGTTGGGGTTTTGCTTTGCATCGCTCTGATAATAGTGGTTGAGCATCTTTTCCTGTGAGTGTTTGGCTTTCTGTACGTTAGTTCTGCCCACAGTTCTCATGACTTTTGCTGTCACTACTTAGTCTTTAGAATGGTATCGTTTCAAGAAATTAAAATCAATTCCCCATTGATTGTTGAGAAATTCTCCCAGTTGTTGCTCTGGGATTTCTCCTGTATTTGTTGGGACTGAAGTTTGCAGTTGCTTTGGGTGAGGCAGCATTTAGGAAGTGACTTCTCTGAACCTGCCCAGGGTCCCAGGAAATAGACACAAAGGAGTCTGGGCTTCCTTGGTGGCTCAGACGGTAAAGAACCTGCCTGCAGTGCAGGAAACCCAGGTTTGATCCTTGGATCAGGAAGATCCCCTGGAGAAGGAAATGGCAACCCACTCTAGTATTCTTGCTTGGAGAATCCCATGGACGGAGGAGCCTGGCGGGCTATAGTCCATGGGGTCACAAAGAGTCAGATATGACTGAGCAACTCAGCACAGCACTGTAAGGGATCAGGGGAAATGGATGCTGCCAGCCTGGGGACCACACTTAAGAACCACAGCTTTAGATGCAGATCTGAATGCCTTGAGCACAAGGAAACAAATCCTCTCAACTCCCGTCTCGCTGCTGGGAGGAGGCTGGGAAAAAGGCAAGTGTATTCTTCTGACTGGACTCTTTCCTTCTCATAATTCTCGTTTTTCTCTTGTTCCTGCCAGGACTCTTATGCTCGCTACTTAAAATCCCCAATCTATAAGGAGATGCTGGCCAAAGCGATTGAACCCCAGGAAACTATGAAGAAAAGGCAAGTGGAATGGGCTGAAATCTCTCATGGGCTGCTGTTTTGTTTACAGGGAAAGGAGGATCTTTTTGAGCCAAATGGCTATTATCACGATATTTTCTGGATGAAAATATTGAGACTGGGAGGCATTCTTAGGGTCTGATCACCTCATTGGCTTCATCACGCTCTGAAAGCATGCTGGCGAGATGCACACAGTCATTACTGCCAGTCAGTTTTGCTTTCCTAACGCTGGTTTGAGAGAGTTTTGATTATCAAATGGAATAATGACCTTTATTACAGATGGAAGCATCGCGTTGGCCTTTTAATTGGCATACTTCTCCACTCCAAACTGGCGTTTAGGAATTAATTTAGCTACGTCCTGGTAATGTCCTTTGTGATGGCTCAAGACTGTGGAGACAGGGGCAGATTGCTCCCAGAGGAAAACACTAGACGTTCAGGGGAACGAACAGGGGAACTATTCTTGCTGACGACAGGGGACTGCCTTTCATCAAATCCCTCCGTTCCTTTATTCATTCTCACCTTCCTCGCTGGAGCTGCGAATGTCCGCCTGGCAGCCCTTGGGCAAAGGATAAAACGTTCTGAGGGGCAGTTTGAACTCTTTGGGGGCGAAAAAGAAAATGCTAGAGGGATTTAAGATTGAAAAGAGTAACCAAACAACAGCTTGAACAAAGATTTGGGACTTGGGCCGAGTTTTCCCAGCCCCAGGGCCTGTCCTCCCTGCCCATCCCCCTCCCGTAGATGTTTCCCATTTGTCAGCTCAGCCCCACGCCAGGCCCTTTTCCAGCATCGACAGTCAAGCCAAAGGAGGGGG
This sequence comes from Giraffa tippelskirchi, assembly GCF_054371585.1. Classification (NCBI taxonomy): domain Eukaryota; kingdom Metazoa; phylum Chordata; class Mammalia; order Artiodactyla; family Giraffidae; genus Giraffa; species Giraffa tippelskirchi. The sequence goes on along the minus strand of NC_137277.1, from coordinate 1,539,337 downwards.
TGGTTGGACCAGGACCTTTATCAGAGGAGCTTTAAAAGACCCCACGTTGATTTCATTTTTGAGGATAACGGCTTTGTTATGAAAAGGAGAGAAAGGAGGTCTTGGTGGTGCATTCTGCTAGGTTTACGGGGTAAGGACAGGAGTTCAGTGTCCCTGGGGACTTGAAAGTTCCTTCTTTAAGCCACAAGAAACGGCCACAATAGCTCCAGAAGTCCTGCCAGAAAGTAGTGAGGAAGGGAGGAGAGCGTCATGTGCCTCTGTCCAGATGTTTTTTAGGGTGGCACAGACCTGAGAAATCAGCTGGGCTCTCTTGTGGGGTGCGTGGGCGCTTGTCTGGGGTGGCGCCGGACCGCGGGGGCAGTGCTCGGCTTTAGGGCCGAGTACTGTGGTCTGGTGATGCTGTCGGCGCTCTGGGTAGTAAGCGCACCCACGGGGCCCGGGAAGCCCGGCCGGTAACTGTGTGGGGACGGCAGGGGTGTGAGTGTGTCCCGTGACTCTCGGGTGTGAGAGTGCACGAAACTGAAGTTTTCCAGAGCAAGCTAAGTGGAGCTGCAAGCAGGCAGGGCTGGGGGGACCGCGTCTCAGGCACGGCTCACAGGTAGGGCGTGGTTCCTCCCTGGGCAGATACTGAAGTCCCAGGGGTTACGTGCTCCCGAAGTTTGGAGAGGCCCTAGGTCTGAAGTCGCCCTTTGCGGCTGAAATGCTTCTTCTCCAAGCCTGCTCACCGTCGCCCCCGTCACACACCCTGAGCTGTGTCCTGGCGCCCGAGGTGATGGTGGACAGGGTGGTCTGGGCGATGCGTGGCTGGCGTTAGTGGAAGGGGCGGACGGGTCGGCGCATGCGCACAGGGCCTCCAGCGCATCCCCGCTCCTCGGGCCCCTTCCCCTTCCTCTGCAGGTCCAGCCTCGCTCTGCCATGGCCTCGCGCTTTCCTTCCTTCCCAAAACCTTGACTTTTGAAAACACACGCTCCAGTTCTCCCTGGGGGGCGAGAGCCCTTGGGCTCCCGGTACCCAGGCCCCCTTTCCCCCTTCTTTCCCGAAGAACCTCTAGGAAGCTAAGGGGACGCGTTGGTTTCCAGACACTACGGCGGGTGGTCTGTGCTCGGCGCTGCCCAGGCCCTTCTGGCGGCCTCGACGGCAGCCGGGCCTCACTCTGGGCCCATCCTCCCGCAGCTGGAGGATGAGGGGCCGCCAGAGGCCGGCCTCACCCGCCAGGTGTCCAGTGCTGCCCTCCGCCGACCACCCCCTCCTCCCTTCCAGCTCGAGCCTCCTGTTCATGCGGCGGCACCTGCGCTCCAGCCCCAGCCCCGTCATCCTCCGGCAGCTGGAAGAGGAAGCCAAGGCGCGGGAGGCGGCCACCACGGTGGACATCACCCAGGTCATGAGCAAGCTGGACCGCAGGAGCCAACTCAGAAAACAGCCGCCTCCCAAATAAATCCACAGTTGCTTCCTCCCGGGGTGGGGGAGGCAACTGCCTGGCCGGCCAGGGGAGGCAGGGCTGGAGGAGTCCTTTCCGCCTTCGTGGGGCGGTGGGCCGCTCGGGTTCACGCTGGTTGCTCAGACCCCCGTCCTGGGCTTTCCCTTCCCCCTCCAGCTCGCCAGGGGCCCGGGTGGGCAAAAGCAGGGGGTTGGGCACCTGACTCCATAGCTGTGACATCTGCTTGCTTCCCTCCGGAGCCCTTGGGGTGAGAGCCAGAGAGAAAAGCCGCCTCCTGAACCGCTATTGGCTTCGGGAAGTTCAGAAGGGCCCTCCCCACCCCTCCGCATAGTTCTTTCAGGCAGGTTCGTTGTTTCCAGTGGCTTCGTGAAGCTCCTTCTCCAGTCTCTCCAAGTTAGACTTTGTCTCTAAAGCAGTTGGAGACCCCTCCGCCCCGCCCGGCCCAAGCGGCTGCTGCAGGGTCCTCCTCCAACCAGCCCGGAGAAGCTCTGCCGACCCAGTCCTGTTGAGCCTGTGCTCAGTCCTGAGTTTTGAGGGCTGGTGGGATCTCTCCTTTGCTTTTGCCTCCTCGCCCCATTACACGATGCCAGGGGAATTAGTAGCGTGTAGGAATGAAGGACTCAGGCTGGAGGCCTCCGGATTGGTCCAGGTAACGCGGAGCATCTTTCTGGACAAAAGCTGAAGGTGCTGATGTCTTCATTTGTAGAAGGAGGGATGGTTGGAGGTCTGTGACGTTTTCAAAGTGAGTCAGGGTCAAAGATAGTTTTCTTCAGGTTATTTTATAGATGTTGATGCGTCCTTCTTTTGTAGCTTTAGATTAGGTGAGCCTGTGGCGGGGCAGTACTCTTTCTGTTTTTCCCAGTCAGAGACCAGTTTATACTCTGAAAAAGCAACTAGAGAGGTACTTTGTTCATCTCTCTGAAGAATGTTGGAGTCCTCCTATTGGGCGGGCGCACCTCAAGCAGAAATTTCAGGTGATGAACCTTTTGTAAACTGAGTGACATGAGAGGAGAGACAATACCTTACCATTTGGAGTCTAATGCTTTAGATCTAGTTAATTCTGCATAAAGGCATTGCGTGAATGGATGGATGGATGAATTGATGAATGGGTAGATGAATGAATGGGTGGGTGGATGGAAGGGTGGATGGATGGAAGGGTGGATGGATGGATGGGTGGATGGATGGATGGGTGGGTGGATGGATGGGTAGATGGATGGATGCGTGGATGGGTGGGTGGATGGATGGATGGAAGGGTGGATGGATGGATGGAAGGGTGGATGGATGGATGCGTGGATGGGTGGGTGGATGGATGGGTAGATGGATGCATGCATGAATGAATGGATGGATGGATGGGTGGAAGGGTGGATGGATGGATGCGTGGATGAATGGATGCGTGGATGGTGGGTGGATGGATGGGTAGATGGATGCATGCATGAATGAATGGATGGATGGATGGGTGGATGCCTGGATGGAAGCGTGCATGAATGAATGGATAGGTGGGTGGATGGATAAGTCGATGGATGAGTGGACAGAGCCTTGGGTTTGGAGAAGGCCTCCTAGGCTCTGGTCCTCATTCTCCCACTAGCCATATAGTCTTGAGCAAGTCTCTTTACCTCTATGCTTTGTGATTTGTGAACTGAGGCACTGGGGCCAGATCCATGCTTCTTAGACCAGACTTAGTGAATTCCAGGAGGATACCCAGCCTGGGGCATCAGTTTTACTGGGAGATTTGAAATGGGAGGAAAGATAGATAATTTTTAAAATTTCACATTAAAATAGTCATGAATATATTATGAATTAGACTGCAAGATGTATATGAATTTTTAAGATGAAATTTGAGACATCAAAGCCATCTCATGCCTGGCTGTGGCAGATTCAGGCTTTGCCCTCAGACTCCTGGGACAGCGTGGCTCCCCGGCTCTCCTGCTGTTTGTCCTACTTTCACAGGAAAGTTTGAGAAGCATGATCTGGAGGTATTTGCCACCCCTTCTGGTTACCCTCTGTGAGCTGAGGTTATGCACCCAGCAGAACGGTGGTGGCTGGTGGGAGTGTCGAAATGCACCTTGAATCTTCAGGTCATGTAGTATGTCTTGTTCATCTTTGACTCAACCATTCACCTGCCCACTCCTCACTGTGAGACGTGTCTGCTTCACACGACCCATCCTCCAGCAGAGTACCGGGTGCTCTGGGCCAGACACGTAGTAGGTCTGGCACAAATGCTGCTGGAAACCTTCTCATGTCAGGCACACAAGGACCCCACGATCCAAGGAGAGATGTAGGCATGTCAACAAAGTAGGTTATCATTCTCTATTGGACACGTGAGCTCCATCTGAAGGAAGGCAGATGACAAATGTCTTCACTTCTGGATGGCAGCAGTTACATTCCACACATGTTTTTTATTTATATTCTATTATTATTAAAGTAGAGTTAGGTTTCAGTATTATGTTGGTTTCAGGTGTACAGCACAGTAACTCAATATTTTTATAGATTATACTCCGTTTAAAGTTATTATAAAACGTTGGCTGTATTCCCAGTGCTGTACATTATACCCTGGTATCTTACTTATTTTATACCTAGTAGTTTGTACCTCTTAATCCACATCCACCAGTGGACTTTAAACACCTGCTTTGTGTGAGTGCCTGTGGCAGGGGCTCTGGCCCAGCTGCAAAAGTGGGCGAGGTGTTTCTGCCCTCATGGGGCTGACGAGGGTGCGAACAGCCACAACACAGGGCAGAATGCAGTCAAGGCTGAGTGGGCAACACGGACAACACGCCAGAAGAACACAGGGACGGGAGAACTGCCTGGCTTGGGAGTCGAGGGGTCCACTGGGAAATTCTCATGTTTGGCAGAAACCACAGGCCCCTCCCCAGGTTTGAGGTTTTGAAAGCATGTCTGCTTCTGGACTCCAGCCGTGGCCCCTGCCCCTGCCAATTTGTCTCTGTGCTTTCCTGGTAGCCCCACGGGGCCTCTTTGACTCTCAGATGGTATAAAAATAGTATTTATCTGGACAATATTGTTGCTACATTTAAATTGCTATCATACTCCTTATTATGCCCTGTACTTAGGCACCATCTCAATTCCGTTACTATCATACTTTAAGCAGTTGGAGTTTCTCTATCCATATCGAGTATATCTAATGTTGGAATATAAGTTGTGCTACAGAGTACCAGGGTTCTCTTTGTAGAATTTCAGTTTGAAGCTCGACTTTTAGAGAAAAGACTGCTTTTGTTGTGAGCGTTGAGTGGAAAAACAAGGGCTAGAGAGTCGGGTAGAGTGCTTTGGAAAATGCCTGGCGTAAGTGCTCAGTAGATGCTGGCCGCTGTGAGCAGCGTCACATCCATTATTACTGCCATCCTCACCGTCTGCACCAGCGTCCCCATCACCGCCACCATCACCGCCATCCCTAGAAGCTTCGTGCTTTTGAAGCGCCTGCTCCCTTGCATGTCACTGTTGCCCAGTACAGTGACTCACTATTCTTTATTATTTGGGGCATTTCATGAAGTGTATTTAAAGCCTTGTTGACCCAAACCATCTCACCTCTGTCCTCTCTGAGAATCTGGCTCTCCAGGACCGTTAGGAGATATTTGAGGGGAGGAGAGTGGGGCGTCGATGTCCTGTGGTCTGTCCGCAGCTCCTGGGAGAGGGCTGACCAGCAGCAGGCAGTGGCCAATCAGTCCGTGGGTCCTGAGTCTCGTTTATTCCAAGTGGGCAGGCTGGCGCTGGGTGGGGCGCAGGAGATGACCAATAGAAGAAACGGGGTGTTTGCCCGTGTGGATTTCCCTCCGCGGGTCGAACGTGCTCACTTGCTTTGGGGGACAGCAGAGACAGGGAGAACGAGAGGGGGCGGGAAAGGGGGCCTGGTGCAGAGCATGCAGCCCTGGAAGGTGGCCCCCTCCTCCCGCCTGCTCCCAGGAAGTGGCCGCAGGGTCTCCTCCAAACTCCCAGCTGGCTTCTCGACGGGACGTGAATCGCATCCCTGCACCATCTGCTTTGCCTTTCGTTAAAGCCTGAGCTCATGTTCTCATGTCAGCGGCCCGCTCCACACCATGCGCCTTCTCCCAGGAAAATAAATGCAGCACAAAAGAAGGCTGAGCTCTCCATCACTGCTTCTCTGTTGTGTCATTTCTCTGCTATGCGCCTTGCACGCGCCGCTTTGCCATTTCATGCCCGCGGTGGGTGTGGCCTGGGCTGCCGGGGCGGTGGCGAGGGGGGATCGTGGTGGGAGCGGGTGGAAGAGGCATCTTGCTCGAGTGTCCAGGGCCTGTTGGGCTGTGTCCAGGGCTGTTCACCCAGAAGGAAGGACCTTCTCAGACCAGGTGAGTGACGCAGGACGGGAGCCACTCTTTACCTGTCCCGTCGTTCATCCCGGGGAGCAGCAGGTGCTGGGGGTTGGAGGTGGGCTGGGGGAGAGCCCAGAGTTGGGTGGGGGTGCGTGTTGTCACATCCCCTGGGTCAAGCCCCCTCATCTCCGTGGGCCTCAGTGTTTTAGTCTGTGAAGTGGGGTCATAACAGGAGTTGATCACATGCTGAGTGAGTGAGGTTTAAGGTGATGCCCTGGGGCACGGGTGTCCCCAGTGAACTGGAGGGAGGAGAACCTTGCTGCCTTCTGTCTCTGAACAAAGCCTGGTCTCAGTTTGGCATTTTGGCCCAGCACCCCAAGTCCTGCCCAAACCTCGTAGGCAACAGGCTGGCAACGTGGATCAGTAGGCAAGCAAAGGCTTTGGGGGTTACACAGACCTGGGGTCGGAGTCTCATTTGGTCACTATATGAGTTAACAGTCACTGAGGGACAAATTCACACCAACGGCCACCATTTATTAGCTCGCAGTCAGCAAGGTGAGGCTTGGCAGGACTCTGTTCCGGGCACACAGTCAAGGTATCTCCGGGCTGTGTGAGTTCTTACTGGAGGCTCAGGAAGAGTCTGCTTCCAGGTTGTTGGAAGGATGCCGTTTCTTGTTGTAGGACCCAGGGCCCCATCTTTGGCTGGCTGCTCTCAGCTTCCAGAAGCTGCCCAAGCTCCTTGCCACCTGCTCCCCACCCTCATGATTTCAAACCACCATGGAGAACCCGGGCTCGTTGAATATCTATCCCGAGCCTCTCTGACTTCTGTCTCTGGCCTCCAGACTCAGGATTGAAGGGTTCAGGTGAAGAGCTCAGTGTCATCAGAACGATTCAGAGTCACCTATGTCGTATCCCACGGCCTGATCATGGGGGTGACTGCCCGGCACATTCACAGCTCACACCCATCCTGAGGTCTTGGTGGCCACCTTAAAGTTCTACGTTCCGCAGTCACTGGTTTGCAGTGGGAGCCTGGGGATGGTACCAAACCGCTCCAGTCCTCAACATTCTGGTCTCTGAAATGGGGCCGTTGTAGATTCGCAGGGTACCTGGCACAGAGTAGGTCTTCATAAACCTCAGGGCCATACTCCTGACAGTCATCTCTCAAACCCTTCACCAAGGCCAGTCATCCCTGCTGTTATCAGTGTTCCCTGCAGACTGTGTCCTGCGGGGGAGATGGGAGTCCCCGTAGGAGGCAGCGTTAGCAGCACCGGGCTCAGCTCCTCACATGACCTGGCTCTTGCAAAGCTGCGCTCTCGGTGTTTGTGAGGCTCTGCCTTGCCTGAAAGTCCCCCAACTTGGGTTCCCCTCCGGTGGGTCTGGGGTGAGTCTGGGGTCTGCATTTGTAATGGACACCCCGTGCGATGCTGACCTGTAAGTATCCACTGGGCATCACACATGTGAACTGTGGAGCCGGCGAGCTCTGTTGCAAAGCCTGCTGACAGCCCTTGTGTTCCTAGGCTTGGCTCCTGGAAGCCTTAGTTTTCTCATCTGTAAAATGGGCATAGTAAGTGTTAGCTGCTCTGGAGGTACCTGCAATAATTCACATAAAGTTCGCAGCCCAGAAACTCGAATTTCTAAGCTTCTCAAGCATGTTAACAATAATCACGACGGTGATTAGTAAGCATAATAACCCAGCGGCCCTGAGTCAGGGCCTTGGCTCTGGTTGGTCGGCCTGTCTGAGCAGTGGATCAGCATCGGCGGCTCCGAGCTGCTGTTTCAGAATCTTGCTTGAGCTTCAGGGAGCAGGTGGGAGAGAGTGGGAACCCCCTCCCCGCCCCCAGGGCAAAGCCACGGTGGTCTCTAGGCCTTGCTTTTCTTCTGAGGGCTGCTGGGGGCTCTGCCTGCCCGCCCCTCCCCCTTCAGGCTGGGGCCCGCTCACTCCTCTAGTGCATCGATGCCCGGAGCCGCCCTCCTTCGGCCCCAGGGGATGCCCAGGCCCCCGGGGCAGACACTCCCTCTCTGGCGGACATCCGTGCGGCTGTGACGGTTTCAAAGAGGGCTCGTGCTTCCCTGAGGTCAGTCCTCTCTTGGAGGCTGTGTTGGTCCAGCTCTCCCGGCACCGCCCAGGACGGGCCCAGCCCCCAGCCCCGTCCACACCGGGCTTCAAAGTGCTGCAAGGCCGCGGCGGCAGGCCCTGGGGGACACAAAGCCGGCGGGGGAGAGGTGAGACAAGCGAGCCTCCCTGCCCAGGACTTGATCCTGATGCCTGCATCTGCTCGCCGGAAGCTCTCAGGCTCCTTCAGCCGACCGCGCCCCCGGACCCCGCTCCTGCCCCGCTGGTCCGGGACCCAGGGCCAAGGCCGCCCAGGGCAGTTGCCTCAAGGAGCCTCCTTATCTGTGTTTCCAGGCTCCTCCTCCGCCGGGGGCCCAGGCCCCGTTGCGGTGCCCATGGGAGGCACAGGAGAGGGTGGCCGTGGACGTGTGTCGAGGTTCAGGACACGGCGGCTGGTCTCAGGCCTGGGAGGGTCAGCACAAGCTGGGGCTCCTTGTGCCACCTCCAGTGCTCTGGGAAAAGGGTTTTAAACACCTCAGACCTCAGGTGGCACCAAGGGCAGGGCAGGGACGGGCTAATGCTCGGTGGGTGGAGGCCGCGCTCGTGGAGTGGAGTGGATGGGCGAGGGGAAACCCCAGCCCGGCCAGCCTGGCATCCCAGGCCTGGAGGAGCCTCCAGCTGTGCCCTGGGGAGGCGGCCAGGGCTTGAGAAGGCCTGTGCGAGGCCGTGCCACCCTCTCACGGGGCTTGGGGCACCCCTCCCCGGCCCCCAGGGGGCAACCAGACAGGGCTTGGGCTCCAGCCTGGAAGGGGCTGAGTGGGCCGGGGCAGCCCGCGGCCGGGCCAGCCGGGCCCTCACTCCCCGTCTCTCTCCTTCTCTGCAGCCCGGCCAGCGCGTGGCCCCCAGCCCCCACCTGGCTGTGTATACCGGGACCTGCGCGCCCCCCTCGCCCTCCAGCCCCTTCCCCGCGAGTTGCCGCTCCCCCGGAAGACCCTTCCCCTCGCCCGGCCGCTTCATCCGGCGGCCCAGCAGCACCGTCTGCCCCTCACCCATCAGGGTGGCCCTGGAGGGCTCCCCGGGCTCCCAGCGGAAGCAGGAGGCCGACGTGTCGGGGGCCCTGGGCAGGGACTCCATGGACCAGCCCCAGCCCCGGGCCCAGCCTAAGGTGCGCGTGCACCTGTCCCTCAGCCGGTTCCTGAGACGGGGCTGTTTGGCATCCCCGGTCTTCGCCCGGCTATCCCCGAGGTGTCCAGCTGTGTCCCACGGCAAGGTGCAGCCCCTGGGGGATGCCAGCCGACAGCTATCACGACCGAGGTCCCGGAGAGCAGCCAAGTAAGGATGGAGGGGATGGTGTGTGTGTGTGCGCTACATGGGGAGTGTGTGTGCGCGCACATGGGGATTGTGTATGTGCACATGGGGAGTGTGTGTACACATGGAATTGTGTGTATGTGCAAATGGAGAGTGTGTGTGTGCACATGGGGATTGTGTGTGTGCACACTTGGATTGTGTGTGTGTGCACACGGGGATTATGTGTGTGCACACGGGATTTGTGTGTGCACATGCGATTGTGTGTGTGCACACGGAGAGTGTGTGTGTGCACACGGGGATTGTGTGTGTGCACATGGGGAGTGTGTGTGTGCACATGGGATTGTGTGTGTGCACATGGGGAGTGTGTGTGTGCACACGGGGATTGTGTGTGTGCACATGGGGAGTGTGTGTGTGCACATGGGATTGTGTGTGTGCACATGGGGAGTATGTGTGTGCGCACGGAGTGTGTGTGTGCACACGGAATTGTGTGTGTGCGCACACAGGGAGTGTGTGTGCACACATGGGATTGTGTGTGTGCACACATGGGATTGTGTGTGCGCGCACATGGGGAGTGTGTGTATGCACACGGAATTGTGTGTGTGCACACGGAGTGTGTGTGTGTGCACATGGGATTGTGTGTGTGTACATGGGGATTATGTGTGTGCACACGGGATTGTGTGTGTGCACATGGGATTGTGTGTGCGCACATGGGGATTGTGTGTGTGCACACGGAGATTATGTGTGTGTGCACACGGGATTGTATGTGTGCACATGGGGATTGCTGTGGGAATGTGTGTGTGTGCATGTGTGCACACGGGTGTCTGGTGAGGACCCAGGTTCTGTGGTCTGGGGTCTAGGGCCGGGGGTGCTGGGCAGACAGAGCGGGTAGAGTGCTGGGTGACAAGGAGGATTCTGGGAAAGCAGACCCCGTGGACAAACTTTTGGCCTCGGGAGCCTGTCCAGACTCAGCGCTGCCCTCTGCTGTCTTCCTGGGAGAAAGGAAAGTGAAGTGACGGGGAAGTAATTCAGTTCAGCCACACTCTTTTGACCCCTTGGACTCTCCAGGCCATGGGATTGTTTTTCTTTTCCGTCTTTCCCCCCTTTCTATTAACATGCTCTTCCAGGCTTCTCTGGTGGCTCAGTGGTAAAGAATCCACCCACAATGCAGGAGACCCAGGTTCGATCCCTGGAGGAGGGATCCAGTACTCCAGTACTCTTGTCTGGAGAATTCCATGGACAGAGGGGCCTGGGGGGCTACAGTCCATGGGGTCGCAAAGAGTCAGACCTGACTTAGCAACGAAACAACAACACAATCCTCTTCCACCCACCCTGCCCCACCTAAAACCTTGGCCTAATGAATTTGTTGCATTTTTAAAAGATCAGGAAATTTCAGTGGCAGTGGTGAGACCCACAGGTGGTGCTGGGCCCCGGCCCCTTCCCCTGCCTTGGGGGCCCTCCCCTCCCCCGCCCCCTCCTGCACCCATCTGCCCTTGGGGGGCACTCAGGGGGGCTACAGGGTGCTGACAGTGTGCAGCCTCCATTCAGGGCTCGCCCCTGTTATCTCCACTATGGGCGGCAAAGCAAGATGGACCTCTGAGAGCCCCCTGACCCGAGGCAGCTCTCTGGGTGAAGAACAGGGGCTCCAGGGTGCACTTCAGGGCTCCAGGATCCAGGGCAGGAAGAAGAGTTACGGACAATGCAACACAAAGACTCAGCCCCACCTTTGTTCGGTTTGCGGGGAGACAGCAGGGAGCAGCCCTCCACCCACCGCCACGCTCCTGTGTTTGGCCCCGCGTGGTCTTGGAGACGGAGGCTCCGTGCTGAGGTCTTAGGTTGCCATGGATACCCAACTCTCCAGCTTTGGCTGTGCGCTGTGCATCGGAAGGGGGGATCCAGGGGGAAAGAACTTGTCCGTTGATTCCTCCCGATGGGCTCTGCTGAAGGAATATTCTAGTTTGTGGCCACAGCAGGCTTGGGGCTTTTGAAAACCTCTGCTCAGTGGCCATCACTTCATTAGAAGGCAGTTTAAAAGGGCCGAGGCCTGGGTCCTGGTATGTTCTATAGGAACGTCTTGAATTCATCAAAACCGTAAAAACTGAAGCCCCTTGAAAAGGGAAATCAAGTGTTCCCTGAATTATCCTTCATTCAGCAGGAAAGCAGGGGCCTCCCTCCATCCCCAGGGAGAGGGGTCCCCCCCAGCCTCGCGCAGGCCGCCGCACACACAGCTTCCAGAAAGGGCCTGGGTCTGTGCCTCCTCTGGGGTCGGTTACCGGGTGTGTGACCTCCTCCCCACACACCTTCTCTGCTTGTGTGTCTGCAGCTTTTTCCAGATCAAGATGGACGTGCCCATGGGGAGCGGGGCCTGCCTGATGGACTCGGAGGACGTGGGCACCGGAGCACGCGGTGACCAGGCCACAGAAACGGAGGTCATCTGCCCCTGGGAGAGCCCGGCGGAGGGCCACGCTGGCTGAGCCTGGGGCCTCGGGCCAGGGGGTCGCTCCCACAGACTCGGCAGGAAGGGGCCGCGGGACACACTGGCTCTGGGACTAGAGTGCACGAAGCTCACACGTGGGGGGCCGGGGGGACAAGACGGGGGGCTCTGGAGACGAGCGTGCCAGGTGGGCGCCCCTGGCCAGCCCTTCCTTTGCCCCCACCTTTCCTCTTGTCATCAGAAGAAAGGCATGTGGACCAGAGGACTTGACTTGCTGCCTTAAAACCAATAAAAAGTTACCTTGTCAAAGTGTTTTTGGATTCGAATGCTAGTGTACATCTAGTTTTATTAGCTATCTATGACTTCTTGCCTGCTAAGTCCCTCCAGTCGTGTCCAACTGTTTAGCGACCCCATGGACTGTAGCCCCTCAGGCTCTTCTGTCCAGGGGATTCTCCCAGCAAGAATACTGGAGTGGGTTGCCATGCCCTCCTCCAGGGGATCTTCCTGATCCAGGGATCAAACCCTGGATCTCCTGCATCTTCTGCATCGGCAGGTGGGTTCTTTACCACTAGTGCCACCTGGGAAGCCCTTTATGAGATCTTATTTATGCGATAAACTCAGGTCTTGGTTTTCTGAACCAAGGGAACTGAATCACCTCCAAGAGCTCCCTGCATGTATAATTGGTTTGTGCCTGATGCTCTCATCAACTGAGCTCCATGGGGGGAGCTTGGGGCTGGGCAGGAAGAGGGGGCTGGGAAAGGCATCCTCCTGGAATGCCAGGCTTGCTCAGATCCACCCAGAAGCAGAGGGCAAGGTGGGATGAGGTGGACCAGGGAACTGCTAGGGGAATTGCTGGAGAAGGGGGTGGGGCTCTCAGACGGCAGTGCAGGGCCGACCTCTGGGGACGCGGGGGGCGGGGGCCCTGGATGGCGGAGCAGTTCCAGGAACGTCTTGGCGAGGTTGCTGGGGTGTCCTTGAGCCTGTATCTTTTGAGGATGGCTGTGTGTTTAGACCCCACTGTAAGGGCGTTGGCTGGGAGCCTCCGTGCGCGGCCTGGCCGTGCCGTGGACATGCTGGGCCGCTCCTGGAGGTTTGCGCCTTGGTCGCCCCTCCCTCCCAGCTCTTCTCCAGTTCTCAACTCAGCACACTGGACAGAGCGCCCCCACATATGAGTCTCTGCGGGGCCCCAGGCAAGCAGCCGGGACTTCTCCCTTGGTGGAATTCCTCTAGAGCACTGGTTCCCAACAGGGCCCAACTTTGTCACAGGGGCCGTGGGCAGTGTCTGGAGACGTTTTCGGTTGCCGTGGCTGGGGTAGGCCTGTGTCGGGGTGGGGGTGGGGGTTTCCTGGCATGCAGTGAGCAGAGACCAAAGTGAAAGTGAAAGTCGCTCAGTCGCTTCTGATTCTTTGCGACCCCATGGACTGTATAGTCCATGGCATTCTCCAGGCCAGAATACTGGAGTGGGTAGCCTTTCCCTTCTCCAGGGGATCTTCCCAACCCAGGGATCGAACCCAGGTCTTCCTCACTGCAGGATCCTTTACCAGCTGAGCCACAAGAGAAGCCCAAGAATACTGGAGTGGGTAGCTGTTCCCTTCTCCAGCGGATCTTCCCGACCCAGGAATTGAACCGGGGTCTCCTGCATTGCAGGCGGATTCTTTACCAGCTGAGCCCCCAGGGAAGGTGCTGCTAAATGAACTATAATGCACGGGACCGCCCCCACCCCCTCCTTGACAGACGATGGTGGGCGCTGCAGTCTCAGCCGCAGTGGAGGAACGCGGAGCAGAGATCACGGGTCACCGCCTGTGCTGCTGGGCACTGCTGGTTTCTGCCCGAAGCCCCGAAGTGTTGCCCTAAAGGGTCCACTGGGATCATGCTTGAATTGGACAGTGGGCTGAAATTAAAGGTTTACATGGTGAATAAAACATTTCTTAAAAGTTGCCTGGAGACTTCCCTGGTGGACCAGAGGTTAAGGCTTCGCCTCCCAATGCAGGGGATGCCGGTTCGATCCCTGGTTGGGGAGCCAAGATCCCACAGGCCTCACAGCCAAAAACCAAAACATGAAACAGAAGCAGTGTCGTAACAAATTCAATAAAGACTATAAAAATGGTTCACCTTAAAAAAAAAAAGTTGCCTGGAAAGTCCTTGTAGAAAAAAAGGTAAGTGGTTTGCCAAACCACTTATTATGTTCTTCACCTTTAATCCTCAGAATTCAAGAGCCTCTCACTTTTAACCTCAGACACTTGCCTTATTTAGCCCACAAACACTGGGGCTGAGCCATCTCTCTGCATACATCAGGAGACGAGTGGGGGGTAGGTGTGTCCCCCAAACCTGGATCCACTGCCCTGCAGGGAAGCTCAGAGGCTTCAGCTCGGAAATAGCATCTCATTTCAGATTCTACAGAGTCCCCTCTCTTGGAGTTGCTCAGGAAGGGAAAGGGAAACTTTCTCCCAGAGACTGAGCAGCAGTCACGTTTCTCAGAAAGAGAGCAGGCCGATCCACCGCAAGGGTCTCCCTGCTGGCTCAGACGGTAAGGAATCTGCCTGCCGTGCAAGAGAGCTGTGTGTTTGGTCCCTGGGTCAGAAAGATCCTCTGGAGGAGGACCTGGCAACCCACTCCAGTATTCTTGCCTGGAGAATCCCACGGACAGAGGAACCTGGGCTACAGTCCATGGGGTCGCAACTGGATGTGTCTAATTGCAAAGCTGGTCTGAAAGGAGATGAAGGGCAAATCCACACCCTCCCAGCAGCCAGTGTGTCTGGAGACGAGGAGAATTTCAGCACCGGGCTTTTGCACACTCATGCCAGGCGGCTTTGCTCCTGCACGCTCAGGGTCTTGCAGAGAAACCACGCCCAGCATCCAGTGATGGACCATGGAGGACTTTGTGGTTGCCTTAGCTGAGCACGTGTACGTGCTAAGTCGCTTCAGTTGTGTCCAACTCTTTGCAACCCGATGGACTGTTGCCTCCAGGCTCCTCTTCCGGCTCCTGCATTGGTAGGCGGGTTCTTTACCACTAGCGCCACCTGGGCAAGTCCTGCATGAGGGGAAAGTACAGTCACAGAGAAGCTCAGGAGGAAGGAAGGCAGTGGTTCACACGTGAAGGAATTTCTGTCTCCATCACATGCTGTTCAAAGGCAGGGATGTCCCGGGTGAGTGGACTCCAGGGAAGAGAGACTATCAAGGGACAGGTATGGGTTTGTGCCAGCCCAGGACGCCGGGGCCCTCTGGTAGGGGTGAGGGGACACGGGTCTCGGGCTCCTCGGCCTCAGAGGCCCTGCCCTGCACTGGAGACTGTCCCCTCCCGAGGCTTCAGCAGAAGGGGGAGTCCCAGGCTCACAGATCCCCAGAGAGAGGCAGCTTTTCCTCTTGGGGACTCGAGATTGGAGTGGGAAGGAAGCAGGCCAGGAGAAAGGTCCTCTCCTGGCTGGAAAGCCAGGGGCTGGGGGTGCGGGGAGCAGAAGGGACCGGGCCTCCTGTGCTCAGCCCCAGAGCCCCCGGAGCCACTGAGCTGCAGGCGGATGGTGGCCTGCGGGGGTCTCCTGGCTGCTGTGTCCCAAGGGCGACGAGAAAGCCCGGGCCGTTTCTAGTGGCTTTGGTCAGTGTTGAGACTCTGCAGAAAAACTACAGGAAGAAAGCTCCCTTCTCAGCCTGTGGACCATGGCCAAGAGAATCTCTCACTTGGAAGGTCATCTCCGCATGTCCACCCTCGACTTCTGGACTGCAAACTGATTAACTCCCTTCATCGTTCCCCGCGGGCTGCCCAGGTGGCACTGGTGATCAAGAACCCACCTGCCAACGCAGGAGAGGTGAGAGACGCAGGTTTGATCCCTGGGTTGGGAAGATCCCCTGGAGGAGGAAATGGCAACCCACTCCAGTATTCTGGCCTGGAGAATCCCATGGATGGAAGAGCCTGGCGGGCTACAGTCCATGGGGTCGCAGAGAGTCAGACACAACTGAGCGCACACACACGCATCTTTCCCTGCTCAGCCTGGGTGGTTCGTCAGCTCCCCCATCAAGCAGGTGAGGCTGGAGGCTGGGCCAGGCAGAGGCACCTGGACGGAGGGTGATGCACAGGGGAGTCAGCGGTGTCAGGGTTCTTGGCATCTTTGCATGGACGCAGAAGACAGAAAGGTCCAGGTTCCTGGAGAACAGAGAAGCGAGGAGCTGTTTCCCTCCTTCTCTGGGGGTTCGTGATGCCCCCACGTCCTCCCCGGCAATGAAGTCTGTCTGGAGACGTGCGTGTGATCCAAGCATCACACTTACCAGATCTCAGCGTGTCAGCTACCAGGTTGGGCCGTCCTGACCGCAGAAAATGGTTCAGGTCCCTCAGCTGCACCTGGGACCCTCGTGGTGGAAAGACCCACCCAGGAGAGGCTGGCTCCAGGGTTGTTGAAATCGAAGAAGCAGGTTCTGCCGATGACTGCTTAAAATTCATGTTGCCATGGCAGCGTGGCATGAGGCCACGGGTGATCCGGCTGCAGGGAGCTTTCATCTCCGGGAAGGCAGGGTTTCTTTTGCTCTTGAGCTGGCTCCAAGGGGACACTGCCTTGGGGTCAAGCTTTGGCTTTGCTCCTGCGCCTGGGGATTGTCCCAGCAGTGGACAGCTGGGAACGGGAAGACAAAGAATGAGGCTCTCAGAAGTCGGCTAAGCCCAGAGACTAAGATTCTGGTCGGGGGGAGTTGGCTTGAAACCCTCTGGGCAAGAGATTTGGGTCTGAAGAGAGAGCAGTTGAACGGTCTGTAACGAGGGACGCATCTGCGCTGCTCAGCTTGAGAGGGAAGTGCCGATGAGAAGGTTTGTGTGTGTTTAGCGGCAGAGCCAAGGAAGAGCATGGTTCATCTCCAGATGTGGCCTGGCTCAGCTAGTCCTAACAACCTGAGTAATTTAAGGGTTCGTTGATCAGCCATCATGAGGACTTACTGTGTGGTTGGCGCTGGAACATGCAAGAATGAGTCACGTGGCTTAAACCCTTAAGGACTTACTGGATAGTCAGTGCAATAAAGACAGTGGAAGTGTGAGTCGCTCAGTCGTGTCCGACTCTGTGCAACCCCAGGGACCCCAGCCCGCCAGGCTCTTCTGTCCATGGGGTTTCCCAGACAAGATACTGGAATGGATTGCCATTCCCTTTTCCAGGAGATCTTCCTGACCCAGGGATCGAACCTGGGTCTCCTGCATTGCCGGCAGATTCTTTACGGTCTGAGCCACCAGGGAAGGCCCAAGGAACTAAACCTGCATTAAAACGGTGCACACTACTGTGTATAAATCAGACAGCTAGTGAGAGTCTGCTGTAGAGCCCAGCGGGCTCTCCTCAACACTGTGGTGACCCAGTGGGAAGGAAATCCAAGAAGAGAGAAGACGCGGGTACGGCCGATGTACTTTGCTGTACGGCAGAAACTAACATGACATTGTAAAGCAACTCTACTCCAAGAAAGATTTTTAAAAATGATGCAGAGCAGCATGTGATCAGTTGCCTGGAGACTTCAGAGAAGGGAGAGTCACCCCCCCTGGTGCCATCGGGGCTTTCATAGGTGAGTTTAGGTTGAGCCTCAGATGATGGGAGGAGGAGAAGGAGCGCGTTCCAGTTGGAAGGACCACAAGGACAAACGGGTGGCCAGAGGATAGAGGGGGCAGCATCTGAGAACCACCAAGGGCCGATGGGAGGTGACGCTGAGGCTGAGGTTGACCCCAGAGCTGAGCTCAGGAGGACGGGCTTAACTCGATGGGCGGCAAGGGTTCATAGAGACTGAGGGCGTCTGATCAGAGTCACACTTTCGAAGAATACGTCTGGGGGCAGAGTTTGGATGACGGAGCCGCAGCGAGCTTGTGAGACCTCCATAGGGCTCGAGAGGCAAGGGGACTGCAAGAGGGTGACAGCAAGGGGTTAGAAGGGACAGAACAGCCAGAGGCCAAACAGGCCTGGACACTTGGAAAGGGGCCAGGAGAGGGTGGGGGCGACGACGGTGCATCAGAGAGCGGAGCTGCCCTTCGATCGGCCAGGAGACCAAGGGGAGGCGGTGGGTGGGGGAGACAGTGCAGGACGCTGAGTCTGAACGTTCCCAGTGGGCCTAGCAGAGGAGCCGGGAAGGGCCGGTAGCCTTCGTGGGCGTCGAAGGCCTGCTGTTCCAGAGCAGACTGACAGGCAGGGCGGAGGGAGACGGGAGGGAGAGTCAGGAGCAGAGCCCGGGGGGAGCGAGTGAGGAGGAGCCCGAGGAGCGCGGACGGGCGGCTGGAGACCACGGTGCGCACTGGCGGTGCCGGGCGGCCGTGAGCTGGGGCTGCCAGGGTTTTCGCGGGCAAATGCCTCAGCCTCACCGCTTATGTGTCTGTGTGTGCGACGGTGGGGGAGAAAGACGGTGGGGTGACCTGAGACAGTAGCTGGAGGCATACACATTAGCACATGTAAAGTAGAAGCCGGTGGGAATTTGCTGTCTGACCCAGGAGCCCACAGCGGGGCTCCGTGACGACCTCGAGGGTGGGGTGGGGAGGGAGGTGGGAGGAGGCTCAGGAGGGGGACACGCGTGTGCCTTGGGTGATTCATGGTGATGTGTGCAGAAGCCATCAAGGACTGGAAAGTGATTACTCTCCAGTCAGGAATAAAAGTAAAACAAAAAACCAATGTGTCCTTTGGTCCTTTCTCCCTGGAGGCTGACTCTATATATCTGGCCTCATAAGTCACATTTCTGGTGACTTTCAACCCTTTCTTCTTTTTCCCAAGACATAGTTGAAATTTCCTGGTATTATTACTTCTCCATAGTACATAGAAAAAAATGCTTAGTCCTCAGACAACTTTTTCTTCCACCTTTCTCTTCACCCGCCTGACCCATACTGTGTGACGGGTTATTGCTGTCACTCAGTCGTGCCTGACTCTGACCCCATGGATAGCAGCATGCCAGGCTTCCCTGTCCTTCACTATCTCCCAGGGTTTGCTCAAATTCATTCTTTTAATCCCCTGGACGCCTTGAATCATGTGACCAATCGAGGCTGTCTCAGCGCTGGCTTCTGGGGAAATCAGAGCCAAGGCTTCCATAAAATCGCAGCGTGTCTGAGCCATACAGCGTGCGCTGTGTGAACAGAGGGAAAAGGGAAGGAGATGAGCTGGAGCGTCAACAGCAGCAACACCGATGTGTTTCCTAAAAGCAGACCCTGAGATGAAGACGCGTCTGCAGGTGACTATCTGATGGGAGCGCTTCCAGGAGGGCCTGGTCAGGGATGGGGAAGCTGGGCAGGGAAATGGAAGGAGCCACACCAGAACGTGATCTCGGGACTCAGAAGAGCGTCTCCAGTCTCTGCCCGCAGGGGAGTCTGGCATGAATCTGGCGTGTATGTTACGCCTGGGCACATTTTCTACCCCTTCATGTACAGTCTGCCCTCCTGCCTCTCCCTTTCTGCACATTTGGGCGAAGCAGCTCCAGGACGTGAGAGGGGCCCTTGAAGGGCATCACAGGAGCTGGTGGTGAGGAGCAAACCACACTCAGCCCAGAAGAGGAGCCGCAGAAATAGTCGCAGGGATCCGCAGGGTCTCGCTGGAGCGCCGGGGTCCACTACCCAGTGGTCATTTCTGAGAAGCAAGCTTACATGTGATGATTACACCTTTTATACACTTTAGCAATGTTTAGTTTCTGAGCGTTAAGAATATATTATTTTAGGACTGGAATACAGACTAAAGTAAAATGTTAAACTAGCTCATTTCTGTTTTCCTCTGTCCATTAGTCTGTTGTCTTTCCCTCTTTGATAAACTCTCGTTAAAGAACACTTAAGAGAAATTTAAGGTAAATTTTATTTATCTTTCTTATTAAAAGCGGTACAGGAGCTTCCCTGGTGGTCCAGTGGTTAAGGCTTTGTCTTCCAATGCAGGGGTGCAGGTTTGACTCCTGGTCAGGGTGTTAAGATCCCACATGCCTTGAAGCCAAAAAACCGAAACATGAAATGGAGGCAATAATGTAACAAATTCAATAACAAGATTTAAAAGTGGTCCATATTTTAAAAAGTCTTTAAAAAATGTTTTAAAAAATGAAAGCACTACAAAAGTACTACATGTTCATTGTAGAAAACATGGGAAATACAGATAAGTAAAAAGAAGAAAAGAAAAGCCCCCAATCTTACCATAAAGGACACCCACTGTGATCACCTTCAAATATGTTTTCATAAGTGTATATCAAATTCAAATAAGACAGTACTGTAAATATCTGCTTTTTAAGATATTTAAACAAACTTCTACATTTGAAAATAGTTTTAGATTTACAGAAATGTTAGAAAGTAGTATAGGGAATTCCTATATACCTTTCACCCAGTTTAATACTTACTTTTTTCACTTAATTTGTCACGAACAATAAATATTGTTCTCAACAATATTCATCTCAACATAATTTAAAATAATCAAATTGTGTTCAATTGTAAGGACATAGCACATTTATTGAACTAATCCCACTTTGTTGGATATTTGGGATATTTCTAATTTCTCACTTTTACAGGTGTTTCTTACCACAAAAAAATTCCTAGAAGTATTGCTTGCCAAATGAGAGGAAAATCTGAATGTTTTTCATACCTGTTGGTCACCTGACTTCCAGGAATGTGCCTTCAGCAGAGTATGTGAGCCCTGTCTCACCTACTGTGTTCTTACAATGTAAAAGTATATTTTTAAAAAACACCACTAACTTACATGTTATCTACTATTCAGCTATCTTCACAGAAACATTTAAAATGAAGTTTAGAATTTAGAAAAGATTTAGAATAACGACCAAATACTCGAGTACTGCGACCCTAACCACCACACAGGGCAGGTCCTATGTCCTGACTTGGTCTTTCACTGGCTGCCTGATGCCTTCCGGGGCTTCCAGGTGGCATTAGTGGTAAAGAACCCAGCTGCATGCAAGAGACGTAAGAGACACGGGTTCAATCCCTGGGTTGGGAAGAGCCCTTGGAGGAGGGCCTGGCAGCCCCCTCTAGTATTCTGGCCTGGAGAATCCCATGGACGGAGGAGCCTGGTGGCTACAGTCCACAGGGTTGCAGAGTCGGACACAACTGAGCGACTCAGCACGTGCGCAGGATGCTTTCCAGCCGGTGTGTTTCGCTTGGCTCTGTCTTCCCATCAGGTCATCCGTGACTGCCCACAGCACCAAGTGCCACGCTGAGAATTCAGTGGGTGCTCAGCGATCCCGCTGGGGTTCGTAGACTGGTTGAAAGTTCCCTCATTTGGGGAAAGCTTCTGTATAGTGCAGGGAGCTCAGCCTGGTGCTCTGTGACAGCCTGGAAGGCGGATGGGGATGGAGGGGGGTTCCAGCCGGAGGGGACGTGTGTACCGATGGCTGATTAATGTGGGTGTGGGGCAGAAACCAGCACGATATTTTAAAGTAATTATCCTCCAATTAAAAATGAATAAATTGCAAAGAGCTTCCCTCATTTTGGGTGGGACAACTCAGAACCTCCCCAGGGGGATCCACCCCAGGAGCCCAGCAGCTCCGTCAGCAACATACAGCTCATTGGTTTTCTCACTTCTTATCTCATTTACCCCACGGCCTCACGGAACATTCTGGAATCACCCCCAAATAAGTGACCTCCAATGTCTCAGGCTTTCTCTGGTGACAGAGGGGCGGCGTTGATGATATATGGTGACCGAGGGCACTCAGATCTGAAACAGGGTCTCAGAGAACAGTACTTACCCTAAAACATCAAATGCATTCTGGTCTTTTTTCTTTTCTCTGTGACTCTGGTGGACCCGATCCGCTGCATTGACTTGATGACCCACTCATGGGTCTCAGCCTGCAGATGGAAAAGCTGCCATCCCAGAGGGTGGGCGTTCTCAGAAGAGCTGGTCTCGATCAGAAAGGCAGTTTGATAGCTGACCTCTTCCTTGAGAGGCACAGTGAGCTGCTGAGGTCAGCCGGGTGGCTTCTCACAGCCCGGGGACGCCTCCATTTCATCTGATTTCAAACCAACACTTCTTGTCAAGGGGATACTGCACTGGCCTCTGCTGACCACTCTGGCACGATGCCAGATGGAAACAATGCCCCCCCTTCTCTCTGCAGTCCCTCGGGTCAGCTCCGAGAGGACCAGGGCTCCAAGTGAGGGTGGGGAGAGCAATTAGGAAGGAGGAGGAGGAGGAGACGTGAATTTTCAAAGGTCAGCTGGAGTATGATCGGCCAGCGCTTGGAGGTTTATTCCAAAGGCCTTTCCTGATTAGAAAAACAACAATAAAAGAAAAAAGCCCCCAACCCACAAGTGGGGTCGGAAGTCGGAGAACACTTTAATTCATAAGGAAAAGGACTTGAATAATTGATGCTGCCTCCATGCCAAAGATAATTTCAGCTCGCGCTCTATCTCACAAAGACATTTAGCATTGATTGAGATCAAAGCATCCAGAGCCCCTGCTGCTAGGCTGAAAGGCAGAACTCGCAGTGGCCTTTCTCGGCTCTGATAATGTCGTCTTTATGTAGTTAATAAACTGCACACTTCAGTCAAACTATATCATTACAGAAGACTTAGGGAGCTAATAATTTAAAAGCAAAGAATTGCCTCTGTTCTTCACTTTGAACTAAACAACATTCTGTTGAATGAGGAGCACATCAAAGTCTTGTCACTATTACCAGTGTGGATTGAGCAGAAGGCCGCACAGAGTGGGTGCTTCAGTCCTCGAGGAGAGGGAGAGAGAGAGAGAAGACATTGGCTGATCCGCCCAAAGGCAGTGCTAGACGTGTTATTATTATTTTTCCTACTCTGCAAGCATCAGGTGGGTCTGCTCACCTATTGAGTATCCTTGTTACGCAACGTACTTGAATGAGATCACAATGTCCGTTTTTCACCTTGGCCTCATTCCGAACTTCATCTCAGTTACCTTTAGCCTGCCCACCCCTCTGGCCACTCCTGGACTCCCAGGTTAGATCCCTGGGTTGGGAAGATCCCCTGGAGGAGGAAATGGCAACCCACTCCAGTATCCTTGCCTGGAGAACCTCATGGACCAAAGAGCTCGGTGGGATGCAGTCCATGGGGTTGCAGAGTCTTATACACATACACGTACACAAACGTTACATCTTTAATTTACTCTCTTATTTGATTCTTCTGACCATTCTGTGAGGTAGTGCTAATGTTTTATGAATCGAGATGCTGAGGCTTAGAGAGGTGAAGACCCTTGTCTTGGAACCCACAGCTGAGAGTGGCATGCCTATGGGGCGTGTGTGGCAACATTACATACAGTCACGAACATGTGGAGAGTCAAACAGTTGCCTGCTTACAATGATTTAACTTAAGATTTCTCAACTTCAAGATGGTGCGGGAGTGATGCTCATTCAGTAGAAACTGCTTCGAGTCTGGAATTTGGATTTCTTCCGGGCCCAGTGACATGTGGTCTGATCTTCTCTTTTGCTGCTGGGCACAGGCAGCCCCCATGGCTCCCAGGCAGCCAGGGGGTCTCGAGCGTAAACAATTGACACCCTGACAGCCATCCTGGACCTAGACAATCGCCCTGGCTTTCCTTTCAGTCCAGTATTAATTCAATAAATTACATGAGATATCCAACGCTTTATTCTAAAATAGGCTTGTTGTTACATTATTTTGCCCAACTGTAGGCTAACGGAAGTGTCCTGAGCACATCTGCGGAGGGCTCGGCTAAGCTATGATGTTTGCCTATTGTTTAGTTGCTAAGTTCTGTCCAACTCTTTGTGACCCCTTGGCCTGTAGCCTGCTAGGCTTCTCTGTCCACTGGGTTCTCCAGACAAGCATACCAGAGTGGGTTCCCATTTCCTTTTCCAGGGGCTCTTCCTGACTCAGGTTCAAACCCATGTCTCCTGCATTGGCAGGTGGATTCTTCACCACTGATCCACCTGAGAAGCCATGATGTTTGGTAGGAGAGGTGTAGTCAATGTGTTTTTGACTTAAGAGGTTTTCAGTTTACTAAGAGTTTGTTGGTATGTAAACCAGTAAGTCAAGGAAGACGTGCCATGTGTTTCTCACCACTGGGAGCTGTAAGATAAGGGCTGCTGCTGCTGCTAAGTCGCTTCAGTCGTGTCCGACTCTGTGCGGCCCCATGGACAACAGCCCACCAGGCTCCCCCATCCCTGGGATTCTCCAGGCAAGAACACTGGAGTGGGGTGCCATTTCCTTCTCCAGTGCATGAAAGTGAAAAGTGAAAGTGAGGTCACTCAGTCGTGTCCGACTCCCAGCGACCCCATGGACTGCAGCCTACCGGGCTCCTCCGTCCATGGGATTCTCCAGGCAAGAGTACTGGACTGGGCTGCCAGACTGCTCCCCAAACAATGGCACAGTTGATAAAAATGCCATCACAGTGCAGGGATGGGTCCGTATGTGCCATTAAGTGGAGAAATGAGGTCATGAAGTTGCATCCCACAGGCATGAGTGCGTGCGAGCTCGTGTGTGCGTGGACAGTATCTCTTAAACATCAAGGCGTGGACAGTATCTCTTAAACATCAAGGGCTGTTTTGCACCTTCATTTCCTTTGCTGAGCCTCCTCCCAGCCCACTGTCTCCGAATTAAAGTTCGGCTCTTTGGTGCTTGTTGCCTCGGGGAGGGGATTTGGAAGAGAAAGCAGTGGAAAAGGAGCGATGTCAGGGTTTGGGCTTGAAAATAACTAAGTCTTCAGAGCGGAAATAAGGAGGCAGGATGGATAAACTCCACACCCCCTCCTCCCTGCTCCACCCCAGAAAAAAGCTCCTCTGGGGTTAAGGAGGGGGCGGGATGGAGGGACAGGGGAGATGAAGAGAGGCTGAGGGGCTGGGGGTTCCTGAGATCAAATGCTGAGCTTGGCTCATCACTGGGGCCGAACCTGCTGGGGCTGTGTGGAGGCTCCTCCAAAGGTTCTGAGAACCAAGAGCATCTGAGGCCGTTGCTCAGAGCCCTTTGAGCCCGGAGGGGATGCCACGTGGACAGGACCTGAGACAGGCCCTCAGCCCACCCTGTGGCACACCGGCCTCTCCCCGGCTGTAGGGGCCTCGCAGGGCCTGTTGATGGGCAGCAAGCGCGTCGAAGGCTGCCAAGGCCTACAGACCAGATGCCCGACCCCTAGTTCCTCTCCCTTCTCTCCTCCACCCATGGTGAGAATTTGGCGGCTAATCCAGGGGAAAGGAGGGGATTGAACGGATGGCAGTGAATTCCCGCCTGTGGGGGGTCGGGTTCACGACGAGCTAAACTACAGGAAATCAACATCTCTTTCTTGCCCACCTGGAGCCGTGGACCCAGGATTTATGGACAGGAAAGGAGTACGACTCAGTGGTTATCGCTGAGCGACTTCTGTTTTCTTCTGGATGCTTTCCTGGGGTTTTCATGTGTTTGGCGATAGAACATCCATTAATATTGAAATTAGAAAAAAAACATGTGTTTCAGGCCCTTCTCTGAAGGCAAGACTAAGAGCTGGCATTCGCCGAGGAAGAGGAAGCTCGGTGCGCCCGGCCTGGGGCTGGCTTGCTCACACCCTCCACGGCCATGTCCTACGGATCAGAGCCCAGAGGCTCAGAGAGGTGACGCAACCTGCCTACAGCAGCAGAAAGGCGTTCGCCACCCGGATCTGACTCCAAGTCCTGGACTCTTTCCGCCTCACCCCGTTGTCTACCAAAGTTTTTTTCCCTGTGAAATGCGAAGTGAGCCAGAGCATCTGGGTTGGGTTAGAGATTCCAAGAGAGCACAGGTGCTGAGCCGAGCTGGCCTTGCCCATCAACAGACGAGTCCGTACAAAGGGCGGGCCAGCGTGGGGCCCGGGGACACAGCTGTCTGTACAGCGTGAAAGGAAGGCTTGCCACGATGAATTATACTGATGCGACAATGAAAGAATCGTTTTTGAAAGAATTGAACTGTTTCTAAAAGACAAAGGCACATGAATTCCATCAACATTGATCCACTCAGTGTAATTTGTGAGCCAGGTGGTCTTTTTCTTTTTTTAAGGTGCGTCCTCATTGAAGCTTGAGGAATAGAGAAGCTCACACAGCGAACCAGGGTGCAGCCTGATGGATTTTCACAGGCGTTTCAAGACCCCCAGGAGTCCGCCTGGTACCCTCTTCCAGATTCCTTCCCCTTGACAAAGATAATAACTCCCCTGACTTCTAACACCTGAGGTCAGTTTTGCCTGATTGAAACTTCAGGTGGATGGAACTTTCTGAACGTTATATAAATGGGTCATAAAGGATGTTTGTGAGATTTACCTGTGATGTTGATTAATCTTTGTTCAAGCTCACTGACATACACTATCTACTGTGTGTGCATGCTCAGTCACTTCAGTCGTGTCTGACTCTGGGACTGCGAGCACTGTAGCCCTCCAGGCTCCTCTGTCCATGGGATTCTCCAGGCAAGAATACTGGAGTGGGTTGCTACTTTATCCACTGAATGACTATATATATCAAATGTGAGTCTATACAGAAAATCTTACCCATTCTCCTGCTGATGGGCGTTTGATTGTTTCTAATTTTTTTTCACGTTGTTTGGTGAATGTGTTTCTCTGGGGCAGATCCCCAGGAGTGGAATTGCTGGGTCAGGGGTCTATGGGTGCTCTGCTTTGGTAGATTCCATCAGACAGTATTCCAAAGTGGCCAGACCAGGTTACGTCCCAGCTCAGAGTGTCTGAGAGATTCTAGTTCTCTGCCTCTTGGCCAGCACTTGGCGTTTTCGGTTTCGACGGGCATGTAGGGGTGTGTTGTTGCCTTATTGAAGCTGAGTACCTGAACACCTCCTTGTGTGTTTATGGGCAATTCAGATATCCTTTTGTGGTGAAGTCCTGTTTAAGTCTTTTGTGGAGATTTTAGGGGATAATTACTGTCATTCTTTGTGGTGTAATTCTGATTCTGTTGGATTAATTGGACGTGCGGTGTCTATGGTATAATTTTTTTCAATTGCAAGCTTTAAAAAATATTTATTTATCTGACTGTGCCTGGTTTTAGTTTTGACACACACCATCTTCCATCTTCGTTGCAGCACGTGGGGTCTGTGGTTGCAGCATGCCAACTCTTAGCTGTGGCATGTGTGATCTCGCTCCCCAACCAGGGACTGAGCCCAGGTCCTCTGAACTGGAGTGCGGAGTGTCAGCCACTGGAAGGCCCCTACGGCATGATTTTTTTTTCCTTACTTAAAACACACATCCCAGCTAGTCTTTTCACTGGTGCCTGAGATGTCTACATCACACTTTCTTTTGAGGGAAGACCTGGACATGTAGGTGGGGAGGAGGGTCTGACAGGTGCGTTGAAGTTGTGTGGAACGGGGGCGTGTCCAGGTTGCCATGGTTAGCATGGTTTATGATAAGGGACCCAGGGAAGCTGGAGAGATGCCAGACATCTTAGCAGCTGCATGGCCACGGCCCACAAGGAGCAGGAGCCTCTCATCATAACTAGAGTTACGGTATTTCAACAGCCAGGCCTTTTCAGTAGGGCGGTTCAAGAGTTAGGTGGTCTCCATAGCAACGCCGATCATCCCGCTGAGAAGCTTGGTCCTATGGCTGCCCTCTGAGCAGAAGGCATCTGTTACTGCCTGGCCAGTATGTCCCTGCTGCTGCTGACAGAGTGGTGTCAGATTGCTTTCTCCCCGTGTCCCTGATGATGCCCTGTGAAGGCTTCTGAGTCTTAGGTCATCCGTTGCATCTCCCATCTTCTCTCTTTTGTCTTTAAATGGTTTCCCCACCCTATCAATCATTCTTCTCTACAAGCCTCATTTTCCAGTGACAGACTCTGATCAGATGGCCACTGTGGGGCACTCGTGACGAGTAGAGCTCTTCCACTAAACCAGAGAAACTGAGAACTTCGTGAGAACTACTGGGCGAGTCCTGCTGCTCACTGTGGTCTTTGGCTCTAAAGACCAAGCCAGCTCTGAGCTACTTGGTGAACAGCATCTTTCTGAGGTTCCACTGTGAGAGCCTGAGAGATCAAGAGAGAAAGATTTCTGATCACGTTGTTATGGACCCGGTTTCAGCTCTGTTGTTGTTATTTAGTCATTCAGTCGTGTCTGACTCTCTGTGACCCCATGGATGGCAGCACGCCAGGCCTCCCTGTCCATCACCATCTTCCACAGTTTGCTCAAACTCATGTCCATGGAGTTAGTGATGCCGTCCAGCCATCTCATTCTCTGCTACCTGCATCTCCTTCTGCCTTCAATCTTTCCCAGCATGAAGGTCTTTTCCAGTGAGTTGGCCCTTGGCATCAGGTGGCCAAAGTTTTGGAACTTCAGCTTCAGCATCAGTCCTTCCAATGAATGTTTAGGGTTGATTTCCTTTAGGATGGACTGATCTAGGCAGAGGCAAACCCATCTTTGGAGCTTTTGTTTACATGCACCAGTAAATCCCTTCTGGTCTCAAGCTGGGTTGGGTTGAGTTTTTGGCACTTGTAGCCCAAAGTGTTCAATGAATGTAGTGAGCTTCCTACATAAATATTAGCATGAAGAAACTGGATCAGAAGTTTGAAAGATGCTCTTGGAAAAAAGACTCACAGTTCCAAGGACATCAAATCACGGAAGAAAACTGTCTTGTCATCCTCCTCTGGAATGGACAAAACAGAAGCAAGGTTGAGCCTGAAAGAAACAAACCTACAGCCAAGTGAGCCTCAGGGGGACCGGCTCTGTGTTTCTGAATCTGCTTCTGACCATTTCATTGTGATGCTGAACCCTGGGCAAGAGAGAAACCATCTGTAAGCCTTGGGACTTCCCTAGTGGTCCAGAGGTTAAGAGGCCACACTTCTGATGCAGGGGGTACTGGTTGGATCGCTGGTCAAGGAACTAAGATCCCACATGCCTCACGGCACAGCCAAAAAGTAAAAAGAACTCTTTGTTTGATAGCATTTCCTTCCATCCATTCCTCTATTCATCCATCCACCTCTATATTTGCCCATTAATTAAACAAGTATCAACGGAGTTTAAATAACTGACACAAAGAAGTAAGTCAGAGAAAGACAAATACCATATAATATGCGGAATCTAAAAAAAAATGATACAAATGAACTTATTTACAAAACAGATTCACAGACTTAAAAAGTTTTTTTTTATTTGATGTGGACCATTTTTAATAATCTTTACTGAATTTGTTACAATATTGCTTCTGTTTTTTCGGCTGTGAGGCATGTGGGATCTCAGCCCCCTGATCAGGGATCAAACCTGTGTCCCTTCCATTGGAAGGTGAAGTTTTAATCACTGGACCGCCAGGAAGTCCCAGGCTCACGGACTTTGGAAACAAACTTATGCTTACCAAAGGGGAAAGGTGGATGAGAAAGCGGTAAATTAGGAGTTTGGGGTTAGCAGATACACACTACTATATATTGGAGAAGGAAATGGCAACCCACTCCAGTATTCTTGCCTGGAAAATCTCATGGACAGTGGAGCCTGGTGGGCTACAGAGCATGGGGTCGCAAAGAGTCAGACATGACAGAGGGACTTAACACACTATTATATATAAAGCAGATGAACACCAAGGACCTGCTGTATAGCACAGGGAACTCTACTCAATGCTCCATAATAATCTATGTGGGAAAAGAATATGAAAAGGAACAAATACATGTATACGTATAACTGAATCGCTTTGCTGTACACGACATTGCAAATCAACCATCAGTTCAGTTCAGTCGCTCAGTCATGTCCGACTCTTTGCGACCCCATGAATTGCAGCATGCCAGGCCTCTCTGTCCATCACCAACTCCCAGAGTCTACCCAAACCCACGTTCATCGAGTCGGTGATGCCATCCAACCATCTCATCCTCTGTCGTCCCCTTCTCCTCCCGCCCCCAATCCTACCCAACATTAGGGTCTTTTCCAATGAGTCAACCCTTCGCATGAGGTGGCCAAAGTATTGGAGCTTCAGCTTCAACATCAAACCTTCCAATGAACACCCAGGATTGATCTCTTTTAGGATGGATTGACTGGATCTCCTTGCAGTCCAAGGGACTCTCAAGAGTCTTCTCCAACACCACAGTTCAAAAGCATCAATTCTTCGGCGCTCAGCTTTCTTCACCGTCCAACTCTCACATCCATACATGACCACTGGAAAAACCATAGCCTTGACTAGACAGACTTTTGTTGGCAAAGTAATGTCTCTGCTTTTAAACATGCTATCTAGGTTGGCCATAACCTTCCTTCCAAGGAGTAAGCGTCTTTTAAATCAACCATACACCAATAAAAAAATAAAAATTAAATAAAAAAACAACAATCACAAGGCCTAACGAAGGAGATGACTTGAAGTGCTAGGTCATGATCAAATCAGCAAGACTCTTCTGTGCCTGGAGGCTGGGGCTCAGTTAGATGCCCTCTTTTGCATTAAAAAAAAAAAAATGAGAAAATCTAGCTAGATACTTGCTCACGTCCTTTTGAGGCTGTTCCATGATGATTCGGACGGTTTTCAGAATGGATGATAACTTTGAGGGTTAAATGGTCCGCTTTTAGCATGTCTGGGATGAGAACACTCAAACTTTGGGTACCCAGAGCCCTGACACCCACTCCACCCCCACGACTTCCTCACTTGCCTGGGGCGGTTCGGGCAGCAGGGCCCAGAAAGGACGTGGGGCAGCTGCCGCGGTGATGGGGTGTCGGGGGCACCCACCCAGAAACCAAAAGTGGAAGAGAAGAGCTGGGGGCCCCAGAAAAGCTGCCTTGGGGTTCTTCCCAACAACTGAAATTCAGAGCGTGTCTGCATAGACAGGGAGAGGAAAGGGGTCTGAGCCCCAGGAGCAGTGAAACGCCAGCTCCGGGCAGGCTCACTGGGGCGCCAGGAGCCTCTGCCCAAGAGCTGTTTCCCCGACTCCCTCCTCCAGAAAGGAAATTGCAGGCTTGTTACTGCTTCGCTCAGGACCGGGGATTACGGAGCTTAAACTCTCTCCTTCAAGCCATGTTCAAGTTTTTGACTTAAAAGGGAAATGTTTCATTTTGGGCCAAACGCGTCCTCGCTCTTCCCCCCTTCCTGGAAGGAGAACAAAGCAATTCAAATCAGAAAACGGAGGGGACTCCGCGAGCAGAGTCCACAGGGACCCAGCTCCCAACTGGATCCGACGGAATTTGATTGAAGTACAGCTGAACCCCTCCGCGTTTGTTCAAATGTCATTTCAGTAGAAACGTTTCAAATCTCTGCCAAGGAGCTGCCCAGGGGGTGGCGGGCAGCTCAGGCCGGAGACCACAGGGGCGGACCCGGGAGAAACTGACTCAGCCCGGCTGGGAGGGGGGACGCGCTGGGAAAGGGGAGCGGGAGGGGCAGAGGGCGGAGGTGGACTTTCTGGGCCGCTCTCACACTACAGATGCAAGATGTAAGCGAGACGAGGACGCCTGGATTTTGGCATCGCATTTTCCTTTTTTTTTTTAGACGCAGATAAATTCAAAGCCTGGAAGGATTCATGATCAGAAGAGTGACGAGGCTGCAAGCTCTGGCTCGTCACCCGCTTGGTGCCATGGCAGTCTAACACGGATGCGCCACGCTTGTCAGTTTGGAAAGGGGACCGTGTGTCTGGCTGGCCTGGGCTTTGTCGAGGCAACCGCATAGGATTTGGTTTGAGGTTGGGGCTGAGGAGGTGGGTCTTGGTTTCCTTATCCTTTACGGTGAAGGTGGCCGTGAGGTCAGGGGTTCGATAGCCAAAACAGTCTTGAAAAGGAAGACCCAAGTTGGAAGACTCGTACTTTTTCAACTTCAAAACAGTCAGCTGTGGAAATTGAAGATGTATACAGAGCTATAGGAATCAGGACTGGGTGGTCCTAGTATAAGGATAGACCAAGGGTCTATGGAATAGAACTGAGAGTCCAGAACAGGACCACAGCACTATATTTAACGTGGAAAACCAACAAGGACCCGCTGTCCAGCACAGAGAACTCTGTTCAGTGTTATGTGGCAGCCTGGATGGGAGGGGAGTTTGGGGGAGAATGGGTACATGTGTGTGTGTGGCTGAGTCCTTCGCTGCTCACCTGAAATTATCACAACATTTTTAATTGGCTGTATTCCAATGTAAAATAAAAACTTTTTGAGAAGAAGTGAGAGCCTAGCAATAAATCCGTATACTTACAATCAGTTGATTTTAGACAATTGAATGGGGAATGAATACTTTTCAACAAGCAGTGATGGAACCACAGGACATCCATACAAAAAATGATGACGTTGGATCTCTACCTTATACGGCAGATACAAATGACCTGGGGGTAGCCAAAGACCTAAATGTAAGAGCTAAAGCTTTTAGAAGAATACCTGGGGGTGAGTCTTCATGGCCTTGACTTGGGCGATAACTTCTTAGATATAACGCTAAAGGGAAAGCAACCTCCTGAAAACTGATGAAATGAACGTCATCAAAATTAAGTGCTGCAAAGGACATGGTCAAGAAAGTGAAAAGACAACTCACAGAATGGGAGAAAATATTTGCAAATCTTATATCTCATAAAGGCCTCGTAGATAGCCGACTTAATTTTAAAAATGGACAAAGGGGCTTCTCTGGTCGTCCGTGGTTAAGAATCTGTCCGTCAATTCAGGGGACATGGGTTCGATCCCTGGTCAGGAAGATTCCACTTGCCATGGGGCAGCTGAGCCCGTTCCCCCTAGAGCCGATGCTTTGCAACAAGAAGCCAGCACAACGCAAAGCTTGTGTACTGCGACTAGAGAGTAGCGCATGGGAAGCAACTAAGACCCAGCACAGCCACAGATAAATAAATATTTTAAAATGGACAAAGGATTCGAATAAACATTTCTCCAAAGAAGATATGCAAATAGGCAATAGGCATAAAGCAAGCTTGACATCATTAGCCTTTCGAGAAATGCAAGTCAAAACCACAACGAGGTGGCACCTCACACCCACTAGGAGGGCTGTAAGGACAGTAACAGATGCTGGCAAAGATGTGGACAGATTGGAAATCCCCTACATTGCTGAGCAGAGTCTGAAATAGTGTAGCCATTTTGGAAAACAGTGTGGTAATTCCTCAAAAAGTTAAATATAGAGTTAGCCTATGACTCTTTGAGGTCCATCCCAAGAGAACTGAAAACAAGTGTCTACACAAAAACTTGTACATGACTGTTCAGAACAGGATTACTCACAATGGTCAAAGAGGTAGAAACAGCCCATGTGTCCATCAACTAGTGACAACAAAGTGTTCCTACTAGGGAATATTTTTCAGCCACAAAAAGGAATGAAATGCTGCAGCATGGATGAACTTTGAAAACATTAAAGGCAGACACCACAGGCCATGCTTTATGTGCTCACAACAGGTCAGGTGGCTCAGCTGGTAAAGAACCCGCCTGCCAGTGCAAGAGACCTAAGCGACGCGGGTTCGATCCCTGGATCAGGAAGATCCCCTGGAGAAGGAAATGGCAGCCCACCCCAGTGTTCTTGCCTGGGAAATCGTCTGGACAGAGGAGCCTGGCGGGCTGCGGCCCAGGGGGTCGCGGAGAGTCAGAGGTGACGGGCACCAGCGCGTCGAGAGCGCTGAGCAGAGAGGAATGACGCGTCTGCTGCCTCCTCGCCTCCCTTGGAAAACCTCAGATTACTTGCCAGATCGCCGGCTGCCTGCCCTGCTGCACTGGCTGCCTTGATGTCCCTGGACTTCTCGAGACGTCCCCGCCACCTCGTCCTTAACACCCGAGAGTCGTGCGCCGACGTGGAAACTGAGTCACAGGCCCCTTCCGGAAGCAGCTCCTCCTCTCCCCGCCCTCCCCACTCTGACCCGCAGGCTGGTTCTCATTCTCTGTCTCTCTCAAGCTGTGAGGGGTACGTCTTCCTAACACTTGTCAAAAATTAAAGTGAGACCCGCTTTCAAATGTTCTGTCTGTACTCGCGGCCAGGAAGGCACGTCTGTCTCCAAAGAATTTGCATTTACAATTCCAAATATGCACTCGCGCTTGGGCGAAAGAATGTCTTCCTGCTTTCAAGCTGGGCTTGGCGTGACCTCTAGGTTTTAATATTTTCAACAAAGTGTCACTGGACGGTGTCACCGCGTGCAGAAAGCGGGGGAGGGAGAGGTCCTTTGGCGGATGTGCCGCCTGACTCGAGAGTCAGAGGAGACTTGGCCCAGAGCCACCTCCTTGGTTTTACCTTCTGCTCTCGCCCTTTATTTAATTTTAAAAACCTCCACTAAAGTGTTATTGTTTTCATTTCTAGGTTTTAACTACTTGAGGGTCAACACGCATTTTCTGAAGACTGGAGTGTTGGCAAACGCCTCCACAAGAGCATCACGGCGGGCCGTCCTTCCCCGGCCTCCAGCCCTCGCCCCCAGCCCTCACCCCCATGCACCCTGTCCCCCAAGGCTAATCACAGCCACACCCCTAGGTCTAGATTTTGCCCACAGACTCATTGGGAAAACCCTGATGCTGTGAAAGACTGGGGGCAGGAGGAGAAGGGGGTGACAGAGGATGAGATGGTTGGATGATATCACTGACTCAATGGACATGAGTCTGAACAAACTCCGGGAGATGGTGAAGGACAGAGGAGCCTGGCGTGCTGCAGTCCATGGGGTGGCAAAGAGTCGGATGCAGCTTAGCAACTGAACAGCAACAACACCATCCAACGAGTCCTGTAAGAATCCAGCCGATGGTGCTCTCCCTAGGGCTGCCCCCAGAGGGTGAGGAGCGGTGAGGTTCTGGCTCCAGGTGGTGGGGTCTGGCCACCCTGGGTCAGGAAGCCCCGCTGGGCTGTGGCAGGGGCAGTCCTGTGGGCGGCCAGGAGGAGGTGTCCTGTGCTTCAGAAGGTCCTGCTTCTGGGCCACAGTCTGAGCTCTGCCACCCCTCCCCTTTGCACACAGAAGCCTCCGTCTTGACGAAGCGGCGGGCACCCCACGACTCTGCCCATCCATCACCTCGTCACAATGGTCAGCACTGCCCTGGGCCTCAGCACCCAGCTCCGTGTGACTTAGACGTCGGCCCAATGGCAGGATTCCGCATTCATTCATTCATTCATTCAACAGCCCAACAGGCTTGCGGGCCCTGGATGGGCAGGTTTGCTCAGATGCGAGTGTCCCTGGCATTCCGAGCAGGTGTCTGATGCCCTCACTCACCGCCTTCCCGGGAGGAGCCCCCTCGGGGTGGATGGAGCAGAGGCCGTCTTGGGAGAAGACTTGGGGGGCATTAGCCCTTGCCGTGGGCTGGCTGGGGAGGGAGGACTTGGCTGATGCTGGGGGACCGTGACTGCAGGTCCATTTTCAAGGCACACGTGAGAAATTTCACAACCCTTCCTTGATTCATTGGGGCCATCCCCAGAACTGACCCTTTTCCCATCTACACCCTGGAAAACAGACTCAGATCTGCCAAGCGCTTTATCAGCCTCACAAAACCGGGGGTCTCAGAGCAGGCCGATCAGAGGCCCTCTGAGCTCTGCCCCAGGCTGTCCTCCTGCACCACCTGTCCAAACAGACGTGACCCCTCAGAGGCGGAGGACACAGCCAGCCATCATCACGCGCTTTCAACTCCTGAAAGCCTTTCCACATCCACCTGTTATCGCGTCTCCTGCTCCCAGGAGGTCTCCGAGGCTGTGGTTGGGGTAGACGTAGGACCTGGCACAGTTTCTCCTTCCTGCCAGCCTCGCCCCCAAGGGACACACCCCACTGTGTCCCGCAGGCTGCCTCCTGGAGTGTGTGGGCATCACCCTCCCCCGAAGAAGCCCTCCCGGACCCGCCTGGACCAGAGAGAACGGAGCTCAGAGGCCTGGAGCGGCAGCTCAGGACAGCTCCCACCCTCCTGTGTGTCCTGAACCCAAGGGGATGGAGGAAGCCCAGAAACTCTGTTTTAGCCAAAGAAAAAGCTTCCTGGAAAGTTACCTTCTACTTCATCACCTATCTGTTTCTCTATTTTTTAACAATTGCTATAAAATACGTATAACATAAAATTGACTGTCTTAACCATCTTTAAGTTCAGTAGCGTGAAATGCGTTCACATTGTTGGGCAACCACAGTCATCACCCACCTCCAGGAGTTTCTCATCCTCCCAAACTGAAACTCTATCCCCATCAAGCACTAACTCCCCCCAGGTCCTGACAATCACCGTGCTACGCATGTCCCTACGAACGGGACTAAGTACCTCACCTAAGTGGAATAATCCTTCGGTGTCCTTCTGTTGATTTATTTTTTTACTTTCTGGCCGTGATACACAGCTCGTGGGGTCTTAGCCCCCCGACTAGGAGTGGAATGGGTGCCCCTGCATTGGAAGCACAGAGGCGTGATCCCTGGACCACCAGGGACGTCCCCGGAATGTGTCCTTTTGTGACACATTTAGTGTAATGTCCTCAAAGTTCATGCTGTAGCACGTGTCAGAATTTCCTTCTTTTCAAAAGCTGAATAATATTCCAACGTGTGTGTGTATGTATGTATGTGTGTGTACGTGTGTATGTATGTACGTGCGTATGTGTGTGTATGTACATGTGTGTACATGTGTGTATGTATGTGCACGCGTGTGTGTACGTGTGTGTGCGCGCACACGTGTGTGTGTGCGTGTGTGTGTGTACACACTATAATTTAAATGTTCATCTGGTGTCTGTTTCTTTTAAATAAAATGTCTTAAAATTACTGCCTGGTTAAACAGACTGTATATACCAAAATAAACTCTGATAAATAGGCCCAGGGGTCTGCGGACTTCTTAATGGGCCAGACAGTAAATATTTTAGTCTTTACAGGTGGTTATGGTCTCTATTGAGCCATGGTGGCTCAGTTGGTAAAGAATCTGCCTACATTGCAGGAGACCCAGGTTCAATCCCCGGGTGGGGAAGATCCCCTAGAGAAGGAAATGGCAACCCACTCCAGTATTCTTGCTTGGGACATCCCATGGACAGGGGAGCCTGGTGGGCTACAGTCCACGGGGTCACAAAAACTCAGACATGAATTACTGACTAAACCATCACCAGCAGCCGAGTTATACAGCAGCCCACTCTGGGTGCTTAAACTTGGTTTCACCGATCTCAGCTGCCGCGAGAGCCAGCCCATAACGGGGGGCGAGTCTCTCTCACACTCGGCGGCCCCGACGGGCTGTGCACGGCGCCGTCCCCAGCTTCCGCCCCGTGCTTCTCCCCTGGGGGGCTTAATGGAAGCCAGATCCAGGGTGGGGTTTGGTTGGGCTTGGGGGTCTAGGACTCAGAGTTTCTTGGTTTATCACTGAGCACAACCCCCAACCTGACGACAGATGAAGACCCAGGGGCGGCGAGGAGGTCGTGGTGACCCTGTCTAGACTCTGAACTTATTTTTAAGAGGCAGTTTTGTTGGAACCAGGTCCCAGGCGGTTCCATGTGTTCTGAGATGGTGCTAAAAGGATCTTCTGTATGGGGGCAATGTCCTAGGTTTACAGTTTCCTGACTAATTCCACCATAAACTTAATTGCCTTTTCTTTGGCTTTGAAGCCCTAAGACTCCCCTTGGCACAGGACTCCCTTCCCCACACACACCCAGGCTCCTGGCAGGAAGGACTGGCTGAAGATCCAAGTGCCAGGGCTCCCTGACTCATTCTGCAAACGGTTACTTCTGCCTGGACCCTCCCTCTGCAGGAGGTGACGTCAGCGAAAAGCCACGTTGCCAACAGCTTGCCGAAGCCCTTGGAAGCAAGCGCCTGGGAGCTGCTGCTTCTAGGCCTGGCCCAAGTGCCGGGGAGTCCAGCTCACTGCCTCCTCCCCTGAGCCGACCCCTCTGTGATTTAGGAGCTCTGTCCAGTCTGCTGGGTCTAACCTGAGTGGTCTTAGATCTCACTTCATTCTCACTACAAGTCTAGAAGCCTGTGTCAATATACCCATTCTACAGAGGGAAACACTGAGGCCAGGGTGAACGTGAAGGAGCTGAGTGAAGATTGGCTGGGAGGTGTTGAGCTAGAGCTCAAACTGATGTCATCTGGCTCTTAATTCAGGGTTTGTTCCATCACATTGCACACACCTGTGTGCGTTACTTACGGCTGCCATGATAAATGATCTCAAACCTGGTGGATGAAAACAACAGAAATTTATTCTTTCTACAGTCCTGGAAATCAGAAGTCTAAAGTCAAGGTGTCCGTGGGTAGGTTCCTTCCAGAAGGAGAGTCTGTTCCTTGTCTCGCTCCAAGTGCCTGACATGCGCTAGCCTGTGGGTGCCTTGCTTCAGTCTGTTTGTCTTCTTGCTTATACCTCGGGGCTTGTGACCACAGCCCACGGTGCTCTCTCAGAATCAATTGTATGCACAGCGCTCAGCCCCAGGCCTGGCACCAAGGAAGAGCCTGATGAACACGAAAGAAACAGGATTGATACGGAGGCTCCCATCTCGCTGTGGATAAAACCCAAGGTCTTTGTGACAAGACCTTGCCTGATACGGGTCTCGTGCTTTCCAGTCTCACTTCTGCCCCCTTCCCGCTCTCTTCTGGGCATTTCAGCTGCTCTGGCCTCGCGGCTGTCCCCTGCGTCTGCTCAGGGCCTTTGCAGCTGTACCTAGCTACTTTTGCCTGGCTTGATTCTGGTCTCTCTTTAAAGGTCATCTGATCTGAGACCTGCCCTGGTGTCCTGTTTAAAATGCTACCCGATCAATCAAATTCCCCCGAGGTCCTCCTCTGTGCCCCAGGTGCCGCCCCTCTGCCCCCCGTGGACTGCTTTCTTCTTCCTCAGCGCTTATCCCTGTTGTCGTTGTTCAGCTGCTCAGTCGTGTCTGACTCTGCGACATCGTGGATTGCGGCGCCCCAGCCTTCCCTGGCCTTCACCATTTCCTGGAGTTTTCTCAGACTCATGTCCATTGAGTTGGCGATGCTATCCATATAGTCAAAGCTGTGGTTTTTCCAGCAGTCATGTACTAATGTGAGAGCTGGACCATAAAGACGGCTGAGC
The DNA here is from genome assembly GCF_054371585.1 of Giraffa tippelskirchi. Lineage (NCBI taxonomy): Eukaryota > Metazoa > Chordata > Mammalia > Artiodactyla > Giraffidae > Giraffa > Giraffa tippelskirchi. Next base: position 1,501,149 of record NC_137277.1, on the reverse strand, counting down.
GCTGAAGAGTTGATGCTTTCAAATTGTGGTGCTGGAGAAGGTTCTTGAGAGTCCCTTGGACTGCAAGGAGATCCAACCAGTCAATCCTGCAGGAAATCAACCCTGGATATTCATTGGAAGGACTGATGCTGAAGCTGAAGTTCCAACACTTTGGCCACCTGATGCGAAGAACTGACTTATTAGAAAAAACCCTGATGCTGGGAAAGATTAAGGGCAGGAGAAGGGGGTGACAGAGGGTGAGACGGTTGGATGGCATCACCGACTGAATGGACAGCTTATCACTAATTGATGTAGTAAACAGTCCTGGCCCTTGAACAGTGCAGGGTTGTGGGGTGCCACTGTGTATAACTTTACAGTGAAACCTCTGTAACCAGGTTCCATATTAGAGGATTCAGCCAAGTGCAATTGTGACACACGGTAGTACTTACTGAGAAAACATCTGCTTACAAGTGGACCCACACAGTTCAAACCTGGGTTGTTCAAGGGTTGACTGTATTTATTGTTCTGATTATTTGTTTCTGTCTTCTTCCAGCCGAGCACAAGGTTTTAAGGCCTTGTTTTGTTCACTGCAAATCTGCAGCGTCCGTGCCAGTGACGGCACGTGTGTGTTACGTTCATGCCTGAGACCTGCCCGCGGCCCTGGCTGGCGATGACTCACATGTACAGTCTCGCCCCATTAGCCACCTTTCGAAGAGGAAAATGACATTGCACGTCTACCACCTACACCTGTTATCATACTCTGTGCCTCAACTCACTGTATGCCTACTTTTATAGGCGGAGAAACAGGCTCAGAGAGGTTAAGTCAGTGGCCTAAGATCACACAGCTCATCGGTAGAGACGTGGAATTTGTATCCCTGTCTGCGTCTTCTCCCCTCCTATGTTGGGGTCTCCCTCAGCTTCTGACTCTAGAGGCAGAAAATGCAGAAAGATGGAATCTGCCCCCATCAGGGGGCTCCCTGATGGAAACGCTGCAACCTCGGCTTGCAGAAGAGGGTCCTGGCCTCTGAAATTCTTGGCAAGAGGCAGGAGATGTGCCTGGACCCTCCTGTCGCTGACCCTGAAGAAGCTTCTTCAGAAACTCTTTTAATCTAAAATCCCCTGCAGTTTCCAGCCACCCACATCTTAAGTGGTCTCGGCAGAGCCTGCTCATGCCTGGCCTTCCTTCTGGAGTTCCTGACCCCACAGCCTCCAGCACTGCTCTCTTGTGCTGCCCCATCTGTAGTGACGGGGGCGTCAAGGGGGGTGGGGCGGAGGAGGGCAGGGGCCAGGCTTCAGCCCCTGCCGCCCCGGGGGCCCGAGGGGCCGCTGTCCTCTGCGGCTTCGTCTCAGAAAGCCTACCTCCAGGAAGCACTGCAGAAGCTGCCATGAAGAGCTGGGGGTGCCCAGGGGCCGTCCGGGGTCAGGGCCCCCCGCTTGGGGCCGAGCACCTTCTAGTCCAACGTGGGCGGTGACGCCGGCTCACCGCCCAGGCCAGCAGAGCCTTCTGCAGGCCTCGGAACCCCGCGGCCTGGGTCTCTGAGTCCACCTGCATAGCTCCCTACCTGCCACGGCATCACCATCAAAACTGAATTGAAAATGGGTATGGAGCCAACGTACAACCTGTTTGGGGCCCTGGGCCCTCTGAGCCCATCTAGGGTGTTCCTCCCACCTTCTCTGCCCATCCATGGGGTGGTCAAGACCTAGCTCAGATCTCAGAACCCCCCTGAGGTCTCCCCAGCTTAACCTACCCCAGACTTTGACACCGATTAAAATATGTGGGGCTTTCCCACCACCTTCACCACCATGCAACCCTCTGTAACACCAGCTGGGAGTCCTACCGTCCGTCTCGACCCTGACACTGTCTGCCTGGAAACAGCATCACATTGTGTAAGTGAAGGGCTCAGTCCTATGAGAAGACCTCTGCCCTGTGGACGCCAGTTGAAAGTCCAAACTGTCACCGGTGAGTCTGATCGACTTGCTGCAGTTCGAGGGTCTAACGACCGCTTCCTCGGGTTCAATTAATTTGCTAGAGAGACTCACAGGACTCAGAGAGACAATGTACTTAGTCGACTACTGGTTTATTGTAGAAGGATATGATGTAGGAGCAGACTGAGGCAAGAGACGCAGGGTGCAGGGTAGGGGGAAAGCCTTTGTTCCCTCTCTAGAGAGACAGTCTACCCACATCTCTGCCTGTTCACCAACCAGCTCCCTAAATCTGTCCCTTTGGGGTTTTTATGGAGGTTGCATTACCTAGGCATGCTTGAGTGCTCAGCCAGTAAGTCATGTCCGACTCTTTGAGACCCCGAGGACTGTAGCCTGCCAGACTCCTCTGTCCATGGGATTTCCCAGGCAGGAATATTGGAGCAGGCTGCCATTTGCATTACCTAGGCAGGATTGATTGAATCATTGCTCAAACCTCCAGCCCCTCTTCTCCTGGGGTAGGGGTGGGAGTGTGGGATGCACTCTGCTGGTTCTCCAGGCAACCAGGCCCACCCTTCAGGTGCAAGTCCAAAGTCATTTCATTAACACAACGAAAGACACCTTGATTGCGCTCACCATTAGGAAATTGAGAGAGTTTTAGGAGCTCTGTGCCAGGCGCAGGACAAAGACCAAACATCCATTTCTTATTATAAATCACAATATCACACAGGTCAATCAGATCCCTTCATGCTGCCCACCCTGTGGGGGCCCAGGTTCTCTGTGGAGCAAAGACCTGCCGAGAGGGCTTGCTCCTGGCTCAGGATAAGCCCCAGGGTCTGCAGGCTCCTGGATTCCCAGCCTCGTCTCTGCTCTTCCAATCTCTGAGCATTCCGGCCACTCTGGCCATTTTTGTGGTCTATCTTTCCCTTTCTGCTTCCTGCTGCCCCTCTCCGGGCTGGGGAACAGGGTTCCCTCAACGCTTGAGTCCTTCCCAGAAGCATGGAATGGAGCTTAGTTGGAAGTAGGGATGCTGAGGAGGTCATTTGTTAAGACTCAGCCATGCTGGGTCGGGGAGGGCCCTGGGTCCTGTGCGGCTCTGTCCTTATGAGAAGAGACCCAGAAACACACGGAGAAGCAGCCCAGGCAAGACGGAGGCAGAGACAGGGTGATGCAATACGGGCCAGGGGCCTTCCTGGCTTTCTGCCACCCCGAGAAGCTGGATATAGGCAAGGGCATCTCCTCTCCTCCAGCTTGGCCCTGCCGACACCTCAGTTCTGAACTTCAGGCCCCCAGCACAGTGATAGAATACATTTCTGGGATTTTCAGCCGTCTGTTTGTGACGGCGGCCCTTGGGAACTAGTACTTCCTGTGGTGGGCACGACTTCTCGCCTCCACATCGGACCTCACCTCCCAACCTCCTCACGTCAGGTGGGCACAGCTGCTGAGCAGCCTTGCGGTCACGTGGTTCCCTGGGTGCTGCAGCCGACGACAGTGCTCCCCACCTCTCCTCCCCGGCCCGGCCTCCCTGCCCTGGGCCGGTGCCTCGCCGGTAAAGCATCGGCTCGTCCCCTTGGCCTTTGTGACCGGTCTTCTAGAGGGGGCAGTCTGAACAGCGGTCAAAGAGGATTCTTGGCTGGGAAATCCCGTGGACAGAGGAGCTTGGCGGACTACAGCCCTTGAGATCGAAAAAAAAGTCGGACACAACTGAGTGACTAAACACCACCAACAGCAAAACCGACTTTCTACCCGGCTCCCTGCTGCCAGAGTCACAGGCCACAGACGCACATCAGAGACTGAGCAATTCTGGAGTAAAAAGAAATCTGCCTTGAGAAGGCCATAGCGTATGACATCCCTTATATGAGGAATGTAAAAGGAAATGATAAACATGAGCTTATTGACAAAACAGAAACAAACTTACAGCCTTAGAGAAGGAACTTATGGTTGGTGGGTCGGGGAAAGGATGAGGGGAAGGGATAGTTAGCAAGTTGGAGATGGACGTAGACACACGGCTTTGTTTAAAATAGATGACCAGCAAGGCCTGCTGTATTGGACAGGTGACCCCGCTCAGTGTCACCTGGCAGCCTGGATGGGAAGGGAGTTTGGGGACGAATGGACACGTGTACGTATGGCTGAGTCACTTCACTGTCCACCAGAAACTATCACAACATTGTTAACTGGGTATACCCCAATACAAAATAAAAAGTTTAAACAAATCTGCCTACTTAGCAGGCTAACATTTATTGAAAACTTCCTCTGTTGTCAACATGATTCTAAACGTCGCATGCTGAAATTCCCACAACCACCCTCTGAGGTAGGTCTTAGTATCATTCCGCCTTACACTCAGCCTTACATTTAGCCCTACACTCTGTGTAGAGGCACAGAGCATCTGTGTAACTCGTCTAAGGCAGCACAGCGGCCCAGCTGAGAAGCCTGCATTCGGATCCAGGAATCCTGGCCCCAGAGCCTGGTCATGGTCAGAATGCGGCACAGGCACCCCCCTTCATTCAGAATTGCCTTTGTTTTTGGATGATGGATTAAAAAAAAAAAAAAAATTATACCACCTGTGAACATCGACTGAGCTGGTTTTACCAAGAAGAGTTTGCTCCGGGTTTATCCTGATTTCGTGCAGAGATGCTGTTGGAACCAGCAGGGAGCCTTCTGCCTCAATCTGCTCAGAGACCCACCCCAACTCTCTACGAGCTCACAGCTTCGCCCTATAATAAATATTTGCAGGAAAGGAGAGAAGGAGAAAAGGAGGTAAAGTTGTCCTTATAAAAAAAAAAGCAGCATCCTCGTTGTTAGAGCAGGAACCCTGGACAGAAATTCAGCAGTGCTTTCAATTCTTAACTGTGGCTCCCACACTGGAAGAGAGCGTCTTCAACTACATCATCATCGTCAGTTACTCTGCACTCTGTGGCTTCTAAACAGGGGGATGGCCGAGAAGAAAACAAGAAGAGACTGCCGTACCATGAGACATGGTCCCTCAGCTTCTGGGAGTGGAACTGCCACATACAGTTGCACAGGCTGTGCACTGCACAACTGTCGGGGTGGCCATTCCCACGGCTGTCCATTGCACAGTTGCCCTGAGCGGGAACCACGCACTCCAGCAACCACAATGCTGAGGTTTGGGTGGGGTGGGGTGAGGGTAATTGCAGGGCTATAATCATTCTAAATACAATCTGCCTTATCTGAGTGGTTCAGGGTGTAGTCCCTTCCATATCACAAAGCACCAGGAAGGTCTGACACTGGCGCCTGGAAGCCTGCCCGGTCTGAGGCGAGGCCCGAGCTCCAGCGGGAGTGTCTGCAGTGGCATCGCCCTGACAACGCAGCCCTGAGTGCCCACTTGCTCCCAGGGTCCTGCGGCCTCTGTCAGCAGGTTGGGCTGGATCTTTCTTTGTTGTTGGGGCGAGGCTGCTGGGTGCCCTGAAGGAGCTTTAGCACGTCTTTGGTCTCTACCCTCAGATACAACAAAACTGCCCCCAGACATTACCAGGAGTTTCACGGGGAACAAAAGCTCCTGGGATTTGCAGAGCTGTGCTTTAGAGGTTAACTCAGTGTGGTCGAGGTGGTAGCTACTGGCACGCGTGGCTCTCAGGCACCTGGAATGGGACCAGTCCAAACCGAGACGCCCTCATTCTTATGCGATTTCAAAGAGCACAAAGCAAAAAAAAAAAAAGAGTGCCAAAATTCTCAGTAACAGTTTTACAGCATTGACTACACATGATAATCTTCTGGATCTATGGGGCTAATTAAAATATAACATCCATTTCCTCTATTTCTTTTTTAAAAATGTGACCCCTAGAAAACTTAAAATGACCCGTGAGTCTTTTTTTAGCTTTTAACTGGAAGGTAATTGCTTTACAGTGCTGTGTTGATTTCTGGCATACAAGGCGAATCAGCTGTAAGGATACATATGACCCCTTGCTCTTGAACCTCCCTCCCACCTACCCATCCCATCCCTCTGGGACCAATGAGTCTTGAATGCTGCTTTTGCTGGGGAGCACGAGGTTAGCTGTCCCTCCTGTTTTCCAGGGTCTTTCTTTCCTCCATGGCTCAGCGGTAGAGAAGCCACCTGCCAATGCAGGAGACTGGGGTTCAGTCCCTGGGTCAGGAAGATACCCCGGAGAAGGAAATGGCAACCTGATCCAGTATTCTTGCCTGGAGAACCCCATGGACAGAGGAGCCTGGTGGGCTACGGTCCAAAAGGTCTTGAAGAGTTGGACACGACTGAGCGACTGAACTCCACAACCTCTGTTACCCGGGACTCCAGGGACATGAGCAGTGACCGTGCTGGGCCTGCCTCTGTCCTGCCCCTTTTGCCCTCATGCCCATCTGGACATGTCCGTGCTCAGGCCTATCCCACTTAAAAACACCCTGTGCCAGAAACTTCACGCTGTCACCAGCTCCAGGAAGAAGGGCTCAACAGGCTTGCTCCTCTGCATCTGCTGGGCAGGCAGGGACCCCCACCCCCGACCAGCATCTGCCTTCTTGTGTTCCCAGTCATGGGTTCTACTGTGCTGCCATTCTGGACCCCTTCCATCGCCCTTTTCCTTCTGCCATCTTGCAGAGACATTGCTCTGATCCTATTATTCCCCCTTTTAAGAACCTTCTGTGGCTGCCTCACCATCCCGCGGACACGCAGGCCCCTTAGCTGAGTGCTCACAGCCTGTTGCAAGCTGGCTGCCATCCACCTTGGGGGCTGGGACTCACTGTCACAGACTTTCCTTCCTGTTCCAAACAAATGGGTCTATTTCCTCTCAGGTCCCCTGCCCTTGGCATCATCCCCTCTGTCAAAGCCCATTCATCTTTAAGACCCTTCCAATCCCTCCTCCTCCGAGAAGCTTTCCATGTTTACACCGTCCATGGTCACTTTTCTTATCATCAGACCATGTCTGCACTGAGCACTTTGGAACAGTCATCTGACTGTCTTGAGGACGCTCTGGTATCTGGTATTCTTTAGTGACTGTATCACTCCTTGGATTTTCCTGAGTTTAGATCGCTTTAGTCGTGTCCAACTCTTTTTGACCCCATGGATTGTAGCCCACCAGGATCCTCTGTCTGTGGGGTTCTCCAGGCAAGGATATTGGAGTGGGTTGTCATTTCCTTCTCCAGGGGATCTTCCCGACCCAGGGATTGAACCAGCATCTCTTGTGTCTCCCGCATTGGCAGGCGGGTTCGTTACCACTAGCGCCACCTGGGAAGTCCCTCTTCAAGCACAGAGTTTGTAAATTTTGTGGACATGCCTTCTAGGAATATACTCATGAGAATAACTAGACCCAGTATCTTAAAATGAGAGTTTTCTGTCTGCCATCGGAGATGCTGGGGATCACGTCTAAGCCTCTCGCTATTTCCTAAAACCCTAACACTGTGCAAGACACATCTGAGGATTCACGCATGCTGGTTGGAGAATAAGGCCCCAATTCAGAAAAACAAATCAGGACTTTCCTGGTGGAATAGTGGTTAAGAATCCGCCTGCCAGTGCAGGGGACACGGGTTCGATACCTGGTCCAGAAAGATTCCACGTGCGTGCTGCAACTAGAGACAGCCCGTGTGCAGCCACAAAGACCCAGTGCCGTCAAAACTAAATAAGCAATTTAAAAATAAGAAGAACAAGCCAAATGGGAGGTGGGGGTCAGACAGGAGAGAACCCAGGAGGTATTTGGGGTGCACGCATTGCCACCTGTGTGCTACGATTCAGGCACCCGTGGGTACTGCGCTATGTACCTGTGGGTACTTGCCCAGTCCTGGAGCTCTCCTCTGAGAGGGGAAAGGTCAGGGGCATTGCCAGCGGGGAGTCCCCTGTTCTCTGGCAGAACATCTGAGGCGCCGTCTCCCCAGCTGTCTCCTAGGTTAGTGGCTTCCTAGGAAGTGGCGAATCTCTCCTCCGGCCGCCTTCTAGATCAATATTTGCGCTGGTGGATTGTGGCAGTTACGCAGGGCAGTGGGCTCGTTTCTTGGCCTCCCATGTGCTGGGCCCTGCAGACGGGGCTGTAAACCTGACTCAGGGAGACGGCCTGCCAGGAGGACGGTCCTTCTGAACAGCGCCCTCCACGTCCAGTCGGCCCGCCTGCGAGGGGGTTACTGTCCGTCTGTTTATGTGATTGATTTGGCTCTAAATGGCTCTGCCCTCTTCTTCCCAGCAGCCTGAGCAACGAGCAGGCACTTGCCGTCGGGCACTGACGATTTGCCGTAAAGTCAGCCCTTCCCTTCGGCTTCGTCCTCAGAGCAGGATGAGATGGGGAGAGCTGGGCCCTCCCGGGCCTTCCGTAGCCTGGCCTGACAAGGGGCTGAGCAGACGCAGAGCCTGCCCGGCGGCCGTGCCCACCCGCCCTCTCGGCCCGCGCCTGCCCTGTGAGCGCCGCTCACTCTGTCGGAACCTCGGCCCAGGCCTCCTGCCCTCTCGGCCTCGCCCACCCGGCCCCGGGATGCTCTGGCAGCTCCTCAGGTCGTGTCTTCCTGGCAGGAGGCAGCAGCGGGCATTTTAGGGGCTGGGAGAAGCCTGGGAAGGCCAGACCAAGTGTGACATGTTGGAGGGACCTGGGAGAGTGCAGGTTTGTGCAGAGCGGGGCACCCTCCGTACCAGGTGGGCAGGAGGGCGGTGGTCCCGGCATGCTTACTCGTGTCTGACTCTTTGCAACTCCGTGGGTTCCTCTGTCCATGGGATTCTCAAGCAAGAATGCGGGACTGGATTGCCATTTCCCGCTCCAGGGGATTGTCCTGATCCAGGGATTGAACCTGTGTCTCTTGCATTGACAGGCAGGTTCTTTACCAGTTGAGCCACTGGTGAAGGAAGTGGGGGGAGGCGCTGTAACAGGGATTAATCACTCAGACCCTGGAGGAAGGGGTGGTCCGGGTTTGCATCCTAGCTTGAACTCCTACAAGCTGTGTGGCTTTAGGGAAGTGACTCAACCTCTGTTTCCATGGATTTGTCTGTCATTGAAGACACGATACCTCACAGCGTTCCTGAGATAAGAGCCCACATGAACTGTGCCCGCCATGTACTAAGCAGTCAGTGAATCTCAGCTCTTTCTTATTAAATGGAATAGGCAGGCTGCAGAGGCTGGTGTGAACTTATCCACTGCCCCTACCCCCATTCCCATTAAAGACAAGAAGAGGAAGCCAGGAAAACAGGGCAGTGAACAGGAAGGACTCTCTTCCTTCTGTTGTGCAGGAACTGATACCACCAGGGATTAGATGCAGCCTCCCCAGTAAGGGAAGCCTCGCTTGGAGATGGGAAAGAGCAGCTGGGAACTTGGAGGCCAGAGCCACCTAAACCAGCAGGGCCCCTGAGGGGCACCAAGGGGTCTCCCAGGGGCTGGCGCATGCAGTGGGACTGCTACCCTACGGCGTCACAGAGGACCAGGACCCCGGGGTGGGACGTGGCAGGTGACTGCTCACCCCCAAAGAAGGAAAGGAGCAGATATGCCCTGTTTCCCAGGGAGCAGCAGGCCGGGCCTTTCCTGGGAAGATGCTAGAACCGATGCTGGAACCTCCTGGGGTGGGACCAAGGGGGTGTGGCTTAGTGAGGAGCAGGGGCCCTAGGTCAGACCCTAATTCCCGTGCTGGTTAGCGCTCACAGGCAAGCACATTTTCACCCCTTCAGTTCCCACTACATGCCACAGGAGGGTCTAAGGACCCAGTGAGGTCACCCACGTGAGGACGTGTGTTTCAGTGAGAGGAGGGAAAAGCCAGATGACGTCATAGACAACACATTATCCCAGACAGATTTAATTTCACCCATCTGCACTTTCAGGGAAAAACATGGCAGGTTGGACATATCAGAGGAATCTGATCATTTTGCTAAACTGAGGCTCAGACAAAAATAACTTGTCCAAGGTCATAAGCTCATGAAAGGCAAAGCTGGGGTGTGGTCTCCTGACTTGAAGGCAAGAACTTTTAAAAATTGTTATTACTCTTCATCCTAATGTCAAGATTTAATCAATAACAGCATTTCTACAAATGGTTTTTGAAGGGATAGTAATAGGTACTTCTAGAAACAGGGTTTCTAGCTAATTAAATTTGGAAAATGCTGAGTTTGAAAAAATTACATGAGATTTTTTTTTTTTTTTAACCACGGGACTTCTCAGAGCCTTTACGATGTCTACACACTTTGGGAATCTCCGAGGCCAGTACAGCGAAAAGCAGTTCTCAAAGGAATGAACCAAGCTACCCTTGTTTTCTTGGACCGTCTCATGGAGGTTATTCATGGAGTACACAGTTGACTCTTGAACAAGGCAGGTTTGTGGGGATGCTGACCCACCTCACAGTTGAAAATCTGAGTGTTTATAATCCCACTTCACTGTCTGTGTCTGCTCTGTGTCCATGGCTCCTCCACACCTCAGAGTCCTCCCATCCTCAGATTCAGCCAACCATGGATCACGTAGGACTGTAATGTCTACTATTGAAAATAAAATCCTTGTAGAAGTGGATCCATGCCGTTCAAACCCACGTTGTTCAAGGGTCAACTGTAGCTGGGTTGCCCGTGTGTGTGTGTGTGTGTGTGTGTGTGCGCGCGTGCGTGTGTGCACATTATGCGTAAATGCTCTTGATTTGGAGACGTCTGTGTAGTAGCTGAGTGTGGATAGTCACTCGCTCTCTGATCATGCTATGCGATCAAGTTCACAAATAAGCTCGATGTATATCCTTTAATCCGTGTTGATGAATGTATGTATATATGTATTTAACGAGACGGGCCCCAGCAGAAGACAGCACTCATGCCTGCACGGTGGGATTACTAGTTATTTTCATTTCCTTCTTATGCTTATCTGCACTTTGTAAATGTTCTACAACGAACGCGTGTTCTGCGGCCAGAAAGAAAAGCCGCTCTTTATTGCGTAATCAGTGCTGTGGCATCCGCTTGAAAGGATGCGGCTCCTCTGGGGATTAAGGGCCGGGCTGATCTTTACTAATGACTTAAACAAAAGGATGGAACGTGTGCTCATCAGAGCCTCACATGATGCTAAATTTGGTGGGGTGGCTCCCACTCACAAAGCCAAGAATAAAATTCAAAACAACCATGACAAATTGAAAACACGGCCCTACAAAAACCGGATGAAATTCAATAGTACAATTAGAAGGTGAAATATTTAGGGCTAAAATCAGCCACCATATGTTGAGGATGAAGGCAGGACTGGTTCCCAGTGGGTCACTGACTGCCAGGTTGGCACCTACGAGGCGCTTGATCCTGGACTAAGGATTGGGGCCAGACACGGGGTTAGGAGGAAAGTCCCAATGGCAATTGCTGCCCATGTGACCACACCTTCTGAGTGCAAATGCCTAACGGAGCGCTCCGGCATGAGGAATGGCTCCTGGTTTGCAACACGGACGGGCTTTTGAAACCTCGGGTTGCTGACACGTAACTTCGCTGCAGCAGGAAGTCCTCTGTCCCCCGCCGGGCTGGGCAGACACTTTAGTGTCACGTCCCCGAGTAAGAGGCCCTCTGGGATCTGCACTGTGGAAGTAGAGAAGTCAGAACTTCTGGGACACTTTACAGGTTTATGGGGACCATCAAATAGAATCTTTGAAATCTGACGCATTTCCAGAAAGCCCGTCCTGGAAACTCCAGGGCATCTGGTCGTTGTCAGCAGAGCGCCTTGCCTTCTTTAAGGCTGCCTGGATTCCACACGCAGGAAAGGCCCGTCATGTGCCCGGGCCCCCGAGTCGTCCCCCTTCCTGGGTCCGCGTGAGTCAGCCCCTCGTTAGACCTCCGAGTTGAGTCTGTGTCACCCTTCTGAAAGGGTCCAGAGAGGCTGGAGGGTGTCCAGGCAGGAGCCACAGAAATGATCAAAGCAGTGGAAACAAGGGCCAGTTAAGCAAGGTTAAAGGAACTGGAACCATTTCTCCTGGAGAAAGCCAGGGAGAGTCTGAATTACCCCACGTCCAAAACCCACCTTAGCTTCACAGTCTTCCGTACATGGCTTCCACCCAAGGGACCAACCAGAAGTCATCCCAAGAGCCCCAGGTGGTCATGCTCACATGATCGTCCGAGCTTCCTGTTCAGAGCTTCGCATAGTTATGACCTCATGTCATTATGACTGCTGTGTTCCGTCGGCCCTGCCCCAGACGAGACCCGGCACAGGAGTTACACAACAGGCTTGAGCTTGGGCTGGGATCTGAGCTCAGTCAGTCTCATGACCCTTCAGACAGTTTTCCAACAGCAAGTGTCCTTTCTGCTGCCTTTACAAGGGTGGTCTCATCTTGCATTGCATGGCGTGAAGCTTGTGGATGACAGCTAACGAGGAAAGCTGGTTAAGGGGCAGATGGTACTGAGCTGTCACCAGATTCGTTTTTGACAATGCATCTTCCACGGCGTGGCACGACTGCTCCCCCGAGTGTAACGCCTAGGCTTACAGGTGGACCTGTGCACCCCCCTCCCCCTCCTCCATATGTTGAAGTCCTAGCCCCCAGGACCTCAGATTGTGACTGTGTTTAGAGACAGGGCCTTTATTTTACTTTAAAAAATTTTTGTTCACTTATTTATTTTTGGCCGTGCTGGGTCTTGGTTGCTGAGGGCTCGGTGGGCACAGCTCTGGGCTCTAGAGCGCACAGGCAGTGGCTGTGGTACGCGGGGGCTCAGTTGCTCCACAGCACGTGGGATCTTCTTGGACCAGGGATCAAACCCATGTCCCCTGCATTGGCGGGCTGATTCCTTTTTTTTTTTCTTAGCTCATTTATATTTGGTTGGAGAATAATTGCTTTACAGCCTTGGGTTGGATTCTACCATTTATCATCGTGAACCATCCATAGGCGTAAATGTGTCTTCTCCTTCTTGAATCTCCCTTCCACCCCATGTGTGTGTGCTTAGTTGCTCAGTCATGTCCAGCTCTTTGTGATCCCACAGACTGTAGCCCGCCAGGCTCCTCTGTCCGTGGGATTCTCCAGGCAAGAATACTGGAGTGGGTAGCCGTTCCCTCCTCCAGGGGATCTTCCCCACCCAGGGATCGAGCCCAGGTCTCCCGCATTGCAGGCGAATTCTTTACCGTCTGAGCCACCCGGGAAGCCTTTCCACCCCATGGGTGGTCACAGAGCACCAGCTTCCTGCATTATACAGCAATTTCCCACTAGCTACCTATTTTACATGCGCTAGTGTACATATTTCAATACTCTCTCTCAGTTGGTTCTGTCCTCTCTTGCTCCCGCTGGGTCTGTAAGTCTGTTCTCTATGTCTGAGCCTCTATTCCTGCCCTGGCAGTCGGATTCCTATCCGCTGGACCACCAGGGAAGTCCCGAGACCGGGCCTTTGAAAAGGCCGCTAAGGTAGAGGAGGTCACGAGGTGGGTCCTCATCCAGCACGGCCGGTGTCCTTCTGGGAAGACGAGAGGAGGACACAGACAGGGTGACCATCGGCAAGCCTCGGAGAGAGGCCTCGGCGAACCCTGGCAACACCTTGATCTTGGACTTCCGGCCTCCAGAACTGTGAGCAAATACATTCCTGCTGTTTAACGCCCACCCCCACCCCCCCGCCAGCCCCCGCCACGGCCCCCAGGGCCTGCAGTGCCCCGCAACAGCAGCCTGACCAAACTAACATACGGAGAAACTCTCCACCAACCCCCTTTCCAGAAGAGGAACCGTGTCTTGGAGGAGCCAGTCATTTGTCCACTGTGACGGAGAGAAAGAGATTCACGCCTCTTTCTATGACCCTAGGACTGCGGGGCGGAGACAGAACACACACAACATTACTTAGCACACATCTCAGCAAACACGGTCCTTTCTGACCCTAGTGTTGATTTGCAGGGGTTTTTTAATGAATATATTTTTTATTGATGTGTAGTTGATTTACAATGTGGTGGTGGTTTCAGTTGTGGCTCAGTCGTGTCTGACTCTTTGCAACCCCATGAACTGTAGCCCGCCGGGCTCCTCTGTCCAGGGGTTTTCCAGGCAAGAATACTGGAGCGGGTTGTCATTTCCTTCTTCAGTGGATCTTCCTGACCCAAGGATCAAACCCAAGTCTCTTGTGTCTCCTGCATTGGCAGGCTGATTCTTAGCCACCAGGGAGCCCTGATTTACAATAGACAACCTGCAGATGGTGACTGCAGCCATGAAATTAAAAGACGCTTACTCCTTGGAAGGAAGGTTATGACCAACCTAGACAGCACATTAAAAAGCAGAGACATTACTTTGTCAACAAAGGTCAATCTAGTCAAGGCTATGGTTTTTCCAGTGGTCATCTATGGATGTGAGAGTTGGACTATACAGAAAGCTGAGCACAGAAGAATTGATGCTTTTGAACTGTGGTGTTGGAGAAGACTCTTGAGACTCCCTTGGACTGCAAGGAGATCCAACCAGTCCATCCTAAAGGAGATCAGTCCTGGGTGTTCATTGGAAGGACTGATGTTGAAGCTGAAACTCCAATACTTTGGCCACCTGATGAGAAGTGCTGACTCATTGGAAAAGACCCTGATGCTGGGAAAGATTGAGGGCAGGAGGAGAAGGGGACGACAGAGGATGAGATGGTTAGATGGCATCACCAACTCAATGGACATTAGTTTGAGTAAGCTCCGGGAGTTGGTGATGGACAGGGAGGCCTGGCATGCTGCGGTTCATGGGGTCGCAGAGTCGGACATGACTGAGCAACTGAACTGAACTGAACTGAAGAAAAATGCTACAGTTCATACACACACACACACACACACACACACACACACATTGTCTTCTATATTCTCTCCCGTTATGATTTGTCACAAGATGCTGAACACTGCTCTCCGCGCTGTACAGCGGGACCTTGTCTATCCATCCTGTCTATGGGATGCGTGCCCAGTGCCTTTGCTGCAAACTCAGCACCACTTGTGCCCACAGGTGGGACGAGGGCAGAGGAGCTGGATGAGATTGGCAAGACCAGGGCTCACGTCACTGAGGTGCCCACGGTGCCCTGGGTGACGAGGGCGCAGCATCCCCGGGGGCTTCCCGTCTCTGGGGGCTTCCCGGGGGTGGGGGCAGCCCACCCTGGAAGCAGCACTGGGGCGAGCGGGACCGGCTTCTCATCCTGCTCCGAGAACTCGACACACCACGGGCTGCCCTGTCCTCAACCGAGTGAGCCTGCCTGTAAGTTCCCTTCAACAGTGACACTCGGTTCCACGGCTCAGGACGGCTCTGGGGCACTTGGAGCCCACCTGCCCGGAAGCCCGAAGGTCTGGCCCAGGGGCAAGCAGGGACACCCTAGCCTCCCCTTCTGCTCCCCAAAGTGGGAGCCCGATCCTGGCAGCTCATGGCCTCCTGGCAGAGCCAGTTCGAAATATGCTTGTTCCATTCATGGGCCTCTAATGGAATCAAGACCAGGCTATTTATATTTACAGATGGTGCAGACTTCAGTGGGACATCAAATGTGCCAGATGTTGTCAGAGCAGGAACATGGGGGAACTTGGCTGATAGCAATCCAAGAGCTGCCCCCAGCCCCGACGAGCCGCCTGGGACCCTGAGCAGGAGGCGAGGAGAAAGGCCGGACCGCTGGGCCCCCGATGGACCCGGGCGGAGACGGAACCGCTCGTCTCTCTGGAGGAGAAAACAGACTCTCTCTCTTCCCCGCGTTCCTTCCGAGACCACGCGGGGGACCGAGCGGCGGGCATTTCATCTCCAATTATTTTCAGCCAAGGGGAAAAGCAGATGGTAAATAGCACTGAAAAAAAACTTTTTTAGAATTAATATTAATAAAAGATGCTCGGGCGGCTTTGGTTGAGTCCTGGGGAGCCAGGGCCGCCTGGTGCGGTGGGGCGTCGGGGGGCGGAGGGAGCGGGGGACTCAGAAGGCCCAGCGCAGGGCTCCCCGGGGTCCCCTGGGGCCAGTGTGGGTGTCGGGCACCCGCGGGAGCCCGGCCTCTGGAGGGGCCCCAGCCACACGGCGCCTGCCGAGGGCCTGAGCTCCGCAGGGAGGCGCGCCCGGCTCCCGAGGAAGGCTGGCGCCGGGGCCCCCGCCCCCCAGCCGGGGACGGCTCTGCTCCGCGCACAGAGGGGCGGGCGGCGCCCTCACTGCCTCGGCCCACGCGGCCCTGCTCGGCCAGGCCCGGCGTCCATCTGTCAGCAAGTCCTATCGGATGTCCACTGGCCGCCCAGCTGTCCTCTGAGAGCCTGGATTCCGCGTTCAAACAGAGACACTGATCCGGCTCCTTCAGGATTTATGGGCTTCATGGGGGTGGAGAGACCAACAGGTCCTGGGTGCAGAGGCGGAAGGGCGAGTCCTGGGGACCCTCCTTATCCCCCAGAGCTCTGGAGCAGGTCAGGTGCCTTCAGTGGTTCTGGGGCACAGAGCGGACGCGAGCCCTGCCCCACAGCAGCTTCTACTCAAGAGGGAGAGAAGTCATCGTCCCAGGTACACTCGCGTGTATGGCGATGACTGTCTGCTGCTGCTGCTGCTAAGTCGCTTCAGTCATGTCCGACTCTGTGCGACCCCATAGACGGCAGCTCACCAGGCTCCGCCGTCCCTGGGATTCTCCAGGCAAGAACACTGGAGTGGGTCGCCATTTCCTTCTCCAATGCATGAAAGTGAAAAGTGAAAGTGAAGTCGCTCAGTCGTGTCCGACTCTTTGCGACCCCATGGACTGCAGCCCTCCAGGCTCCTCTGTCCATGGGATTTTCCAGGCGAGAGGACTGGAGTGGGCTGCCAGTGCCTTCAAGTTCAGCTAATTTACGGGACGTGACAAACGACAGCAGAATCGTGAATGAAAGAACAAGAATGCCCGGAGAGCTGCCCAGTGAGTCTGCGCTGTGCTGATTTAGGAGGTCCTGGAGCTCAGGGAGTTGTGGGCTTGGAGGAGAGGCTGGAAGAGAGGAGGTACCATAGACCTGAACACTGAACACAAAAATCTGCTTTAGGAGCCAGAAACCCCCAGCTGGGACCATCCTGCTGCCTTTGCAGCTGATCTTGTTTCTTTCTTTGCTTTGGCCACTGGGAAGCTCAAGATGGAAGCAAGCTTTGTCTCCTGATGTCTCTTTCTGAAGTAATCTAGCTGCTGGTTCTAGCTTTCCTTCCCTTCTGTTTTATTTCCTTCATGGCATATTTTTAATTTGTATTTTCTCTTACTTTGTATGTGTGCCCCCTTTTTTGGTATGCTGTTTGGAATGCTTTCTGAAATGTACCAGAGAAAATATAAACAAAAGAGAATGGATGTTGATGGGGTTCAATTAAGACAGAAAAATCATTCTTGCTTCCTGTGATTCTGGATGGATCTGGGGCTTCCCCGGTGGCTCAGACGGCAAAGGATCTGCCTGCCCATGCAGAAGACGCAGGAACTCAGGTTCGATCCCTGGGTCGGGAAGATCTCCTGGAGGAGGAAATGGTAACCCACCCCAGTATTCTTGCCTGGCAAATTCCATGGACAGAGGAGCCTGGCGGCTACAGCTCAGCGGGTCGCAAAGAGCTGGACACAACTGAGAGACTGTGCGCATGAACAGGAAGTTAAACGTCGCCAGAAAGGACGTTATTACTGTATTTTATTTTTAATTGGAGGATCATTACTTTACAAGAAAGGACATTATTGGGATGATTGATGAAATCAGAATATGGGCCATGGATTGTAGATTAGATAAAAGCCTGGTTTAAATGGAAATTTCCTAAATTTGGTAATTTCCTGTAGTTATGTAAGACAATGACCTTGCTTTTGGGAAATGCACCCTAAAAAGGGTAAAGAAGTATGCTATCTGCCATCTCCTCTCAAATGGTCCAGAAATGGGGAGGAAGAATGTGTATATATTTATATACATTCATATAAAGAAGAACTTTTGTATGTGTGTATAAATGTATATTTATATATAATGAGAGAACAGGGAAGAGGGAAGATTACAGTCTCACCCTTGATGAAAGCACGTGTGCCTCTAAGTGAGCTCACCTTACAATTTTAATTACAGTGGGTGCTCTTTGAAGAAGGAATCTCAAGAAGCTGATTTCTTCTTGCTTTCAACACTGCCCTCTCCCTCTGCCCTCTCTTCTGAGGACTCTCACCCCCAACCCCCAAAAGCTAAAAAAAGAGACTGCATTTTGGAGTGGTTCCGGAAAGAATTGTTTTCGGATAATTAGGCATGGTCTGCGTTTGCCTCTGGCATCGGTGTGGATACAAAAGTCCCATCTGGGTGATCAGCAAGTGTTTGAGCTTTGAGACGGTTTCTTCTGGAGGTTTTTATTAATCCACTGGGGAAGCGCCTCCAACTTCCCCTCCCAGCCCGACTTCTTACTTGTAGTTCAGAAGGGAGGGTCTTGCTTCAGAAGACCCTTGGGCTTCAGAAGGGAGGGTCTTGCCAGCGAGGGTCAAGGCAGAAGGTAGAATTGGCAGTAAGCGCTTTCCACTGGCTCAACCTCACTGCCTCCTCCCTCCCCCCTTCCTCTCTCTCCATCGCCCCTGCACCCCAGTCAAGGTGGGCTTGGGTGCAGAGCTCTGGCAGACCCTGGGAAGCGCCCACCTCTGCCTGTCATTCAGAAACACTCGGAGCAGGAATGCTCTGAGCCTTCTCTTCGCCCCCCTCTCCTGCTGCTGACCCACCAAGACTCCAGACAAGGAGATGCCCCCTCCGAGAATCGCCTCCTGTTCTGGCCATGGCTCCCTGGGCTCTGTCTGTAGCCCACGGGGCAGACACCCAGCGCTGTGTCACTGTTTATGTTCCACGTGTAGGTGACACTGCGTGGTGTCTGTCCTTCATTTTCTGACGTACCTCACTTAGTGTGATAACTCTAGGTCCCCCCGCATTGTTGCAAAGGGAGCCGGGGAGGGATGGAGCGGGAGTTTGGGTTCATAGATGCAAACTCGGGAATAGTTGATGGATAAACAACGTCTCTGCTGTATATCACAGGGAACTGCAGTCAATATCCTATGATAAACCAAAATGGAAAAGAATCTGGGAAAGAATGTGTAACCCTGGTGGTCCAGTGGTTAAGAATCTGCCGTGCAAAGCAAGGGACACCAGTTCGATCCCTGGTCCGGGAAGATCCCACATCCCTCAGGGCAAACTAAGCCCCTGCATCTCAACTCCTGAGCCCGCGCACCCTGGAGCCTGTGCTCCACAACAAGAGGAGCCCCTGCCGCGAGAAAACTAGAGAGGAGCCCCCGGTCACTGCAGCTCGAGAAAGGCCACTCGCAGCAAGGAAAGAAAACAAACATATACACACGACTGAATTCGTTCGCTGCACAGAAGTTACCACAACACTGTAAATCAGTCTCCATACAACTGTTTCAAAAGTTAAAAATAAAGATCACATACAACGAGGAAAAAGAGGTAAGTCAACCAGAAAATGGAAGCCCTTATAAGAGATGAGGAAAGGCTGAGCATGCTGAGACCCTGCAGCGTCTCCAGATGGTCTGCAGGGGGACAGCCCTGGTACCGGCGGCCAGGCGCCCAGCCTCCCCGGGAAGGAGGCAGCTGGGCGAGCTCGTCCAGGGATCCCCGGAGCTGAGCGGCTGACACAGGAAGGCCACCCCTTCTGTGGGAATGCCAGTGATGACCGTAACTGTCTCCCTCCACCCACCTCCAGCAACCCTATACTTAAACCCGATTACATCCGCTCTCTGCAAAGGAAGTGCCCCGCGGTTTAGCCGAGCTTGGGGTCCCTTCTCGCTCCCCCATGTTGCGATGCCGGTTTATGCAGCAGGTTCAGCTCCGAACCAGGACCACGTCCATCGGGCCAGGTTCTAGCAGCCTGGGCCTCCCTGACACCAAAGGGAAAGCTCCGTTTCTGGGCCACGCTCAGCTTGGGGTGAGGTTGGGGAGACAGCGAGCATCCCAGTGGCTCCTTGGTGCCTCCAAGCTCTGGATAGGCCGGCCTTCCGGCAGCCTTTCTGAGCCTTGGAGACACTTGGTTTCCCTTCTCCAGGCAGATGCATGCAGAAGAACAGAACCTTCCTAGGTGAGAAAGAAGAAAAGGGAAATTTATCTGTCCCTCAAGTGTGCGTCTGTCCCTCGGGTGTGCGTCTGTCCCTCGGGTGTGCGTCTGTCCCTTGGCTGTGTCAGGCCATCAAAGGTATCAGTGGGTGACTTGGTAAATCAATCCTCTGCCCTTCACACACCCAATTCAATTCAGAGATTATGGCTTCCAAAGTGGGCATTTTCCTTTGCCAGTGTGGTTGCAGGCAAGGCACTTCATTCCTTTAATCCTCTAGACATTCACTAATGTATATAAACACCCGTGCTTGAGATAATGCGGTTTCCCTGGTGGCTCAGATGGTAAAGAATCCACTTGCAAGGCAGGAGATGCAGGTTCCATCCCTGGGTTGGGAAGATTCCCTGGAGAAGGGAATAGCAACTCACTCCAGTGTTCTTGCCTGGAGAATCCCAAGGACAGAGGAGCCTTGCGGGCTACAGTCTGTGGGGTCGCAAAGAGTCAGACGCAACTGAGCGCACGTACGTGCGCGCGCACACACACACACACACACAGAGCAAGAGATGATACACCTGCACGTGTGTGTGTTTGCACATCCTCACACATTTCTTGCACACATCTTCTTCCCGTAATTAGCACCCCGTGAAGGACAAGTCCATGAATCAGAAACCCCCAGCCTCAATCCTGGGTGACTGACAAGCCAGAAAACTTAATTTCCCTCTTTGTGGGAGAGATCTTTTAAGCCACCGTTTGATCGCCTCAGCAGATTAGGCCAGTTCTGAACTGCTTTGGAGAAATGTGTTCCTTTGCCCAAGGCCCCCCCCCCCCCCTTCCCAGGCGGTGATAAGGTGTCTGTAAACACTCTGAAACTTTCTCTCCAGACTTCTTGGCTTTGCCACTTTGAAGTCGAACTGCAGGAAGACCTCCGTACGAGATGAAAATGTCTTGCCAACTGATAAAGAATTGCGGATCCAGCTGAAATCCACTCAGTCATAGGGATTAGCCAGCCCGAGAAGGTTTGTTTGGGTGGAAGGCTGAGTTGAAAAACAGGAGGTTTGGATTCAATCAAAAACGAACACAGAACTCTAATCACTCAGCGCCCACCTCCATCCCACCATCGGGGGTGCCCAGGCAGGCTGGGAGGGCGCCCATCTCCCAGTTCACGAAGATCTTCCTCTCACAGCACTTTCCCTCTACATGGCGGTTCTTAAATTTCGTAGGGCATGTGTGTCTTCAAAGAGCTTGTTCCATGCACTGCCGTGGAGTCTTATTTGCACGGATGGGACTCGGCGAGCTGGGTTTCTAGGAAGGCCTGGGGCTTCTAAAGCAGGTGGTGTGTGTGCATGTTGCTAAGTTGCGTCCGACTGTTGACCATAGCCCACCAGGCTCCTCTGTCCATGAGATTCTGCAGGCAAGAATACTGGAGTGGGTTACCATGTCCTCCTCCAGGGGATCTTCCCCACCCAGGGATCAAGCCCGCATCTCTTACGTCTCCTGTATTGGCAGGAGGGTTCTTTACCACCAGCATCACCGAGAAAGCCCCAGGCAGGGGATGACTAGCCCTCCGAGTGCCACCAGCTGCTTTCTTCTTGTTCAGATCTCAGCTAAACAGACCTCTCCTAACCCTGCAGACTCACATAGCTACCCATCCACTCTACCGCCTGATTTTAATTCTCTGCATAGTGTTCACCACTAGTGGATGTTTTAATTATTTACTTCTTCACTCAGTTGTTTATCGCCTGTCTGCCCAACTATTCCTAGTGAGTGCTGTGCTTGGGGAACTTGTATCTGCTCTTTTGGGGGTAGATTGTCTGATGCCTCTGTTTCACTGAGTACGGTCACTTTTGGCTGCACTCAGGCCTCCATCTCTGCCGGCCACCCAGTGGTCAGAGGTCATGATCTAGGAATGCAGTAGGCGTGCACACTCTAGGTGTCTGCAAAGTGGCAGTTATCCTCTGAGCTGGGCAGAGATGCTCTAAAAATGAAAAGATGCCTTTGGTCCAGTGTGGTGGCTCCCAGATGCTCACTGTGGGTTAATGGCATCAGAATTACCTGGGGAGTATCTGAACTGTACAGATTCTCGCCACTCCCTTCCTGGAGGACCTGTTTCAGGAGATGTGGAGGGGGGCTGAGGACCTCCACTGGTCAAAACCTAGCCCAGGTGTGCTCACACTCCGCGAGCTTGCTGAGCGCTAGCTTAGCGTGTCGGTGTGGAGACACTTGGTTCACGGGAAGAGACCTCACTGCCTGCTCCCAGGGCTTCTCATCCACGTCGGCATCAGCGTTTGGGGATGGAACTCTTTGCTGGGAGGGGCTGGGCTGTGTGCCCTAAGATGTTTAGCAGCACCCCTGGCTACCCCTCTAGATGCCACGACACCTCTCTTTCAACCGTGACAACCAAAAATGTCTCAGGACATTGCTTCATTTTTCCTGGGGGGCAAACTCACCCTGGTTTAGACCCACTGCCCCCGGGTCTCAGCTGTGTTTCAGATAGCCTGTAGGAGATCTCTGTAGTCAATGGTCTAGAAGATTCCATCACCCAAAGTCTACAACAACAGAGGTGATCCCTCAGAAGGCCAACTTTTGTTATGCTAAACAATTGCCGAAACGCATCCATGCATATGTGGTGGATACTCGTGTACCTGGAAATCAAGAACAGCTTTAAACTAATCAAAAAGAGATATCCTGGGCAAAGTGTATTTGAAGACTGTCATGTTTTAAAACTCAACAGGACTTAAAACAGAATCCTATAAGTTCCTTGGCTAAAATACTTTCAGGATGTATTAGGTATAACAATGGTTTGCTACATGAAAATGGCTTTGAAAAATCTTAAAAGTGTTTTAAAAGAAAAGGGACTTTTTTTGTGTGTGTGAGGCATTAAATTGGATGTGAATATGACAGATTTCAAAGACTGTCAAAATAACAAATTTACATCATAAATGCATCAGCTTTGCCTTTAAAGGCTTTTCCACCATCAGGAAGGCGTTTAATGGTGAGCAGGTTCAAAATGTCGCCAACTCCCACCGGTACAGAAGGGAAGCAGTCCCACCAGAGTCTCGGGGCTTCAGACAAATTCTCTGCCTCTTTACAACTTAATAAACTGCACTCCTGTCAAATTGCAGATAATGAAAGAGACGGCACCATTGTTTTCTCCCACATCTTGCTAAGAAAGATATCTCCCAATATTTTGGGAGGACCACTATACCAAAAAGTAAACTTGAAAGAAATCCACCCCACCGTGACTTTACTGGATCAAAGACAACGGAATTTCCACAGAAGCATGGTTCTGAAGTTTGCAGCGCTTTCGTTCAGAGAGCGGCTCATTAAGAAGCATCTAACGCGTTTGATTGTTTCAGAGTTAGCCATCTAAATTTTTAATCATGTGTGGGTGCAAGATAGTCCTAGGGTTGTACGCAAACACTGCAAAGCCTTTATATTCTAAAGAGTCATGTCAATATCCTCTTTTCCTGAAGAGTCAGCAGGTAGGCTCGTGGAGGGGGGCTTCAAACGGCTCCCTTCTGCGACGGGGGGGTGGACAGTTTCTGAAGTTGCCTTTGGAAGGAGAAATAAGTCCGAGTGTTTTGAAATCTGGGCTCCTTTCTTTTTTGAGGGAGTGAGGCTGCGGCTCTCTGCTCCCCCCTCCTCTTCTTTCCGCAGAGATGAAGCTGCTCTTCTTCGTAAAGAGGAAAAGAGGGTTTCGCTGGGAGCCCGGCCTCTCCACCTAGACTCTCCCGGAGAAGAAGCACATTCTCTTACTCAGCACGCGCGGGTTAAATTTCCTCCAGCCGTAACCACACGGGGATTTTTGTTGTTGCCTCCTCTTTGGGGACAGTCTGTTTTCCTTTCTCAAGAGACTGATGGGTCTGCAGCCTCGGCCAGGGTCCCGGAGCCCTTGGCGAGGGGCTGGTGGAGGTGGGGAACCCGGACGAGGAAGAGCACTTAGCCTGAGCTCCTCGGCCAGAAGGGCTGGGCATCCCACCTCCCACGTCCACCGGGAAGCCTTCGTCACCCGGCACCGCCCAGAGGCAGAGGGGCTGGAGATGCAGTGTTGGTCAGGGCAGCGCTTCCCAGACTCAACCCGAGAGTGTGGAGGGGAAAGTGTAGGAACGGCCTGGGGGGGCCGCCCCGGTGGCTCAGTGGTAAAGAACCCGACTGCCCTGTAGGGGACGCAGGGGACGTGGGTTCCATCCCTGGATCGGGAAGACCCCCTGCAGGAGGAAATGGCAGCCCACTCCAGTATTCTTGCCTGGGAAACCCCATGGCCGGAGGAGCCTGGCGGGCTGCAGTCTGTAGGGTTGCAAACAGTCGCCCGGTGGGCCTGTGCTCTCACTGCCGGGGCCCGGGTTCAGTCCTCGGTCGGGGAAATAAGGCGCCACAAGCTGAGTGGCGTGGCTGAAAAATTTTTTTAAATGATAATTTTTTAAAAAGGGAAAGCGTAGATGGTTGCTGGGCCTCTCGCTGTCTCTGTGACAACAGTAAAAGGGCTTTTCTTCAAGTGATGATTAGAACTGGAACACGTTTGAAGGGGTGGACCTGATTTTTCACTCTGACAGTCTGGTGCTCACGCTGGAAAGGGAAGGAAGGTCTTCCTCTCGCTTCTCCGTCGGGATCTCCCCAGAAAGAGAATGACCAGATGACTGGGGTGGGACGGACGCAGGTTAAAAAGCACGGAAGCTCTGTAAGAGCCGCTCCCCTGTGTGGCCACAGGGGTTCTCCTCCCGCAATCACAAGGGGGTGTGTGACAATGAAGGTCAACCAGACATCACGGACGGCCCCGCGAGCACCTGGAAAATAAGAGGGGTCAGTGTGCTCCGAGCTCTCATAAGGGGAGGGTGGATTTGCCCTGTGGGTTAATGACTAGCTCCTGGTTAAGTCCTGGAGAGCACTAAAGCAGTGTTTTAAAGGACAGCGCGTACACACTTAGAAAGGTACGTGGTGTTGGTGGAAGAATTAGAACAAGTTCCCATGACCACACGAGTCAAGCTCATCTCAATTTCGTCTCCCACCGTCTTCATCTGGCAAACCAAGGAGACGCAGGAAACCCTGAAAACGGAGTTTTGTACAATGTTTGCCAAGACCTCCCATAAAGCCCGAGGGGGACTCTGTGGCGTGGGAGACAGTACATTTAAGTGGATTTATGAGCTGAGACAGGGAGGTGCGGCCGCTAACTGAATGCCTTCAGGAGTCAGACAGGTGTCGTCGGCGGGTAGGAAGGGCAAGGTGCTTGCTGATACACAGCGATGGGGACAGAGACAGACGGACAGCCCGTGACTACCGGCTGGACGCTCGCCACACACCTCCGGTGGGCGTGCGGCCTGCAACCCACACAGTCACCCAGAGCTGCCGTGGTCACGCCTGCTGGGTGTTGGCACGCTGGACCTGGACCCAGTGTTGAGGCATATTCAGTCTTTCAGGAGAAGCTGAAACCCAGATGTTGGCCACTGATTCAGAGTTAAAACAAGAAAGAAAACACCATACAGGCCAAGCAAAACAAGCTGAAGGCCGTGTTTGGCAGCTGGACGATCCCTGTGTGATCTCTAACCCCAGGAAAGATTTCCGGTAGCACAGGGCTGTATCGTCGGTCCAGTTCTACTCAGCAATTTTAATCAATGACTTGGATCAAGCTCTAGAAAGCGTGGCTGTTGATCCAAAGCCAGAGGGACCGTTGGACAACCGACGTGGGATTCTAAAGAAGCTCAGCCGAGCAGGACAGAGGCACTCGTGGGCAGACATGTAGACGACCGCATCCTCGGGCCCACAAACATCCGCCACCCAAACACAGAAGGATGGACAAGAGCACACGCAGGAAAGACCTGCTGTCGGGGTTCAGCTGTTTGCAGATCCGTGCGGGACGACGGTGTGACGGGGCTGCCAGGAGGCAAAGGCAACCTCAGCCGGCGTCAAACGCAGCAGAGCCCGCCCGGCTCAGGCCAGCCGCAGCCGGGGCGCTGACCTGGATCCCGGGAAACACTCGCGGAGGGACGTGCGGAGCCTGGAGCACACTGCTGGGCATCAGCAGGCACGGGGAGAGCACTGGAAACTCTCTGAGCGAAGGACAGCTGAAGGTGCCGGGGCTACTTTGCTTCGAGAAGGGAAGCCCTGAAGATACACAAACGCTGGGTTCCAGCATTTAGGGGGCTCGTCGCGTGCGTGGGGTATTAGCATTCTTCCTAGTGTGTGGATTAATGCCAAGAGGGAAGTGGTACAGAGACCCAGAGTTCAAGTCAACATGAAAACACCTTTCAAACACATCTCTGGGGAGGGGAAGGGCCTTCCAGAAGGGAAATTGCCCACCCCCCCCCCCAACTGCTCCATCCCTAAAGATGGAAAGCTGAGGGTGGCAAACCTTTGGGATGATGTAGAGGGAACTGGACCATTAAGGGTGGTCATTAGAACAGGACTGATTCACTGGAAGGGCTGATGCTGAAGCTGAAGCTCCAATACTTCGACCACCTGATGAGAAGAGCCAACTCACTGGAAAAGACCCTGATGCTGGGAAAGACTGAGGGCAGGAGGCGAAGGGGGCAGCAGAGGATGAGATGGTTAGATAGTATCACTGACTGAATGGACATGAATTTGAGCAGACTCCCAGAGACAGTGGAGGACAGGAAAGCCTGGTGGGCTACAGTCCATGGGGTCTCAGAGTCAGAAATGACTTAGCGACTGAACAACAACAAATTAGAACAGGCACACCTGAGATGGGATGCAGACAGAGTCCAGGGGGTTGGAGGGCCTTCCTAGCTCCTGCCACACGATGAACTCCTGGCAGGTAGAGCTGGCAGGGAACAGTGCATCAAAGAAGCTCATCGAGGTGGTTGGGGAGGCAAGAACAGTAGGCATTCAGGAGAAGCTGAAGTGTCAGAATCATCACGAGCCATAGTCTCAGGAAGATAAATCCTGGTACATGGTGTTGATTGAAGATGGTATGTCAGTCCTGTAGGAAGATGTGGGGACTGAAGTTCAAGGTTCATGAAAATACTTGGTCTCTTCTTGGTGGGTGTCATATTTTACAGATTGAATTACAAGTTCTAGAAGAAAGGCAACTTGAATTCTTAAGCCAGAACCCTCAGGAATGAACTAACTCAATCTCTTTGTTGCATGAATTAGGAAACTGACTCTCACAAAAAGGAAGTGACTTGTCTAGGGTCGCATACCTGGAAAACAATAGGATCAGAACTTGACTGGGGTTTCCTGACCTATGACATTCCGGTGATGGCCACGCTCAGTGTGGATGCTCCGTAGGAAGCTCAACCTCAGTATCATCTTTACCCTCAGACTCACCAGCTGCCCCCATTTAGTGGCCAAAAAAATGGTCTTGGTGGTGATTGCAATGGTCTCCAGACACAGAGACCTCTACAGCTCGAGACTTGATCTTGACACACTCATTCTGGTCCCCCTTTTTCCCCCCAAGGTGTGTTGGTTCATCATATTCTTTCTTTGTCATCACTCACTGTTTTTTAAAATTTACTTGTTTTTAATTGGAGGATCATTGCTTTACCATGTTGTGCTGGTTTCTGCCGTACGTCAACATGACTCAGTCATAGGTACACGTATGTTGCCTCCCTGTTGCACCTCCCTCCCACCGCATCCCACCCCTCCACGTAGTCCGTGGTTGAGCTCCCTGTGTTATACAGCAACTTCCAGTTCCCATCAGCCACCTATTTTACACACGGTGACGGATGTGCTTCAGCGCTACTCTCCCAACGCCCCCACCCTCTCCCTCCCCCTCGGTGCCCACAAGTCTGCTCTCTATGCCTATGTCTCTATTGCTGTGCTGCAAATAGGCTCCTCAGGACCGTTTTTCTAGATTCCACATATATGTGTTAATACGCAATATTTGTTTTTCTCTTTCTGACTTACTTCACTTTGTATGGCAGGCTCGAGGTTCTTCCACCTCACTAGAACTGACTCAAATTTGCTCCTTTTTATGGCTGAGTACTATTCCATTGTATACATGTACCACGACTTCTTTATCCGTTCATCTGTTGATGGACATCTAGGTTGCTCACTCTTATCTGTGGTTCCTATGACATCTTGCCAAAAGGCAGGTCCAACAGGATCCTTGGGGAGAAGCTGGAGCTTTATTGCTCTGCCTGTAAAGACTGGTTTCCAGATCCCCTTCGTATTCCATCTCTGAAGTGCGGCAGGCAGGACGGGGCAGGTGAAGGCTGCCAATGCCCATCCACCAGTCTGCGCCTGGACACAGCCCAGTGGTACAGACTTCCCTCAGCCCATGGCTGGACCGCTCACATCCTTCGAGCTCCTCAGAAACGCTGAGGGAGAGACGCAGAGGAGGACACGACTCCTTATCTAGGAGCCATCGCGGCTCAGCAATGCCCCGGCAGCGTCCCCCACCCGGGGGCAGGCTGGTGATGGAGCCAATGGCGGTGGGACGCTCCCACTGGAGGGCCCGTGTGCTGTGGACCGAGGCCCGCTGGATAGAACGCTACCTCGGGGTCTTGGAGCCCTGGCCGCTCCCCTGTGGAGGCGCGGCTTCCCAGCCCGGGGCCCGAAGCAACGTCCGCAGGCCCTCCTCCCCGCGGCCCCCGGCGCCCCCCGTCTCCGCCCCCGGCGCCCCCCGTCTCCGCCCCCGGCGCTCCGCCTCCATCCACGCCGCTCCGTCCACCTGGCTGCTGCTCCGGGCTGCACCTCGACGGCTGCGGTGCTCCCAACGAGCTCTTACGAGAAGAACTCTTTCTTCCCAGTTCTGGAATACAACACGTCAGCTGCCTCCCCGGGACAGGCTTGGTCGGGAGGCGGGGGGTTCTTGAGCCTACCAGGCAAGCCTGACCCAAACCACACACCCCGGGGGATCAGCGGCCTTCTAGCGCCGGGAGGAAATGGACTGAAGCTGCACTGTTGCCAGAGGAAGAGAACCCCGACACCCCTCTGCGCTCCCTCCTGCAGGTCTGAGGCTGCGCTGGGACACTTCGCAGGCACCTCCTGCAGCACGAAGTGAGCTGGGCTCTCGGTGAGGTCAGGAGCTGGGCCTACAGACCAGCACCTGCTTCTCTGCTGCGGCCCGTCTCTTCACACCAGCTGTCTTGTGATGCGCTGTTAGCCGAGAAAGGAAAACTGCTTACACAAGAAGCACGTTCGAGCGAACAGATTTTGTAATATTTAGTATCACTTATATTATATTATGAATATGTGTTGTACAGCTGTATGCGTACATTTATCAATAATAAAACACATTCCCATGTCTACTTCCCTGCAAAGACGCTGAGAGAGAAAGAAGAGAGTATGCATAGAATGCTGCTCATTCTCCTCCTAGGGTGAGGCATCATCAGTAATTTTTGCCTTAATTTTTGTGTGCTAAGTCACTCTGCAACCCCATGGACTGTAGCACCCACCAGGCCTCTGTCCATGGGATTCTCCAGGCAAGAATACTGGAGTGGGTGGCCATGCCCTCCTCCAGGGGATCTTTTTGATCCAGGGATCGAACCCACTTAATTTTTAAATGTTCTGTATCATCCACATTTCTTGTGCATCACTCATAATTAGAAAAAAATGAGGTTTTTTTTTTTTTTTTTCCGAAAGGGAGGGAAGAGGGCACAGCTGGCTTAGAACTGCCTCCTCCAGCTTGGGAGGGGGGCTCAAAGAACAAAGAGACCCCAGCGCCCACGGGTCCTTGGGGACCTCCTGTGGCCACCGGGTCTGGCTTGATTGGGATCTTGGGCCTGGCCAGGCTCCCACCAGCTTGAGGAGCCAGGAGCTGCCCAGGGGTCACCATCTGGGCTGGAAGGTCAGCATCTTTTCCTCCCAACCCAGCAGGATGGGGAGAAGGGGCTGTTGGGAGAGAGGCCCAAGGAGCGAGGAGGAGAACGTGGGCCGTCAGGAAATCGGGAAATAAACAAAGTGTTCCCGCGAGGTGGGGGCGGGCTCGCTTTGATCCAGGGCCGGGAATGGGAAGTGCTGACTCTGGGAAGACGAGCTGCGTCCCGAGACCTCCTCAGCCCAGCTGGGGCGGACCCAGTGAGAGTCTTAGCCCGGCACAGGTGGATGGGGCACGGGCCCGGGAGGCAGCCCGCCAGCACCCCCGAGGCCCGCATCACAGCCCCACAGCGGGCCTCCAGCCTCCTCGCGCCGCCCGTCCGCAGCCGGCCACTCCAGCTTGGCACAGGCTGGCCCTCTGCCCAGACTCCTCTCCCTCTTTTAAGAGTTTGCTTTTTAAAGAAAGGTTCCCTCCCCACTCTCCAGAGCATCCTCATCCCTCCTCGCCCTGAGCACCCCACACTGTCATGCCGTGGTTTGCCGCGACGTCTCCCTTATC
The DNA here is from genome assembly GCF_054371585.1 of Giraffa tippelskirchi. Classification (NCBI taxonomy): domain Eukaryota; kingdom Metazoa; phylum Chordata; class Mammalia; order Artiodactyla; family Giraffidae; genus Giraffa; species Giraffa tippelskirchi. The sequence goes on along the minus strand of NC_137277.1, from coordinate 1,471,181 downwards.
TTTTTCCTGTCCCTGGTACCCAGGGGGCACCCTGTGTGGCATCCAGGCTCCCTGCGCTGTGAGTGAGCGATGAACGGCTCCAGGGAGGGAGCACGCCGCTTGCCTAGGCGTCTCTCCTAAGACCTCGGTCGGCCCGACCTTGCTCCGTGTTCAGAGCGACTCGTCCCGGGGAGTCCTGGTCACCCTGACCCGGCCTTTCCCCAGGGCTGGGTACCCTGCTCGTGGCGGCACGCCCTGCTGTCCTGCTGCTGGTGTGCATCTCGGGCACAGAAATCCATGACTTGACTTTGTACGAAAATCCCCCTTCCCCGATGCATCTTGTGATGGTTAATTTTGTGTGTCGACTGTGTTAGGAGACACCGAGAGAGCTGGGGAAACATCAGCTGTGTGTGTGAGGGCGTTTCCGGGAGAGATGAGCGTTTGAATCCACTTGATGAAGAAGACTGCCCTCACCCAGGTGGATGGACCTAACCCACTGAGGTCCCCGATGGAACTAGATGGAGAAAGGCAAATTCTCCTTCTCTCTTAACAGCCGTCTTCTCCTGCCCTCAGACACAGGCTTTCAGGCTCAGATCACACCATCTGTCCGCCCCACCCCAGTTCTCAGCTCCTTTGGACGTGGATTGCATCACACCACTAGCTTTCTTGGTTCTCCAGCTTGCAGCTGCCAGACTGTGGGACTTCTAGGCCTCCACAAATGCGAGAGCTAATTCCGATCATAAACCCCTATCTATCAATTTGGGCTTCCCTGGTGGCTCAGCAGTAAAGAATCTGCCTGCAATGCAAGAGACCCAGGTTTGATCCCTGGGTCAGGAAGATCCCCTGGAGAAGGGAATGGCAACCCACTCCGGTATTCTTGCCTGGGAAATCCCATGGACAGAGGAGCCTGGTGGGCTACAGTCCACGGGGTCCCAAAAGAGAGAGAATTGAGCGACTGAACAACAACAGCCATAATCAAACTATCTATGGGTCTATTTACCTATCTGTCTATCATCTGTCTCCCTTTCCATCCATCTTCTACCTACCTATTCCCTCTTTCTATCATCTATCTATCTGTCCATCCATCTGTCTGTCTTACCTGTCTGCCTTCTATCTACCTATTCTACCTTCTATCTACCTATCTATCTATCCACCCCCTTGGTTCTGTTTCTCTGGAGAACCCTGACTAATGCACACTTCTATCTCATAGATGTACCCATTAGACCCAGGAGGCTGGAAACATGTAGGCTCTAAATGCATAGCATCACAACTATTTTTAAGGAAGAAATCCAGAAAACAAAAGCCAAAGCAACTGCCCTTGTCTATCATGACTCCCCAGACTTGGATTGACAAATAACAAAATTGAGAATAATAAGCTTTCAAACTCCCTTTTTCCTTTTGAGACTCACTAAACGTAAACATCTGGGTTGATTCTGAGGACCGGCAGAGTAGAATTCCCCTAGACTTGGGAGAGAAGGAAAAGAAGGGGCTTTGAAATCAGGCAGGCCCAGGTCCCAGTTCCCTGCCCAGTCACCAGTCGGCTCTGTGACTTTGGGCTAAGCCTCCAGGTTCTCCTCTGCCGAACAGTGTGATGCTATTTCTGTCTCATGGTGTTGGGAGGATGTGAGCCGCTGACAACTGTCGGGCAGAGAGCGCAGTGCCATGGAGTGTGCCAGCAGCATCAAAGGCAACTTTTGTTGGAAGCCCATCAGCCTTCTAGTCTGAGCTCAAGGTGATGAACTTCTGGCTCTCAGTTGCTTTGTCCGTGAAGTGGGAGAGGAACGGACCAGACTCTGCCCTCTAAGCCGACTGATCTCCTCTTAGTTCCTAGTACACACACAGCATCGGACTCAGCTGTGTAGAGAGAAAACCCAGAGGAACAGTGAGTTAATGAGGTAGATAGCTTATTTCTCTCCTGTACAAGCCCCAGTAGGAGCTTTAAGATAGTCAAGTCTCCTATTTTATTGTTCACCATCCTCAACACACAGTTTTACCTCATGGTTAAAATGGTTGCTGAGTGTCTGCCATCACGTCCATCTTCAGCCGGCAGAGAGCTGAAAAGACAAAGGGAAAGGCATATCGTCTCCCTTAGAGACCTTTCTTAGAATGTGCACATGACTCTTCCATGTCCGTCAGAAGGTGGAAGCTGTTACACTCATTTTCTAGGGCTGCTGTGACAAGACGCCACAGACTGAGCGGCTTGCGTGCATGCGGGCTAAGCTGCTTCAGTCATGTCTGACCCTTTGCAACCCCATGGACTGGAGTCCGCCAGGCTCCTCTGTCCATTGGATTCTTGAGGCAAGAATACTGAAGTGAGTTGCCAGGCTCTCCTCCAGGGGATCTTCCTGACCCAGGGATCAAATCACATCTCTTATGTCTCCTGCCTTGGCAGGCGGGTTCTTTACCACTAGTGCCACTTGGAAAGGCCCGAGTGGCTTAAGCAATGGTGGTGGTGGTTTAGTCACTAAGTCGTGTCTGACCCTTTGCGACCCTGTGGACTGTACTCTGCCAGGCTCCTCGGTCCACAGGATTTTCCAGGCAAGAATACTGGAGTGGATTGCCATTTCCTTCTCCAGGGCATCTGCCTGACCCAGGAATCGAACCCAGGTCTCCTGCACTGCAGGCAGATTTTCTACCGACTGAGCTGTGAGGGAGGCTGGAAGTCCAAGGTCAAGGTTTGGTTTCTCGGGGACCCCTCTCCCTGCCTTCGCGCTGTGTCCTCGCTTGGTCTTTTCTCTTTCTGCATGTATGTCTCGCCCAGATGTCCTCTGCTTGCAAGGACACAAGTTTTATGAGATTAAGGCCCACCCTGAAGACCTGATTTTAACTAAATAGACTCTCAAGACCTCATCTCCAAATACAGTTATATGCTGAAGTACTACAGGTTAGGGCCTCAGCATAGAACTTTTGGGAGAACATATGTGACCCGTAACAGCTATGTTTAGTGACCTACTTCCAACGACTAGACTATGAGGACAGAGAAAAAAAAATGTAGCTTTATGGTAGCAAGTCTCCTCCGGCCAGGGTCCCAAGGTCAACCTCATCAGTGCCAACTCCTGTTGATGGCACAGCCTTTGGTATGACCGCACTTTGCCCCCATGGTCTTCCTTCCAAAACCCATCACCCCTGTCTCACCAAGAGAGAAACATCAGGTAAACCTACACAGAGGGACCAACATGCCTCAGAACTGTCAAGGTCACCAAGACCCAGGAAAGTCCGAGAAAGGATGCCTCATGGCTAAATGCAACGTGGGATCCTGGATGGATCCCTGGAACAGAGGCCAGATGTTTGGAAAAATTAGTGAAATCTGGATAAAATCTGCAGTTTCGTTAATAGCAAAGTACCACTGTTTCCCTAGTTGTGGCAAAAGTACGTGGCTACGTAAGAAGTTACCAGTAGGAGAAACTGGGTGTGGGTGTGCAGGGCCTCTCGGTACAAGCTTTGCAACTTTGCTGTGAATCTAAAACTATTCTAAAATTAAAGCTGCCTTTGAAAAATTAGCCCACCCTTGTAAATTACATTCTTTTAATTTATTTATTTATCTATTGATTGCTTGATTGGGGTATAATTGCATTACAATATTGTGTTAGTTTCTGCTGTACGTTGAAGTATATTTATTTATTTTTATTAAAGTATAAGGGCTTCCCTGGTGGCTTGGATGTCAAAGAAACTGCCTGCAATGCTAGAGACCTGGGTTCAATCCCTGGGTCGGAAAGATCCCCTGGAGGAGGAAATGGCAGCCCACTCCAGTATTCTTGCCTGGAGAATCCCGTGGACAGAGGAGCCTCGCGGGCTACAGTCCACGGGGTTGCGATGAGTCCGACACAGCTTAGTGACTAAACCACTGCCACACAGCTGATTACAAAGTTGTGTTAGTCTCTGCTGTACAGCAGAGTGATTCAGTTATACATATATTGCGTTCCTTTTTAAAAGCATTCTTTTCCATTATGGTATATCGGAGGATATTGAATATATATTATAGTTCCCTGAACGACACAGTAGGACTTGGTTGCTGTTCCATCCTATAAATTAAAGCTTCCATCTGCTGACCCCAGACTCAGTCCGCCCCTCCCCTCTCCTGACCCCCGGGGCAGGGGTGGGCAGGGGACACCGACACCGAACAATAAATAACTACGTTAAGTAAGTTGGGGGTATGTTTGGAGCAGGGTGTGGGTAGGGAGAACAGGCCAGGAATGCTGCTGCCAGGTTAAACCCCGAATAGAGTGAGAGCGTAGAAAGGGCTGGCCCACAGCAGGTGCTCAGCAAACCAGGTGCCAAGATGGGTGGGCAGCTCCATCTTGCAAGCATTTTTTAGGGTGACGCTCAGATGAGCTACATTATATAAAGTATGAATGAAGAAGGGACGCTACAGAGGGATGATTCTAAAGTTCTCTGGGTGTCAAGAGGAAGTCAGATCAGGGGCTTCCCTGGGGCCTCAGAGGTTACGTCTCCACCTTCCGATTGCAGGTTCGATCCCTGGTCGGGGAGCTAAGACCCCATATGCCAAAAAACGCCCCATGAAACAGAAGCGATATTGTAACAAATTCAATAAAGACTTTAAAAGTGGAAAAAATAAAAATAAAAATAAAAATAAAAATAAATAAATAAAAGTGGCACACAACAGCAACAACAGAAAATCTTTCTTTAAAGAGGAAATCAGGTTGGAATATTTGCCACAGACCATCCACACAGGGAGAAAGCAGAATTCAGCAGCACCCTGAGGCCTAAGGCTGTCTATCCCACGAAGAGCCCGGGAAGCAGACTTAGAGAGCCTGTTCCATCAGCTCAGAGGCCCAGGATTTGAGAGGATCGATGTTAACATTCCCATTATCAGAGATAAATAATCACCGGGGAAAAGAAGAGTGAAAACGACCTCGGGAGCCCCTGTGACGAGCAGGCTGAGCGTCGTCACTGTCGAACACTTCCGCACAGGAGCTGATTTTATCCCGCTTTTGGAGTTAAAGACCCGGCAGCGCAGCGTGCTTAAGGAAATTGCCCAAAGCCCCAGGGTTTAGCAGCAGCTAGACCCGCCCTGGTTCTCTTCGACGTCGAGGCCAAGGCAGCGCAGGTCCGCCTGGTCCGCTCTCAGCGGCTCCCTTGAAACGGGCTGGCCGGGCGCCCCCAGCCCGCCCCACCCCAGCAGAGGCCACAGAACCAGAAAGGCGCCATTCATGTGGTCCCGCAGGAAGCCGGCGGTGAAAGCAAACACACGCGGAGCCGAGGACGGTGACTCACAGCGGCTGAGCCTCCTTCTAAACGGTCGCACACACTTTTCCAGAGCATTGAAGTCTGGTAGAAATTGTGCTTCCTGGGAAGATATCAAGGAAAATGTGCCAGGAATCAACCAGCAGGCCCTACTCCGAGTCCTCGGCCCCCTTTTTGAGGTTTTTCTTTTTTTCTCTGGGCCATTCCTTTCAAAAAAAAACTTTTCCCCTCCCCACTGACCTTGTTGGCGGTGCTGGTCCCTCGCCTGTACGGCGAGCACTTCTGTGCTGGGTCTGTTCTTTCTTCCGCTCCCTGGCTCTTTGAGCACGACTGTGATGTCTGAGCAGTGGCCCTTCTGATCCAATTGCCGCTCGCCGGCTCATCCTCTCCTCGGGTATCAAGAATGAGGCCAGCGGGGCCTGGGGGCCCTCATTAGACGGGGCAGCCGGCTCTCCCACCGGTCAGAACAGGGAGGGCAGCACTGACTCCACAAATGACCTGTTGGAAAGAAAGCTCCAGGGGTGAGTGAGAGACGCCCACGGGCAGAGTCAGAAGCAGAAGGTTAAAAAAGACAAGAAACACAAAAAAACCCACAAAAGCCTTCTTTCAGACTGTCTAAGTGGCTCCCTTTTGAGACCTGAGGCTCTCCAGAAAAACGTCCTGCGAAGAGCAGACCGTTTTGTGCTGTAGCATCTTCCCTTCGAGGGCAACGCCTCGGGCCAGCGGGTGTCCTCTGGAGCTCTCCGCCCCGCTCAGCCGTCGCTCTGGAGGGCAGGGAGGCCTTATCTCGGTGAGCGTGGCCATGGCCATCTGAGCAGAGGGCGGCGGCCAGCTCCAACCACAGTGGAGTCCGGGAGCTTCCCTGGATGTGGATGGGTCAGCCTCGCTGGAGGGAGGAGGGCAGAGGGGAGTGGGGCCCTGGAGAGCCGCGTGGTGGTGGCAGGTAGCGCAGCGCCCAGCGCGCACACTGCCGGTGGAGGCGGCGCTGGCGGCGGCGCGCGTCGGGGGGGCCTGGCTCTGAGCCCGGCTGACCCAGGCTGACCTGAGCCGGCCGTCTCAGCTCCCTGGGCTTCGTTTGCTTTTCTTGGAAACGGTGATGATTCTGCATCTTCGTGCAGCACCTACTATGCGCTGGCTGCTGGAGAAAGATATCAAGATGATAAGAAGACTGCAGGCAAAGACCGCTTGCTCTGCTAGGGCGGAAAGTAGAAGGTAACAAGAAATAAAGCTGTTTTCAGAAATTAATGAAACAGAAGGGCTTCCCTGGTGGCTCAGTGGTAAAGAACTCGCCTGCCAATGCAGGAGACATGGGTTCAATCCCTGTGTTAGGAAGATCTCCCGGAGAAGGAAATGGCCTCAAAAGAGTCAGACACAAGTTAGGGTCTAAACAACAACAAGGAAGTAGAAACCAAACATAAAATAGAGACTCGATAAAGCCAAAGATGACTCTTTAAAAAGACTGTTGTTGTTCCGTCGCTCAGTCGTGTCCGACTCTTTGTGACCCCATGGACTGCAACATGCCAGGCTTCCCCGTCCTTCTCCATCTCCCAGAGCTTGCTCAAATTCGTGTCCATCAAGTTGGTGATGCCATCCAACCATCTCGTTCTCTGTCGTTCCCTTCTAAGAGTAATTCCCTGGTAAAATTAATCAAATAAAAAAGAAAAGGCACAAATATTGGGCTCTAGTATCAGGAAATAAATTTAAAGGAAGACGTCACTGTATTTTTAACAAGAGGAGATATTATAAAGAATTTCATGCCAATAAATTCAAATGTAGTGGACAAGATTTTAGAAAAATTTAACTTACCAAAACAGACACTAGAAGAATTGAGAAATGTGAACAGTCCTAAATTAACTTTAAAAAATTAATCTGTGATTTAAAAGTTTTCACAATCAAAGATCCGGGTTGAGAAGGCTTCACTAGCAAATTCTTTCAAAGATTTGAGGGAGGGATAACACCAATTTTATATAAACTCCTCCAGTAAATGAGAAAAATATAATGTTTTTCAACTCAGTTTATGAGGACAGCATATCCTTGACACCAAAACCTGAAAGGAAAATTACAGGTCTATGTATCTAATGAATAAAGATGCAAATTCTGAACACAAGGTTGGAAAGCCAAATGCTGAGATATAAAAAAAGATAACATATGACAACCAAGTTGAACTAATTCCAGTAGGGTTAGGTTCATTTGATATTAGAAAATTCATCACTGTGATTTAAATACTAGCAAAATAAATGAGAAAAATTTACTATTGTCTCAATAGATGCAGAAAATCTGATGGCTACCTACTCCAGTGTTCTTGTCTGGGAAATCTCATGGACAGAGGAGGCTGGTGGGCTACAGTCCATAGGGCCGCAAAGAGTTGGACACAACTGAGCCACTGATCATACAGACACAGACACACACACACGCACACACACACATACGTGTAACCATTTACGGTTAAAAACATAAAAGTCTTCATAAACTAGGGATAGAAGGAGAACTTCCTTAACCTGGTAAAAGTGGTATTTACAAAAATAAAATTAAAAAAATTGACAACTTGTCACAAATATAATCTTTAACAGTGAAATATTAAAATCACCAACTGAGATTAGGAAAGAGACATCAGTAAGTGGTACCAACGTTCTATTCAGCATTATACTGGAAAAACTGGTAACAGGCCAGAAAAAGAAGTAATGGGGGACTTCCCTGGTGGTCGTGACGAAGTCTCAGCGCTCCCGATGCAGGGGGCCAAGGGTCCGTCCCCGCTCAGGAAACTAGATCCCACTTGCTGCAGTGAAAACGGAAGATCCGGCAACTAAGACCCAGGGCAGCCATAAATAAATAAACAATAAAATAGTAAAAAAGAAATAGTGGTATAAGCATGAATATGTACAAACAGTAAATAAAATTGTATATGCAGAAAATCTTAAAAAATATTAACAAACTATTAACAACTAATAAAATAGTAATAAATAATAAGGGAATTGGGGAAATATTTGAATATATGAAACCAATATACAAAATCAATTATATTTCTATAACAATTGGAACTTCTAACAACTGGAAAATAAAAGTCTTAATTAATAATTTAAAAAAATTTTATTTTATTAAAAATGCAATAAAAAATTTAATTACACATTCAACAAAATATAAAATCATTAAATATTTAGTTAGAGCTAAAACTAGTAAAAGTATTCAAGACAACTTAAAAAGTTACAAAAGGGTTACTGAGGGAAATTGAAGAGGACTTACTATAAGGAAAAATATGCTAGTTCCTTGGACTGCAAGGAGATCAAACCAGTCAATCCTGAAGGAAATCAGTCCTGAATATTCACTGGAAAGACTGAGGCTGAAGCTGAAACTCCAATATTTTGGCCACCTGATGTGAAGAACTGACTCACTGGAAAAGACCCTGATGCTGGGAAAGATTGAGGGCAGGAGGAGAAGGGGACGACGGGAAATGAGATGGTTGGATGGCATCACCGACTCGATGGACATGAGTTTGAGCAAGCTCCGGGAGTTGGTGATGGGCGGGGAAGCGGTGTGTTGCAGCCCATGGGGTCACAAAGAGTTGGACAAGACTGAGCAACTGAACTGACTGATACTATATTCATATACTGAAGAGTCAATACTATAAAAATGTCAATTCTCCGGAAATTAAGCTCTAGATTCAATGAAATCCCAATCTAAACCTCAACAGATATTTTTTGTGTGTGTGTGTGTATTGACAAGATGATCCTCAAATTTATACTGAAATACAAACAGCCATGAATAGTCAAGACTACCTTAGAAAAGAATGACACAGAGGAAGCACCTGCTCTACCAAACATGAAGACAAGACACTGGTGATGGTGAGATTGAGGCAGACGGAGCAAATTAACAACAGAGAGTCCAGAAACAGATGCCCACATCTCTGAAAACCTGACCGCCCATCAAGGTGGCACCGTAGAGCAATGCAGAAGGGATAACATTCTCAAACAGGGCTGGGTCCGTTGGACAAACATACAGAACAAGATTAACCTTGATATTTTTCACACAGTTTACAAAAACCAACTCCGCAAAGTTGGGCTCTCACCTGACACCATGTTTGTGCTCTCCCTGGAAACCTGGAATTGGGGGGGGGGGGCTGTGTGTGTGAGTGTGAGAGAAAGAGAAAGAAAGTAAGTGTGTCAAGTGTGGCTCTATGTCAGCGAAAGTAGCTCAGTCGTGTACAGCTCTTTGCGGCCCCATGGACTGTAGCCCGCCAGGCTCCTCTGTCTATGGGATTCTCCAGGCAAGAATACCGGAGTGGGTTGCCATGCCCTTTTCCAGGGGATCTTCCTGACCCACGTCTCCTGCATTGGCAGTCGGGTTCTTCTACCGCTGAGCCACCAGGGAAGCTTCCATAGTCTGGCCTTTTCCAGAACGTCATGGAGTTGGAATCATACAGTGGGCAGCATTTTCAGACTGGCTTCTTTCCCTTGGCAGTCTGCATTTGTTAATATGTCTCTGTCTTTTCGGAACCTGCTAAGCTCCGTTCTTTTCAGCACTGACCCCGGGACCGAGGTGGGGCAGGAGATGCTGCAGGCTGGGCCAAGGTCTGCTCAGAGCCTGGTGCTGCTGCGGTCCACTATAGGAGTTAGAGCAGGGACAGGGAAAGCGGGGGAGGCTCTTGCTGAAGCCCAGCCCAGACGTGTGGACGGCCCTCCTGGGGAGCCCTGCAGATGGGCTCAGCCCGCTCAGATGCGTCCCTCCCTCCCCTCCCTGGGGCAGCACAAGCCCGTGACCAAAACAAAGGATCCTGAGTGGTGACAAGGGAGCCGGGAGCCACCTCACCCCACGCCCTGCCCGGCAAGGAAAGACCACCCTGGGAGGAAAGTGCCCGCCCCCTGATCCACCTCGGCCTGAGCCTGGAAAGCCGCTGGCTCTCCGCCCCCTCCACGGGCGGAGGGCTTTGCCGATGGCCCAGCCAGCCTCCCGAACCTCCCCCCTGGATGGGAACGGGCTGGGGGGTCATCGTGCCGTCTCCCTCCAGGGCCGAGACAAGTGTTCCTCCGCGTCTGACGCCGGCCTGGATGGTCTCAGCCCCGGGGTCCCCGGCGATTGCTCCCCGCTTCCTCGGCCACCTTCCTGGCTTCCTCCTTAGCTTGGCATCATTCATGCCCGCGAAATGAACAGAGGAACAAGCTTTTCACCCGGGGTCACCCCTCGGCCGGAAGAATTCACGCGAAGTGTTGCAAAACTCGGCCACCGTCCAAGGCTGGCCTCCTGAGTCCCGGCGGGCGAGGCGAAGGCTGGGGCTCCAGGAGCCTCTGCCTGGTGGCGGGCGGGGAGGGGAGGGCTGGAGAAGAAACGGACCGTGTGGACCAGCCCCCGAAGAAGGGGAGCCCTGTGAACGGCATCGGACACCTCCTCCCTAAAGAGCTTCGAGGAGCTGTCGTTAGGGTCCGCCTCTCGCAACGCGGGGTACCCCGGGCTGTGCATCTCAGCCATCACTTCTGACGCCCAAACTACAAAGGTCTCTGATGTTTCTTCTTGCGGACGTCTTTTTTCTCCCCCGCAATCTGAACTTTTTTCCCCCAAGGTCCCCTACTTTCCAGTGAACCCTCTCCCGTCTCTTTTTCTTGCTGAAGCTGCAGATGTACACGGCGGTGGTGTGAAAAAAGCTAATTAAACTGCAGCGACTCGGTGGGGGGCAGGCAAGTCCCCACCGCGCTCAGGGAGAGATTGATCGCGCTGTCAGTCCGCTCCGCTGGGTGTCATAACTTAGTGACAAACCGAGGCTTACAGAGGCCCAGAGCCACTCTCCCCCTTTGTCGTCTGGCAGACTTCAAAGCGGCGGGGAGGTTTCGTGTTTTTCCTAAGTAGTTAGGGCAGGAGTCGCTCACAGTTTAGAATCTGTGCACAACTCAAGGTGGAGAGTGGGGGAAGGGAGCACCAAACCACCCCGAAATGATTCGTTGGATTGAAAAAAAGAAGAAGGAAAAGAAAACCAAAGCCGAGCGAAGCCAGTGAAACGGAGGCCGGTGGTAGAAGCACGCTCTTGGCAGGGGTTGTTGGAGACTTTGCATTATTTGTCTAAGCCACACAGAGGCCTGCTGGGGCGAGGCACGCAGTCTGGAAATTAGGTTTTCTAGGGGAAGAAAAATGACTATAAATGCTACAGTGCTGGTGGCTTCCTAAGCAAGGGGGTTTATTTTAATCAGTGCAGGAGGAAGCTGGGTGGGGTGTGGGGGGCTCACAGGGATGTGTTTGAGGGTGAATACCAACAATTAGTATCACAGAAATAACTGAAGACTCACCTTATCTTGAACGTACACAGATCTCTGGAGACAGCGTGGTGGAAACTGGGCTTTCTCAGGATATTTACCTTCAGCTCCAGAGCAGAGACCTGAAATCAGAGCAAGGTGGGGAAGCTGCAGTCATGTCACCCTTGGGATGCGAATGGTTTTCCGGGAAGTAGCAGTGAGCCCCTTGAGGACACTGTTGGGGTCGGGCCCCTTATAGGGCTGGGGGGCGTCACGCTCTGTGGGGGCCAGTTCTACCCGTCACTTTGGGCAGAGGCAGGCCCTGGACAGGGAGCAGCTCTGCAGTGGCCACATGTGGACTCTGAAGGTGCACGGGTGGACATCAAAGATGGGGCGACCCAGCCCACGTGGTGTGGGAGGGGAGCAGAGGCTCTGCTGTGTGACTCTGGGTAAGTCTGTCGACCTCTCTGGGCTTCGGTTTCATCCTCCTCCATAAAGGGAAATAATCCTTTCTTCCTCACTCAGTGGGTTGTAAAAATGTATTAAGCAGCGCTGATGACAGTGTTTCACAAATTAGCTGTTAGGCGCATCCATCAGGAAATGGAAGCAGGGAAAGAGCGTTTTCTACATGTGCTGGGCAGGTGACTTGCATGAAGGAAGTTATCGCGGCAGCACCCACGTGGGCAACCGACACCCGCGTGGATCTCCTGTAGCACTTTCACTGAAATTCCCTCTGGCTTACGTTGCGTCTAAAATCCACTCAGGATAAACAATGGCCTTGATTCTCTTCTATGTGTATGTATGAATCTAGGCATGCCTATTTGTATCCTGATAAGCAAAAACAAGAAGAAGAAAAATCACAGTGGTAGATTCCAGTTTTACTGCTATGAGTAAAACGATGGACTGGGCCATCTGCAGGAAGAAGAGGGGCAGGGTGCAGGGGGGCCCTGCACACACCAGGATGTCCCGGCAGGTGGCTGGTAGAGCAACAGCCCCCCGTGGAACAACACCCCGCGGCCCCCACGGCTGGGCCGAAGCCTGGTGCGCTCCAGAGTGGACTTTTGTCAGTGTGCTCAGGGCTCTGATGGCCCCTCAAGCAAATTCACGCTGACTGAGCTGCCAGGACACCCATCCAATGTGTAGACCGATCCATCTGCAAACTGGGCCCTGGCTCTTGCTTAGTGACTGGCAACCCAAGGATAGCCAGCAAGGTGGATTCTCAACCACTGGACCACCAGGGAAGCCCCTGACTTTCTTTTCAGGTCATAGACTGGTGCCTTCACTTTTTGACATTATCTCTGACACATCGCAATTGAGTGCATCACAGCTGATTTTCGTTGGGGTATTCTAGTCTTTGCTAGAAGTACCCATATTAATAAATACAACCTGCAAAGTGAGCTCCTTCTATATACACCCAAGGCATCTTGTTATAGTGATTCCTATTTATTAAAGTTGCAGAATTACTTTGAAGAAACCAATAACTTCCTTTGTAAGACTCCAGAGGACTCGAGTCTACTAGACCTGGGTTCTGCTTCTCCAACTACCGAGAGATTTCCTCAGATGGAATCTCTGTGGAATAGAGCTCTGGCTTCTCTAACAAAGTTGAGTCTGGTCCCAGCCCTCTGAGCCAGCGATGCCACGCCTCCATTATATCTGAGACTCACTCCCACCCGGGGCCCCAGGAGACAAGGACAGGAATGGTTGTTGCAGCATTTTTTCCCATGAGTCAAAGATGAAAAACAGCCTTAGTGTCTCTCGGCAGCAGGAAGAACAAATCGCAGCGGATTCGTATCAAGACACGCTATTGGTTGGAGAAAATGACTGCACCATGGAGGAGGGCGTGGATGCAAATAAATCTCAAAAACAAAAAATGATGAACAAAGAAATGCAAGTCACAGAGGACGACATGGTGCAATTTTGTTAATAAAAAGTGCAAAACCAGGCCACAGTCAATACATTGATCAGGGATGTATACACAAGTGGAGACATTGTGAAAGAAGGGAGGGGGAAGGAGGAAGCAGGGGGGATGGGGAGGGCAGGAAGAGGAGGGTCTTCTTTCTGGAGTGAGGCTGTGTCCTCCCGGCTCAAGGAGACTCAGGCAGGCAGTGTGTTGGGTATAGGGGTGCAACCAGTGAGATCATCGAGATCTCAGTGTTCTTGTGTTAGAGGCTATTTAGATACACAGCACGGAGAAGGTGATGGTGACCCACTCCAGTACTCTTGCCTGGAAAATCCCATGGGCGGAGGAGCCTGGTAGGCTGCAGTCCATGGGGTCGCGAAGAGTCGGACACGACTGAGCGACTTCACTTTCACTCTTCACTTTCATGGACTGGAGAAGGAAATGGCAACCCACTTCAGTGTTCTTGCCTGGAGAATCCCAGGGACGGGGGAGCCTGGTGGGCTGCAGTCCATGGGGTCCCAAAGAGTCAGACACCACTGAAGCAACTTAGCACGCAGTCACACAAGTAGGTAGCAAGGTTTGCAAACTAGAATGCTCACATAATGGGCAGATTTTCTAGAGGAACAAAAGAAGGCAAAGGTAGTTCATAGCAGGGATGTCTGAAAAACAAATAGCATCCTGTATGTCTTCTTTTAATGAGGTATCTGTTCAGCTCTCTGGCCCATTTTTTAAATTGGGTTGTTTATTTCCTTATTGCTAAGTTTTAAGAGTTTTTCGTATCTTTTGTATATAACTTCTAGATCAGATATTTTTTGCAAACATTTCCCCCTAATCTGTGGCTTGTTTTTTCATTCTCTATCACAGACAAGATATTTTAATTTTGATAAACTTTAAGTTATTAAAAAATAACATCTAGGAGTTCTGCTCCCGAGAGAGTCCCAGAAAGTTGCTCAGAAAACAGAATAGAGGGAGTCTCGGAGCTCGCCATCTCCAGTGATCTCTACGTTGGGAAAAAACATGGAGTCTGCTCCGGCAGCCCCCGACCCCGCTGCCAGTGAGCTGGGCAGCAGCAGCTCGGACAGGGCCACTGGCTCCAGGGAGACCCCGCTGAACCAGGAATCCGCCCACAAGAGCGAGCCGCCCACCCCGGTGTGCAGACAGAGCTGTTCCAGCACCAGCAGAGGTGACTTTACAATCTCCAGACACAGACGTGTCTCTCAGAAGTGGAGTGAAGGAAGGAGAACCACATACTACAGACGATGAGCAGAGGAAAAGTTGACACTGAGAAGTTATGACGAACTTGTCGAGAATGCCAACTGACAAAGGCAGGTAAGGGAATACTTGGAGCAACGGAACAAGGACAGGTCTGAAGGGCGGGCCGATGTGCTTCCGAGGGTGTTAAGGGAATTGGCAGGCGTGTTTATAGACTCTTCTAATTAGTTTTAAAGAAATCTGAAGAAGTGGACAGAGAGGGGGAAGAGACGCCATGACGGGATGCCGCCCTTCCAGGAGCAACGAGGCCTGTATCATCCCTCATGATCGATGCCTGTCATGGGGAGGAGTGACTGCTTAAAAGTTAATGGATTTCTGAGAGTCAAATCAGAGAAGAACCAAGGGTATATGTCACAAGCTTAAAAAGTTCTCCATAAACTGCATTGCTTTTCATTTTCACTGCACAATCATAAAGCCGGTGGATGATGGTTAGAAGACCACAGTGACAATACAGCATGTACTCCCAGGAACGTTTGCATGACAAGGAGAATATATCTGAAAGGACAGGGCACCTGGCAGGGTGAACTGCCTGTAACGCTCGGTTGTGCAGGTAATGAAGCAGGGGGAAAGCAAGGCAAGTGAAATACTTTGATAATCAACAACGATGCTTCTTTCAGTGATCATATTGGTTGACTGATGCTGACAAGGGTGAAATTACTGTATTTTACCATTTTTGGCACTCATGAGCCACTTTGGATAAGCATGTTTCTACAGAAAGTGCCTCAAGATTGGTGAGCTGCTAAACTTTCTCGAGACCCCCAGGAGAATCAGTAGAACAAATGAGGCACCACTGAAAGGACCCTAGAAAATTCTAAAGCTCAATTTCTAATCTTGAGTGTGGGTGCATATTCACATATATGTAGGGCTCACTCGTGAGACTGCCATCGGTCGTGTTTTATTAGACCAAAGCCTGTTAGAGCCAGGAGGGGTCTTATGAACCATCTCATCTCCCCTCTCCCCTCATTTAAACTGGCTCTCACAGAGGTCAGAATATGCCTGAGGCCCCATTCCTGGTAGGTAACAAGGCTGCGACTAGAACACAGATCTTCTTCCTCCCTGACAGTGCTCCTTCCACTTGTATGCTGTGCCAAGATGCTCAGAAGTTCCAGTAAGTTTCTTTCCACCAGGAGATGCCCCCCTCCGAGGCTATTACGATAGGTATGCAGGTTAACCCAGCCTTAGGTGGAGATACGTTTGAAGGTCAGCACACTTTGTCTTGGCTGTGCATCAGTAGCAGAACGTTCTCAGTATTATTATTTTTTAATCTCATCAGGCCTTTTTATTATTCTTTAAAAATTAGCTAGTGGGCTTGTGGCTCTGCCAGTAAAGCCATTCAGGAGCATAGTGAAAATTCGTATGCGTCTCCTGCTTTGATTTAATAGAAAGTAAAATAAGGGACATAGAGTGGGGCATCCTGTTCTTGGAGCCTCTAAGCTCTCTGGAGCTGGAGGCAGCCAGCCCTAGCTGTGCAGTGGGGGAGGATGTCTCTCAGCAGCTGTCATCTTTCCTCAAGGCAGAGGGTTTGTCTGGGCCTTTTATGGGGATGCTCCTGAGCAAGTCTGCAAATGGAATACTATGTAGTCAGTAAAACTCACGTTGTGGTGGAAGATACTTGGGATCTTGTGCTTGTGAAAAGTCACAGCTTTCATAGTAGTGTGCATGGAATAGGATCATTTTTATAAAAACTTGTGTGTGTGTGTGTGTTAACATGGGCCCAAATGTACATAAATGATGAAAGGATAAGGTGGTCATCTCTGGATAGTGGGTTTATCTATGAGTTTCTCTTTCTCTGTGCCCTTCTCTATTTTCTGAGTTTCCTGCCTTAATGTGTGCATTATTTTTGTAACTGGAAAAAAAATAAATCTAATTTTTTTTGAAAAAAAAAAACATCTAGAATGGTTAAAGAAGAACAATGGAATGAATAATACCAACTATCATACCAAGTTAGTGAAGTAAGTCAGACGGAAAGACAAATGTTTTATGATATCACTTATATGTGGAGTCTGAAAAAGTAATACAAGTGAATTTATTTACAAAACAACTAGACTCACAAATGTAGAAATCAAGTTTATGGTTATCACCAAAGGGGGAAGAAGGGACAATAAATTAGGAGCATGGGATCAGGAGACACGAGCTGCCATGTATGAAACAGATGAACGACAGGCGCCTGCTGTGCAACAGGGACCTGCACTCAGTACCTTGTAATAAACGCTAAGGGAAGAGAATCAGAGGAGGATTAGACGTGTATCACCACCTCACTTTCCGTACATCTGAAACATTGTAAATCGGCTTCGCCAGCAACCAAAGAAACACACGGCTTCTAGAAGAAGGCTTAGGGCCGGCACGAGCCGGGGCTGCTCTCAGCCACCTTCCAGGTCCCAGCTCACATCACACACTTCGTGTAGTCGGCACACTGCTCGGGAACTCTCCGACGGCGGGACAGGATGGGGCAGGCCTGCGGGAGTCTTAGTTCTGATACAAGGAAAGGAGGCCACAGGAGGCGGCGCCCCAGAGGGTGGGTGATCGAGTCTGCCCCCTTGGCTCCACGTGTGAAGGTCAGTGTGTGACCGCGGACGTGAGAGGGGAAGCACAGCGGGCGTCAGGGCAGCTCTCAGCATCAACACGGAGCGGTGGTATCAGGCCAACCACGAAGGAAGAGGCTGACGAGCTACTGCTTGTCTTCACCTCAGGAGCCACTCCTCAGAGAGGTGGGGGGGACCCTGCGGCCACTCCCCAACACTTCCGTTAACTTTAATCCTTGCAGAGCTCTTCATAGCTTCTCCCGATTTTAGGGTCTGTTGCTGTGTTTGTTTATTGCTGGTCCTCCACCCTCCTCCCTCCCTGGAGTCCCTGCCCCTGGAGAGTCAACTTTGTCCCCTTAATTTCTGAGTCAGAGTAGCATCCTGTGAAGGCTCCCTCCATGAGAATAACATTCAGACATCCAACAACATAGCCTCAAACAGAGCTGCAAGAAACAGCTTTTTCTAGTTACCCAGGAAGACAGATAAGATGCTGGTAGCTGTAATCTCTGTCTCTCCGTCTCTCCAGCCCGCTCCTAATTACTAAGAATAGGCAAAAGTTTCAAACTGCCTCCTTAAAAGTTTCTTGGTCCTGACTAATAAGTAACGTTTCAAGGGTCCATGTCCAAGCCTCTCCTGTGCATTTGGAATTTAGACAAAACATGGATATTTTCTTGGGTGTTTAGAAGAATTCCCTTTCTCCTCCCTGGAGGAGTCAGGAGACATTTCCAGAGGAGCCCTGGGAAGTGATCTGCTAGTCCAGACCCGGCACCAGTGACGTGGGGCTTTCTGAAGCGCTTGTTTGCCGGTCCCCGCAGGACGAACACAAGCTTTCTCCTCATACCTGCCGGGCATCTGGGCCAGGTATCCCTGCGCAGCCCCTCCACTCTGACGGGAAGAGCCTCTCTCCCGCAGGAGGAACAGGTAGGAGCGGCGGCCCATCCCCGCTGCCAGCAGGCTGAGTTCCTCTGGCCGCTAAACCAGGAAGCTCATAAAAAGACTTATCTCTGGGTAACCCGTGCCTCCCATTTCCACCCGCCTGGCGCCTGGGAAAGGACAACAAAGGGGTGTAGAGAACAATGCCCGTCTGTAAGGCCAAGCCTGCCGCGGAGTCATGGGAACCCCAGGGGCTCTGTCCTTCCCTGCCTTGGCCCCGTGCCCGGGCGGGGGCCAGGCGTGCTCCTTGGTAGACCAGATGGCCCTGGTGGCCATGGTTTGCAGTCTTACCCATGTTTTTCTTAAACTCTTTTAAGAGAGCATTTTATTTCTTAGAATACTGCTGATGTCATGACTCTAGAATAACTGTGCCACCTCCTCCCTGGATGGAGCTGAAGACAAATCCCGTGGAAGGTCACTCCCTGCCCCTCACCTCCATCCTGACCACCCCTCCACCAGGTGGAATTCTCCATCCAAAAGAGCACTGCCCTAGGGTCAGGAGGTGGCCACAGGCCCCCCTGGTCTGCCTGAGCCTCAACAACTATCCATGGAGTCACCTCTCTCACGACAGCCTGTCCTGACAGGCCCCTTGGGCAGGTGAGTGTCCAGGTGAGTCCCTAAGGTGGCCCCTGCCCTTCTTCCCTCCCCTGCAACCCATCCCACCATGGCGGAGTTACCCGATATTCTTTTCTTTACATTCCCCATTTGCTGTTTCATTGGAGGTTTGCCACCAACCTGAGAAGTACACAGATACCTATTTTTATCTCTCCTTTATGGATAAATTAGCTGATGTACAGCTTTGTTTAAGGCCGTTATCAATCACTGGCTGAGAGAGGACTTGTGACCCTTGCCTCCTGTCCTGAGGCTGTTTCTATTCTATAACCAGCTCAGAATCACTTCCCCAGGTTTTAGGTCCCAATGCATTTCACAGTCCCCATCACACTATTAGTGATAAAAAGGGCGTCGGGTGTACCCACGGCCCACCCCTCACGAGGGAAGTGAGCTCCATAGATGGCTCCGGGATGGCACAGGGCGGGTGGCCGAGACTGGATGAGGTGGTTGGGCTGGCCGCCCGCTCCGTCTCACCCCAGGCCTGGCCGCTGCTGCCAGGCCCTCTGGCACTGGGCATCCAAAGCCTTTGCTCTCTAATTTCTCTCCTCCCCGCCAGGGCACCAGGCAGGCCTTGTGTCCTGGGCCTCATATCCTCTGCCTGGCTCCTGTGTCAACCAGCTTCCTCTGAGGAGGGCAGCCGCAGGAAGGGAGCGGGAGAACTCCACACAAACAGAGGGTGTGGGGAGGGAGTGAGATGAGAGTGGAGAGAGAAACACGGCGACCATCCCGGTCTCCAAGGACGCAGGGGCGCAGGAAAATCCGTCGTTTCTGATTACGGGTTCAGTCTGGGAAAACTCATAAAGTGAGAAAAGAAAAGGTGTTCGTTTGGTAAAATCACCACCAATTGGAGCTGATGAAGCACAACGCTGTCGCCCGGGTCTGCTGACTGCACATCCCCATGGCCGCCCTGCGCGTCATCCCCGCTGCCGTCGCCCGGGCCTGACGACCACACATTCCCTTGGCAACCCTGCGTGTCATCGGGAGTGACAGACGGACCTCAGTGTTGGTTACACTATGTGAGGACGGTTATCTGTCTGCTCGGAGGACAGTGTGGCCAGAGCTTTGGGGTTAGAAGGGATGCAAAAAAGAGCCCTATTTACAGCAAACTGAAGCTTAATTAACACTACTATCTGTTATACTGGGCTTCCCAGGTGGGGCCAGTGGTGAAGAATCTTCCTGCCAATGCAGGAGACAGAAGAGACAAGGGTTTGATCCCTGGGTCAGGAAGATATATAGGAAAGTTGTTAAGAGAGTAAATCCAAAGAGTTCTCATTACAAGGAAAGAATATACTTCTTTCTCTTATTTTTATCCATATGGTGATGGATTTTCACCACTAAGTTTATTTCAGTCATTTCATGCTGTATATGAATCTAATCATGGTGCTGTACACCTTTTATTGATACAATGTTGTATCAATCATTGTATGTCAGTGATAGTGGTTTCTCTGATGGCTCAGTGGTAAAGAACCCGCCTGCTAATGCAGGAGATGACGGTTCACTCCCCGGGTCGGGAAAATCTAGTGGAGAAGGAAATGGCAACTCACTCCAGTATTCTTCCCATGGACAGAGGAGCCTGGCAGGCTGCAGTCCTTGGGGTCGCAAAAGAGTCGGACACAACGACTAAACAGCAGCAACATGTCAACGATATCTCAATAAAACTGGAGGAAAGCTCTCACACACCCAAATATGAGACGTAAAAGGGCAAACCATGGACTCAGAAAAAAAATCTGAAACAAAAAAATTGTCTTGAGTCCTGCCTGTGCCCCTCTCCTCTGGTCTCTGATGTGAGGCCCAGCAGGTAGCCACAGGGCCGCGGAGGCTGATGATGAGCCCTGGCCAAGCTCTAAAGGAGCAAGAAGTGAGACACTCACTTCTAGAGCAAGGGCCGAGGGTGACCCTCAACCAGGCGGGCTCCTGAACCATACCCGGGAGACTTCCGCGGGCTCCCTAGCTCTGGGCTCCTCTCACGTTTCCTTAAAGAGCTCCGCATTGAAAAAGAAAAACATACTGCGTGGAAACAGAGATGGGGTCACATGAAAAAGCCAAATCCCGCCATCCTCCAAGTCAGCTTACTGGTGGGAAGACAAAGACGCAGCCAGGCATTCTGTGTTCACTTTGAACACGTGCTTACGAGTCTTTTTCTGGCCCCCTTGTCTCTCCCTCCTCATCCTTCCCCCAGACACAAAATATCTGCAGACCACAAATAAACATCTCGTGAGACAGCTCAGGTTTTCAGCATCAGTGCCTTGCACAGCTCTGATCTTGTTTTAAAAGCTTTTGTGACCACATGAGCCAGCAATTCCACTGCTAGGTATGCACCTAAGGGAACTGAAAACGGATGTCCACACAAAAGCTGGCCCATGAGTGTTTATAGCATCATTATTCATAAGAGCCCAGAGATGGAAAAAACCTGAATGTATCAACTGACGGACGGATGAAGGAAGTGTGGTATATCCACACAATGGAATATTATTTGGCAATAAAAAGAATGAAGTAACAACGCATGCTACAACAGGAGTGAGCCTTGAGATCCAGATCCTAAGTGAAAGAAGCCAGACACAGAAGACCACGTAGTATTTGATTCCATTTACAGGAAATGTCCTGAAACGGAAAAATCTATAAAGACAAAGAGTAGGTTAGCAGCCGCCAGGAGCTGGGGGTGGAAGGCAGGGAGCAGTTCAAGGCTTGGAGATTCCTTTCAGAGGTGATGAAAATGATCCCTAATTAACTACTATGGTGATGGTTGTTCAACTCTGTGAATACGCTAATCACTGAATTGGAGGCTGTTATGTGAGTGGACTGTATGGTATATGAACTATATCTCAATTAGGTTGCTTTTGAAAAGTTTTAGCTATTTTGAAAGTGAAAGTGTTAGCCGCTCAGTCGTGTCCAACTCTTAGTGACCCCATGGACTACAGCCTTCCAGGCTCCTCTGTTCATGGGATTCTCCAGGAAAGAATACTGGAGTGGGTTGCCATTCCCTTCTCCAGGGAATCCTCCTGACCCAGGGATTGAACTCAGGTCTCCTTCATTGCAGGTACATTCTTTACCATCTGAGCCACCATTTTATCCACAAGTAAATCAATAAACCTCACACACACACATACGCACAAATGGTGGAGCAGCTCTGAGCTGGAGCAAGAGAGGAATTTAAGGGTGACCCCAGCTCGGAGGCAGCCAGGTCTATAGTCCATGTGGAAGGCAAACATCTGGGTCAGCGACCTGGAGTCCAGAGAGGCCTGCCAAGCAGCGGGCACAGGCTTGGGAGGGCCCTGCTGACCTCTGACCTTCAGTGACAACCACGTAGTCAGGTGCTGGGGAGCCAGATTGGGGAGGAGCGAGCCCTCAGAGGAAACCAGAGCCACTATGGGAGCCAGACTCACATCTCAGGAGAAAGCAGCTCTGTCCTTCTGTCCCCTCGGGCTGGGCTGGCTCCTCTCTTCCCCCGACTTGCTGCCCGCTCTGGGCTTGTGCTCTGCATTCTGGTTCTCTGGTGGCCCGGATTGCTCACCCAGGAAGAAGGCAGAAACTTCCTATCACCTAGGTAGAGTTTGGTCAGCCAGGGGCTGCTCTCTCACTGGGGGTCACGGGTTGAATGGTGAACACCCCGCTCCAAGGAGTATGTTCATGTCTTGACCCCAGGGACCTGTGTGACCTTACTTGGAAAAAGGATATTTGCAGATGTGGTTAAGTTAAGGATCTTTACTTGAGAACATCCTGGATTATCCAAGGTAAGTAAGTGTTAGTTCCTCAGTCGTGTCTGACTCTGTGATCCCATGGACTGTACCCGCCAGGCTCGTCTGTCCATGGGATTCTCCAGGCAAGAATACTGCAGTGGGTTGCCATTTCTTCAGGGCAATCTTCCTGACCCAGAGATTGAAGCCAGGCCTCCCTCAATTCAACAGCAGGTGTCCTTATTGGAAGAGGGGAAGACGCACTCCAGCGGGAGCCAAAGCAAAGACAGAGCAGAGGGGGCGATAAGGAGCCGCAAGTCACGGGCTGCCAACAGCCCCCGCACGCTGAAGAGGCGAGGAAAGGAGTCTCTTCTAGAACCTCTGAAGGGAGCATGGCCCCACTGACACCTTGAGTTTGGACTTCTGGCCCTCAGAACTGTGAGAGAATAAATTTCTGTTGCTTCAAGCCCCCCAGATTGTGTGCATTTATTACAGCAGCCCCGGGAAGCTATACACTGGGGAACTGAAGACCAGCGTAATGGACAGATTTGCTCCCCCAGCCTCCTGCTACGAGCGTCTCATGGTCCATCCTAACCCCAGACAGAGGCAAGAGCCTAGTAGCCAGAACTGACCATTCGGAGAGCCCCGTCTCCTCAGCGGCCAGTGATTGGTCCAGGAGCGACTCGTGACCCACGGCTGTCCAATCAGAGCCCTTCCCAGATTTTTATATGATTGAGAAGGTGAGAGTTTACACGTCTCTTTCCACTGGGACTGCTAAGCTGGCGCATGAGGAGCCTAGGGAACTGGAGGACATTTCCGTGCTGTCTGGAGAAAGCTGGTGTGCGGCACGTAGGAAGAGGCCGGGTTCGAGAGTGAGGATAGCCGAAGGGGTTTAAACTTCTGAGTCCAGCTGCCCCTGGGGCCCAGTCCACCGTTCCTATGGTTTGCTCTGTGAAGCTGAATCTTTCTGCCCAGGCTAGACAAAACTGGATTCTGGCTGAACTCTGGACAAAACTCAAACTAACACAACAGATTTAGAGCAACTGCTACGTCCCCGGGCAGAGCAGGGCTTCTCGGAACAGGCTTTACTGCATTGCCTGCATTTTTTTCCATTTCAGCAAAGGTCTGAGGACAAGATCAAGGACTAGCGTTGCTCTGTATTGAAGAAAAGAGGAGAAAGCCACGTGCTTGAGAAAAATGGGTCTCCTTGATCCTTGCAGCATCAGTCAGAATGTCCAAAGGACTCAGTGGAGAGCATTTCAAGCGGGAGAATGTTCGTTCCTGTGTGGTGGAGCCTGGGAAGAGAAGGAGAAGAAAAGACTCGGGCAGGGAGCCGAGGCAGGGTGGGCATGGAGGTCCTGGCTGCCTTTCACAACCACACGAGGCCGCGGAGCCAGCCCGGCCCTGGCCCCCAGATCACAGTGACGCCTGAAATGTCTTTCAGGCTTTTCCTTTCCTTTCAGGTCCTTTTGGGTTCTTCAGCCCATATGTTGCTAATTTTCCCTCTTTTCAAAGCTCCCTGTTGCATTTCAAGTCAGAAGGCATCCCATTCATTGCTTCTGAATTTGAGGGGGAGGAAACTGCAAAGGTTAGCAGGCCTTTTAATACAGAACATAGATGAGTTGGGCCGGGCGTGAACATGTGAGTGCGTGTGAGCACACACGTGGCTTATTTCCTGCCTCCAGCCAGTCTTCAGTTCCATCACGCAGGACCGTGGGAACGACTTGAGCAGCACCTCTTAGAACGGTTCCTCACATCTTCCAGGAAGGGGCTTCTTCCCCAAAGTCGCCTTTTGTAGTTCTCTGCGTCTGCCATGCAGCCCTCGACTGAGCTAATTACCAGTTAGCAAGTGGCTGCTTGAACCGGTCACGCACTAGAGGCCGTGTGAGGCTCTGGTGTGCTAGGGGACTGTTTCCTCATACCGCCTCTTACCTTTCCAAGTGGCAGAGGGGTCCTCTCTCGCCAGAGATAGGGCAGACAGGAGGCCTTTCCAATTAAGGCAGCGACAAAGAAATGGTGGACGACTGGTCTTTCAACGAAGTTCAACAGCAAGAGGGTTCGTGGAGAAGCTGAAGCTGGTTGCTGTCCTTCATCTAAAGGAAAAGTTGATTTAGAGAAAGAGAACGTGTGGGATGCAAGGAAGCCCTTGGCTTCCTTCAGGCATCGTCACGGAGTTTCCAACCTGCCCATGGTCCCAGGGGAGGGTGTGTGGGTTTGGATGGATCCTACTCAGGAGAGGTGGCTTAGCGTGCGTGCTGGGAAAACACAAAGGTGGCAGAGGTCATTCGTTTTCCTCAATAGGGCTTTGTTTTTTCAGTAACAGAGAAAAAGAAAGTAATGACACCAAAGAGCTGATGGTGCTCATCTCCAAGCAAAGTTAACAAAATTCACTATAAACAGGACTTTGATTTCTGAACCCAAAATGGGGGCAAGCGGTCTTATGACTAGGCGTATATGTGGAAACTAGGTCTTGAATCTGACTGTCCCAGAAATGATAGGATAACCGTTTCTCAGCTATGGGCAGGTTTGCCCTCCCCAGCACCCCGTCTCCAACCAGGGAAAATTGGCAACAGAGATGTTTTTAACTGTCATGACTTGGGGAGGTTGAAGTGGGAGGGAGAAACCCTGAGTATAGGTGATATAATTGTAACAACCATTGTAACCATCCTGGCTTACTTTAATCCACTGGCAGGTTAAAAGTGTCCCCCTTTCCTAAATTATGACTGCATTTCTCACTGAAGACTGTGGATGACTCTCCTCTCTCTCTCTCTCTTTTTTTTTTGGCCTCCTCCCACTTGGCAGGATCTTAGTTCCCCGACCAGGGATCGAACCTGTGCCTCCTGCATTGGGAGCACTGAGTCTTAACCACTGGGCTGCCAGAGAAGTCCAGCCTCTTCTCTTAATAGGAACATTTCTTTCTACAACTCTCCTTTCCGAAATGATGAAGGTAAATCCCTTTCAATCATGATTCATCTCTATTCCCATCACATCTTATTGGGCCAGAAGTGAACAGCTGACCCATGCCAGGCCACTCAGATTCTTCTCCCAACACTTTATAGCTAAACAGGAAAGAGTCTGTTAGCCAGGAAAGGATAGGACATGACACAGTAGAATCTTTGTGGATTAAAAAAATGCATTCCTTGCTCACGTGCTCATTCCTAGCATTTCGAGCCAGGGTGCCAGGGTGAGGGTGGGGGTGGGGGGGGGTGGGCAGAGCGGTTCTCTGTCCACAGAATCTCTCAGGCCCCAGAGATGTCAGAGGCTCATCCACCTTAAGACAGAAGGTCACTGTCACCTCCACTTGAGGTTCCCAGGCCTACCAGGTGGGGGAAGGACCCCCAAAGGCGCTCACTGCTGCTGTTTAGTCACTCAGTCGCGTCTGACTCCTTTGCGACTCCCTGGACTGTAGTCCTCCAGGCCCCTCTGTCCATGGGATTTTCCCAGCAAGACTACTGGAGTGCACTGTCATTTCCTACTCCAGGGAATCTTCCCCACCCAAGGATTGAACCTGAGTCTCCTGCATTGCAGGCAGATTCTTTACCATCTGAATCACCTGGGAAGCCTTTGGTTTCTTAATTATTTCTTTTTAGTCACTCAGTTGTGTCCAACTTTTTGTGACCCCATAGACTGTAGCCCACCAGGCGTCTCTGTCCATGGAATTCTCTAGGCAAGGATATTGGCATGGGTAACCACTCCCTTCTGCAGGGGATCTTCCTGACCCAAGGATCAAACCCAGGTCTCCCATATTGCAGGCAGATTCTTTACTGTCTGAGCCACCAGGGAAGCGGGGGTTTTTTTATCCTGTATTAGGGATATTAACCCTCTGACTTGTGTCCTAAATATTTTTCCCATTTGTGTTTTACTTTTTACTTTGTTTATGGCATCTGTCATACAGAAGTTTTTAATTTTTATGTTGTCACATGTTTCAATCTGTTTCTTTATTGTTTGTAGCATTTGTGCCATGCTTAGAAGTTTCCATCCAAAGAGTTACAAATATTCACCCGTGCTTTCTTCTAGTACTTTTAAGACTTTATTTTTTACATTTAAAGCATCTGGAATTTATTTGGGGGAAAGATGCCACTTTTTTCCCCAAAAGGCTACCCAGTTGCACCAATAGCATTCAGTAGGTTATTTTACTCCATTCGTTAGAAAATACCCTTTAACAGAGTCTGAATTTTGAAATTTACATTGGTTTATTTTGGACACTCTAGTCTGTTCCATTAATCTGTCTTTTCTTTCCTAGTATGACACTGTGTACATCACTGTAATTTTATAGCGTGCTGTATTATCTGAGAGGGCTCTTGACCCTTCTATAATTTTTTTCTTTTGAAGGATTTCCTGGTTATTCTGATGTTTCTATACTTCCTCATGATTCAGAGGGTTTATCAAGCACCCAAAACTCTCATTGAGATTTTTAAAATTTTATTTTTAACTTAAGGATAATTACAATATTGTTTTGGTTTCTGCCATACTTCAACATGGATCAGCCATAGTTTACATATGTTCCTTCACTCTTGAGCCTCCCTCCCACCCCATCCCACCTCTCTAGGCTGTCACAGAGCCCTGGTTTGAGTTCCCTGAGTCATACAGCAAATTCCCACTGGCTATCTAGTTTACATATGTTAGTGTATATGTTTCCGTGATACTCTCTCCATTCACAATTGAGATTTTATTTAGTGCTAAGTTTTCAGAATAATCTAGGGATAAAGGACCTCTGAACAATATTGTCTCTAGCTTCCCTTGTAGCTCAGCTGGTAAAGAATCCGCCTGTAATGCAGGAGACCCCGGTTCAATTCCTGAGTTGGGACGATCCCCTGGAGGAGGGCATGGCAACCAACTTTAGTACTCATGCCTGGAGAATCCCCACAGACAGAGAAGCCTGGCGGGCTACAGTCCATGAGGTTGCAAACAGTCAGACACGACTGAGCCACTAAGCACAATATTGCACCCACATATTCAAGAACAAAGGATGTCTCTCCATTTTCTCATCCTCCTTAGGTTTTTCAGTAGAAGGTAAACACTTTACTCCTCTAAGTTCTGCATGACTCCTGTTAAATTTATCACTAGCGTTTTATATTTCATTGATATTCATTATATTTTCTGTTTGATTATTGTTTGCATGAGGTATTTCATTAAAAGGGAAGACGATGGGATTAAAGGAGGAAGAAAGAGAGACAAAACCACAGTTGATCAGCACGGTTTTCCCTGAGCCTGTCTTCCTAAGAGATTCCAGAGAAGGTTCAGTTCATTATAATGATGTCCCCAGAGGAAAGACCATAGGATCAAGGACATCAGTTTCAAGACAGGAGAGAGGGAAGAAGCAGATACAGCGCTCCCTACCATTCTAACTTTTGAGGGGCTGTGAGACCGGGACCAAAGGACCCTGGCAGCGCCTTCCGGAAGTCCTCTTCCTTTGCCTAGCAAGACCCGGCCTCCCACTGGCTCTCAGGACAAGCCCCGCCCCTTCCGGTGGGCGGGGCCGGCTGTTTGGACTGGGCCGTCGTCGGCTGTTTCCCTCTCTTGGCTGCCTTTTAGGATAACCTGCGCCTCTGAAGGGGTCTGGCATCTCTCTGACACACACGTTTGCTTAAAGATTTACATTTTCGATCTCCTCGCCCATTTTCTGACTGCATAAAAGAGAATTGTAAATGTTTAGAAAAATCAAAGTTCTTCTTAGACACCCGCAGCTTCAAGGAGACAGTTTCTTTAATTCATGCCAAGAAGAGGCTGAAGAAACGAGGTGGGATCACCTGGCCCTTTTCTTGCTGAAGGTTTCCAGCCTTTATTCCCTCTCAGTCTTGGAGTAGCCTCAAGTCCTCAGGGCAGGTTGGAAGCGTGTCAGACTGGGGCAGGCGGGGACCCCACGCTGGACCCAGTCCCGGAGAGAGGCCCTGGGGAAGGAGGGCTAGAGCATCAGCCACTGCCGAGGGTCCGAGGACACCAGCCTGCCCAATACCTGGGTCAGACGCTGGGCAGCGAAGCAGATGGCCCGCTCCTTGCCCTGCGGCGCAGCCTCTTTGCAGACCCCACCTGTGTTCTGCCATCCTTCTCTGCCTGTTCTCTCCCTTTTGTCTGTGGCGTGACCACAGCTCTGCATAGGTATTTGGGGTTGAGGCTTCGAGCTTTTGACAAATAACAAACGTTTAAATGTTCGTTAATTCACACCCAGAAAAGCATGACCTCAGTTATCATCTCCATTTCTTCTTTCAAAGAAAAAGAAAGGCAAATGCAAAGAATCTCAGGGTTATCCCTAAAGTAGAAAGTGGAAGTCGAGTGCACTTGATAATTATAAGTAGAGACAGTCTATGCTTTTGGCTCATTAGAAAGGAAACTTGCTAAGTTATAGATGAAGAATAAGGCTTCCAGGCTGAGTGATGCTTGTCTGTGGATCACTGGGGACCAAAAGCCATGGGTTTAGCTGACTGCACAATCCTCCACAGGTTCTCAACCCCTGACTTTCCAACCACCCTGGCCAGATTGCTAAATGAGTGACACTCCTCAGTTCCATTTAATTTATTTAATGAAAGTTCACATTTCTTTACCTAAAGAAATCTATGGTGGGACTTCCCTGGTGGTCCAGTGGTTAAGAATCCATCTGCCAATGCAGGGGACATGGGTTCGATGCTTGGTCTGGGAAGATTCCACTTGCTGCAGAACAACAAATCCCAAGTGCTGCAACTATTGAGCCCAGCGTTCTAGACCCCAAGAGCTGTGAGTACTGAGGCCCACGCACCTAAAGCCCATGCTCCAAAACCAGAGAAGCCACTACAATAAGCAGCCCACCCATCACAACTAGAGAGCAGCCCCCTTACTGCAACTAGAGAAAGCTGGCACGCAGCAACGAAGACTCAGCACGGGAAAAAATAAACAAATAAAATTAAATAAAAAAGAAATCTATACTGTTTCCCCTATCACACCACCACTCAACCATTGGAAATGGAAAACTCCATCCCATGAAGCGGATTCCTTCTTTTAAATGCCCCACCAGACCCTTTCAGAACAGTCTGAACTCTAACGAATGAGATGTTTCCTGTCTCTTGCCTTCCAGTTAAAGGCTGAGGGCCACCTTCTGGTTTCCCCGGGTCCTATCTGGCCCATTTCTGCGTCTTGCCTTCTGTGTCGAAGGAGGACCCTAGATGCCGACTTCATCCTTCGCGATGGACGAAGAGACCCACCTCTCCAGTGCTTTTCCGTGATACACACAGTCCTCTGGAATGTTCCAGAAAAGCATATGCAAAAATTCCAGAAAAGCATATGCAAAAATTCCAAGCACTGAATTCCAGCCCTGACTGCACATACTCGGAGAGGCATTCACCCAGGGCTCCCAGAGACCCTGGGTGAGACCCTGGGACTGTTTTGGATGACGTGGAGACCTGGGTTGGGTCTCACCAGGGCAGTAAGCTTGGAAACAGGAGAGTGAAAGAGAAAAGAATTCTGGACAAGGAGCCAGCTCTCCTCCCCGGGACAGTTCACAGTGCACTTCCTTTCTGACCCACCGACACGCCATTCATGGAGCCCCATTTATTGTGAGCTTCTGACCCTCTAAGTCAGCCTATAAAAATGAGAACATCTGGGAATTCCATGGCGGAGTAGTAGGGAAAGCAGCTTTGTGGGCTCTCGCTTTCTCCCAACCTCGTAACCTTTTATGGCTTCACAGATCATTGTCTCACTCCACCACTGCCCCCACCCCCCGCCCTCACCCCCACCTCCACCCCCACCCCGCCTCCCATTGCCATCCTTTTTCTCTCATAGGTCCTGTGGGAAACTTCCTGTGGTGGGGGTGGGGGGCATTCACTGCTTTGGGAACGGCTGCTGGACTGTGATCATCTCAGCAGAATGCCCAGCTGGGACCCTCGGCCCCACCCGCCCCGCGCATTCCCTCCTCTGGCTCCAAGTGGAGCAATTTTCAGCCCAGCCAGAGTGAGGCCTGGGGATCTTTCCTTGGTTTCTGCATCTCATCTACTGTGCGTTCCCTGGAACCATCGGGGGATGGGAGCCAGGTAGCAACAATGCAGTGAGTCTCTGAGACCAAAAGATAATTGAAAATCCCCAGGCAGTCCGTTCCCTTTGGCCCCGAGTTCACATATGGTCAGCACATTAGGGCCCTCATCCAACAGAGCAGCTCGGGACACGGGGGGTGGGGGTGGCTTCTGTCATTCACGCCGGTGCCCTTCCCCCAGGGACTGGGCAGTCAGGGCTCTGTGCACCTCTGATCTGTTTCGGGCTTGACCATGCCGCTGGTTTTAACCCAATACCTGAAGTCCTTTCTAGAATGCTCCGCAATCAAGCAGATAAAGTAGCTGTCTTCATGAGTGATCACTTCCAGACCCAAAGAAGAGAAACTCATGTGTTTGAAATGCCTGCCATTCTTCTCCATTTCACCATAAAGTAGCCCATTTAATTTTGCACAATACTGTTTGATAACAACCATGTGTGTGTCTTCTGTATTTATATACTCAGGAAAGGACCTACTTGGTCAATGTGAGATAATTTCACAAGAAAAATGGAACCAGATGCGACTCCTTTTTATTTGGCTCTTCAAACTCCAGCGATCTAATTCCCAGGGTCAGTCTTTACTTGAGTTTTCTGTTACCTTGCAGAAGAGGATCCTTTTACACGACAAGTTTGCTTTTCCCAGGTACCTGGCAAGCAGGAGTGAGCAAAAGATTTAAAGGAGTTGGTTCTCAGCTTAGCAGTTTCCAGCATTTCCAGACTGGAGATTCAGTGGGCTGGAAGTTTCGTCTTCTGGAATAGAACACGTCTGCCTGCTAGTAGGCTGATCCACTTCAATTAAGCCAGTCTTCCAACTACCCAGAATATACAAGCACTTTGGGCCTGAAACACAAGGTCAAATAGTGCTAAGATGACTCATTCAAAACTCCAAAGCAAAGGAATTGGGCAGGGCTGACATTAGAGAAGAGTGGGCTGTTCTCTCTTCATCTCATTTCCTCTTTTTTCTTTTATCTCCATCCCAGTTTGTGCCCATCAGCCGGCCATGGGCAGTGGTACAGTCTGTGCACTGTACAACAGTGCTCGTCCAGGGGAGCGAATGGGGGTTGAAATCCAGTCCCAAAATGGTGTGTGTGTTACATCATGGACCCCAGGCTGGGGTCCATCTACCTAGAGGAAGAGACATCCTTTCTCCACCTTGGACTAACTGCTCACTGAGTTGGTAACTCAGGCAGCATCTAGATAGAAGAGCTACATCTATCTAAGAAGCTGAATGTGTTACTGGTGTCTTGAACGCATGACAGCCTGAAAGATGAATATGCAAATGCCAGCGTGTGGGCCTCTGTTCCTACCCCATGTGCATTCGTACTTTTCAATAGGCCACATTCTGTGCTCTGCCCTGTCTTTGGGAGGCCCCAAGGCGAGTCATCAGGAAACCTTTAGATCCTTAGTAGCTGTGTGGCCCTTGCACCATGACCCTTTCTGTGGCAGACATCACTAATCGATCCTGGAATTCTTTCACGCTGAACTCCGACTGGTCTCACTTCTGCACCCAGTGGAGCACCTCCTCAATCTCTACCAACTGAACAGAGCTGATGTACAAGGGTGAGCAATCTGCCATCCATCTCAGCCAGCTACCACCACGACAGTGATGCATAGCAAGACACCCGAAACTCGGTGGCTTAAAGCAAGCAGAGTGCATTGTGTTTTTAAACTGTTTACTTATTTGTTTACTTTTGGCTGTCCTGGGTCTTTGTTGCTGCACGTGGGCTTTCTCTGGTTGTGGTGAGCGGGCTTCTCACTGCAGTGGCTGCTCTTGCTGCGGAGCTCGGGCTCTGGAGGGCAGGCTCAGTGGTAGTGACCCCCCAGGGTCTAGGGCGCAGGCTCAGTAGTCGTGGCGCCTGGACTTAGTTACCTCTCTGCATGTGGATTTTTCCTGGACCGGGGATTAAACCTGTGTCTTTAATTGGCAGGCAGATTCCCAACCTCTGGACCACCAGGGAAGTCCAAGAACTGTTTATTCGTGTTCAGCCATCTTGGGGCATCTGGGGTGTGAGTGGCCTGGGGTGAATCTGGCCGGGAATGCTCTCCTTCGAGCTGAGGCTCAGATCTGCCCAGTGTGTGTCCATTCTGGGGCCTGGGTCAGCCAGAGGTCCCTCTTCTCACGTTGAGAGCAGAGGCCCCGAGGGCAATATCGGCCACACGAGCGCATTTTTAGTCTCTGCTTGTGTCTTGTTCCCTAACATTTCATCAGCCAAAGTCTGTGATGCAGCAAAGCCCCAGATCAAAAGGCAGAGGATGCCCCTCCTAGGCTGAGACCAAAGCGAGGGCTCTGACCACGCCCTGGCCCCACCACAGTATCTCCATCCTCGGCAAAGGGGCGGGGTCACGTCAAATCCCGTCTGCTGCAAGGTCCCCTTTAACAGCATCGTTACACCCACCTTCCCTAGCCAGACAGTCCACCTCTTGGCTCAGGTGGGTGGATAGAAACTTCAGGGTCCGAGAGGCGGGGCGAGAGCGCTCCTGTGTCCCGTCTGGCTGCTGAAGCTGAGGGTGGATGACAGTTAAAACGGACCTGAGACAGATGCTGACTCTAGCAAGGGGTGCACAGGAGCGGCTGGGGGGCCAGGTGGGCTCCAAGAGCTGGGCTTCAAGGTGTGTGATTTGGAAGAAATGAAATAGTGATGGAGAAACAGCAGCCATGATGGTGGATCAGGACGGGTCCCCTGACCGGAAATAACCGTGGGCCGGAAACCCCTGCTTTTCATTTTCACTCATCAAAAGCCACACACCCCTTGAGGCCACAGCATCTTATCCCCACCATCAAAGGTGAACCCGGAAAATTACAGAGCTGAGGCTCTGCCCTCCAGGAGTTCATGATCTGAGACACACAGGCAGCAACTCTAGGGAGGAAAACATAAACAAAGAACCAAGCTGGTGTGAAGCAGACAGATGGTGGAGGGAATTCCAAGTGTAGATGAAGAAAAGCAGGGGTCAATCCAGGCGGGCTCCCTGGAAGTAGGGGCATTCAGGAGTTTCTTATGGAGGGGAGTACTGTCATCCCAGAACAATGATGTGACTTCACCGAGGCTGCGGACGTGGAAGTGGAGCGTGGGGAGAGAGGGCTTCGGCTTTAGGGTCAGCTAAGGGGAGGGGGCGGGAGGGGGATTGCAGAGGATGCTCTGTACGCAGTCAGCCTTGTAGCTCAGTGCAGGGTTTAGAACTCTGCGCCAGCTTGACAAGAACTCTTTAAGAGGGCTTGTAAGGACTCCTCTTAGAAAAGTCTGGCAGGCTCTTTTTTTTGGTCATCAGAGGTATTTTTATTTCTGCTTTTAATTGGGGTATAATTCCTTTACCATGTTGTGATAGTTTCTGCCGAACAACAGTGTGAATCAGCCATATGTGTATTTATGTATGTGTGTGTATATCTACATCTCCTTTCCATTTTGAACCTTCCTCCCACCGGCACCCCTCCTCCCACTCCTCTAGTCATCACAGAGCACCGAGTTGAGCTCCCTATGCTGAGTGTAAAAAGGGAGAGGTGATGGAAAGAATTGTGACCTTCCATCAGACATCTCAGTGCAGGGATCAGGAAGAGGAGGGGTCACCAAGTTTATGTGTACCCTCACCCCACCCCCAAACCAAATCTCACTCACCTCCCCGACCCGGGTCTCCAGTCCTGTGGATGGAGCCAGGCCAGGCTTTGTGAGTCCTTCAGGTAAGATGGCAAACCTGTGACATTAGGATTGTTATTAGCCTCTTTCCCCGATGAGGAGACTGAGTCTTCACGAAGCTAGATTCCTGGTCCAAAGTTCCACGTTTAGAGAATGACAGAGCTGGATGCTGAACCCAGGCCTTCTGAATATAGCACAGACATCCTCCATGGGCTTCCCTGGTGGCTCAGGCGGTAAAGAATCCGCCTGCAATGCAGGTGACCCAGGTTCAATCCCTGGGTCGGGAAGATCCCCTGGAGAAGGAAATGGCAACCCACTCCAGTATTCTTGCCTGGAAAGTCCCATGGACAGAGGAGCCTGGTGGGCTACAGTCCATGGGGTCACAATGAGTTGGACACAACTGAGTGACTAACACTACCCACAGCTACTATTTCTAAGAGGAGTCTCTTGCTGTAGAGGGACCACCTACCCGGAATTCCTTAGTCAGGCCCAGTCAGTAACCGTGTGGCTCACTGGCACTCAGGCTGTGAAGGCTGCAGCCACCCAGAAAATTGACCTGACCTCCTGTCATCCCTGAGAGTATGTGTCCCGAAGCACCCAAACCCCTTGGGAACGCTCTTTGATCCGGCGGGTCCCAGGGCTTTCCCTCCGTGCTGCCAAGTCCTGCGTCTTTGCTTCCGGAGAGAAGTGGAGTGTTGGCGGTGGCCGAGGGGGGCCTGAGCGCCGGGGGCTCTTCCCTTTCAAGCCAGGTTAACTGAGTGTGGCTCGCAGGCAGGTCAGCCATTGATTTTCCTCTCTTCTCTGGAGAGCACTGCCATGGTTACACGGATAAAAGCCAGGGAATAAAAGCAGGATTGAATGGTCTGGGTTGAAAGAAGACTTCTGAAAGAGGTTCGAAGACTCCAGTCGGGGGTGGGTTAGTGGTGGGAAATCTTGCTACCTGAGCAAGATGCCTGAGCTGTTCAGATTGATTGGGGTGGGGGGCCGGGTGGGGACACACGCTGTAACTGCCATTCCCTCGGAAAGCCGAAAGGAAACCGCTTGCTTTTGTCTTCCTTTTGGCTTCTTGCAGCCTGCACCCGCTGCTCGGTGAGTCTGACTTTGAGCTTGGATTTTTCTAAAACATTTAGGCTTTTGCTTCTAGAATGTCAAGCCCAACACAGCCCACACTCAAATTGCGGGGAGGCTAAGGCTTCAGTCTTGCAAAGCAAAACAACAACAAGAACAAACTGGCTCAAAATCATCCCAGAGGACTGATCCGTGCTGGGATGGGTTGATGGAAAGAAAGCTGTGTTACCTGATCATGCCACAGAGCCTGCCCTGCTCTGGGACCCCCAGGGACCGTTCTTGGAAGATTGTCTCTCAGTAGAAATGGGCCCAGAGGTACAAAGAAGGTGGCTCATTTTTGGTAAAAAGAAAGAAGAGGAAAATGGTGGAATTGCAAAATACGAAATGCACATCAAGGAGGCTCCAGAGGATGAGATGGTAGGATGGCATCACTGACTCAATGGACATGAGTTTGAGCAAAGTCCAGGAGATAGTAGGGAACAGAGGAGCCTGGGTGGCTGCAGTCCATGGGGCCGCAGAGAGTCGGACATGACTGAACAACAAACAAATCCACGCATACCTTTTAAGTGCCTCTAATGTGCTGGCAGGTACACTAAATAACACGGAGAACCGTGTCCATTTCAGCCACTTTTCATGAGAACCTAAAAAAATAATATTAGCAAAAGCAAAAGAAAAAAAAAATTGGGAAAACTGGGTTCTTTTTCCAGGCCAAAGGACTATGGGCTTTGAATGGGATCGATTAGGAGAAAGAGAATTCCATGCACAAAGTTTTGTGTCACCTGAATCAAGCAGCCTCGTGGCCCCGTGTGACTTCTGGAATAGACGTTCCAGTTCGCTGGAACAGTCAGGGTGAAGATCGTGCTGCGGGCCCGCCATCCACAGGGCCAGACTCTGTGCTGGTTCCCACTTGAGAATGGGTTGACCCGAACAGCCCGTGCTTCTCCATCCAGCCTGTCTGGGA
Organism: Giraffa tippelskirchi; assembly: GCF_054371585.1. NCBI lineage: Eukaryota > Metazoa > Chordata > Mammalia > Artiodactyla > Giraffidae > Giraffa > Giraffa tippelskirchi. The sequence goes on along the minus strand of NC_137277.1, from coordinate 1,435,216 downwards.
TAAACAGCATCAGTTTGCAAGATGGCGATTGATGAAGGTTAGAGACTTAGTCTAAGCAAAATGATGGGGTCCGTCTGGGCCAAGGCAACGCCTCCCTCTCTGTCTCCTTAGCCCTGTCCTCCCCGTTGAACCAGTTCAGGCTCTACTTAACTCACTGCTTTTTTCTTCTAGGTTCTTGATCACATCAAAGGACATTCCCTCCTGGGTCTTTCTCCCTGAGCTCCGTTGTGATCCCCTTTTGGAAAATAACAGTTCCTTTTGTGCCCTTACTGAGCTCGAGCGACTCAGTTGTGTCCTAAGTGACAGAGGTCCCTCAAGCTCAACTTTGAAGAGCATTTCACAGGTTAAGCCAAGTTTTAGGGGTCAGTGAAAATTACAGCAACCTGAGTGGCCAGATGTGAGGCGGGTTGGGGGGTAGGGCTCTGAGATACACATGTGTCTCCAGGACCATCTGTCAGGGGCGAGAGGAAGGCCATCTGTGTTCTGCAGACGGTTGTGTCCACATCTCAAGAGCAGGAATATTGTTTCTGTACATTTCACCTGTAGCAGAGGCTACCAATAGCCTTTTTTTCCCTTAAGCATGAGATCCTCTCTCCACCTTTTAAACTGGGCTTGTGGCCTAAAGACTACATCTTCCCTTGTAGTTGGCCAAGGAATAGTTGATGAGCTACAGGGAGTGATTTGTGCTAATGTTGGGAACATTCTCAAAGGAAGGGAGAATGCTCTTATCCTTCCCCCTCCCTCCCCTTTTCTTCTTCTTGCTGGCTAGAATGCAGATATGATGGCCAGAACCACAGCAACACTTTTGGTCCATGAGGACAAGGGCCACAGCATTGGGCAGTGGTCCTAAATATTTTGGCCTCAGAACTCGCTTTTAGGCTCTTAAACACTATAAAAAGCTTTCACCTATGTAAGTTATACTTCTTGATGTTTGCAGTATTTTAAATTAAACCAGAAAAGATAAAAACACAAGTGTACACAAGCACATATTGCATTAGTCTTCAGAGCAACAGTATCATCACATATCATGTGGCCTCCAGAAACCCCGCTCTCGGGAGAATGAGAGTAGAAAGGCAAGTGACATCTCAGTATCATATAAAAACAGTTCTTGTCTCAGAGAAGCTCCTGAAAGGGCCTCAGGGGTCCTCCCCAGGGGGTAGCAGAGCACTGAACTAGACGTGTCCAAGTCTGGAGGAGTTTGTGGACTGAGTGACCACTGTATCTGATGTAGATAGTCAACTTTCAAACTCGTCATGGAGAAAAATGAAATCAATCTTCTCCCTCATCAAAGATGCTGCTACTTGGGTGGACATTCTCCCCAGGGGTTTAGTGGGATGTATTCAGGGCTTCCCTGGTGGCTCAGACAATAAAGAATCTGCCTGCAATGTGGGAGACCCGGGTTCGATCCCTGGGTCAGGAAAATACCTTGGAGAAGGGAATGGCTACCCACTCCAGTGTTCTTGCCTGGAGAAACCCTCGGTCAGAGGAGACTGGCGGGCTACAGTCCATGGGGTCGCACCGAGTTGGAAACAACTGAGTGACTAACGCTCTCACTTTCACTCGCTGACTCTGGTCCTCACCGTCTGATCTTCCTCTTCCCAGAGGCTAAAAGTGACACTTGCATTCTCAGGCAATTGTAGTAAATGTGTGTAAATTCAAATGTTTTCAGGAAAACATTCCTCTTTCTCCTTTGTCAGTGTTAAAGCAAAGAGATCATCCAAGCTTTAATCTACACAATGAAGGGCAACATTAATGACAAGCCTGGACCACAGTTCATCTGGATTTTAAGTGGCACCGCATTGTAAGCGTCGTTCCTTGTGTGAAAGCACAGAGCAGGTCAGAGTTGACGGGGGTCTCCCTGACACCCCAGTGAGAGGTGTGCTATTCTCCCCACTCTGCAGATGAGGAGGCTGAAGCAGGAGGCTGAAGGAGCTGGCCGATTATTATAACAGCGTGTTTTCCATTTTCAAAGCCTCCTGGTCCATTAATTAGCACATCCACTCAATAAGCCTATAAGGTCGGTAAGTGGGCTTTGTACACACCTCCAAGCATCCCTAAGTCCTTTATGGATCCTAAGCTCATTAATATTCTTCCAACACCCCCCGAAGATGTTGTGTATGTGGAAGACAGAATAGGTGTGTGGAGGAGGGACTGACTTCCTCAAATTCGAATGTCCAGCTGGAACCCTTTCCCCTCATGCCTCCCATGGTATCGGTGATATTCAGTGCAGAATCCACTGCAGTTACGTCCTCTGGAATGTAGCTCACAGAAAGGTCCATGGACCGCGGCTGTCGGGCCCAGCCAGCTGCCTGCTTTGTCCTGCGTCCCCGTGGAAGCTCCCTGTCTGAAGAGCAGTGGGACCGCTCAGCGGCCCCCAGCCTCTCCGTCGGGCTGACACAGCCCAAGAGGAGCAGGAGTCTGAAGCTGTGTGCACTCTTGTGTTGGCTCCAGATGGCTGGGGAAGGACTGCCTTACAAACCCAGGGCTGGGTCCTGACCCAGAACATGACATGACACAGCTTACAGCACACTGCCATGCGGGGTGCTCAGGTGTTCTCAGCCCCACATGCCATTTCATGTTGCAATGCTGGGGGGAAGGAAACAGAAAGGGGGCAGTTTTGGGGGGCCTGGCATGGTGTTCGCACAAGCACTCTATAAGTCCGCAATAAGCAAAGTGTCGAGTTACAGATACCAGAATTGGTCACATTAAAAGGGAAAATGAACAAAATAGGCTAACATAATTTTGCAGACTCTAAAATATTTTTTAAAAAGAGTTTTGATTTTTCTCCCCCATGTCCCTACTCCACAGATATTTTCAGTAAGGCGAGAATTATTATTGAAGGATAAGCAAAGATAAACTTAGCATTTTGGCTTAAAAATCACACACAGAATTTATTTGTTTTCAATGTGACATTTCTATAAATAGCATCATTTTTGCTCATACTTTTTTTCTCATTCCTTCTCCTCTTTCTAACTAAAAATATCATTCGCAGGAAAAAGAAAAACAACCATACCGATCAAAATCACAACTCACAAGCATTAGAATAATTCACAATTGCCACAACTCTCAATGATACATCAGTAGTTACATTAACACTTCATGACTGGCTTGGAATCCATACAAATTCATTGATAAGATGAGGCCTAAGATGAGAAACTGCTGTGTTCCCTATCATTACGGCTGCCTCCACCATCAACAACAGTGTGTGTCTGTGCGTGTGTGTGTGTGAGCATGCATGAGTACAATCTCATGGTTGCAGCCCGCCAGGCTCCTCTGTCCGAGGGGTTCTCCAGCCAGGAATACTGGAGTGGGTTGCTATTTCCTCCTGCAGGGGATCTTCCTGACCCAGGATGGAACCCACCTCTCTCTTGTGTCTCCTGCATTGGAAGCCCATTAGACATCCATGTTATTACAAGTAACCAAGTAGTTGGTGACACATAAAGTAATAACTAAAAGGTCTGGAATACCTGCCCTAGACCAGGGCCCCTAAAGTGTGGTCCCCAATCTGATGTCGATTCACGAACTATTATTAGCTCTCCTGATGAGGTAAGTGCAGACCCTGAGCGTGAGCACTGAGAAACTTTACAGCAATGTAACGTTGCCAAGACAGCCAAACAGAAGATCAGTGGGCTGTCTCTCTAAACCGTGTACAGACGTTTCTGGAACTGCTCACTCTCACAGTGAGTCATGTGGTGACAGCTGTCTGCTAGACTTGTACTGAAAATCAAAACAAAACAGGAAAACAAAACCAATCACAGAAAGTCTGAGAAGCACCACTGTCGCCTACTTTAGTTATGGGACCAATGTTGGTCATTGATCTCCTCTAGAGATGAGGATTGTTGCTGCTGGACGAATGTGAGTGGAGAAGTTTAAATTCTTAATTTAAAAACACTACAGGGTGAACGAGTCTTTCCAAGCTGGAAAGTGGGCATGTGGGGAGACTTGGAGCTGGTGGGGAGGAGCGGAATATGAGTCTTTTGTCCTGGAGGTGTCAGGTCAGCAACTAGAACGTGTGTAGACTCCATCCTATGTGTTAAACCCTGGTGGCTAAGTTGGTAAAGAGTCTGTCTGCAATGCAAGACACCCAGGTTTGATCCCTGGGTCAGGAAGATCCCCTGGAGAAGGGAATGGCAACCCACTCCAGTATTTTTTTTTTTTAATAAATTTATTTATTTTAGTTGGGGGCTAATTACTTTACAATATTGTAGTAGTTTTTGCCATACATTGACATGAATCAGCCATGGGTTTACATGTGTTCCCCTTCCTGGACCCCCCTCCCACCTCCCTCCCCATCCCATCCCTCTGGGTCATCCCATTGCCCCAGCCCTGAGCATTTGTCTCATGCATCGAACATGGAATGGTGTTCTGTTTCACATATGATAATATACATGTTTCAATGCTATTGTCCCAGAACGTCCCACCCTCACCTTCTCCCTCAGAGTCCATAAGACTGTTCTATGCATCTGTGTCTCTTATTCTGTCTCGCATATAGGGTTATTGTTACCATCTTTGAAATTCCATATATATGCATTAGTATACTGTATTGGTGTTTTTCTTTCTGGCTTACTTCACTCTGTACAATGGGCTCCAGTTTCATCCATCTCAATAGAACCGATTCAAATGTATTTTTTTTAATGGCTGAGTAATATTCCATTGTGTATATGTACCACAGCTTCCTTATCCATTCGTCTGCTGATGGACATCTAGGTTGCTTCCATGTCCTGGCTATCGTAAGCAGTGCTGCGATGAACATTGGGGTACACGCGTCTCTTTCAATTCTGGTTTCCTCGGTGTGTATGCCCAGCAGTGGGATTGCTGGGTCATATGGCAGTTCTAGTCCCAGTTTTTTAAGGAACCTCCACACTGTTCTCCATAGTGGCTGTACTAGTTTGCATTCCCACCAACAGTGTAAGAGGGTTCCCTTTTCTCCACACCCTCCCCAGCATTTATTGTTTGTAGACTTTTGGATAGCAGCCATTCTGATGGGCATGAAATGGTACCTCATTGTGGTTTTGATTGGTGTTTCTCTGATAATGAGTGATGTTGAGCATCTTTTCATGTGTTTGTTAGCCATCTGTATGTCTTCTTTGGAGAAATGTCTGTTTAGTTCTTTGGCCCATTTTTTGATTGGGTCATTTATTTTTCTGGAATTCAGCTGCAGGAGTTGCTTGTATATTTTTGAGATTAATTCTTTGTCTGTTGCTTCGTTTGCTATTATTTTCTCCCATTCTGAAGGCTGTCTTTTCACCTTGCTTATAGTTTCCTTTGTTGTGCAAAAGCTTTTAATTTTAATTAGGTCCCATTTGTTTATTTTTGCTTTTATTTCCAATATTCTGGGAGGTGGGTCATGGAGGATCCTGCTGTGATTTATGTCGGAGAGTGTTTTGCCTATGTTTTCCTCTAGGAGTTTTATAGTTTCTGGTCTTACATTTAGATCTTTAATCCATTTCGAGTTTATTTTTGTGTATGGTGTTAGGAAGTGTTCTAGTTTCATTCTTTTACAAGTGGTTGACCAGTTTTCCCAGCACCACTTGTTAAACAGATTGTCTTTTCTCTATTGTACATTCTTGCCTCCTTTGTCGAAGATAAGGTGTCCATAGGTGCGTGGGTTTATCTCTGGGCTTTCTATTTTGTTCCATTGATCTATATTTCTATCTTTGTGCCAGTACCATACCGTCTTGATGACTGTGGCTTTGTAGTAGAGCCTCAAGTCAGGCAGGTTGATTCCTCCAGTTCCATTCTTCTTTCTCAAGATTGCTTTGGCTATGCGAGGTTTCTTATCTTTCCATACAAATTGTGAAATGATTTGTTCTAGTTCTGTGAAAAATACCATTGGTAGCTTGATAGGGATTGCATTGAATCTATAAATTGCTTTGGGTAGTATACTCATTTTCACTATATTAATTCTTCCAATCCATGAACACGGTATATTTCTCCATCTGTTTGTGTCCTCTTTGATTTCTTTCATCAGTGTTTTATAGTTTTCTATATATAAGTCTTTTGTTTCTTTAGGTAGATATATTCCTAAGTATTTTATTCTTTTCATTGCAATGGTGAATGGTAGTGTTTCCTTAATTTCTCTTTCTGTTTTCTCATTATTGGAGTATAGGAATGCAAGGGATTTCAGTGTGTTAATTTTATATCCTGCAACTTTACTATATTCATTGATTAGCTCTAGTAATTTTCTGGTAGAATCTTTAGGGTTTTCTATGTAGAGGATCATGTCATCTGCAAACAGTGAGAGTTTTACTTCTTCTTTTCCTACCTGTATTCCTTTTATTTCTTTTTCTGCTCTGATTGCTGTGGCCAAAACTTCCAAAACTATGTTGAATAGTAGTGGTGAAAGTGGGCATCCTTGCCTTGTTCCTGACTTTAGGGGAAATGCTTTCAATTTTTCACCATTGGCACTCCAGTGTTCTTGCCTGGAGAATTCCATGGACAGAGGAGCCTGGCGGGCTATGGTCCATGGGGTCACAAAGAGTCAGACACGACTGAGCGACTAGCACTTTCACTGGTCTAAAGCAAGGATCTACTGAACCCTATGAGTAAACAGATCCTTTAATTCCTTGGCTGCACCCAGATTCCCAGCTTCTCACTTCTGGAAATGTCAGTGCAGGACAAAGACTCTTCCTTACAGAACACATTTTCGGCTCTGTATTTGATCAAAGAGTAGGCTGAGTTAAACCTTTTGTCATTGAGTTACTTGAGACCACCCATAACTGGTTTTTTCCCCTGGAACAAGTATCAGAGGTGCTTAATGATGACATTGACATGGTGGAGGTGGGCACGTGAGGACCCCCATCTTCCTTGTTGTTTAGTTGCTAAGTTGTGTCTGACTCTTTGCTACCCCAAGCACTGTAGCCCACCAGGCTCCTCTGTCCATGGGATTCTCCAGGCGATAATCCTGGAGCGGGTTGCCATGCCCTCCTGCAGGGGATCTTCCCGACCCAGGGATCAAACCCGCGTCTCTCACCTTGCAGGTGGAGTCTTTACTACAGAGCCTCCTGGGAAGCAGCAAAATGGGGGCACGAGAAGACGCCCACCTTCCTGACCCCCATCTTTCTTTGATTTTTTCCTAGGCTTACATTTTTAAAGGTGAGTTTGTGCCCATATAGTCCCTGGGTGTCCAGAAACTGTCTGCATCTGGAGGTGTGGTACCCAGAGCCGACCTCCACCCCTTCACTTGGCCTCTTCCATTGCCCCTGGGTCTTCTACCAGCCACATTGGACTCAAACGTCCAATATTTCTTTAGAAAGAAATATTCTAAACCACTGTTCAGAACAGTATGCCTGTAATTAAGAAAAGATTTTTGATTCTTAAACTGCAAATCCAACACATGTGAAACGCATGGAAGAACAGACCAAAGAAGGCTGAGCTCTTGAAACACTTCATTTTTGAAAGTATGAAGATTTCTAAGAAAACGTGCCCGGTGTGGGGACCTTCAATATTTGCTGGGTGTGAACGGACAGTCATTTCAGAGTGAGAAGAACCGTCTGAGAAAGCTGTTTGTGGCCAGAGGACTACTACCGCTTCGTTCTTTAACATATTTCAGTGTTCCTGCCTGGGGAATCCCATGGACAGAGAAGCCTTGCAGGCTACAGTCCCTGAGGTTGCAAGAGTCGGACACGACTTAGTGACTAAACCATACATAGTATTTGTGAAAGAACATCAAGTGTCCCTTGGATTGGAATCCTAATGGAAAGAATAAAATTCAAGACTGACCTTGTAGGAAGTCTGGATTCGGCTCTGCCTAAAAGTGGCTATGACCCCGGAGACTGTAGCTCAGTGACCTTCAGTTTAAACTCCCAGAATAACTAACTCTTGACTAAGGATAAGCCTGCTGATTGATTCAGATAAGGTTAACCTAAAATGCTTTTCCTAAACATTCTCTAATTGAAGTGAAGTTGGCCAGATTCGTTCCCGGAACAGCTCTCGGGTGTCTGGACCACAGAGCTCCGCCTCCTTTCCTCCCCCTCCCGCCCCTTTTCCGCTCTTACTGCTTCTTTATCCCAAGCTTCTAGTTTTTCTTTCTTCCTTTCCTTGTCTTTAGTGCTTTCTTCCCTCCTTTCTAGTTCACGTTCGTCTTTGTTACTTCTCTCCCCTTCACTCACCCTTCCTCTCCTCTTTCCCAGATCTTGGCTTCTACTCTCTCATGCTTTCTCCTTTTAAAAACCCTTCCTTCCTTCTGGCTTCCTTCCTTCCTCTTTTCCTTCTCCCTCTGTTTCTTTCCTTCCTGCCTCTCTTGGAAAAAAAAAATCTTTCTTTCTCACCTTCCTTTGTCTTCCTGTTTCTTTCTTCCATCTCTTCCTTTCTTCCTAATTGTCTTCCTTTCATTCTCTCTTCCCTTGTTTAATTAAAAGAAAATTCTAGGTATGTGGCCAAAACTCTTTTTCCAGATGATCTCCATCCATCCATACTCATTAACTCTCAGCTCTGAAAATGGAACACAGACAGTGTACAGTTGTTTCTTACGTCCAAGGCCATAGAACGTCTTGATAGAACTTAGCTTGGTACGATGAGTACAGACGTTCAGCTTTGCCCCCACTAGCGTTTTCTTCAAAAAGTTGTTCTGTGCAAGTTTCTTGAAAATCTCAGAAGAATCAAATCCTCATTAGTAGAAGCCCAGTGTATCTAGGGTGTCAGAATATGTTTCAGAAAAGCCACAGGCCCCCGTTACACAGGTCGCCTCATTATCAGTGATCTAGCATCATGCCTTTCGTGTGTCATTTCTTTACACAATATACTATCACTGACGACTTTCAGCAAATACTTCGTGGCAAAGGATTACTCTCATCAGAGGAAGACTTTGAAAAGGATATGCTAATTTCTAGGGAGCAAGAAAACATCAAAACAGTGCCAGCAAATAGCCAAGGGACTTTTATGTCTTAATATCCTTTAGAAGTGCTTTATCTCCGAGTGCAACGTGTATCGTAGCATAAACAGGAAGTGAAACAGCCACAGCATCAAAGAAGCACTGGCCGTGGCTGTAATTTCAGATCAGGTTTAATAAAGGTTATCTACAGGAGGCTGATCAAACCAAAGGGTGCATGTTTTAAAGACCCATTTGATAATTTCCATTTAAGGCGCTCCATCCAGGAGATCCGAGAGTGTCCCATGCCTCCTGCTGACTCTCTGTCCCTTCTTTCCAACGGGACCCCTTCGTTAGTTGCAGGGCTGTTTTGATGTCCTAATTTCAGAGGCTTCTAATTTGGAGGTGATCAGCTTACCAGAAGTTGACCTACTTTCATGCAGGCCTTGGTTTCAAATACGTGTGTATAAACACAAGAATCCAAAATGGATCAGCGTCTGGAAAGGCGCCCAGCCATTACACCCAGGTTGCAGCTGAACAAAGGTGAGTTTACCTGCCTGTGGAAGTACCTGATGCCTCCAAGCGTGTCAGCTCAACCAAGTCCTACGACTTAGGACAGATCAGCTCCTGGCTTTTCACCGGAGTGTGAACTTGGGAGTGACTCCAGGAAATAGTCCATATACTTATTATTAAGAAGCCCAGCCTTCAAGTTTCCGATATAGGTACCAAAAATGGCTCTTGGTATTTCTGAGTCGAAAAGCGACCGAGAGAAGGAGTCCAGTCTTCTCTCTGCTGGGTACTGAATATACGGGGTTTTGACAGTCAGGAGCCTGGAGAGGTACTGAGAGCAGAAGGCAGCTTTTCCCGGGCAAACCCGAGCTGCTGCTGGGGGCCACTGACTCCGGGGCGGTGCCTGTACCTGCGACCCCCAGCCAGGGCCTGGCATCACATGTCCACACCCCTCGCCTGCCAGCTGGGAGGGGACCACTCCCAGACTGCAAGCCACCTGACAATGTCTGTGTCCCTCCTTCTCACCAGGGGAGGAGGGGCCGGGGAGGGGAGGAGTCCCCCGCCCAGCCACTGGGCCTGGCTCCTCCGGGGCCCAAAGGGGTCACTTTAATCAGTCCTCCCTTCAAGATATTTTCAGCAAAATTCCGTTCCCCGTGGCCAGTCTCTGGCTGGCCTGCTCCTCGGTGGGGGTGGGGTGGGGTGGGTCGGGGAGCATCCGCCGGGGGCATGCGCGGTTTGAACCGCCCCCGGAACCCCCAGGACCCCAGTTCACCGGCTCCCAGCCCCTCTAGTGAGAATTCCTGCTTTTCCCCAGGCCTTGACCCCAGCCCCTCCGCAGACCCCAGACAGAAGTGGGGAGGGGGCCTCTGGCACGTCGCCCATGACCATCCATCTCGCCCGTCAGGCCAGGCTGGGCCCTCACGCCCCCGCCCCCCAGCTGTTGCCATGACAGGCTGCGGGGGTCCAGGCGCCGGGGCGGGAGGGTCAGCGCCCAGCTGGGGCGATGCCATATGCCAGGGCGGCCGCTCGAGGCGGAATCCACCAGCAGTTGCCCGCCGAGCTCCTCCAGCTCTTTGTGGAAGCAGCTGGGGGGCGGAGGGCGGCCCGGGCTTTGTTGATGGGAGCGGGCCGTTTTCATCTCTCCTCCGGCCCCTGGCCCCGAGCAGAGACCCGACGGCCCAGTCAGGCGCCCTGCGTGGCGGAGCCCAGGCTACGCGAGCTGAATCGCACAGCTGAGCCTCCGGTCGCCAGGGGGATCCACAAGACCCCTTCCCGCCCCCAGGACCCCATTTCCAGCCCCACCAGCAAAGCTCCAACTTGACACATTCCCACAAGGCCAGCAACCCAGCCCATCCGAATTCCAGACCCGCCCTGTCATCTCTCCACCCTTCTATTCTGTGTGTAGGAATCTGATAAAACACCAGCTCTGTCACTCCCACAAACAATGCGGGCTGCCCTGTCCATTCAGGCTAGCAGATCAAAGGCGCTGAGGACAGACAGAGGCATAAACATCCATCTCAACCCCCCAAGACCTTTATCCCTCGATCTGAACCCCACCCACTGCAGGCCAAGGAGTACACGCATTGTGTGCGGACTCTGGGGTGGCCTTCGGGACCAGTGTCCTTCCGTCTGAGAAAGCCAGCCATGGGAAAAGTTCTAGAAAGCCAGCAATGGTCAAAGTCCATTTGCAAAGGCTTGCCTGTAACTGGAGGTGAGCTTTTCGCTTTTTCTTTCCTGTACTCTTCCCTGGCGGCTCAGCGGTAAGAACCTGCCTGCCCATGCAGGAGACTCGAGTTCTATCTCTGGGTGGGGAAGATCCCCTGGAGGAGGAAATGGCAACCCACTCCAGCATTCTTGCCTGGGAAATCCCACAGATAGAGGAGCCTGGCAGGTGGGCTACAGTCCGTGAAGTTGCAAAGAGTCATACACGACTGGGCACGCATGCATACCATTTATGAACTGTGGAAGGCGTGACTTCCTCTTTTGTAAATGTCAGAGGATCACTCTGAAGATACAGTTGTCCAAAACGACAATGGCAGGAATTCCCTAGTGGTCCAGTGGTTAGGACTTGAAGCTTTCACTGCTGAGGCCTGGATTCAATCCCTGGTCTCACAAGCTGCATTGGACAGACAGAAACAAAAAATTTACATGGCAAAGTCCCTGAGTACACAGTATAGGCCAGGCATGGTGCTAGGCACATATGCTTTTCTTATTTAATCCTCTCAGTATAAGGTAGGTACTATTGTTATTTACGTTTTACAAATGAAGACACTAAGGCACAGTGGAGTCAGGTAGGTTGTCCAAGGTCACACAGTAACCCAATGGCAACTGAAATTTGAACCCAGACAAACATGCTTAAATAACAAATTGCAAAATGGAAGGACAAGTACAAAAGAAAATCTAAACCCATGTTGTCTAATACAGGAGGCTCAGTCACACAGGGACAGCACAGACAGAACATTTCCACCGACTGCTGTGCAACCTTCCAGTGGACAGCAGTGATGAAGCAGCTGGTGTCGAATGTTTTTAGCAATGCAGTCATTTTTCTCTAATAAAATCTTGCATTAACCTTCAATGTATCCAATAAAGAAAAGTGCCATTTGAATAAAATTAGCATTAATTATTTTATACAGTCAAATTAGTAGCATGATTGTTATACATTATACAACCATTATACAATGGGCTCATTATACCAATGAGAATGATCATGTTTTGTATGTGTCACTTTATATGTCATTTACCTTCAAACATTTTCACTGTAAAATATCACACAGGGACACTCAAAAGATCAAAGAACGTAAGTGTACAGTTCATTAAATAATGACAAAATAGACACCATGTAACCACCACCCAGGTCAAGAACTTGAACTTGCTAGGATTTGAGACCCCTCCTCCCCTTTCCAATCACACCCTCTCCATCACCTAGAATCTACCATCATGCAGCTGTTTCAGTAGATGAAAACCATATTAAACTGAGAGTTACAGGTATGAGGTCGGCTCATGAATGAAGACTGGTTTCTACATTTTTAATCAGTTGGAAAAAACCAGAAGAAGAACAAATGACTCGTGAAAATACTATTTTGGAAATATGTTTGGGTTTTTCTGTGTGGAAAAACTTGAACGAACTTTTTGACCAACCCCATATATGAAATTCAAATGTCAGGGCCCACAAATAAAGCTTTATTAGCACAAAAACATGCTGCTGCTTATTTTTATTTTCTGTGGCTGTTTTTGTCTTACGTGGCAGAGGTGAGTAATCGTGGCAGACGTTGTGTGTCCCGCAAAACCAAGAAGATTTATGACTTGGCCTCACGGGGAAAGTTTGCCTATCCTTGATCTAGATGACAATTCATTCTTAAGTCAGCCTCAGTCACCAATGAATAGTTTTGTTTTGGTTTTACAGTAACACAGAACTTCACATAGATAAGAGGTTGATAGAAATTTGCTTTTTCAGTCAATCCACCTTGCAATTTCAGAATACTCTTTTGCTTCTACTTGAATTCTTTCATTTATTTAAGGAAGAAATGACACAAATATTATATAAGTTATTTGAGAGACTAGACTAGAGGAGGAAGAAAATTCCCAGCTCAGTTTTGAGGCAAGCATAACCTTAATGCCAAAACTTGACAGATATTTTATAAAGAAAAATTTATACAAATCTTTCCAATAGATGCCGAAAAAGCATTCAACAAGGCTGAAGTGCATCAGCACTTTTAACCAGAATACTTCAAAAAAAAATTATTGGAATGTAATTGATTTACAGTGTTGTGTTAGTTTCTGCTGTACAACCAAGTGAATCAGCTGTATGTACACACATATCCCCTCCTTCTTGAACCTCCCCCATCACATCCCTCCAGGTCATCACAGAGCCCTGGGCTGAGCTCCCTGGGCTGTAACAGCAGCTTCCCGCCAGCTCTCTGCCTTACACACAGCAGTGCATAGTGTCAGGGCTACTTTCTCAGTTCATCCTACCCTCTCCTCCCCACTGTGTCCCAAAAGACTCTTTGATTAAACTGATCTGAAGACTGAAACAAGAAGCAGTTGGAATGTTATTTGCAATTTGAAATACATACAAGATCTACCCTTGGCTTCCATTCTTTATCATAGTTACAGATGCGAGAAGGGAAACAGTCTCAATGTTGAATAGGTATAAAAAAACCTATAGTGCAATATCATCAGGACGACATGTTAGAAGTTTACTTACTATTGTGCAAGTGAAAACAAGAAAATACCAAGTAAACACATGCTTGGAGCAGATGTGCCCACGTCCCGCCTCTGCAGCGGTTCTGTACAGCTTTGTGTGAGCAATTTGCCAGGCCTGAATTTAGAAAAAGACCAGCTCCTCCTTTCTAATCAACGACACATTGACAAAAAGTTCAAATATAGGCCCAGAAACAATAAGCTAAGACACTGGTGGTCTCTGCCAGGTTGCAGTTTGGTAGAGGATGCCCGTGAGCAGACCTGATGGTTGTAAGGATGGTTTTTAAGCAAGTCTTAATTTTTAAAAAGTTGAGATTGCGTTAAACGGTTGGGGAGCACCCACTCACTCACTTGCAGTCTACTAGAGGGTTCCTAGGATTCGGGGAAGGGCTGGGACTGGTGTTAGTGATTCTCAGGCAGTGATTTGCAAAAAGTACAAAGGTGGAAGTGGGTCTGCCCATCAGAACTGAGGAGGGAGATGTTACAGTCCCAACACAGCCGACACGGTTACAGTCCTAACATAGTGAAAAAGTCAGTTTAAAACTCAACATTCAGAAAACTAAGATCACGGCATCTGGTCCCATCAGTTCAGTTCAGTTCAGTCGCTCAGTCGTGTCTGACTCTTTGCGACCCCATGAATTGCAGCACGCCAGGCCTCTCTGTCCATCACCAACTCCTAGAGTTTACCCAAACCCATGTCCATCGAGTCGGTGATGCCATCCAACCATCTCATCCTCCATCGTTCCCTTCTCCTCCCGCCCCCAATCCTACCCAGCATCAGGGTCTTTTCCAATGAGTCAACCCTTCGCATGAGGTGGCCAAAGTATTGGAGTTTCAGCTTCCACATCAGACCTTCCAATGAACACCCAGGACTGATCTCTTTTAGGATGGATTGATTGGATCTCCTTGCTGGTCCCATCACTACCTGGCAAATAGATGGGGAAACAGTGGAAACAGTGAGAGACGTTATTTTGGGGGCTCCAGAATCACTGCTGATGGTGATTGCAACCATGAAATTAAAAGACGCTTACTCCTTGAAAGAAAAGTTATGACCAACCTAGACAGCATATTAAAAAGCAGAGACATTACTTTGTCAACAAAGGTCGGTCTAGTCAAGGCTATGGTTTTTCCAGTGGTCATGTATGGATGTGAGAGTTGGACTATAAAGAAAGCTGAGCATCGGAGAATTGGTGCTTTTGAACTGTGGTGTTGGAGAAGACTCTTGAGAGTCCCTTGGACTGCAAGGAGATCCAACCAGTCCATCTGAAAGGAGATCAGTCCTGGGTGTTCATTGGAAGGACTGATGTTGAAGCTGAAACTCCAATACTTTGGCCACCTGATGCGACGCACTGACTTACTGGAAACCCTGATGCTGGGAAAGAGTGAAGGTAGGAGGAGAAGGGGATGACAGAGGATGAGATGGCTGGATAGCATCATCGACTCGATGGACATGGGTTTGGGTGAACTCCGGGAGTTGGTGATGGACAGGGAGGCCTGGCGTGCTGCAGTCCATGGGTTCACAAAGAGTTGGACATGACTGAGCGACTGAACTGAGCTGAACTGAACACGGATGACTCAGGGTCAAGTCCAACAGAGCCTTGGCTGTTGAGGGAGGGGAGGGTGGGACTAACGGAGGGAGCAGCATGGAGGCACTAAGTTACGTAACACAGTGGGGAGTTGCTGTATGATCAGGGAGATCAAACCGAGGCTCTGCGACAACCTAGAGGGGTGGGATGGGGTGGGAGGAGGAAGGGAGTGTCCGGAGGGAGGGGACATATGTGTCCTGTGGTTGATCCATACTGATGTATGCAGACGGCATCCTGGAGGGGAGCCTTCCCCGGAGCCTGACCCTCATCTCGGACTTCCAGCCCCAGAGCTGTGAGAGAGCCACGGCTGTGTCCATCAGTCAGCCCTGGTGGTTTGTCAGGGCAGCCCATTCCAAGGCAGGCATCACCGGTGGAGGGTAGGTGTCTCTCCTTGTCAGAAAAGTTCACCCCCTTCTGGCCCTGAGGAGGGGGACACGGCTGACCGGGAGATCCCGGAGGGGCGGGAAGCCACTCTGCTGCGCTGATGGAGCGCACACCCCAGCCTCGAGCCCACGGGGGAGCTGGTGAGCAGGGATGCACAGGCTTGTCTAGGCCGGCACTGCGTGGATCTCGGAGACCGAGGAGTTCGGGGAAGGTGGAGAGACGACGGGGCGGGGGGTCGGGGAAGGGGTGGCACAGGCCGCATAGCCACAGCCTCTCGGAGGCGCTAATCAGCAAACTCCGGATTATTAAGCTCACAGGCGCGGAGTCTCCTCAGGGCAGCCTAGACCACGACGCCCGCGGAGACTGCCTCCTGTCCAGCGTGCACAGCCTCCGAGAGCCAGGCCCCGTTTGCAGCCTCGGGAGAGGGCCGGCAGACAGCATGTGCGCCACGGGTGCCAGATTTTCTGATATTTCAAGAGCAGCCAGAAATCTGGATTTTCATATGAAATCTCCCCCATCTGAAATGTTGGAAACGAATTCAAAATGTTTTGGATACTACGCGAGCCAAATAACCCACATCTGGGGGCCAGACGCGGCCCTGGAGTGCCCGTTTGCAGACGCCAACGCAGGAGGGGAGCCGAGCTGCCCCAAGGACGGTCAGTGACTCCCCCGAAGTCGCTGGTCAATGGCAGAGCTGGGACTGGACCCCCTCGCCGCGGGGGCTGTTATAGTCTCTGTCAACTGGGCTTGGAAAAGAGTCACCCAGTGCCTGAACCGGGATGGGCCAACTGCAGCCCCCGGCCGGAGCCAGCTGGCCGGCTCTTTTTGTAAATAAAGTTTTATTGGAACACAGCCAGGCACGTTTGTTTACATGTGGGTGGCTGCTTTCCCAGTGCCCGCTGCCGCTGCAGAACTGAATTGCTGGGGCAGAGACCATGTAGCCCACAGAGCTGCAAAGATTGACTCTCTGATCCTTTGCTGGGAAGGGTTGCTGGTCCCTGCCCTCGAGCCTTGACACTGGCAGACGTCCTGTTCCTTGTTGCAGCTCTCCCTGAGACATCCTGATGGTCTGAGCTGTGACTCAGGAGCACGCCTGAATCCTACCTGCGGTGCTGACGGCCTAGGGGTGGAGTTCTGGGAGGGTGGGGACTGAGCCCAGCCTCCGATGCTTATCCCATCCTCTGGGAGTTCTTCCCTGACAAGATGATAAACAAAGACCCTTCGTCCACCACGGCCAGCAGCACCACCACGAACTTCTCTTTGTGGGAAAGAGCCCTGAAAGGAGAAAGGAATTTACTGGAATTCAGAGGCCTAAGGAAGTGAAGGTTCTTACAAGTAAATAGATAAATTTTAGATAAATGGTTGAAAGTTGGCAACAGCTGTGGCCAGGACATGTGCTCACGTGCGCGTGCACACACACACACACACACAGCTCTTTGGAAATCAGAAAGTGTGACTTGTAAAGTATTTTTAGAGGTCGCTGCAAGCAGCAGAAACATCACCTGTGCAATGAAGAAGGAGGCGCTGATGTGTCTGGCAAGGCTGATAACCCACATGCGACCCTTGGACTTCCCTGGCCGTCCAGGGTTAAGACTCTGCTTTCAGTGCAGGGGCTGCAGGTTTGATCCCTAGTCGGAGAATCAAGAATCCATGCAGTGTGGAAAAAAATTTTAATGTTCTTTAATTAAAAAAAAAAAAAACAACAAAAACCAAGAGTCACGACTTTCTCTGGAACACGGTGTCCGGAACATCCCGGGGCACCGTCAGAGGAGCCCTATCCCCCTGGCTTCAGGCCTCTGTTCTCGGGCACCTCCTGGAGGCTACAGGGCTCGCTGGTCCAACCAGAGAGGTGGGCGAACCACCTGGGGTGCTCAGCTCCGCCTCCTGGGTTCCCCTCCACCAGGATGGTGGTGGCGATGCGTTTGCTTCCTTCTCTGCCCCAAGGAGGCTCTTAGCCGAGGCAGGCGGGGGTCCTGCAGTGGGTGGGGGTGTCTCACCCGGGGAGGTCGATTAGCAAGCTGTTTGTGGCCCTCAAGCTGGGCCTCTCCTTCTAATCCAGCTTTCCCCAGATTCTCTCCAGCTCCCTGAATTGCCTGTCTCTCTCTTTCTCCATTTGGGACCTGGGAAAGAGAAAGAGGTGTTATTTATTCAAAGCAACTGGTGGTAAGACAGCGTGCAGCTATTTTTACAATGCATTTTAATAGGGCTATTATCTGTTATGGCGAAGGTCGCGTATACGGGGATTTTGATGTTCCCCACTCAAATGTCTGAGGTTATTGATATTTCTCCCAGCAATCTTGATTCCAGCTTGTGCTTCCTCCAGCCCAGCATTTCTCATGATGTACTCTTCATATAAGTTAAATAAGCAGGGTGACAATATACAGCCTTGACGTACTCCTTTTCCTGTTTGGAACCAGTCTGTTGTTCCATGTCCAGTTCTAACTGTTGCTTCCTGACCTGCATACAGGTTTCTCAAGAGGCAGGTCAGGTGGTCTGGTATTCCCATCTGTTTCAGAATTTTCCACAGTTTATTGTGATTCACACAGTCAAAGGCTTTGGCATAGTCAGTAAAGCAGACATAGATTTTTTTCTGGAACTCTCTTGCTTTTTCGATGATCCAGCAGATGTTGGCAATTTGATCTCTGGTTCCTCTGCCTTTTCTAAAAACAGCTTGAACATCTGGTAGTTCATGGTTCACGTATTGCTGAAGCCTGGCTTGGAGAATTTTAAGCGTTACTTTACTAGCGTGTGAGATGAGTGCAATTGTGTGGTAGTTTGAGCATTCTTTGCCATTATCTTTCTTTGGGATTGGAATGAAAACTGACTTTTTCCAGTCCTGTGGCCACTGCTGAGTTTTCCAGATTTGCTGGCATATTGAGTGCAGCACTTTCACAGCATCATCTTTCAGGATTTGAAATAGCTCAACTGGAATCCTATCACTTCCACTAGCTTTGTTCGTAGTGATGCTTCCTAAGGCCCGCTTGACGTCACATTCCAGGATGTCTCGCTCTAGGTCAGTGATCACACCATCATGATTGTCTGGGTCGTGAAGAATTTTTTGTACAATTCTTCTGTGTATTCTTGCCACCTCTTCTTAATATCTTCTGCTTCTGTTAGGTCCCTACCATTTCTGTCCTTTATTGAGCCCATCTTTGCATGAAATGTTCCCTTGGTATCTGTAATTTTCTTGAAGAGATCTCTAGTCTTTCCCATTCTATTGTTTTCCTCTATTTCTTTGCATTGATTACTGAAGAAGGCTTTCTTATCTCTCCTTGCTCTTCTTTGGAACTCTGCATTCAAATGGGTGTATCTTTCCTTTTCTCCTTTGCTTTTTGCTTCTCTTCTTTTCACAGCTATTTGTAAGGCATCCTCAGACAGCCATTTTGCTTTTTTGCATTTCTTTTTCTTGGGGATGGTCTTGATTCCTGTCTCCTGTACAATGTCACGAACCTCCATCCATAGTTCATTGGATATTCTGTCTATGACATCTAGTCCTTTAAATCTATTTCTCACTTCTACTGTAGTCATGAAGGATTTGATTTAGGTCATACCTGAATGGTCTAGTGGTTTTCTTCACTTTCTTCAATTTCAGTCTGAATTTGGCAATAAGGAGTTCATGATCTGATCCACAGTCAGCTCCCGGTCTTGTTTTTGCTGACTGTATAGAGCTTCTCCATCTTTGGCTGCAAAGAATATAATCAATCTGATTTCGGTGTCGACCATCTGGTGATGACCATGTGTAGAGTCTTCTCTTGTGTTGTTGGAAGAAGGTGTTTGCTATGACCAGTGCATTCTCTCGGCAAAACTCTATTAGCCTTTGCCCTGCTTCATTCTGTACTCCAAGGCCAAATTTGCCTGTTACTCCAAGTGTTTCTTGACTTCCTACTTTTGCATTCCAGTCCCCTATAATGAAAAGGACATCTTTTTTGGGTGTTAGTTCTAGAAGATCTTGTAGGTCTTCATAGAACTGTTCAACTTCAGCTTCTTCAGGAGAAATATCAATAACCTCAGATATGCAGATGACACCACCCTTATGCCAGAAAGTGAAGAAGAACTAAAGAGCCTCTTGAAAGTGAAAGTGGAGAGTGAAAAAGTTGGCTTAAAGCTCTACATTCAGAAAACTAAGATCATGGCATCTGGTCCCATCACTTCATGGGAAATAGATGGGGAAACAGTGGAAACAGTGTCAGACTTTATTTTTTTGGGCTCCAAAATCACTGCAGATGGTGATTGCAGCCATGAAATTAAAAGATGCTTACTCCTTGGAAGGAAAGTTATGACCGACCTAGACAGCATATTAAATAGCAGAGACATTACTTTGCCAACAAATGTCCATCTAGTCAAGGCTATGGTTTTTCCAGTGGTCGTGTATGGATGTGAGAGTTGGACTATAAAGAAAGCTGAGCGCTGAAGAATTGATGCTTTTGAACTGTGGTGTTGGAGAAGACTCTTGAGAGTCCCTTGGACTGCAAGGAGATTCAACCAGTCCATCGTAAAGGAGATCAGTCCTGGGTGTTCATTGGAAGGACTGATGTTGAAGCTGAAACTCCAATACTTTGGCCACCTCATGCAAAGAGTTGACTCATTGGAAAAGACCCTGATGCTGGAAAGGTTTGGGGGCAGGAGGAGAAGGGGACAACAGAGGATGAGATGGCTGAAAGGCATCACTGACTCAATGGACATGGGTTTGGGTGAACTCCGGGAGTTGGTGATGGACAGGGAGGCCTGGCGTGCTGCAGTCCATGGGGTCGCAAAGAGTCGGACACGACTGAGCGACTGAACTGAACTGAACTGAACTCAAATGTCAGGCCATTCGTCTTCTCACTTGGGCTCCAGCATCTTCTCGGGATCTGTTTGTTGTCAAAGCAGGATGAGAAGCCCAGCCCACTGGCTGTTTATCATCTACCCAGGAGTCAGAGGATGATCAGTAAGTGTGTTTAAACACATGACTCAACAAAACACCACAGACTTGTTTGGTACTTTGTGGAGTACAGGCTAATATATATGTAACTTCTTAAATTCAATGGAGCAATGGGTCAGGCATCTGCTGTGTGTGATCTGAACCCCAACACAGCTTCCATTGTGGCTTTGCTGGTGGCTCAGCAGGTAAAGAATCCACCTGTACTACAGGAGACGCAGAAGATGTGGGCTCAGTCCTTGGGTCGGGAAGATCCTCTGGAGAAGGAAAATGGCAACCCACCCCAGTATTCTTGGCTGAATAATCTCATGGACAGAGGAGCCTGGCAGGCTACAGTCCAAAGGGTTGCAAAGAGTCAGACATGACTGAGTGACTAAGCACATATATGTTGATATCTATATACACACAACACTGAAAACATAGAGTGTGTGTAATTTTTCCTGATTTTTAAGTTTAACTTGTGTTAAACTAAAGCATGCACATATGGCCATCATTACATGTTTTAACAGCAAATTCCTTGTGAGCAAAAAAAGAGTTTATCGAGTCTCACTAACCAAGGAGTGAGACTAGATAACCTCAATGGATAGGCATGAAGGTGAACGACTAGAAAAAAATATACCTTAAAATACCTACAGATCCCTTGGACATCAAGTCTTCTTGTGACTAAAGGGCCATTGTTCTCTTCGAACCAAACTGTTAAAGTTCTAAGAAGCTACTACAATGCCTGGGAATTCTGGTGCTGATCATTCAAAAAGTCATTTCTTCTGGCTTTTCATTCTAAGACGAACTGGAAGCAGAGTTAGAAGGCCTCTCTGGAAGGACATCTCTTGTGTACACACACACACTTACCTTTAGAGGAGAAGGGAGTGACAGAGGATGAGATGGTTGGATGGCATCACCGACTCATTGGAAAAGATCCTGATGCTGGGAAAGATTGAGGTCAGGAGGAAAAGGGGATGACAGAGGATGAGATGGTTGGATGGCATCACCAACTCAATGGACATGAGTTTGAGCAAGCTCAGGGAGACAGTGAAGGACAGGGAGGTCTGGTGTGTTGCAGTTCATGGGGTCACAGAGAGTTGGACATGACTGAGTGACTGAACAACAACAAAAACAGCAACAATAGATGGGTAGATAGGTAGAATTTCCATTTTAATTTTTCAAAGCACAAATCAACTGACAAAAAGGGTGATTACCAGGACTTTTCTGGATGGGCAAAAAGAAGTGGGACTCATTAATATTATAGAGAAATGTTAGCAACTGATTGCAGATGTATGAACTAATTTGGTCTATCAGGAGAACAAATTAGCGATTTAGAGCAAGAGCTCTTAATATGTTCCAACGGTTGGACCCAGCAGTATGTGTTCTGGGCTCTAGACTGAGGAAAGGAAAAGATGAACATGCGAAAGTGTTCACTGCTGCTTTCTTTATCTAAGAAAGGGACTGACCTAAGTGTCCAACAGCAGAAAGACAGCTAGATAAACCCAGTGAATCACAACTTGTTTGCGTGGGGGCCACTATGCGACGTGGCAGGAGAAGCAATATGGTGCAGCGGTGAGCACATGGCCTTTCAAGCAGACTGTTGGGGTTCCCACCCCGGCCTTACCACTTACTCAGGGTGTAAAGCTGGCCGTCTACGAGCTGAGGAGAAAGGCCTGGCCGGCCTCCGAAGAGCCAAGTCAGCCGACCATGACCTTGGACTTCTGGCCTCCAGACCTGGGAGAAAATAAACTTTTGTTGTTTCACCCACCCAGTCTGTGGTATGTGTTACGGCAGCCCTAACAAAGGAATACAGGCAGGTACCTAAGAATGGAATTTCCAGGTCACAGAGTATAGAGATGATTAGCTCTGGAAATACTGCTGAAATGCACACAAGTTAAAAAGTAGGGAAAATTACACACCCTCTTATGTTTTCAACTTTCTGTGTATGTAGATGTCAGCATATATGTGCTCAGTCGCTCAGTCGTGCCTGATTCTTTGCGACCCCATGGACCGTAGAACCAGGCTCCTCTGTCCCTGGAATTCTCCAGGCAAGAGTACTGGAGTGGGTTGCCATTTCCATCTCCAGGGGCCTTCCCAACCCAGGGATCGAACCCGCATGTCCTGTTCTCTTTACCTGCTGAGCCATCGAGAAGCCCAATATCAGCATCAGTTCACTTCAGTTCAGTTGCTCAGTCGTGTCTGACTCTTTGTGACCTCATGAACTGCAGCACGCCAGGCCTCCCTGTCCATCACCAACTCCTGGAGTCCACCCAAACCCATGTCCATTGAGTCAATGATGCCATCCAACCATCTCATCCTCTGTCGTCCCCTTCTCCTCCTGCCCTCAATCTTTCCCAGCGTGGGGGTCTTTTCAGATGAGTCAGCTCTTCCCATCAGGTGGCCAAAGTATTGGAGTTTCAGCTTCAACATCAGTCCTTCCAATGAACACCCAGGACTGATCTCCTTTATGATGGACTGGTTGAATCTCCTTGCAGTCCAAGGGATTCTCAAGAGTCTTCTCCAACACCACAGTTCAAAAGCATCAATTCTTCAGTGCTCAGCTTTCTTTATAGTCCAACTCTCACATCCATACATGACCACTGGAAAAACCATAGCCTTGACTAGATGAACTTTTGTTGACAAAGTAATGTCTCTGCTTTTCAATATGCTGTCTAGGTTGGTCATAACTTTCCTTCCAAGGAGTAAGCATCTTTTAATTTCATGGCTGCAATCACCATCTGCAGTGATTTTGGAGCCCAGAAAAATAAAGTCAGCCACTGTTATTTTATTAAAAAAAAATAAAATAAATAATTAAAATTAATTAAATAATTAATCAATTATAAGTTAATTTATAATTTCCCCATCTATTTGCCATGAAGTGATGGGACCGGCATAGATATACCTATTTCCAGATAGAAATAAAGACAAATATATAATAGTAGGAAATTCATCAGAAAGTTAACTGTAGATAATTTTCTTCTTTTTGTCTCTATTTTATAATTAACACGGCTTTGTTGTTGTTGTTTGGTTGCTCAATCATGTCCGACTCTTTGTGACCCCGTGGACGGCAGCACGCCAGACTTCCCTGTCCTTCACCATCTCCCGGAGCTTACTCATACTCATGTCCATTGAGTTAATGATGCCATCCAACTATCTCGTCCTCTCTCGTCCTCTCTCGTCCCCTTCTCCTGCCTTCAATCTTTCCCAGCATCAGGGTCTTTTCTAATGAGTCAGCTTTTCACATCAGGTGGCTCTTCGCATGGCTTACTTAAGTAATATAGAAGCGTAAGAGTTATTACTATCATTGTGATTATAGTAATAATCAAATTGGATTATTGACAGCTGGCATTTTATATTATACCGGTTTCTCTGTTTTCTGATTTTTCTACCACAGGCATAAGTTATTTTTATAGTCAGAGGAAGGAAATGTTTCTAATAAAGAAAGGAGAAAAATGTAGAAAGAAGTACAGTAACAAGCTATTGGCATTGATCTCTGAGCATTTATACCATGCAAACCATGCAAACCGGCAAAGGCTACAGACCAAGGCTGAATTTATGGTTCTCTGGATCTAGACTTAGGGAGTAATAGGAAAAAATGCTAATAATGCAAGTTAAAGTTCAAAGTGTGTTATTTCTGTGACCATTATACTGTGAATAGCACAAAAAATTGAGACATAGGATTATTGTGGCTGTTTCTTTATTTCAATTATCTGCATTTCTACCTGATACAGTGCCCCTCTATTCCTGTTACAATGAGAATGGGGGACAGAGAGATTTTTATAAAAAATTAGCCAGAAACCAAATTTAAAGACTAGTCATTTACAAAACAAGTAACTTAGTTACGAACCCGTGCTTATATTTATGTATTTTCAAGCATGAATTTGGATATTAATAATTATATAAGGACTATATAAGAAATTTAGAAAATTTACTAATTTCAGTCTTTGTGCAAAATCCAAAAATTTTCACTAATTAAAATTTTATGCTTGTAACCTGATTCTTTCATTTTAAATTTGATTCCTATGAATCTCAGAAATATTGAAAATTATGTGATCCTATAAAATTATTCCACTTAAATGTTCTAGGCAAACAGTTTTGGAGAAATAAAAGTTTCAGCACCTTAAAAGCTAAGAATAAAAGAAAATTAAAGTAAAAATTAAGTAAAAATAATTAGTAGGAAATAACTCACAAAGCTATAAGTTCTAGTTGTTCAGTCACTAAGTCATGTCTGACTTTGTGACGTCAGGCTTCCTAACACCATCTCCTCTGTCCATGGGAATTTCCAGGCAAGAATTCCGGAGTGGGTTGCCATTCTCTTCTGCAGGGTATCTTCCTGACTCAGGGATCGAAGCCAGGTATCCCATCCCGCATTGCAGGCGGATTCTTTACTGTCTGAGCCACCAGGGAAGCCCGTAAGTTTTGGAGTGAATGGCAAAAGCATGTCTCAACAATGACTGACATTTGATGGTTGTATGACACTATTATTTTCTGCACCAGTGAGGACAACACTTCCAACTAAATGATGAACATGTTAAGATGCACACAGATTTCAAGGATACTCAAATGTGGGGGAAAAGCATCTTAGAACTAAAGACATTCGATGGGTAGCATCCTGCACACTATGAAAGAAGCAAGGTGGTTTCGAAGGCTGTGCAGGGGAGAGGAGCCGTGGCTGCAGGCCAGCCCAGGCTGGGCCGAAGGTGCCGCAGAGGGGGCTGTGCCCCGGCCCGGACCCCGCTCCCCAGAGGCTGGGGTGGAGAAGGGGTCTCCTCCCCTCCACGGGGCCCCCCTCCAGGGGACACCCACTGATGGGGCAGGGAGCCGTGACGTGTAATTGGCTAATGTCTGGGGGACACTTTGAAGATGAAAAGTGCCAGGTGGGTATCATCACATCCGCTTCTTAAGATGGTATGCGGAATAATAACACGGCTCTCCCCCACCGGGCCTTTCATCCGTGGATTTCAAAGCACTTAGCGAGCCTTAATTAAGTCTCCCAGCGCCTCTATGAAGTAGGCACTAATAGCCTCTTGCCTGAGATGGAGACGCAGAGGAGAGGGAGTGACCCGCCCAGGCCCTCAGAGAGGCAGAGACAGCCGTTCTGAAGGCATCTGGGTGACAGGCAAGCACGTGCTCAGAGTGTCTCCGCACTGGGCCCCCTGCTGAGCCCCGGGGCACCCCCCGCTAGAGCTGGGCCGTCCACTGCTACACTTTCAGGAGTTTTGCAAACCTGTTGTGAAACAAAACCACTATTGAAGTTTTCTAAAGGTGAAAATAGGGAGCATTCTTTTTCATTTCTTTGTAAGTACAGTTGATTCACCGTGTTGCGCTAGTCTGAGACGCAGAGTGCAGGGAGCCAGTTGCACATACATTTCTGTTTTCTTCTCCTCTTCGTGGATCGCAGCCTTGTCGTGGTGAAGGGGCTTGTATAACTCAAAGTAGCCATGAACTGTGCCAGGCAGGGCCACCCAAGACCAACGGATCATAGTGGAGAGTTCAGACAAAACGTGGTCCACTGGGAGTGGGAATGGCAGACCACTCCAGTATTTTTGCTGCAAGAACCCCATGAACAGTATGAAAGGGCAAAAAGATATGGACACCAGCAGATGAGCCCCCCCAGGTCAGAAGATGTCCGATATGCTACTGGGAAAGGGCTGAGAAAAGAAAGAATGAAGCAGCTGAGCCAAAGCAGAACTGACACAGTTGCGGATGTGTCTGGTGGTGAAAGTCACGTCCGATGCTGTAAAGAACAGTATTGCATAGGAACCTGAAATGTTAGGCCCATAAATGAAGGTAGGTTGGACGTGGTCAAGCAGAAGATGGCAAGAGTGAACATTGACATCTTAGGACTCAGTGAACAAAAATGAACGGCAATGGGAGGATTTAACTCAGCTGACAATTATATTTACTGCTGTGGGCAAGAATCCCTTAGAAGAAATGGAGTAGCCATCATGGTCAACAAGAGTCTGAAACGCAGTACTTGGGTGCAATCGCAAAAACAACAGAATGATCTCGGTTCAGCTATATCTGGTACCTATATTGGCTTGTACATATCTAGTTTTTTCAGATTCTTTTCGCTTATAAGCTATTACAAAATATTGAGTATAATTCCCTGTGCTGTGCCATAGGCCCGTTGGTTATTTTATAGTGTGTATATGCTAATCCCAGACTTCTAATTTATCTCTCCTTCCTCTGACTTAAGTTAAAAATATTTTTTAATTAGGCAGTTTAAAAAGTTATTTATTTCATGAATTTTCTGTACATTTAAATATTAATATAAATTATTATTGGGTTTCCCAGGTGGTGCAGTGGTAAAGAATCCACCTGCAAATGCAAAAGACCTGGGTTCGATCCCTGGGTCGGGAAGATCCCCTGGAGGAGGAAACGGCAGCCCACTCCAGTATTCTTGCCTGGAGAATCCCATGGACAGAGGGGCCTGGTGGGCTTGGTCCATCAGGTCGCGAAGGTCAGACATGACTGAGCCACTGAGCACGCGTGCATGAATTATCCTATGCGCTTTTCCCCATAGAGTCTGTGGTAAGGCATTCACCAGCACCTGCCTGGGGGATCTTTGGATGGAAAAGACAGGCCCAGGCCCTGTCCTGAGGGATGCCCAGGCAAAGTGGTATGTTCAGCGTGAAGGACTGTGATGTAGTCGGAGCCATCTTTAGTGTCAACTTAAGCTTCTGGCCCATCACTTACATGAGAGGGGCCTTAGAACTGGGTTCAAACATTTTATAATACTTACCGAGCACATTGCACATTTTTTTTTTGGCCATACCACATGGCTTGGGTGACCTTAGCTCCCTGACCAGGGATTGAACTTGCGCTCACGGCAGTGAGCGCGACCACCTAAGCTAACCCAGGACCACTGGGGAGCCCCCCAGAGTGACTTTGTAAGAAGCTGCTGTAAGACCACCACCTCTTTCCCCTCTGCCCTCCATTTCACTCCCCTTGGCATCCTTAGGTGCTGGAGTGACCTTGGTGTCATGAACAGGCCAAAATGAGACGGATCGGGGGAAATAAATGAATACACGCACCATCCTCTGGCCACCGTGAGGTCCGAGAGGCGCTGACAGTGTCCTCTGCATGTCCTCCGGACTCTGCAGGCTTCTCTGGGGGATTCAGGCTGTAGGTCATCTGTCATTCCCCACCTCCACTTCTCTGCTTCAGCCCATCCCAGACGAATCTGTTCCCTCTCACACGGATGGAGTCTACAGGGCGAGTTTGATCCGATGGCCCGTAGCCAGATTCCAGGCTCGGATGCTAGGATTCCATCCTTGTGCTCACCCCCAGCTCCGGGTCCGTGTGGCAGTATGTCCTGTCTTCTAGAGAACAGACTTGTGGACACAGGGGGGACGGAGAGGGTGGGACCAATGGAGAGAGAAGCTTTGAAACCTATATATTAGCATAGATGAAACCAGAGAGCCAGCGGGGATTCGCTGTATGGCCCAGGGAGCTCGAATCCAGTGCTCTGTGACAACCTGGGGGCGTGGGATGGGGGGAAGGTGCAAGAAAGAGGGGGCATGTGCGTAACCACGGCTGACTCGCGTTGATGTATGGCAGAAACCAACACAGCAATTGTGCTCCAATTGAAAATAAATACATTTAAATTAAAAAAAACCGACACGCTCTGTCTTATATGGCGCTGGTGAGGATGCCAGGGCTTCGTGAGTGTGGGGCTGCCCAGAGCCCCACCACTCACCCCTGCCCACCTCATGGGGCTGGCAGTGCCGACCTTCACGGTGCCCCTGACAGTGTGCCCTGGGCGGGAAGAAGGGGGGCGTTGTGCTGCTCATTCCCAGCCCCAGCCGCCACCGGGGACCCAGTCACACCACGGTCCTGCCTGATGGAAAGAGGTACTGAGTTCCGGCAGAAGCAGCTGAGACGCGAGCCTGGGGGCGGGGGGCCCGAGCCCCCACCATCTGCTCCTCTGTGTGCTTATTGCCGTCTGGTTTTTAAAAATAAGTTCAAGAGGAAAAACAAAGCAAACTGGTGAAAAACAATGTGAAGGATTGAAACAATTTATATTTAGAGTCTGTTAAAAAAAAAAGTATATTTCACCATCTTTGGTTCTATAGTCCTATGTTTTTCATTAAAGTTTGAAACAGAGAATTCCACCGGTCAAATCATGCCCCAAGGACATGGGGAGGCTCCAGGGGTCTCTCTTCAGTCCCTCAGTGCCTTCCTAACATCACCCAGAGTCCCACCCAGACTCCTAACAGAACTGCAGCTTCCCGCGTGGACAGTTGCCTTTTTTTTTTTTAAAGCAACCTCCCACCTATGGGGCTTCCCTCCTGGCTCAGATCATCAAAGAATCTGCCTGCAATGCAGGAGACTTGGGTGCAATCCCTGGGTCAGGAAGATCCCCTGGAGAAGGAAATGGCACCCACTCCAGTATTCTTGCCTGGAGAATCCCATGGGCAGAGGAGCCTGGCGGGCTAAGGTCCATGGGGTCACAAAGAGTCAGACACGACAGAGTGACTCACACTTTCCCACTTTCTCCACCCTCGCACCTACTCCTGTGTTTGGGTTACTCTCCCCTTGATGGGCTACAGCTACAGAACTCCCCTCCTTCTTGGCAGCAAAAGCCTGGTCACGTGACCCAGGCTCAGCCAATCAGAAACTCCTAACTGAGATTCAGGTTGAGGAGTAACTCGAAGAGTTAGGCAGCACCCATGTGGTGCAAGACGGCTGCGTAGATGTCTGGTTTCCAGGGTGGACACCCGGACACTCGAGGCAGAGGCTGCGTCTGCAGTGGAGACCTGGGCTCCGCCTCACATCATCCAAGGAGGGGCCAGGAGTCGCCTGGCCAGGGTCATGTGGGCGTTGCATCAGGGTGCACAGCCCCCAGCCCGGCTCTCTGGACCACTCTGGTTTTTATGAATATCCTTTGTGAGTGAGTCGCTCAGTCATGTCTGATTCTTTGTGACCCCATGGACTGTAGCCCACCAGGCTCTTCTGTCCATGGGATTTCCCAGGCAAGAATACTGGAGTGGGTTGCTGTTTCCTTCTCCAGGGGATCTTCCCAACCCAGGGATCAAACCCAGGTCTCCTGCAGAGCAGGCAGATTCTTTACCATCTGAGCCACCAGGAAAGCCTGAATGTCCTTTAGTGAATGCCTTTTCTGTTTAAATTCTCTGGGGTGAATTTTGCTGGTTGCAGTTATGAACATTGATTCATATAGTAGTTAATACATAATACCACCCATCACCACCTGAAATGCATATTTCCCCTTATAAGGCCTGAATTGCTTGTCTGGCTGCTTATCAATTTCTATTGATTGATTAAGGAGGCCAAGATCCCTGGCTGGCATCAGTTAGACTGTAGGAACTAAGCCACGTGGGGACTAAGGGAAGGCGTTAGGGCCTTAAGATTCCTGCTTCTCACATTCCCACTGCCCGGAGACTGAGGCTGGGGTCCCGTCTGTTTGTTTTCAAGCCAGAGACCCTGGAGTTCCTCCCTCTGAGCCGCCTGCACTCCCAGATGCGGAAGGCTTTGAGAAGAAACTGTACTTTTCCGTCTGGCAGTACGCTGCCCACATCAAAGCCCGAGAAGGCACAGGCATGTGGGGAGTCGTGGGTCAGATACTTAATTATTCTAATCTAGAAGTCTCTTCTCCCTGCACTGCCAAGAACAGAAAGTTCCTTTTTGAAAAGTAGGGTTGTTGGAAGGACTGAGTGTCTCCTGGACCTACGAAGCTCTCAGACTCACCTCCAGAGCTCCAGAGCTTGAGGACACCCAGACACGCTTCCTCCACATGGTCATGGATGAAGCGGGGGCTGCCAGCCTTTGCAGGAGAGGGTGGGGAGGGTGGGCTGAGGTGTGTGCCTTTCTTATTTATTTTTAAGAAAAGCCTCCTTTCAAATGGGGAGATTAGGATGGACTTGTATTTCTAAACAACCGTGTCCTCTGATATCATCAGATAAAGAAATGACTCTTAAATGTTGCCTCATGTACAAAGCTTAGGACCTTTTTCCCTTTTGCTTTTTCTTTCTCTCTCTCTTTTTAATCTTTGAGAAAGATAATGAAAGAGGAAGCTTGAAACCCCATTTCTATTGATGTTCCAACACACAACTGCAGGATTTAAGAACCAGCAGAGATCAAAGGGAACAAGTCCCATTTCGATAGCATTACAGCATCGTGGGCAGAGGGTGTGGGGCTCATTTAGGAGCTCAGAGGCAAGGAGTTGTTCACACACCTTCATTTGAGCCAAAGACAGAAGGAAAAATGCCTGAGGTTCCAAGGGCTTCTTCGGGAGCGTGGTTAATAAGGTCACAGCAGCGGCATGCACACTTGGCTGATGTGTTTGCCTCGGGAAAACCCACAAGACTCCTGTGTCAGCATCACCCGGAGGAGAAACAAGCAGCAGTGACTCCATCCTGGTCCCAAATTTAACTGACTGAGGGGTGTTCAATCGGCTCTTTTGATTGATCTCACTTATTTTCAGCTGCTCTGGGTCTTTATTGCTGCTTGGGCTTTCTCTAGCTGAGAGGGGCAGGGACCACTGTCCACTGCGGTGCTCGGGGTTCCCACTGCGGTGGCTTCTCCTGTTGCCGAGCGCAGGCTCTAGATGCACAGACTTCAGTACTTGCTGCACATGGGCTCAGGAGTTGTGGTGTCCAGGCTCAGTTGCTCCAAGGCAGGGGGAATCTTTCCAGATCAGGGATCGAACCCGTGTCCCCTGCATGGGCTGGCAGATTCCTATCCACTGTACCACCGGGGAAGTCCTCCATCTGTTCTCGGTGGGATCTGGGATGAGAGACTGGAAGAAACAGAGTTGGGAATAGAGTGGCAGGTAAGGGACGAGAAACGGGTCATATCGGCTTCCACTGGGTCTCTTACTGTCTTCCTCTGAGATGGACATCCCATCCGCCTCCCACCCAACGGTCCATGACTGCAGCCACGCTTCCCATTAAGACTAGCTCTGAGCCCAGGCCTTCCTCCTCCAGACCTGGTCTATGCAAGGCGCCACCACCCTGCACCCTGCCCAGAGACCCGAGTGCCAGCGCTGTGTCTGGGCCTCCGGTCTTCCCCACGCGGACTCCATCACCGCAGCCCACGGGCTCCAGCTCCATTCTCTCCCAGACGCACCCCCTCCCACCCACCTCCCAGCCCACATTCGGACCTTCTAATAACAGGCTAGAGGCATGTGAAAAAAGTCACCCAACGAGAGCCTGAGAGATGTTGAAATAGCCTTTATAAATGAAAACCACTCGAAGCAAAGCCAGAGGACGGCCATGGGTTTAAAAACCCCCCATTATGCGCAGGAGGAAGAAAAACAAAACTAATAAACTTCACTTTGAAAATGTGAAGTCTTGCCCCCACCCTCGCTGAAACATACTTACGCATCTCTCAGGCCTATGAAAGCTGATATGGTCATTTTGGAAAATAATTTGGCCATATATATCAGAAGCCATAAAAATGTTCATCTCCTTTGACCCAGTAATCCCACTCCTGGGAATTTACTGGAGAGAAATAACTCAAAACAAGAAAAAAAGGGAAGGGGGCTATTTCTACGCAGATGTTTATTACCTGCTTGTACAAGCAAGAATCTAATAGAAAAAGAAATGTCCAATTATAGTGGAACATGAAGTACATTTCAGGGTAATTAACTCAGTGGTATATTAGGCTGCTGCAAAAATAATAATATGGACTATAGGTAGAAGCCGGGGAAAATAAACAGGAAATAATGTTGAATGAGATATAGATGTTCCACAATTATAACTACAGAAAAAACAAATACTTTTACAGATGAAAAATGGAAGGGGCATTGGATTCAGGTAAATAATGTACGTGATTGATTAGTGGGATTATGGACATGGCTTCTTTGATACTTTAGAGTTAAATGGAAATGTTTTCAAGCCCCTTTGAAGCACCCTAATCGTGGGAGTGGCTTGGCTGGGAGAGGGGACTCTGGCCCAGGCCTGTGGAGGGAGGGGGCTCCCTGCGGCCTGCCACCCCCCCTCGGGGGCCCCCCCACCCTGAAGGGAGATCTAACCGCATGTCTCCTTGGGTGAGCAGCCCAGGTTTGGGTACCGACCTAAGGATAGAGCTTGTCCAAGGTCCAGACAGCAAAGTTGAGGCTCCCAGCCAAGGTAAGGAGATCAGGGCAGGATTCGGGGGGGTTAGGAGGAGAGTCAGAGAGGCGGATGGAGGCTCACAGCGATGGTGATGCAGCCAAAAATGAAAAAACAAAACAAAAACCCAAACAAAGTGAAATACTGCCCAGGTCCCGAGCAGATGGTCACTTGCGTGTGAAGAGGATCTTCATGAATAAGCTTCTCCTGTTCTTGGTGCTGGAACTTGGGGAGAAGAATGACGTTTCTAGTGCTTCATTATTTCTAGATAATGAATATCTAGAAAGGAGAATGTTCTAGAAAAGGCTCCCTGTTGATCACGTGGCACATTCGAAATGTCCCTGCTTCTACAATGGCCCTTGTGTGGGCAGAGGGGCTTGCAAACTTACCCAACAAAGTGAGGCTCATCTTTCTTTTAAGAAAAAAAAATTCATCTTGTGATTCCTTGAAATGAACCCCCTCAGAACATTTCCAGTTGTGTTTGGTGTTTTATTAACTTGAAAGACTGTCTGGGTTGCAGAGACGCGTAGAAGATTAATCAGAAATGAAGAAAGCATTTCTGAATTTCTTACGTACGTCAACTTTGTGTAAAGTGGTATCTGCCGTAACGGGTCCTCCCAGGCGGTACAGTGGTAAAGACTCCACCTGCCAACACAGGAGACAAAGTTTCGGTCCTTGAGTCAGGACGATCCCCTGGAGAAGGACCAGCCCAGTGTCCTTGCTTCAGGAAATCCCATGGACAGAGGAGCCTGGCGGGCGACAGTCCACGGGTTTGCAAAGAGTCAGACATGAGTGAGCATGCACCCTAATTGTTACATTTGTGACTTTTTAAAAATGAAAATGAGGTTCATAAAATGTGATGATGAACAATCTGAATTCTTCCCCAGGAATTTGCAATAAGGACTTATATTTACCATGATCACAAGCCCTATTAACACATATGTATAATGCTTACTATCTACCAGGTGCCGCCCCGGTGTTCATAAATATTAATTCATTTAATATTCAAAGCAGTTCTATGAACTGAATCGTTATCACTTCCCACTTTACAGGTGGGAACAGAGAGGCACAGAGACATTAAGTAGCTTGTCCAAGGACACACAGCTGGGAGGGGTAGAGCCGCTGAACCACCTGGGTCAAGGTGGGTGGGATGGGGGTGACACCATCCTCCATGCCCAGGTGACTCGTGCCCCAGCCTGGCCCTACTGCTCGTCCTAGAGACGGGCACCTGATCCAGGAGGACCAGTGAGGCCTCCTGGGCTTTGTCAGGCATGGGGATGCCCAGCCTTGCCAGGAACATCTTGCCACCACAGAGAGGGATGCAGTCGAGACAGAGATGCAGAGAGAAGGCGTCAAGACACATCCGAGCCCAGAGCTGCTGCCAGAACCAAGGCATGTGTCCCACTTCCAGTTTTAATTTGGTTCCCGTCCCTTTTGGACGTTCGGTTATCGCAGGTATGAAGTGGGATCTTGGGACTTAGTGAACAGCCGCCGTTTTCAGCCTCAGGTGATGGCAGCATCACTGAAGAGGTCACAGCCGCTTGGGTGTGGAGACAGGAGAGAAACAGCGGTCACGTCCACTCCTCTGTGGGAAGCGTGTGCATCTCTGCCGTGTGTCGGGCAGAGCAGGGGGCAGCCT
This sequence comes from Giraffa tippelskirchi, assembly GCF_054371585.1. Lineage (NCBI taxonomy): Eukaryota > Metazoa > Chordata > Mammalia > Artiodactyla > Giraffidae > Giraffa > Giraffa tippelskirchi. Next base: position 1,401,111 of record NC_137277.1, on the reverse strand, counting down.
TTGGTGTGGAGCCCCTGGAGCCCTGGTTTTCTCATCTGTCACACGGGGGTCATAATGCCCCTGAGAGGGCTGTCCTGGGGCTAAATGACATGGTACCAGAACCTATTTAATGAACGGTTCTGACCCAAAAATGGTAGCAATTACTACATGGTGCCAGTGCTTTCTATAAATTATTGCACTGGATTCGATCCTTACAACAATCCGATGCTTTAAAACCGTCATCCCTCTTTCGCTCGGGTGAAGCTGGCACTCAGGGAGGCTGGACTGTAAAGCAGGCTGAGCAGCAAAGAACTCATGCTTCTGAACTGTGGGGCTGGAGAAGACCCCTGAGAGTCCCCTGAACTGCAAGGAGATCCAACCAGTCCATCCTAAAGGAGATCAGTTCTGAATATTCATTGGAAGGACTGATGCTGAAGCTGAAGCTCCAATACTTTGGCCACCTGATGTGAAGAACTGACTCACTGGAAAAGACCCTGATGCTGGGGAAGATTGAGGACAGGAGGAGAAGGGGACGACAGAGGATGAGATGGTTGGATGGTATCAGCGACTCAATGGACATGAGTCTGAGCAAACTCCAGGAGACAGTGAAGGATTTTACTGAGGAGGAGCCTGGCATGCTGCAGTCCATGGGGTCACAAAGACTTGGACATGGCTTAGCGACTGAATGACAGCAACGAGGTTACTTGACAACTAAATGACCAGTAAGGAACAGAATTCAAGAACTTCAAGCCAGATCCGACACACCCTTTCCAAGGCCTGGGTGGCTTGAGGAGACATTCCAAGATCTGGAAACATGAGCCCAAGGAGCCAGTCATCAGACCCAGAAGGGTATGAGGACTGCCGGTGGTGGAGGGAGGAAGAGAAGGGAGAAGAGCGAAGACCCTGAGAGCTTGTCTCACGTCCTGCCCACCTTGGAAAGCTCCCTGGAAAATCCTGGGGCTGAGGCTCGGCGGTAAACTGGCTTCAAGGAATGAAGGTGTGGAGCGATCCCTCAGGCGCCCAGTCCCCAGCTCAGGGGCTTGACAGTCATGAGCACGGATCCCAGATGCTGTTCTGGTTGGATTACATGGACTTGGAAAGTCCAGGCATGAAATGCCTGAATGATAACAATAGAAAACAGATCAAAAGCCCAAAGAAAGAAATCCGGAGAAATGAAAAACAGAAGGACTGGCAGCGGAAGATGAAAGGGGAGAATTTACAACTTGACACCAAAGCAGAGCCAGTGTTTAAGTCTTGGCTGGCAGTCGACCCGTATCCAGATGAGAGTTTTGCAGCATTAATTGGAGGGATGAAATTACCATCTTTGAGCAGCGTTGCAGACTTCTGGGACCTCAGGGTCAGAAGAGTTCCCTGACAGCCTCCAAGGCTCACCCTGCCTGTTAAATAATCTAGGAGGTCATAGGTACCTGAATCTGCACAGACTCTGTCATTGTCAGCCACTCCATAAAGACCAGGAAGGTCCACCAGGTATAAGAGGGCTTGAAAATACAATCTCCCTAAAAGTAAGCCCTGAAAAGAAAGACGAGAAAATGCAATCTCCCTGGGTGCAGTCTCCCTGCATCGCGGATCAGATCACTCTCCGTCTCAGTTCAGATCAGAGAGAATCCAGTCTACACTGACTTCAGCAAGAGAGGGAAGGCATCGGCTCAGATAACTGAAAAGTGGAGGGACACTCTAGCTTCGGGTGTCAGTAGGGACCTGCATTCCGGGAAAGCGGAAGAGTAGTCACCACTGGCAAAGCCACGTGATGAATGCAGTGGTTAAGACACGCTCGGCCAGCACCAGGGGCCTGGAGGAGGCCCCAAGAAGGCTTCTGGGAGGAGGAGGCTAAGGAGAGAGGGTGGAGGTAAGAAAGGATATTCACGAGGACTGGACGCAGACAGGAAGGAGGGAAGGGAGAAGCCGGAGATTCTGGGAAGAAAACGAATACTGAGGAGTCAGGCCACCAGACTCCCTGGGCCCCTGGGGCTTGGAGGCAGACACAGACTCGAGTTCCCCGCAGTGCAGGAGCGGGGCTGGCTGTGGGCAGGTCTGCTGGCAGAGAGCAAGGCTGGGAAGCTGTTGAGGTCACCCCTTGAGGACGGGGCAGCCAGGCCAAAGCCGCGCTGACGGAGACGGGGCCGTGGGTGGAGAGCCGCTGGGGGCACTCGGGGGCCCGGCACTGGCGCCTGTGCTGCTGATGCTGCCCATGAGGGGTGTGGGCGCGTGGAGGAGGGCGCTGAGCTGCGTGAGACGCCGTGTTTTGGGAATGACACGGGAGACGTCCCTGGGCTGCAGGCTGGGCGAGGGTGGCACTTGGGGACCACTCTGAGCCGGACAGACAGACAGGGACCATCAGAAATGCGGTGCACGAGCGCGCTGGAGTCAGGTGCGCGGCTCGGGAGGAAGCGACCCAACAAAAGGCAGAGCAAGTATGAAGCCCCTTGAGGGACGTGAAGAAAACCAGGAGAGCCAGGGGTCCTGGGAGCCAGTGGGAGGGAAAGCTTTTTAAGGAGAGGTGACTATTCCAGACGGCAGGAGAAACTGTCCTCCGATAATTGCATTTTGTTCTATACTTCTCAATATTCTGCAATAACAATCTTTGATAATTAAAAAAGAAAGAAAGAAAAAAAGAAAGCAAAGACAGCAGATCTGGAGAGATCCGCGTAAAACAGCGCCTGCGGGATTTTGCAACAGAAAATTCCCTGGCCCCTTTGGCAGGTGCATCCATGAGGTGGTGGGACCGGCAGCCAGCATGCGGTCCGGACCGAGGAGACGGGAGGTGATACAGAGCTGCGGTGTGGGGACAGTTCTTTCAAGAAGTCTGGCGGGGAGGGACGGAGAAAGACGGAGCCATGGACGGAGAGATGGTTTGGAGTCTGCGGGGGTTTAGGCTGCTGCTGTTTTAAGACAATAAAAGGCTTGGGTGTGTTTACAAGATATCTTTAGGACCCTCAGTGGGTGGGCAGGGATGTGGTCAGGCTGCAGAGAGCAGGGTCAGCATCTTCCTTCTGAAGCCATGGGAACAAGAGGAGGGGTACTCAAGGCTGAACTACGTGCATCGGGGCGAAGGCAAGCCTTTGAGAGACATCAGCTGGTAACCTGGATCTTCTCAAAGAAGTCAGAGGGAAGAGTGTCTGCTGACAGTGAGGGACCACGGCTGGGTGGGCCAGGCTGGTCTTGAGGACAACGCGAAGATTCTGAGCAGCTCTGGAGGAGGATGAGGGAGGCAGCCACTCGGGGCTGGGACCACTGGACTTAGATGCTCCGAGGCCCTAGTGGTCCAGAGCAACCCAACTGTGTCAGATCCGATCAGATCAGATCTTCTAATCTGGAATTCATGGCGAGGTCAACTGGGCTGCTGCTAAATCGCTTCAGTCGTGTCCGATTCTGTGCGACCCCATAGACGGCAGCCCAACTGGGCTGGGCTGAAACATTTTACTGATGTAGAAAGAATTAGCTGGGACTCCCCTGGTGGTCCATTGGCTAAGACTCTGTGCTCTCAATGCAGGAGGCCCAGGTTCGACCCCTGGTCAGGAGACGAGATCCCACATGCTGCAACTAAGACGTGGTGCAGCCAAATAGATAAATAAACAAATACATATTTTTTTAAAAAAGAGAAAGAATAAGGTAAACTATAGGAGCTTTCCAGGCGGCGCTAGCAGTAAGAACCCGTCTGCCAATGCAGGAGACATAAGAGACCCGGGTTCGATCCCTGGTCAGGAAGATCCCCTGAAGAAGGGAATGGCAACCCACTCCAGTATTCTTGCCTGGAGAATCCCCTGGACAGAGGAGCCTGGGCTACGTACAGTCCACAGGTTCACAAAGAGTCAGACACGACTGAAGAGATTTAGCATGCACGCAGGAGGGATGGGGCGGTGGGGAGCCATGGTCCTTCTGCCCAGCTTTTAGGAGTCATACGTCTGGGAAGGAGGCGTGTGCTGGGTGTAAAGAGTGGAGACCACTAAAGGGGCCACGGTGCGGTGGCAGCCACCTGGGGTGGTGACAAGAGCTGATGCTTGCTGGAGGTCCGCCTGGTCTGACTGCCCCAAACGCTTTACAAGGGCTGCCTCAGGCCATCCAAACAGCACCTTATGACATAGTTGCCACTATTTCTCTAAAAAACCCCTTTAGTTGGAGGATGACTGCTTTACAATACTGTGTCGGTTTCTGCCATACGTTATGAATCAGCCGTAAGTATACACACGCCCCCTCCCTCCCGAACCTGCCACCCCTCCCACCCCCCTAGGTGGTCACAGAGCACTGGGTTTGAGCTCCCCAAGTCATGGAGCCTGTTACATGGAGAGAAGTCAGTCAGAAAGAGAAACATAAATATCGTAAGTTAATGCATATATACAGAATCTAGAAAGATGGTGCTGATGAACCTATTTACAGGGCAGCAGTGGAGATGCAGACACCGAGAACAGAATTTCAGGCTTTTCTTAAAAAAAAAAAAAAACCTAAACCCATCGAATGTTCACACTCATTCTCCAAAATGCCTTAGATCAGTACCTAACCCTCAAAACCAGTTTTTGCTCCCAATGAAGAAATTACCTGGTCCTGATCCTAGCTGATCTTCCTTGCTCTCCTGGAGTTGAAAAGTGCCTTTTGTGGGAGAATTTGGAAACCAATTCCCACCGCATACTTTGAGAGGAATTCAGATTGAAGCCCTTCACACATTTCCCACTGTCGAGCCGTTCTCATTCAGAGATGAATCTATTATGAAAGCTCTATTTTCAGTCACGCCTTCAGAACTTGATTTTCATTTCAGAAAGGCAAGGGCAGAGGCGGGGGCTGCCCCGATTCTCCAGGAAGCCTGCGGGCTCCCAGTTGGGGTGAGGTGTTGGCTTGACACCCAGGCCCTGACACTTTCCCCATCAGCCCATTTCATTCCACTAAAGACAACCCCCTGGGGATTTCTGCACACTTTCTCTGCTCTTCCCTGGAGGCGGAGAGTCTCCTCTGACCTCGGGCACCAGCTGCTACCAGTCGGATTTCTCACCTCGGCCAGGGACAGCCCTGTGAGACCCCCACAAACACCCCGGCCTGGAGGCCGACTCTGGGCCCTGGCAGCCGCCCAGGGTTGTTTTTCCAGGTGTGGAGGAGAGCTTCCACAGCCTCTTCTGCCAGCTCTTCTCTGTTCATACCACGGATTTTTACTAACTTCTGTTAAGAAGCAAGTATCCCAGCGAATTTCCTAGCTGTCCAGTGGTTAAGGTCTTCCCAGGTGGCTCTAACGGTAAAGAATCTGCCTACCAATGCGGAAGACCTGGCTTTGATCCCTGGGTGGGGAAGATCCCTTGGAGAAGGAAATGACAGCCCACTCTAGAACTCTTGCCTGGAGAATCCCATGGACAGAGGGGCCTGCTGGGCTACAGCCCATAGAGTCGCTAAGAGTAGGATACAACTGAGCACACAGTTCTTTCCTCATTGTGGTAAAACATTTAACATAAAATTGACCATTTTAGCCATTTTTTTTTACTGGTTTTAAATTGGAGGATAATTGCTTTACAATGTTGTGACGGTCATTTCGACCAATTTAAAGTGTACGGCTCCATGGCATTAAGTACAGTCACAAGTTGTACAGTCGTCACCACCATCCGTTTCCAGGATGGAAACTTTTCACCTTCCTCGACTGATTCTCTGTGCCCATCGCTCTGCTTTCTGCCCTTGGTGAACGTGCCTACATTCGGGACCTCACGGAAGTGGAATCAATCATGTAATACTTGTCCCTCTGTATCTGCCTTATGTTACTTTGCAGAATGTCTTCAAGGTTCATCCGTGTTGGAGCCTATGTCAGGGTGTCATGCCTTTCAAGACTGAATAACTTTCCACTGTGTGTATGGACCACATTTTGTTCATTCATCTGTCAAAGGACATTCAAGTGTTTCCACTATTGCGACTTATGCTGCTATGAACGTGGGCATACAAACGCCTGCTTTCAATTCCTTTATACACCTAGAAGGAAAGTTATTGGTTCATCGTTGCTGTTGTTCAGTTGCTCAGTCATGTCCGACTCCTTGTGACCCCATGGATTGCAGCACGCCAGGCTTCCTTGTCCTTCACCATCTCCCAGAGCTTGCTCAAACTCATGTCCATTGAGTTGGTGATGCCATCCAACCATCTCATTCTCTGTTGTCCCCTTCTCCTCCTGCCCTTAATCTTCTTGCCCAGCATCAGAGTCTTTTCCAATGAGTCATTTCTTCGCATCAGGAAGATGCGAGCAAATTACTGGAGCTTCAGCATCAGCATCAATCCTTCCAATGAGTATTCAGGGTTGATTTCCTTTAGGATGGACTGATTTGATCTCCTTGGTATTCAAGGGACTCTCAAGAATCTTATCCAACACCACTGTTCAAAGGTATCAATTTTTTGGCACTCAGCCTTCTTTATGGTCCAGCTCTTCCATCCATATGTGACTACTAGAAAAATCATAGCCTTGACTATATGGACCTTTGTCAGCAAACTGTTGTCTCTGCTTTTTAATATGCTCTCTAGGCATATGGTCATCCTTTGTTTAATTTTGGAGGTGCCACCATACTGCTTTTCCATAGCAGGTGTACCATTTGACATTCCTACAAGCAATGCACAAGATTCCAATCTGTCTCCATCCTCATCAGCATCAGTTATTTTCTGTTTTTTGTTGTGGTTTTTGCTTTTACTGTAATAGCATTCTAATGGGCATGAAGTGATATTTCATTGTAATTTTGATGGCATTTCCCTAATGATTAGTGATGTTGAGTATCTTTTCATATGCTTATTGGCTATTTGTATGTCTTCTTTGGAGAAATATCTATTTGCAGCCTTTGCCCTTTTTATAATTTAATTTTTATTTTATTCTGGAGTCCAGTTGGTTTACAATGTTGTATTAGTTTCAGGTGTCCAGCAAAGTGAGTCAGTTATACATATGCATGTATTTTTTTTTCAGATTCTTTACTCATTTAGGTTATTACAGAGTGTCGAGTAGAGTTCCCTGAGCAATACAGTAGGTCTTTGCCGGTTATTTACTTTATATATAATAGTCTGTGTATGTTAATCCATTTGCCCATTTTTAATATGATTGTTTGAAGTTTTTTGTTGCTGAGTTGCAGGAGGACTAGGTTTCTTAAGGAGAGAAAAGCTAATTTGTGTCTTCCCAACACAAACACACACACACACACACGTGCGTGTGCACACACATGCACGCATACACACGCATGCACACACACACACTCCAGACCGCATGACAGTTAGGGTGCTGACTGTCAGGGTGCTCTGACAGGAGAGAGCTCTGAAACACAGAACAAGAAAGCACCCCACCAGCAGTGCATGTGGACTTGCCTGGAAACCAGCCACTCGGGCCAGCAGTGCCGGCCACACTCAAGGGCAGACGCTCCAACCAGCCCTGGAGCATGTGAGGCCCTCAGCTCGGCCGGGCAGCTGCTCTAACTCAGAGATAAGTGACCTCGGGTGAAGCAACTTGAATACGCAGACGACTTGGCTCACTCTTCCAGAGAGGGCTTGGCCTCGGCCCCCCAGCCTGTGTGCTGGGCCCCCGGCTCTCATCAGGCAGAGAAACTGAGCGGACGGGGGCTCCTGTACTCCTGCTGCTCAGCGCCAGGGCGGCGAGGGCGCCGGGGCCAGGAGTGGCCGCGCTTAAAATAGAGGTGGCCAGTGCCAAGGGCAAGGCTTCCCTTTGTGTTGAGGATAGCCTCCTGACTTCATCCAAGTCTAATCTGGCTTCTTTGGGTGGTGCATCCAGCTTGGTGCCTGGGACGTTAGAAGACACTCAGTAATATTTGTGTTGGGGATTCCAGTGCGTAAGACTCCACCCTCCCAGTGCAGGGGCCCAAGTTCACTCCCTGGTTGGGGAATCAGATCCCACATGCCGCAACTAAGACCTGGTGCAGCCAAATAAATAAACAGTTTTTAAAAGGCTTTATATATATAAAAAAAGATTTCCCGTGAGGACTGAATTGTAACCAATATGATAACTTATGTAAAGTGTCTGGAAAAAGAAGAAACTCCATGCACATAAATAGTAACTGTCTCTCTTTAGTTTTATCTAGATATTCTGCCTGGTAAGCAATGTGGAGACAGAAACGGCAAACCTAGAGCTTCCCTCGGAGTCATCCCCAAGCCCTTCCCTCCTCTCACCCGGCGGCCTGGTGACATCCACGGACATGAACCAGAACATCACAAGACCAGCAGCTGGTCCTTTCTTGGCCACTTGCTCGCTGGGTGACCTTGGGCAAGAAACATTACTTCTCTTTAGACCTAAGGAGAGGGCACCCGTGGAAGAATCTGATCAATTACGGTAGCAATTAACACGACTACTCTCTGCGACCCCATGGGCTGTAGCCCACCAGGCCCCCTCTGTCCGTGGGATTCTCCAGGCAAGAATACTGGAGTGGGTTGCCATGCCCTTCTGCAGGGGATCTTCCTGACCCAGGGATCGAACCCACATCCCTCATGTCTCCTGCGTGGCCGGCAGGTTCTTCACCACAGGCGCCCCCGGGAAGCCCTGACCAGTTATCAAAGGCGGCAACCCAAGATGGCGGCCCAACCAAGATGGCGGCCCCGAGCCAGGAGGCAGCCTGGACGCGCCCCGAGCCATCTCTCCACGTGTTTTCTTTCCCGAGGACGGCTGGACAAAGGACTCTCGTCCACAAAAGACTGGGGAAGGCAGTTTGGTTAATGGTCCTTCACCCCGAGGCCAAAAGGTGAAAGGTCACAAGGAGGCCTTGTCTACTGGGGGATTCCTGCAGCGGGGCCGGGGGGCCGGCTGCCCTCGGGAGGTCGGAGCAGTGGCCTCTCCAACCAAAGAAAGGGGCATTTTGTTCTCGGGGTTCCGGGGAAGCGAAACGCGGAGGAGGAGGGCGGGGAGGGCGAGGCCACGGAGCTCGCGCCTGCCTCTGACCACGCTAGTTAGCATCTGCTGATCACGGTGTGAAGCCCACAGCTGGGCGGGGAAAGCAAGGCCTCCCTGAGCCCCCCAAGGCCCGAGGTAGGCCTGAGCTGCTTTTCCTTTTTTAACTTCGGGCAGTTATTTTTTATTTTATTATTTTTAAAAAATTTTTATATTGCAGTATATTTGATTTACAATGTCCTGTTAATTTCAGTGTACAGCAAAGCAATTCAGAGATATATATATTTATGCATTGCTGTTGTTTTCGCTGCCAAGTCATGTCTGACTCTTTGTGACCCCGTGGACTGTAGCCCACCAGGCTCCTCTGTCCATGGGATCCTCCGGGCAAGAAGACTGGAGTGGGCTGCCATGCCCTCCTCCAGGGGATCTTCCCCATCCAGGGCTTGAACCCATGTCTCCTGTGTTGGAAGGTGGATTCTTTACCACTGAGCCACCAGGGTAGCCTGTGTATACGCAGTCATCTATTCTTTTTCAGATTCTATTCCCATACAGGTTATTATAGACTATAGAATATAGTTCCCTTGCAATGCCGTTGGTCCTTGTGGATTATCTAGCTTATATATAGTGATGTGTGTATTTTAATCCCAACCTAAGGCCAAGTTACCTTGACATCCCTTCCATTTAGCAGTCTGGTGGCCAAAATTTCAGGCGTCCCCTGCGTGACACAGCAAGCATGCCATCCTCCTTGGGTGCCCACTACACTCTACACGTGGCATCTTCTACATGTACCCTGTCCACTATACACCGGGCTCTGCAGGGGAAGGCTGGTGGGGCAGAAAGGACCCCAACAAGGTCTTTGGCTTGAAGTCCAGGGACCAGGAATGGCTTAAGCAGAAAGAAGGCTGAACACAGATTTTTGGGAAGGAGCCCCAGCTCCAGCTCAGCTGGGGAACCTCCATCCACCCACCCCCCGGCATTTAAGAACATGAGGATCAGGTTCTCCCTCACTCCCACCCCGGCACCCACCCCTTGGTGCTGGCCGACCTGGGCTTGAGGTCAAGCGGCCAGTTCTGGGCTGGGAGTGAGGGGGGCTTTCACCCTCAGATACCCTCCCAGAATGTCCTTTTAGCAGCGCAGGTTTGGTTGATGGAAAGGGCTGCTCACTCCGAACACCGCTGAGCAATGCGGGCTTCTTGGCTCGACCTGTGGTCTCATGAGCTCTTTCATCCTCTGAATGGCCCTGGGATGCAGTCCTTGTCTCTGCTTCACAGATGAGGCATCTGAGATCAAAGACAAACTTGCCGAGGGTCACACAGCGAGGGACTGGGCAAGCCGGATGTTCCCAGTGTGAACCAGTGCATGGCCCGGATTTACCAAGCGGGGAGAAGGAGACCACGAATGAAAAAGACACTTCCAGAACGGCTTGTTGGAGGAGGGGTGTCTTGGACTTGGTCAACACTGAGCGTGGACTTGGAAGTCGGGGGCCTGGGTTCCAGTCTCATCTCCACACAAACTATCACAGGACCTCAGCTTCCCCTGTAGAGTGGAGGTGATAAGTGCACCACCGTCTGGGGTTGTTGGAATAGTCTGCAGCATGGTCGCCAAGGTGCTACTCTGCCATGTGGGGATAAGAACACCCCCCTTTTCCTACTGAAGGGTGACAATGAGTTTTGGGGGCTCCCCGGTGGCTCAGCGGTAAAGAAGCCGCCTGTGATGCAGGCAGCGCAGGTTCAACTCTGAGTCAGGCAGTGTCCTGGAGAGCTCTCCATCTCTCCAGGAAGGGCCGAGACCCACCACGGCCAAGCCCAGCGCTCCCGGCTCCCCTCTCCTGAGCTGTCCAGCACCCCAGGCTGAGCCGGGAAGCCAGAGAGTGTCCTGGATGCTGGGAAAGTGCCCAGAGAGTTTTGGATCCCTCCGCAAAAAAAAAAAAAAAAAAAAAGACATTTATTATCAGAGACTGTTTGTTCCAGGTTTTAGTGCCCTCAAGAGACAAAGTAAATTCTCTCTGCAGTTGAAGGGGCTTCAGAATAGAAAATCGGAGGGTGGAGGGGTAGGCCCCAAGCAGAAAGCAGCATCCATCAGCCAGGAGGCAAGGGGGGTGCCGTGAATCCCTGCAATGGCTGGGGGTGGGGGAGCGCAGGGTAGGGGAGGATGAGAGGGGGCCTCCGTTCTAGGGTCTGTCTCGGCAGCCCCCCACCGGCTTCGGGGGCTGCAGTCTGTCTGTCTAGGGTCCCTGTCCTCACTCTGTGTCCCCCACCCATCCCTGAAGAACTCTTAGCCTTCACTGGGGAGAGACTGTGAGGCTAGGTGGCTGTCACTCTGCGCACCCTACAGCCCTGAAGGGATCCCCAGGCTGATCGCTGGAATCGGGCCCCACCCCACCCCACCCGGAGGTGCACCAGGTTCCAGCTTTGAAACCTGCTCCTTCACGAGACTCTCACGGTCAAACCCAGGTAAACTGAGGGACTTTGGAACCAAGCGGACTTGGGTTCAAATTCCAACTCCCCTGCTACGCAGGACCCTGCAGGACCCTCTGGGTCCCTGGGGCTTCCCAGGTGGCTCAGTGGTAAAGAAACCGCTTGCCAGTGCAGGAGACTCAGGTTCAATCCCTGGGTCGGAGAGATCCCCAGGAGAAGGAAACGGCAACCCACTCCACTATTCTTGCCTAGGAAATCCCCTGGACAGAGGAGCCTGGTGGGCTACAGTCCATGGGGTCACAAAAGAGTCAGACACAACTTAGCGACTAAAGCACACCTGGGTCCCCTGGGTCGGATCCCCGTGTCCTCAGCCCCAGAGCTGTTGGAGGATTAAATACAGAGCGTGTGTAGGGTGAGTGGTCCCAGGCCCCACGTGGGGTAGAAGCTCAAAAACAATGGCTGTAGTTCGGCAGGGTGAGGGTGACGCCACTGAAGTGCAGAGAGGGTGGGTGACCCTCACAAGGTCACACAGCCCAGCAGAGGCAGAGCCCAGGGCGGGCCGCGGGCTCCATGTCCCACGCACCTGGGTGCTGGTTTCTCGACACCAGGAGACATTCCCCGACCCCGTCTGTGAACCGGGGCTCGGACCGTATCTACCTGGAGGAAGGGCGTCTGCTGGGACCAGCGAGCGGGCGGCTCGTTGACCTGGCAAGGGCCTGGTTCAGACCCAGTTCTCCCCTGTGGACCGTGCCTCTGCGCGAGCTACCCGCATCTGGGCACCTCGGTCCTCCCATCTGTAAACGGGAGCCAGTAAGGACCTACCTCAAGGCCTGTTGGGAGGATTCACGGGTTCAGTCGGTAAACACCCCTCAACAAGCAGGACCATCCTTCTGACCGCCCCCTGCCTAGAGGGCAGGGGAGCCCGTGGTATAGAGATTCGGGCTCGCCAGGCCCAGGGCAGGTTTCTGGGAGAAGGAAGGAGCCAGCGCCACACTCTGACACCACAGAGGGCTTGGGCGGGACAGGCCTGGGACAGGAGAGCGGTCCAGGGAGGCGGGGACCAGCCGTCCGCCGGCCAGGCGTGACTGGGGAAGCTCCTCCTGTGCAGCTCGTGGGGTGGCGGGCGTGCACCAGACGCTTGGGGAACCGGGATGTGAGTGGTTCTCCAGGAGAGCCGGGGTTTAATGGGCGTTCGCGCTTGTCCGCCAGCCGCCACTCTATTTTTATACAGCGCCCGCCTAGCGCCCGCTCTGCGCTGGCTCCCCTCCAAGACAGGACTTCGTGTTCTGGTTTTTTCAAAACTAGAACTGAAGCAGTATCTTCCTGCTCCCTTCAGGAGGGGGAAACACACAGAGGTCACCTCTCGGCCCATCAGCAACGCGCGAGCGCAGGGCTTCCCTCTCGCCAGCTAAGACACAGCGCGCTCGCCCGGCTCTGTGTGGGGCTCGGCACGCTGTTCTGCGGTTGCGCCTCGCGAGGCGCCTCCCTGTCAGACGAGGAAGCAGCCTGGTCTCCCTCCCTTGCTGTTGTCATGATTTCTGTGTGTTCCCAGCGGTCGACAGGGTGCCCAAAACCAAGGTCTCCATGGACGTTTGGTGAGTGAGCGGTCATTCCTGCCGCCCCCAGCCCTCCAGCCTCCTTCCAGGCCAGGATGGAGTTCCCGGTGCCACGGGGCTCCCTGCCCCCCGACACAGAACCTTCTTTCCAGGAGGGACCCCACTCCCATGGCTGAGAGGAGCTGAGTCTTGCTCATGGAGTCAGACGCGAGACCAAACCTGGGCAGTCTCCATGGCCTGTGAGTTAAGTAGAGTCCAAGAGGGCGAGACCGCTGTCCAATACAGCAGCCACCTGCCGAGTGTGGCTATTTACGTTTAATTAAAACCAAATAAAATTAAAAACTCAGGCCCGCAGTTGCACCTGCCACGTTTCAGGCTTGCAGGAGCCACACCTGGGCAGTGGCTGTTCTACTGCACAGCCCAGCGCAGAGCTGTTCATAAAAAGGCCATACAGCTTCCGAGTGGTCCTGTCTCCTGGGACACTTGTCCACAGAGCCCCGGCGCTGGGTTGGGAAAACAGACCCCCAGGGAGAGGCCTAGGTGGAGAAGAACCAGGCCTCTGTCCTCAGCTCCGCGGAGCACTCGGGTTAGCGGCACGACCTGCAGCTATTGGGGTGCACCACTGAGGCGAGTCCTCCAGCCCGCGGTGAAGCCCAGCCCAGGGACGCCGCCTGGACCAGGGGCAGGTCTTCCCCATGGAGCCCCGTCCACACTGCAGCTTCAGAACCCTCATCTGTCCGTCTCCAAATCCTCTGCCTTAACCCCAGCCTGTGTGAGTGCTCAGTTGCTCAGTTGTGTCTGACTCCTTTTTGACCCCGTGGACTGTAGCCCACCGGGCTCCTCTGTCCGTGGGATTTCCCAGGCTAGGATACTGGACTGGGGTGCCATCTCCTCCTCCAGGGGATCTTCCCAACCCAGAGACTGAACCTGCTTCTCTGGCATCTCCTGCATCGCAGACGGGTTCTTTACCACCTCAGGAAGCCCTTAACCCTGCTAAGATGCCCCATAACCTTCCCCCTCTCTTGTCACCAAGGCAGATGGCACTGTCTCCTCCTTGGGTGCCCAGGACCTTTGACACTTTCACCATAAAGATGTGTTTGTGCATCTGCTTTCTGCAGCCTCGAGTCCCAGCCCTTGGTTGGAGCTTTGAGGGACCAGCTTGGTCTTACAACCTCCGCCCCCCTCGCGGCGGGCACCCCTCTGGACCCTTGGTCTGGGGCTGGTTTCACTGTCTTGAGAGGCCGGCGAGCACCCTCTGAGAGGAGAGTCTGGGAGCTGTGCTGGCCACAGTGGGTACTCTGTACCACCAGGCGGCTGTGTCTCAGCCAGGAGCCAAGAGCTCGGCACCAGCTCCTTGCCAGCCATTCATGGGGGAGAAATGATTAAAAAGCTGGAAAGACTGACTCATGCGGAAATTTAAAGAAAGCACATGAGTCCCCAGATATGTTTAGCTTGGCTCCCACACAGGGGGGACGCGATAAGGCTCCGAGTCAGAAGGTGCAATGTAAGGGGATCGAGAGAGCGCGGATGGGCCCCAGAGGGTGGGGATCAGACTGGGGTCTGAGCGCCTGCGACCCCAGCCTGAGGCACCCCGCATGCCCCTCACGCTCGGCTCTGGCCCCAGGAGAGCCTGGTTCTCTCCTCCAGCAAACTCCCCAGCGCCCGCCCCGGACCCGGCAACCTGTCCAGGCTGGAGGGTCATCCAGCGAGGAAGCCAGACCTGCCCTCCAGCTGCTTCCAGTCCATCAGGAAGGAGTTCCTGAGGCCTCAGTGCTGGCTGGTTCCTCCTTCTAGAAGGTTCTTCCCTGGATATCTGGATGGTGGACTCACCCACCACCATCGAGCTGTGTTCAGATGACACCTTCTGCACGAGGCCTCCCGTATTCATTATGGTAATGTTATAACCAGCCCCCTTTTATAACACTGTCACCCTCCCAAAGGCCTCCCGAGCCTCCAAACCCCGTTCCTGCATCCTGCCTGTCTATTCTGGGCTCCAGAGCGCTCAGCACTTTGTAACATGCCTGTAATTACTTGTTTAGGGCTTCCCTGGTGGCACAGTGGTAAAGAATCCACCTGCCGCTGCCGGAGACACGGGTTCGATCCCTGGGTCAGGAAGATCCCCTGGAGGAAGGCATGGCAACCCCTCCAGTATTCTTGCCTAGAGAATCCCATGGACAGAGGAGCCTGGCGGGCTACAGTCCACGGGGTCGCAAAGAGTCAGACACGACTTGGCAACTGAACAGCAAGGAGTCCCTTGTCTGTCTTGTCTGTTGTGTTTCCTGACTCCGCCCCTTGGGGAGGCCCAGGGCCAGCTCACTGTCCCTGAACCCGGGGGCTTGCAGGGCAACAGGACTGACAGGGATCAAGGCGGGCTCGGCCCCCTGGCTCAGGGGTTCCCTGTGGGGTTCACCTCCCCACATCTCTCCCGTCCTGCGTCACCTCCTCCGCGCCTGTGAGCCGGGCTGGGTTGCCCACAAGGGTAAAGAAAGCGTTAGAAATCACCGGGATAGGGGTGAAGATGACAGTGTCAGACTTGCCCACGTGACCACCCCCTCGTGTTGATTTACCATGGGAACAGCACACGCCCTGCCCGTCCCGGAGCGGGAACACGCGAGCCTCCTGCAGCCGCTGCGCGATCCCCCGCGGGGGCTTCACACTCTGCAGAAAGCGTGGTCCTGAGAGTCCCAGGCTTCACCCGAAGTGAGCGGGGCTGGAAAGGGAGCAAAATGTCAACCCACTCCAGTGTTCTTGCCTGGAGAATCCTAGGGACGGCAGAGCCTGGTGGGCTGCCGTCTATGGGGTCGCACAGAGTCGGACACGACTAAAGCGACTTAGCAGCAGCAGCAGCAGCAGCAGCAAGACCTTTAAATCAGCCCAAATCACCAGCGGGGGCTCCGTGTGAGCCCCGGGGTCAGACACCCAGGAGGTCAGCCCCAGCGGCTCTCAGCTCCGTGTGGCCCCCGGCGAGCTGCTCAGAGAGGCCGAGCCTGAACGTGGTCCCACAGGGCCGCGCTCATCGCCGCGGGGGTGGGGTGGGGGGGAAGCGCGGAGGTGCAGGGCGCGCTCGGCGGCGGGGGTGGGGCGCGGCTGGACCGGCATCGTGGGGCAGTGAGAACCTGGCCGGCTGCGGGGCTCGGCATGTGGCCGGGAGGATGGGGACCCCTCGGCAGAGCGTCCCTCGTCCTGCTCTGGTCTTGGAGTCGGTCTGCGGCCTCCCGCCGCCCGCTGGGCGCAGAGCCCCCGCCTCCTCCCCGCCTCCTCCCCGCCTCAGCAGCCTAGCCCGGCTTCCTCTGGGGCGGGGGCCTCGTCTTACTCCCCAGGTCCAGCTCCTGATGCGGCTCCAGCACCATGCCCAGCAGGCATCCGATGCGTGTTTGTGAAAGGAGAGTGAGACCCGTGCGGATGGCTTCTGTATGCACATGTGCTCAACTCTGTGTGACCCTATAGACCGTAGCCCGCCAGGCTCCTCTGTCCAGGGGATTCTCCAGGCAAGAACACTGAAGTGGGTTGCCATGCCCTCCTCCAGGGGATCTTCCCAACCCAGGGATCAAACCTGCGTCTCCAGCATGGTAGGCAGATTCTTTTACCGCGGAGCCACTGGGGAAGCCCCAGATGGCTACTATGCACCGCCTAAGCTAAGTGCCTTGTTATAGACCGAGGTCGGCTGAGACCCTTGCAGGTTTTAAGCCCAGCCCAGGACGCCCCAGCCATCATCAGTGGAGCCTGCCCTGGCATGAGAGCTGCCCCACACCTGGCGGCAGCCTTTCAAGTTCACCCAGCAACCCCAGAATGGCGGGTCACCGGGAGGATGGACAAGAACTCAGTGAGAGACACTGCCCTCTGAGCAGGAGAAGCAGAAGAAAGAATCCTAGAGAAGCCAGAAGTCCAGAACGAGGGTGAAGCCCTAGACCCGTGGTAACCGCTGTGTGTTGCCACATGGATTGGGAGTTTTGAAGTGCCTGGGTTTTTCCAGGGGCAGGTGGGGTGGGCAGCAGGGCCAGGAGTATGGATGAAAGAGGAGGTTCCTTAGCCCCACACCAGCTTTAATCTGAGGGCTCTGCCTTTATCGGGTTTATTTGTGTATGTTTCTGGGTACAATTTCCTTTGAACAAAGGAATCTGTGACTCAAAGAATGTTTGACAGCCACTTACTATTTCCAGTACAAGATCAAGGCTCAGAGCAATCAGGAATGGCTGGGAAAGACGGGGCAGGCTTCCAGGAGGGAGGGTTGGAATTCAGACGAGGAGAGGGAAGGAGAGAGGGCCCTGGGTGCGGCCGATGATGGGAATGGTGGTGAGGACCAGAAGGTGACCGGGGAACAGCCAGGGCCCTCCTCGGATAAAGCGAGAGTCGTGTGGATAAACGAGATGTGGGGAGGGTTAGAGGGGCTGGGGTGAGGGCTGCCCCCGTCTCTCATTTGCTGGGCCCCCTGAGTAGCAGGCCCTTGTTTTAGGGTTCAGGACAGTGATTCCAGAAACCTGGTTCTGGAACATTCCAGGCACCTCCCACCATCTTCATGAGGTCCACAGCCCGTGATGTAACTGGACAAGTCCCAGCAGGACCCGGTGCTCAGAAATGCCACCCCTCCCCTGCTGTGCCTGACCTCCTTGCTCCAGGGCTTCACAGCCTCGAGTCAAAGGCACTGATCTTTGTTCACATACACAATCCCACCCAGCAGTGACAACTTGGGGTGTTCAACTCAGGGACTTGAAACTCATGTTCACCCGAAAACTTGCACACAAAAGTTCATAGCAGGTTTGTTTGTAACAACGCAAAGCTGGAAACCGCCCAGGTGTCCTTCGTGGGTGAATTGTGGTACGTCCAACCCCTGGATGACAGCTTGGTGATAAAAAGGAATGAATGATGGATGTGCAAACAGCTTGGATGGATCTTGAGGGAATTACGCTGAATTGAAAACTCCCAGTTGTAGTAGGTTACATACTGTGATTCTGTTTATATGGGATACTGTTGATATAACAAAGTTACAGAAATGAGGAACAGATTACTAGTTGCCAGAAGTTAGGGATGGGGCAGAGAGTGAACCTTGATGTAAAGAGGGGACACCAGAAAGCTTTGGGACAATGGAGTGGTCCTGTATCTTGATGGAGGTGCTGGCTGCCCTGACCTAAGCATGCGATAAAATTGCATAGAAGGACACAGGCATAGAATGAGAGCAGGTAAAACTGGCAAAATCTGCGCAAGCTTTACGAATTGTACCAGTGCCACTTTCCTGATTTGGTATTTTACTATATTTATCCAAGATGCAGTCACTGGGGAAAATTGGCTGAAGTTACACAGGACCTCCTGTGGATTTCTTTCTTTCTTTTACAAGTTCTTCTGGATCTATAATTATTTCCAAAGTAGAAAATTAAAGACACACCCCCACACTGCGCAGATATCTCTGGGAGGGATAACCCTTGTGCTCCAATTAAGATCTTGTAAATTGGTCACAGTTTTCATAGACAGCAGAGGACGCTCTCCCTGCTGGCTCAGTGGTAAAGAATCCACCTACAATGCAGGAGACTCGGGTTCCATCCCTGGGTTGGGAAGAGCCCCTGGAGAAGGGAATGGTAATCCACTCTCGCACCCAATTTCATTTTCGCCCAGAGGTTTTCCAAACTTTGCCGTGAGATGCTTTCATGTCATGTGTAGGGGAACCAGATACACTTTCAAAACACTTGGGAAGATTAAGACTGCGATCATTTAAGGGGGTGAACGGTGAATCCCCCCAACAAACGGCACCCTGTGTGTAAGCTGCACCTGAATCCAGGACTTCCCAGACACGGGAGGAGGGGCCTTGGGGAGGACGGACAGACAGCAGGGGCACCTGCCAGGCTGGGGAAAGAAGAGGTGGAAGAAGGCAGAGTAGGGGGTTTCTTCCCCCTCGAGTGAGAAAGTGAGCAGAGACTGAGATCAAACACGCAGAGAGCCCTCCTGTCAGCCTCTCCCTGTTTTAATTAAGCAGCCGGTCCACACGCCCACCCTCCCTCCTGCGAACCTGCTTTGCACTCAGCAAGAGCCGCTGCCCAGCAGGCCACAGCTGAGCCTTCAGAAGCCAACGGCCTCAGGAAAGGCCAGCAGCCTCAGATGCGGGTGGGGCCCCCCTCCCACGTGGGGCACCCCTCCCACCCCCCACCCGCCGCCTCCTGCACCGGGCAAAGCAGCCACAGGGTAGACCAGGAGCTGGGGGAACACCCCCAGACACTCCTCCACTCCTGGGGACCCCCCCCACGGCAGCGTCCCACCCCCAGACCCTCCTCCACGCGTGGGGACCGCCACCCCACATGGCAGCGTCCCACCCCCAGACCCTCCTCCACGCGTGGGGACCCCCCCACGGCAGCGTCCCACCCCCAGACCCTCCTCCACGCGTGGGGACCGCCCCCCACGGCAGCGTCCCACCCACAGCGACCACCCCCAGTGGGAAGTGCGTGGTCGGGGTGGGGGCGTGCAGCCGGCAGCTGTGTGCGTCCGCATGGATGAAACTCACACTGAACCTACTGTGCTTGGCACCACGGCGTGTGATGTGCTCGTGGTCTCTTCCCTGTTGTTTTAATGCTCGGTGCAGCCTCGGCATTCATTTCACTGCAAAGGATGGCTTTTGAGTCTCAGTTTTGAAAGCTAGACTGGGTTGAAAACCCAGACCACTGATGGAGGCAACAAATCCTTTTTTTTTTTTGGTTAAACATAATTTTTATTTTTATCTAATTTAACAGCTGTATTTATTTTAAAATTGCACCTAAGTTCGATTCTTAAAAAAACGGTTTCAACTAGGTTCAAAAGTTTCCTTTTTTAAAATTTATATTTATTTGTTTTTTGGCTGTACCGTGCAGCAGGTGGGATCTTAGTTCCCCGACCAGGGATCGAACCTGTGCCCCCTGCAGTGGAAGCGTGGCTTCTTAACCACTGGACCTCCAGGGAAGTCTTGCATATTCCCTCTTTAAGAAGGCAATCTGTAACTAATTTTTTTTAACGTGTATATATAGCATTCTTTTTTATCTATTCTTTTCCATTATGGTTTATCCCAGGATATTGCCCTGTGCTGCACAGTAGGACCCTGCTGTTTGTCCATCCTGTGTGTAATAGCTGGCATCTTCCAACCCTAATTTCCCCCTCCAAGCCTCCCCCCACCCCTCCTCCTTGGCACCCCCATGGCTGTTCTCGAGGCCGGGGATTCTGTTTCCCTCTCACAGATGGGTTCATCTGTGTCATAGCTGAGATTCCCGTATAAAGAGGCCCCGGTCCCTTCAAGGAGGCGCTGGCCGGGTCTCCCGCCTCCTTGCTCCTGTCTGGCGGCCCAGCGCCCCTGCAGACCCTGCATGTCCTGAACGCCTCCAAGTCCTCCCACCTCCAGGCCTTTGTCCACGCTCCTTGCTGAGCCCGGATGCCACCCTTCTGTCTGCTGTGCTTCCCACGGTCGTGACACCTCTCTGAAGCCTTTCCTGAATTTCTCATTGTGCCTCGGGCCGCGAGCAAGCGCCTCTGTTCACCCATCCCGTGAGGTGTGGTGGCCCCTCAGGGACCCGGCGTGAGCCCTCCAGGACCCGTCCCTTGTCCCGCCTGGCCAGCGGCCCACAGATCAGAGTGTCTCCGTCCGCGTTTCTGATCAGACGGAAGACAGTGGGCTGGAGAGGGCGGGCCGGAGGGCGCAGGGTTGGACCGACCCAGTGGCAGGTCCGTTCCAAGGAAGGGCACCCCTCCTGGGCTTCGTCTCCGAGTCGAGGAGCCACCACCTCCGTCTCCAGGTGGGAGCAGGCGTCATCTCTCAGGTGAGGTGTTTCCGGCAACCCTTGGCGACGCCTTAACAAGCCTTCAGAAGAGAAGTGCAACTCCCGGGCTTAATCCAGAAAGGCAGGGACGAGGGGGAGATAGGGCGACTTGGGAGGGGTGGTGGGAGGGATGAGGCCCCGTTTCTAAAGCAGCGATGCCCGACCTTGAATTCAGAGCCCTCCCCACTCCATCCGTCTGACAACGCAGCCTTTGGTAACGATGCCAGTGGTCCTTCAGGGGGCAGAGGAAGATGGGAGGGAGAGCTCTGTCACACGGGGTAAGGACAGGGCCTGTCTCGCCAAGTTTTGTGAGGACCTGGTGGGTTAATCTAAACGAAGCACTTAGGGGCTTTCCTGGCGGCTCAGTGGCAAAGAATCCACCGGCCACTGCAGGAGATTCCAGTTTGATCTCAGGTCCGGGAAGATGCCCTTTCCTGGGAGCAACTAAGCCCTCGTTGCCGCGGCTGAGCCTGTGCTCCAGAGCCCCGTGCTGCCGCTCCTGAGCCCCAGCATCGGAGGCCGTGCGAGCAGGGAGAGCCTGTGCAGCAGGAGGAAGAGCGGCCCCACTCACCACGACCGGAGGAAAGCCCTCGCAGCAACACAGACCCAGCAGGGCCGAAATAAATAAATAAAATCATGCACATAAGGGAGAGCCTGAGCAAATGGCCTGGCGCAGAGTAAGCGTTCTGCCCGTTTTATTTCATCATCGCATCTACTCCTCAAAGTGAGTATTATCCCCAGTTTACAGATGAGGAAACTAAAGCAGGAAAGAGAGAATTAACTCAAGGAGAATTAGCGTCAGAATCAGCTCAGTAAAGAGTGTTTAGTGACCATCTGGACTTCCCAGGTGGTGCTAGTGGTAAAGAACCTGCTCACCAATGTAGGAGACGCAGGAGACATCGGTTTCATCCCTGGGTCAAGACGATCCCCTGGAGGAGGAAATGACAACCCACCCCAGTGTTCTTGCCCGGAGAAGCCCATGGACAGGGTGGCCTGGCGGGCTACAGTCCATGGGGTCACAAAGAGTCAGACGCGACCAAGCCCATACGAAAACTCCGAGCGTGTGGACGTCCCTGATGGTCCAGGGTTAAGACTCTGTGCTCCCACTGCACAGGGCCTGGGTTCCATCCCTTTGGGGAAATACAATCCCGGAAGCCGCAGGGGCTGGCCAAAAAAAGAAAAAAGAAGGAACGCTTAGTGAGCATCTGCCTTGTGAAGAGCCCTGGGAGGGTTCCTAGGAGGCTGAAAGGGCCCCACTGCCCCAGAGAGGTTCTGTTTCCTATTGGACTGCTGATAAATGGAGGCTCCAATGGAGGCTAAAAATGTCCAGAAAAGGGCAGAGAAAACCCTGGAGGAAGGAAGGTGGGGAAGGAGGGGCTTTAGACTGGTCAAGGAGAGCTTGGCTGGAGGAACCACACCTGGAAAGTTCTAATTAGTGCTTGTGATTAGTGGAGAGAAAACCATCAACAGCTCAGAGGCAGGCAGATGCTTTTGTTGTTCAGTCACTCAGGCGTGTCTGACTCCTTGCAATCCACGGACTGCAGCACATCAGACTTCTCTGTCCACTGTCTCTTGGAGTTTGTTCAGACTCATGTCCATTGAGTCAGTGATGCCATCCAACCATCTCATCCTCTGTCGTCCTCTTCTCCTCTTGCCTTCAATCTTTCCCAGCATCAGGGTCTTTTTCAGTGAGTTGGCTCTTTGCATCAGATAACCAAAGTATTGGAATTTCAGGTTCAGCATCAGTCCTTCCAATGAATATTAAGGGTTGATTTCCTTTAGGATTGAATGGTTCGATCTCCTTGCTGTCCAAGGGACTCTCAAGAGTCTTCTCTAGCACCACAATTTGAAAGCATCAATTCTTCAGAGCTCAGCCTGCTTTATGGTCCAACTCTCATATCCATAGATGACTACGATAAAAACCATAGCTTCGACTATACAGACCTTTGTTGGCAAAGTGATGTCTCTGCTCTTTAGATGCTTCAGTGAGAGTTAGATTTGCATCTGCCGCCCTCGGCCCTGCGCTGGAAGGTGCTGATTACAGAAAATAAAACCGCTGTGGGCCAGAGCAGGTCAAAGGAACCCCTTGATCATGGGCCTCAAAGGTAGACTTTTGATCTCCACCCCGCCAAGGAGGAAAAAGGGTATCCACCCCTCCACCATCATCATCAAAGGTAAACAGTGAAAGCACAGTTACAGGACAGTGGCCCTCAACCTGGGGGCACATTAAATGCCCCGGGGGAGTCCCACCCCCACTTCAATTAAGTCTGAGTCCCTGGGGGTGGTGCCCAAGTGTCAGGCGGTTCTCAAGTCCCCACGACTGCTGCACTGATGAGCACCAGAAGCAAGGTTGAAGCTCTGTTTCTTCGGCTTTTTTTCTTTTTTCTTTTCTTTTAATGGAAGTGGCCAGAGCCTCTCGCCAGGCGAAGAACAGAGAGCAGAGAAGAACTGGCTTCTCCTTGTGATCTTGGTCCAAACCGCTTTTTCTCTTGCTGAGGGATTCTCCCAGCAACCTCCAAGCAACCAGCTGAGAGATGCTGCCCTGTATTTTCGGCCTTCAGCTGTAGAACAAAGAACTCTTTGAGGTTTAATAAGAGGCTGCTCAGCTGTCTGGCCCCTGGGCTCGGAAGATCTAGAGTGAGAGTCCGGCTGCTCCACCTGGAGCAGAGCGAGCCTCGGAGCAGCGCTGGAGGACCCCAAAGCAGCATCTCTGCTCCCAGCTCCTGCCTGCCCTGCTCCAAGCCTTGAGAGAGGCCTCAGCAAAGCGAGGTGCTGCAGGAAGTAAAAGCCAACAAAGTTAGGGGTGCACACAGTTAGGGGTGAAAGAGGAGAGCAAAAAAGCTGGCTTAAAACTCAACATTCAAAACACTAAGATCATGGCATCTGGTCACTTCATGGCAAATAGAAGGGGAAACAGTGGAAGCAGTGACAGATTTTCTTTTCTTGGACTCCTAAATCACTACAGACAGTGACTGCAGCCATGAAATTAGAAGACGCTTACTTCTTGGAAGAAAATCTATGACAAACCTAGACAGCATATTAAAAGCAAAGACATAATTTTGCCAACAAATGTCTGCAGAGTCAAAACTATGGTTTTTCCAGTAGTCACGTAGGGTGTGATAGTTGGACCCTAAAGAAGGCTGAGCGCTGAAGAGTTGATGCTTTTGAACTGTGCTGTTGGAGAAGACTCTTGAGAGTCCCTTGGACTGCAAGGGGATCCAACCAGTCAATTCTAAAGGAGATCAGTCCTGAATAGTCATTGGAAGGACTGATGCTGAAGCTGAAGCTCCAATACGTTGGCCACCTGATGAGAAGAGCTGACTCATTGGAAAAGGCCCTGATGCTGGAAAGACTGAGGGCAGGAGGAGAAGGGGACAACAAAGGATGAGATGGTTGGATGGCATCACCAACTCAATGGACCTGAATTTGAGCAAACTCCGGGAGACAGTGAAGGACAGGGAAGTCCAGCGTGCTGCAGTCCATGGGGTCGCAAAGAGCTGGACACGACTGAACGACTGAACAGCAACAACAGTTAGGGGTACAAGGTATTAGGATCTCAGGCCGTGAACCACAGCCCCCCATCCATCCCTCTCTCCACTCGAGGGAAACCAGCTTGAATTCGACTCCTTGCTGGGAATCTGTCAATGCAATATCTCCCAAGCCTTTTGCTCCCTGCTTTGTTCCCGGGAGAAGCGATTTCCAGCTCATCTAAAGTGGTCCTGCCGCCCTGGTGTTGGGGGGTGGGAGGCTAGGAAGTGAGTGTTGAAAAGGACTTGGGTCACGTGAATGAGGCGGGGCCTGGAGGGGGCAGTCCACCCACTTTCTTCCCTCTCTCTGGGAGGTGCTGAGTAGCACTCAAGATCAGTGGACCTGTCTGAGCCCGAGCGTGGGACCTGCCAGTCATCCTCACCCCAGCATTTCCACTGCTCACTCTCACCTGCGCCTCTGCCTTTGTGCACACCTGTGTCTCTTCGGGTCATCCTTCCGCTGAACTGGTCCTGTCTGAGGACCTCCCAGACCCGAGTCCATTCATCTTACCCAACATCTCACAGCACTGGGTATAGCTGACCACACGAAGTAGCTGTGGTGGTAGGGTTAAAATGACGATCTCCAGATAGATAGTAGATAGATAGACTGATAGATAGATAATTGATAGATGATGACAGAATGATAGATGGTAGATAGACAATAGATATTTGACATAGTAGACAGACAGAGGGTAGATGATAGATGGATAATTGGTAGATGATAGATGGACATCACATAGTGCTTAAAGCATGCGGGCTCTTTTTCTCCCATTTCTTCTGCCTCCCTTGAGGGTTCACCTGGGAGGCTGGTGGGTCAGCAGTGACTGGAGAGAACAAACCACTGGTCGCAGACCCAGTGGGAGCAGTCAGCCCCGACCTTCCTGGACTGCCATCCCTGGGGTGGAGACAGGGCTGCCCAATCTTCATCTTCCTGTAGAAGCAGCAGGAACAGAAGCTGGGCTGAGAAGCTCCAGAGATGGACATGCGTTTCGAAGCCCCAGTTTTCCTACTGGCTGCTGTAAGAAGGAGGTGGTCTTTCTTTTTCTCTGCCCTTTGAAGATGGGTTTAGTTTGCAAGGGAGGTGCTAGCCTGACTGTAGTCCTGGAGGAACTGAGAAAATGGAGTGTCTTAAAGAGGCAGACAAAGGAAGAGAAGAAATGGCTACATTTATAATTTTTTTTTAATTTGATAAGAGAAATGGAAAAATATTAATGAATAGTTATAAGGCTAGGTAGGAAAGCATTTCTAAGTATATGCATATTAAAAATGTAATGGACAGAGTGAAAAGTTCAAATTCTTTTTTAAATGTAAAATTTCTCAATGTGAAAGAAAATAATTTCTACAGTTAAAAAGAAAAATATGTACAATTCTATAGGTTAAAAAAGAAAGTATTTCAACATATATGACAAAGTAAATGTCCTTCATATATAAAGAGCTCTTAAAAATGAATGAGGAAAAAATGAAAAATTCCAGTTTAAAAAAAGTTCAATGCCCAAGAACATATAATTTACAAATGAAGACATACAAGTGTAAAAAGTATATTCTATCAAGTAATAAAATAAATACTAACTAAAATAACAATGAAATTCTACTTTTTTCACTCAAATACTCAATGTTGTAAAGAATATGCAAAACAGGAACTCTGATTCCAAGCTCCTCAGGGCAGTTTGCCAATCTGAATTAAACTCTTCACATTCCTTCACTTAGCCACTCTCACTTTTGAGAATATCTCTTAAGAAAATAAAAAGAAAATCGATATGAAGATTCACATATGAAGATAGTAATCATGGAGTTCTTCATGATAATTTTATTTATTTTTAAAAATTTTTATCAGAGTATTATTGATTACAGTGTTGAGTTAGTTTCAGGTGTACAGCAAAGTTACTCAGTTATATTTACCCACATATCTGTTCTTCTTAAGATTCTTTCTCCATATAGGTCTTTATAAAGTACTGAGTAGAGTTTCCTCTGCTATATACAGTAGGTCCTTATTACTTATCTATTTTACATGTCATGATGATTTTAAAATTAAGAACAATGTAAATGCCTGAAAATAGGAAACTAGTTTAATATCATTTCAGTTCAGTTGCTCGGTCGTGTCTGACTGTTTGCGACCCCATGGACTGCAGCACATATAACTAGTTTAACATAGTTTAGTACAAAAATATTGGGTAGAATACTATATAGTTAATAAAAACCATATCTTCAAAGAAAATTTAAGGACACACAAAAATGCTTACAGTACAATGTCCCTTCACTTCAATCATGTCTGACTCTGCGACCCCATGGACCACAGCCCACCAGGCTCCTCTGTCCATGGAATTTCCCGGGCAAGAATACTGGAGTGGGTTGCCATTTCCTTCTCCAGGGGATATTCCCAACCCAGGGATCGAACCCTTACCTCCTGTGTCTCATGAATTGGCAAGTGGCTTCTTTACCACTGAGTCACCAGAGAAGCCCAGGCCTCAATGACATTGATTTTAAAAAATGACCCTGGACTTTCCTGCTGTTTCAGTAGGTAAGCCTCTGCACTCTCACTGCAGGGGGCACGGGTTCAATTCCTGGTCTGGGAGCTAAGAGCCCACTTGTGTTCGGGGTGGCCAAAATCACTGCAGGGGCACGGGTTCAATTCCTGGTCTGGGAGCTAAGACCCACTTGTGTTCGGCGTGGCCAAAAACTTAAAAAAAAAAAGACTCTGAAGATTACCTTGAAATACTTCTTTGTCATTATCATCCATCAGGTAACTAAAAGTGCATGGCTGTAAATTATCCTGAACAGATCTCTCCGTATTGAAGGTATTCTCCTTACTATCTGGGACCTGAGACTCGGCAGCATGGAGCTCCCCCCGATACTACACAACTGAGCCTCTTTCTCCTAACTCGAATGTCAGGAGGTGGAACCAGGAGGGAAGCAGGAACAAAGACATTTCTGATCAATTGATAGTATTATGCTGCTGCTAAGTCACTTCAGTCGTGTCCGACTCTGTGCGACCCCATAAGACAGCAGCCCACCAGGCTCCCCCATCTGTGGGATTCTCCAGGCAAGAACAGTGGAGTGGGTTGCCATTTCCTTCTCCAATGCATGAAAGTGAAAAGTGAAAGTGAAGTCGCTCAGTCATATCTGACTCAGTGACCCCATGGACTGCAGCCTACAAGGCTCCTCCATCCATGGGATTTGCCAGGCAAGAGTACTGGAGTGGGTTGCCATTGCCTTTTCCTGATAGTATTATAATATTCCATTATTACACACATGCATGGACATGGACACGTACACATGTCCAGTTCCACAAATGCCATTCTTATGGTGCCTGACATTAAGAAAATATATGTATGCGTGCGTGCTCAGTCATGTCTGACTCTTTGTGACCCCATGGACTGTAGCCCAACAGGCTCCCCTGTCCATGGGATTCTCCAGGCAAGAACACTGGAGTGGGTTGCCATTTCGGGCTCCAGGGGATCTTCCCGATCCAGGGATCAAACCCACATCCTCTCATGGGCAGGCAGATTCTCTACCATTGTGCCACCTGGGAAGCCCCAGAAAAATACATAATGAGGGTGAATAACCCTTGTCCCAAGCCTGCGTTCTTTATGCTATATTCTCTACATCCATGGACATTTTCGTGAAGCCGAGAGTCTCTTTAACCTCGTATCGAAGGTGCAGCCTTTGGAATGGAGGCATGGTGAGAAGGCAGTTCTATGAGGACCATCTCAGAAACCAGCATTTTAGAGCCTTGGGGGGAAAGTAGAAAAGAGTAGCTTTATTGCACTGCCAGGCAAGGGGGCCACAGCGAGCCGATACCCTCTGCGTGTGTCTTCTGGTTCTGGAGCCCTTTTGCACGGTGTCCTGGGTCAGCTCACAGCAGCCCGGGAGAGCCGACCTCAGGTTTCAGCCTGAAGTTGGCTGCGATGGGAAAGCTGCCACCATGGAAGTGGGCAAATGGCATGAATCAAGGCTTCCTCCCCAGACAGCTCGTTCAACACCTGCCAGTGCACCACTGCCCCTGACTCAGAAAGAGATGAAATTCCCCCTGAAGAGAGGGTAGCCGTGGGTGTGAACATGGACATTGCGGCTTGGAACGGATGCTTTTCATCTGAGGTCACAGAGACCATTGCAACTGCCCCAAAGATCCATCTTCCTGTAAGACGGGGGTGGGGTGGGCTGGGAGAGGGGCCTGGCTGACGTTCCGTAGAGTGGTTTAGCTTTTTAATTCTTCTTATTGGTGGCTGCCCCAGGTCGGGGCTGCGCACAAGGGTGTTCTCTAGGAGCGGGGACTACTCTCTAGCTGCGGTGCGGGGGCTTCTCACTGCAGCGGCTTTTCTTGTGGCAGCTTGCAGGCTCCAGAGTTCAGGCTTTGGTGGGTCCAGTGCGCAATTTAACTGCCGGCAGCACTTGGGTCTTCCTGGACCAAGGATCACACCCATGTCCCTGCACTGACAGGCAGGGTCTCAACCAGGGAAGTCTTCTGTGCTGGTGGTGGTTTAGTTGCTTAGTCGTGTCCGACTCTTGTGACCCCGTGGACTGTAGCCCGCCAGGCTCCTCTGTCCTTGGGATTTTCCAGGCAAGAATACTGGAGTGGGTTGCCATTTCCTTCTCCAGGGGGTCTTCCCGAGCCAGGGATCAAACCCAGGTCTCCTGCATTGCAGGCAGATTCTATACTGACTGAGCCAGTCCTCTGTAGTGGTTTAAAATTGTGCTTGGTAGCATAGGGGGCTTCTGATTAAGTAAAACCCCACATTTATTTCAGAAACCTGTTCTTCGTGTTGAAATAAAGCTGGATGCAGCAGAGAGCTGGGTGAGATCGTAGCTGTGACCTCAGAGCAAGGGAGAGAAGACCCCGTAGGGGAGGGTCCCACCACAGCCTCAGCTGGATGTGCTTTCGGACGGCTCACGATCTTGCCAAGGGTCCAGGAGATGGGATTGTTTGAGGGACCGCAAGGCGAGCGCCAGGCGGAGCTGAAGCGTCTTGCGGGGCTCCTGGTGCCAGGAGGGAAGTGCCCCTGAGAGCAGCCCTTTCCGGTGCTGGCTGTCGGCCTGGCCCTCGAGGGGAAGTTCCTTTCCTCCTGGCGAGGGTTGGGGGCAGTGAGAAGACCAGGTGGGATCCCAAGCCCATTCAGTCCACGTCAGCAGACGGGGCCTTGGGGGTGGGGTCCTTCAGTCCGGAGGCTGGAAGCCCGTCCTAGAAGATATTTAATCACCTTGAAAATGTGACGTCTATTTTTTTCTCATCAAGGTGCAGTGTGGGCTTGGAAATCAGACCTGGAAAGCTGAAGGCCTTCTCTGCCCTTCGGAGGGCAGATGCTGGCAACAGGTCCTCCCCCCATCACGCTTCGAGACAAGCAGGAGCAGGGGGCGTGGAGACCCACGTGGCCAGCAGCCCTGCTGGGCCACCAGCGCTGGACACAGCTGAGGCTGCCTTCCTGACCGCTGAGGCCCCTCTGCTCCTGGGGCTCCCATGGGACCTGGGTGGGCAGGGGCGTCTTCAGCTCTGCCCCCTCCTCCTGGTAGGACAGGAGCCTGAGCAAGCTGCCCTCCTGGGTGTGACTAGGGGACGAGACCCGCCACCGCCCCATCTGCCCCGCATTTCTCTGGGAAGCTGCTGAACGGCTGGAAAACTTTCTAATAAACAAGAGTGCAAACAGTCACGCCTTAAACTCTAAATTTTACATGAAAACCCTCTGCGCACCTTTGAACTTGTCTCCCACTCCGCCGGCATCCCCCTCCTCCTCCACCATCCCCCTCCCCCTCCTCCATCCCCCTCCTCCTCCTCCTCCACCATCCCCCCTCCTCCACCATCTCCCCCTCCATCCCCCTCCTCCTCCACCATCCCCCTCCTCCACCATCTCCCCCTCCATCCCCCTCCTCCTCCACCATCCCCCTCCTCCACCATCCCCCTCCTCCACCATCCCCCCTCCATCCCCCTCCTCCTCCACCATCCCCCCTCCTCCACCATCCCCCCTCCATCCCCCTCCTCCTCCATCATCCCCCTCCTCCTCCAGCATCCCCCCTCCTCCATCGTTCCCCCCTCCATCCTCCTCCTCTATCCCCCTCCTCCACCATCTCCCCCTCCATCCCCCTCCTCCTCCACCATCCCCCTCCTCCACCATCCCCCCTCCATCCCCCTCCTCCTCCACCATCCCCCCTCCTCCACCATCCCCCCTCCTCCACCATCCCCTTCCATCCCCCTCCTCCTCCACCATCCCCCCTCCTCCATCCCCCTCCTCCTCCCCCCTCCTCCTCCACCATCCCTCCTCCTCCACTATCCCCCCTCCATCCTCCTCCTCCATCCCCCTCCTCCAGCATCAGGCAGCTCCCTGCGTCCATCGTCCATCGCATCAGAATCCATGCGGCTCTGAGGCAGGGACCAGGATTTCAGGAACAGGCGCCTTCCTCCCCCAGGAAGGCAGAGTCCTTCTCCACATGTGCTGATGATGCTGGCCTGCGGCAAAGAGCCAGCGTGGCCTCAGAGCCCAAGAGCCCCTTTAGGAAAAGGCCTTCACACCCCCCCAGGCCTCTGGTCACAAACATCTAACCTGTGGAATTCTCAGGAACCCGACTTGAGATTCTCTTTATCACAACATCCTGTTTCTCAAAGTGACTGGGTTCCCCTCCCCAACCTCCCTCTGACTGGTGTGGGCTCCTGGTCTTGAGAACACATCCGCCCACTCCCGCCTGGGATGGGAGCTGTGCTATTAGTCAGAATCCTTTGGGTTGAATAAAACAGAATCCAAGTCAAGTCGACTTAAGAGAAAAAAGAGACAAGAGATTTGCTGGCTCCCAGGGACCTGGGTCAGCTGGATGTAAGGATCCAGTGACGTCAGAGGTTGGCCAGTCTCCCTGCCAGCCCCTCCTCATGCGGCTCTGAATTCTTCTGGCTTCAGCCCCGGTGGGCTCGCCTCGGTGTTTTATCCTTCCTCTTTAGAGGCCCCAGCAGACGGGGAGCACCGTGCTCTCTGAATTCCTGGCCTGAGTCCCAAGGCAGACTCTCGCGGGACCCACGTTAGTCTCATGCCCATCCCCGAACCAATCTCGATGCCAGAGGCGGGAACGTATCAGTTGGCCAGATCCTGCGCCATTTGTGTGACTGAGGAGTGCTCTCCAAAGAAAAACCAAGGTGCTGCGACCAGGAGACCCAGCAAGGATCAGAGCCAGCTACGATGACTGTGGGGACAGCTGATAGAAATAGCCCACTGGTGTCATGTAAGGAGACTTCGGAGGAGGTGGCTTGGAGGGCTCTGTGCGCTGGGGACGAGAGGGTGGAAATCAACCAGGGTCTGACACCAGACACCATCAGGGGTTGTACGGAATGGGAGACTCGGGCAGTGGACCCTGGTCAGCGGCGGTCAAATGAGGCAGGTGTGGTCCTGAAGTAGGACCTCCTGACAGGTAAGGGGTGAATCCTGCAGGTCCTGGGGGGCAGGGGCTCAGCAGGTTCTGCTGGGCTCAGCCTGCTGTCGGCCTCAAACAGAAGGGACCGCCCTGCGGCCTCTCATTGGAAGAGGAGGTCCAGGTGCTGGAGTCCAGGAAGTCTGCACGGCAACCAGGCGGTCTGAAGAAACGGCCACAGAGCCTCCCTTGTGGTTCAGATGGTAAAGAATCGGCCTGCAATGCAGGAGAAACGGGTTCGATCCCTGGGTCGGGAAGATCCCCTAGAGAAGGGCATGGCCACCCTCTCCCGTGTTCTGGCCTGGGAATCCCACGGACAGAGGAGCCTGGGGGGCTGCAGTCCATAGGGTGACAAGGAGTGGGACACGACTGAGCAACTAACACACACACACACTGCTTGGAACAATGAAAGTCTTCACACATGTAGGAATTTACCCTCAAAAACAGATGCTCAGAATACTGAGCAAGAGAGTGTGCCATATACTGGAAAGAAATACAAAAAATGTTATCAATAGGTATCTTGGGGCCATGGGATTACAGATGAATTGGGGGGGGCTTTTTTATCATTCTATATATTTTTCAAATTTTCTACCATGACTATTTATTTCTCTGGTTAGCAAAAAAAAAAAAAGGAAAAATCTCTAAGCAGCTCGGCTCACATAAGCTGACCTTTTACTTGCACCATCCACCCGTCCGTTTAACTCCCCCTCTCACGTCTCGCTGTCCCTCCGTCTGGATAATTGGCCTCTGGCCCAGTGGGAAGCAGGTGGCCCCAGCAGCCCTGCCCCCTAACGCGGGCTCAGATGGACGGCAGCTGCGCCCCACCTCCAGCTCGGCCCCTCCCCCTTCTCTCACCCCCTGGGCGTTTTTCGGGCAGGAGGAATAAACAACGAAGGCCTGTGGCCATCGCGGGCGTGCCAAGCAGTGGGTGTCATCTGGCGGCCCTTCAGCCCAAACCTTTTATGTTGACAAACCGTGTCGATCAGAGGACTAATTGCTTCTTGCTGTCTTCGGGCTGGCCAAGTGCTCCACAATGACTCACAAACCAACCACATAACTGGCGATCGCAAAAGACTTTACCCTCCTGGAAACAGACCCCCGAGGGAGCGCCCACTGCCTGGCTGGGGCTGGGAGCTGAGGCTCATTTTACCAGGGCGGTCCGGCCAGGAGAGCAACCGCCCCTCAGAGGCAGGAAGACTCCCCTCTCCCATCCCTCCTGGCTGCCCCCAGCCACCAGGTAGCCGAACACCTCCCTTGGGAAAACACTGCAGAATCCCCCAGGCCTGTGCCAAATTCAGAATTCCCTGGAGGAAGAGACTTGGACAGCTCACACGGTCCAGAGTGCAGCCTCCGGACCTAAAGAGGACCATGGACGTCATCTTCTCAACCTGGAAATCTTTAGAGACAGAAATTCCGTAATTTCTCCCAAGCATTTTATATCCTGGTAGCCAAGCAGAGAGAATGGCAAAGGCAAAGGCCCTGAGCAGATGAGCCCTTTAGGAGAAGTCAGGAGTCAATGTGGATGGAGCCAGGGGCCTTATGCCCTCAGAAGCGGGCCCTGGATGAGGTGGACAGTTGTGTCTGTGGCAGGTCTCTGCTAAAGCCCCCAACACACACACACACACACACACACACACACACACACACAGAGTCTCCCTAAAGTTCTGTGCAAATTCTACCCAACACACACACGCGCACACACAGTCTCCCTACAGTTCTGTGCAAATTCTGTCCATTGGGAACCAGTCTAGCACCCGAGCTGCCCACTTCCTGGGACGGTTCCGGAAACAGCCCACATTCACCAGAACGCGCTGCGTTTGGCCTTGTTTCCAGGGGCGCTGCTGGTGCTGTGTGCGTGTGTTTCACACCAGGGGCCCCCAGACTCCAGGATCTAATGCCTGATGACCTGAGGTGGAGCTGATGTAACAATAATAAAGCACACAATAAATGTAACACCCTTGAATCATCCTGAAACCACCCCCCTCCTGGGTCCATGCAAAAGCTGTCTTCTACGAAACTGGTTCCTGGTGCCGAAAAGGTTGGGGACTGCTGTTTTAAACCAAGTCGCTCCTGCCCACTTCCTAGGACCAGTCCCAGAGAACAGAGGCTCTATCAGATGTTTAGAACACCTGGTTGATAAAGTGAGATAATTGCTAAGAAAGATGTAAACCACTCTTTTGAAGCTTCTATGTAATTTTGGGAGTTTCTGTACAACCACATTATTTACTAAAGGTAAAGAAAAAGGACCTTAAAAAAAAAGACCAACCAGCAACAGCAAAAAACCCAATCTTACCTAATTATTCAAATAGACTGAAATATTTCCTCTGGGGTAACTTCCAATTTCCTTCCTTTTAACAATATGATTATAATCCCCACATATCCTGGGGGTGGAAAAGAAGAAAACAGGGTCCTTTATGCAAGGCTCCAGTCTCCCCGTGAACCACCCCCTCTCCCAGTGAGGGGCTGCAGAGAATTTCCAGGTACTGTGGAAGGCAGCAGCCCCCAACCTTTGTGGCACGCGGGAGCGGTTTGGGGAAGACGGTTTTTCCGTGGGTGGGGGTGGGGTCGGTTTCAGGATGACTCAAGTGCGTTACGTGTACAGCGCGCTTTATCTTTAATCTCACGCTATCGCTGATCTGACAGGAGGTACTGGTCTGTAGCCTGGAGGCTCGGGACCCCTAGTGCAAGCTCAAACTTAATAAAGACAAATCTTAGATGTGCTGGGGCCAAAGCGAGGCTCCAGCTGGAACGTCTCCGTCTCCCCAGCCAGCGCCGTGACCCCCGCCTCTCCTGGTTCTGTGCCAGGCCAGGGGAAGGGGGACGCCAGCGCCCAGATGCTGCAGCAGGATTGGGGGGGGATTTCCTAATACTAATCGAGGGAGTGAGGATGGAGCTGCAAGAGTTCCCGCCAGCCCAGGGTGGACTCGGGCACACGGTCTGCGTGCTCCTCTGATGAACTGGAGAGCGATCAATCAGCAAAGGGGGCCAGAGCTTCCGGAAGCACCCAGGAAATGAAGACGAGGTAGGTGAACCGCTGGGCAGCTGGCGCTTAGAGAGGGGAGGTGGCGAAGCACCAGAGGAGTGCCCCTTCAGCGCCCCGGGCCTCCCTGGGGTGGGGTGTCCGGGGTGGGCAGCTGTGGATCGCCAGCTCCCAGTGGAAATCCGGCGGGGCTGGAGGAGGGAGGTCTTGCTTTCTACCCTTTCCTTTGGAATATTCGGATAAAACCATAGACCCTCTCGTCGGAGGAAGGCACAGTTGATTCTGCAGACAAAGTCAAGGTTCGAGGATCCCAGAGGCCAGTTCCCGCCGGTGAGGAGCTGACTGTCACAGTGAGAAGAGGTGTGAACACGAGCGGCCGTCAGGTCTGGTTTCTGCCTCACGGATGCTGCTGGGGAGCTTCCCACTGAGACAGTGGCTCTGGGACGTGGGTTCTGGTTCTTCCAAACCCCAGGCCCGTGTCAGAACTCATGATTCTTACGTGAGGACTCAAGAGGTCTGAGGTTGAAAAGCTCCCCCACCACATCACCAGCTTGACTCTCTTCATTTCTCATATTGGAAGTGAAAGTCGCTCAGTTGTGCCTGATTCTTTGCGACCGCACAGCCTATACAGTCCATGGAATTCTCCGGGCCAGAATACTGGAGTGGGTGGCCTATGCTTTCTCCAGGGATCTTCCTGACCCAGGAATCAAACTGGGGTTTCCTGCATTGCAGGCGGATTTTCAGGTTGGAAAGAACCCTACGATTCTGGGAGTGGGTCTGGGGCACCCTGGCTGTGAGCCCCCATCCCAGTTAGGAGAGGAGGGCTGCAGCCACCTGCATCTCGAGGACCAAGATCAGAGTCCTGCAGCCTGGACGCGCTTGCACCCTCACCAGCTGCCCAGGAGCAGCCCCATCACACCTCCGCGCGGAGGTGCACAGTGCAAGCCAGACCGGCCCCCAGCGCCCCGCGGCCAGGACCCTGCCCTCCTCTGCCTGGTCTGCCCACACCAGCTTCCAGCAGCAGCAAGAAGCCAGCCTGACCCTCCACAGACCCATCTCGTGAGAAGTCACAGCCAACTGCCATCAAAGCTTTTTGTTCGTAGATAAACTCATTTGTCTCATACTTTAGATCCCACATGTAAGTGATATCATATGGTATTTGTCTTTTTCTGACTTGCTTCGCTTTGTAAGATCATCTCTAGGTCCTTCCTTGTTCCTGCAAAATGACATGATTTCATTTTTGTGGGCAATTACTATCCCATTGTAAGTATGGACCACATCTTCTTCACCCATTCCTCTCTCGATGGACATTCAGGTTGTTCCATGTGTTGGCTATTGTGTATAGTGCTGCCGTGAAAGTTGGGGTCCGTTTCTTTTTGGATTCTGGTTTTCTCAGGGTGCACGCCCAGGAGTGGGAATCTTGGTTGTGTGATAACTCTACTTTTAGATTTCCGAGGAGACTCCATACTGTTCTCCACAGTGGCTGCCCCAACTTACATTCCCACCAACGGTGCAGGAGGGCTCCCTTTTCTTTACGTTCTCTCCAGCATTTATTTGTAGACTTTTTTAAACTTAAAAAATATTTAAAATTTTATTTTCAAGTATAGCTGATTTACAGCATTTAGTTTCAGATGTGCAGCAAAGTGATTGTCACATATATATATATTTTTCAGATTCTATGTTATGGGTTATTACAGGATACTGAGTAGATTGTGCTATATAGTAGGTCCTTGAAAGTGTTAGTTGCTCAGTCATGTCTGACTCTGCTATCCTATGGACTGTAGTCCACCACTGTCCTCTGTCCATGGGATTCTCCAGGCCATAGTACAGGCCTTTCCCTTCTCCAGGGATCTTCCCGACTCAGGGATCAAACCCAGGTCTCCTGCACTGCAGGCAGATTCTTTACCGTCTGAGCCACCGGAAGCCCAACAGTAGGTCCTTGCTGGTTACCTATTTTATATATAGTATGTGTGCACGCTAACCCCACACTCCTAATTTACTCCCCCCCCCCCACATTTCCACCTTATTTCAGAAAGGGTTCATCCTAGCACTCCTCTATATGGACTTGCTCTCCGGGATCTGAAATGTGGCCCGGCCCTGAGTGCTCTGTGCACAGGAAGGGGATGCGTGTCGGCTGAAGGGCAGCCCACCAAGACAACTGTCCCATGACCCGGGTGCGCTCCTCACCCAACCATCTGGTCTACCCAGCCTGCGGAGGGTGGCTGACGGGCCCTGAGATGGAGGTGGTTCACTCACCCCATGGGCAGTCACGATCTGCTCACCACCTCCAGAGGTTGCTCATCCCCGACACACCTCCTGAGATGCAAGTGCTCCTGGAAGGACCCTACCCCAGACCCTTGTCACCTGTACCTCCCTGGCCAGGTGGCAGGTAGCTGCCTGGGAGCAAGAGGCTGATGAGTCAGGTGGTAGAAAGGGAGAACTTCAGAGATGCTGTCCATACCTGCTCCTCCATGAGAAAACCCTCAGCCAGTCAGCAACCCAGTGACTTGGAAGAAATTTTCCAAAACACCAATCAGGTAAGAAGACCTCCAGCTCAGAGAGAAATGCATTCAAGCCAGGTGGGAAAAAAATCAAGCAAAGGTGTTGATGTACAAAAGGGTGCCACTTTCCCAATTCAACCCCGTGAACTCAAAGGTGAGGCCGATATTTTGAAAAATATAAAATTTTAATAAAGGCTACATCTCTTAATTACAATAATTATTGTACCAAGTAATTTTCCTTAAATGAACTCTTTATAATGCATAATTTACAGTATAAGTAGAACAAAATGCCATGGCAAAAGTCATTGAGTACAAGACTTGTAATAAAAAGGCATAAAATATATTTATACATAAACCCCTTTCAAAAAACAAGGGAAAGCTGGAGCCCTCAATATAGGGCGACACACGGCGCGGGCACCGTGCAGGTACAGGTACTGTACTGATTCAAGGTCAAGCTCCAGAGACAGTGGGTGAGTACTCTCTCTGTACAATATATACAGACGTGGGTTCAGGGGACGACGGCCGACAGAATGCAGATATAAGTTAACGTGAAAACCCCAAGGCCAACAGGAAGGTGTCTGCAGGGAGGGTGCTTGGCCATCTTCCCAAAGCTGTTTGCGTCTTTGCAGGGCGGGGGTGAGGTGAGGAGTAGCTTCCAGAACGGCTGGGGTCCGGAGACTAATCTGTAAAAGACACCAAGGACCGCTATGTCCATAAAAGCACACGTCGAACCACAGGGCTGTGGCAGGCGTCGGCCGTTGCAGGGGGCGGCGCGGGCCTTGGTGGGGAGCCCCAGAAGTCACAGGATGAACTTGGGCCCCAGGGAGGCTCCGTCTCCCCGCAACGATCATCCCATCGACAGGACCCCCACACCAGGCCTTTATGACAAAGCAGCAGCCCCCGGGGCGGGGGCGCAGGCGAAAAATGCACCAATTTCCGCGTGTGCGGACGGCAGGGCGCCACCCTGAACAGTTTGTCTTCACGCGGAGCTTAATTCTTGGTGACAGAGAACCATGGAACTCCCTCTCCCGCGTCCACACGCTGGGCGCGGGGAGCCTGTTCAACAAATACCAGCAGGGACTCCTGTCCAGGTGAGCCGGGGGCGGATTTACAGCCCGGGAAGTCACACAGGACACGCGGCAGCAGAGCCCGCATCGCCGGCGCCGATGGTCACGTTTCTGATAAGCAGTTCCGGCTCCTCACCGCAGCGCCCTGCGCGGAGCGGTGAAGACAGGCCCCTGCCCTCCCGAAGGCCCGGGGGCGGGACTCGGTTTGCAGGAGGCGCGGTCGTGGTGGCCCCGGCGCAGGAGGGCCGGGGCCGGGGCTCAGTCGATCCTCTCCACCTTGCCCAGGATGCGGCCCTCGTACATGGGCAAGACTACCTCGTCGTCCCAGACCTCCTCGAACACCGCTCCGCACGCGAACTCGTCGCTCGCCTTTTTGAAGTAATACCTTAAAGGGAAAACCCGACATGCGCTTGGTGAAGTTGCACTTTCTACCTGGCTTGAGAAGAGTTTTGTCAACACGGGGGTACCAAGGGGTCTCGAGAGCGCTGCTGCATGGGGCTGGCAGGGAAATCGCCCCTCGGATCTACCGTGAGAGCCGCCCAGGCTGGGTGAAGGGCAAAGCCAGGCAGATGGCCTGGAGGTGGTGGCCAGGCCCCTCTCCCCCACCCCCCATAACTGCCAACAGCATTGGCAGCCTTCAGCCCAGGACTGTCACTTGACGAAGAGAGCTGCTTCTCCCCAGTTTTTTAATTTTTGGGGGGGGGCGGAGGGGGCAAAGCATGCTTGGAGTTCACCTGCAGGGGCAGCCTGGGGAGAGGGACCCTCAAAGAGCCCCCAGACTCAGCCATCTGACCCTGTGAAGCCTGTGGGAGGCCGGGACCTGCGATCCTCCCCACCCGCCAGTGCCCGACTGGTCTCGGGCACAGCCAGGGTCAGGACTGGCTGCTTCCACCGTGGCCACCGCGGGAGGTGGGCAGCTCCCCGCTTCATGGGGCCACTGAGACCCCAGCTGCTCTCCCCTCCGCCCTGGTCCCCTCCCTCCACT
This sequence comes from Giraffa tippelskirchi, assembly GCF_054371585.1. Classification (NCBI taxonomy): domain Eukaryota; kingdom Metazoa; phylum Chordata; class Mammalia; order Artiodactyla; family Giraffidae; genus Giraffa; species Giraffa tippelskirchi. The sequence goes on along the minus strand of NC_137277.1, from coordinate 1,362,102 downwards.
GCCCCAGGGTCAAACACCAAAGGCCCCTATCCTGCCGTGGATAGAAAGGCCCTTGGGTCCCACCCCGGCCTTCCAACTTAAAGCTACTTGATGGCACGGGCACAGATGACCAGCCTGTCCCAGGAGGGTCACGTCTGAAACGACTGCTGTCCCGCCTGCCCGGCCCAGCCGTGCCCCTGCTTGGACACCACGCCAAGTCCTCTGCCTCCCCTGTCCCCCGGGAGACCCCTCAGACGGATTGAACTAGCCCCTGAAGGCGGTCATCTTCAGGCAGCAAAGGCCACTGGGAGGCAGGGGGGAGTCAAAAGCCCCCTGGGGGAGGGGAACAGCTTCTCAAAAAACAAAAATTTCTAATTGTGTCTCAGGGTTACAGTGGTTCTGTTTTTATCTTTCCTCTTTAAAAAGCTTTTCCACAGCCCCCTGGGTTGGCGCTCAATGTCTCTGCTCTTCCGTGAAGGCAGGCCAAGTACTCGCACAGCCAATAAGGCTAAATACGGTGAGACAGCTGAAGGTAGTCAAGGGGCTGGGCTCCCCAGGTCTCCAGCCCGGCTCCAGGGGGTCAGCGCTGCAGACGCCGGTCCTGGGTAGCCCGCCCGAGATAGGGCACTGTGGATGGGGGGGTGGGGGGGACAACAGTTTTGTTTCCTTGGAGAGGCTCTGATGCCCCCGGCACCCCAGGCCCACAGCCCTCGGGGTCAGCATGGAGCAGAGCGGCGTGGTTTCCCAGCCTCTCTGAGCAGAGACACACGGTGACCATGTCCATAACTGCAACCTCCTCCAGGGGGCAGAGAGGCCTACGCGTGGCCCCGGCCTCCCCCGACCCCGAGACTTCAAAGGCGCAGCTCTTAGCTTCTTGCCACTGTGACCCGCTTCATGACCTGCTTCCTGGGCATCTGGCCTCTGAGGGTGGCTCCCCTCCCAGCCCTGCTCTGCAGCCCGCTCCTCGGCCCCAACCTTGCTGAGCTTTCGGGGGGCGGCGCAAGGTGAGTGTGCGGCAGCACATGGGCTGAGAAGACCAGGGGCCAGGGGTCTGGCTCCGGCCCAGAAGGGCGGCAGGGAGGGCCCGCTCGCCACAGCCTGATCCAATCAGCAAGGAATGTGTGAGCAGAACCTGCGCGTTAGAGGACGGCCGGGGCTTCAAAGCCTGGCTCGCTGAGCGCGCCTCAGGGCAGAAAGGATCAGGGCCAGATGTGGCTGGAGTGCCCAGGCGGGGACTGCCCCTGCTCCCTGCTCCGGGCCCCGCGGAAGGTCACCTGTGGTCCCACACAAGGGCCAGCCGCGCCAAAGCTGAGATCCAGATGGGTCCCTGGAGGGGCACCTGTGCCGCTACCCTCACTGGGTCTGTGCAAGATAAGCCAGGCCTGTCTACCGTTCTGTTCATCTCCAGAACCGTCTCTGCTCAGGTATGAACCACCAGCCCGGCCCAAGGCTTGTGGTCCATCATTGGCATGGTCCCGGCCCCGAGCCCTACTCCCTTCCCTGCAAACCAAGTCATTCTGGGCTGCTGGGGGCCTGCTCTGAAGGGCGGGGGTCTTGGGCCCTGGAGGTGGGCTCAGTGGGTCCAGAGATGGTGTGCACCCAGCAGGTCACTTGCTAAGGGATGCTAAAGTTCTCACAGTCCCACCCTCACTCAAGGGGGCACTGGGGTGGCAGCTTCTGCGCCCGAGCCGGGCTCTTCTCTGACCCGTGCCCCCACTGCTCCCCACTCCTCGTCCCGGCCCTGCACACAACACCCAGGACACAGTGGGACACAACCCACGTACGCCTCTGGGATGGAGGTGGCCGACAAGGCCAGCCAGGACTCGGGATGAACCAGACAAGGCGAGAGAAAAGTGACCAAGGACGCCCGGGGCTGGCACGCCAGGGCGCGGTCTGCACCATGCAGACGGGGAGAGCAGGCCTGGGGGACGGCGGGGTGGGGGAGACGGAGGAAAGGAGACAGAGCGAAGCCTCAGGCAGCCCTCCCACCTGGCCCCTCCAGGCCTGGCTGGGCCGAGGTGACCCTGGCTCTTGGTTCTGGGCAAACTGACTGTGGAGCAGAGGAATGCCTCAGGACGCTCACCGGTAGTTTCCCTTTTTGCTGAGCTGCTCCTTAAAGTGGCCCAAGGTCAGGCTCTGTGCCTTCAGCATCCGCCGGTAGGGGATCTCCTCCCCGCAGAAGAAGTAAGTGACCACCAGCTCGCTGGCCTGGAGTGCATGCACCCCTGCCAGCTTCTTGGGCTCCTTGTGGCTGAAAACGAGATGGAAAAGCCGCAAGTCCAGCATCTGAAAGCGGTCAGAGCGCACACACACGCCCAGGGGGCCTGCAAACTGTGTCTTCAGAGGTGACGCTGCAGCTGAGTGTGCTGAGGGCACTGGGCAGGGGTCCTGCGTCGGGGGAGCCGCCTCTGGTGGACACACGGTCCTCCTCCGGTCATCGGTGCAGGGCACACAGATGTGTGTGCCGCCCAGTGGGAGGACGGAGCAATGTCCACTGGGGGGCGTCCACAGGAAACTTGCCCCCAAAGATAAGAAACCCTCCTAGAGTGCCCAGGACACGCGCCCAGACCAGGGTCTGTGGTTTCTGCCTCTACCCAGGGATGGCGTGAACTCGCAATGCCAGGGGCCCATGGTAGGGGATGTGTGGGGATCAGCCCTCAGTCACTGCAACTTGAGTTTTTACAGAATGGCTAAAGAAAAAGAAGCCATAGGCCCAGACAGCTGGTCAACTTAAGGTCAACCAATTAAAACGTTGTAGAGGTTTTTTTTTCCTCACTTTGAACACTACTCATGATGGAGAAACTAAGAAAGGACAGTTGAATGACTTAGACCACTTCAGATCTCTGTAGCTGCCCACTTTTTTCACATACCATCCTGGAACGAAACGAAGCCTGGCTTCCCTGTCCGGTCACTTGACAATAGGAATCGTGGCACTGGCTGGGACGAAGCCCCCCCCCCCCAACCCCCAGACAGCGAGGATGGGCCCACCGTCTGTCTCTGCACCAGGGGAGAAGCACCTTCCTGCTAGGTTCCACACAGACGTTTTCAACCCGCTAGCCTTCCAGGTGAATGGGAACACCTTTTCCATCTGCGTTTGGGGCTCTCTAACCAGAGGCTAAAGGCTTCGCTCTCAGCTTGCGACCTTGAGCCAACCACTACTTTAGGAAGGAACACTTATGTGTTAATACAAGTCACCATGCATTCCTTTGTATGGACAGGGGTTTTCCAGACCCTGATCTATGGCACCATCTGGGTTTACTGTTGTCTTGAATGTTAAAATCAAGATGATTTTATAGACTAAAATAGACTAAAAAGTTTTCAAAAATTGCAACCCCTGACATGGATACCCTGGAAACACAAAGCCTCTAGGCAGACCTCAGCATCGTCAGGCAAAGACACTCACTCTTCTGAAGCAGGGCTCGGGCTGGAGAAGGGCGCAGTGCCTGGCTGCCCCAGGGCTGGGTGGCTCCTGTCCCTCTGCTGACCGGCCGCACAGCACCTGAGGACAGGAAAGGTTGAGAGGGAAGCCCCATTCCTGGGGCCAACGGAAAACAGAGAACCAGTCTTCCCTGCCTCCGACTTCCCCCGGGGGGAGCCCATCCCCGGCCTTGTGTGGACAGGAGTTCCCGGGGGCCTGGGCCAGCCACACTGAGCCCTGGGCCCCCGGGACTGCACGCTGCCCGCCCAGGCCAAGGGCTGCAGGTGCTGGATCCCCAGCCGTCACCGCGCCTTGAAGGTCATCTCACAGCCCCAACCGACTGGGACATTCCTCAGAGAACGGGATTTGCAAGGACTTTCTGAGATTCCTTCTCCTCCTTGCAGGCAGACTGACCAGATCCCAGTGAGCCCGTCAGAGTGGCTGGACCTCAAGGCAGGGGTCCTCCGGCCCGGCTCCGCCCCTGACCGCTGCGGCCCTTCCACTCACCGCTGCTTCGGGGGCTTGGACACTTCGGCCAGCCGGCGGCACGCCTCCTCCAGCTGGGCCAGGGTGTTAGGCGGGGTCAGGGGAGGTACCGCGGAGTCCTGGGCGCATGCCGGATGGGCACGGGGGGTGGCGCGGGGGTGCCCGGTGCTGCCCCCCCACAGGTGGTGGCGGCCGGCCCGCTCGGCTGGGGACGCGCGGGCCGACTCCGTGGGGTAGGGCCGCTTGGTGCTCTGGGTGCTGGAGGAGGAAGGCGGAGAGAGGAAGCCGAGGGAAAGAAATGGGGTTAGAAAAACTGGAAAATGTGACTCCACCAGCAAGCTCTCCATCCTGCCTCCGGAGAGCAAAAAAAAAAAAAAAAAAAAAAAGCTGGGCCATACCACCACCCGGCGTTGCCAAGACGCAGCACTTCTGCCGTCTCAGTGCAGCTGATCACTCTGGGAGGGCAGCGCCCACCGCCCCCCTGCTCCGGCTGCCGCAGACATAGTCCCCACGTCCCAGGGCAGGGCCGGGGTGCTGTTTACCTGTGGGGCTTGGGCTTGCCGGGCCGCTCGCTCTCCAGCACCCACTGCCACACGACCTGTGCCCTGTCTCCTTCCTCCCCAGGCGGCTGCAGGGACCCCACTCCACCAGGGGCCCCGGCTTCCCTGGCTGGTGCGGCGGGGCCCGGCTCGGAGCCTCTTGCGCTTCGTCTGGTGGGGGCACCGCCCCGGCTGCCGGGGAGGGGGACAGAGGAGCGTGTCCATCTCAGCCCCTCTGGACACCTCTGCTGCCCCGCCCCTCCCTGCCGCCAAGTCCCTGCCACCCCTCCCTCCCAAAGGGACACTCACCCAAGCTGGGCGGCTCCCGCCGGCTCGGGGACTCCAGGGTGGCTCTTGCACTTGGCGCAGCAGGAGTAGTCGGCGCCCCCGGGGACTGGGCAGGGGCAGCGTGCCCGCGGGGCGGCCTCGGCCTCCGCCTCTTCCCTGGTCCGGGGGCCGGCATGGTGGTGGATGTAGTGGTGGTGGACGTGCTTCGTGGTCTGCCTGCTCACGAAGCCCCTGGCCCCGAGGAGGGAGCAGCTGGCTGGGATGGCGGCGGGGGCCAGGGGGCCCCCGGGCGGAGGCAGCGCACGGTGCGCTTGGAGGTGGTGGCGGTGGTGGTGGTCAGGGGAGCGCGCGCGGGGACTGTAGCGGCCCACGCCTGGGGACTGGCAGCCGGGGGTCTTGAGGACCCTGGACAGGTGGTCGTCCAGGATGGTCTGCGGGTCCTCCTCGTAGCTGCTGCACGGCAGGAGGCAGAGGGGGTGCGGCGCGGGCCCCGCCTCCCGTGAGCCCGGCGCCAGCTCTGAGCCCTCCTTCTCCTCGTCCTGGAAAGGAAGGCAGCGGTGGGTGGGGGGGCGCCCGGATCAGCAGGAGCCCCCTCCCCCCCCAATTCGGGCAGGGGGCGGGGCGGCGCCTACCTCTCGGATCTGCTGCAGCCGCTCCTCCAGACTATGCCGCGTCTCCAGCTCCAGCTTCAGCTTCTCCAGCCGGGCGATGAGCTCAGCTGCGAAGGTGGCGGGCTCCACGGGGGTCATCTCCTTGGGCAGCCGGTGGGTTCTCTGCGGGGCGCGGGGAGGAGACGGGGTGGACGCGGTCAGGGGGCTGCCCGGGCCGGGGAACGGGCGCCGGGACGCGGCCACCTCCACGGCCGCGCGGAGACTGGGCGGCGCGGGGCCCCGGCGGCACGGCCGCTTTATGCGCCGGCGACGCGGCCTCATGGAGAGCCATGGTCCCCGGCCGTGCGCCGTGGGCACGAGCAGTTGGTCGCACTCTGAGAGGCCGCGCACGCTCCCTCTGTAGTACAACCAGCCCATCAGTCGCTACTCTGAAGTTGAAAATCTTCAAAGACTGTTGTCAAACATCAAAAAAAAAAAAAAAGGCAGCTCTCTGCGATGGGGAGGGGAGAGTGCAACTCAAGGAATAAAAAGTAAGAGCCTAAACAGAAAGGGAGTTGGGAATGTGAAAAAATAAGATTGGAAGGGAGGTAGGGGGGAGCAAAAGGGAAAAAAAAAAAAGGAGTCACAGGGCCCAGATCAGAGGCAGTGGTAATTTCTTCCCTGGCCGCACACTGTGCACCTTTGAGGTGGTGTTGTCTAACACTGTCCCGACCCCCCTCGTTCTGGCCCACCCCTCCTCCCATCTCTTTGTACGGAAAATGAAGAAGGCTGCTGCAGGCTAGTGGCAGAACACTGCTGAGCTTGGCTGCCTGAAGCTGATCTATCAAGGGAAAAGGGAACATCTCCAAGTCAAGCACGGAATATAAAAAGGCACCAGAACACTGCCAAGAGAACCCCCGCCGCTGGCCCTCTGTCCCCTCCTGTCGTCCTGAGCCCCCCACCCCCAGTCCTTCTGCCTCCTCCCCTCACTTCCCTCCTGCTTTGGCCCTTTTCTTTGGGGGGCGGGGCGGGCAACAGAAAGCCAACCTGCAGAGGCCAGCATCTCCCCCCAGCAATGAACTGAGCCTCACCACGGCAACCGCTGAGCCGCAGGACCCCGGGAGGGGAGGGCCCATCTGGAGATGGCTGCCGTTCTCACCCAGGCTGGCTCCATTCAGCCCCTCAGCAAAGCGCTGCCTCGTGGAGAAGGCTGGTTTGCACTCCCCAGGACAAAAATCATATAATTTACAAGCCTGGGCAACAGAACTTTTCCTAAAGGCACAAAACTCCCCCAGCCCTCTAGCTCCACCAAATCAAAATACATACATCTCATCGATACTATTGTATTGGGGTGAAGAGACAGTGATTGAGAAGGGGGGCGCTGGAGGTCCCCAGAAAAGCCATCTTCACTGTCTATTTTCACAAATTTGAGTGCCCTGGACTGTTCAGGAGCTTCGGAGAGAAGTTGCAACAGTCCATACACTAATGCAACACGGGATCAGCAATTCGATGTGCTGATTTTCTACATGGCGACATAACCAGTGGGCCAGCTGGGTTCTCTGCAGCTGGCGGGATGGACTCAGAAACAGAGATGCTGCTCTGAGCTGGGCACTCTCTTCCCTTCCCCAAGGAGCAGTTAGACGGGGCAGGGTGGCCCCCTGCGTGCAGGGGCCAGGGGCTGGCTGCCCTTCAGGACCTGGAAATGGTCAGGGAGTTCCCCAAAAAGGCCTCCACACTCCACTAGCCCCTCGTCTCAAGCACAGGAAGCAGCACTCATGGATCCTCAAACACGGACTGCAGATTCAACAGGCAGGTACTAAGCCACGTTCTGGGGCTGGAAACAGGAGGGACAACCGACCTCCAAGGCTTTGGAGCAGAAATGGCCGAGTACAAAGAGGAACACTGACTGAAGTGATAGAGCCACGCGGGCAACACGAGGAGAGGGCCCGGGGGACGTAACTGGCCCGGGCAGGAGGCAGACGCCCCCAGCCTCCTGGTTCAGTCAGGCAGCAAGAGCTCAGGGAGCGCCTACGGTGCGCCCGGCGCCGGTCTGGTCTCTGTGGAGAAGCTAACAGCCGCCCAACGGAAAGCGCGCATCACCTTCCGCCCTTCAGGGCCTGGTTTCTGGGAAGGAACCAAAGAAACCTCTTGGTTTCTTTGTCTTAGAGAACTCTTTCTTTGTTGAGAAAATGGAGGAGGTAGCAGAGGTCACCGTCAGGTACCCTGCGCTGGGTTACGCCGCGGTGAACCCCGTCACACCTCTCAGATGGGCCTTCCCTTCCTGCTGTTCCCGGAGCTGAACCTCTGTGGAGAGCGCACTCCCGGGCCCCGCCCCCGGGAGATCCCGCCCCACGAGGCCCCGCCCCCAGCAGAGCCAACCCCTTCCACAGCGCAGGCGCACTCACCGGGGCCCCGCCCCCAGCAGTGACAACCCCCTCCACAGCGCAGGCGCACTCACCGGGGCCCCGCCCCCACGAGCCCCCCGGCAGACCCCCCCCAAGAGGCCCCGCCCCCAGCAGGCTCCCTCCCGCTCCGCGCAGGCACACTCACCGGGAAGTGAGGTAGGGACACTTGACCATTGGCCTTCACGCTCCGGTGCATCTCTCTCTGCAGCTGCTTCTTACTCCCCACGCGGTAGGGAGGGACGCCATCTCTGAGGGAGACGAAGGACAGGACCCACCGGCTCACGAGGACGCCCCGGCGTATGCGCCTTCCGCCGCTCCCGCCGAGGACAGACAGGGCCCGCCCGCCCCCGTCCCTGGGCGCCATGGCGGACCCTGAGGGGACGTCACGCCAAGACCTAGGCGCCCTACCCCTCAGGCCTCTCTGCAAGCGGCTCCGGCTCGGGGCAGGAGCGCCACCTTGGAAAGAGCTCCCGTCTACGCTCTGGTCCCAGGAGGGGGCCCGCGCGGAGGGAGGGGTCCCCAGCAGGAGACTGAGACCCTTTGGTTCCTCCTGTGGTCTGCTACCACCGCAGTGCATTACCCCGAATCGGGGGCCAGGGCCTTAAAAGTACACCAGGCGGTGCTGAAAGGACGGGGACCAGACCCACAGAAGACTAAGCTGGGCTGGTGGAGGGGTGCATGATTCTCCAGCGGTCAACCTCCCGGTTGTTTCCGAATGTCTTCCTCCCATCAGTCACCAGCAGGCGTCCTTGGCCTCCCTTCCCTCAGCTCCAAACCCTACTGCCCCCAACCATCGGACTATCAGATCCATGACCATGGTGGGCATAAAAGAGAAAGCCCCTACTCCGGGGTGTTCTGCGTGATTCATCCAAATTAAGTGAGCACCTACTATGCGCCAGAGCTTATTCTAGGCTCCAGGCAAGACAGCAGTGAAGGGAGGAGATAAAAAATGCTGATGACTCCGTGATAAAGCTTGTGTTCTAAAGGAGTGGAACACAGAGCAAGTGAAACATAAAAAGCAAAATCTATGATAAGTTCAGTGGTAAAGAATCTGCCTGCAATGCAGGGGATGCAGGTTCGATCCCTGGGTCAGGAAGATCCCTTGGAGGAGGAAATGGCAACCCACTCCAGCATTCTTGCCTGGGAAATCCCATGGGCAGGAGAGCCTGGAGGGCACGCCATTCATGCAGCTGCAAAAGAGTTAGACATGACTTGGCAACTAAACAACACGGTAAGTCAGAAGGTGGTAAGTACTATGATGAAACGCACTGTGGAAATGGGGAACAAGGAGAGCTGCTGGGGTGGAGCTGCAATTTTAAATGGGAGGGGGGGTTGTCGATGAAATCCTGGCCACAAAGGTGATTTCTGAGCAAAGATAGGGAGGCAGTAGAGGCCCCTATATTATCATTATATTTTTATTTATTTTTAAAAATTGAAGTAGAGTTGATTTACAATGTGTTTCTTTATTTTTAATTTCTGGCCTTGCCCTGCGGCATGGGGGATCCCAGTTCCCTGACCAGGGACTGAACCCGCACCCCTGGCACTGGAAGGCAGTCTTAACCACTGGACCTCCGGGGAAGCCCCCATCATTGTATCTTTTGGAAAGCACATGGAAGAGGTTTAAAACCACCACCCCCACATCCTCCTCCACTCCGCCCAGTCTTGACTGAAAACAGGACCTGGAGTTGCGATGATGTTTTTAAAAGACTTTTGTTCTTGAAAGCTGTTGGGTGGTCAAGGTGTGATTATATCCCCATTGCTCTTCCTTCCGGAAGCCACTTATTTACAAAAGCGTCGGGGTTCAGACGTTTGCCTGCTGAATCATCCTTTGAGGCAGCACATGTTGAAATGAGCTGCTTGGCTATTTCCCTTTCTCCGACATTATCTTTGTCATCGGGCTCCTGGCTTGTCAGTGGTGGGGGAAGCATCAGTGTGTCTAAGAAAGGCAACTGGTCGACCTTGGGCTCCTTGTGTATATACTGTAGTATAACTCTTTGTGGCCCCAAGGACTGCAACCCGCCAGCTCTTCTGTCCATGGGATTTTCCAGGCAAGAATACAGGAGTGGTTGCCATGTCCTCCTCCAGGGGATCTTCCTGACCCAGGGATCCAACCCACATCTCTTGTGTCTCCTGCACTGCAGGCAGGTTCCTCACCACTAGCGCCCCCTGGGAAGCCCGGGTGGTTAACCTGCCCCCACCCAAAATCCCCTGTGGGGCGGGGGTGACAGTGGGGACCCACAGCTTGGGTCTCCTGCTGGTCTGATCAACTCCTGCTGCCCCAGGACTGCAAGACCAAGTCCATGTCCTGCCAGCAGCTCTCTTGGACACGCCAGGATCTCCCTGTGAGGCACACAGGGGCCCCACCCGCCCCTCCGAGGCTCTGACCTTGAGCGCCCTCTGGCAGCCTCTGCCCCTCACCCCTTGCCTCCCAAGATGAAAGCAGAGCTAAGGCTTGCACAAGGTTTTTCTTTTCCCATATAAAGCAGGAGACAGAAAGGTGAACTGGGGAGGCAGCTGAGAAAGGGAGGTGGGGGAGCACGTCGTGGGCTACTTGAAGGCAGAGAAACAAATGAGCTCTGGAAACGCTCCTGCGACCAACGCCCAGGGCAGCCCCCTGCACCCAGGGCAGGTGGGGGATCTGGCTGCCGGCGCGAAAACCTGTGACCAGCGCAGAAAAGGGAGCTTCTAACCCAGCTCAGAGGCTTACCAGCCGCCTTCAAGGAACTGTGGCTTTAATCCACCCCCCTCCTCCCCACAGCCAAGAATCTTCTTCCAAAACAGCCCCTCATTCCAGGAGGGGGCCTCTCTTCTTTTCATCCAGGCTCTATGAAAGTCTGTGATCAGTTTCCTGGCTTCTCAGGACTGTGAGCTGATGTGCGCCCAAGTCTCGGTCCCTGAACAGTCTCCTTTAATTATAAACATTTTAGCTAACGAGCCTGCTGCCAGGCCCAGCTCTTTCTGGGGAGCACGGTTTTAAATGTGGACTCTACTTAGCTGCCATTTAAGCCGAGCCAATTAGCTTAGCCTTTTGACTAGGCCGTGCCCGGCCTAACCTGAATGTCGCTTTCCGGCGGCTTTGAAATAGTGGGCTCATGTGCACACGTGTCCACTTGCATTTCCGTTTGGCCACCACTCCGAGGATGGCCTCTGATCACAGCCAACATCAAAAGGCTGGTTTGTAAGATAAGGCACTATGTTCACTCAGACGCTTTCCCCGGGGACCAGAATAAACCCATAAATAAGATAAAAGGAAATAAAAATAAATAAAATGACCTGGGCCACCCTCTGCGAGAAACACATCTTGGGCTGATTTTGTGACGCCCTGAGCAGACACTGACTTCAGAAGCAGCTCTGTGCAGAGAGAGAAGTCAGGGTGCTGCCTCCACGCTGGCCTCCTGACTTTCGCTTCCTAACAGAGGCCACACCTGGGTGGCAGGAACCTGCTGCTCCTGGTGTATCCAGCCCCTGCAATCCTTCTGCCCAAGGGCTGGGCTTGAGGACTTGGCTGGGAGTCTAACTTTCAAAAAAATTAAAAAAACTCATTTCTTCTGAGAATGTAGGTTTTGGAACAACAGACTCATAACACGGCCTTCTCAGAGGCCTGTGTGAAGACTCAAATCCCCAGCCATCCTTAACGGAACTTTCTGCTTAGCGGGGAACCAGAAGTGGGCAGCAGGCCCTGGCCTTCTGGCCCTCGAGGCTCCCTGAACACGCTCAGGGCAAGGCCGCCCAGCTCAGCTTCTCCCCAGCCTCAGGCAGAGGTCCCCGGAATTCATTGGTTCTGTGGCAAATGAGAGGCTTGTGTCTAATGAACTCCAGCCTTCTGGAGTCTATTGAAGGTGGCCCATGACCCCTGTCCCCCCCACCCAAGCCGCACCCCTCACCAGCCCCAAGCAGGGCGGCCAGCCCCTCGCTGGCCATTGTGCCCTGGAGAAGCAGCCAGGGCCCTTTTCATGCTTTATGGGGGTCCTATTCACTCATGCGAGGAGATTTCAAAGGAGCCTGCTGCCTCTCATCCCGGAGCTGCCCCGAGTGGACAATGGGCTGAAAGCGACTCAGTTCAGTTTTTCATCCCCCGCGCTCTGCACCGTGCCAGGCCCACAACTGGCCGAGCTGAAGAGGGTCTAATCCCAGCCGGGGACCCCGGGGACCCGCCCGGTGCCGGGCCAGCGTCCAGAAAGTGCCTCGCCCAGCCGGGCTTTCAGTGCCTGCCAAGCCGATGGGCCCGGGACCCATAGGATTTCCAAGCCCGGTCCCGCCCCATCAGAGCGGCTCTCGTCCTGAGACCGCTTTGTCCACCCCTGCGTGGGCAGTGGGAGGTGGCCCCATGCTGATGGGAACTGTGGGCCCAGGGGCGTCGACTCGTCCACCCGGGGACAGATGGCTGCATCCAGTGTGCTGCCCTCGAGGCTGGGAGGCCAGAGCCATGCACTCCCTGGCACTGATGTCAGGAAGGCAGGCTCCAGCACGTGGGCCCCAGGTCACCCACCCCCGGCCTTGGTGTCCTGGTTTACTCATCCCCATTCAAGGGGGCTGTGCCGAGGGGGGAGCTGACCCTGCCTTGAGGTCCTGTCACCTGGGACCCAGGGGCATCCTGTGAGCACCCGGAGAGTGGCTACTGCACGAGGGGTCCACCTCGGCCTCTCCACCCACCTGGACCTTCCTGGCCCACATGCTGACCCAGGACAGCTGACTTCTTCCTGCGCTCTGAGCGCCTTAAGTCCACGAGCACTTTAGCTAAATGTGGGGAGGGTAAAGGCTCTGAAGTCACCTCTGAGGATGCTTTCCTTCTGGGCAGGGTCTAAAGAAGGGGGAAGGCGGAGGGGGCGGGGGAGGAGTTAGAACTCCCCACCCCCACCCCCTGCTTCAAGTCATTAGGGCTTCCCTGGTGGCTCTGTCAGCACAGAAGACCTGGGATGGATCCCTGGGTTGGGAAGATCCTCTGGAGAATGGAATAGGGACCCACTCCAGTATTCCTGCCTGGAGAATTCCACGGACAGGGGAGCCTCGTGGGCTACAGTCCACAGGGTCGCAAAGTGTCAGACATGACTAAGCAACTAACGCTTCACTAAGTCATGAAAAAGGAAAGCTATGTGGTCACTAATAAATAGAGACTCAAGGTAGCTCAAAGGTCTCCTTGTCAGCTGGTCCCATTACTGCGGCTGTTCACGTGGGGAGCGGGAGCAGGCTGAGGGCAGGGGCCTGTGGGCTGGACCTCAGTGCTGTCTCTGACGGGAGCAGTTACAGGAGCGCCAGGCCTTCCTGCCCCGTCTGAGAGTCATGAGCGTCGGCCAGTTTTTCTGATTGGGTCTTGTGAGGCTCAGCCAGGTATGGGGACTACACCCAAGTTATCTCATCCCAAACCCAGAATAACACCTCGGTGACGCAGAGCAGGAGGCAAGCCAAAAATAACCTCTAAGAAAACTAAACAGAAGCCTCACAGTCTTAAGTCAACTATGTTTAACTAAGGAGATTCACTCAATACCCTCATTCAGACCCAACGTACACTCCTATTTTACACGTAACGCCGACTCCCACGCAATCCACATTCTAGTTAAGAACCAGAGGAAACGTGGTGCCAGCAAGAAGCGCACACGAGGAAAGAATGACAGCAGGCAGCACGGCAGAGGGGGGAGGGACACGTGTTTTACGGGGTGGGGGAGGCACCAGGGCCTCCAGGGGCAGAGAGCGTGAAGGCGGAGGTGTCAGTGGCTCAGTCGTGCCTGACTCTGACCCCATGGACTGCAGCCCGCCAGGCTTCTCTGTCCACAGGAGTTCCCAGGCAAGAGGACTGGTGTGGGTGGCCATTCCCTTCTCCAGGGGATCTTCCTGACCTAGGGATCGAACCCGGGTCTCCTGCATTGCAGGTGGATCCTTTACTGTCTGAGCCACCAGGGAAGCCTCCTGGGGGCAGAGAGCCTTACACAGTCTTGAATTCTGTGAGATACTACGATGTGGTATGAAAACAGACCTCCAGATTAATTATCTGGACCAAGAAACAGAATATATCTTGTCTAACACTATTCAATAAGGAGAGAGCAAAAACATTGTTTTAAGAAATACATATTTTCCAAGTACAATAACTATGGAAGACTCACCTCTGTAAGAGCCCTCATCTCTTCATGTTGGATGGATGACAGTTTCCCTCTCTCCATTTCACTTAAGCCAAAGAGCTATTCTTGTATTAAATCTCAGCTCGAACATCTCTCTCCTTTTACTAACAGGGGACTCTGAGGTGAGACAATAAAAGCCACCAGGAAACGCAACAGTCATATCTCAAACCCACCCATCCGCTTTCCTTTCAATCGCTCCATGCCACAGGCCAAGCAACAGATCACTGGCCAATGGAAACCAGATCATTTCAAGCACACTGGAGGAAGAGCTGGTCCGGTTTTGGGAAGGTAGAGGGACAGACTGGAAATAAGTGTGCCAGAAGCAACAGCAGCTCCACGGGCTTGCCTGTAGAAAGCGGTCCCCCTTAGCAGAAGATGCTACTCCAAAGTGTTTGTAGAAGAGTCTCCGAAGACCATTTCTAGACTGGTGGTTCACAGCTGGGCCCCACCTCTGAGCCTCTTGAACCAGAATCTCCAAAGTTGGCAGGAGATGGGGATGTCTGGTCCACGCCGCCGCCCCACCCCCACCCACCTGAGACTCACAGAACAGCCTTGTTCTCCATCCACAGAGGCCACCACTGCATGGCCTCAAACGACCTCCAGCTCAAAGCATGGCCCTGCCCATGGCCCTCTGACCTCTGACCTCCGACCACCCTGATGGCTGGGCCTGCCTTCAGGAGCCCAGCTGTGCATCTGCAGAAGAGCCAGGACCCCAGATGACTCTCGAGGGAATGCCCAGCGACAGAGCAGGCACCAGAGCGGCACTTGCTGAACTGAGCCATCCGAGGGGGCATCGCACACAGCAGCCTGGGGACAGCTCGGGCTTCCGGACTCCTCCGTCACTGAGCCCAGACACAGCCTCCCCGCGCCCTCTGCCTCCCACCTGTCCGTTCTGCAGACGAAACACCTGGATTCAAGACCCGCCAAGCTCTTCTGCCCAAAGGGAAAGTGGGCGAAATGACAACCAGAAGGGGGGTATTTGCACTCAGGGAACCTACAGGCAGTGCCCTTAACCTTCTACCTTAGTCCAGTTTTCTTCTGTGAAGATACCTTCCGACCCCCATTCAAGCCTCTAAGCCTCCAGCTACCCAGGCTCCCATGGGACCCTCCTGCACTAAACCTGGGCCACGCCAGCGGCTCCCTCCCGTCCCAGCCGACAGACGTCCACATGGACACAGTGGGCTTCGCGACGCCGGCCGAGGCTGCCGCCCTGCCAGCCGTGCACGCGCTAGGAAGCAGGAGGCACTTACACGCTGCTGTCCGTCATGGACAGGGAGTCGTCGGTCAGCGCGTCACTGGACATCTCGCTGTCGTTGGCGCTGGTGGCTGGCGCGAAGACGTAGCCGGAGCCCACGTGGTACGGGTTCACGGGGTCGCTCCTCCTGAAGGACCTGCGGGAAAAGGGCCACAGCTGGGCATCCCGACTCTCGCCCTAAACTCGGGGTGCCCGGGAGACTCCAGGACAGTCCCCAGCCTGTATAAGGCCAGCTTGCTGCCCAGGGCCCGGTGAGCCTCTGGGCAGAGCGCAGGGCCCACTGAGCCACTGACCTGCCCCGGGGAGAGAGCAGGGGCCTCTCTGCCCCAGAGGTGGCTCAGGGGGCTCAGAGTCCTCAAGGGACATTTCCAGAGGACTCTGCTCCTGGAGGGGAGGCGAGGGGATGACAGAGGAGTGAGTCACTGCAGACGGAGTGCCCCTGCTATGAAGCGAGGTAGCCCTTTACACACGTGAGCTCATCTGATCCTTGAGGCCACCTGGGTAAGAGGTCGTGTGCCCATTTCACAGACGTGAGCGGGCAGCCCTGGATCACAGGACCGGAGCCAGTGGGTGTGGGACCCATCCGGACGACTCCCACTCAGCCCATCTCTCTGCTTCACACAGGACTAGCCTGTATCGAAAGACGCTCCAGCGTGAGAGGCAGGACGACTGACCCCGTAGCGGGTGTCTGGGCTCTCCAGAGGAGGACCCGCTGGGTGGCTGGGGATGGTTCCCTGGGACAGGTGGGCCCAGTGATCCTGGATGGGACATGGAAGGGGGGGGCTGGGAAGCGAAGAGCAGTGGGAGGTCTTCCACCCTGGGCGGTGGCGGGGTGGGGGAGAGGCCTGAGGCTTTCCCAGCAGCACATGGGGTCCAGGGGGCCCAGGTCAGACTGGGGGGGGTGGGTGGGCACCACGGCTGGGATGAAGGTGGGGGAGAGGTCCTGCCTTCGGGACCTGCCCTCCAGCTGCAGCGACAAAGCAGACATGTGACACTCGGAGCTGTAACACTTCAGAGCAGAGCGAACCTCACAGATGATCTCACCCAACCCCTCAGTGTAGAAACACAGATAGATACCAAGAGCCACCACCAGTGATGGGGACAGTCACCTCGCTGGAGAGGACCCTGATGCTGGGAAAGACTGGAGGCAGGAGGAGAAGGGGGCGACAGAGGATGAGATGGCTGGACGGCATCACCGACTCAATGGACATGGGTTTGAGCAAGTTCCAGGAGAGTGAAGGACAGGGAGGCCTGGCGTGCTGCCATCCATGGGTCGCCAGGAGCTGGACACGACTGAGCAACTGAACCACCACCACCGCCGCCAGCTCGGGGCTCGGTGTGGGTGGGGTCCCGTCTCCTCCCTGCCGCACAGTAGGTGCTCAAGGACTGTCTGCTGTCCAGTCCCTGTCAAGGGCCCCCAGGGAGGTGACGGAGCCCCAGGCAGGGGCCATGCGCTGGGGGTCGGCTGCGTGGAGCCCACATCAGGTCCTGGAGGAGCTGATGGCAGCAGAGACCCCCAATCTGCTGGTCTGAGCGAGGCCAGATCTCGGAAATGTCAGGTGGTCGAGGAGTGACCAGGAGGTGCACGCGAGGAACATGGCGCGCGAGCCCAGTGGGCACCGTGGGCCAAGCTGCCCTGACCGGCCCCCCATGCCCTGGCCTCGCTGCCCCACCTGTCGAGGGAGGAGGCCTGGTCCTCTCCCTCCTCGCCCCGGATTCTCGGTGGTGATGATGACATGAGGCTGGTGGGATCCTCCATGACTTGGAACTGGTCCCCACGTCGCCAGTGTGGCGTTTCCAGACAGCAGGGCAGGAGGAAGACGGAGGAGTGGGACAACCCACGAGAGGCCCGCGGTTCTCCCAGAGCAGAGATGGGGCGAGGGACAGCTGGTGAGAGAACTTGCGAGGAGGCGCACTTTGTGGCGTCTCCACTGTGGGCTGGACAGGAGGGAAGTGGGAAGAAAACGCTTCTCTGTGGTCATGGTGGCCTCAGGGAGCAGCTGGGGCAGGTTATGGGGTCGCCCAAGATTTTAAAGTGGCCCAAAGCTCCAAGCTCCTGGACAGGCCACTGCCTCAAAGCAGGATGGAGCTTCCCAGGGGGCTCAGCAGTAAAGAATCCCCCTGCCAATGCAAGAGACACAGGTTTGATGTCTGGGTCAGGAAGATCCCTTCAAGGAGGAAATCACAGCCCACTCCAGTATTCTTGCCTGGGAAATCCCATGGACAGAGGAGCCTGGAGGGCTGCAGTCCATGGAGTCGCAAAAGAGTCGGACTCGACTGAGCAACTAACCAACAAGGATGCAGGAGACGATGGCCTTCGGGGGCTCCATCAGGCGGAAGCCAGGGAGCTCCCAGCCGGCTGGGTGTCCCGGGGTGTCACAGCCTCCACGGACAGGGGGTCCACCTAAGACAGCGTGCGGGTCAGACACGGCCACTGGCCCGGGGCTGGAAACACCTTCCAAGGGCACTGTTCACAGGGGGTCGTGGTAACACTCCAGAAAACCACCCACCAGCAAAAACAAGGCATCCTCGGGTGGCGTTTCTCATGACGACTGCACAACGCGGTGTGTTTCCCTCATGGAGGCCTGTCCTGTGTGTGCAGGTGACAAAAGTCCCCTGAGAGCAGGGCCGGCCCGTCTGCCCGCTGGGGGCCTACCCCCCAGCACTGCCTGTCGTGTGCGGCTCATGGGAGAAGCTCACAGCTTTGTCCACACGCCCTTTTTTAAGGACTTAGGACACAGTGGGTTGCTGAACGGGTTTTTCATCTAAGAGCTGTAACACCGAGATCAAAAAAGCCAAAGCAGCCTTAAATAGCCTCTGTGCACTCTGCCCATCCCCTGTGTTGCTATCTCTGCGGTCTTTACGCACCCACAGCGCACCACGGCAGCGCTGCAGCAGCGTCCGCAGGGAGAAGGTGACTCAAGAGAGACCCCCCCCCCAGCAGAAAAAGGTACCTCACTCAGACGCTGCTGTGTGGACACAGCTCTGCGCTCCCGGTCAGACACCAGGGCCCCAAAATAAACTGGGCTCCCTCCCTTCCAACATAGAGGGCTACTGTGCCACCAGCCATTAAAAGTGGAATATATTGCTCTTCAGTCAGTCCCTGCAATAAAGTACTGGGATTTTCCTTCCATCATCACAAGACGACTCAGAGAAGGTGGCTGAGTCGTGGGGAGAGACACACTTGATTTTTTCTTTTCTTTAAGAACCCAGAACTTGGTCAGGACCACCACAAAGTTTGGAGAAAATGAATTAGAACTGCTTTCTTGTGATCACTTTAAAAAAAGAAAAAGAAACTCAACCAGGCTGCAGTAATTGTACCCAGATGCGGATTATTTCTTCAGGACCGTGGTGCTCCCAGTTGCTGCAAGCCTCTTCAATTCCTCCAGAGAGCAGAGGCCGGGACAGTGCTCATGCTGGGCACCCTCAGGCCCGCGGTTTCAGCCGCACAGGGCTTCGGCATTCAGGTGGCAGAGGCCCCTGGGAGCCTTGCTCTGCATGCCTCCCGGCCTGTTCTTATCTGTTATCTCCATGAGATGCCCCCCCCCCCCCCGACTCCAGGGCCAGGCCCATACAGAGAGAAAGCAGACCTGGCCTTTGGGATCCCTTTCTGGGGCCCCTCTCAAAACACTGCACCTTAAAAGGTATTGGCTTCTAAGGCTGTGCGTTTGAGGCTCTTCTTTTCAGAAGCCCTCTGATGATTTCCTCACAATGTGCCCACCCAGAAGGTGACGCTGCCTCCCACAAGCATCTTCTAAGGAGGGGGGCGGTGAGGGAGAGGCCAGGTGCGCAGGTGGGGCGATCGGACCACATGTCTCAGCACCGCGGCTCCCAGCACAGCCTTCCTTGGGCATCATTCGATGATGTTGAGGCCAAACTGGAGTCCAGTGGCTTCACACAAAAACAAGCCCCCTCAGTGATTGCTTCAAGGGGACAGGAAGCACTGGGAGCTGGCAGGGGACCCCTGCTGGGCCCCCTGATGTACTGCGAGGCCATGAGGCCAGAGAACCAATGACAGTCAGGGGAGACCCTCGAGAGGGCATCCCAGCACCAGGCCAGCCCCTCACATACCGCCATCCTCCAGGTAGGCGGGTGTGTGTGTGTGTGTGCGCGCGCGCGCATGTCTCCCTCCTCTGGGGACCCTGCCTCCTCTTCCCTCCAGCTCTTTTGTGAGTCTGTGTCTGACCCTTTGTGACCCCATGGACTGCAGCTCACTAGGCTCCTCTGTCCATGGGATTCTCCAGGCAAGAATACTAGAGTGGGAAGCCATTCCCTTCTCCAGGGGATCTTCACAACCTAGGGATCGAACTCACATTTCCTGCACTGCAGGTAGATTTTTTACTGACTGAGCCATCAGGGAAGCCCCTTTATATGAAACCCAACACCAAATCAGTAAGAACGCAAACAAGTCATTAAAAGTGAGGCTCCGCTGAGTGCCCAAGGTAAATTCAGGGCTTGGGGACCAGCTGGTGCCCTTGGCATCCAGCTGCCAAGCCTGCTCCTCAACAGCTGGTGACAGCCCTCAGCAGGACTCGAGTTCTCTGTCTCCTTCATTTGACTAAAACGAGCCGGTCCACAGGCCAGGCACCTGGCTTCCCGAATGGAGGGGAGGCAGACTTAAGCTGGAGGCGCTCCCTACATCCCGGGAACTAGCTGGGAACTCAGAAACAAGTTCAACAAGTACAGAAAGTCAGGGCATGGGGAGGGGACACCTGAGACTGATGGGCACAGAGTGAAGGGACAAAGTAGGTGATTACATATTCAATCCCACAGGGGATGTGAGAAGAAATGTCGGAGACCCCTGTGAGTCAGTGATCGCTCAGAAAGGCAAAGCAAGCTTGCTTAACAAGAAAACCATGCAACAGAAGCACTGGACATGCCCCCCAAACAGTAAAACAGTGCTGACCTGAGCCACACACCCTAGTCTGTGAGCTCAGTAAGTTCACGAGCCCTAGGACAAGCTCTCTGCACAATAAAAAACAGTAACTTGTGGACCTGGCTTGACCACGTAGGGGCCATAACACTCGCTGCTCAACCTGGAGGAGCTGAGGCTGCAAGCACGACATCTGCTCACGAGTCACGGAACCTCCTCTCCCCTCCCCACTTTTCCTGTGATCATAAACTACAGCCCAGTGGGTTCTTGGGGCACGGCACCCCTCTGCCTGCCTGCCTGTAAACCTCACAAGCATCCTGTTCTAACAGACCACTTCTCATCTGTCACATTGCATCCGAGTTCTTTTCTGCACTGAGACATAAAGGACTAAGGTACTGGGGCTCTTCAGAGCCCCCGAAAGGACACCAAACTGTTTCAAAGCTTCACAGTGAACGTGGGCTAGGACTCGAGGCTCACTCTTTGAAAGTGAGACCTGAACCTGGTTGCCCTTTTCACAGCCAACGGTGAGCATGATCAAATCAAGCTAATTATAATGCCTTATGTCTGTTCAAACCATGTCCCTTTTCAAAGGGCTTTCCTGTTCATTATTTTGATCCTGACAGCAACCTGTGACATCAGCAGAAGGGACAGTGTCCTCTCATTTGCAGGACACACAGGCTTCAGAAAGACTTCAGCCCAGGTGGGAAGAGGTGGACAGGGCTGCACCTCAGGCCTTTGAATAACTCGGGGTAGCTCCTAACACACCACAGGCACCCTTGAATATCTTGCAATTCAAAAAAAAAAAAAAAAAGGCTGGGGTAGGTCTTAATTCCTCTCTGACAATGCCCAGGTAAGACATATGCAGTCCAGGTAAGATACTGCCCTCTCAACCCAACAGGGGGACAAAGTCAGGCAGGAATCTAGTAGGAAACCCAGGGGGCCAAGGAAAACGTGTCATTTACATATGAACAACGCCCACCAATCCCAACCAAAGAGGTACTGCAGAAACACAAAGGAGGACGCTCGGCCTGCAAACACCCCCTTAAAGCTGAATCCTGGTATGAACACCCAGGCTGGGCCGGGAGGGGCGGGGTCCTGACTGCCCACCCACAAAGGGGAGGCTCCCAGTAGGGTCCCGCCCCGGAGCCCGAAAAGCTCCAAAACCTGCCAGGGCGCGGTTTACAAAGGTGGCGCTCTGGGCCCTGACCCCTGGGGGACCCAGAAGCCCCACTGCCTCTAGGCCCCCGGAGAAGCCGCCTGACCACAGGCCTTAAGTAGCCTCGGCGACCGCTGCCAGCCTGGAGGGCGCGGAGGCCAGCGGGGCTTTCCCCAAGTGTCCGCATAACGGAACGGGCAGGGGTGGCAGGTGGCCTGGAGCTGCCAGCCCAAGAAGTCAGAGCCTGCATCTTTCTCCAAACAGCCCGAAACCATAGCTTAAAGATGCTGAAACAACTCGGTTCCGATGATCCTTGGAGCCCTTGCACAAGCCAGTCGGGTCCCACCGAAGGTGGTGGTGGACCAGATGTCCGCCCGGGAGACCGGCTCGCAGGGCCGCAGGAGCGCCCCCTGGTGGTGCCAACGCCACCCAGTAAGGCCACCCCAGGACCACCAGGTCCCTGGCTGAGAGCGGACTCCCCGCCCCTGCGGACCCTACGGAGGGGGGAAACCTCCAGAGACAGCCCCCAGGTCGCACGCCCCTTCCCACAGGGTCAGCGAGATAAGCTGCTCCAAGATCAGCCCAGCGGCCGGCCCCTCCCCCAGCAACAACCTGAAATTCAGAGGCTCATTCTCTTTGGATATTTGGAAGCGGAGAGAGAGAGAAACAGAAAAACTCATTCCAACAGGAGGTCTGAAGTTGCCTCCAAAGGTCAAGAACCTTAAGACTTGGCCGTTCTATAAAGAACTGCTTGTCCTCCAAGCCTCCAAGAAAGAAGGCAGTCCAGGGCCCAAGTGCTCTCCCGCCAAAACCTCTCCATCGGCAGTGAGCAACACAGGCACCAACCGGGATCTGCCCCCCAGGACGGCAAGCGCGTAAGACCTGGAATAACCGATCAGCAGATCCTAAAAGCACAGGACCCTTCATGGGGAGTCACAGGACTCTGCCTCCTCTGGAGGATTCCTCGTAGGGTTCACGTCTCGTTCCATAAAGAACCACAAGCCCAGTTGTTAAGCCAGCTGCTGGCTCTTAACATAAAAGTTCAAAAGATCCCACTTACCCCCGTGGTCAATGGGCACACACGCTACTGCCTGGGCCTCCAGCTCAACCCAGATGGCTCTGCGGCCCTATTCACACTCCTCGCCACTGAATGACCCCTTCCCAAAACAGCGCGTAGTATCTGTGACTGCCTGACTCGCCCTCTCGCTGCCCCTCTAAGACTGGTGCAGGATAATAAGTAACCGCATTGAGGCACACTGCCTGCCACTGTCTGCAGCCGGCACTGGAAGACTCCGGGTATTTAGCTGTGTGCGCATCACTCTCCCCTCCTTTCAACAACAGAAAGCCAGATCAAAGGGTTCGTGGCCAGCGGTCCGAGCTCAAGACAGACCTCTGTCAGCCTCAGCACATCTGACCATCCATCCATCCACCCTCCTTAACTCAAAACATCTGCAGAGTCCACCTCAGCCTCCACGCCCCCCCGCCCCCACCCAGGGCTTACCTGTATCCGCTTTCAATGGTGTCCATGGCCCGCGCGCTGGCTGTGGCCCTCAGGGTCTTGCTGGACAAGCCCACCACAGTGGGGGGAAGTTTGCACTTGAAGTCGGCACAAGTCCACTCCTCCTCCTCGTTCAAAGTCGGGAGGTAGCCACACACGAGCCTGAGGCTCCCCAGGCCCCCGTGACTCACGTAGGCTGGGTTCTCGCCCCCACTCCTCACGTACTCGAGGTATATGTCCGAAGTCAGAAACATCTGGTAGGCATTCTCCTCCATCACCGCCTGGACCTCGGTCTGGGCCTGGTCAAACATGACCGAGTCGATGTGCTGCTTCTTGATGCTGTCCCGAATGTAAGTCTTGGTGGCAGGTTTCAGCTGCTTGGAGACGATGCTGTTGTTCTCGATGTACCTTTTGTAGATCGCTTTGGCTACTCGTAAAGTTTTGGCATCCTTCAGGTTCATCTGCCGGAATCCATTGCAGGCGAACCAGAAGTCTAAAGTATCCACGCATTTCTCGCGCTCCAGGAAAGTCCGGAAGAGATAAGCACCGTCCTGATCGCCCAGCAAGGAGTGCAGAGACTTGGTCCACCTGGTCAGCGGGGAATCCGGGGACGCCCGGCCCTCTGGCTCCCCCAGCCCGCCCTCGTTCCGCCGGGCACTGGAGGAGACGGGCGGGGCCTTGGCGGCCGGGCCCTTTCCCACGCCCGGCGGGCACGGTGGGGTCTCCCCTTCCTCCCCGGGCACTGGGGGCCGCGGGGCATCCTCGCGGAAGCTGCTGCTGGGGTCTAGCACAGCGCTGCTCATGGCGAGTGCCTTCTTCTCGCTGAGTTTAGGGACTGTTTTCTTCTTCCAGTTCCTCTCAGCAATCAGCGTGGTCTCTCTTTCTCTCTCAAGTCAGCAGGGACTCATCTGAGCCTCCTTTCTGGGAAGAAAAGGAAGGGGGGAGCAGAGGGAGAGAAAAGGGTATTGATATAATCAAAACCAGATCTACCCAACATCAAAGCAGGAAAGTAAACAGGCTTTTCAACTCCTCAAATTCAAATCAAGCAACCCAGCTATCTGCGAGGTGCTCATCTAAAGTATCAGACGCTGCTTTTTCAAAGGCGAAATCTGAGCTTCCTGCACGCTTGGGGGCGGGGGGGGGGGGCGGGGGGGCGGGGAAGGGGCGCGGGGCGGGTGGGAGGTGGGGCAGAGGGCTAGGGAGGCGGACGACACCGGCTTCCAAGCCCCACCCGGCCCCGCGCGCAGCGCAGCCCGGCGCGCCCCTCCTCTCGCCGGGCAGCATCCACTCCCAAGACGCGCGCCCCGAGCCGCCGGGCCGGGCGCAGGTGAAACCAATTTCGGTGGATTGCCCCACTCGGCTCTCCGCGCGGACAACGCGAGCTCCAAGCGTGCCCTTCCCTGGGATCTGGTTCCCATCCCCCCACTACCCCTTCCCACTCCTTGAAAATTCAGAGGAGCCTCGACCGAGCAAGCAGCCCGCCCAGCACAGGGCGGGATGGGCTCCCGGACTCCCGGCTGGAACCTCCCCCCCCAGATGGAAACGTTCGCTGCGCCCCGCCTCCCGCCAAGAATCCGGCTCAGTCTACACCTCGGTCTTCCCGGTTCCCCGAAACCAGAAATCCACTCACTCAGACAAGGCTTTGATCTCCCAACTTTGCCGGAGAGCGGAGAAGCCCCAGGACTCGCCGCCCCCTGCCCCCGCCCCCCTTCCGGAGCCGCAAACCCTACAAAACCGGATCAGAAACCGTCTCACGCTACCGCCGCCTGTGCCAAGAATCCCAAACTCTGCTGACCTCAAGCCTCTTTTTTCCACAAGCAAAAAGTCTTATCTAACCAATAAACCAGCCGCTCACTCCAGCAAAGGAAGGATCAAACTCGGGAGAGCGGGGAGGGAGGGGGTGGGCGCGACCCCGAACCGGAGGCCGGTGGCCCTGGGTCCGGGGTGGGCGCGTGTGGCCCCCGCGCGGGGCCTCAGACCACCGGTAGCGCCGCGCTGCCCGGGCGGGAGGGTGGGGGGCGGCCCCGTTACCTGGAAGACGGCGGCGGCCCGAGGCCCGGCTCTCATCGCTGTCGAGCGTCCCCCTCCCCCGGCTCGGCCCCCGGCCCCGGTCCACCCCGACCGTCCGGAGCCCCGAGGGGCGCTCGCAGCCCCGAGTCCGGGCGCGGGTCGGAGGCGCCCGCAGAGAACGCGGCGGCCGGTCCAGCAATGGCGACGCGAAGGCTCGGCCTCTCCGCACGAGGGGCCGGGGGGCCGGGGGGCCGGGGCGCGGGGCCCGCAGCAAGAGGGACGCGGGGAACGCAGGCGCCCCGAGCTCGGGCCGCTCCGGCGCGCAGACTAAGCCTCGGCCGGCGATCGGGGCCCCTCTGCGCGGACCGAGGGCTGGAGGGGAGGAGGGGAGGAGGGGAGGGGAGGAGAAAGCGGCGGGAGGGGGCGGGGGAGGGGAGGGGGCGCCGCCGCCCTTTCATCCCACCTCCGAAAGGCGCCCCGGCGCACTCTCGCACCCCGACTCCTACCCAGCGCCGCCCCGGCGCGGCGCCCCCGGGGGAGGGGGCCTGCCCCCGCTCCGCCCCCGCCGCGGCCGCCGATCGCTCGAGTCTCTCCGCCCGGCCCCCGCCACCCGGGCCGAGCCCCCCGGAGCGCCGGGCGCCGCGCCCGCCACCCCTCTGCGCGCCCGCCCGGAGCGCGCCCCGAAATAGCCTGCTTGCCCACTTCAAAGGGCCGCCCGGCACATCAAAGAGCGCGGGCCGCCCGCCGCCGCGGCCTCGCACTCACCAGGGGTCCGCGCGCGCGCTCCGCGCCCAGACCTCGCGGGCGCCCCGGGCAGGGCCCCGGCCACCGGGTCGGCTCGCCGCCGCGGCCCCAGGCCCCCCCGGGCCGGACCCGGCGTCGGGGAGCATGGAGAGGCGCGCGGCCGGGGAGGGAGTGCGGGGAGCCCGGCGGCGAGGGAGGCGGCGGCGGCGCGCCCGGCCGCCCCGCGTCCGCGGAGGATCCGAGTGGGCCTCGCCCCGCCGCGGCCGCCCCGGCCCCCCGGCCCGGCTTTCGACGCGGGCGCCGCTTCCAGCAGCCGCTCCGCGCACCCCACGTCCTCCCGGCGCTTCCAACAAAAACTGCGCCGCGGACCTCACTGTGCACTTCAAAGGCGCGGGCCGGCGCACGGTCCTGAAAGGGAGGTAAGCGCCCGGCGCGTTCGCGCCGCCCCCGGGCCCCCGCCGCCCCTCTGCGCGCCCGGCCGGCTCGCGGCCCCCTCCGCCGCAAACCCCCCCGCCCCGGCCAGGCCGGAGCCCCTCCCGCCCCCGGCGCCCGCGACGCGGCCGGGCGCGCCCTCGGCCCCGGCCCGGGGCACCCGCGGGGCAGCCGCTCGGCCGGGGCCGCGCTTCCGCCCCACCTTTCAGAGCGCAGCCGGCGGCGGGGGAGCCGGGCGCCCCGGGCCCCGGGCGGCCCCGCGATCCATGGCTGCGAGCGCTTCTCTTCACTTCCCGGCGCCCGGCGGTACCGAGTTGCCAGGACCTGATCAAAGCGCCGCCGGCCCCGCGCGCCCGCCCCGCCGCCCTGATCCCGCCGCGCCAATCCCCGCCGCGCTCGGCCGGCCCGCGCCGCCCGCCTTAAAGGGGCCGCGCCCGGCCCGCCCCGCCGGGCCCCCGCGGCCGCCCGCGCCCGGCCCGAGTTCTGGTTCCGCCTCTCAAGTGCTCTGGCCTTTTTGCTCCGGCTTCCTCCGCCAGCCTGTCCCTGCCCTCCGCAGCTCGGGAGAGCAACAGTTTATTGTATCATCCTGGCCATTCTGAGAACTGCAAGCAGGCAGTTTTTTTTTTCTATCATCAAACACTCAAACACTTTTCTACCGCTGTTCAAGTTCCCCTGGGAATTTGGGCTTAGAGGAGCTTGTTAAAAAAAAAAAAAAAAAAAGAGTGCTAGACCAGCGGTGGACGGCTGCGTAGGAGGAACGCAGGCCTGCACCCCGAGGCGGGCGTGCTTGTGTTAGGACCCAGGTGCCTGGGCCGGTGGCTGTGTGAAGATGGTGTGAATCTGCCCCCAGCGGCCTGGGGGCTGCAGGTGGGCCCTGATCCCTCGCTGGGAAGCCAGTCTCAACCCCCTGCAGATTTTAACCCCGCATTCCCAACCTGGCCGTCGGGACCCTCCCAGCAGGCACACCCCCCCCCCCCTCCCGCTTTCTGTATCAGCTGCATCCCCCACTCTCCTGTATGCTGCGTGTTAAACAGACACGGCATGTCTTTCCCCCACGGACTCTCAGTGCCAACATACTGAAAACTCCTCACCCCACCATCACCTCTCAGTCCTCCCAACATCCACCCAACAACCATTTCGCTTAGAATAAGAAAATATACCACAAACCCAGAACACTGTTTATTTACGCATCTATTGGTGTAGAATGATCTCTCATAGGATGAGCTAATAGTTGATTTTTCCTCCTCTTAAAAAACATAAAGGTGGAGCCCAAACTTGTTGCAGAAGGGAGAGAAGGGCTTGGCATCCTCAGACGTGGAAGCGTTGGCTTTCCACCTCTACTCTTTATTTACCTTCTTAGTGAATTGAATGGATGGCAAAGCCTTTCCAATGCAGAGGGGCCTTGAACCTTCATTAGGCCTTTAGGACTTTGAAACATGCAAGAAACATGTTTCTCTGACTGTGTAGGTTTCTGCAGGGAGAGAAGAAGAGGGGGCGTCCCGGTGACCTGCTATGCCGGCCGAGATGCTCTCAGGGCTGTGACCAGGGCCCAGAGCTCCTGCAAGCCGAGCCGCCAGGGCTTCTCTCCCCCCAAGACCTGCCTCTCTGTGTCCACACTCTGCTCCTCGGGCTCACCTCCCGGGTGGCCAGGCTGGCATGAAGCCAGTGGTCCAAGGCCAGGAA
This sequence comes from Giraffa tippelskirchi, assembly GCF_054371585.1. Lineage (NCBI taxonomy): Eukaryota > Metazoa > Chordata > Mammalia > Artiodactyla > Giraffidae > Giraffa > Giraffa tippelskirchi. The sequence continues at coordinate 1,334,633 of NC_137277.1, read as the reverse complement.
ACACTTGGCCACTTTGGGGTGGACCAGTGAACAAGAGTGGCCAGATGACTTAGCTCTGAATTGGGACAGCTGCTGGGTGGGAGGAAGCTGGAAGCCAGTCCACGTCTCCCCAGCCTTTCAGAATGCCGCACACCCCTTCGGGGGACCGTAGGAGAGCCCGCAGCTGTCCTGTGGTTCCCAGGAGCCTTTCAGCCACAGAGGGTGTGAATCTAGGACCAGAAGTGTATACGGAAGGGGATGCATTGCCATGAAGCATCTACAGTATAAACAACAGCAGCGTGTGTGTGTGCGTGCGGGCACGTTGTGCGCGCGCGCGCACACACACATGCACGCGCGCGCGCGCACACACACACACACACACACACACACGCACACACACACACACACACATACACACAGTGTGGGGGAGGGGAGATTGCAAACTCCAAAATCAAAATAAACAGAGGTCAAGAAGAGGAGGCTCTAAACAGGCAGTGGGCACTCAGCCTTCACAGAGGCTTTCCTCCCCCCCAGCCGCCACCCCCTCCCACCCTCCATGGCCCCCTGCCCCAGCCATCCCAAGCTTGGCTTTCACCAAAGGGCTCGCCCTCTGTTCCCTGTGAGCCCAGGACTGGGCTGCAGGAACAAGGGCGGGTTCCGCTTAGCCCTCTTAGCAGTGACCACTTGGAGAGCCCGGTTTCCAGAACAGGTGCTCGGTCACCTTGGGCCAACTCCCCCCCCCCCGCCACTGGCCCTGTCCCCTGGTGGTACATTTAGCACTGGGGCTGGGCCAAGCGCCCAGAAGCCAGGAGCCCCTCAAGCCCCCTGGTCCCCGACTACTTGATGATATTTCTGGAGGAGGAGCCAAAGTCCCCTGCTTCTCCCCAGCCCCTTTCTCAAGATAGCACAGTTTTCCATTTTCCCCTTCTCCCTGGCAGCCGCAGCGTCATGTGACTGGTTGTAATCCTGCACGGTTGCCTGGAAACCGGAAAGCAAGGTGATGGATTTCTGCACATGCTCACTGCCCCTGCTTTGAAGACAAGCCCTACGGAGGATCAACAGCCCCCTTGGCCTAAGTGCAGACAAGTTTAATAAAGCAGAGAGTAATTCTTTTCTGGAATTAGGTACCGGGCTGAAATCCTAGAATCCCAGAAAACGCAGGGCTCCCTGCGAGGCACCTGGCCAGATCTCCAATCTTGAGTCAGTCGGACAAAACCTCCTGGGGCAGGGGGCGGGGTGGGGAGTCACACCAGCTGCGACTTCAGAGGAGCTCAGACCCAGGACGTTGCTCTCGAGGAGTCAGTGACTCTGTCTGTCTTTTATTTCTTTGGAAAATTGCCACCTTAGACAATGCAGCTTTGTGTGGGGAGGGGGTGGAGAGACACAGGTAATGTTTCTAGAGACCGCAGGTCGCCCAGCTGTTTCTGAGGCCCTGTGTTTACCTGTAAAGTGGGGGGGACGCCCCTCCAAAGGCTGCCGTGCTGGACGCCCCCGGCAGTCTCTGCAGTCGCCCTGATTCCCCGGTAGCCTGTTAGCTCTTCTGGGAAGTCACTCCCATCTCTGAAGCAATGATGCCCTCCAATCAGGGGCCACGCTTCTGGCCTAGGGGGCTGGAAAGCAAGCAGGGGGCGCCTGCAGAGGGGACCCTGACTTCTGCTGTCCTCCCAGGAAAGGGGCAGGGCTCGGGGCAAAGGGGTCTGTACTGTCTGCTAGCTCTCAGAGGCCTCGTACCCAGGACCCCAAAGAAGCAGCTGCAGCTGCGGCTTCCCTGGTGGTTCAGCGGTTAGGGGTCTCCCGTCCAGTGCCGGGGTGGCGGGTTCGATCTCTGGTTGGGGAACTAAGACCCTGTGGTGGCTCAGCAGTCAAGAGTCCGCCTGCAACGCAGGAGGTCCAGGCTCCATCCCTGGATCGGGAGGATCCCGTGGAGGAGGAAATGGTAACCCACTCCAGTGTTCTTGCCTAGGAAATCCCAAGGACACAGGAGCCTGGCGGGCTACAGTCCGTGGGGGTGCAGAGTCAGAGGTGACTGAGCAGCTAGACAACAACAGTGTATCTTTGGCAGTGTCTTCCAGCCAGGGGAGGCCTTAAAATGGGGTGTAATCTAACCCATCATTTAAGAGATGAGGAAAGCGAAGCAAAGAGGAAGGGAGATCTTCCCAGGGTTCCTTGGCCCACTTCTGAGCTGAGCTGGAACCCCCGGGGCCTGACTCCTGGTCCGTCCTCTCTGCGCCACACTGTGGTCAGCAAAGCTGGGCAGGGCTGCCCCCGGGAGGCCCAGATCACCCTGGGTCCCCGGCTTCCATGACAGGACGGATAAATATCATTTGATGTATACAACATTGTAAATCAACTATACTCCCAATAAAGTTAAAACAAATAAATCACCAACTTAAGTGATAACCCAAAAAAAAGCCGAAAAACTCATCAGCCATCTTAATTAGTACGATTCTGAAGGTAATCGAATAAAGTTTAAATAAAGGAAGGTTGCTACTTTAAAACATAAGAATAATTTGGGGTGCGTTCCTAAAGCATCATCGCAGGGCTTGAGCTGGAAATGCCCAGGAAGCACATTCATTCAGCTCCAACCAGCGGGCGGCCTTGACCCCAGGAGCAGGCTCCCTCCTGCCAGCTCCTGGGTGGTGCTGCCAAGTCTTCAGTGGTGACAGGTGTTTCCACGTCTCAGTGGGGTGGGTGCACCTGAGGGCGGGGTGGAGCCCCCAGAGTCTGGGAGGCAGAAGGGAGTGGGAAAAGGTGGGCTCCGCTTCCTGCCCCTCTCCTACCCCTCCCCCTCGGGAGGGCGGGCGAGAATGGCAAGCTGGGGATTTTCAAGCCACAGGCGAGAAAGCGAGGTCTTAGGCAGCCCCATCCCCAGCAGTTTTGGGGAGAAACCTATTTTCAATAAAATCGATCATCTTCATTCTCTTCAACTTAGAACAAAATTAAGCTAAACAGTCAATCCTAAAGGAAATCAACCCCAAATATGCACTGGAAGGGCTGATGCTGAAGCTGAAGCTCCAATACCTTGGCCACCTGATGTGAAGAGCCGACTCACTGGAAAAGACCCTGATGCTGGGAAAGATTGAGGGCAGGAGGAGAAAGGGACGAGAGAGGACGAGATGGTTGGATGGCATCATTGATGCGATGGACATGAGTTTGAGCAAACTCTGGGAGATAGTGAAGGATAGGGAAGCCTGGCGTGCTGCAGTCCATGGGGTCGCAAAGAGTTGGACCTGACTTAGCAACTGAACAACAATAAAGCTAAACAATAATTTAAAACTTCCTAATCTGATTTACCTTCAGGTGCTTTTAATATTTACTATAAATGGAGCTAGAAACTGCTGGCACGGCTGGCGTCCCACCAGGAATTTTCCGAGAGATGGGCTTTTAGGAGCTTGTCCCCAGAAGAGACCATCCATGGTCAAACAAATCCAGAAAGAGGTTCTGATTTTTGAAGTTCTTGCCTCCCGAGCGTCCAGCAGATACACACACACAAAGGCTGTTTTCAGAAAAGGAAGTGAAAGATAGATAGGAAAAAAAGTCCCTGAAGTCAGCATTCCAACTGGCAACACGTGAAACTTGGTACGTAAATAGGTCTGTGTTCCCTCCGCGGGCCTTCTTGTTTTCTGCCCCTGAAGTTTCCGCCTGTTCCCTTTAAACAACTTCTGGAAGGGGCGGTTGTTCCGGGCTTGGGACCAGAGCCCTTGTTCTTTCACGTCACTATTCCTTCATTTGTTCTCGGCATCTCTGCCAGACACTCGGTGCCTCCCCAGCTCCGAAGGGTTGGCCAGGGTGGCCCAGGATGCTCGGCAGGGCCCAGGGCTGCCCCGGAACACCTGGGGGGGTCTGGATTTGTTCCTGTTGGACCTTCCCGACGACGTCAGGGCCTCGGCGACGCTCCACGAGGTTCTCATCCCCCAGCTCCTGGGCCTCGGGGCACTGGCGCTAGAAGGCTGACTGCCGTCTGTCAAGAGGCGTCTTGGTGCAGTCTGCTCTGCCAGCCCTCTCACTGTCTCCTCCACCCGGGAGGCGCTTGCCGCCTCGAAACCGTTTCAGCGGGTGAGAGGCATCCTGCCTGTGAAGTCCCGGGCCGTCCTGGGTGCGCACCTGTGCTCAGGCCCCGCTCGCCTCTCGGGGACGACCCTCTAACGATGGCTGCCTCCCTTTCTGGGCTCCTGCCCGCAGGGCGTCTTCCTCTTTCCATCCACAGCTCCAAGCCCATCTCTCCAGGGACCAGGGCCTCCCAGCCCTCCAGCCCCCCCCCTCACCAGCCTCCTTCATCCCCCACATCCCTGACCGCTGGCCCCTGGTGTCTAGAATTTAACACCGTTCACACGGGACCGCCTTTGTCCTTCCTAGAGGCCAGGCGGCCTCTGTCAGGCAGTGATTCTGCGTCTTCTGCCACCTCCAAGCGAGACCTGGGCCCAGTCCAGGCTCCTCTCCCTCACGTGCCCCACCCAGCGTCCAGCCCTGATGCTTCGGCCTCCTGAAATCTCCCCAAATCACCACCTTCTCCCCGTCTCTCTGCCACTACCACACACCTCTGACCCTTCTCTCTTGCCAGGAGCAGCAACCGGTCCTAACTGTCCTCCTGGGCTGCGGTTTACAGTCCCTGTCCTGGGGCCCTTGGGTGATGCTGCAAAGAAAGTGCCAGGCGCCCTCCAGCTGACTGTGTCCTTCCCACCTTCAGGTTCCCCTTCAGGTCAGGCCCAAAACCCTGTGCGAGGCGATGGGGTGGTCGGCCAGGCTGGCCTCCAGCTATGTGTCCACCGCACGCGGAGCTTCCATTCTCCTTCCTCTGTGCCTTCCCATCAGGAGTGCCCTGGCCAGTCGGCCGCTCAGCCGGCTTCTTCAGGCCTGATCCCTCTTCCCCGGAATGGAGCACCTCCTTGCGCTGTCACGGCGCCCGGCAGCAACCTGGAGCCGAGCCCAGCCCGGCCTCCTCCGGGTCTGCCCACTCAGCCACAGACCCAGGACGCAGGGGCCATGCCCCTGGACTGAGCTGCCCGTCTCAGAGGCACCCTCGCCAGGGTCCAGCCTTTAGTCCTGAGTCGGGACAGCTATCGCTGAGATGAGATGAGGATGGTTGGACGGCATTACTGATTCAGTGGACATGAGTTTGAGCAAACTTGGGGAGACAGTGGAGGACAGGGAAGCCTGGCGTGCTGCAGGCCATGGGGTTGCAAAGAGTCGGACGGACTGAGCGACTGAACACCATCAACCGCTAGAGGATGTCCCCTGAACAGACAAGGACAAATGACCTGCACATCAGATATGCCTGTGCTTGCCCAATGGCTTCTTAGCAAAAAACGTTAGTATCCCTCCCAGAAATTAAAATGCGAGGATTGAACTTCACTCCTGTACTAATGTTCTCTTGATAACCACTTGCCCCAATAACTTGAGCACAGAACAAGATACAGTAATTTTCTGAAACTGTGAAGTTCGTCTTGATAATCCCGAGGAATCACTCCGACACTTAGAAAACGTCAGGGAAAAATTAACTGGAATAAACACACCATTGCTGGCCCAGCTCATCAGACGAGAAGACCCGGAGAAGATGCCGCCGGCTTCACGGAAGACGGGGCCAGAGGACCGGCTCCCAGCTGATGAGACCGCTGCTTCCCCTCCCCCGAAATGAGTGTGTCTTTTTGCAGAATTGACAATTTTTTTCAAGAAGATCAAAACTTTTCACATGAATCCATCCATTCACAAATCAGACAATGATGAAGACCTGGTGGCTTGATTTGGGGGCCAGAAAGTTCAGTCACCGAAAGGGAGTGAGTGAGGGGCCTCCGCCCTGCCCCCACCTCTATTCCAAGGTCAGAGGAGACCTGCGACCCCTGGGCCAGGTGTTCGGGCAGGTGTGAGACCAGCCTGCTAAGTGGAGGTGGTGGGGCGGAGGGGGGTGACGTCTTCCTGGTGGAGTTTGGCCCCCCAAGGAGCCCCCGACTGCAGGACGGTTTCTAGAGGCCAAGACTCCAAGGCCGGCCTGGGCGAGCTCTGCCCTTTCCCTCAGGGCCCAGGGGCTTCCTCAGGCCCGCAGCTGCTTCAGCCAAGCTTGCCTTTTCCGAGACCGGCCTGGCCCCGCCCACCCCACCCCGGGGTCTGACCTTTTGCCCGACCAGGGGCATCCCCCCACCCTACCCCTCAGCCAGCCCTAGGGCGTCCAGACTCTGAATTTCCCTGAGAAAAGGTGTCTACATTACACTCTACAAGACAAAGGAGGGGCCTGTCTGCCCTTGGCAGGGAGCTCCCCCCAAGAAGGGCCGGTTCTCAGGGAGCCAGGCGGGAAGGAGGTGGGCATCGCCGGGGTGCAGCCCCGGAGGAAGGGAAGCGGCCCGGGGAGGCCTCCGTGACCCAGCAGCCCTGGTCCTGTATTTCGGGCAGCTGTCAGGCGGGAGAAACCGGGGCACAAGGCGGGGCTCTGGTCGCTCAGAGGCGGGGAGCCTGCCCCCAGCAGTCCCCCCAGGAGTGGGTGGACCCTGGGGCTCCCCAGGTGGCGCTAGTGGTAAAGAGCCTGCGAGCACAGGACCCCGAGAGACATGGGCTCAATCCCGGGTCGGGAAGATCCCCTGGAGGAGGGCATGGCAACCCACTCCAGTGTTCTTGCCTGGAGAATCCTGTGGACAGAGGAGCCCGGCGGGCCACAGTCCTTGGGGTCACAAAGAGTCAGACACAACTTAGCAACTGAACAACAACCCCAAAGCCGGTTCAGGCGGCGCATGTGCCCCGTGGGGACCTGGCCGGGGCCGCCGCTGCCAGTTCCTCTCCATCCTCCAACCTGCCTGTCTGTTCGCCACGCGCTGTGCCCCGGGGCAGGGAAAAGGGGCGATTCCTGGCCCCCATAAAATTTCCACACCCAGTTTAGAAGTCGTTTCACCTATAAATACACTCTTTGAGGTGGGCCTCACCCAGGGGTGCCCAAGGCAGGAGAAACGGGACAAGGGGACTCGCAGAGGCAGGGAGCCACGGGCACCCCGTTGCAGACGCTACTGCCCACCTTCTGCACGCGGCCTGTGCCGGCTGCTGTCTTGCATATGAAGGCGCTAGGTCTGTCCAGGGCTGCTCATCAGGACGGCCTGACCCCCATGGAGCCCCCAGAGCGGAAAACGAAGCCCCCTACTTCTCTCAAATCCAACGCAGTGGAGGGAAGGAAGGCCCAGAGGAGTCGGGGTGAGAAGCAGCAACACAATAGACTCAGGAGTCCGGAAAGGAAATCACATTCCAGACCCTGACCCGCCACCGCCGAGCCGGGACCCTGAATGAGCTGTGCCCGTCCGTCACCTGTCCACCCATCTATCTGTGTGTTTAGTCGCTCAGTCGTGTCCGACTCTCTGCGACCCCACGGACTGCAGCCCGCCAGGCCCCTCTGTCCGTGGGATTCTCCAGGCAAGAACACTGGAGCGGGTTGCCGTGCCCTCCTCCAGGGGAATCTCCTGACCCAGGGACTGAACCGGGGTCTCCGCACTGCAGGCAGATTCTTTACCACTAGCGCCCCGTGAACTTGCTTCCTCCCTGCTGAAATGCGGCAGGAAGTGGGCAGAAGAGGCCCGGGTGGGCGAAGCAGGGGAAGGAGGGGGAAGGGCAACCCCTGGGGCAGCCGGGGGTGGGGGTGGGGCGGATGGTGCGCCCCAGGCTGCTGGGAGCAGGACAGGGGGAGGCTGCAGCAGAGATGGGGAGGCCAGGCCAGGGTCAACCCCAGCGCATCCCTTGGAAGCTGTGGGGCCTCGGGCACAGGTTCTGTCGTGTCTGAGCCTCCACGGCCTCTACTGTGAGGCGGGGGTAAACCCCCTTGTTCCGGGGGTGGAGGCGAAGTGAGGAGATGCTGTCTGTGTAGACGGGAAGGTGTGCGCCTCCCTCGACTTAGAGAATCAGGCTGTGCTTTCCCCCAGGAAAATGTCTGAGATGCTCCGGTGAGCCCGCTGGAGCTGGGGGTGCTGAGTGCAGGCCAGTCACCCCTGGCCTGCTGGGAGGCCACCCTCCAGGCTGGTCCCTGAGCAGATGGTTGCTCCCTCTTCAGACTGTGTCAGCAGGCAAGGCCGCCCCAGCCCAGGGAAGGGTGACTGGCCACGATCGGGTTTGGAAATGTGTGTCAAACCCAATTCCAACCAGACGCGGCTGGTCTGCTTCCAGCGGCGGCCTGCCATCCCAGGCCTGGCCAGGGGGAGGCCCGTCCGCTTCCATGCCCGGGAGGCCGGGCCTGTGTGTTGCCTGAGTCCTTGGGTCCAGACTGACACGCTCACCTCCCTGTTCAGACGGTCTAGGCCGTGAGGAGCTCAGGGACGCTGCGAGCCTGGGGAGAATCCACCTGCCCATCTTCCAGCCGGACAGGCGGGGCGGGGGTGGCGGGGGCTGGCGAGGAGACCCAGTGCAGCCTCCGCGAAGGGGCGCGTGAGCCCAGCCTCCCCACCCCCACCTCGGGAAGTGCCCCCTGAGCCACAGATGGGCCCCCAGCAACCAGCCAGGAAGCCACGCTTTGCTGAGTCAAATATGGTGGCTGAGAAAAACCCGGGCCGCCGCCACCACCACCCAGAAACCAACCCAGCAGAGAGGGCAGCGGTACCAGCAAGAGTCGAAAGGAAACGAAAACCCAATGTTCTGAGTTTAGCCTTTAAGCACAGTTTCCAGTGGGTGTGCTCATGTCTTGAAATGAAACAGATGAAAGCAACATGTGTCAATGGTTGTAGGAAGACAATAATGTCATCAACAGGAAATAGAGAAATTGAGCCCCGAAGCCTCAGCCCAGAGCTTAACTCTTCCCCTGCCCATCCCCAGAGCCTTCTGCCGGAGTCTGGGGAACTTTCCCCGTGGCGGGGGCCCTGGGAGACCCCCTGCAAGGGTCACAAGCACCAGAGAAGGACTTGCTTTGGTTCTTAAGGGCTGATGGCCGTGGGGGGCTGGGGGACGGGGCCCATGGAGCAGCCTCTGGCCCTGGAGCAGCTGAAGGGGAAGCCATGCAGCCTCGCTGTCCTGAGCAGCTGCAAAGCCTTGGCTGTGGGGCCACCGCTACGAGTTCTTGGCCAGAGCAGGGCAGGCTGCTGGCAGAGGCGGCCCAGCCCCAGCCAACGTGTTGGCATTGGGGGGAGGGGGGAGTCTGTGGGCCCCAGGAAGCGCGCTGATGGCTGCCTGGAGGCCAGGGGTGCAGGCAGAGCAGGTGGGGTCTGGGAGACCCCTTCTCACCCAATCCCCCCACTCAAGACAGAGTAAATGAAGTACACCCACCCCTCTCGCCAACCCTCAGAGAACAGGGGGGAAAAACACTGACTCTGTGGCTCAGCGAGTGAAGACTCCGTCTGCAATGCAGGAGACGCGGGTTCGATTCTTGTGTTGGGAAGATCCCCTGGACGAGGAAATGGCCACCCACTCCCGTGTTCTTGCCTAGAGAATCCCATGGACGGGGGAGCCTGGGGGGTGCAGTCCTGTCCTGTGTTGTTTTGCTGTGCTTAGCCCCTCGGTCGTACAGCGAGAGGGGCTTCAACAACAGATGTTTATTTTCTCGCAGGACTGGAGGCTGGAAGTCCAAGATCAAGGTGCTGGAAACTTTGGTTCCTGACTAGAACTTTCCTACTGAGCTTCTGTGTCCTCACGTGGCAGAGGGGGAGGGAGCTGGTCTCTTCCTCATCTTAAAAGGGCGCTAACCCATCACGGGGCCTCACCCTCACAATCTCATCTAAACCTGATTGCCTCCTAAAGCCCCCCCACCATATTCCATCATTTCAGGGTTTAGGGGTTCAGTACACGCATTTGACAGGAGACAAAATTCAGTCCCCAGCACTGAGTGTGAAGGAGCGTCAAGGTCAGCCCGATCCACCTCTGCAGGTGGTGGCCCCGAGCCAGCCACTGTCCGAGGCTCAGGAGTCGTGTGGGTGACGGGCAGACCCAGGCTTTGTCTTCCGGGAGCCCTCAGCGAGTGAGAGACCAACCCAGAGATGGATGACACGACCCCAGCAGAGGGAGGGTCTCAGCGGAGATGCCCATGGGATACAGGGTAGGAATAGGTAAAGGGCACTGAGGCCACCCCGGGCGAGATAACACGAGGAGGAGGGGGGCCCTGGGAGGGGCCAGCGGCTTGGAAATGAGATGCAGCCTGGGGAGGGGCTGGGCCCCTGCAGGACCTCCCTGGGGAGCCCAGGATGCAGGAGGCCTGCAGGGGGGTCGGCGTGGAGCTGACATGGCCGGATCCAGGGAACCCAATCCTCTGGCCTTGACTTTGCAGAGAAACTTTTCATCCTCTGGTGGGGAAGTGGTGTCACTGAGCTCTGTTCTAGGGAGTGCCTTCTGTGGACGCTCAGGGACTGGGTTCCATGCGGGGTGGCCTTCTAGAAGCAGATGGGAGTCTGCTGTAACCTAAGAGGTTGTCCTTGGTGAGATTGTTGCTGTTGTTCAGTTGCTAAGTTGTGTCCGACTCTGCAACCCCATGAATCGCAGCACGCCAGGCCGCCCTGCCCATCACCATCTCCCTGAGTTTGCTCAAACTCAGGCCCATCGAGTCGGTGATGCCATCCAACCACCTCATCCTCTGTCGTCCCCTTCTTCTCCTGCCCTCAATCTTTCCCAGCATCAGGGTCTTTTCTAGTGAGTCAGTTCTTCGAATCAGGTGGCCAAAGTATTGGAGCTTCAGCTTCAGTGTCAGTCCTTCCAGTGAATATTCAGGGTTTCCTTTAGGATGGACGGGTTGGATCTCCTTGCGGTCCAAGGGACTCTCAAGAGTCTTCTCCAACACCACACTTCAAAAGCATCAAATCTTTGGCACTCAGCCTTCATTATGGTCCAACTCTCACATCCATACATGACTACTGGAAAAACAATAGCTTTCACTAGACAGAATTTGTCAGCAAAGTGATGTCTCTACTTTTTAATACACTGTCTAGGTTTGTCATAGCTTTTCCTCTAAGGAGCAACCATCTTTTAGTTTCATGGCTGAAGTCGCCTTGGTTAGATAGTCACACTTGATTTCAGCAACTGCCTTAGGCTGGGCTTCCTGGAAGCAGATCTGAGATGGGTGTTCACGTGAACTGTTAGTAAACAGTCTCAGGGACAAGGGAGCTGGGGTGTCCATGACACCGCTGGCTCGGGACTGGGGACCACACACTCCAAACCTGCAGGATTCCAGCAGCTTCCACCAGAGATGCAGGAGAGAAGGCTGAGGGTGAAGCAGGAAGCAGTGGGCACCGAGGCTGGAGAGCAGACACTGAGTGACTGCTAACTGTCCACTTAGGACATCACCCAAGGACGCCCCTACAAACCACAGCACTGGCCTGGCCAGGAGTCAGGGCGTGGGAAGAAGTTTTGGGGTTCAAATCAAGGACGTCACAGGAAGCCCAACACCCATATCCAGGATCACGAGAACTATGGCTGAAAGACCTCTTCCAGCCATGGACGGATGGGACCACCGCAGAGCAAGGAGTGCTGGCCCCGCGTTAGCTCAGTGCTGACAGTGACCACATCGGCGGCTATGATGAGCTTCGCAGCAAGACTCAGAGCCAAGCTCCTGCAGCCAGGAGCTGTCCCTGGGCTGTTGTTCAGTCGCTAAATTGTTTCGGACTCTTTGCAACCGCAGCGTCTGCAGCCTGCCAGGCTCCTCTGTCCTCCAGTGTCTCCTGAGTCGGTGATGCTATCTAAGCATCTTGTCCTCTGTTGCCCCTTTCTCTCTCTTCATGGATCACAGCCTTGTTGTGGCGAAAGGGCCTGCAAACTTCCACGAAGCTATGAGCCATGCCATGCAGGGCCACCCAAGACGGACGGGTCACAGTGAAGAGTTCTGACAAATCGCGGTCCACCGGAGGAGGGCAGGGCCACCCACTCCAGTGTTCTTGCCGAGAGACCCCATGAAGGGAATGAAAAGGCAGAAAGTCCGCGGGCTGTGCAGACTGGCTACCTGGCTTGGGGCGGGGTGGGTCCCTTCCACTGCTGACTCAGGGCCCTTTGGCCCTGTAACCAGGGTGGCCCCACCTGCCCCGCCCATCTGCAAGGTTGTTCTGGAGGTAAAACTGGGAAGCCAGCCTGGGGAATTCTCCAAGAACGTTCAGGCATGTTCTGCTTCCGAAATGCTGAGCAGTCAGGCAGGGCGGTGACTGGTACTGAGCGTCCCCTCCAGGCCCGCAGCCGCCTCTGCAGCTTTGAGCACGTGCAAAGGACAGCAAGGTGCTCAGAGCTGAACTTTGACCCCCAGGCGGGGTCCCTGACAGAGACCTTGGTCTGTCCCTACAAATCGCAGATACCGTGAAGGCACGTGATCTCTGCCCAGATGCAATTAATCACCGAGGATCTGAGTTACCTGCTGGGGCGGGAAGACAGAGATCACAGCCGGCCCATCAATGGGGCTCTGACAAGCCTCCCCCAGGGCTCCGCGCCGGCTCCCTCCCTTCTTCTCGGTTGGCCAGGCACTCTCTGCCTGGGTGCATTACCCGGGCCCTGCCCCGCCACTCGGGGCCAGGCCAGCCTCCCGGAGACTCTGGAGAGTTCAGCTCTTGGAGTGACTTCCTGCCTGTTAGAAAGGGGCAGGGACGCCACAGTCTCTTGGAGACTCAGTACTGGGGGTGATGTGCCTTGGGGGCTGCCTCTCCGCCTGCCCTCAGCAGCCCCTCTTCATCCTTATCTCAGCAGAAAGACTCCCTCTAAAGCGTCAACCCCAGGGCCCCACGCTAAGCCGCTTCAGTCGTGTCTGACTCTTTCCAACCCCATGGACTGTGGCCCACCAGGCTCCTCTGTCTATGGGATTCTCCAGGCAAGAATACTGGAGTGGGTTGCCATGCCCTCCTCCAGGGGATCTTCCCGACCCAGGGATCGAACCCTTGTCTCTTACGTCGCCTGCATTGGCAGGTGGGTTCTTTACCACTAGTGCCACCCAGGGCCCCAGCACCACTAACTGTTTTTCTTCGACCCTTAAAGTGCAAGAAAAAGAAAAGTCCCAGCCACAACTGTGACTCTGAGCTGTAGGGGCACCGTGGGGCCCTCCTGGATACCTGTGTCCACACCTGAGTCCCCACCTGCCCAGCGGAGGAAGCCTCTGCCCAGAGCTCTGGACCCCAAGCTCCCTGAGGCGAGGATGGCCTTCAGCCTTTCACCCAGACCCGCACATAAGGCAGGCGTCCGCCTCTCGGGGACCCCGTCACTTGTCCCTGGGGACATGGAGGACCTAGGAGGCACGGGACGTGTCCCAGCCGTGCTGGCCAGTGAACGGCCAGGTCTGGACCTGAACACGTGGCTGCCTGCCTTCCAAGTGTGGGTTCGTTCCAACCACACACGTATTTAAACGGAGACACCTGGGATCCAACGGCACGAATCTCAGACCTTGGCGATGCTCACCCCGACCTCCAGCTTCACCCTGGACTCGTGCTTCAGAGCCGAGGCCTGGAGGCTGTGACCCCAGGCACTCCTCACTGGCCGGGGTTCTGGGTGAGAGAATCGGACTGTCCACGGGGCTCCTGGGCAGGAAGGTGGGGCCACACGGAGGGTGTTCCCGGGACCTCCGGGTTGGTTTCTCTTCTACAGCAGTGTAGGCTGCAGTGTTTAATGTCTAAATGAGAGGATGATTTTTTAAAAATGTTGGATCCTGGGAGAAATAGTATATATGATTTTCCACTACCAGGCTATGCTGAAAACTCATCACAGTTTTCCAAGAACCAACCCAAAGCAAAGAAAGGATGGAGCATCCTTGTTGGCATAATTTGGGGGGGGTGTCACCAAGGAGACGCTCTGGGGACCAAGTGATGAAAGAGGTTGGGCCACGGGCCACGGCCTGCCCCATCCCTGGTCCCACTCGCTGCCCCGCACCCCATGGCAGGCGTTCGGTGAGGGGTGGATGCCACACGGGGGGTGGACTGCAGAGGAGTGGGGGGACCCCAGCTCGCTTCTGCCCCCCCGTTCTTCCACCTGGGGCCCACGTATGCAGTCCCACGGCGGGACCTGGGGTCCCTTCAGCGAGAGTAGCCTCCACTTCTGCTTCCTGAGAGGTCTGTGCAGGGACTGGAGCCTGGGTGGGCGGGCTGCAGCCGGGGTCCTCGGGGCTCTGCACACCCGGGGCATGTGCTCTGCATTCAGCGGCAGGCGCTGTGCTGGCCGTGGTGGTCGGGCACCTGCTGGCCATCTGGGGACTCGGGGGGCTCTGTGTAGGGGGAGGGAGGGCGGGCAAAGCTGGGGCCTGCCGGCCACTGCCGGGAAGGTGTTCTCGCCACCTCAGCGGCCCCAGCCTTGGCCCCAGGGGTCAGAGCAAGAGGCCTGCCCCTCAGCCGGCAGCTCTGCAGGCGTGGGGCCATCTCAGGGGCTTCTGCTAACCTTCTAATGGCCGAGGGGCAGCCCGAAGCCGTGCCCAGGGAGCCTCACCCCGCCATGACCTGGAGGGCGTCACGAGATGGAGATGGAGATGGAGCTGGCGGCCGGCGCGGGGTCCGAAGGGGTTGCAGGGACCCAGAGAGGAGGCCCCCTTGCGTCTGGGGTTTACTGAAGGCCGCGCGGTGCAGGGGCGGGAAGGAGGCCCGGAGAGGCCGGCAGGATGGCTTCGAGGGTCCCGGGGGATTTCTGGTTTCTCTTCCCAGGCCTGGTCTGCCTCCGCCCCCCGCCACCCCCCGTGGGGGTCAGAGCCGGGCCTCTGGTGGCTCTGCTTGTTCCAATGAGCTGGTGATTTTGGGGCGTCGCCTCGCTTTTCAGAGCCTGTCCTCTCTTTGTGGACACGGGGCGTCTCCGAGGACACAAGGACGCCCAGAGGCCCAGCTTCGGAGGGTCGTGGGTGTGGGGGGCTTGGAGGGCCCCTACCCCTGAGGCCCCCAAGGATTGGATGATGCTTCCCCCGACCCCTGCCGGCGCCCCAGACCCTCACACAGTGGATTTGGCTCCTGGGGAAGTGGGACCCTCAGCGTCTGCAGAATCCGCCCGGAGCAGCGGAAGAGGATGTCTTCCCAGCCCTGACGACCCGCGCTCTTCCTGTGCCTTCGTGTAATCTGACTCTTGATTGCCGTCCTGAAGGGGGACCCGGGGACCTTTGATCTCCCCTGCCCCTGGGACGCTGGGCCTGTGGTCTGGCTGACGAGTTTGCGGGAGCAGCCTGTCGCCTGCTGTCCTGTGCGGGAGCCTCAGGCCCAAATTGATGTCAGGTTCCCGGGCGGAGTGTTACCTGGAGCTTTGAAGCTCATAATGACTCCAGACCGTCTTCTCAAGTCAGCGGCTACAAATGTTAATAAAATTAAAGCCACCTGAGAG
Organism: Giraffa tippelskirchi; assembly: GCF_054371585.1. Lineage (NCBI taxonomy): Eukaryota > Metazoa > Chordata > Mammalia > Artiodactyla > Giraffidae > Giraffa > Giraffa tippelskirchi. Next base: position 1,319,459 of record NC_137277.1, on the reverse strand, counting down.
TTCAGCCCAGCCATCCTTTGAAAGCAAGTCTGTGCCGGGTTATTACCCTCAATTATCTAGCTGTCCACTCTCTTAGCTTGGGGTTAAACTCTTAACTCTTCCCTTTGAAGTCATTATCCTTTTATCTATGACTGGACCAAGGAATTTTAGGACAATAATCAATGGAAACTTCATAAGAATAGAAGAGCGGGGAGGGGGGAAAGGTGTGAATATCCCTTTAACTGTTGGCCTGCTGGGGGGGCGGGGGGCAGGCGGGGGGCTGTGTCCCTAACTTGCAGGGGGAAAGAGGGGGACCCCACACCAGCATCCCAGTGAGCAAGGTTCAGCTCCTCTGAAAAATGAAGGAAAGGGATAATTTGGGGGCGACAGAGAGGTGCAGCCTTCCTCAAAGGGGAAGGGGAAGGAATGAAGCAAACAGACAGTTAAAGACCGGGTTTAATTAGGGCTTTGATGTGCCCCGGTGCCCGGTGCCCGGCAGTCCTCCAGGAAGTGGCCTGTGAAGGGAGCTGACCCCAGAGGCTGTGGGCTGGGGGCTTCTCCACCAGGAGGAGAGCCAGGCTCACCCAGGTCCTCACAGCAGGAGGACAAGAAATCACAACTTTCTTTTCTGCAAAAGTCCTTCTGGCCTCCTGGAGGCAGAGGCTCTTTCAGTATCATTACGCTGCCCCTGCCTGTTTAAAAAGAGAGAGAGAGACAGAGAGAGAGACAGAGAGACAGAGGAGAAAAGAAAGACAAAAACAGGGGGTACTGACTAACACTGGCGGGGGGCGTTCCATTTAATCCCATTTGGGATGCTTGTCTACACAGAAAAGATGAAAACGCACAGGGGAAGAGCCCGTTTCTGAAGTTTGCGAAATGAAATGTGCTGGATGCAGGAGCGGCCTCTTGCCAGAAGCTGCCCCGCCTAGACGTTGCACACACACACACACGCCCACGCCCACACACACGTCCACACACGCACACAGACATACACACACATTCAAGCACAGATACGCACACACATGCAAACATACTTGCACACACAGGCATACACATGCAGAACCCCCCAAATGCATACACACGTGCACACACACCCACCCACACGTGCACACGCCCACATTTTGCCCTGTTACAACTCCCCGCTCCTCATTACAGAAAGAAATCTCAAACTGCTGAGCTGAGCACACATCTGGAAAGCACCCTCGTTCACGAGCCGGGCCCTGCTGGTGATCTGGGGCCACGGCCGGCCTGGCAGAGCGTCCAGGGCTGAGGCGGGGCGAGGCAGACCACCTGGCCGGCCCTGGGCCTCTCTGAACCCGGCTGGGGCTGCGCCTGGGGCTCCGGGTTTCAGGGAGGCAGTCGGGGGTTCCCTGAGTCAGGCCCTCCTGACGGCAGGTGAGGGGCGCCCTGCGGCCTGCGGCCCCCAACGTCGACGCTGACAAGTCCACTGGAAATGAGCCTGTCTTGAGCTTGTATTTCAAAAATGCCTCTGTCGTAGGGTTTTATTTCTTCTATCTAATTTATACAGAGACTCTGCGAGCACTCTGGGGAAGAGAAGCAGCAGGTTTGCAGAGCAGAGAGGTTCACGTGAAGAGATGAGAATGCTTTTCACACCTTCTCCCGAGGCAGGCCCGGGCCCTTCTCTCCCGGAGACTGAACTCTTCTCTGAGAGAGGGAACCCCTTAGCGCCCCAGCCCGCATTCTCTTAGGTCACTCTCCATGGCCCAGATTTAAACGAGCCGGAGGGTCACTCAGAAGCGCCGGGGGCTCTGGCTGTCCTGGCGCGACGGTGGGGTGGACAGCTGACCAGGCTCAGCCAGTGAGGGGTCCTCAGGGGTGGTGAGGCCCCGGCCCCATCAGTGTGAACGCACACACCCTTCTGCGTGAGCAGAGGTGTGGTGTGTCCTGGGATGCGTGGACATCTGCTCCCCATTAGCGTGGATGCTAAAGTTAGCTTAACAAAAAACAAACTCCTTCAAATCAAGTGTAATTATTCTAGATACATAAAAGCTGCTTTCTAATATGATTTGTACAGACCCTGGAGGAACTTCTACTTGAATTGGAGGGTTTCATTTGCTTTTTTTTTTGCCAGGACTACAACTGCTCAAACGTCTCTACTGTGAAAAAATAAAAGATGGAGAAAGCCCTGGAAGCCTGCACAGGCCCACATTACAACAGTAGTAGTCTCGCCTCCTCTCTGTGGGATTTTCCATTTCCTGGTGGTTTTCTAATCTTTGCATGTTGGAAAGTAAAGATGCTTGGGGTTGTTTATAATAAGAGAGGGGCAAAAACTTATGGTGGGCGTGGATTTTTTTTTAAAGCTGTAACATGCCCCAGGGTTATTCTAAAATACTTCTGAAAACATTCCGTTCAGTGTTCCCTCATCACAAACCGAAGACTTGATAGGGAGTTCATTTCTAATGACTGGTTCTGAGAAAGTCTAATCCTGGCTTCTGATATATAGATCTGTTTGGGGGGTGTCTGGGAAGGAATGGGCATGGGGGGGTGGGGTCCTGGGGTCCTGGGAGTCCAGCTGAGGGACCTGGGGTCAGGGGTTGGCCGGATTCTTCGACAACTCTTATCCATCCTTCCCTTTGGGGTCTGCCAATAGTCCCCCTTTTATACCTTGCTATTTTCTTTATTAATGTGACGAACATTTCGGCAGCAGGAGGAAAACGGACGTTCATTACCAAGTGAAGCTAAACCCGGATTCACCCCAGGCGTTCTCCACAAGCTGCTGAGGGAACCAAGCAAAGGGCCTTTCTTTCAAGCAGCTTTCAGAGGCGGGCGGCCGGGCCCATGAGGAGAGTAGGTGCCAGGAGCAGACCCTATTGGAGGTGGCTTTGCTGGAGGCTGCGTTCTTTTAAATAAGTTTCCACCCGCCTCTGGCCTCAAAGCAGAAACAGGCCTGCGTGACTGTCGGAGGCTGTGTTCTGGGGCATTGTAACTGCACTTGATACGCCCACCTATTGTTTTCCAGTATGTTCTGTGTGCAGAGACCCAGATAAGAACAGACAGGGTCCCTGTGGCCCCGAGACTGAAGTTTCCCAAGGGCAGGGCCCGGTCCCCTCTGCACCCCTGGTCCTGGTGCGCCGCTGGCAGTAAGATGAACCGTTCTGGGTGGTCGTGGGCACACTCGGCCCGCTGCGGACTCGCTCGGCCAGGAGAGGGGCGGGGCACGGAGGGCCATGGGGCCTCTGCTGTGCCAAGCTGGACCTGGCGGGGCTGCCAAGTCCACACGGGCGGGTGAACTGTGTCCTTATCCAAGGACACGTGTCAGAGACACGGACACCTCGGACACCCCAGACGCCCCCAGTATGGCTCCCCGTCCGTCTGCTAGCCCCCCGCCTTGCAGAAACACAGGGGCCTGGGCACTTGTCCTTCTGCGGTGCCCTGGATGAAGGTCCGCAAACTCTGTCCCTAAGGAATCTGGGGGCAGCGTCCTCACTTCTGAGGGGCAAGACAGTGGGGGTTAAATCTCACGCCGAGGGGCTGGGGGTGGCTGCTCTGTGTCCTTATCCAAGGACAGCTGCGGGAGCCAGGCGGGCCCACCGCATGCTAAACAGGGGCACCTACTGGTCAGGCCTGGGAGTGCAACCTGCTCCTATTAGACACTGTGGTGATCAGCCAGAAGGACAAGGATGGGGGAGCAAGTTCAGAGGGTGAGGGGCGCTCCTCGGGCCTGGGAGCTGCAGAGAAGAGTGGGAGACGCCAGGCTCTCAAGCTGCTGGCAGAAGGCTGCAGCCCCTCCTGCCCGGCGGAGCCTGACCCGTGCAGTGGCTCTGCTTACCAGCACTTGTGACGCACCTGCGCCCACCCACTCGGGTTATCCTGTCCGGGCTCCATGGCCCATCACAAATGCGTGACAGACCAGGGCGACTGGGGGGAAAACAGGATGGGCCGAGAGGAGATCAAAGTCACGGCCGTGATGCCGGATCAGAGTCGGGGGTGGGGGTCCCCTCCCGCCAGGACGACAGCAAAGGAAGTCCGAGGGACACGGACTCACATTACAGGATCTCTGTCGGAGCCCACTGTCCCTGCACCTGCCTTTGCTCTAGGGAGCAGCCGGCGTGCAGCTGACCTCATGAGGCCGTGTGCTTATTTCCACGAACCCTCACTGAACACCTGCCATGTGCGAGGGTGCTGTGCTCAGGGCACGTGGGGGACCAGAGTCCTCCCTGTCGGCGGGGCTGGGTTCCAGGACCCCATGCAGATACCAGTGTTCGCGAGCGCTCAGAACCTGACGACAGTGGCGTCAGGACGGCCCTCCATGTCCATTCACAGTTCTGAACTTGCGGGTCCCGTGTCCGTGGGCAGCTCCGGCAGCAGCCCTCATGTCTCCGTGCTTCCCTTGCGTCAGGGCCATCCGAGCAGCCCACTCGCACGGACCGCTGGCCAGCCGTGAAATCCTTGGTCTCTTAGTTTCTTCTGGTCTAAAGTGAGGGGTCAGACCAGATCATCCACAGTCTTGCAGTACGATTCTGAGCATCACGCTCCACATGGAGAACAGGGAGCCGCCCTTGCTCTGGAAGAGGCGGTGCAGGTGGAGTGGTGGTCATGCCTGTGGTCACAATCGCAGCCGCCACATCAGCGCCTCACACACGCAGCTGTCTCCCTCCCTCATCAAAAGCCCATTCCCTCCCTTCTGGGCGCTTCGGCAGGTTGGTTCCTTCTGCTTCTGGCAGGCTCCTCGTTAGAACTGCTGGAGCTCGCAGGCCGGGGTGCCAGGAGTGTCCCCAATGCCAAGGAAACAGAGGGGGACATGACAGTCCGTCCTCTCTGCTCTGAGCACCTCCCCAAGGGCGGGAGGGAGCCGGGCCATTTGAGGAGGGAGAATAAAAAGACGCAGAGTGCCTTTTCCAGGACAGTCGTTGATGGCAACCCTCCCCTGAAGCTCCAAGTCACCCTAAGGCTGGCTCCTCGTTGGAAGTTTTGTGCGCAGATCTTTAGAGGAGATGATCTGGCGTGAGCCTTAGTGTCTTAACATTTTTGTAATTATTATTTCTCCATTGGAAATGTCTTCCCTGCCACCCTGATTTACTGGTAGGTCTTCTGTTGTTTGGGGGAAAAAAAAACCCCAAAACCAGGGAGAGAGACTGTTTGGAACAGTTTGAAATATCTTTAAAGGAAGACTCAGATCATCCACTCAACCAAATAGGAGTCCACTCCCCTACAAATAACTTACAAAAACTTCTTTGGAGTATGACATTTTCAAAGCAAAATTCCTTTCTTTTTTCAAAAATACCACAAGCAATGCATTGAGTTCAGGGACTATTGGGCCAAACTGCAATTTTTAGACTTAACCTTTCTTCTTCTTTTTTAATGTCTTGCAAAAACATGCTTGGAACTCTTCAGAAAAACCTTTTCAGCTTGCAAGTTTGAGAATCTTAACTGATGAAATTCTTGGTTCTTAGCCTCCTTGTGTCTTCCCTTGCCCCTTCCCTGGTTCAGGAGAAAAACAGATCGCTGCCCATTCGTTCACTAAATAAGGTTTTTAACTTTCACCAGGTTGGGAAGGGCCAGGCCCCGGCGCTGACTGCTGGCTTGTAGCGATCATACCTCCTAAGTGACTCATCATTAACGCACAGCATCTTGAGCCACTCAAAGTGAGAACCCCCTAGACTGTGCTTATGGTAGAAAAGTGATACCAATTGTACTCCCACCCCACCCGCGCCAGGGCACATCAGCATCGTAAAGTCAGTTCTGCCAAAGAAATGGAGAATCTATCTACAGAGCGGAACTGGTGGCTTGTCAGTATGAGAATTGGACTATTAAAAAGGTGTCCACAAGACACTTGTTAGAACGGGAGAGCTGGTGGTGCTCTGGGTACACCGTCCTTCGGGCTGAGAAAAAAATCACCATCTTGTTCTATTTTTCCTGAAGCCAGAGAAGCCCTCCCAGCCCAGACAGCAGCCCCTAATTTGCTTTCTTTTTCCTGGCGTGTTTTTATTAACCGTTTTCTCGTTACTTGCTCTGGATGGCTCAGTGGGTAGCGTCCTTCTTAGGAGGTGAGCACCTCCTGGGAGATGCTGAGTGGGGGCAGAAATGCACCCATGCTCCCCGCCCAGCGCAGCAGGAAAAGCCCCTCTGTGGTCTTGCCTGGTGGATCCAGGGTCAAGAAAAGCCCCTCTGTGGTCCTGCCTGGTGGATCCACAGTGGGTTCCACCCAGCCTGGAGCGCTCAGGCCTTATGAGAACATGTGCTGATCAAGGAATGCAGCTGGCAACAGGCTGGCAGTTTGCGGAGTGATTAATATCTCCGTTTCCCGACCAAGGCCAGGCAGCTGCTCACCACGTCTCTGCCCCCACCCTGCGACAGGCTCCCAGCCCAAGCACGACAGTGTTGGGGGGCGCTGTCTCGGAGGCCCCAGGAGCAGCCTGCGTCACATCGTCTCAGGGACCAGCCTGGGCTTCAGTTCAGCCAGGTGACCTGAGTTCCCACCGGAGCTGTGCTACCGTCCTGAGAGTGAACTTGGAGGCCTGTGTCCTTGTCGCGGCCGATTCGAGCTCATCTCTGGGGCTGGCGCCTTTCTGCACATCCAGAGCCCAGGTCGGTCTCACGATACTAGCGGCTTGTGAATTTTCCTTTGTTTTTAACAAATGAAAAACAAACAAAAGGTACTTCAGCTGTCCACTAATTCAGCTGGCCAGCTGAATCCCCAAGGTCACCGCTACGGGCCCAACGGGACCCAGCTCTGCAACCCCCCGGTGCTGTGAACCTGGGTAGAGCCCTGCTTCATGGAGTCCAACATGGCGGCCCTGCCAGACCTGTCCCAGCTGAGGCCCAAGGACACCCCAGACGCCCCCAGTATGGCTTCCCTTCCGTCTGCTAGCCCCCCGCCTTGCAGAAACACAGGGGCCTGGGCACTTGTCCTTCTGCGGTGCCCTGGATGAAGGTCCCCAAACTCTGTCCCTAAGGAATCTGGGGGCAGCGTCCTCACTTCTGAGGGGCAAGACAGTGGGGGTTAAATCTCACGCCGAGGGGCTGGGGGTGGCTGCTCTCAGCCGCTCCCCTCTCGTGACACTGGCTGACTCCACGAGGACACGTGTCACTGGTCACCAGGAGGTCACCACAGTCCCCAGGGCACCAGGAGAGATGCTGCCACTGAGGGTGACAGTCTGCATCGGCCACGTGTGTTGTAGGTTTAATGCAATGCTTGCTTCTTTTTCAAGACAGAGCTGTGAAATGAAGTTTGAGAAGTCCAATTGATGTGCAATTAGGAAAAGTTCATCTCGTCCTCTTGTCTCTTTGATCATTAGGAAGACACAAAGATTTGGCAGTGTAATGGATCCTTCTTTGAGTGAATCGGTTTATAAAGTCTCTGTCAAGTCTGGTACAGGGTCCTCAGCAGGGGTCCGTGTCTGGGCTGCGTGTTAGAACAACCCGGAACCTTCTAAGAAGTCCGCGGGCCCCAGCCCCTGCCCGGGTGTTCTGTCTGACCCATCTGCCTGGGCCACAGGCCTGGGCGTGTCTCGGCGAGCTTCTCAGACGATTCTGGTGTGTGACCCAGGGGAGGGCCACTGTCCACTACTCTCCCTGGCTCCGGGAAAGTCCTCGCCTGCAGGCCGGGCTCGAGCGCCTGCCCCCCGGCCTCGCTCCCCCGTGAAGAGCTCGTCGGCCTCCTCCTCCTTCCCCGTGTGAGAGCCCGGCGGCCTCCTCTACCTGTGAGGGCCCGGCGGCCTCCTCCCTCTCTATGAAGAGCCCGGCGGCCTCCTCCTCCTGTGAGGGCCCTGCGGCCTCCTCCTCCGCGTGTGAGGGCCCGGCGGCCTCCTCCTTCTCCGTGAAGAGCCCGGCGGCCTTCTCCCCCTCCGCGTGTGAGACCCCGGCGGCCTCCTCCTCCTGTGAGACCCCGGCGGCTTCCTCCTCCTGTGAGGGCCCGGCGGCCTCCTCCTCGTTCCCCGTGTGAAGGCACGGCGGCCTCCTCCTTCTCCGTGAAGAGCCCAGCGGCCTTCTCCCCCTCCGCCTGTGAGACCCCGGCGGCCTCCTCCTCCGCGTGTGAGGGCCCGGCGGCCTCCTCCTTCTCCGTGAAGGGCCCAGCGGCCTCCTCCTCCTTCCCCGTGTGAAGGCCCAGCGGCCTCCTCCGCCGTGAAGAGCCCGGCGGCCTCTTCCTTCTCCGTGAAGGGCCCGGCGGCATCCTCCTCCTTCCCCGTGTGAAGGACCGGCGGCCTCTTTCCTCCGCCTGTGAGAGCCTGGCAGCCTCTTCCCCCTCCACGTGTGAAAGCCCGGCGGCCTCCTCCTCCTGTGAGGGCCCTGCGGCCTCCTCCTCCGCGTGTGAGGGCCCGGCGGCCTCCTCCTTCTCCGTGAAGAGTCCGGCGGCCTCCTCCTCCTTCCCCGTGTTAAGGCCCGGTGGCCTCCTTCCTCCGCCTGTGAGAGCCTGGCAGCCTCTTCCCCCTCCGCGTGTGAAAGCCCGGCGGCCTCCTCCTCCTGTGAGGGCCCGGCGGCCTCCTCCTTCTCCGTGAAGAGTCCGGCGGCCTCCTCCTCCTTCCCCGTGTTAAGGCCCAGTGGCCTCCTTCCTCCGCCTGTGAGAGCCTGGCAGCCTCTTCCCTCTCCGCGTGTGAAAGCCCGGCGGCCTCCTCCTCCCCGTGTGAGGGCCCGGCGGCCTCCTCCTCCATGAAGAGCCCGGCGGCCTCCTTCCTCCGCCTGTGAGAGCCTGGCAGCCTCCTCCTCCTCCCCGTGTGAGGGCCCGGCGGCCTCCTCCTTCTCCATGAAGAGCCCGGCGGCCTCCTTCCCCCGCCTGTGAGACCCCGGCGGCCTCCTCCGCCTGTGAGAGTCTGGCAGCCTCCTCCCCCTCCGCGTGTGAGGGTCCGGCGGCCTCCTCCTCCGCGCGTGAGAGGAGCCGAGGCAGCTCCGCCCCGGGAACAGTGAGGGCTCGGGGATCCGGGCGAGGCGGCCCTCCGAACACGGCTGAGTCCCACGCGGACTGTTTCTGGTCCAAAGCTGGCCTGCTTCATGACGGCTCACGTCGGCCGAGGAACTGCTCGCACCCCCTTTATCCAACCTACGTGCGACCACAAGAGGGGTGAGGGCTTCTGGCTTATTTGGAGGTGACCCTTCCTCCTGGGAGCCCCGAGGGTTCAGGAGCTGCGGCCCCCAAGACACGATCTGCTTATCAAGCCATCTTGGAGCATTTTTTATTTCAAGCAAAAACTGAGGTGGGACGTTCTGAAAACAAGGAGAGCCAAATGTGGGGACGGGAGGCTCTGCTTCCTTCTCTCGGGCGGGGTCTCCCGGGCGGCCCTGGGCGCAGCACTCACGCCTCAGCCGCGCTTCCGTCCTCCTCAGAAGGAAAGGGCCTCGGCCCCACGTGAGGCCCCCTGGCTGCACGTGGCGGAGCCTCTGGGTGTTCACCCTCCTCTCTCTGCTTGTGCGCCTCCCTCTGGGGACTCTGGCCAGTGCTGCTCTTCTAGAAAGGGTTTTAGCAGGTGGTTTATGAAATGAAGCCTCCATGCCTGGGAGCACCTCTTCAGACAGACACCGTTGCCAGGACGACCAAGGGCTGGACTTTGTAGATCAGGAGGCATGCAGAGAAATTAGTAAGTGGACATTGGCCGAGCGTGACAACTGTAAGAAAAGAAAGCTTGATTCATCTCAGCACAGAGCGAAGTCGGTGTGTGCCATGCTCCTGGTGTGTGTGTGGGGTGGGGGGGGGGGGGGAGGAGAGCAAAGCAGTGGGGAAGATGGGCTTTGAAACCAAAAGCCTGGGTTCTGGACCCAGTCAGGTCACTGGGGAGCCGATCTGTGATCTCAGAATAATCATGTTTGATCTCAGAAAACCAATCAAACACTAAATCATAAGTTTTCCATTTTGAAGGCTTGTTCTTCCTGGGTGGAGTTGGATGAGCTTTCTTAAACTACGAGTTCAATGATGTTGGACAGAAAAAGGCATCTTCGTGTCAACATTTCTCATCACTCCAAGGGCCTCGGAACTGTGTTCAAAATCTGGGTCATCTCTAGAGAATAGTAACGGTGGGTGTGAAGGGGTGAGTGCTCAGGGAGATGGACTCTTTTGGTCCCTTTCATAACTTTTCTATAGAATTCTCGGATGCTTCTGAGCAGGTTCATCAAACATTCTTCTGTACGTTGACATCAAACCAACAATCTTGTTCCCAGAAGTGCTGGGCCCTGCTTTGGTGGTGCGGAAAAGCTTCCTATTCTCGGGCGTTTAGCAGAGAGATGCCCAAAACACTGCTGGATTTGGGGCATATAAGCTCACCTCCTCTGATGAGGGGCCCAGATTTCTCCCTACTTTATAAATGAGCCTGTCACATCCTCTTATAACCTAGGAGCCGGCTCTCCGTGCGCTTCACATGCTTTTTGTGTTTTTCAAAACTGTGCTTACAACTAGATAAGAAGTCTTCCTTTTGCTGAAATGCTTTATTTCTAAACCTGTGGCCTCTCTCTCCTTTTGTCGATTCCAGAATCAATGCGTCACTTCTGCTTTTCTTACAAACAGTGAAGCGTGGAGACATTTTAGGACTTGATGAATTTTTAAAAAGAAGTGTTGCAAAAAAGATCTTTTTTTTTTTTCCTAAGTTGCAAACAGAGTCAGAGGAATCACTGGCAGCCTTCACCCTGAGTAGGCAGACGGTCCCCGCTGCTGACTCGGGCTCTTGTCAGTCTGTGTCCGGATGGCTGGCGGTCTAATCAGGTGAAGAGAAAGCGCTGTGGCGCGGAGGGGACCCAGACGGGCTGCTGATGTGAAGGGGCGCTCGCGGCAGCTGCAGGCGGCATTTCTCTGTCCAGATGGCCTCCGTGATTTCTGACTTGTGACTTCCGTCTCTCAATCCCACCACCTATTTGGGACTCCTGGAATCATTTTTTCATGTCTGTTTATCTTGATGGTGAGCCTCAGGCACAGAATTTAAGTGGTGGAGCTAGTGTCCAGTGGAAACCCTGCCAGCTTCAGACTGTCAACTAGAATCGCGAGAGGAAAGGCTGCCCCCAGCCCCTGGGGGCCCTCAGAGCTCGGTGCCCGGCTCCCCTCTGCTCACGTCAGGACCGCGGAGCCTGGCAGCCCCAGTGCCCCTCAGTGCGGACCCTCCGGGGACTCAGTCGGCGGCACTCGTCCGTGGCGCCTCCCGACTTCCTCCTCCGGGGTGCTCGGTGGACTCTCTTAGTCCTCCAGAAGCACGCTGGGTCACACCGTGTGGCCAGCCCTCTCTGCCCTCCGCCGTCACGTCCATGAACTCCTTCCTTTGGCTTCCACAGCGGTGCCCGCCCCGGGCCCCCTGCCCCTCTGCCTCGGCAGGGGCTTTCTCCCCGGCCTTTGCCCACCTGCTCTCTACACGTCACCCCTGCATCCCCGATGGACAAGTCTCTGGGCGCCGACCCCGGTTCCCGGTTCCCTGAGGAAACTCCCTCTATCGAAACCAAGAGCATCACTCCCCGCCCTCCGATCTGTGCCCGTGTCTTTTAAGGCTGGAAACGCTGGCCCCGTCTTCCTCTCTCACAGTCGTCTCAGTCACTCGGGGCCACGACAGCTACTGAACCTGTGACCTACTCTGCATTCTGGAGAGAAGCTTCCATCTCTGGGGCTCGGTCCGGCGAGGGGTCCGCACGCGTCTCCTGGCTTCTCGCTGCGTCCAGCCTCTGGTCTTGGCTAGCCCACCCCCCATGCTGCTGCGGGATACAGGCTCCCCCAGCAAGCACTGCTGGTCTCCTCTTCTGCTCAGAACTCTCACGGCTCCCTGCTGCTTACGGAATAGAGTCCAGGTCTCTCCTCATCCATGGAGGCAACGCAAAATAGTAAAAGGAGCAAAATGAAAATGTTGCTGTTTAGCCGCTAAGTTGCGTCCGACTCTCTGGGACCCCATAGACTGCAGCACCCCAGGCTCCTCTGTCTGCTGTCTCCCGGAGTTTGCCCAAATTTGTGTCCCTGAGTCAGCGCGGCTATCTAAAATAAAAGTAGAGGAAGCAAAAGTAAGCGAATCAGAGAGACACAGCTTCTACTTTGTTTTCATGAGGTATGAGCAACGCGGCCTTGAGCAGTTTTCCAGACGTCTCTTTCCTTCAGTTTCCTCAGGTGTAGGTAATGCTTAGCTCATGACGTTACCGAGGACTGCTGGAAGATAGAGGAGCCTTCATCTGTGGAACGTCTGTTGCGGGCTGGACTTTGTAAACGGATCACCTCGTCGAGTCTTCACATCATGGCCACTGCTTCCTCCATCTCGAAGCCCCTGAGCGCAGGAGCAGAGGCCTGGCCAGCACCGGGCGGTCAGCTCGCTAGGACGTTGGTAATCTGATGCCAACACACCTGGGAAAGCTGCTCTCCAAGCGCTTTTCTGCAAGTGTGCCGTGATCCGGACCATCCGGTCCTTCCCCACGTCTCTACCGACTGAAGTCCGACTCCTGTTCCAATGACCAGCTTAAATGTCACCTCCCATGGGACCGCATTTCGAAATGCTCCCGCTTCCTTGGCAGTCCCGTAAGAGCCGGCGTTTCCCCGGCACAAAGCTCTTGCCCTCCCCTTCTGTCTCCTTTGCTCTGCGGGTGCCTCGTCGCCCTGTGGGGATGACAAGCCCGTTACGGCTGGGGCAGGTCTGCTGGCCCCGGGCTCAGCCCTGGGGTCCGCGGGAGGTGTGAGCGGGGAGCAGACGGGGGCTGAGCTCACGGTACGGCTCAAAGGGGGTGAAGAGGCTCCTCTGCTGTCACGTGGAACCACAGACAGCAGTGCCAGCGCGGGAGGCGGGGCAGTTCACCCCCCCACCGAGAAGGCGGCCGGTGACCGTTCTGTGGTTCGGGTGAAACATCTAACAGCAGGGGCCGAGGGGGCCCACGTGGTTTGCGGCCTTAATTAGCCTGTTAAACAATTATGCAAATATATACTACTGGAAAAGAACATCTATCTGTCTACATACGTGTAACTGAATCACTTTGCTGTCCACCTGAAACATCAGAGCTTCCCTGGTGGCTCACATGGTAAAGAAACTGCCTACAATGCAGGAGACCCAGGCTCAATCCCTGGTCAGGAAGATCTGGAGAAGGGACTGAGAACCCATTCCAGTATTCCTGCCTGGAGAATTCCATGGACAGAGCCTGGCAGGCTACAGTCCATAGTGTCGAAAAGTTGGACACGACTGAGTGACCAGCACTTTCACTTTCATTGAAACGTTGTGAATAAACTATATTTCAGTTACAAAAAGAAAAAAGTATAAAAAAAAATACTACCAGAAAAAAAAATGCATGGATAGGCCTTTGAAAGTGTATGGATTCACCATCACACACACACACACACACACAAACACACTCCAAATAAGAACATAGAAAACATTTTAAAAGAAAAAAAACTCCCTTAAATCCAATTTGTTTCCAATCCAGATGCCCAAATGCATCAATGAAATGCTAAAGAAGAAAATCGGATAACAGGAGTGGGATCTAGGTCAGAGAAAGGGTCTCTGATGTTGGAAGAAATACCACTCTCGGTAGAAAACTGCTCCCAGATTCTAAACTTTGAGAGGGAGCTGGTGGGGACAGGCAGGGGTGGGGAGCTGGGCACCCGGCGTGGGTAAGTGTATCATGGGCGCAGTGATGGGTCCTGGGCCCGGGGATCGGTTCTCCACGCGACTTCACATGGGACTGTGACCCACAATAGCTGGGAAACACGAGCGTGTTCGTGGGAGCCCGGGCTGGAGCAGAGGTCACGTGGAGCGTGGAGAGAGCAAGCTCTGGGGCCGTGTCAGTGCCCCACCCGTCCGACCTGCGAGAAGCCAGACTGGGGAACGAAGCTGGCTTCTGAGAAACCTCCGCCGACGTCAAGGCATTTCTGCAAAGATGCAAGGTTCTCAGGACCCTTGCTAGCCTGTTAGGAAAACACTTCCTCTTCTGAAGGAAATGATGTTTCTATTTTTCTTTCCAGCCTTAAACAGGCCCTGCGTGCAGGCCAGAGCTAAACACCACTCAGACCAACAGTTCTGACTTTTTCCAAAACACATGCTGGTCACCAGTTTGGCTGAATTGTCTGGTGACCGGCAGCAGTCAGTGAGATGGGGAGAGTCAGACAGCGGGCGGGACCTCCCTCATGTCCGTGGGTGCTTGGCTGGGTTTTACACGTTTATGGCCGCTCGCACTCCCCAGGTTCAGGCCGAGAGGAGTGATGCGGAGAAGCTAGAAAGGGTGGGATGAGCAGAGACGACTTGGCGGGGTGAGAAGGCTGACGGGTGATCAGAAGGCTGATTCGTTTGTTTATCCGGATGACTGAGCTTCACTTCCCTGAGCACTTTGTCAGTGTCTGTGGCTCAGGAAACGTTCCTTCGCAGGCTTGTCAAGTCCACATCCTTCCATGTGCCCGGTATTTCCACGAAAGAAGGAAAAACCAGGGTAAGCACAGGGTCTGTGTTTTGGTGGGCCTTTATAATGATACACTAGCTGAGATAATTACAATAGGCCATGCACACCAAGCCCCAAACAGAGAACTGGGAGGATCAGTCAACGCTGGTCATGACCATCTTCCCAAAGAGTCACAGAGGGAGACGAGGTCTCCCCGAATGTTCCTGACCCAAGCAGTGTCTCCAGACCGCTCACGTAATCTGCGGCTAGAAATACGACACAGATCAACAGGATTCTTGGACAGGAAGGAACTTTCAAGTCATCACCTAGGTCTGCACTTTTCTAATCAACGTCTCACAGAACTTTAAACAATAAAATATGTGGACCACGGAAAAATGCTTCCACGGATCCAAGCATTTTAGGAGATTCCAGGTGAAAGAGTTGGAGGGGTTTCTTTACCAAGGAGATGGTCATGGAATCTCCGATCTTGCCACGGTCTCTGTCCTCCTCTGGCTCTGGGGATGGAACCCGGCAGAAGCGAGGCTGTGCCCTATCTGGGCCCAGGCTGCACGCGGCTGCTGGTGCTGTGGCTGGTGTCCCAGAGTTGGGGGGTTGTCTTGAGGGCCCCTCACAGCTGCAGGAGAGTGACCCATCGAGGGCTGGTGCCTCCCATGACTGTGGCTCGGCCTGCAGCCGACCACACCTGCATGAGACCCCTGTGAGCACGGCCTCAGTGAGCCAGGTCGACTCTCAGCAACCAGAGAGATGATGATAAGTCAGCGTTTCAGCCGTGGGGCCTGGCACATGGCGGACGGTCAGTAACTATTTACTGCATGGACGCATGAATGACCGGCTAGTGCTGTGACCATGAACCCTGCAGAGGGGGCCGGAGCCTGAGATGTTTCCTAAATGTGACAGTACAGACGGGGCTTGACAGGATGCTGGTTTGAGAGGCCCTGAAGTTGAGGACGGGAATGGTGCCCAGTGGGAGATACTGCTCTAGTTGTACCCGTGACAGGGGGGCTTCCCAGGTGGCTCAGTGGTTAAGAATGCGCCTGCCAATGCAGGAGACTTGGGTTCAGTCCCTGGGTCGGGAAGATCCCCGGGAGGAGGAAGCGGCAACCCACTCCAGTATTCTTGCCTGGAGAATCCCATGGGCAGAGGAGCCTGGTGGGCTACAGTCAGTCCATGGGGTCACAAAGAGTCAGATGTGACTGAGCATACACAACATCAACACCCTCAATGTTCTAGATTAGAGCGGCGAGGCCCAAGTCAGTGAAGGGAGCTGCCCAAAGGAAACAGGGCTCATCTGTAGACCCCACCTAGGAACGAGCTCCTCTTTCTAGCTGGAGAGTAGGAGTGTGGGCAGAGTGGTTTCACTCACGGAGGCCCATTTAGCTAATAAATCTACCAGGCTTCTCACCAGGTTACACTCGTGTTTTGCTCCTTGATAGAGTCTTTGTGTCCAGCGAGCTGTTCTCCGTAAGACTCTCTTAAACAGTAGACTCCCAAAGAGGGTATAAGGGTATCTATTAGCCTCATGTCTAGACGAAGTTCAGTTCTGAAAACAACAGAATCTAAGGCAACATCTTGGGCCTTTGGCTTTAAAACATTTGCCTGGTGGAAATCCTCGCTTAAAACTGAAACGTCTAGAAGAAGGGAACTTCAACTGCAGGAGATGTGGGTGAGGATCCAGATTTCCAAATTCCTTAAATCTTATGTTTCAGATTGCATTTTTCTTCCTCTATGGAGAGATAAATAATATGATCTGAGGGTTGATTCAGTTCTTAAAACCGTAGTGAAGAGTGTAAACACAGGTCAAAATCTGGGATATTCAACTTTTACTTCTCAAATATGATTACAGCCCATGCCTCTACTTCCTATTCAAGCCTCCATATCCAAGAGGCACTTCAACAGTTGAACAAAAGTTTCATCTAATTATCTGCTTTTCCTACTTTGAGTTGACCAACCATGTATCTCTTCCTGGCTTTATCAAAGGGGCTGCCAGGGTGGAAGCACAGCCAATTCTAAGCGAGTGGTAGTTAGCAGACTCAAAATTGATCATGCATTTTAGTCTCAGTAACTTGCAATTTCTACACCCTTTGATAACCCGCTTTAAAGAGCAAACCGCCTTTAATGACGAGGCTTAAAAGAGACGACCTTTCTGAACAAAATATGAAAGCCGAGAAGAGATGGTTCTTTAAAGGAAGCTATGGATGAGGGTGACCTTGTGTTCTGAAACCTTCCCCCTGCATTTTTGATGTTTTTACCTTTCTTTTTTTACTCTTGAAAAGAGAGCTAGGCCAGCCCTGCCTTCCGCAGATGGGAACGTGCTTCAATGAGAAGACTGCTAATTGTCGGCTCCAGCTCACAGTCCCCTTCTCTGCCCCTCTCTGCCGAGCCTTTAACGAGGCCACGCGGGTGTGCCATTCCCGCGGGGTCGCGCCACGTGCTGCTCCGGGACGAGGTTTGACCCTGGCCCCTTCCCGCGGGCCACAGTCTAAGGAGCCAGCCCGTCCGCCTCCGCCCCCTCCCTCTCGTCCTCTTTTTTCTCTGCGGTGCCCCTGGGTGGCTGCCGTCTGGGGAGCTGATGGTTGAGCAGGGACGCGGCCGAACCCGGGGGCAGCCCTGAGGCGGCTCACTGGGGGGGACGCGGAAACGGGGGTCAAACAAAGCCCTGACACGTGCTGACAACTGAGGCCAGCGTTCACGTGAACCCTTCTCCAGCAGAACCCTGGAGACAGGCGTGCTCACCAACGACACGGTGATCCCACAACTTTCCTCTGCTCAGTGTGGCCAGCCCTGCCTGTTGGCGATGGCGGGTTGACGAGTAAGGAGCACAGGCGCCTGGCTCAGGTGAAGAGCCGGTAATAGCGGCTGGAAGTACAGCTGAATCAGGTATTGGTGATGAACAGTTGATCTTCCACCAGATAGAAGAAAGGATGACATCTCAGACAGCTTTACAATGAGGCGCACAGTCCCTAATGTATTTCCTGGGCACTCACTTCCTCTCCCAGTAACCGTGTAAATACTGAGTGCCCCCTCAGCAAGGAATTTGCAATGTGCTAAGCACATTCTCTCTCTGTATAGAGAATGTTCACAGGAACATTAGTGCCGGCCGCCTAATTCCTATCACACAGAACCCAACCGACTGGTGTTTCAGTCCGTTGACTCCCAGAGCGAAACAGGATCTGGGTAATGTCAAAGGTTCACCCACGTTTGTAATTTCATAACCCTTGAAATAAGGAAAAGAAAGAATAGCAGGCAACTTTCCAAAATACCTCCTGATATTTACTCACAGAGAACAAACACTCCGAGCGGGAGCCGGGCTCGAGCATACAACACCATTGGCAAAGTGTTTTCACTTCAAGCCGCTAATAACCTTCCTGCCTGATGAAACCTGCTGCCCATCGACCCGCTGTCCACGGTCCGGACAGAAGAACTAAAAATCAATCATGGCGTCACGATGGCTCCCTTCCGAGCACTGAGTCACATTCTGGTACCAAGTGCCTTCCCTTGTCAGGTCATCGTAACAGCACCCGACACAATTTCGCTTTTTCCCAAATAGTCTTTAGGCCCGTGCTACCATCTATTTTACAGGCAAGGAAACCCGAGCTTCCAGAGCACCAAGACTTGTGTTCTTGGAGGAGGGGCCGGGGAACCTCGGCAGGCAGCGAGGCGGCTGGCAGAGGCAATTCAGCGCAAGAGCTCGAGGCCGCGCACCACCCACGGCCAGCAGGCAGCGGTCAGGCTGACCCGTCCAAACTCATTTGGACACGGCTGTACAATCTGCTGCTCCCTTATCATCCCCACGTCCCAGTCACAGCACAAAACGGGTAATTAATCCTCAGGCAGCAGATGACGATGGGCGTGGGAAAGAGAAAAGAATTTGAAAAACTGTAAATAAACGTCCTGCCCTGTCCTTTCGCAGTAAACCAGATGACTCCAGCCCCGCCCACGGCCCAAATTTTTCCAGCGTCTCAGAGGGCCCGAGGCACGCACCACAGCGCAGCCAAGAGAACGCGACCATCCGCTGCAGTTCAGCACTTCTTGGCAAGGTGGGGCTGACCCGTGAGCACAGAGCTGCTTCCCGGCCTCTGGGTGGGGACTAAAACGCCAGATTCTCTCCGCGAGGATAGCGGACCTGGCAAACTCATTCCACCATCACTTGCCAGGGTGTTGAGCGGCCTCCCAACCCATCTCGACATTTGGAGGGTTCCGTAAGGAGCATCCATTGAGGTTATAATTAAACCACAGCCATAAAATCAGAGATCAAGCAGGTAACAGTAAAACCACAGCTGCCATACAAAATTCGTACCCTACTCTGCCTCTAGAGGCCAGATGAGATTGGAGATCAACGTGACAGGGACTTGGACTCAGGTGACTTAGCGATTTTTATTCTAAGGAAACACGCTACGTATGGATGTGATCTTTGGCCTGACATAAGGTATTTTTTCCTCATAGCACGATTTGAGATGGTCAGTATTTTCCAGGGAAAAAAATACCATGTCCTCTTTAGTCCAGCATATGAGGTGCAATAAAAATGTAGAAATAAAATTGATAAGTACAAAATAATATTTTAATAATATATGAACATGAAGATAATGCAAACATGTTAAAAATATTAATATGATGCTACAAACGTGATTTGGAGCAGTGGCAACTGGTAAAATTCTATGCAAAGGCATCCACGAGGCATTGCGACGAATCATTTCTTTCCCCTAAACCAGCAATTCTCAGGACACACTCAAATGCTCACAAATATGGAAAGTGGAAATAAAGGAATGTTAAAAAAAAAATAGGCAGACACACAAAACCAGCCATTGATGTATGAGTGATGGACGTCTTTATGATCTTAATTACATTTAAGTATCAAAAAATGCCACTGGTCTCACAGTCTACTTAACAATATCTGAATCTTCAAACCTGCTGGAAGAAATCCACAGTGTGGCTGGGACGGCTGGATCCACCGCTCTCTCCGGGGTGACCCGGGGGGTCTCCACGTGGTCACCTGAAAGGCAGAACCCAGAGTTACGGCTTTCTCGGCGTCCTGGCCTGTCCGAAGTCACACATGTTCTAATTCCGGAGGAGCTGGGTGTGGGGTAGGAGGGCTGCTTGATGTCAAAACGTCATCATCGACACCCAGAAGGGATCAAGTCCTCTTTCTACCAAGGAACAGAAGCTTTTGAAAAGTGAACGAGTCACGAAGTTTTTACTTTTTTAAAAACGATTGCAGTCTAGTTGATTTACAATACTGTGTTAGTTTCAGCTGTATAGCACACTGATTTGTGTGTGTGTATATATATATATATACACTGATTTGTGTGTGTGTATATATATGCTCTTTTCCGATCCTTTTCCCTTAGAGGCTGTTATGAGATACTGAACGTAGTCCCCTGTGCGGCACACCAGGTCGCTGTTGTTGACCTGAGTCACGTATGGCAGCGCCTGCGAAGTTTTTACTTTTAATTCAATGCCAGACAAACGGCTCAGCTTTTCACTGAACAGGAGGAAGGCCGTTGGGGCAGGTAAATGCGACCCAGGTCAGCGACGTCTTGAGAACCTTTGACCAGAACGGTCTCCTATGTCCCTGAGACGGGGGCCCTGGGGACACTGGGGTCCTGGCCAGCGTGGTGACGTCACTGAGCCTTTATCTCTGGGGCCAGGAGCTCCTGCGTCCACGCTGAGCGCAGGGGAGTGGGCCCTGAAGCGGTGGGCGACCAGGACCGCGTCAGCCCACAGTCTCAGGAGGGAGACCTGCTCCTTAAGCCCGGCTTGCAGAGCACATCCTGTCCTGACCCTGCCGGCAGCCTGGGCCGTCAGGTGCTGCTGACCCTCGTTCGGGCGGTGCTGAGGAAGCACAAAGATGACGTTGGAGGGGGGTACTTCTCCAGTACAGGCTCTTTACTAAAAATTAGTCTTTTTCTAACACTGATAAGTTTGTGCCTTTTAATGAAGCCTCTAGCTCCTGGGCAGGAGACCCCCAGGTGAAACGCGCAAACCGGTCAGGAGACCCGCGGGCGGCCGTACCTTCTGCTTTGGTAGGCGGTCAGCTCGTCCTGTAGGACAGACGCCCTCTTCTGCAGGAAGTTAACCTGGAAAAGAGGCCCTGGGTAAGAGGAGGCGCAGGCGGTTTCCTCGGTGACACAGAAGGGTCGATGGCCCCGGGATGAAACGCAGGCCCCTGTGAATCTGATGCTGTGGCTCCACGTTTGACCACATCCCTACCCCCCTTTCCCCCGAATGCCATCAGAGGCTACAGAGGCGAGTTCACAGCCCGCACTGCAGAGACGAGGGGGCCGGCCGTCCTGGCGGCTTCGTCTCTGCCTCCTCCATCATCACCTTCCACCCCACGTCCTCCCGATCGCTGGCCTTGACACAGGCCACCGGCCGCCTCTCCATGGGATGCTCGGCCTTCCGCCCACGGCCCACTACCGGGCTCAGGGTCTCGGCTCCTGCCCACCTCGTTGCCTCTGCCCGCGAGCCGGTCAGCGGCCCTGCCTCTGTCCTTTCCTGCTCTGTTAGCACTTATCCAGCTGCCTGGGCGAGAGCCCTTCTGTGCGGGGCGGGTGGCATTTGAGCATCTGTGTACCCCCGCCTCCTTTTCAGGGCAGAGATGTGGCTGGCATCCCCAGCTGCTGACAGAGGGAACGAGTGAGCAGGAAGCAAATCGCCGCCCCCAGGGCTGCAGAGGCGGTGCTCTGCTGTGCACCGTGCTTGGATCAGGCCACCTTGGGCTCAGTTCCTGGCGTGGCTCCCACAGCTGTAGAAAGTTCTTTTTGCTCCTGACGCTCACCTGTGAACCAGGGTGAACGACAGCAACTTGCCAAGGTCATGAGATGTCATGAAGCGACTGATTCTGGGGCAGGTGCCTAGTACTGAGCTCTGGGCTGGTACTGCCCATGGCCCCTGCCCTGACAGCCCACCAGTGGAGCCAAGGCGAGGGGTGCGGGGACCTGAGCTGCCCCTCAGGCCTGCAGGGCGCGGCCGAAGGGTCCCGAAGCGCAAAGCTTTGGCTCTGGGGCCCCGTGCTGCACGATGAAAGACACCTCTGTCTGGTGGAAACTCAAAGGCACTTTACACAACCACTCAGGAGTGGTTTTCTGATGGCTGATACTGTCGCTTGACGCAATCAGAGTCGGTGGCATCCGATCACTTCGGAACTGTGTGCTCTCACCTCTGGTCTGAACGGAAACCATGGCGACGGTGGCTCCTGAGCCACAGTTATGCCCGAGAGGCCAGCTGGCAAAGCAGAAGGCCTGCCTGCAGGAGCAGCGTGCGGGGCTCGTCTCAAGGGGTGCACGCCGCACCCTGGTCTCAAGTCTACCCGTCGCGCCAGCGCCCCGGGATAATTCATAAGGTCCACAGAACGTCCACCTCTCTGCCCCCACCTTGCTTTGCAATCGGAATTCCAACAATTTTCAGAAACATAGGCACCTGTGCTTTCAAACCGAATCTTCCCCCTGCCCGGCCTGGGATTCTGCTATGCAGCTGCTGACTCGGGGCCCGTGTGCAGCTGACAGCCCTTGCCTTCTGGGTCAACGTCCAGTTTTAGGAGCTGAAGCGCTTCTGTTATAGTGAATGATATGAATGATACCAGAAGCCCTGCAGGTGGATATCAGATTTCTGTCTTTCTAAAACAACAACTCCTCTGAAGGTGCTAGGTCCTACACAGCTGGCCTCAAGGAAGGGCTCCTACACAGTTAAGGAAGAACTGCTCCTGAAGGAGAGTTTTTCATGTAAATAAAGATGACGTAACCCTCTCTAAGAGCTTCCCAGGTGGCTCAGGAGTAAAGAACCCGCCTGCAATGCAGGAGATGCAGGAGATGCGGGTTTGATCCCTGGGTGGGAAAGATCCCCTGGAGGAGGGCAGGGCAACCCACTCCAGTAGTCTTGCCTGGGATCATGGGCAGAGGAGCCTGGAGGGCCACAGTCCCTGCGGCCGCAGAGTCAGACACGGCTGAGAGACTGAGTGTGCCGCAACCCCTTCTAGGCTGACACTCTCCTGCCATGCTTGCTTTTGTCGGTAGGCCTGACGGCCAGAATCCTTAGCTCCAGAAGTGGGAGCTAACCATAGCACAAGGATGGATGTAATGGGCTTCTCCTTTTCAGGTAAGAGGCTTTTACCGAGGGAACAGAAAAGGCACAGCTGTCATGCACCCCACGCATCCGCCTCGCACATGTAAACAGACAACGTGAGTGTCATTAAACTGGGTTATCGGTTTTCTTTGTAACTATATGTATTGGGTGCCTTCTCTGTGGCAGGCACTGTTCTTGGCACAGAAAGCAGAGAAATTTTACTCTTGTAGAGCTTCTCCAGGAAAAAAAAAAGTATGTTTTAAGTTTCTAAGTGTTTTAGAAATGGGAATATGTGAACTCTTTCTCATACTGAGTTAAAACATTTGATTTTTTAAAAAGTACCCATCTAAAATCTATAAAATTATGTATCTATAAAATATATACAGCAATTTATAAAATGTGTTTTAGAGAAAACTTATGTAGGAAGTTTTTCGCACTCATACTCAGCCACTAAGTCACGTTCGAGTCTTTGCGAGCCTGTAGACTGCAGCCCGCCAGGCTCCTCTGTCCATGAGATTCTCCAGGTAAGAATGCTGGAGTGGGTTACCGTTTTCTCCGCCAGGGGATTTTCCCAACCCAGGGATCGAACCTGAGTCTCCTGCACTGGCAGGTGGGTTCTTTACCTCTGAGCCACCAGGGAAGCCCAGGAAGTTTTAGTATCAAAACTGAAGTCAATTTTATTTTTAATAAACTACCAAGAATTACACGTTTCAGCAGAAATCTTTAACCAAATTGTTTGACTACCACGTCATTACCCTGCTTTGATTTTAAAATGCATCTTGTTATCTCTAATAATCATATAAAATACATCAGAATAAAAACACTTCTAACTTAGCCATGTTTTTTACTTCTCCACACGCTCACATCATAAGCAGTTAGCAACATGCTAAGTGATGGCATTTCAGGCCTGGTACCAAGAATAAAAGGGTGAGTCTGTATTGGAATGTGGACTGTAAATAAAAGTAACATAACTGAACTTTTCAATTTCAAGGATGCTTTCAAGAAAATCTTATCAAGCAGAGAGTTCTTAAAATGGTCAGAAAAATTCTAAAACCTCCCCAAAACACAAAACACTTCATCCTGGGTACCAGGTTATTCCATGACACCACACTGATTTCTGGCACCAGTTCAGAAATAAGCTTATTAATTAAAATATGCATGTCCCCTGAGCCCTCAGGACATTCCTTACTTCTGGTAATTACCTGTGACTTTAGGGAGGAGATGGTGTCTTCAAGTTCTTGTCTTAGAGATGCCGGCATCAACCCTTTAAATTTTGTTTCATATTCTTGTCGTATGTAAGTTATCTAGAGTGAAAAAAAGCAATTTTTTTAAACCACAGAAGTGATTGGTTTGAATTTAAGAAATCTCAGAAAAATATCCATTCATTACAAAGCTACATTTGTTACACGAGGTCAGAAGCCAGACAACTGGTATGTGATATGGGGAAATGCAGTCACAAACTGAAAAGGTACTCAGTCTGTCCTTGACACTCTGGGAGAGGCAGTCCCTGTAACAGCATTTTGTGTCCCTAAAATCCTTGTTAGCACAGTTTTCAGCACCGAGTAAGGAAAACACTTGTCCTCTGCTCCACAACACACGCATGATGCTAATCCTACATCCTCTTCTTGTTCAGGGAGTGGGTGGTGGTAACGCTGAGTTGTGTGTGAGGACGACTCACAGCATGCGGTCAGGTGGCTCAGACACTCTCCTCCACTGTCTAGGTGCCTGGGTGCTTGGTATCATCATGTGATGATGCAGATAAGAGCGAAGGAAAACCTGCACAGCTGTGTCTCCGGGTGTCCCCGAACACGCAGACCAGAGCAGCCTCGTCGTCATGAGTGTGTCTGATTCACGCGTTTCCCTCTGCCTCCAGAATACAGCCAGGTCTTGGTCTGCTAACGGGTGGCCACTGGGCTTGTCAAGGAGAAGATGTTGGCTCGTCAAGCTATAAACAGGTGCCGAAGGTGGAAGAAAGTCTGAAAGAATGTGTCTGAGTAGGATGAAGAGGTGTGTTTGAGTCTGAGTGTGAGCGTGAGTGTGTCCATCCTGCTGTGAAGAAGTGTGTTTGAGTCTGAGTGTGAGTGTGTCCGTCTTGCTGTGAAGAGGTGTGTGTGAGTGTGAGTGTGTCCGTCTTGCTCTGAAGAGGTGTGTGTGAGTGTGACTGTGTCGTCTTGCTCTGAAGAGGTGTGTGTGAGTGTGACTGTGTCGTCTTGCTGTGAAGAGGTGTGTGTGAGTGTGAGTGTGTCTGTCTTGCTGTGAAGAGGTGTGTTTGGGTGTGAGTGTGTCCGTCCTGCTGTCTTTCTCCAGCTGTTTCTTTATTTTTCTTTCTCCTAACGTAAGATGCTATGGAATTTGAAAATTTGTTGCATGTGTTGTGGGGACTTAACTGAATATTAAAGCTGAACTGCAGTGTACCCCACAGATGATTCATCGGACACACCTGGAAACAGGTACCAGACTATGAAAATATGTGCGACTGAGTTCAGTTAGACAAGTCAATGGACTTATTGAGCATGTTAAAATTATTACCCTTTAATTCCAAAATTCTTTTATACTAGACTAAATTAAGGAAGAAATGTGCTCTAATAGTTGATTTTACTACCTACTGAAGTCCCATGGCAAGTGTTCTTGAATGTATTTTTTTAAATTTTTGGCAAAGTATATTTGAGGTATGTTATAATCTTGTGATTTATACCCAAAGGGAAAAGAAAAAGGATGAAAATAATCTTCCCCACTGATGAAATGTTTGATTCTTCCCATTTATCTTCTTGGACTTAAGTCCAATAGTAACATCTGTCAACTGACTTAAATGAAAGGCTAACACCAAGAAAAACACATGACTTGTAAATCAGACCTTAGGGGCAACCTTAGCAAGGCCTCACGGGCTATTATATATTGACTATTTTTTTCTATCATTCAATGCTGGCTCTGAAATTTTGAGCTACTACTCTTTTTTATTAAAAAACAATTTTACGTATTTATTTTTGCCTGTGCGGGTCACCTCCGCCGCGAGGGCTGTCCCTGGTTTTTGCCTGTGCAGGTCTTCTCTGCCGCGAGGGCTGTCCCTGGTTGTGTGAAGCAGGGGCTCCCCTCTAGCTGTGGTGTGTGGGCTTCTTGTTGCCGAGCAGGGGCTCTCAGCACACGTGCTCAGCAGTTGAGGCTCTCGGGCTCTGGTGTAGTTGTGACCCACGGGCTTAGCCACTCTGTGGTTTGTGGGATCTTCCCAGACCAGGGATTGAACCTGTGTCTCCTCTCCCTGTGTTGGCAGGCGGATTCTTTACCACTGAGCCACGAGGGAAGCCCCAAGTGGCTGCTTTCAAAAATGACTCGTGTTTGCTCTATTTTCTCTTTCCCTGTTTGTTTGCAGTGTCTGCACACAGCCTGTCCACGTGAAAGACAGCTTGGCTGGGTATAAAAATGCTCCTGTCCAATTTCTATCTCTCAGAAAGACAGAGGCATATCAGTGTGTTCTTTAAATGCTCTGGCATTATGAAGAACCGTTTCAAAGAACCGTAATTTGTCTGAACCTTTTCCCTGCTTCTTGGGTAATTTCCCATTTGGTGTATGTTTTAATTTGATTTTTGCTTATATTCTTTCTCAATCTAGCAAGGATCTTATGCTAACTCCTTTTTGTTAAAAAAAGTGAAAATTTCATTTCTGAACGGGACTAGCAATTTTCTGAATGTTGAGGTAGGGGGAGTGAGCAGGGCAGCTGTGGTTCACTGTTGCTTCTGCAGCACCCTTTGACCAAACCTATCATTTCATCTCGGCTCAAGGAGAGCATGGCAACCCACTCCAATATTCTTGCCTGGGAAAACCCATGGACAAAGAAGCCTGGTGGGCTACAGTCCATGGGGTCTGAAAGAGTCAGAGACAACTGAGTGACTGCAAAACAGCAAAAGGCATCTTTGCCAACCTCTTCACATGGGCTGGAGTCCACAGGAAGCAGAACATACCCAAAGACACACAACTGGGCTCCTGTGACCAGCACCACACCTGTGCCAGGTGAGACAGGACATGGGCCAGAGGGCAGTCCACCTTCAGGCTTTTAAGAGAGGCGACTTCCCTGGTGGTCCAGGGGTTTGGAATCTGCGCTTTCACTGCTGAGGGTCTGACCCCTGGTAGGGGAACCAAGGTCCTGAATTGCCTTATGGTGTGGCCAAAAGAAAAAGGGCTGCAGTTTCTATTTTTACAGATTGGATAAATCAGTACCTTGGCTTGGTCCATTTGGACAGACGTGAGGGTAGAATTTCTGTTTAGAAACAATCTGGTTAAATTCTCTTTAAAAGCCTTGAGTGTGCTGCTCCTGACTCGGACAAAACCCACACGACCCTAAAACAGCGCAGGGAGAGGAGGGGTGTGCTGGTCAAGCAGAAGAGCGGCGCCCTCGTCTTCCTCATCATTATGCTTGCCAATGTGCTTTTCCACGAATGTCCCTGCGCATCCTTCATAAAACTGTTGCCCACATCTTCTTTAAAACACATCAAGCCAACAAAGGTCAAATCAAGAGCAGGAAGATTTTGTTCATATTAAAAATGTACTGAGACCTAGAAACATATTCAGATGACGTCTGAGAAGAACTCACTGTGGAGAGTAAAAAAGACAAAGAAGAAAGCCCTCTACCGTTGCTGGGGGCGGCGGGCTGCTCCGTCCTCCGTGGCACAGTTTTTCTCTTGACTTTAGTGATGGAAAAACATCACTCTCTAAAATTAGAAATAAAGACCCTAAACATTGTGTGCTGGTAATATGACTAACAATGACTCCCATGGTCCTTCTGCCTGTTTATTGGTCCTTAAGGTAAAACATACTATGGTAAAAATTTTAGCTATCTTATCTCTATGTGAAGACAAACAGCAAGGGTGTTTTCTTCCTTGGATGGAATCCTGAGGGGTGTGCTTGCTTTATTTGTGACCATTGGCGGCCGCTACAGGAGCATCTCTCTGGGCAGCCTGAGTGGTGACTGAGACCCCCGGGTGGTCCCCTCCCCACCCTGTATCTTGCACATGCATTTAACACTGACCTTGGGCTCCCCTGATAGCTCAGTTGGTAAAGAATCCGCCTGCAATGCAGGAGACCCCAGTTTGACTCCTGGGTTGGGAAGATCCCCTGGAGAAGGGAAAGGCTACCCACTCCAGTCTTCTGGCCTGGAGAATTCCATGGACTGTATAGAACATGGGGTCGCAAACAGTTGGACACAACTGAGTGACTTTCACTTTGGCAGCAACAAGTCTGAGATTTTGGAATAAAGATACTACTTTACCCTGCATTATGCCAATGCTTTCCCCGCCCCCAACTTTGAGAAAGTCTTTCCATAATACCGCCTCGATTTCAGTGACTTCTGTTACCACATCACAGGCTTTTCCACGCCCGCTCTGCTGGCCCCTGGCCCCTGGCCCCTGGCCCTCTGGCTCACTGGCAAGCTGGGCCCTCACCCGCTGCTGGGACAATAGGTAAGGACGGGAGGGACCTGGGGGCCGAGGCCCAGCATGTGGAAGCGGCTGGGTTTTTCTCCCGTGCTCGGCCCCATCTTCGGGCCTCGGGACCTGGGCGGGGTGGCTTCACTAACCCCGTTCGGGCGGTCTGGCCCTGCCCACTGTTGGAGGTCCGGCCAGGATGGAGCACGGGCCGTGACACAGGAGCTGCTGGGACAGGCGCTTCCTCCTTCTGTGGTTCGGACCTGGAAATGCAGGCCTGGAGCTGCTCGCGGTCATCCCACAACCACGAGAAGAGAACTCACCGAGAACGGAGCCAACGATAAGGAAACAGCCTCAAAATGGGGTGCGAGCCACTGGCCTTTGGTCATATAACTTGAGTAATTGGATTAGGCCTCCCTTGAAGCCAGCGCTGCGTCTCAGTTACACGGAACAAAACATTCTCATTGTTTAAACCAGTGTGAGTTTCAAGCAGCTATTTCCAATGGATTACGTGAAAACTACCAGGGCCTTGACTCTGAGCCTGAGGACGAGCTGGCCCAGTCGTCCAGCCGGGGACGAGGATGCCGGGTCACAGCGCAGTGCCGGCTGACGGCCCAGGTGGCTCAGCCTGAGCGAGCTGCCCCCGTCGCCAGCCTCCTTGCCCACTAGTGTCCCTGCTCCCAGTAAGGGGGAGTGCTCCCCCATCTCTCTTGCTGACTCAACCAGACTGGACGCACTCATTACACTGGGTCCTCTGGGCCAGACTCCAGCTCCGGGCACCCCTTGCAGCCTGCTTTCTTCACCCAGAGGCTGCAGAGAGTAAACAACAGCAATAACACAGACACACACACCCAGCCTTGATGGGGTCAGCTGCAGATTCCCGCTTCACCTCGGGGCCCTTCTCCGCTCCTGGCTTCTGTGGGCACCGTTGGGGCCTTGCCCACACGACTTCATCCGACGAGAGACCGACGCGCCCAGCAGCCCACCTGCTGGTGGTCGGCCAGCGGCCTGCCGGGGGCCCGCCTGGCGGAGCCGGGCACAGAAAATGCCCCTGGTTCACGGACCTCCAGTGCAGGGCTGAGCACTCTCTGTGGCTCTTGCTGCCGCGAGCAAGGTACCAACTGGCGGAGAGCAGCGACTGAAGGACGGGGCCCCTCGCAGCGAGCCTTGCCCGATCTCCCCAAAACAACCAACCGGCTTCACGGGAGAAATTCCAACGGTCGCCTCTGTTTTCACTCTAAAGCACTAGTAACGAACACCGGGAACTTCAACCGATGAAGAGAAGCACACTCACTCCTGAGCGCTCCCGAGCAAGCGATGCAGAGGCCGACCCCAGGCGCTCCCGTTCCTCTGCACTTTTCTCCCCTGATCGCACACTTCATGTGAACGAAGCACCACCAGTAATTCCTTCTCTTTGGATCCTCAGGGTATTCTTTAAGCACCTGGTCTGAGGGAAATGTCACATGGACTCAGAGGAGAGGCTGGGAAACACTTCCCATCTGGTCTTGCACCGCTGGCCCCGGATGCACCCAGGGCAAGCGGAGGAGCCGAGCACTCGGCTGGTTCCGGGGACCTGGGGCGTGCGGGGCTGAGCCTCGGGGGGAGCCCACGCCCAGCGCTGCCTCTAGGATCGAGATGCTGGAGCCACTTCTTTGTACCGGTGTCATGACCTCTATAATACTTCTTAAATGGAGGACAAAGATAGGCCCACCGAGTCTTAACCATGATTTAAATCCGACCTGACAGAACTGAAGCCCAGAAGTCCAGGAGGCAAATGGTTGAATAAGCTTGGGAAAACGCCCAGGGAATTGCAGAGTGGCCACAGTTTCAGGGCAATAGGTGGGGGAATAAAGCAGTATTTTCTGAGTTGGTATCTGTTACAGGATTGACTAAAACTGTGACTAAAATCACTGGGGATTTGGGTGGTAATTAATTCTAGGAACAGTTCAGTTCAGTTACTCAGTCGTGTCCAACTCTTTGCAATCCCATAGACTGCAGCACCCCAGGCTTCCCTGTCCATCACCAACTCCTGGAGCTTGCTCAAACTCATGTCCATTGAGTTGGTGATGCCATCCAACCATCTCAACCTCTGTTATCCCCATCTCTTCCTGCCCTCAATCTTTCCCTGCATCACGGTCTTTTCCAATGAGTAGGTTCTTCAAATCAGGTGGCCAAAGTATTGGAGTTTCAGCTTCAGCATCAGTCCTTCCAATGAATATTCAGGACTGATTTCCTTTAGGATTGACTAGCTTGATCTCCTTGCTGTTCAAGGGACTCTCGAGAGTCTTCTCCAACACCACAGTTCAAAAGCATCAATTCTTTGGCATTCAGCCTTCATTATGGTCTAACTCTCACATCCATACATGACTACTGGAAAAACCATAGCTAAATCCTGAAAGATGATGCTGTGAAAGCGCCGCACTCAATATGCCAGCAAATTTGGAAAACTCAGCAGTGGTCACAGGACTGGAAAAGGTCAGTTTTCATTCCAATCCCAAAGAAAGGCAATGCCAAAGAATGCTCAAACTACCGCACTCATCTCACATGCTAGTCAAGTAATGCTTAAAATTCTCCAAGCCAGAACCGTGAACTTTCAGATGTTCAAGCTGGTTTTAGAAAAGGCAGAGGAACCAGAGATCAAATTGCCAACATCCGCTGGATCATCAAAAAAGCAAGAGAGTTCCAGAAAAACATCTATTTCTGCTTTATTGACTATGCCAAAGCCTTTGACTGTGTGGATCACAATAAACTGTGGAATACTCTTAAGGAGATGGGAATACCAGACCACCTGACCTGCCTCTTGAGAAATCTGTATGCAGGTCAGGAAGCAACAGTTAGAACTGGATATGGGACAACAGACTGGTTTCAAATAGGAAAAGGAGTACGTCAAGGCTGTATATTATCACCCTACTTATTTAACTTATATGTAGAGTACATCATGAGAAATGCTGGGCTAGAGGAAGCACAATCTGGAATCAAGATTTCTGGGAGAAATATCAATAACCTCAGATATGCAGATGACACCACCTTTATGGCAGAGAGTGAAGAGGAACTAAAGAGCCTCTTGATGAAAGTGAAAGAGGAGAGTGAAAAAGTTGGCTTAAAGCTCAACAGTCAGAAAACTAAGATCATGGCACCTGGTCCCATCACTTCATGGCAAATAGATGGGGAAACAGTGGAAACAGTGGCTGACTTTATTTTCCTGGGCTCCAACACTGCAGATGGTGACTGCAGCCATGAAATTAAAAGACGCTTACTCCTTGGAAGGAAAGTTATGACCAACCTAGACAGCATATTAAAAAGCAGAGACATTACTTCGCCAATAAAGGTCCGTCTAGTCAAGGCTATGGTTTTTCCTGTGGTCATGTATGGATGTGAGAGTTGGACTATAAAGAAAGCTGAGTGCTGAAGAATTGATGCTTTTGAACTGTGGTCTTGGAGAAGACTCTTGAGAGCCCCTTGGACTGCAAGGAGATCCAACGAGTCCATCCTAAAGGAGATCAGTCCTGGGTGTTCATTGGAAGGACTGATGTTGAAGCTGAAACTCCAGTACTTTGGCCACCTGATGCAAAGAGCTGACTCACTGGAAAAGACCCTGATGCTGGGAAAGATTGAGGGCAGGAGGAGAAGGGGACGACAGAGGATGAGATGGTTGGATGGCATCACCAACTCGATGGACATGGGTTTGGGTGGACTCTGGGAGTTGGTGATGGACAGGGAGGCCTGGTGTGCTGTGGTTCATGGGGTTGCAAAGAGTCGGACACAATTGAGTGACTGAACTGAACTGAACTTTCTAGATGGACCTTTGTTGGCAGAGTCATGTCTCTGCTTTGCAATATGCTGTCTATGTTGGTCATATCTTTTATTCTAAGGAGTAAGCATCTTTTAATTTCATGGCTGCAGTCACCATCTGCAGTGATTTTGGAGCCCAAGAAAATAAAGTCTGTCATTGTTTCCCCATCTGTTTGCCATGAAGTGATGAGACTGGATGCCATGATCTTAGTTTTTTGAATGCTGAGTTTTAATCCAGCTTTTTCACTCTCCTCTTTCACTTTCATCAAGAGCCTCTTTAGTTCCTCTTTGCTTTCTGCCATAAGGGTGGTGTCATCTGCATATCTGAGGTCATTGATATTTCAGGTCTGTGTTAAATTTCACACGTCCAGCAACATGGAAAGGGGATGAAGATGAGCTCTGATATCTGAACCCTGAGGATAAACCCACAGAACCTCGAAGATGGAGGCATGTCAGAGGCCACGCAGCCGGGGTCTCCAGGGTCTCCCTCTGCCTGGGAAGGTCTGCCCAGCAGCTCCCTGCCCTTCAGACGGGCCCTGCACCTGGGACACTTAGGGGTGTCACTGCATTTCAAGAAAATAAAAGTTGGTGATGTGCCCGTTTAGGAAATTTTATTTTTGATTTGTAAACAATTCTCACATTGGGCCTTGCTCTTGACCAGTCGGGGCGTCCAGGTGTGTGGAGTGTCCAACACACACAGCAAGCTCAACTCTAGGTCTGGAAACTCCTACCCACACCCTGGGGCCCTTGTTACCCCAGTGACTTGTATTTCAGCAGTTTTCTTCTCATAACTCCAATCCCCAACCTGGAAAATCCTCAGTTTGTAGTTAAGCATTCAGAGTCCATATAATTCATAACCACCAAGGCAAAGAAAACCCTAAAACCGCCCGACTGCATGTAGCTTTGGGGGCCTGCTGCATTCCTGGGGTTTCAGAGGATGACGAGGAATCAAGTGCCTCCAACACCCCCAGTCAGACCCACGGCCCCGCCTCCCCGGAAGGGACCGCGGGGCTTCTTCCGCTCTGGTTTTGCTGAACTGTCCCTCGTTTCCCTCCCGGCGGTCCAGCACTGCTGGTCCACGGAGGACGGGCTGGCGCTCGGCCGAGGACAGGTGTGGGGGCTCCTCCTGGGTGCCCGCCAGCGCGTGCGGGACCCAGGGGAGTGATGCTGCTGTGTCACACGTGGGAGAGGCTCCCCGCGTGTCACGGACCCACGACATGTGTACGTGTATGTGTATGTGTATATCCTACCACATTACAGCCTCTGCCCTTGTGGGCAGCTCAGTCTAGTGGGAAGGACAAGTATGCACACAGGGAATTACATTGACGGTGTGGGTCTAAACCCCACAGATTCTGTGCGGCAGAAAGCAGAAACTCTTAGGAACCAGACAGGGAGCCTGACACGGTGGGTGGGAATGTAAACTCGTGCAGCTACTGTGGAGAAGAGAGTGGAGGCTCCTCAGAAAACTGAAAATAGAGCTACCATATGACCCTGAACCCCCCTCCTGGGCATATATCCAGGGAAAACCATACTTGGAAAAGACACACACACCCCAATGTTCACAGCGGCACTATTTACAGGAGCCAAGACACGGAAGCAACCTAAGTGTCCACCGACAGAGGATGGATACAGATGTACGCACACACAATGGACTATTACTCAGCCATAAAAAAGAACGAAACAATGAATAATAAATTTCTCTGGTTGGGGTGGATATATACAAACAAGTATCACTATGTCTCTGAACAACAGGGACAACTGTTTAGAAAACATAAAGGGAAAATATGCAAAAGGCAAAACATGCCATGATATATTTGGGAGTAAATCTAATAAGAAATGTACACTGTCCATAAAAGAAAACATTCCAATTGTACTGAAGATACAGAAGGAGACCTAATGAAATGCAAACAGGTGCAAAGGCCTTAATTCCTCCAAGACTGACTGGTGAAGTGCAGTAAGAGTGATTCTAACCAAACGCTCAGTGAGATTTCAAAACACGGAAGGTAGCCTAAGACTCATGCGAAAGTAATAATGCTTAAGAATAAGCAGGACAATCCTAAAAAACAATGAGAGAAGACTTTCCCTACAGATAACACAAGCTGCTATGCACCAGTGTCCTTGTGAGGGGATTACATGTAGTAACTGACAATCTTCTCAACAATTTCATGAGGTGGGTGGAATTATTAACCCATTTTCAAGACGGGGAAACCTAGGCAAAAAACGTAAGCTGACTTGTTGGCCGTGGAAGTGGCAGAGCTGGGATTTGAACCCGGGCCCTGGGGCTCTGGAGTCCATGCCTCCAAGCACCATACCCTGTGACTCATCTTGGCACAGGAAGCTGATGGTCAGGAAAGAATACAAAGCCCCAAGCAGATTCACGTACAAATGGAAAATCTGATTGTCGACAAAGCAGCATTTCCAGTAAATAGGGGAAGAATATCTCGGTCCATAAATGGTTCCAATAACTGGGTATATTTTTGGAAATAAATTAAGATCCCTGTACTAGTTCTAGGGTTGCTGCAACAAACGGCCGCAAACACAGCAGCTTGAAACAACACAAGCCCACCACCTCCCAGTTCCCGGACAGTCTCGGGAAGCAGAAGGTGGGGGCCAGACTCTCACCTGTAGGTGCTCTTTCAGGTCGTGGACAGAGTTCAGTTCCCTGCAGAGCGATGCCCCGGCCCTGCTGGCTGCCACCTGGGCCCTCCCTCGGGCCCTGCACCTCTCTGAGGCTCTCTGGCCCCTCCTCCGTCACTGTCTTCTGCCTCCAGCCAGAGGGGGTCTCTGCCCTTGATGTAGCCATGTGCTTAGACTGAGCTCACTGCCTGCGTGATCTGAGATACCATCCCTGCTTCAGGGCCACCGATTCTTAACTTCAGCTACCTCGGCAGACTCTCTTCTGCCATGTGATGTATATATTCACAAAGTCCACAGGTGAGAGAATGGACCTCTCCTTGGGGGAACATTCTATTATAATCTTTATACATATGGTATATGACAATAAATTTGAGGTGGACTAAAGAGTTAAAATGCATAAAAAAACCTCTCAGTAGTAATGGAAGAAAATAAAGGAGAATATAATCCTGGAGGAGGGAGGACCTTCCTAAGCAAGCTTAGAAATCATAAAGGAAAAAAATAGAAGATAATGTTCTTAAAAATTAAAATATTGTATAAGGAGATTAAAGATAAGCAACTAGGAGAAAGCACTTGCAACATATTTAACAAATCATTAATAGAGTTCATAAGAAAATGAATTTCTATAGATCAAATTAGAAAATCAAGTCAATAGAAGAGATTAGCAATAATGTGATCAAGTAATTCACAGAAATGTAAATACAGATGGTCCCTGACTGATGATGCAACGACTTACAATTTTCTGATTTTACAGTGGTGTGAAGGTGATACACATTCAGTGGAAATCATACTTTGGATTTTGATCTTTTCCAGGGCTAGTGAAACAAGCCTGTTGCAATGCTGGGCAGCGGCTCCGGGTCAGTCATGTGATCACGAGGGTAAACAGCCAACATTCTTATAACCTTTGTGTCCCGACAAACCATTCTGAAAGAATTTCACTTTCAGGGCAGTACTCAATAAATTGCATGAGATATTCAACACTATTATAAACTAGGCTTTGTGTTAGATGATTTCACCCGACTGTAGGCTAACAGAAGTGGGTTTGGTATATTAGATGAATTTTCAGCTTATAGTATTGTCAACTTCGATGGGTTCATCAGGATGCAACCTCATCATAAGTCATGGGAGCTCCGTGGTGGATTTCTACCTCTAGTAATGACTCTCTACCAAGTCTGCTTCAAGCTATCAGGGAACCAGGAGGGCAGGGAAGGCTTATGGGGCCAACCCAGAGATGAGAGAAATGCAGAGATCTGCGGAGTCTGGCTTTGGGGACATTTGAACAGGGGCCTTTGCCAATTCTATGTTGGCCGGTCAGAGGTTGAAAAGCTGAGCAGATCTTTCAACAGCCTCACAAAGAAGCCAGGGAGACATAAACCGCATCCAGGGCTCACTGCAAGGGAGTGCTCAGTAAGACCCATGCTTCTGGGTGGAGCCCCTTGGGCTACGCCCTAGGAGTGGGAGTGAGCTGGACACAGACCATCCCTCCCCAAACGGAGGCCCACCTAAATGGACTACGGTTGTTCAAGATGGCCAGGGCACTACCTGCCTACTGAGAAGCAAATGTAAATTCTCTCCAGAGAAAATGACCATCATCTTAGGACTCCAATTATTCCTATCAAGTTCTATATAAAATATCTGGCACAGAACCAAAAATAGTCAGGCTCATGAGAAACCAAGACCATGTGACTAGAAGCCAAGAGAAACAAATACAGTGAAATAATAACCATGTGAATTCCACGTAATGGTTATCAGACCTAGACTTTAAAAGAACCAAAATAAATATGTTCAACAAAGTTAGGAAAAGAGTGGTGAACTTCAGCATAGAAGAGGAAACTAAAAAAAGGATCTAAGTAGACATTCTAGCTCTGGAATATACAACAATTAAAATTAAGAATGAGTGTAACAGCAGGTTAGACACAGCTAAGGAGAGACTCAGTGAAGAAGAAGCTAGATTAAAAAAATATGCAGAGTCAATAAAGAACATAGGAAATACAGTTAGAAGGTCAGGAGTATATCTATTTATATGTATATACAAAATTATAGTCTCAAACAGAGAGGAGAAAACTAGGCAGAAGTTAAAAGAGAAATTCTGATACTACAGCCACTAAGGAAAGTACATCCATAAATAATTGAAAATCTTCCAACAAAAAAATCTTTAGGCCCAGATAGCTTAATCTACCAAATATTTTCAGGATGAAATAATTATCAGTATTACACAAATTCTTCCAGAAAACAGATAAAGAGGGGACACTCCAGTTTGACTTATGAGACCAGCAAACTTTGATACCAAAATCTAATAAGATCATCACAATAAAAGAAAATTGTAGGATAATGTCATTCATAAGCATAGATGTAAAAATTCTAAACAAAATATTAGTGAACCAAAATCCAGCAGAAGGTAAAAAGGAATAAGTCTTCATGATCAAATGAGGCTTCTTCTAGAAAGGCAACATGGATTTAACATCAGAAAATCTATGAAGTCCACTGCATTAGTAGAATAAAGGACAAAATTCATATAATTATCTCAAAAGATGGAAGAGAGGCATTTAAGAAACATCCATTTATAATTTTAAAAAGAAAAAGAGAGTTTTGGTAAGAATAGAAAGAAATTCCCTAAATGTGATAAAGGAAGTCTATGCAAAAGTCAATTGTCTTTCTCAGTACCAGCAATAAACTGTGAGAAAATGAAATTTTAAAAATAACGTCATTTAAAATAGCATCATAACATGTCAAATTGCTATTATTGTTGTTTAGTCGCTGAGTCATGTCTGACTTTTTTTGACCCCCTGGACTGTAGCCTGTCAGGCTCCTCTGTCCATGGGATTCTCCAGGCAAGAATACTGGAGTGGGTTGCCATTTCCTCCTCCAGGGGATCTTTCCAACTCAGAGATTGAACCCGAGTCTCCTGCATTGCAGGCGAATTCTTTACTGTTTGAGCCACCAGGGAAGCCCAATTCTGTATAGAAATCCAAAAGGTGATTTACAAGGAAAGTATATTCAAGTGGTCTTTTAAGCTTCTCAATTTTCCTCTGTATTAAAAAAAAAATCACCTTTCTTTCTTTATTCCTAATTTATATTGACACACATCTAACATCTCTGAAATACCTCTGATCTGTCATTTTTCAACAGCAATTTCAATCGTTTCTACCTCAAAACAGCCCTTCCTCGACAGGAAAAGGAGATCTTTTCTGGCTGGACCACAGTAGAAAAGGAACTGCAAGTAAGGCTTAGCCTATTTGACACTCTTTTCTGAATGTGACAAGCACAATAAACAGCCATCAAACACTTATCTCCTCTGACCGTGCTGACTCACTGTCTTTTACCATCTCTGTTTATCTCTGCTTTTTCTTCCTCAGTGCCATGAATTCAGGGCTTAGTAACTGCCAGGGAAGTATGCCTTGACAGGATAGGGCCCAGGAACGCAGCCTTCCTACTTTCCTGGGAGACGATACTCCATCCCCTAGCCTAACGCTTGATCAGTGTCCTTGTCCACCAATTCTATAAGGTGGGACACAGCCAAAGTTGGTTTTTAGCTTTTGTTCCTGGTTTTTGAGAGACCCTTAGACAGCAAGATCAAACCAGTGAATCCTAAAGGAAATCAACCCCGAATATACACTGGAAGGACTGAAGCTGAAGCTCCAATACTTTGGCCACCTGGTGTGAAAAGCCGACTCATTGGAAAAGACCCTGATGCTGGGAAAGATTGAAGGCAGGAAGAGAAGGGGACGACAGAGGATGAGATGGTTGGATGGCATCACCGACTCAATGGACATGAGTTTGAGCAAACTCTGGGAGACAGTGAAGGGCAGGGAAGCCTGGCGTGCTGCCGTCCATGGGGTCACAAAGTCGGACACGACCGAGCGACTGAACAAGAACAACAATTATTTACTCATTTGGATCCATTATTTTTGGATTTTAAAAACTAATTTTAAAAAAGACTAAAATTAAAGACAAAACTACCCTGAAAAAAAGAAACCAAACCAAAAGAAGTGAGAACGTGTGATCACATCACTTCCCCAATGGGGGTGAGGGAACAAGACCCAGCCCTGGGCACTCACA
Organism: Giraffa tippelskirchi; assembly: GCF_054371585.1. NCBI lineage: Eukaryota > Metazoa > Chordata > Mammalia > Artiodactyla > Giraffidae > Giraffa > Giraffa tippelskirchi. The sequence goes on along the minus strand of NC_137277.1, from coordinate 1,281,237 downwards.
GCCTGGTTTTGAACCCGGCAGCGCGGGTCAGAGTTCAGAGCCCGTGTGCCCCGCGGCTGGACCCCAGCTTCACCCTCCATCAGCGTTCGATGACCAGCAGCCACTTCAGCAGCGCAGAGGACGCTTTCCAGAGCAGCTGCAGGGATGCTGACACTTGGCTTTGGTACGTCAGCGGAGCAGGAGACTGAAACCTCACAGCAGGCAGGCGGGGACCCGCCTCCCACCCCTCGAGTGGAGGCCAACACAGAGGGGCTCTCAGGAGAGCAGTGAGGGCACCGGAGTCGCTCTGAGTTACCACGAAAACGGCTCTGTGATCACTGTGTATGGTTTCCAGTGGTGGTTTTGGGTACGAGTGGGCTGACTTGCTTTGCCACGAAAATCTACTAGAATAACGATGTACAAGGCGTGGTTTGATGACATGCACACTTCAAGTGTTTTTCAGAAAACAGGGGCAAGAATTCAAACTCTCATTGAGAATAAGATGTGGCCAAAGTTAAATGTGGTTCTGTCTCTCATAACAACTTAGATTTTACAACAACGTATCATACCAGCTGTCTTGGGAACAAAAGAATCAGCCTGAATTTTGTAAATAAACTGTGGTTATTAAAACTACTTGAAAGAAGCCAGAATAATAACCATTAAACATGAAAAGTCAGTAAAAGTCTTTGAATGGTATTTCTGTTGCAATTATTATTCCCGTTTTCATAATGTGCTTAGGGATGAAACACAGTTTTGAGCTGTTAGGACTTTTGAATAGATTGCACTGCAGATCTGTTAGCCCATAGCAGCCAAGACTGTGAAGTTTTAAAATCCGTTATGGAAAATGGAAATGAAAGGCATGGAAATCTGTGAAAGACAGAATTGGTCTTCCTTTTAACAACTGTCACGATTATTGCTTAACTGATTCTCTGTCTGCATCACCTCTTTGCCCGTCAGGCCGCCCATGCCCACAGGTTCGCTCGTTGCCCTGGGTGCTGACGGAGGGGTTTAAGTGCCGGCCAGTGACAGCTTTACGTGCGCTGATGCTGGTTCTCCTGACGCTCACCTTCTCCCTCACAGGTCACTGGGCACCCTGGGAGGCCCACACATCCTTCAGGAATAAACGATAATGCGGTAACGGTGCGACAGCAGAAGGAGCTGGATTCAGCTCTTGTCATCTCTCTCCTTTTATCTTCTGCTGCTGGAGGGATCTCTCTAAAGATGCAATCATGTAACACTATGCAGTTAAAGAAAAAAGTCCTCTGCGGCTGAAAACTGCCTTCTGACCAATGACTGAGTCCCCACCCCGAACGCAGGACTGGGTACCATGGTCCCAGCAGAGCACGGAGCAGGTGGAGACGCAGGTCTGCTGTCGTCACTGTTGCTCAACGGACGGAATAAGAGTAGCTAACGCCCTGGTCTCTGCTCACCGACGGGACCCTCCGACCAGGAGGCTCCCCACCGCCCCCGGGCACCCGGGGCCTGTTCCCTGCAGTCCCCTCACCCTCACCAGTGTCCCTCCGCAGATGCCCGCCTCACGGGCCCTTCTCCTGGGTGAAGAGTTGTAACTACACGCGCTCCACCCGCGTTCCCTGGCTCCTGACGTGTTCCACACGCATCCTGCCGTGATGTCCACACGGACCCCGTGGGGAGGTGTGGCTACTGACCTTCTAGGAGCCTGATGTCTGGGCCAGGTAAAGGACTGGGCAGGTCACGTGACCTGTCGTGACCGGGGTGGACCCTCCCCCGCAGGCCGTCCTTGTCCTGAAGCCTCCCCCATTCCCTCCCCCTGGGCCTCGCCGGGGGTCTTGGGACCCCCTCTGTCCCCTCCCCAGCACCGAGACTGGCCGCTAGACTCAGCAGGTTCCGTCCTAGATTAACGGATGAGTCTAGGCCTTGCCTGCTGTGAGGCTGGCACTGAACTGTGGACCGTGCCCAGCGCTTCATGACGCCCTTCAGGACAATCGACGCATAGTCTAGACCTCCGGGCTTGGACACCAGAGAGGAACGAAGCCACCCGGCTGCCAAAACACGCCAGCCAGAGAACCAGCGAGGCCTCCGGGGCGGCCTGGGGTCTGAGCTGAGGACCTGGCCACGGGCTCCGGAAGCCCTGCAGGGGAGCAAGCGCCTGGCCCTGCCGGGGGAGCCTCCCCCGTAGTCGGGAAGACAGTGGGCAGGGCCAGGGTGGCAACCTCCCGCCTCGTGGACCTGAGCCTCGCAACCCTTAGGAGGAAAAGCACATCCTCAAACCCCAGCCTGAAGCCCGCACCCCACACTGCCTCCACTCGACTGGACTGGGAGGCCCTCGAGGGCAGAGGAGGACCCGCACATCCAAGGCTTCTTCTCGGCTCCCGTTGCGGCCCAGCACCTCACGCTGCCCGGGAGTGACACATGTAGGAAAGAAAGGATGATCCTCTGTGAAAAGCACGGCAATGCAGCTTATTGATTAGATCTCCAAGTACTAGTTCTCACTGATTTATTTAAAAGAATCTTCTGGGAAACTGAGTGATCCAGGTTATCAAAGCTGTTCACACCTTTGAGACTGAAAATACCCGGTTCAAAGCAGGGGCTTTGTTACACGTATGGCATTGTCTATAGTATGTATTAGGTCCCAGGCTGACGTGCAGGGCCCCTGTGATAAACAGACTCTGGCTTTGCACAGTGTTAAGAACACCGGTAAAATTTTAGACTATTTCTTTTCCTCCTTTCTTTTCTATAATGTACCAGACTGAATTATTTTGGCAAAGGCTTGCAGACCACCTGGTCTCACTGTGAATAATGAGACGCTGTTGTTCCCGAAAAGGAGACTTGGTTTCACACACAGGCCGAGCCTGAGTGACGTCCAGCAGAGATCCAGTTCACAGTGAGGTCAGCACGGTGGGCCATGACACCGGGTGGGCGGCCCGCCTCTGCCACGGGCTCCGTGGAGGACTCGGGCGCCTCGCACAGCAAGGAGGTCTGCTCAGAGCCCCGGCCTCCCCTCCGCCGCTGGAACTCCAGGACGCTTGCTCAGATCTTATCGGGAATCAGATATCACTAACTCCTGGCGTGGAGAGGGATGATGGTTTTAAAATTACTTTCCTGTTGTTGTTGTTCAGTCACTAAGTCGTGTCCAGCTCTCTGTGACCCCACGGACTGCAGCACACCAGGCAGCCTTGTCCTTCATTCTCCCCCGGGGTCTGCTCAAGTTCATGTCCATTGAGTCGGTGATGCCATCCAACCATCTCATCCTCTGTTTCCCCCTTCTCCTTTTGCCTTCAGTCTTTGGCAGCATCAGGGTCTTTTCCAATATGTCAGCTCTTTGCTTCAGGCGGTCAAAGTACTGGAGCTTCAGCTTCAGCATGGGTTGTTTCAATGAATATCCAGGGCTGATTTTCTTTAGGATGGACTGGTTTGATCTCCTTGCTGTCCAAGAGACTCTCAAGAGTCTTCTCCAGCACCACAGTTGGAAAGCATCAATTCTTCGGCTCTCAGCCTTCTTTATGGTCCAACTGTCACGTCTTTACATGACTACTGGAAAAAGCATTTCAACTATACAGACCTTTGTCAGCAAAGTGATGTTTCTGCTTCTTAATATGCTATCTAGATTTGTCATAGCTTTTCTTCCAAGCAGCAGGCATCGTTTAATTTCATGGCTGCAGTCACTGTCCAAAGTGATTTTGGAGTCCAAGAAAACAGTCTGTCACTGTTTCCACTTTTTTCACATCTATTTGCCATGAAGTGATGGGACTGGATGCCATGATCTTAGTTTTTTGAATGTTGAGTTTTAAGCCAGCTTTTTCACTCTCCTCTTTCACCTTCATCAAGAAGCTTTGTAGTTCCTCTTCACTTTCAGCTGTTAAAGTGGTATCATCTGCATATCTGAGGCTGTTGCTATTTCTACTGGAAATCTTGATTCCAGCTTGTTACTTCCCTATTTATGTGTTATAGGAAAGATATGTTTCTGTCCACTCCAGTATTCCTGCCTGGGAAATTCCATAGACAGAGGAGCTTGGCTGGCTACAGTCCATGAGGGTGCAGAGAGTCGGACACAACTTAGCGACTAAATCACAGCAACAACAGCCTGTTTCTGTAAGGCTGGCTTAGAGAGAAAATTGGTCTTTTCTAGTTACATTGGTGTTATCCTGATGCCACTTAAGGGGCAAATTAACCCTCTGCAGCCACAGGTTCCCGGGCACTCAGAGAGTGAGGGGCTGGAGGAGAGGCTGATGCTGGCGAGGCGGGCAGGGGGCCGCTGAGTTGCCAGCCATCAAGGCCCAAGGAGAAGTGGTTTTCTGTGTTTAAGGAAAAACACACCTTTCAGAATGCCTCATTCAGTTTTTTTGTTTTTATAGAATTAAAACACAGGAATTTTTCTTAAATGAAAAACAGAAACAGCTTAAAATATTTTTTAAAGCAAGTTAAAAAGAGACGCCCAGGAAATGATCCTTTGTAATTCTGCCAGTTTCAGTTTTGATTCTTTATGCAGCTAGTATCAGGATAATAATATTTGGTTGAAAAGAAAGAGAAAAAAAGTTTCAAGAGGCTGTTCTGCACACATTTTGGTTGACTGGCTGATGTCAGGTTGACTACTGTTATTTTGCAATTGCTTTGACAGATGCAAAACAGAAAATCGCAAACATTGACACTTTAAATACCCTTTAATACCCTCAGTGAGCACACACAAAATGAGACCCTGAAGACTGTAAGTGACGATACTTCTAATTATTTTTGACTACTGCTATTAGTGTCATGAAAGGAAAGGTCAGATTCAGATAAAACAGAAGTTAAACCAGATTAAACATAGATGTCCTGAAGAAGTGCCACATTTGCTCTTCAGTTCTACTGAAACAGTTGCTAGGCTACACCCTAGGATCTTGTGGAAAGAACCCAGCATTTCATGGCTGCAAAGATTATGAAATATTCAGCTTTACCCAGGGGTATTTCCTGACATTTCTTTGGTAAACTGGAGCCTAATAGAAGATATCAGGAATTAGTGTAAGAAACAGTCTAGAAGCCTATTGTCACTACAGAGATGAAAGCAACTTTGATGATCAAAAAGAAGTCAATAAAATAAGACTGAAGTGGTTCCTGAACCCTTCCCTATTGTTCATCTGGGATTTCTTAATTTCCCTACTCTCCCTCTATTATGGGGTTTTCTGTGTGAAGTCCTGCCATGAATTAGAGTGATGTCAACAGAGTTTTACCTTGAGTCATATTTTATCACAAACTGGAGGAGGCCTGGTCCTTCAGGGAACACGCTTCCTGCTCTTAAGAAGCTTGCCATCTTCTCCTAGTTCCCAGCCGGCCGGGGTGGGGGCCCAGCTGACCTCAGTGACAGCGGAACCTGGCCCAGCCACGAAGGCCACGCTGCCCCACGCGCGCTGTTCTCGCCTGTGGCCACCTTGGCTCTGCTCTCTGGCCACAGGGCGTTAACCAGCCGTTCCAGGTGTCTGGGTGGTATTTTTTTTCTTGCCATCCTTAATAAACGTTCCCTGTCATTGCTATGTCGATTTTTAAACTAGAAATGCTGTCACTTAAAAACTGTCAAAACAGGAGCAAAGGTTTGGAATTCAGATCAACCAGGGTGTGACCCCACCTGTACTATTTTGCAGCTGGGTGACCTTGGGCAAGTCAGGGAGCCCCTGTGAGCTGCAGTGCACCAGCTGGGAAACAGGAGTGTAATGCTGGCCTTAAATGGTGATTATCAGGATAAATGAACTAATTCGTGTAACGTTTCTTGTGCAGTGTCTCTCATCTTGTAGGACTTGGGTAAATACAGTTACAACTCATTTTTCATCCTAGAATCATATTTTGTGATCCTATTGCCTGTCCAGCATGGACCCTACACAAGACATATCCTACACAGACATAACAACACGTCCACAATACACATATGATGCAGGGTGAACATTAGACACTGGGAAGGAATTCCAGGAGGTCAAGTCCACTCAGTAAGTATTCTTATCGCTCTGCAGCATCAGTCAGATACTCACACCTGTCATTCTGCGCAGTCCCCTACCTGGGGGTCAGGCTCCCCTGGTGGCTCAGTGGTGAAGAATCCACCTGCCAGTGCAGGAGACGCAGGTCGATTGCAGGGTGGGGAAGGTCCCCTGGGGACCCAGGGTGAGGAAGGAAACGGCTACACCCTCCAGTATTCTCGCCTGGGAAATGCCATGGTCAGAGGAGCCTGAGGACAGTCCATGGGGCAGCGTGACTGAGCACGCGACCTGGGGGTCCTGTTTGCCAACAACTCCAGAGGTGACGCAAGTCTGCCCATTCGCCTTATGTCAGGGCTACTCTTCACACAGGGTCAAGATGACCAACTCACATTCCTGTGCTGAACGGATTATGGGAACAGCAACGCCTAAGTGTCTGCAGGCACCCACAGCGGTTCTGATAGGTCGGCGGTGCTGAGAACATCAGCAATGCTGCACGTTAAGGCCAAGGACGATGCATTTATAAATAGTTTCATTAAGACTTGTGATATGTATTGATACTCTGTGGACTTTTTAGTTTAAAATTAGTAAAATTTAAAAGACTTGGAGGAAAAAGACCCTTTCATTTGAAAATAAAATAGGTCATTAGCTATTGTCCTAGCTGGATTGTCCTGGTTATATTAGATTTGTTTCATGAACATAATGGAAGAGAGGAGAAAATTAAAATTCAAGAGAAAGCTGATTCATGTCTCCAGCTACGATGGTGTCCCTTTACCCTAACAAGCAGACCCTGTCGGCTACGTCCCCAACACGAGCGTCCCCTCCTCCGGGCCCGGTTGCCCTCCCTCCTGTAACTCCATCCCCGCCAGGTGGGCCCTGATTGGCCCAGGCCAGTTTGATCCCCTCTGTCCTCTCACCAGGGACTGGATGGTCTCAGCTGAGCACGGGACCTGTGCTGGCCAATGAGATGAGAAGGGTGGTCTTGGGGGGGAGGGTTGTTGCTCCTGGGAAAGGCGCCCTCACTGCTCAGAACAGGACCCCAGACATGAGCAGTCCCCTCTGCCTCTGGGTGTCGCCAGGTCTGCTCAGGATGCTGGGAACTGTGGCCGCCCGATGGGATGGGGTTTAGCACGAAACCAGCGCAGGACACAGAGGCGGGAGTGAGGGGAGCAGAGCCGGCCGCAGGGCTTCCGCCTGCAGACTGCGGGCGACAGACCCCTTGGCTGTCATGGGTTGCAGGGCCCGAGCATTCTGCCACTCAAGACCACCGCGTCCCAGCGGACGCAGGACGACCACCACCCCCAAGCCCCTGGACCTGGAGAAAGTGAACAAGCGAGCCGGCCGTGTGGGCCAGTACCTGCTCCTGGGACTCCAGCTCCTTGTGCTGTAGCTTCTTCTCTATGGATCGCACTTGTTTCGAGCGGTTTTCCAGTTCTTCTTGTAAAGCCTGAAACGGTGTAAGACAAATACAAAAATATTAAAAATTAGCAGCCTTGAAAAAAGAGCTTTACCAGCTGAACTGGTGTCAAAACGGCTTCAGATCTCAAGTCAACTAAGGTGGCTCCAAACAGTTCAGGCAGAAAAAAGCCCAGCCTTTCATCTGGGCCCAGATGTTTCCTACTTTAGCAATCACTAGTGTTAAAACTCCCAAACTTACAAAACAGACACATTAGCAGGTGTCGATTCATCTTACAAAAATATCTCCTCTGTCCCCAGCGCAGAGGCACAAGCACGTGATAGAGCACAGAACGACTGCTAATTACAGTAGTTCGACCAGTAGACCCGTGAGGGCCCTTGCACTCTGGGCCAGCTCGACGCTTTTCACCGTTGTACCATGGTGATCCGAGGAGGTCACGGTGACCGTAAAGGCGTTTCTTTATTAAGCCACTGAGGATAGCACTGCATTGGAAGAACCCGTAAGAAGCTGACAGAGGGGAACTCTTTCAGTTGCCAAGTAGCCGTTCAGGTTCCTCTGGGGGAACCCCGGAATGACAAGGTTCAATAAAGAACACTGTATCAATTACTATTTTAAGTAAAGAGGTGAACTCGAGAAGAAACAGGATCCATTCGAACAGTCGCACGTGATGGCAGATAAACAGTACACGGGGCATGACAGTGAGCAGAGCACGGGGACGGGACGGGAAGACGCTGAACGAATTCTCAAAGTACAATTCCGTCAGGGAAGACGCCCGGGTTTCTGCTCTAGGTTAAGAGCTGTGACAGGTCTGTCAGATGAAGCAGTGAAAGAAAGAAAAGCAGTGAAACAACTCCCTGCTCTCACCAGCTTCCATCACACCGGACCATATGCCAACAGTGAGCATGCAGTACATGTCAGTGACGAGTGCAGAAGGAAAACAGGGCAGGGAAGGGGGGTTCTGGAGTGGCTTGTGTGAGAGGGGGTCACAGAGGAACCCGCAGGAAGAGCCTTCCAGGCAGGGGGCCCGCACACAGCGGGGGTCAGGTCACATCAGCTCTGTGAAGCCACAGAGGGTGGCTGAGGACTCTAGATTTTGTTCAAGGTAGACGGGGACTCCTGGAGGGTTATGGGCGGATCGCTTCAGCTGCTGTGAAGAGTCCTCTGAAGAGGGGTCCAGGCAAAGCAGAGAAGCAGGGTCCAGGCCGCTGAGACACACTGGGAAAGGGTGCTGGGGACTGGACCGGGGTGGGGTCAGGTCCCCAGTCTACTTGAGGACACAGGTCGCAGCCCTGAGACGTGGATGAAGAGACGATGACTCTGGGGTTGTGGCCGGAGCAGGAGGGAGGTGAGGGAGGGGGGGCCCAGGGCTCAGCCTGGGGTGGAGGAGTGGGACGCACGTCCCACGTCCCGGCCGAGGCGCTGGGGCAGGGGAAGAGCCGCAGTCTGGGCACCGTGTCAGTTCGTGTCCAGTAACAATCGCGTCAGTGTGACTCCAGTCTTCTCTCCATGGTGACAGAGCCCCTGGTTCTTGGCTTTTTTCTGGCGTTCTAGATTCACTGGGGCATCTGGTGACTGCTATGTGGTCACTCCCCACGTGGAAAAAAGTGCTTATCATGTGCCTCCAGTTTCAGGGACTCCATGTGTTGCCTGACGCCTGTCCTTGGATGAACCCCAGGCTAAGAACCTCTATTTAAAAGAGAATAAGGGGAAAAAAAAAGAGAGAATAAAGGGGACTTCCCTGGTGGCGCAGTAGTTAAGAATCCGCCAGCCAAGGCAGGGTTCGTGGGTTCGCTCCCTGGTCCGGGGAGATGCCACGTGCCGTGGGACAACGGCCAGGGCACCACAGCTGCTGGAGCCTGAGCTCCCAGAGCCGGAGCAGGCAACGGGAGCAGCCCCGTTCCCGCAACTGGAGACAGCTCTGCACGGCAGTGAGGACCCGGCACAGCCAAAGATAAACCAACACATTAAAAAAGAGCGTAGTGGTTTGACTGAGGAGAGGATGAGAATGAGGACAGACGCTTTAGGGGCTTTTTGATATTATACTGGAATATAAAATCCACCCTTCAGCCAAGCCTGACAATGAGCTTGAAACTCTATTTTTGTTTGTATTAATGATTGTATTATTGCGGGCTGTTTCCAGAAGGATGAATGCAGTTGTTCCTATGCTTTTTGACCAAGCAGCAATTTTTTTCTTTTGATAATTTTGTACCAGTGCGTAGGATCTTGTTGGCGTCTCTTACAGCCTAATCGAGCAGAGGCGTGAACACGGGCCTGGGAAGAGACCAGCGTGCTTTCTGCCCTGCTCTCTCCTGCTCTCCATCCTCACACCGCAGTCAGAGTGACCCCAGGCCCCCAAATCCAATCACGTTGTCCTCCTGCTGCAATGCTCAGACACCACCGCACCCCCGAGATGCGGCTCAGACTCCCGAGCGAGCGTGGGTCTCAGGGACCTGGGTCTCCAGGCTCTGACCACCCTGGGCCGAGGGGGCCTCTATGTCCTACAGATTTCGTGGCCGTGATCAATGACCACGCGCCACTGTCCACTGCGTGGACTTTATGTCTCAGCCTCCGGGCAGTGCTGTGCAGCAGGCATTCTCTCACCCACGTTAGAGAGGACGGAATTGAGACCCAAAGAGGGGAGAGCCTCCTCGGGTCCATCCGTGGGCCAGAAGGCAGGCCCTGGGCTGGGGCTGCGACTCACGGACCAACCTCGAGTTCAACGTTCATGCTTCTCCCCACGGCCCTTCCCCCTCTGCCCCGTCCTCGCCTTCGCCTGGAAGCCACTCTGCTCTTGGTGTGACCTCACTGACCTGTCCAAGGAGCAAAGCCTGGACGCTGTGGGGCTGTGATCCGTCCGGGGTTCAAGGGGCCCTGTCTCTGTGTGAGGCCGGGATGCCTGCAGCCCGGGGCGCTCTCCACATCACACTTCCAGCCCGGAGCCAGCCTGGTGCACGCCGGCACCGGGCCACGCTTGGGCAGGAGCTAACACACATCTCAATTACTTCCTCGAGGAAATTACTTCAACCATGGGGTCTTCCAACTGTCCTCAACACAGCACAGTAACCTAAAGGTCATCAAGTTTCTCAAGATGCAGAGTGCGCAAGTATACCTTCCAAAGTTCTCTCTCTATGCACACACCTGATACATGTATATACATATGACATCATTATTTGTGAAGACATAGTGTCTGGTTTCTGCCACAAAACTACACTCTTTTGTTTCTTGGTTTGTTTTATTTCACAGAAAAAAAATACAGGAGATACACATCTCCTTTGTATTTTAAACAGAAAACTGCCACTCACCGCAGTCTCACCTCCACCCTGCCCTTCCCCAGCAGAGCCCTGGGCACGGCCCCCTCGGGGGTCCCCATCTCCACCCCAATCTCAGCCCCTTCGTCCTTCCTCCTGTCCCCGCCCTCCACGAGGGAGCAGGGACCACAAAGCGGAACCAGCAGTGTCAGAGCGCCGGGCGCAGAGCCTCCTTGACAAGAGTTCAAGGTGCTGCGGGGCCTTCCGGGGGGGCTGTCACGCAGGGAGGGGCCTCTGTAGGGGGCGGGGTCTGAGTAGGGGCGGGGCCTGAGCAAGGGGGGCTGAGCAGGGGGAGGGGCCTGATCGGGGGAGGGGTCTGAGTGGGGGAGGGGCCTGATCGGGGGAGGGGTCTGGGCAGGGGGAGGGGTCTGAGTAGGGGAGGGGCCTGAGCGGGGGGGGGCTGAGCAGGGGGAGGGGCCTGGTCGGGGGAGGGGCCTGGGCAGGGGGAGGGGGCTGAGTGTGGGGGAGCTGAGCCAGGGGGCTGAGCAGGGGGAGGGGCCTGAGTGGGGGAGGGGCCTGAGTGGGGGAGGGGCCTGAACAAGGTGGATCTGGGCAGGGGGCAGGGCCTGGTCGGGGGAGGGGCCTGAGCAAGGGGGGCTGAGCAGGGGGAGGGGCCTGATCGGGGGAGGGGCCTGAGTGGGGGAGGGGCCTGGACAAGGTGGATCCGGGCAGGGGGCGGGGCCTGGTCGGGGGAGGGGCCTGGTTGGGGGAGGGGTCTGGGCAGGGGGAGGGGTCTGAGTGGGGGAGGGACCTGAACAAGGAGGGTCTGGGCAGGGGGCGGGGCCTGGTCGGGGCGGGGCCTGGTCGGGGGCGGGGCCTGGTCGGGGGCGGGGTCTGGGCAGGGGGAGGGGCTCTGGGGCAAGGCTCCCGTGGGGAATCAGGAAAGGAGCGGAGGTCAAAGCCTGACCCTGTGTGATGCCCACACTAGGTGCAGGCAGAAGGCGAGGAGGCCAGAGGCCGGGGGGATCACGGTGCTGGAGGTAACGGAGGAGGAAACTAGTCCAGGGTTCTGGCCAGAGGGTCCCTGCGAGGACAGGGACAGTGCCAGACCTGTGCTTTCTCCGCCTTCACACAGTGAAGAAGAGATTGCTAACCCACCGTGTTTCAGCAATGCTATCAAAACAGAAGAGAAGTTACATTTGCTTTTCAAACAGCACTGCTTTCAGTTTGCTCATAGTTATCTAAAGGGTTCACGAGATCTTTCTAGGGCTAATCAGAACAAGCCATACAGCTAGAAATCCCTTTTATTACCTAATAAAAATCAGTTAAAAAAACTGAAGAGTAACCGAGTAATATTCCACTTTCCAAAAAGTTAAAATGCATCAGATGAAAGGAAAAGGACAGTTTATACTTAGAGCTGTTCCTGACCTCGTATTCTAAAAAATTATTATGTCATGAGCTGTTCACGCTCAGAATGGACGCAGGCCTCTCTGAGTGTGACAACTACTGAGTAAGCACTAGCGCAGACCTTTCTTCTCAGCTGTGGCGTCTCTACTGGAAAGCCTTACAGTGTGACATTTGACACACACCTACAAATACAACTTTTACTTTATTCCTGAGAAAAGCCCAAGATCATCAAAGAATGGAATGTCCAACACTGGGTCAAAAACCGAAAACAAAGTCCTACTTGAACGGCCACCCTGCCTCTAGGCGCCAGGTGACAGGGCTGGCAGCGGGCACCACCCATGGCCGACTCTCCCAGAGCTCTGTGTGGACCGCCGAGGAAGAATGGCCTTTTCCAGAAGAAAAACCTGCAGCTCTACGAGAACGACGAGGGGAGACCACACTCTGTGAAAGGGAGCGGGCCACACGATAATCTGATTTGTTTGTTTAAAATATGAAAATAGAGCACGTTCGAGTGTAAAAGATCCACAGGTCACAGACTCCTCAGGGCAGGGAGAAGCCAGGCAGCTCATGTTCCCAGAGGAGGCACCTGTCAGGGTCCCAGAGCTTTGCTGTTCATTTAGGGGAAAAAATGAGGACTAGAGTCAATGCTATTTTCATAAAACTTATAAACAGGCTTCAAAGTCAGCTACTCAACTTTAGCCACACATTAAGGGCTTCTGTGGTCTTCCTAAAAACCAAAGTCTCCCTCCTAGTTCTGAGTCAGTTAGACAAACATGACATGGTGGCAGGAACACGCTTTTTAATAATGGACACATGAAATGCAAGTCCATTTGAATTAGAAGTGGTTAAAAAGTTATGTAATAAAGGAAAATTTCACTGGAAAGGAGGCTGTGAGGACAAAAGCCACGATCCAGTGTCCCCATTGGGAGGGCTGTTCCAGAAGCTCCCAGACTCAGACGTAGCACAGGTCTTTGGAGAGATTCCTGACCTTGGCTTTGGCCAGACTCAGCCGGGTCCTCATCTGGAGTGGGGCAGGGTGGGCGTCCAGCGGCGTGTCCCAGCTGCGGCCTCACTGCCCTGGCCCAGAAGCTGGCCCTGGCCGAGCCGCAAACTGGTCTCTCACCCCAGGACGTCTGGCCCGCAGGCTCTCACCGGACAATTCGATCCCAAACTCCCCACCTTCCCATCTTTACCAAGACCCTGGGCTGTGAGAAACGCGGAAAGATACACTCACGAACGGGGGCAGAACCAGAAACACAGACGTCGCCCTGCTCCTGAGTCACACGTTGCACAGGCCGTGCCTGCTCTTCAGGAGCGCGCGAGCCGGTTCTCACTCCGGGAGATTCAGCGTGTCCTGAGCCCCTTCTCCGGGGCCTGCCGTCCGTCGAGGGGCGAGGCCTACGGGCTCCTCCCCCAAGTCCCGGCTCACAGAGCGCGGTCTCCGGGGCCGCACCTTGAGCGGGAGAACCTCCTGTTTACAGGGACTGGACTGGAGCCCAGGTGAGGGGGGTACTACGTCCCATCCTGTTAAACATACGGCTGGCGTCCTCCGGGGGCTTTGGGTTAAGTCAGCGGTGGGGAATCGAGGAGCTGGGCGAAACGCAGAGGGGGCCCCGCCAGCAGCAACTCCGCGGGGCGGGGAAGGTGAACGCGGAGAAAAGCAGAGCGCGGTCGGACGGCTGGCCCAGCAGAGGTCAGCCCTGCAAACTGAGGTGAAGCTGGGCGCTGGGTTGTGCTCACTGGTCTCCCTACACGTGTGTCTGTTTGAGAGTTTCCATAATAAAGAGAAAAAGGAATGTTTAAAGCTTTTTCTACTTAAGAAACATGAAGTCACCATATCCTTCCTTTCATGAGGTTTGAATTTACTATTTTATTCAGAAGAAGCATGATTCACGCACCCTCCACCGGGCAGGAGGAACGGGGCAGGGCTTTCCACACCGTGTGTGTTTTGGAAGACCACGGGGGTGCCCAGATTCTGACCGAAGGAGAAGGTGACTGGACGGGGAGGCTTACTTATGCTTTTATTGAGCCACAGTTTACATGTGGTGGATTCCAGGGTTCTAAAACAGGGTGATGGTGTGTTTTCTATTTAAAACCTGTAACATGAGTTGAAAGTTTGAGTCACAAAGTATCTGTCGGCTGACTGGTTTATCCATCAGACAGAGAGGACACCTGACCTGTGACTCGGTGAGGAGACAGGTTATAACAGGGAGACAGGAGAGCCCTCCGTGAAACCTCACTGCCTTTGTAACAACGCCCACACCTGTCTAGTAAGGACACTTCAGTTTACAAATGGTGCCGACAATATTTCTGATGAGTGGGCTTTCTTTGAGAGGAAAATCGATGCAGAAACAGCAGATATTTTCCTTTGTACCACTGCTAACTGAAAGTTAAGGGGAAATTGAGTAAAAGTATAAAATCTCATCATTTTGGTGTCAGCTTTGTACTTACTTTTCTTTTTCTCACATCTTAAACATCTGGGATCCAGTAAGAAGACACGCCCTGTGCCCGCAACAAGGAGACAGTCGGGGGTCAGGGAAGATGACAGCAGAGCAGACAGGGACGTGTGTCCCGGCCGGTCTCACTGGCTACTCACACAGGCCGCTGTTGTTGTGTTTTTAATGGGCTAAATCTACTAACAAAAGCAGCAAGTCTTCTTCACCTGAAATGCCAGTCAAGATTTCTCTTAAAGTGATTTCTTCAGAACTACTCAGAATGAAGAACAAAAGCATAAAGAAGTCTTATCGGTGGTTCTGCAGAACCAAGACCAGGTTTGTACGATCGATCTGGTTACTGAAACAGATCACTGGTACTGCCAAGGCCACTCGTGCATTCCAAACACTGTATTCTTTAAGGCTTGCATTCAGTTTCTTTGGGTTTCCCTGTTGGTTCATTGGTAAAGATCTGCTTGCCAGTGCAGGAGACACAAGAGACACGGGTTTGATCCCTAAATTGCAAAGATCCCCTGGAGGAGGAAATGGCAACCCACTGTAGTCTTCTGGCCTGGGAAATCCCATGGACAGAGGAGCCTGGAGGGCTAGTCTGTGGGGTCGCAAAGAATCGGACATTGCTGAGCCACTAAGCACCCACATACACATTCAGGTTTTTAATTTTTTCACATTCCATGCAAGTAACATTTTTTTTCCTCATTTCTTTAACCCTCATAATTCAGTCTCTTGTGATGCTGTATGAAGAAAAGGAGTTTTAACCCAATACGTGGGATAGTCTTCACATAAGGCAAAGTTCCCTCTGGGTGAAAACTCGTCAGCTGTTGCAACAAACCTCGTGAATGAGAGCTTGCACTTTGATACGAGGCTGCTGTTGCAGTGCTCATTAGACCACTGATTCAACTTGAAAGGCAAAAAGTATCGTGGTCAATGTCAAAGAATACCAAAGTTTTTCACCCTTCTTCTTTTCTTCTCTCTCTCATCTATTTTCTGGCCTTTAAAATTCCTAAATGACTTCCTTTAAAAGTCTTAAAACTGCACTTTTAAAAGAGTTAGTGTTTCCTGGTCTCCATGGAGGTTCCAGGAAAAGAAATCATGTTATCCCAAGACTTTGATGATCTAAGGAAGCTGGAATCCCCCAACACACCTCATTAATGTTCCCCGGCAGCACACAGCCCGTCCTGACCTCACCCACGTTTCCTCTGGGAGCAGCCGGCACATTTCTGCTCAGGAAATTCAAAGCACATTGCCCACTCTGTCCCTCCAGACGGCGTCACTTGTGAACACGTTCCTATCTCGGGGGGGCAGAAATCCAGGACCAAGTTCAAGAACCGGGCTAGGACGTTCCAGGATCTCAGAGGAACCTCCTTTCTCGGCCGGCGTGACAATCACTTACGCTGCGGTCGGTCTGCAGAACAGAGACCACCCTCCGGCCGGAACCCAGGGAAGGGGAGCACCCAGGAGTCACTGGTCTAAATGTTTATTTTTTTGCACGGTAATCGTCCACACGTGAGGTCAACTTGAGCCTGCAGCACCATTCTAACCCCCAGAAAAGGCCATGAATTTCTCCTCTCTTAAACCTGAAGTCGTATTTCTCAGTAACGGCCCCTGCATGATAACACATTTATGAATCATGAATTCACCTCACGTTTCCCCTTCATCTTAGACTGTAAGCATCACAAGCGTAACCCACCCAGTCACATTTCTAAAGCGCTCTCTGAAATGCTTAGTGAGATGTTGGCACTATGGTAATTCCCAGGTGGCGCAGCGATGAAGAATCTGCCTGCAGTGCAGGAGACACAAGAGACTCAGGTTCATTCCCTGGGTCGGGAAGATCCCCTGGAGAAGGGCGTGGCAACCCACCCCAGTGTTCTTGCCCGGAGAATCCCATGGACAGAGGAGCCTGGCGGGCTGCAGTCCACGGGGTTGCAAAGAACTGGACACGACTGAGTGAGCACTCCGCAGGCAACAGTCGTCACTGGCAACACGAGCCAGGTTTACCGAGGACTAGTGGCTTTTCATGAAAACAGCTGGAATCTCCCTGCTGAAATTTCTCCAGATTCCCTTTCCCCGCTTGAACCACATAACTGTATCTCCTCTTGCTGCCCTTGGACAAAAGTGTACGCGTTTTACTCACTTTGCTCCCTTACCCGTCCCAAGGGGCGCCCCGTCTTGTTTTCTCAAGAGAAGGCATCCACCAGTGTCTTTTCTGCTCTTTGCAAAATCTGAGGGGTTGGTCATGACTATCAGACATTCAGGCCTGTCCAGAACACCCGCCGAGACTGGTCTACACGAAAGGGTCCCCAGGATTGGGTCCCGTCAAAACGTCCGTGGATTCAGACAGCCCACTATGCTTCTTTCCACTCTGACTCATCTATAAATACACTAAAGATGCTGTCATGCTTTGCTCCGGGTGGGGCTCTCCTCTGGCGCCTGGGCGGGGTGGGGGGGTGGGACGGCCCTCCCGCCTCTTTCCAGACTGTGAGACCGCCGCTCCCTGCTGGGTTAGGCCACCGGGTCCTGGGGCTTTCCCACGGCAGCCGTGGCCCTGACACACGTGGGGAGGGAAGTCCCTTGTTTCATGTTTCGTCCCTGAAACGCGACCCCCGCCCGCCACTCCTTTCCGACTGCCCAGCTCCAGGCCTCCCCTCAGCCTTGGGAGGACCCAGAGTGCGCCCCTCCCGAGACAGCCTGGAGAGCCGCGTGAGGAGGGCACTGCGGCCACCACACTTGCTGGGCCGTCCCTGTTCTTCCGTGGGCGCGGTCACATCGGGTCAGAGAGGCAGGCACTCCGACGCCACCTTGGCACATCGCTGGGTGAGGAGGCAGCGAACGCCTGAGACGTGAAGGCAGGGCCCTCAGGTGAGGTCCTCTGGGACACCCCCCCCCCCCCCCCCCCCCCCCCGCTCACAGAGAGATGGGATTATATTCGCCAGATAAAGTATTTTTCTTTCCCTTTCAACCTCAGGATACTGTGCTATCTGGGGCCAATACTCATGAAGGAAGAAGTTTAAAAATTTTGTTTAAACCACTTAGAATGAGAGGATTTGCAAAGATCCTGTTTAATGTTCAGCTGACACATTGTCAAAAACATTTATCAGGCAACCTTTGAAGTTCCTCCCACTCCCCTTCGGTTATTAAGGCTCGGATTGCGGTTAGTTATCAGCAACAAAGCACACACATGATAGTGTTTGTACTGTCAGACTTTCAGCTTGATTTCTGAACTACTGAGCAAAATTAAATTTTTAGATCAGAAAAATGATTAGTGAGCTGATTTTCACTGCTGAATGCACAACACTGCTGATCTCTGAAACCACTTCCGTGTGGACCTGGAGACCGAGTGAGGGACTTGGAGATTTCACCTAAGTGATTCATAACTGCAAATTTTAAGCGTTTATACTCCAAACTGTAAGCATCTTCAGATATAAAAATGTGCCAGTTTATGTTTTACTCTAATTCTTTCAGTGCAAAGTAGAAATGGGGACTTACATTGCTGAGAACTCTCTGGCACCTCAATTCCTAATATAAATATCTTGGCATTGAGTATATATATCTCCAGCTCACATTTTGCAAGAGGGAGAAAACTCATTCTAGATAAATCAACTGAATGGTATTTTTAAAATACAAACAATGTGTCAGACATCACCCAGGAAGCCAAGTGTGGATCAGACATCACCCAGGAAGCCCAGTGTGGATCAGACATCACCCAGGAATCCCAGTGTGGAGTGAAGCCACAGTCTCAACTTTGAAGGTGCTCACACTGTCATAGAAGGTATGTGACCAGGACAAAAAGCAGGGGGTTCAGAGAGTGTCTTCAGTGTCCAACTGAGAGAACAAAAGGCAACGGAAAGGAGGCGGGAAGAAGTTCAGTGACACCACAGGGAAGCCAGCAGATAACTGCAGATGGCGGAGGCTCCTCAGGCCAGGCCGCTGGGCGTCTGCAGGAGGTCGCCAGGGCGGAGCAGAGAGCAAGGAGGGTCTGCTGCGGACAGAGAGACGCAAGACACAACACGCAAACACGATGCTTGTATTTTGTTTGGATCTTGATTCAGACAAATCAACTTTAAATGGACATTTCAGGAAAACTGGGAAACCTAATGATGAAGCAGGTGTTAGATGACACTACAAGGCTGCTGGTGATTTTCTTGGGTCTGACACTGCACTGCGGCTGCGTGAGATGGTGCCCGTGTTTTCTGATGGTGCCCGTGTTTTCTGAGAGGCTTCTGGAATACGGAGGATAAAATGACGTGACGTCTGAAATATGCTTTAAGTTATTTTAGCCAAGGAAGAAAAGGAGAAAGTGTGAGACACACACAGCCGACTCCTGATAACGGTTGAGACTGCACGATGGACACGATGGGGTCCGTCGCACTGTCCTCGGCTTTTGGGTATATCTGCAAACTTTGATAATAAAACCTAGAAAAAGTCCACATACGATTAAATGACGTGAAGGAAAAGCACAAGGTGATCAGGACGGTCTTCAGGGAGGAAGTGGCGTTTTGGGGAAAAACCAGAAACAGCAACGACGCTGACAGGCAGGGGTGAGGAAGGGGGAGACTGTCTGCTAAAGCAGCAGCTTTTGCAAAGGTAAATGCAAGGGAATAAGTTCAGTTCAGTAGCTCAGTTGTGTCCGACTCTTTGCGACCCCATGGACTGCAGCACGCCAGGCCTCCCCGTCCATCACCAATTCCCGGAGTTCACCCAAACCCATGTCCATTGAGTCGGTGATGCCATCCAACCATCTCATCCTCTGTCATCCCCTTCTCCTCCCACCTTCAATCTTGCCCAGCATCAGGGTCTCTTCAAATGAGTCAGCTCTTCGCATCAGGTGGCCAAAGTATTGGAGTTTCAGCTTCAACATCAATCCTTCCAATGAACACCCAGGACTGATCTCCTTTAGGATGGACTGGTTGGATCTCCTTGCAGTCCAAGGGCTCTCAAGAGTCTTCTCCAACACCACAGTTCAAAAGCATCAATTCTTCAGCGCTCAGCTTTCTTTATAGTCCAACTCTCACATCCATACATGACCACTGGAAAAACCATAGCCTTGACTAGACGGACCTTTGTTGGCGAAGTAATGTCTCTGCTTTTTAATATGCTGTCTGGGGTGTTCATAGCTTTTCTTCCAAGGAGTAAGCATCTTTTAATTTCATGGCTGTAGTCATCATCTGCAGTGATTTTGGAGCCCAAAATAAAGTATGGGAATAAAAATAAACAGGGGAATAAACCTATCCATATATGATTGATTAATCCATGACAAGGACGCAAGAATATATAATGGAGGAAAAACAGTGTCTTCAATAAGTGGTGTTGGGACAACTGGACAGCCACATGCAAAGGACTGAGACTGGACACTGTCTTACACCACAGACAAAGGTGAACCTGAAACGGACCCAGGACATTCTTGAATGTAAACCTCTTAGAAGAAAACAGGCAGTAAGCTCTTTGAGACTGGTCTTAGTGATACCTTTTTGGACCAGTTTCCTCAGACAAGGGCAACAAAAGCAAAAGTAAACAATGGGACAACATCAAACTAAAAAGCTTTGCACAAGAAAGGAGGCCGTCAATAAAGTGAAAAGACAACCTGCTAAACAGGAGAAGATACTTGCAAATCACACGTCCAACAAGAGGTTAATATCCGAAATACGCAATATGTAAAGAACTTGTATAACTTAGCACTAGAAACTGAAACAACCTGATTAAAGAATGGACACGAGACCTGAACAGACATTTTTCCAAAGAAGACATTCAGACGGCCAAGACGTGTGCGAAGATGCTCAACATGACTGATCAATAGGGAAATGGACATCGAAACCACTGTGAGATACCACTTCATACCCGTCAGGATGGCAACTGTCAAAACGACAAAAAATAACAAATGTTTGTGAGGGTGCAGAGAAACGGGGACCTCCCCCCGCCGGTGCTGTGGATGGGAATGTGAATTGGTGCAACCGTTATAGAAAAAAGTATAAAGATTCTTCACAAAACTAAAACTCGAGCCACCACACAATTCAGTAATTCCACTTCTGTGTATTTATCTGAATAAAATGAAATAGTAACTCAGAAAGACATGCACCCCAGTGTTCAGTGAGACATTATGTATGGTAGCCAAGCACGGCGTCAACCTGCGTGCCCACGGACAGAGGGATAAAGATGCGGCGCGTATACACAGTGCATTATTTCTCAGCATAAAAAAGAATGAAATAGTGCCGTTCACAGCAGTATGGATGGACCTAGAGATGACCATTCTAAGTGAAGCTAGCCAGACAGAGAAAGACAGATGTATACATGATATCGCTTGTATGTGGACTCTAAAAAAAATGATACAAATAAATTCATATCTAAAACATAAATAGATCCACAGACATAGAAAACGAATTTATGGTTACCAAAGGGGAAAGTGGGGGAGGGAATGAATTAGGAGCTTGAGATTAGAAGATATACGTTATTCTATGTAACAGACAAACACTACTGTATATAAAATAGATGGTCAACAAGGACCTACTCTATAGCACAGGGAACTGTATTCAATATACTGTGATAAATCATAATGGAAAAGAATATGAAAATGAGACCCCCTCTTCCATCTGACCGGGAAAGCGCAGAGAAGCATGTAATTGCTGCCACGCCGTGCTGTGGGCCTGCAGCAGACAAGCCTGCTGCTTTCTCTGCAGCAAGTGTAAGCAGTGACCAGAACAGTGTAGAGGGCGCTGGCTGGTGCTGCCTGACGCGGCTCTGATTCCCCCGGGATGAGAAGACAGGAGTGAGTGTCCTCTGGGCAGGTGGGCATATGGGGGGATTCAGAAGCAAGGGCTAGAGGGGCTCGGGGCTGTGTGCTCGGACTGGAACAAAGCTGGTCTGCCTGTGCCAGGCCAAGCGAGCCAGCGCTGGCTAACCAGGTGAAAACTGGGCATGGATACTCAGAGAGGCAGACGCAGCACAAAAGCCACGGGAGACACGTCCAGGGCGCTCATAGCCTCACACACCGACGGCCCAGACCGCTCCGGGTCTCCTCACGTCAGCCACGCTCCCTTTCCTGTGTTTTCTCTGGCTTCCCAGCTGTACAGGAAGGCGGGCAGGTGACACAGGACCTGTGTGTTCTGGTAGCTCTCAGAGACTCGCAGTGGGAGGTGGGAGTGGAGGGGCTTCTCCAGCAGACGGTCGGGTTCGAGGGGGTCACCAGGTGTGCAGGCAGAACCTGCTGATGTAACTGACATTATTACAGAGCCTTCCGAAATTGCTGTCTGTATTTTGGGGAGCTACAAGCCCAAATCTGCAGAGGATACAAATTATATTAACTTTAGAAACAAAAACATAAGCAAATCTAAATATAGCCACTTAAGGAAAACCTATACTGTCTAAAGAACAATTTAAAAGTTATTTTGAGAGCTATGCGGCATTTCTGCACTCCACACCGGCTCCTAACAAAACGGTTTCCCAGGTGACGGCAAAACGCACACATTTCATGAATTCGGTCCATTTCTCCTGCTCGGATTCTCTGGGAGCTGTTCTTCCCTCCAAGTCAGTCACTTTCCTTCTCCCTCGGCTCCCCCGAGGGAGCTGGGGGCATCGCACTAAGCCACCTCCTCTCTGACGACAGCCACTCCTCGCGGGGGCCCAGAGCTCCTCAGCTGCCCTCGGACAGGAGTCTTCGGGTGGCAGGTCTCCAAACCTTGAATACACTCTTCACCTAAATTATGCAACCATCTTCTACCTTGTCTTCTCCAAAGAGGGTCTGATTCTCCGCAAGAGAACACGTCCCTTCGAGCTCCAGTTTTCAAGAGTGAAAACGAGAGCTGGGTGCAGACCGCCGAACCAGCTCCAGCATCACTCCCCGCCCCTCCTCCTCTCACGTCTCCGTCTCCCACATATTTAAATATAGGTGAATAAACACATGTAAACATGCACATACATGTATTTTTATATCCCTGCCCACAGTGTAAATGCATCACATTTTTACTGGTAGTTATATCAGTTTTCATTCCAATCCCAAAGAAAGGCAATGCCAAAGAATGCTCAAACGACCGCACAATTGCACTCATCTCACATGCTAGTAAAGTGATGCTCAAAATTCTTCAAGCCAGGCTTCAGCAATACATGAACCGTGAACTTCCAGATGTTCAAGCTGGTTTTAGAAAAGGCAGAGGAACCAGAGATCAAACTGCCAATATCCGCTGGATCATCGAAAAAGCAAGAGAGTTCCAGAAAAACATCTATTTCTGCTTTATTGACTATGCCAAAGCCTTTGACTGTGTGGATCACAATAAACTGTGGAAAATTCTGAAAGAGATGGGAATACCAGACCATCTGACCTGTCTCTTGAGAAACCTGTATGCAGGTCAGGAAGCAACAGTTAGAACTGGACATGGAACAACAGACTGGTTCCAAATAGGAAAAGGAGTACGTCAAGGCTGTATATTGTCACCCTGCTTATTTAACTTATATGCAGAGTACATCATGAGAAACGCTGGGCTGGAAGAAACACAAGCTGGAATCAAGATTGCCGGGAGAAATATCAATAACCTCAGATGACACCACCCTTATGGCAGAAAGTGAAGAAGAACTAAAGAGCCTCTTGATGAAGGTGAAGGAGGAGAGTGAAAAGGTTGCCTTAAAGCTCAACGTTCAGAAAACTAAGATCATGGCATCTGGTCCCATCACTTCATGGGAAATAGATGGGGAAACAGTGGAAACAGTGTCAGACTTTATTTTTTTGGGCTCCAGAATCACTGCTGATGGTGACTGCAGCCATGAAATTAAAAGATGCTTATTCCTTGGAAGGAAGGTTATGGCCAACCTAGATAGCATATTTAAAAGCAGAGACATTACTTTGCCAACAAAAGTACGTCTAGTCAAGGCTATGGTTTTTCCAGTGGTCATGTATGGATGTGAGAGTTGGACGGTGAAGAAAGCCGAGCACCGAAGAATTGATGCTTTTGAACTGTGGTGTTGGAGAAGACTCTTGAGAGTCCCTTGGACTGCAAAGAGATCCAATCAATCCATCCTAAAAGAGATCAATCCTGGGTGTTCATTGGAAGGTCTGATGTTGAAGCTGAAAACTCCAATACTTTGGCCACCTCATGCGAAGGGTTGACTCATTGGAAAAGACCCTAATGCTGGGAAGGATTGGGCGCGGGAGGAGAAGGGGACGACAGAGGATGAGATGGTTGGATGGCATCACCGACTTGATGGACATGGGTTTGGGTAGACTCTGGGAGTTGGTGATGGACAGAGAGGCCCGGCGTGCTGCAATTCATGGGGTCGCAAAGAGTCGGACACGACTGAGCGACTGAACTGAACTGAACTGATATCTAATTTTGTTTGTGTTGTGATAACCCAACTGATTAAAGTGTAAAAAAGTTAACAAAAAATACAGATACTTTACAGTATCCTTTCTTATGAGAAGCAGCTTCTATAGAAAGTCTAAAATGTTTACCACTGACGTGGTGCTTACTGGCCCTTGACGTGAAGATGGACTCAGCGGTCTGTGCTCCTGTCCGCCGCTTGTCTGTGGGTTTAGAACGTGGGCCGGTCTGGCTGCACCCTCTCCCTGCCATCTCTGACAGTCACATGAGCGCAGCGTCCCCACTAAGCAGCCACCGTGTCCCTAGTCACCCTCAACTGGAAGCTTCTGAGTGGGGGGTGACACGATCGGGCCTGTTTAGACACACGGCTGATGTATCTGCTCTAGGGGCACAGGGAGAGCTGGACAAAAGGGAGCAAGGGGACTCTGGAGGAGTCTGGGACGGGAGTGATCAGCGCAAATCAGATTGAGGTGATGGTGCTGGAGAGGAGAGGGTCAGACACACAGAGTTCTAGATCCTAGGAGACCATCTGCAACTCAGCCTGGACTTTGAGGAGAAACTGGCATCTAAGTTGTGATTCTTCTGCAGAGCAGTCAAAGGTGAAATTGAAGGGACTTAAGTTCCCCTTGGTAAACACGAGTTTACTACGGGAAAAGTATAGAGAAAAGATCAAGAGCATTGTGTACAATTTATATGGTTGGCCAAAAGATTTGGAGTTTTCTGTGATATCTTATGGAAAAATCTGAATGAACCTTTTGCCCAACCCAATACATTTAAAGCTCCTGGAGAGGAAAGAAGAGCCAGTGAGTACAAATGTGTAAGACATTTAAGCGGAGTGTGGAGCAGGCGGCTATCAGAACCCCAGGCTTCATGCCTGAAGCCTCTTTCCCAGCATCACCACCACAGTCTCCACCACTATCCCCCCACGATCCCCACCACGATTCCCACCAATATCTCCACCATGATCCCCACCACTATGATCCCCACCATGATCCTCACCAATATCTCCCCCATGATTCCCACCACGACGCCTACCACCACGATTCCCAGCATGATCCCCACATGATCCCCATCACGATCCCCATCAAGATCTCCACCATGATCCCCATCAAGATCTCTATCTACCACAATCCCCACCACCACGATCCCCCCCACCATCCCCACCAATATCCCCACCACAATCTCCGCCATGATCTCCACCACGATCCCCCCCACCATCCCCACCAATATCCCCACCACAATCTCCACCATGATCTCCACCACGATCCCCACCACCATCTCCACCAC
The DNA here is from genome assembly GCF_054371585.1 of Giraffa tippelskirchi. NCBI lineage: Eukaryota > Metazoa > Chordata > Mammalia > Artiodactyla > Giraffidae > Giraffa > Giraffa tippelskirchi. Next base: position 1,256,229 of record NC_137277.1, on the reverse strand, counting down.
GATCCCCACCATCTCCACCACGATCCCCACCACAATCCCCACCAATATCTCCACCATGATCTCCACCACGATCCCCACCACTATCCCCCCACAATCCCCACCACTATCTCTACCACGATCCCCACCATGATCTCCACCCCCACCACGATCTTTACCATGATCCTCACCACGATCTTCACCATGATCCCCACCACGATCTCTACCACAATTCCCGCCACCATGATCCCCACCAGTATCTCCACCACAATCCCCACCACGATCTCCACCAGAATCCCCACCATCACAGTCCCCACCAATATCTCCACCACAATCCCCACCAGGATCTCCACCATGATCCCCACCACCACCAGTATGTCTAATATGAAAATAAGCAGGAGGAGGTTGATCCTTTCTAAGAGTGTAGTTTTGTTAGTTGGTGGATGTAGATGCCAAATTCATTTCTTCATTCAGCAAACATTTACTGAGCGCTTATTGTTTACCAAATACTGAACTGGACGCTGGGTATGAAGCAAAGAACCAGAACGGGATGCTCGGTGAGAACGAGAGACCAGTGTGGCCCTGCTCCCCAGAGGGTAGAGGAGGTCCAGGCAGGGGGGTGGGGTGACTCAGGTTCACGTCAAAGTTTGTATCCGGTGGAGGAACTAGACCTAGAAATGCCTATTTGACCCTTATGTGTATGAAATTCAGTGCTGTGCCTTTGTGAGACCAGGACCTAACCTTTATCACAAAGCTTCTACTGGGAAACACATTTCCATCTGGGGTGCAGGGCAGATGTCTGCTACAGCTGCCGTGGTGGTATGTGTGGTTGATTCAAAACTTGGGGGTTAGTGCTGGAGACGAGAGGCGGGGTCACTAGACAAGGAGAAACAAGGAACAGAGGCCACAGACGGCAGGCATTCGGGGACAAAGTGATCCCAAGGGCCTGGTGGGGCAGGAAAGTCACAGGAAGCCCCAACCTCGGCGCTGTGCTGCCATCGCAGGTCTGGGTTCCAGAAATTGCCTATTGTTGCCGTAACTTTCCTGTTGAAAATTGGGTTTATACCTACAAAGCCAGTCTCTAAACAATGGTGCAAATAATTCAAGCCTGAAGACATTCTCATCTGTAATAAAAGTTGTATTTACATGTTCCATTTTATTCTATTCCTAGAAAAATGCTAACCTTTATGGCTGTGCTCTCACTGGGAAATATAATTTGCTCAGCTAAATAAATATGTATATTTTAGGACTTCTGACTACATCACACTTAAAAGTCTTTACCATGAATTTTAAAGCTTGCCTTGCCCCCGGAAACAGCCTTTGAAAGGCTGCCGTGTGCCTCAGGCAAGCGGCCAGCCGGCCAGCCCAGAGCTCACAGCTCACACAGACTGTCTTTAAACTCTAATGATCTCACAGATACGAAAACAGGTCAGTCCCAGAAGAGAGAGGAAAACTCCAAAGAGACACTGGAACTAGAACAAAAATAAGGTTTTGAAACTGATTTGACGACTTTCAGAGATGCCACATTACGGTCACTGTACATAATTTTTATCTATTCTTTTGATTAGTGGTTTTTCCTCTTTGGCTTTTGGCTCCAGGGCTTACCCTGAAGGCAGGTATTTGAAAGTCCATATTCCTACCCAGTGTCCCCAGCATAGCAGCTATGCTTTATAGATGCCATACGACAAATACAAAGCATGGCTTTGAAAACAGTTTTTTGGGTCAAATCCCTTTTTCCAGACTCTCTGGCTTTCAAGTTTTAATTTTCCTGCACATGATTTCTTGGAAAACTAGCAGTTACAGAATTTTCGCCCTAGTGAAGCCATGGCAGCTGAAGGTGAAAATGTTTCAAAGGCCCCAGATTTCTTGGCCAGGAGGAAATGAGAGAAATAAGAAGGAGAAGCTGATTTCTCCGTCTTGCCCACTGAGGGTCATGCAGGCAGGCCGACCTGATGAGAGTTTGGAGACATTGAACCTAAGAACTAAAGGAAGCAAAAATATTACTTTTGCCTATAAATATTTTTTCTGACAACTTTTCTCTATTACTATAAACTTTGACTCCTCTCAATTCTCCCTACTTGACTAACGAACGTCCTGAAGTGTAAAGGTGATGTTTGCTATATCTTAACTGGAAGTTGCATTTACCACTTTAATTTCAATCAAATATTTACTATTTTTCTAGAAAATATAATCAGTGATTGAATTTTTGCAAAGCGCCTCCTTCAACTCATCCCATTAGGAAGACAGCCTCTTTCCATGGACCCCTTAATTTTAATGTCTATTTAATTAGTAGTTAAATATGTATTTGTATCGAATGCTATTGATTTTATTTTGGGAGGATGTAGTTGAACTTTTTAGGAGGACATATTTCTTTATGCTCATTGATAAAACACTAAAAAAAAAAAAAGGTCATGAAATAATCTAACTTGAACATGATCAAACAGAAACTTGGATAAACATCCAAAGGAGAAAGGAAAGGAAATCCAGCTCTTCAGAGCTTCTAGTCAGAGCTGTGATTTCTCCCGTGGTCATATATGGGTGTGAGAGCTGTCTCCAGTGGTTGCGTACAGATGTGAGAGCTGGACCATAAAGGAGGCTGAGTGCTGAAGAATTGACGCTTTTGAACTGTGGTGTTGGAGAAGACTCTTGAGAGTCCCTTGGATTGCAAGGAGATAAAACCAGTGAATCCTAAAGGAAATCAACTTTGAATCTTCATTGGAAGGACTGATGCTGAAGCTCCAATACCTTGGCCACTTGATGCGAAGAGCCAACTCACTGAAAAACAGACCCTGATGTTGGGAAAGATTGAGGTCAGGAGAAGAAGGAGATGACAGGGGATGAGATGGTTGGATGGCATCTCTGACTCAGTGGACATGAGTTTGAGCAAACTCTGGGAGATGGTGAAGGACAGGGAGGCCTGGAGTGCTGCAGTCCATGGGGTCACCAAGAGTTGGATACGACTGAGCAACTGAACAACAACAGCGAAGATAGACTAGGGGTTGATCATTGAAAGATGAGAGACAAGAAAATGTTCTTTTCTTGGGGTAAAGCCTGTAAGTATGATTGCTTTTTTAGCCCTAAAATCTCGTTAAGTGTTTCTGCTTGAAAAGTTCAGAGAAACACACAGAATGGTTTGCCTCTGGGAGACAGAGGGGACGGGAAGAGGAGGGGCTCCGCTGCGGGGGCGCCCAGACCCTGGAGGGCGCGGGGATTTGGGGTGCTTCCCAAGGCAGACTGCCTGCTTCTCTGAGTGTGTGTTGCCATAATTTTAAAAAACTGATACAAATGATCTGATTTACAAAACTAAACAGACTCACAGATTTTGAAAACAGACTTAGGTTACCAAAGGGGAAAGGCTGGGGGGAGGGATACACCAAGAGTGTGGGATGAACACACACCCACTACTGTATATAAGAGATTATCACCCGGGGCCTCCTGGGCAGCACAGGGAGCTTTACTCAAAACTGTGGTGACTTATATGGGAGAACAATCTGAAAAAAAATATGTATATGTATAACCAGGTCACTTTGCTGCACACCCGAAACCAACACAACACTGATATAAACTATAGTCCCATAAACTTTTTAAAAAGAAAGTCTTCCTAAGAGGAGCTCTGTTTCTACTGATTCATGCAGCCCACGCCGAGTGGACCCTGGGCCTGGCTTTCCTTGGCAGTGACCACCCAGCGAGCCAGCACGTGAGCGCCGAGTGACCACAGTGTCCTGGCTCCAGGCTGGACTCGGGACGGTGGTGAGTGCCCCTGACAGGCTGGGGCTGAGCGTCCGGGGGGAGGAGCAGAGGCGCCAGCTGTCAGCATGCCCTGTGTCCACACTCCGGCGTCCAAACTCCGGTGTCCACACTCCGGTGTCCACACTGTGGGGAGAGAGAGCCCACAGGTGGGCCTGGAGGATGGAGCCCAAGTCGGTCTTGGGAGGTCTTTCTGGGGACAGAGGCATCTGAGAGGAGACGCGGACTGAGCAGGAATGGGTGGGACGGGGCAGACGGATGGAGCATCTGGGGAGGAAGGCTGGGCGCAGTGCCAGGAGGGCGTGGCCGAGCCTACCAGGACGTCTGGGGTTGCGGAACCCCGTGAGCCGGGCCCCCAGGTCTCCGAGGCCCCGAGAAGTGAAGGGGCTCTGGGGGTGGGGCGGGGACAGGAGGGGCCAGGCTGCGGGCAGTGCCTGCCCAGAGTCAGGGGAGAGACAAGACCCCAGGGCTGCAGCCCACCAGGTTCCTCTGTCCATGGAATTTGCAGGCAAGATGACTGGAACGGGGTGCTATTTCCTTCTTCAATGATGTACGCGTGCGTGCTAAGCGGCTTGAGTGGTGTCCGACTCTTTGCAAACTCATGGACCGTAGCCTGTCAGGCTTCTCTGTCCCTGGGACTCTCCAGGCAAGAACACTGGAGTGGGCTGCCTTTTCCTTCTTCACCAAAGATGTATATCTAGGACTTATTAAGTAGAAGCACTATTCTCAATGCTGCTCGAGCAGCAATCCATTTACTTCTCACTGCCGTTCCCGCACATTTATCGTAAACTGTTTCGTGACATGAGGAAAGTGGGGCACAGACAGCTGCAGTGACTTGTTTGAGGTCCCACAGTTTCTAGACAGTGGAGCCAGGGTTTGGACCCACGCAGTCCCAGCTCCAGAACCCATGTTAGGAAGGCCTGTCCGCCTCTGAACGCAGAACAGGCGAGCATGTCAAGGAGGACTCTTCGAATCTCAGAAAAACGAAGCAGATGCAGCAGAAATCTGGGACTTCATGTCACGCTTCCCAGTTCAGCAAAGTTTGGAGAACTGCTCAAAGGAAACCAGAGCCGGCCATTTCCAGTCAGTGTGTCAGCGAACTTCCAAAAACACAGCAGGCTGCTGTGTCAACGGCTTTCCTTGGTTCACTGACCAGAGAAATAAAGCCATCGAACCCAATGGATCCTCAAAACAACCAGTCTCCTCTTGGAGAACAAACTCTCACAAATCAAGCTTGGCCTAAGTGTCTACGGAGCCCAGGCCCGCGACGGTGAGAGGTGGTTATTCACCAGCTTCCTTCCTTTGGAACGCTCTTTCAATCAGTGACGGGTCCAGAAAGTTGCTTCTCGAATCCTCATTTCTATTCTAAATTGACCTTGAACATTCTGATTCCAAGGACAATTGGTGACAGTTTAAAAATCATAGCAAGCAACAGAGCCAGCCACCGAGGGAAATGTTCCTTAAACATCCAAACGAGCGCTGGCTTCGCTGAGCCCCCGGCCAAGGGGAGTCACAGGAACCAAGTACGACCGTGAGGGGACGCTTCATCCCGTTCTGGCAGCTCACGCAGATTTTAAAGTGAAACGTATTTTCCTTTATTTCCATTTTCATGCGTGTTTGGATACAGTGAGCACAAGGGAAAGACTGAAGAGGTGGAAGCCTGGGCTCAAGGCCTGATGCTGCCAACAGTGCGTGGAAAGGACCACGCGTGCCCCCTCCGACGGGCTCAGGACTTTAATTTGTGGAGCGTGGTGGGGATGGAGGCGGGAGAATGGAGGTAGGGGCCAACTCTCTCCAGGTCTTTTTCACTTGAAGATATTGTTAATCAATAAGATGTTATGGGACTGTGCTGTACCTGGTATAAAAGGAGGCGGTTTCACAAAAATCCACTGTATTTAATACCTTGCTCATTAAGCTTTAAGAATAAACGAACAATGGATTTGAACAGGAAGATGGTGAACTCACGTAGAAAACCACCATCAGATGAAAAGAAATCAGAAGAGAAGAGGTAACTCAGGATCAAAACTCAGGATCAGTGTTAGTGAAAAAGCTATGGGCTGAGAAGGCCAATGGTGGATGTGTCAGTGAGGCCATGATGGGGCTGCAGCAAAGCCGATCCCGTGGAGGAGACCCACTGTCCTGGCCCAGAGGGACTGGAGGTCAAGTGTACACCTCTGGGGTCTCCAATCCAGCGTGTCTTGTGGTTCAGTCACTGGGTCGTGTCTGACTCTCTGCGATCCCATGGACTGCAGCATGCTAGGCTTCCCTGTCCCTCACTATCTCCCAGAGTTTACTCAAACTCATGTCCATTGAGTCGGTGATGCCATCCAACCATCTCATCCTCTGTTGCTCCCTTCTCCTCCTGCTCTCAATCAGGGTCTTTTCCAATGAGTCACCTCTAGACATCAGGTGGCCCAAGTACTGGAGCTTCAGCTTTAGCATCAGTCCTTCCAGTGAATATTCAGGATTGATTTCCTTTAGGATTGACTGGTTGGATCTCCTTGCAGTCCAAGGGACTCTCAAGAGTCTTCTCCTCCAGCACCACAATTCAAAGGCATCAATCCTTTGGCGCTCAGCCACCTTTATGGACCAACTCTCACATCTGTACATGACTACCTCGTGTGTAATCTTAGTCACACACTGTGTTCAAGGAGGAAAACACGCCTGATGTGGAACATGAACCACCTCGTGATGTTCATTGTGATATTACTCAGAACTTGTTCCTCGTTCCAACAGGCGCCCAACCACTTCTGCAATCCTCCCCTAGGAGACGACTACTTACAAGGTGCTATTTTATTGACTATCTCAAAGAAAAAACCAGGTCAGATGCAGACTCTGTAAACAAGGATCTGCAGATACTATTTGAAAACAAAGGGACCTAGATAAGCCAGCTTGGAAAATGGAGAAGTGAGTAAATGTATCTCTCTGAGGAACACGAGTGTTTGCTAAGGTTTGAAATAATTGGCGTTTTGAGCAATAATGGAATATTGCTGACAAAAATGATTTCCTGCAGGGAACTGGCTGCCCAGCTGAGGTCTCGTCTGGGCTCGACGGGAAGACAAGTTTACTGGGAAGAGCTTGAGAAGGACCCAGCTCTCGGGGTGAGGAAACACAGGCCAGCATCGCTTTTGAACTTGGAATGAATCTTCCCTGAGGAATGGCAAGGATATATGAAGGAAAAAGAACTGGGAGGAAAAGAAAAAGTAACGCTTGCTTCTAAGAATGCTGCTGCTTTGTTTTATGAACTAGTCTATTTGTTTTGGCTGCAACTGAACTCAAGAATGTTCTCTGCATATTTCACAGTGTAGTTTATAGACATCAAAGGAACAATCTCTCCTTTCATCATTATTTACACATAAAAATAATGCAATTTGTGGTGTGTGTAAGATGTTACTTCTTAAAAACCTCTCGAGTCTAATTTATTAATTGCTTGAGATTTAAAGTTAAACAAGGGTGAGATGCAAATCATATGTTACTCTGAAATATGTTACCACCAGATCTTGGTTTATTAATGAGATGTTGAGCAGCCATATGAATATTTATTTAGGTGGTTAGAGAGCTTCATGAAGGATCCTGGAGCAAGTGACAGAAACATAAAAGCTAAAGGGTTTTGCTTCTCTTGAAAAAAATGGGGGCTGTGTCTTTGTTTTTAATTCCTCTCTTTCCTCTGTGCTTCCAACATTAAAGCATTCCTGCAACCCACTAACCACCCCAATCTCGCTTGCTCCAAATCTCTAGTCTCAGCTGCTATGACAGCAAACGACTCCTGCTGACAACCCTGGAAATGACATTTTGGTCTTTTTTGATGGCATGACGACATCACATGAATTTTTTTCCTCATTATATGCTTTTGGAAAATTAATTATAAAAACTAGGCTTATCCTTGTTAATTTACTGATTTGATTTAGTTCCCTAGAGATTCTGTGTAAAGTTAACTCTCCACATGTTCTATTTTTTTAATGCAACAAATCCCCTAAAATAATACCATATAGACGTAGAGCAAAGTGAGCAAGGCCTGCTTAAAAGTTTTCCATGATTTATAAGGCGCATTTAGGAGAATCAGTTATGATAGTATGACTGCTTATTATTCACAACTTCACTTTTTTTCCTAAGAATGTATAACTGTTGAAGAATATACGTATATGTAGATATGTATGTATTGCATTGGCCAAAAAGTTTGTTCTGGTTTTTACATAACATCTTACAGAAAATTCCAAACGAGCTTTCTGGCCAACCCAATATATGCATTCTATCTTTTTTTTTGAAAAGTACACACACACACACATACCAATACACACATGTACACATAAACGTGCAACCCATTTCCATTTTTCACTGGATATCTGTGGAATGTGGAACACAGTCACAAACGTACATGAGTTACCCCCCGCTTCAAGGTGGCCTGTGCTGGAGGCCACCTGCCCCTTTTCCCATTTTTGAGACCCATTCAGGCAATTTTAAATGTACATTACGTGCTGCATTCTTTTCACTGAATACACGTTGGCAATCTTGCCTCATTTTTGAAGGCAGATCTACTTCATTCTTTAATTCATGCTCTCGAATTGTGGTGCTGGAGAAGACGCTTGAGAGTCCCCTGGACGGCAAGGAGATCAAACCAGTCAATCCTAAAGGAAACCAACCCTGAATATTCACTGGAAGGACTGACTGATGCTGAAGCTGAAGCTCCAACACTTTGGCCACCTGATGTGAAGAGCTGACTCACTGGAAAAGACCCTGATGCTGGGAAAGACTGGAGGCAAAAGGAGAAGGGGACAGCAGTGGGTGAGATGGTTGGATGGCATCACCAACTCGACACACACTCTGGGAGACAGTGGGGGACAGGGGAGCCTGGCGTGCCATGGTCCATGAGGTCATGGAGCATAGGACGCTTAGTCACCTAACAACAACAAAGTACCCATTGCTTTCACGTACCATCACTTATTTCTCCCTATCTTTTTGCTCAAATAAGGCTACAAAGATACTGCAGAGCTTTGCAAGTGTATCCGTGGGATACACTCCTATGAGCGGCACCAAAGGTTCCAATCATGGGTGTCTGACATGGCGGCAGCTTTCATCACACCGACTTCCAGAGGCGGCGCTCATTTGAACTTGCAGTGACGATGCATCATTGGGTACTCTTTCAGAGCCAGCATTCACGCCCATCAGGTGGCAGCCAGGCCCTTTGAAGTTCTGATTTGCAGTTTAAATCAGGGATGAGAATCAACCGCTCCTCACACCATTACTGGGTATTACTTTTGTCTGTGAACCTGTGTCCACAGCTTTGCTCTTCTGCTCCTCTGGCAGGCGAGCCTCCTGTTGATCCCGAAGCTCTCCTTGTGAGGCAGGGAACCCAGGGATCCAGGGCTCCTCTGGCAGAGCTCCTCGTGCTGGGCGGGGCTGAGAGCCTTCTGGCAGGGACACCAGCCGAGGGAGGCTGTCTGACATCATCGCGAGCCGAGAAGGGCTCTGAGTAGGGTCCTGTTGGAGGACTCTGGTGACACGCTTGAGATAAATGGGGATGAAGGCAGGAGGACAAAGATGACCCGAAGTGTCTAACAGGAAACAGCACGGCCGGGGGTGACCCCACTGGGCGGGAAGGAGGAGCCGGCTTGGAGATGCTCCCTCGAGGCTGCAGTTACTGAGAGGACGTGGCGGTGCGTCTCCGGCAGAAGATGGGAGACTTGGGGCCCGACCAGATCAGGCGAGGCTTCCGGGGAGCATCTCGACAGAAGTGACAGGCAGAGTCACAGGGGAGACAAGCTCACCGTGCCGGGAGGGGGTTCGCAAAGCCCAGCCCGGACCGGAGGATGCCCACGCGGAGGGTGCGAGCCCAGCTGAGACCCGCCAACCAGGAGGAGCCTGGCCGGCAGACTGCGGCCAGAGGGCTATGTCTGCACCCAGCCTGTTCTCCTAAATAAAGTTTTATTGGAATACAGCCTCGCCCACTTGTTAACCAACTGAGGCTTGCACAGCACAGCACCAGCAGCTGGGTCACTGTGACGGAGACTGTATGACCTCAGAATAGTGACTCTCCAGCCCTTTGATGGGGAAGGTTCTCCAAGTCCTGCTCTGCAGGGAAAGTCGTGGGTCAATACGGTCAGTGCTGCATGGAGCTGGGGGCACTAGAGGTGGGAAAACACCACCGGTGCAGACGTCAACAGCTACATCACGCTGGGACTAGAAAAGGGGCCTGGGGGCCACGTGGGAGAGCGACTCACAGCATCAGAGCAAGCGGAGCAGGAGGTGCCCAGCAGCTCGACAGCGAATCAAGGATGGCGGAGAGCCGTCCATCCACATCTGTCCTTCCAACCCCGTCTTGGGGAGGTGGATGGTCCTCGCAATCATGGGGACTGGAGCTGGAAGGCTATGTTATAATACACAGCAATCATTCAGTCACTTTGCTGTGGCTGCTTAGGTAACGATGAAATTACATATTTCAGATCATCATACTGACTTTGGAATAGCTTCTGATTAGTTCAGAATTATTAAAGATGAAAAGATTCCCAAACAGTTGTTAATGTTTTTATATATTAAACAAAAAAAGCTTAAGGATGCACCTATATTCCAGCATCTGAGGAACCAGAGCCATTCCCAGTCTGGACCCCGCGGCGGTTGCAGCACCCACGCGGTCCCGTGACGACTCTGCTCTTCCACGGGGCACAGGCGTCGGCGGAGGAGCCCTGCTCCTGCCCATGTCTGCCCTCCCCAGGCACTCTCACACTCACTCACCCAACTCTGCTTGGTTCCCTGTTATTATAACACACAGACCTGGGTCCAGGGGCTAACAATGCTCTTCATAGTGCCTGAAGGGTTTTTCCACTGAACAAATTACCTTCACCTTGTCTTTAAGTAGAGCAGAGATCTGCCAGAGAACAGAGTTGGACGAGAGGCGGGGCTGGGATACTCGCGGGGAGACTGCGCGCCCCCTCTCTGCTCCATCGCCGCCGTGTTCCCCGGCTCCCCCCGCCCCCCCCCCCCCCCCCCCCCGTGTCCAGCCCGCCACCCAGAGCACCCTTCCTGGAAAACGGCGCTCCTGCCTGACGCTACTAGGACTGAACGGCAGTCTTCCTCTCTGCGTGGGCAGGCAAGTCACCTTGGGTGGGATGGAAAATCCATTTCTCTTCTTGGCATTATTAATTCCAGCTCCAGAGGGCACTGAGACAGCGTGCCCTCCACGCCCTGAGGACGTGCACAGGGGAGATGAGAAGCAGGTGGTGAGCAGGTTCCAAGCAGGGCTGTCTGATGCCAGGCTCTGGGGTTGCTCCCTGTTTCTCAATGTCCCTGAAACTCCGCAATGAGGTCTGTAATTTTATTCTCTGGGAAGTGGGATTCCTGTGAGCTTTCAGCACAGCAAGAATTGCCCAAACTTATGAAATGCTCTTTCCCCTCCCTCCAGCCCTGCTAGTAACACAGACCAGATTTCTCGACGGCCCCCTGGCAGCGACCTTTCCTCGTAAACTCCAGGCAGTGGCCAAGGCAGAGGAGCTTCCCAGCTCTAAAATCTCTTTTCTGTGCCTGCGAGCGAAAATTTTACACCTCTCTGCAACGTGAAATCTCTGCTCGGACATCTGGCTTCACAGCGAGGCACTTTCAATCCACCAGCTTCAAAGAGAGGACTCGGCCTGGGGGTGCCTGATGCCGGAGGAGAGCTCCTGGTCCTCCTGCAGAACCGTCTCTGACCACATGCTCCGCCAACTGGTGTGAGTTCAGGGGCGGTGCTGATGCATGCTCAGACGGCCGGCTCTGGTGGGCAGCCTGGGTCTGGAGGACAGAGATGCTGTGTAAACACGGCAAGGGAGTTTGTTTAGAATCTGCCCAGGAGGCAAAACACAAATCTGCCAATGCAAATCTGAGCCGTTTTTGAGTATCTGCTACCACATCACAAAGCATTCACGAGCGTGCTGCCACCAACAAAATAACTTGAGAATGAAGTGATGTGATTCCTTTCCAGAGCCTTGATTTAAGAGGTAACACGGGCTGATAAAGAACTCGCCTGCAATGCAGGAGACTTGGGTTCACCCCTGGGTTAGGAAGATCCCCTGGAGAAGGGAAAGGCTACCCACTCCAGTATTCTGGCCTGGAAAATGCCATGGACTCTATAGTCCATGGGGTCACAAAGAGTCGGACACGACTGAGCCACTTTCACTTCCACTTTTCATCATTCATTTATTCAGTCTATTTCTAGAACTTCCACTGAAACAAACCCGGCGGTAAGCGCTTGCGCTCAAGAAGCTTAGGGTCTGCTTGGTGACAGAAGGAAGCAGAATCCGGCACGACCTTCTCTTTCAATCCCCAAATCCTCTCGGGACCACCAACTGTTTCGGAATGTGTGACGGAGGCTTCAGTTTCTGTCCGGGACGGTTCAGGGGGTTCGTGGGTGTCACTTTGCACGTGGGTCTGGGTGCCACGCTGTCCCCACCCGTAGATAGAGACGAGCTCCACGTCATCCCCTAGACGTGCAGACCCCGGTGTGCAGAACAACCCACAGCAAGGCTTCGGATGAGGACTTGGGGACAGCACCAGGGTGCAGTGGAAACTTCACTAGAGGAAGGAACAAATCTGGCATGATCTTCTCACCCTGACTCGTCACAGAGGATGACATTGAAACCCTAAGGGAAAGGACTCTCCGTGGAGCCCACAGCTCCGCAGGGAGCGTGAAGGTTGAGGGCGGGCTATCGATATGGCCAAGAGAAGGGCGACAGCTAGACCAGCGACTCTCAAAGGCTTTGGTCTCTGGTCCCCTTTACACTTTTAAGAAATTAAGAAGCCCAAAGAGGTTTTGTGTATGTGGGTTATATGTATAATATTTACTACATTAGAAATTAAAATTGTTGTTGTTCAGTTGCTAAGTTATGTCTCTTTGCAACCCCACGGACTGCAGCACTCTAGGCTTCCCTGTCCTTCACCATCTCCCGGAGTTTGCTCGAACCCACGTCCACTGAGTCCATGATGCCATCCAACCATCTCATCCTCTGCTGCCTGTCTCCTCCTCCCACTCCTGCCCTCAATCTTTCCCAGCATCAGGTGTTTTTCCAATGAGCTGGCTCTTCACATTAGTTGGGCAAAGTACTGGAGCTTCAGCTTAAGCATCAGTTTTTCCAGTGAATGTTCAGGGCTGATTTCCTTTAGGATTGACTGGCTTGAGCTCCTTGCTGTCCAAGGGACTCTGAAGTGTCTAGTTCAGCACCAGAGTTTGAAAGCCTCAATTCTTTAGTGCTCAGCCTTCCTTATGGTCTAACTCTCATGTCTGTACATGACCACTGGAAAAACCACAGTATATGGACACCAAATTGGGACAACTCAATCCCCAGGATGACGTGCCGCTGCCCCCACGTGTGAACTCAGAAAGAGCCGTCAGCCCGGCCAGCCTGCGAGCACCCTCTGCTCCAGCTCGCCCACCCCTTCCCTGGGCTCCAGAAAATGCAGAGGCTCTACCAGTAAGTGTTACTGCGGAGGGGAGGTTCGCTGCGCTTCAGAGACAGTTGATATGGGATGCTTAGCATTTAGGGGGATCCTGGTTAAAAGCAGACTTTATCCGTGTTAATCTATTAAGCTTAATGATAAAGACAGACTTCTTCTGGAATCCCCTAGAAAAAGCAAACCACGGACCTAGGAAAGCTCAACCCTTGCCTGGTTTTCCCCACGGCAGTTTTATGTGCCAGGTGAGCAACATCTAAGTTTTCAGGTGAAAGTGAAGATAAGAACACTATGTCCATCTCGCAGGTCATTCAAACCTAAGGGCTCATCAGCAGACTTTTTTAAAACTTTTTTTTAAGATTTTTTTTTTTAATATGGGCCACTTTTAGTCTTTACTGAATTTGTTACAATATTGCTTCTGTTGTTTTTATGGGTTTTTTTGGCTGTAAGGCATGTGGGATCTTAGCTCCTCAACCAGGGACCGAACTCTCACCCCTTGCATCACAAGGTGGATTCTCAACTGCTGGATCACCAGGGACGTCCCGGAAGATGTTGTTAAACATGGAAAAACTCAGGGAAGGCAGCACGGTGAGTCTTGAAGGAACCACTTGCCCGTGAAATCCAGCCCATTTGGAACCACATGAAAGGAAGAAGTTCGGGGGTGGGAGTGTGGAAGGCTGATTATAAAAGGCCTAGAGGGAAGCACCACATCCTTTAAAGACAGTGTGGGTATTAAATAAGGTTACAGTTAAAGACAAACCGTGAGTGTCGTAAACCCAGACAGTGCGCACCCCGGCAAGAGGAGTGAAGAGGGTCAAGGGAGCACGTGTGTTACTCTGATGCACTCAGTTTTCAGCCAAAACTCAAATTCTGCCCCAAAGTTTAACAGCTCTTCCTGTTTTACTCTAGATTCACCCATCTGCTGAATTTGAGTGAAATCGCCTTGAGATTTTTCTAACCCTAACACGAGTACAGAGTCTAGAGTGTTAACCCAGCCCACCAGTGAGTCTGGCTCTCCTTTCTCCCTGCAACAGTCGGCGCCTGAAGTGACCTCACCTGACCGCTAAGGCGGCTGGCTACTTCTGGGTGATGAGCTCTGCGGTGACTTCAGCTGTTTCTCCCTTTCCCCACTGCACTTGGAATTATTCATGAGCACGTGTCGTTAGCCATTTTTACAAAAACAATAGAGTAGATTTTCTTAAAACAAAACAAAAGAGGCCGCGCACGGTCCTGGGCCTGCAGCCCAGCCCAGCTTCCGGGAGCAGTACGCCGACCAGGGCGCACCCGCCGCCGCCTGCTGAGCACAGCCGCCCGCCCACCGCCGCCCGCATTCCTGCCGCGAGGAGGACTCAGGCGCATAACAGCTGTTGCTCTAAACCCCCAGGTTCTGGGGCGACTTGTTACACAGCAGCGAGGGATCCCTTCAGAAGCTCAACTCTGAGGGTGAGGAGGAACTGAAGCAGTGGACAAGCGATGAGGACTCTGCTCTCAAGACCAGGTGCGCTTCGGCGTAAAGGACCTGCTCGGGTGACTGTGCTCCTAGAACTCTCTCTGCGCCCCGGGAGTTCCCCTCCGCAGCACGTTCCCCTCCTTGTTTCCTAGACAGCAAGGCTCACGTCTGCTGTGGGTCTCAGCTGCAGGATTCCCTGATGTCCACCTCTGAACTCCTTCAGGCTAAGGCGTTTTCTTTTCTAGCAAACAATTTTTACTGTCTCTTGTTGTAAAAGTGTTGTTAGAACTAAAGTATAGGGGGGATACTTGTATACCTGTGGCCAATTCATGTTTAGGTATGGCAAAAACCATCACAATATTGTAAAGTAATTATTCTCCAATTAAAAGAAATTAATTTAAAAAAAGAACTAAAGTATAGAGCTAAGACAGGAAAATTACCAGAAATTCCACCACTAAGAGTATCTACCAGCAAAATGCTGACACATAATTCCAGCCTTTCTTCTCTTTATATGTACGCTTTTGGGGGCAAAGACAACCTCTTATGTACTTAATGTTGTGTACATTGCATTTTCATTGAAAACTCTCTTGTGAACATCTTTAAGATCCTTAAGTATCCTTCTCCAGCATCATTTCCTACACTGCTCAGTTTTCAGCTGACATGCTAGGGTGGAAAGTACAGCACGGAAAGGAGACGGGGAATGCTGCTGCTGTGGGGGCCTTTCCCGTAACGCGAGCTCCGCGATATACGTGTGAGCGTGAGAAGGAGCATCCTTCTGGCTAAAGCTCAGGCACGTCTTTGCCTGCCACGCGGGGCGGATCCTGGAAACAGCATGTCTCTGGGGTGACTGACTAGAGAGGTACTCCAAACTATTCTCCAGACTGGCAGCCCTGTAAGCTCCCCTAAAGCCTGTGACGAAAGGCCCGCGTGCCCACGGGAAGCCTCCGATGGCCTGCTCGGCCTGCCGCTGGGCCTACCCCCACCCCCTCCTCCAACCCGGAAGGTGGGCAGAGGCACACTTCCCGGGCAGCACGCACACTGCTCTTAGAGCACTGCTGGCAACCGACACTTGAATACATTGATATCTAACACTACAAATAGTAGGGCCTTGTCAGCTTCCTGGAATGTGTACGCAGACAAAGGTACTCGGTCTCAGAAAACCATTTGGTGACTGTGTCTCTGAGTATCTAACTCCATCTGTGTATCTGCGTCTGCAAATCACACACGACTAGGATGCCGAGAGGAACAACTGCTGCCAAGGTGCTGCCCCCTCAGGCAGCCGGGAAACGAGAGCAAGGACTCCCAAGCTCACGGGTGCACCCACGCGCTGGCCCGCCGCCACAGGCAGTGTGGACACGGGGCTCCTGTGTGCGGTAAAATCGCCGAGGCTCTCGCGTCAGAAGACACTGAACCTGTCCTCGGTGGTCACTCACCCCAGAGCCTCGGCTTTTCCATCTGTAAGATGAGACACTGGAAATGCCTTCCTCGTCAAGGTTATTATAAGACTTAAATGAGACAATGGAACATAGGACGAATGGAAATGTTTGGCAGAAAGCCTGGTACACAGTACTTGTTGAAGAAACACTAGCTATCATTCTTATTATTTTTGTGATATAGCCTAAAAAAAAAGCAAGTCAACAAGTGTTAACACATTAACACACTGATATAGGTTAGTAAAGAAAAAGTCATGCACTTCAACCATAGTATAAGTGAATGAATCAAAACTCAACTACATCTTATCTACATTGCAATTTTAATTATTTTCAGGTATCTAAGTTTTGCTCATTATATATTACAAATATAAATATAAATATATATATGTATATGTATGCCGTGCCTGCATGCTTAGTCATGTCCGACTGTTTGCGACCCCATGGACTGTAGCCCACCAGGCTCCTCTGTCCGTGGGGATTTCCCAAGCAAGAATACTGGAGCGGGTTGCCATCTCCTTCTCCAGGGGATCTTCCCAACTCAGGGATCGAACCTGCGTCTACTGTGCCTCCTGCATCGCAGGCGGATTCTTTACCCACCGAGCCACTGGGGAAGCGCAATGTATGTGTGTCAATGTATGTCTGTCATCTTTTAACTTCAACTTTAGTCTTTATGATTTGACGGTTGGCTGGAAATTAGGATCAAAAGGTTTTTCCGTTTTAATAGGTAAATGGATTACAACTGCAAAAATAAACAAAACTAGGCAGTTATATGAATTATATTTCTTTCAAGATTTTTTTAATCTTTAAGAAACAATACTAGAAATTATGTTGTTATGGAGTAAATAGATGTTTTCCCTTTTTCATATGTTGGGATCCAATTATTTATTTAAAATTTGGAAATTACCTACCATGCGGTATTTGGATTTCGAGTAGAAAAGAAATTCACTTAAAATGTGATCTTTATATAGAAAAAGAGTTGAAAGAAAGTAGTCAACTTAGTTCATACAAAGCAAAAGAGTTCTACAAACCAATGCAGGCTTTTTCCTGCATTTATAAATGACATTCAAAGATTTTAAAAAAATTATCAGAATATGAAAAAAGAAACACCTTTTTTTCGTCTCATCACATATAGGGGGGAAAGAAATGCTCACAGATGGAAAAATACAGGGAAAATCTCATGAATGACAAAATATGGCCTCACCCCTGGTTAGGAGGCAGGGAATACTGGCCTCAAAGGTTTTGTCCACATCTTAAGGTTTTTCCTTCTAGTCGCTGCTGTCCAGGCATAAGGGGTATATATGAAAAAGCAAGTGACGCTGACACTGACTTTCCCCCAAATCAGGCGGATGGCCTACAACAGGCCAGAAGCCAGAAGCCAGAAAGATGGAGGGACTGGGCAGAAAATGCGTGAGAAAGCCCAAATGCTCCTTTTCTTTTTCTGTGCTTTGTACTGATATGATTACCCTACATGCGCTGAGCACTTTTGCTGGGAATTCTTTAATATGCTTTGTTCTCTTTAAATGTTACTTATAAAGGCTCCAGACGCTCACCCTCACATTAAACCCCACATGACGCAGACGCTTACATCCATGTTCTCTGCAGTGAAGTCAGGATGACGCTGCCCTGTGACCGTAGACCTGCCCAGGGGCCTCACCACCACAGAGCCGGTGTCCACACATCAGATCTCCGCAGGTCGGGGGACGCAGTGGGCGATCGGCAGGTAAACGGGAGCTGCCTGTGTGTTTACTGGCCAGCGGTGCCAACGTGCTTGCTCTGGCCAGAAGCGGCTCCAAGGGGCCTGAGGTGGGCATGGGGCTTCTCTCAAGCATGTGTCGGCTGTGAGCGTGCTGGGATTGCGGTGGCCTGTCCCCGCGGGCATGTGGCCTCGCAGGGCCGGCTGCATCAGAGCCCAGCGCACGTGAGGCTGGCGGGCACGCCAGACACCAGTGCCTGCGGCCGCCTCGCCAGCCAGCAGCCACGCAAAAGTGCCTTACCTGGACGGCTCGCTCGTTCTCTCTGATCAGCTGCTGCTTCTCATCTTCCAACTTGCGCACGACGTCCTGGAGCCGCCGCTCGGCTGCGAGCTGCTGCCGGCTGCTGTCCTCCCGCAGCGAGGAGACGGTGCCCTGCAGCTCCGCGATCACCTGCAACGAGAGAGCATGCGCTGCGACTCGGGCCTCAGACACAGCCCTCCTCGCGCACCGAGCCTCCCGGGCGCGCCTGCAGAGAGGCGCGGCCGCAGCGAGCGCCGCGCACACTAGCGCAGGAGACTCCACACGGGAAAGCTGTGAATGGTGAGCAACTGCTGAACCAAACTCGCTTGGAAGCCATTCCCACTATAACATTCCACAGTATTTACTCATCGGGGGAAAGAACATCTGTGATCCCGAAAATATGAAATGTGTCAGGATTTATTTTACCGAGAAACATTCTTGCTGGAGTGGGAAAAAAAAAGCTATTTTGACTTTCATAATACATTGAGCTCTAATAACCAAAGAAAATCATCAGAGTCCATTCTTCATTAGCCACCTGGTTCTACACAGTGGTTTTTGAGTGTGCGCTCACGCTCGAGTACTGTGCTAAGCACCTCCATTCCTGTGTCAGTTACTACTGTGCGGCTAGCACCGTCACCGCCCGTCTTCCACAGAGGGGGAAACGGAGGCAGAGAAAGAGCCCAGCGCACGACTAGGATACAGGCAGAGTCCCGACCGCCACCCGGGTGGGCTGCCTTGCTAGGCGCTTCCCCTTGGCTAGCTCCCGCCCTGTCTTCCTTTTAAACAAGGTTTTGGGGTTGAAGAGTTTATCCTGATATTGCTCCCAACAGGTTGCTTTCTTCCTGACTCATAGATGCCTGAAAGTTTATTTTGGGGCCACAGAGCCCACTGTGGCTCCTCCACAATGGGGGACTGGCTCTCTTCCGTCACTGGGTCCCCTCTGTGGCCTCAAATAATCGGGTGAGGGCCCTTTCTCTTTAATAGGTTTAGTGGGAGCATTACTCTTCTTTGGGTTTGGATGTCTCCATTTCCTTTAAAACTCAACAGCAATTCAACAAACTTCCTTTCAGAAGCAGGAAACGGCTTTCCCTTCTAATAAAAGAAGAGACGACTTTCATGGTAGGTTAGGTCCTTGCACTTTTGGGTCTACTGGAGAAGGGCTGGTTGGCGAGAAACACTGGACCACTCAGTTCTGTGTTTTCCTTGAAGCTCAGTTTTTCAACTGTGTTTTGAGAACAAAACTAGAGTACAGTATTATGAGGCAGTAAACAGGAACTGTCTGGAGTCTTCCAGAAGCCAAGTCCCGTAGAAACATTGGCTGTTACTGTTGACATGGAGTTCCCAGGTGGTGCTAGTGGTAAAGACCCTGCCTGCCAAAGCAGCAGACACAAGAGATGCGGGTTCAGTCCCTGGGTCGGGAAGATCCCCTGGAGAAGGGCATGGCAATCCACCCCAGTACTCTTGCCTGGACAGAGGAGCCTGGTGGCTACAGTCCATAGGGTTGAAGCGTTGGACACGACCGAACCACTGAGCACACGCAGTGACAAATAGAGCGTTCACCCCAACAAGGGACATCTGTGCTTTGAGAAGTGCGCAAGCTCACTGTGACTGAGTCCAACACTTAAACTTTGGAAATAATCAAATGGAAGACAAGTGTGAAATAAATGACAGACTATATTAACTTTTTAAATGCAAACTGGAACCTTCTTCAAGGAGCAGACGGATTCATTTACTGAGAATCAAGATGTTTTCATCTGTTTTTTGAATTCTGATTAAATGTTTCCAAGTTGGCATCAATTCAGTTCATTCTCATAGCACTTCTACAAAACAGGGAAGGTTAAATTCTTAGAGTAAATGTCAAAAACTGAGGCACAGAATGATCAGCTCGCAGTCATGGAGCCAGAGGAGCCAGAGATAAGGAACAGCCAGACGCCCTCGGCCCCACATGAAACCCAAAATGGATATTTCACAAGAACCTGGGGCCAAATAGTGACAATAACTATTTCAATGACTATTGCACTGTTTCAAGTTGGGTAAACTACAATGTGGTGGAAATGACGAGTTCTGTAGTGTGTTCACTGTGCCTGTGTGTTTATTTCTGTGCAACTTCACCACCTGTCAATTTGTACATCCCTCACCATGAAATTAAAAGACGCTTACTTCTTGGAAGGAAAGTTATGGCCAACCTAGATAGCATATTAAAAAGCAGAGACATTACTTTGCCAACAAAGGTCCGTCTAGTCAAGGCTATGGTTTTTCCAGTGGTCATGTATGGATGTGAGAGTTGGACTATAAAGAAAGTTGAGCACTGAAGAATTGATGCTTTTGAACTGTGGTGTTGGAGAAGACTGTTGAGAGTCCCTTGGACTGCAAGGAGATCCAACCAGTCCATCCTAAAGGAGATCAGCCCTGGGTGTTCATTGGAAGGACTGATGTTGAAGCTGAAGCTCCAATACTTTGGCCGCCTCATGAGAAGAGTTGACTCATTGAAAAAGACCCTCATGCTGGGAAGGATTGAGGCAGGAGGAGAAGGGGACGACAGAGGATGAGATGGCTGGATGGCATCACCGACTTAATGGGCGTGGGTTTGGGTAGACTCCGGGAGTTGTGATGGACAGGGAGCCCTGGGGTGCTGCGATTCATGGGGTTGCAAGGAGTTGGACACGACTGAGCGACTGAACTGAACTGAACACCATGATTACACGATGCATTGTTAAAGCACAAAGTAATTTCATGTCTTTACAAATTACTAAGATTTAGATTCGCTTCCAACTGACCAAGACTGAAGATAAAAAAAAAAAAATTGGGAGCTCTTCAAATGACCACAAGGACACGAGATATGGGTTTCTTCCTTTCAGAAGATTTATGACGCGCATTCATCAAAAAGAAGTCACTGCATGTTTTGGAAGGAACAACGGGTGAAGGGCAGGATGTTCTGAAAGGAACACGCTTGCTTTTGTTAGAAAATGAAACCTTACATTCTTTGCAGGAATAATGAGATTCCTTTGGGAGAAATAATGAGATTATCTTTGGAAAGTTGCATTTTAAAACTTATGAAGATGATACAGGAAGAGTTTCAAAACACTTTAGGTAAAATGCCTCACAATGAAATTGTTTGAGAGGCTGACAGATGTGATGAATTTAGAGAGGTGACTGAAATGTGGATAACTTTAGAAGTAGTTTTAGGTTTACTTTGAGAAGTAATCATGCTAACTAGATTAATTAGGTCTTGGCTGTAGCCCTTGCATGTAAGACAGACTATCTTCTCTTCAGTGCACATTACTGGCACTTGATAGATATTGAAGTCATGGAACTATGATCCACAATTATATTATGATTATAATATAGTATGATTATATTGAGATAATCTAGTCTTTTCATAGGGTTTCACAGGGCTTCCCAGGAGGCTCAGTGGTAAAGAATCCACCTGCAGATGCAAGACACACAGGTTCAATCCCTGGGTCGGGAAGATCCCCTGGAGGAGGAAACGGCAACCCACTCCAGGATTCTTGACTGGAAAATTCCATGGACGGAGGAGCCTGGAGAGCTACAGTCTATGGGGTCATAAAGAGTCAGACACGCCTGAGCACGCACAAACAGTCTTTTCATAGAATGATAATGCAAAAAGTTTCTCAGAAAAACAAAAACTGACATACACAATCATAATCAAACCCTGCTGGTTTTGATTGAATCATATTAAAAATCATAGAACAAAATGCCACAACTCAACTAAACATCTACCCTGCGTTAGCTTTAGAGGAAGTGGATTAGAACATTTCCACGTGCATATTGAAAATTAGTATCTGGGGAAGCAAAAGCAAAGTTATATGGAGCTAATGCTGGGAGCAACCTAACCATTGAAAGCTATGATAGTTCATCATTACTGTCAAGCAATTGCGACTCTGCATAGATGTCGGTGGTCTTACCAGGTCTCAAAAGTAACAGGGTTCTAAATAGAGGGTAGGCTTTCATTTTTAACTCTTGTTTTTCAGATCATAGTATAGTCAAGATTTTCATAAAACTCTTCTTTAAAATACAATGTACTTGGCAGGGTTTGGCAAACACTGAACAAAGATCCTAGAAGTAAGAGGGAGGGGGTGCACGTGCCCTCTGGGTGGCTGGGCAAGGTGGCGCAAGACCCGGGGGACGGGGCTGTGCCTAGGCTCTGGTCTGCACCAGTGGGGGTGCGGGGGGCCATGGGGACGGGGCTGCGCCTGGGCTCCTGTCTGCACCAGCGGGGGCGCAGGGGGCCACGGCGGGGGGGGGCTCCACCAGCACGTCTCCACACTATCTACATTCCTGTAAGATGGCAAGATTTTTCTTTGAAAAATGGCCACCAGGTAAGTCAGTTGAGTGGGGAAGACCACATGAAAGATGAAAAGGCAAGGTTAATATGTAATGTTAAGATAAAAAAGAACAAATGTGCGGTTCTGATGGAAACTGTATTTGGGAATGTGCCCAGAGAGGGTGCCAGCATCACCATCGGGGGGACACTGAGCATCCTTGGGGAGGGAGTCAGGGGGCACCATCCCCGGTCCACGAGGGTGCAGGGGCCACGAGCCATGAGGTCCTACAGCTTGATAAAATCTTAAGGATAAAGTAACTTCCTTCAAGGGAGGAAAATATTTAAAATATTTTCCAAATTTAACCTAATGCTCCCCCAGGTACCATGCATTCATTACTAATGTGTTCATCTTACTGCCTTTTTTTTTTTTTTTGGCGAGAAGGATTTTAAAAAATCTGATAAACAGTTAAGCAGCTTTGCTTTTGGCACTCCCCTCAGCTGAGATACGAGTTAAGAGATTCCAGCATACTATCTCGGGAAAACAGTGAAAGTCAGCCCGCAGATCCGTCTCATAATGTTTATTTTTAAATCATCTGCTTCTTTGAACTGACTGGGTTGTAGGCCAGTGCTTCTCAAATGCCAGTTCACAGATGGAAACACGCGCGCTCACACGCACGTCAAGCTTTATACTATGGTACGCTCGTCCTGGTGGCCCCTCCCGCCTCTGACGAGGAGGTCGGGCCAGGGGGACCCTCTCTCTGGGGGTCGCCCTGCCCCT
Organism: Giraffa tippelskirchi; assembly: GCF_054371585.1. Lineage (NCBI taxonomy): Eukaryota > Metazoa > Chordata > Mammalia > Artiodactyla > Giraffidae > Giraffa > Giraffa tippelskirchi. The sequence continues at coordinate 1,233,149 of NC_137277.1, read as the reverse complement.
CCCGTATGGATGGTGGTGGTCATGGTGTGCAACGGCAGTCACAGCTGATTTCTGCTCCCTGCCTCCTGCACGTCCCTGCTGCTACTGTTACTGCTGCTAAGTCGCTTCAGTCGTGTCCGACTCTGTGCGACCCCATAGATGGCAGCCCTCCAGGCTCCGCCGTCCCTGGGATTCTCCAGGCAAGAACACTAGAGTGGGTTGCCATTTCCTTCTCCAATGCATGAAAGTGAAAAGTGAAAGTGAAGTCGCTCAGTCGTGTCTGACTCTTCGCGACCCCACGGACTGCAGCCTACCAGGCTCTTCTGTCCATGGGATTTTCCAGGCAAGAGTACTGGAGTGGGCTGCCATTGCACGTCCCTAACTCGGGGAAATGGTCAGCGCCGCACCGCCTCTCCAGATTTTGGAGGGAGGCTCCATCAATTCCTGAGCGCCCAAAATAAAGTTAAAAGAACCGATTTCTTGCTCCTTCCATTCTTCTCCATCCTCCGCCCCCACCTCTCCTGTCTCTCGAGCTCCGGTGAGAACTCACGGCGTGAAGGCCTTCGCCGGGTCCCAGGCCCTCCCTGCGCTGAGCGGTTCTGAGGTCACCGCTGCTCCTAGCTTCACGGGTGAGCACAGGGAACTCTGGAGGCGGCAGGACGTGGGCCCGCGTCACCCAAGTGGTGGGGCAGGTATTCAGAGGGCTCAGGTGTGCTTCCACACCACTCAGGTTCCTTCTGTTTCACCGAGGACTAGTCAGCCTCCTTCACACCTCCCCTGAGATAAACCGAAACACCCTGCTCATCCTGTCCTTTCCATCAGCGGTCTCCTTCTCACTCTCAGCTGCCTCCCGCCTCCTCGTTCAGCATAAAGCACCATAAGCAGGATGTGAGGGGATGCCAGCTGGGGTGTTTTCATGTTCTAGTTTAGCTGGTGGAGTAATTAGATTTCTTTTGATTAGAAGACCCTTTCTCAGTGGATTAAAAAGAACATTTCCCTGTTCTCTTTCTTGAGAGAAGGGCAATCAAGAATTGCCTTCAGCTTCCAGATAAACACATCAGTCTTCACTTAGACAAAGACTTCTTGCTTTCCCGATGGGATGCTGCTGCTGCTGCTAAGTCGCGTCAGTTGTGTTCGACTCTGTGCAACCCCATAGACGGCAGCCCAGCGGGCTCCTCCGTCCCTGGGATTCTGCAGGCAAAAATACTGGAGTGGGTTGCCATTTCCTTCTCCAATGCATGAAAGTGAAAAGTGAAAGTGAAGTCACTCAGTCGTGTCCGACTCTTAGCGACCCCATGGACTGCAGCTGACCAGGCTCCTCCATCCATGGGATTTTCCAGGCAAGAGTACTGGAGTGGGTCGCCAGAGCCTTTTCCCGCGATGGGATGGGGACTAGATAATACATGCACATTTTAGCAATAACTGTAGAACTTAAGAAATTTCATAGTTATTCAGCAGAGTTTTGCCATATTAAAAACGTGAGGGTTGGGTCAGATGGGTGGTGTCAGGTTAAGAGCTTCCGTTCCAGCTGGAAGACAGGCTGGCTCCTGGCTTAGTCATGTGCTAACCTGTGTGACGTCACCTTTCCGAGTCTCAGTTTTCTCAAATGAAAAATGGGGCCAGTAATAGTTTCTAACCCGAGTTCCCGAGAACGAGGACTGAATGAGTCATTGTGATTGCCGCCTCTGTCGTTTAGTTGCTCAGTCTTGTCAGACTCTTAGCAACCCCCTGGACTCTAGCCCGCCAGGCTCCTCTGTCCATGGGATTTCCCAGGCAAGAATACTGGAGTGGGTTGCCATTTCCTCCTCCAGTCAATATGATCAGGGACCCATAAATTTCTTAATTTTATTGTCGCTTTGCTGTGGTGTTACCAGTAACACCACTGTTCGGTGACCTGTAAAAAGGCACAAACATTTCAGCTGACTGCCGCATCTCACTGTACTCATGGCGAAAATACTAAGAAAAGCTGATTTAAAAAATCATTAGATATGATGTCTACAAAATGAAATGGCTTAATCTCGCCATCGGTAAGATGAAAATCAGCATTTGTTTATTCCAGAATGACTCACATAGCCAAGGAATGCTTGGAATCCCCTGGGTGATACCAAAGGAGATCTTTATAACAACTTGTGCAGAAAACCTTCTACTAAAACTACTGCAGTAACAACACACAGCAAGACGCAATCGCTGGGGCTCGGGCCTGTAAATTTTCTTTCCCCCAAAAGGAGTCAATAGTTGAGCTGCTAATTTAACTCGGTATACTTGCCATTTTGAATCTTGTTGTTAAACAGCTTTTTGCTGCTGCTGTTCAGCTACTCAGCTGTGTCTGACTCTGCAACCCCATGGACTGCAGCACAAAAGGCCTCCTGGTCCCTCACCATATCTTGGAGTTTGTCCAAATTCATGTCCACTGAGGGGCTTCCCTGGTGGCTCAGACACTAAAGAATCCGCCTGCAATGAGGGAGGCCTGGGTTCCATCCTTGGGTTGGGAAGATCCCCTGGAGGAGGGCATGGCAACCCACCCCAGTATTCTTGCCTCGAGAATCCAATGGACAGAGGGGGCCTGGTGGCTGCAGTCCACGGGGCCACAAAGAGTCGGACACGACTGAGCAACTAAGCACAGCAAGTGTGCATCGAGTCGGTGACGCCGTCCAGCCCTCTCGTCCTCTGACGCCCCCTTCTCCTCCCGCCCTCAACCTTTCCCAGCATCAGGGTCTTTTCCAATGAGTCAGCTCTTCGCATCAGAAGACCAAAATATTGGAGCTTCAGCATCAGTCCTTCCAATGAATGTTCAGGACTGGTTTCCTTTAGGATCGACCGGTTTGATCTCCTTGCTGTCCAAGGGACTCTCAAGAGTCTTCTCTGGCACCACAGTTCAAACAGCATTTAGGTGAAGAAAGATGGAACACTGCAGAAGAGCTCAGATGGTATCACAAATGTTTCTATCACAAGTGTAGGTGTGTTATCTCCTGCCCCTGTGAGATGTGGCTCAGCCTGGGCTTGTCCACGTGCACAGGCTGGTTTCACAGCATCCGAGCGCACGTGACTTGGCTGTATGCATTGGTTCAAATGGTCTGATTTGCCTGATTTTTAAAAATTGAGACTGCAATATTAAAAACCTATTTTATTTACCCGTATACTTATCAAAATATGATACTCATCTATAAAAAGACTGGAAAGAGGTGCGCTGGGCTGTAAAGTGCAAACCCCTTTATGCTGAGGCTTCTTTCCTGTTTTCGTTGGTTTGGCTCTGGTTTGTTTAACGTTCTTACCTGAGAAGACTTGGCAAGCTTCTGGGTGTATTCCTTCTCAATCTGCTTCAGCCTGCTGTTGGCCTGAAAAACACACGGACAGGAACACACACACACATACAGTGACCTGTCAGCTTGGTATCTCTGCACACGCCCATCACCAGGCGCTGGGCCGGCCGCCAGCCGCAACGCCCTTCTGGGGCAGCCAGAAAACCACAGGCCTTGCCTTTGATCTAACGCCAACTATTCATCACTTAAAAAGCAAAAGAGAAAAAAAAGATCTCTCCTGCCAATTATTAGGCAAACACAGACTTCTGTGGAAAGAGAAAGGGAGAACGAGAGACAGAAATAGACCCAGCAGAAGTGTGCCGGCTCAGAGGGGCAGGGGAGGAGACAGGAACGAGCAGGAAGAGGGAACCAGGGGAGGGGGTGGGGCGGAGGAGGGGGAGGTAAATTTAAAGCCCTTTCCCTTAGTTTAGAGATAAAAGAACGGAGGCAGAGGGGAAACTCAGAGGTGCCGCGCTGAGATCTGAGCCCCTGCCCTGCGCTCCTTTCCTGGAGTGACGAGCACATCTAGAGCGCCCCGTGTTTGTGCCCGGGAAGTGGGGTGGCCTTCCCAGAACCAGCCCACGCCCCGAGAGCTGCGTTCTCTCCTCTGCACTCAAGCTCCGGGCCGGCGTGTGAGCTGCGTTGCTGTCTCTGGGAGCCTCGCGTCTCCATTTTATCCTCCGTGACGGGGACGCCACAGTGAAGACGCCGGCCTCCCGTCCCACTCACTGCGCAGGCAGCGCGCCGGCCCTGTCGGTCTGGGCCTGCGGCCCTCATTCCAGAACAGGTTTTGGTCATGACTGTCCCATTTCCTCTCTTCCCCCGACCCTCCCTCCCTCTGTCTCCTCTCTCCGCCCGCCTGTCTTTGCAGCTCTGATGACTAGACCTCTCAGGTTTATCGTCTCTTTTTCTTATTGTTTCTATTTTCTATTACCTTGTCTTTTTGATATCAATATTTTGTACTGATTTCTCAAGTTTGGATTTTTAAAAAATTCTGCCATGCTATTTCTATTTCCAAGAGTTCTGCTGTTGTTCTCTGAACAGCACAATCACGCCCCCTTTGATAAGGGCCGAGGAAGCTGAGGTGCAGAGAGCTTCAGTAACCGCCCCAGCGGCGCACGCAGGGCACGAGGGCACGAGGGAGCTGGCACCCACCCCACAGGGGAGCGCCGGCCCAGGGCCTCTCAGGGTCCCACTGCTCCCGGGGGATTAATTCCATACACACCCAGACACTTCTGTGTGTCCATGCACACACGCACGTGCGCGCGCACACACACACATTTTCTTTCTACTCTCTAGAGCATCTGTATTTTTTCTTAGTTTCCTTTATTTCCTTGCTGAGCTAGCCAGTTTTGGTCTGTTTTTCACCATAGAAATTGCCTTGCATTTTGGGTGACCTTCGGTGTCCTTTCTTATTTAAAGCGCCGCCCTCTAGAACGGGCAGGCCTGGGGATGGGTGCGCGCCGGCTCCGGACTCGCCCACGCCACCATCTGACCGCCCAGCGCTGCGCCCTCGGGTTCACCGCCTGGAGGCGCACACCTGGTGACCAAGGTTTTCAAACGGCGCCTAGATGTTCAGGACACTGATTCTTGTACAATTGCGTTTTAATTTTAACCCTGAGCTGTACCGGGGTCTCCTCTCTCATTCCATCTCTCCAGGGAGCAAACCATCTCCAAGTAAAGGTGTTTGGAGTGAGGCTCAGACGGTAAAGAATCCGCCTGCAATGCAGGAGACACAGGTTCGATCCCTGGGTCGGGAAGATCCCCTGGAGGAGGGCATGGCCACCCACTCCAATATTCTGGCCTGGAGAATCCCAACCCAGAGGAGCCTGGCGGGCCACAGTCAGTGGGGTCGCACAGAGTCAGACACGCTGAGACACACACACACACACATCTTTGGGGGGGCCACAGGCTTGTGGGCAGAGCTCTGGGGCCTGGATCAGCCTGTAAGAGGCCCGCCCTGCCGGGGCCCGTGCGCAGCCGCAGTGAGACGGCGCACGTGCGTGCGTGCGTGTGTGTGTGTGTGTGTGTGTGTGTGTGGAGGGGCTCCCGCCGGCGCCCACGGCGGGCTCCCGCCCCCCCAGCCACTGGGGGCGTTTCTGCTCCTGACAAGGCGCCCATGGGGTCTGTTACAGGACCTGAGCTAACTGCACAGCCCTGCGTTTCATGACAAGCTCCCCAGCGCCCCCCGAGGCCCTCCCACCTGGAGCCCCCAGAGGGCCGGACGTGACTGCGGCTGCTCTCCCAGGGACTCAGAGTCCCGACGGCTCCGTGATGGATAAACCACTCTCGACAAAACCGAGGCCGCGAGAAACTCACGAGGTGCATCTGTCTCGGCCAGTACTTTTTAATTTAAAGATGCTTTCGTCAATACTCCAGAGTGTCAAGGTGGGCGTGAGGGGGACCGGTGGTCCAGACGCCAGCCGAGTGGGCCCAGTGCCCCGGGGAGCCCAGGACATGGGACAGACGGGAGCCCGGGCCGAGGGTCCAGACTCTGCTACCAAACAGCGGAGAGATGGGCTGGAGGTCGGAGGGGAGGTGCAGGGAGAAAGGGCTGCTGCTGGTTTGCTTTTTGTAGGGGGACAGCACAGCTGTGTGTAGGAAGACGGGGAGACCTGACTGAGGAGGGCGCGGACCCGGGGGGCTAAGCTTTAGCGGAGCCGTGTCCTCGAGTCAAGGACAGGGTGGGGGTGCAGGGAATACTGCATCCCCGGGTCGGGGTGCAGAAGGAGAGGTTCCCGGGGACCTCTGCAGGGACAGCAGAGGACGCTTCTGGGAGATTCCAGGTGTGCCGGCAGGTGTCAACAGTCACCCAGGAAGCCAGGCAGAGAAGAGGCAGAGGGGTCAGTTTGAGCCCCAGGAATCCAGGAAGCATTCCGGCCACTTGAAATCAACAATGTTGGCTTTAAAGTGAGGCCAGCTGGTGAGACATGAACACCTCCAGGCCTTGCTAGAGCCACAGGGAGCAGAATCAATACTCTGGGGAATAATAAGACTAACTGAAGAAATAAAATGAACGTATCACCCTGCAAGACCTTTACTGTTGGAGCCTAAATCACAGCTGCCTGGATTTCTGAACTCCTCTTAAGTAAGTCTAAAAAGCTCTAGTTTAGCACTGTTGAAATTCTACAGCTCAGTTACGATGCAAACTGCCTCTAAAACACTTCTGAATAATTTTATTCTCAGGATGTACTGACTGTCCATTTTATTTCCATACATAAAATTAGGTTAGGGTTAGTTATTTTAATCTAAATCTTATTTTTACAGCTATGCTTACTATTTAGAAACACAATTTTCCAACAATCATCTGTAGCATGACCTGAACAGACTCAGAATAACAGATGAGAGGAAGATCTTGAAACGAGAAAGTGGTTTTGCTCTCGCCGCCGTCCTTCGACTTCCCATCCCCCGTGGCCTGGCCTCCCGCCCCCGGCGCGCGGGTCCCTCTGCTGCTCCCTGGCAGCTTCCTCAGCTCACTCTTCTCTGCTGGAGTCCAGCGTGGTCGTCCACGTTCCCTGTGATTCCCATCAAACTCTTGGGTTTTAAACTCTCCTGGAAAGGAGCACCAGATAACTTTCACAAAAGTGTTGATGGTTAATCATTTTAATTGCTACCTTTTTCCTGCAGGGTATTTTGTCTTAATTCCAAAAGAGTCCTTCATTCCTCACCCCCACCCCCCCTTTTTTTTTTCTCATTTCCTATCATTAGTGGTGAAAGTCCAGGCATTCATGATTTCTAAGAACATGACCTGAGGAGATGAAAATTAGGAGACTCGTCTGGAATACTCATGTTCAAGGCAAGCCCAGATTCTATAGAGAGAAGTTTTTTTAAAAGTATAATAGCATACATCTTTGAATAATGTATTTGTTTTTAGGATTAAAGAGAAAGATGCTTCCCAGAATCTTGAAATGCAGCATAAAGCTCAGTTTACTGTGCAGTGTCTTCTACTCATAAGCTTTGCAGGATCACCTGATGCTTCGTCAAACACTGTGAGTGCGGTATGGCCACTGGTGCCAGATGTTAATATGTAACTCTGTACTTCTCTGCCAACAGAAATATTCAGAGAATTCATAACAAATACTTGTATTTAATATATTTACAGAACTTTCCAACTTGAAAAATCTCTGTCTTTTACCTCAAAATAAAGGTATAAGCTTGGAAGCATAAATAAAATACACACTTTACATTTGGCCGGAATAGAGTGCCTGGCACTGTACATAACCTGCTGTGTAAACAGCCAGGAAACTGGACAAGATGCAGGAAGCACTGCTTTCAGAGGTGATGTGGGAGCAAGAAGCGCAGGACTGGGCCCCTGGGAAGGGTGGGAAACTAGTGAGATAAGCCCAGCACTCGCCCGGCCTTCGTCCAGGAGGCAGACACTGGATCTGAACAATCAAAGATAACCAGACAGAAGAAGGAGCAGGAATATGTGTGCAGGAGAGAAGTCAGGCAACAGACTTAGACCCAGAAGTGACAGAGATGGAGGAATTAGTAGACAAAGATTTAAAAATACGAATTAAAAACAGACCCAAGTATTTAAACAAAAACTTGAACACAGTGAAGAGAGAAACAGAACTAAGAAAGGACTGAACAGCCTAGAGCACAGTAACACATTATCTGAAAGGAAAGTTTCCCTGGTGGGATCACAGATTTGGCACTCTAGAAGGTCAGTGAGCATGAAGAAAAGGCATTTTAAAAATCCAAGTGACAGTCAGAGAGACAAAGACTGAACTTAATGACCCTCTGAGACTATGTCACAGCAACTAACATATGTGAAATTGTTCACCAGGAGGAGAAAGTTTGGGAAAATATTTAAAGACATAATTGTGGAAAAATTTCCAGTGTGAAGAAAACTATAAACCCACAAGTTCAAGAAGATCAATGAACCACAACAATAAAGAAAGACAATGAAAATCAAATCAGATATATCATAATCAAATCGCAAGAACTGAAATAAAGGTAAAATCTTAAAAACATCCAGAAAAAGGATACATTAAAAAGATAAGAGTAAGGATTTTTCATCTGAAACTATACTAGTCAAAAGATAACATAATGAATCTTTAAAGTGCTGAAAGCAAAAAATTTGTCAATCTAGAACTGCATATTTAGTGAAAGTATCCTTCGAAACTGAAGATGAAATGCAGATAGCTGAAGATCTTGGAACTTGGTCACATCTTTGACAGACGGCAGAGGAACTGCTTCCCTGGTGGCTCAACGGTAAAGAATCCACCTGCAACGCAGGAGACGCGGGTTTGATCCCTGGGTCAGGAGGATCCCCTGGAGGAGGACATGGCAACCCCCTCCAGTATTCTTGCCTGGAGAATCCCACGGACAGAGGAGCCTGGAGGACTATAGTTCATGGGGTTGCAAAGAGCTGGTCACGACTTACTGATTAAACAACAACAACAAATGTTTGCATGTACCAGGGTATTTCTGAAATCACTGTTTCCCCTATAATTTTTTTCCTAAAATTTCTAGCTCATCTTTATTAGGGAGTGGTTGATGATAAATTTTAACATAAGGTGATTTTTTTGTAAGCTTTTAAACTGAAAATATTTTTTTAACTTTAAACATTTTTATTTTATATTGGTCTATAGTTGATTTACAATGTCGTGTTAGTTTCAGGTATGTAGCAAAGGTATGTACATTATTAATATTTAGCTATATGTGCATATATCTACTTTTTTCAGATTCTTTTTCTATATAGGTTATTACAGAGTACTGAGTACAGTTCCCTATCTAGCAGCACAAGATAGCACAAGATGATTTTCTTTTTTAAATTGAAATTGAGTTGACATACAATATCTTGTTAGTTTCTGGTGTCCTGAAGAATGACCTGATATTTGCATACATTATGAAATGATCACCATGATGAGTCTAATAACCATCTGTGTCCATACGAAGTTCCTATGAATGAGATCAAGTCCTGCTGTTGCATCTAGAACATCTGAATCTTACTTTGAGTCCCAGTTAAGTTCTCAGTTTGAGACAATCATTACAAGAAAGGGTACTTTAATTAAAGACTCCTTCTTCCTTTCCATCACTATGTGCAAATTCTAACTTGAAAAAATGGCGAACTGGTCTAAACTGCAAAACATTAGCAAATGTCATATTTAGTGATTCTTCAATTTTGATTCACTTCTATAAAATTGATTTAAGTCATTTTATATTGTTGCTTTACCCGGAACCTTAACCTAGTAAGTAGGGGCCCCAAGTGTCTTGGTTTTTGTCAATGCCTATTTTTGGAAAGGAGCCATATTCTCTATTAAAGAAGGAAGGAACTAGACAGGTTTGGAAAGGGCTGTGATGTCATCACCAGCATCTCCACTGATCATCCTCAGTAACTACTGGTGGGTCCATTCTCAGAAAAAATGCCCATATTCCTGAATTTGGCCCCATTTCTGAATATGCCAAACGAATACTGGCTACATCCTCTACACAGATTTGGTAACTGTGGTCAATACTGTGGGCTAAAATGACTGGTCTTCAGGTCTGTGACAGATAACCTAAAGAATAACATGGGGCAGCTGGCTTTCTGCCCTCCCTGTAATTCAAGACACTCATTTTCTCACCATTGCAACACACATGCTTACGTGGCTAACACCCATAAATGACCATATAAGATTTACATGAGTTTTCTTCCCATTACTGAATAAGAATGCAAACTGTGAAACAAGCTTATGAAAATAGTTAAAGAATTAAGATCTAATCATATTTCAAAAGCTCACCCTCAGAGAAGCTCTCTGAAGCACAGGCCACAGAAACTGAGATGCATTTAATACTTGGGCAGAAATACAAACTTTGAGAGAATGAAGGAGGAAAAAAAACTTTATTTTGCTCCAGGGGAGAAGCAGCTATTCTCTGATGTGCAAAAAAGAATTTATCATCAAAGACCAAATGTAAACGGGGCCAATTAACTTTTTTAAGATTCTCTACCTTCTATAATATTTTTATGTCTTCGCTGTTATGCTTTATGCCAAAATCTAATGTTGCATGATTTGACAAATGTTAAAGAAAATGACTACTGTATTTAACAAATGTCAGCACACATAATATGCATTTTAATATACTGACTGGATCTATATGTGAGTGGCACAGTCATTGGCCTGGCATTTCAGGAAGCAGGGAGAAGATCTATTTCAAATATGTGACTTCTGACATCAAAACATGTTAAAACGATTCTAATTGAATTATTGGTCAAGCAATCAATTATTTCAAATAAGCTTTGAATCTAGGAGTTAGATGTGCTGACTTGGCATACTCATAGATCCCATTAATGTTTTACTTATTTTAGAAAATTTTCTACTTTTTGCCTCACTTGTATAAGAAAAAAAATGTAATGAATATTAGTGGGAAATTTATAAAATAATGTATTTGCAGGGGGTTGCTACATTAGGTTTGCAGAAAGTTCAACATAAAGCAGTAATCTCAACACTTAACAAATGCTCTGGTCCCTTTCACAGATAATTCGGAAGTTCAGAAAGGTGCTGAGAGGGCAGCCTTGAGATTTAGTCATTAGATCTTCATTACTAAAAATGGCTTAGAGCTTGTACTGTAGTTTTATGTCATTTTCCAGGGTTGCCTGTACTGAGAGATTTACCACACCAATTCACTGAAAAATAACATCTGAAACGTTTGGCAACAAGGAGTATGGTGCCAAGGCTCCCGTTTGGTCTGCACACAGAGGTCTTCTTCACCAGCTCCAGCTGCTCTGACTGACGAGTCCCACCGCTGCCAAACGGTGCGCCAAACGGTGTGCGGTGGAGCATGCTAGGTGACAGCACCAGCTTTGATGTTAAACCAACGTGGGTGGTGTGAGCACGGGCAAATTATCTGCCTTCCCTGGCCATGATTTTATAACGCGCCTATGAAGTGGACCACAGAGATTAAACCGGACTGAGGTTTAGCCATGCGGGTGTGGTGGACGTTCAGGACAGCGAGTGAGAAGGGGGCGGGGAGTCGGCCCCGCGAGGAGGACCAAGCCCAGCTCTTCATGGAGGAGCAGGACGACCGCAGGGGAAGGAGAGTGAGCAGGAGGAGCAGCGGCAGACGGAGGACTCGGGGTGAGCTGGCGGCGCGGGGCTGAGGCTGAGGCCGGCTGCGTGCTCCGGTGGATGAGGTGGACACGAGACGGAGCTGAGCGGCCGCGGAGCTTACAGAACGGCAGTGCCAGGCGTTGGAAGAGCAGCTGCCCAAATCAGGCCTTTGTGGGCGACTCTCCTAGTGCGTGCCTGAGTGCGCTCAGTCGTGTCCGACTCTGTGAGACCCCATGCACTGCAGCCTGCCGGGCTTCTTTGTCCAAGCATACTGGAGTGGGTTGCCATGCCCTCCTCCAGGGGATCTGCCCAGACCAAGGATTGAACCTATGTCTCCTGCATTACCACTGAGCCAACTCTCCTCACTCTTCCTCATCCTTCCACTTCAAGTCCATAAAAATAACTACTTGCCTCTGATTCTTTACTAAGGAAGCAATTTTCTTTCTGAATTGTCCCCCAGTCTGGGGGGACAGAATCAGTGGTTGCCAGTGGCTTCGGGGGCAGGACATGACCACAAGCGGGTGTGGGGTTTCTTTCTGAGGTGATGGCACTCTGGTCAAAAGCACTCTGCGGCTTTTGACATTGCTAATGACTTTTATTTATCAATGTTTATAATAATGGACACATACAGGGCACGGTATTTTGTGTGTTTATGAAACACGATAAAGAACCCTCCTGAAATGACCACACAACTTAACATCTCACACTGCAGATGCCGGCACGTTCTGGCCCACTGCATCTCCTCCTGAGAATCCGCAACTCTTGGATGTTACTTACTACCTGACTTAGAAAATATTACCTGTGTAAGTACCTCTAACTTATCACAGCTTTACTGTTTTTTTTTTATCTTTATACGAACAACCATGTTCTACGCAATTTCCCGAAACACAGTTTCTCACACAACATTGTTCCTAAGATTCATTCTCGATGTTTCATTTGCAGCTGTGTTTCCTTCATTTTCATGGCTTTAGTCCATTCTAATTCATCTGTTAAGGGGCACTTGAACTTTTCCAGTCTCCTCCTCCATGAGCTGTGCTGGTGTGGACAGTCCAGTACATGTCTTCTGGTGGACAGTCCAGTACACGTCTTCTGGTGTGTATTTATGAATTTCTAGGGCACATGCTAATGAGCTGAACTGACAGTTCATAAATCAAATGTTCATCTCTACAGGATAATGCCACCAACATTCTGTATTCTCACCACAGTGTATGCACTATTTTTGTTCCATACTTTCAACCACACTTGGCGCTGTCAATTTCCCATTTTTAATAATAGCTTTCAGCTCAGTTCACTTGCTCAGTTGTGTCCAACTCGTTGCGACCCCATGGACTGCAGCACGCCAGGCCTCCCTGTCCATCACCAACTCCCGGAGTTTACCCAAACTCATGTCCACTGAGTCGGTGATGCCATCCAACCATCTCATCCTCTGTCGTCCCCTTCTTCTCCTGCCTTCAATCTTTCCCAGCATCAGGGTCTTTGCCAATGAGTCAGCTGTTCGCATCCGGTGGCCGAAGTATTGGAGTTTCAGCTTCAACAGCTTTAGTAAGATATAATTAATTCACATTTCATGAAGTTCACACTTTAATCTGCACAAGTCACTGTTTCTTAGTGTATTCATACAGCTGTATCTCGATCACCACCGCTAAATTCCAGGACATTTCCATCACCTCAGAAAGAAACCCCACACCCACTTGTGGTCATGTCCTCCCCCCGAAGCCACTGGCAACCACTGATTTCTTTCTGTCTCTATGGATTTTCCCATCCAGGACATGGCGTGTAAGTGGAGTCACACCACAGAGGCCTGTTGTGTCTGGTCTGTTTCTCTTAGCATGCTTTTGTTGTGGTGTGCGTCAGTCAAAGAGTATTCCATGTGTGGACGCACCACACTTGTTTACCTCCTTGCCAGCTGATGAATGTTGGAGATTTTCAGTGTTATTGGCATACAGTTGCTCATTAAGTCTCAACATCTTTCAGTCTTTTCTGGATCTCCAGCCCTTGTCCTCAATTCCTTTCTTGTGTATGTGTCCCTTCTCCTTATTTTTCCAATTAGTCTTCCAGAAAGTCTGCGTTTTCTAGTCTTCCAAAAGGATCAAATTTTGATTTTACTGCACTACAACAAACTCTGGAAAATTCTTAAAGAGATGCAAATACCAGACCCCTGATCTGCCTCTTGAGAAACGCAGGTCAGGAAGCAACAGTTAGAACTGGACATGGAACAACAGACTCATTCCAAATAGGGAAAGGAGTACATCAAGGCTGTATATTGTCACCCTGCTTATTTAACTTATATGCAGAGTACATCATGAGAAACGCTGGGCTGGAAGAAGCAGAAGCTGGAATCAAGATTGCCGGGAGAAATATCAATAACCTCAGATATGCAGATGACACCACCCTTATGGCAGAAAGTGAAGAGGAACTAAAGAGCCTCTTGATGGAAGTGAAAGAGGAGAGTGAAAAAGTTGGCTTAAAGCTCAACATTCAGAAAACTAAGATCATGGCATCCGGTCCCATCACTTCATGGGAAATAGATGGGGAAACAGTGGAAACAGTGACAGACTTTATTTTTTTGGGCTCCAAAATCACTGCAGATGGTGACTGCAGCCATTAAAAGATGCTTGCTACTTGGAAGAAAAGTTATGACCAACCTAGACAGCATATTAAAAAGCAGAGACATTACTTTGCCAACAAAGGTCCGTCTAGTCAAAACTATGGTTTTTCCAGTAGTCATGTATGGATGTGAGAGTTGGACGGTGAAGAAAGCTGAGTGCCGAAGAATTGATGCTTTTGAACTGTGTTGTTGACTGTGGAGAAGACTCTTGACAGTCCCTTGGACTGAAAGGAGATCCAACCAGTCCATCCTAAAGGAAATCAGTCCTAAATATTCATTGGAAGGACTGATGCTGAAGCTGAAACTCCAATACTTAGGCTACCTGATGCGAAGAACTCTCTCATTTGAAAAGACCCTAACCCTAACCCTAACCCTAATTAAAATTAAAAGCTTTTGCACAACAAAGGAAACTATAAGCAAGGTGAAAAGACAGCCTTCAGAATGGGAGAAAATAATAGCAAACGAAGCAACAGACAATTAATCTCAAAAATATACAAGCAACTTCTGCAGCTGAATTCCAGAAAAATAAATGACCCAATCAAAAAATGGGCCAAAGAACTAAACAGACATTTCTCCAAAGAAGACATACAGATGGCTAACAAACACATGAAAAGATGCTCAACATCACTCATTATTAGAGAAATGCAAATCAAAACCACAATGAGGTACCATTTCACACCAGTCAGAATGGCTGCTATCCAAAAGTCTACAAGCAATAAATGCTGGAGAGGGTGTGGAGAAAAGGGAACCCTCTTACACTGTTGGTGGGAATGCAAACTAGTACAGCCACTATGGAGAACAGTGTGGAGATTCCTTAAAAAACTGGGAATAGAACTGCCATATGACCCAGCAATCCCACTGCTGGGCATATACACTGAGGAAACCAGAATTGAAAGAGACGCGTGTACCCCAATGTTCATCGCAGCACTGTTTACAATAGCCAGGACATGGAAGCAACCTAGATGTCCATCAGCAGACGAATGGATAAGGAAGCTGTGGTACATATACACAATGGAATATTACTCAGCCATTAAAAAAATACATTTGAATCGGTTCTACTGAGATGGATGAAACTGGAGCCCATTATACAGAGTGAAGTAAGCCAGAAAGAAAAACAACAATACAGTATACTAATGCATATATATGGAATTTGAAAGATGGTAACGATAACCCTATATGCGAGACAGAATAAGAGACACAGATGCATAGAACAATTTTATGGACTCTGAGGGAGAAGGTTGAGGGTGGGACGTTCTGGGAGAATAGCATTGAAACATGTATATTATCATATGTGAAACAGAACACCATTCCATGTTCGATGCATGAGACAAGGGCTCAGGGCCGGGGCAATGGGATGACCCAGAGGGATGGGATGGGGAGGGAGGTGGGTGGGGGGTCCAGGAAGGGGAACACATGTAAACCCATGGCTGATTCATGTCAAGGTATGGCAAAAACTATTACAATATTGTAAAGTAATTAGCCCCCAACTAAAATAAATAAATTTATTAAAAAAAAAGAAAAAAAAAAGAAAAAAGAAAACCTTACATTCAAAAAAATGATACACATATTTACAAAAAAAAAAGAAAAGACCCTGATGCTGGGAAAGATTGAAGGCAGGATGAGAAGGGGACTACAGAGGATGAGATGGTTGGATGGCATCACAGACTCAATGGACATGAGTTTGAGCAAACTCCAGGAGTTGGTGATGGACAAGGAGGCCTGGCATGCTGCAGTTCATGGGGTCACAAACAGTCGGACACGACTGAGCGACTGAACTGAACTGAATTTACTCACTTTTTACTAAACTTTCTGCCTCCCTTGGCATTCGTGACACTATCTCCTTTTGATTCTTCAGGCGCCTCTCTGGTAACTGCTTATTGGTCTCTGCTGACTTTAAATGAGAACTGCCCCATGCCAACTGCTCTTCCCTAGCTAAGCCCTCTTTTTAAAAGTCCACTCTTAGAGCTTTAAGCCCCCTTTTTGTTGGGGTGAGTTCCTACTCTCTCTTCCTACTGCTCTGTCCCTTGCACCCACATCCAAACAGTCCAGCGCAGGGTAGCCCCCTCTCTGAGCTGTCTCATGGGCACGAGTCCAGCGTCCCAGCTAACCTTGGTCATATCACCTTCCCGAGTCTGCTCGTTCTCAGCTTGTTAACCGCACCATCACTGAGTCCCCCAGATCAGAAACACAGGAGCTTCCCAGAATCCTCTTCTCTCACGCTTGACCGTCTCACCGATTTTCACTTCCAGGTCTTCCCTTTTCCTCCCCTGGACTTTACACCAGCCTTTTCACCATCTCGCCTGCTCTTTCTGCCTTGTTCTGTCTGGCTGCACGCACCTCCTGTTGTTCTACATGAACCGCAGGGATGATCCCAGCGCCCAGCCTCTCTGCAGGCTTAGCCTCTCCAGTCTCCGCTCCTGTGACTCCTTGCGCAGAAGTTGTGGTCAACATACGACTCAGGCCATTCTCTGAAACCTGTATTTGCTTTGGGCTTTTCACAGGGATGGTCTAAACAGTGGCTCCAATCTGGGCACATCGGGCTTATGAAGCATCACGACGCTATCAGAGGACACAGGAAAAAGCCTGAGAAGTTCTCGGGGCCCAGAGATAGAATCTATAGAACGACAGAATGCTTCCCGTGGAAGCCCCCCCCGCCCCCTGTTACAGAGGATGAGTTCTTCAAACTGTTCAGTTTTCCCCCATGAGGCGCCCATCTTAGTCTGACCCCCGCCTTGGGGAATCACCTGAAGCCCTCGCTCACCAACTGGCCTTTTATTTCCTTCCAGACCAAAATCAGCATCACAGGCTGTCATATCTATATTCCACCCACACGTTACTCTGACCCTGTTTGGAATGGGGAGGTCTGAATCCTCGCATCAGTTTTGGGGTGTGATCTGTCTACATCTAATGTCAGACTGATTTATTATTGTACTAGTGTAAATCTAGATTTCACTAGAGAAAAAGACATCAATGAAAGGGTAATAAGAGGAAACACAATAAGAAACCAAAATCGTGACAAATGATTTTGCGAAGCTTAAATGTCTGTGAATAATCTACAGCATTGAGAAGTACTTCCCCAAACAGCATTACAAGGAAGGAACAGATTAGGAGAAATGATATCAGTGTGAAAGAAAAAGATATTATTTGAGGTCAGAACCACCAGGAGCTTAGGACTTAGGAATTTGCATTAAAAGCTCTCCTGTTGCTTGTGATAATCAGCCCATCTGGGAACCACTGTTCTAGCCAACTGAGGATGTGACTGACGGCTCTTTCTTAAATAAAAGCACTAGAACCATAATTTATATAAACATACAGTTTCTGCTCACCATGCTCCATCTCGTTTCTACTGTGGTTTTTTTTTTTGGTAAAAAGAACCCAATAAGTTGAGATTGCTTGTTTCAAATGAATGAATAGCATCAACTTTGATAACCCTGAAAGGGTTTCTATAGTAACACAGAACAAAGGTAATAACCACCAAGGTCTAAATAATCAATGTTGCTTAGCGATCTTAAGCTGGCTTACTTTTAATGATTTTAAATGCAGTAAAAAGCAAAACGGTCAGTTCCAAGGAGTCAGGCAATATTACTACTAGAGTATATAACTAATTATGTGCTATGCAGGTCAGGAAGCAACAGTTAGAACTGGACATGGAACAACAGACTGGTTCCAAATAGGAAAAGGAATACGTCAAGGCTGTATATTGTCACCCTGCTTATTTAACGTATATGCAGAGTACATCATGAGAAACGCTGGGCTGAAAGAAGCAGAAGCTGGAATCAAGATTGCCGGGAGAAATATCAATAACCTCAGATATGCAGATGACACCATCTTTATGGCAAAAAGTGAAAAAGAACTAAAGAGCCTCTTGATGGAAGTGAAAGAGGAGACTGAAAAAGTTGGCTTAAAGCTCAACATTCAGAAAACTAAGATCATGGCATCCGGTCCCATCACTTCATGGCAGATAGATGGGGAAACAGTGGAAACAGTGGCTGACTTTATTTTTCTGGGCTCCAAAGTTACTGCAGATGGTGACTGCAGCCATGAAATTAAAAGACAGTTACTCCTTGGAAGGAAAGTTATGACCAACCTAGACAGCATATTAAAAAGCAGAGACATTACTTTGTCAACAAAGGTCCTATGTATAGTCAAGGCTACGGTTTTTCCAGTAGTCATGTATGGATGTGAGAGTTGGACTATAAAGAAAGCTGAGCACCAAAGAACTGATGCTTTTGAACTGTGGTGTTGGAGAAGACTCTTGAGAGTCCCTTGGACTGCAAAGAGATCCAACCAGTCCATCCTAAAGGAGATCAGTCCTGGGTGTTCATTGGAAGGACTGATGCTGAAGCTGAAACTCCAATACTTTGGCCACCTGATGGGAAGAGCTGACTCATTGGAAAAGACCCTGATCCTGGGAAGGATTGAGGGCAGGAGGAGAAGGGGACGACAGAGGATGAGATGGCTGGATGGCATCACTGACTCGATGGACATGGGCTTGGGTGAACTCCAGGAGTTGATGATGGACAGAGAGGCCTGGCGTGCTGCGATTCATGGGGTTGCAAAGAATCGGACACGACTGAGCGACTGAACTGAACTGAACCCCAAACAAATATAGACTGGAATATATGGTTTACTCGTGAAAGCAATTAAAATACATAAATATAATTTACACTGAGTCCACCACTCTGGCATGTAATTATCTATCTAATTCAAACCACGCAGCTAGGTGTTAGAATTTAACGTCCCTGAACTTAATACAAATATGGAAAGTCATTTTGGGATTTGATCCTCATTCATTTTCAACCAAATATCCACAAATTCATTTTAAATGCACACAAGAACTGCAACAGCTTCACCTAAATCAGTTTTCTACAAGTTAAACATCCCTCCTACACTCAGATGTGATTGTGGAACGACTTTGATCTTTATTCCCAAATTTATTGCTCCATGTAATCCATGACAAAATATAATGTGATTTACTGTATCTCTATATGACAGCCCAGCAGCTGACAGAACTTAATAATTTAGCATAAGAAACAAACCTTCTGGCACCAAAGCACACAGATCATAATGGGGGCTCTTTCGTATCAGTTTACAATGCAGCCTATACAAACCGATACTAAGAACTTCAAAACAATTCTCTTTTTTGTGTGTGCATTTAATGAAGGAGGTTTTTATGCCTTAAACGTGCTTTGTAGCTGCAAGCAGAAAACTCGGGAACATTTTGCTTTTGTTCTCATTAAAACAATGAGGGACCAGCCGCAGGCTAATGCCCTTCTCTCAAAGAAAAGGACTCAAGATTCTTCATTTAATTTGAAGCAAATGAAGAAACACAAACATGGGAATCTATAAACCAAATTCATATTTGGTTATTATATACAAAAAGGATAGATAATATAATTGGGCACTATATATAATGAAGACAGTTACAGAAAAAGAATAGATTAGATAATCAGGCACTATATACGGCAGTCAAAACCTGTCTTGAGAACTGAAGCTTCTCTGAAACTCTCTATGAACTCGGGTCTGCATTCAGGGCAGGAAATGTCAGACCAGATGGTCCTCGGGTCTCTTTAAACTCAGAATTTCCAGGATCCATTTGACTGCTTTTCAGAGGGTCATGGTGGCTTTGACGGTGGGGGCCGTGATGGGTCTGGGGGTCTCACGCTCCTGAATGAGGTGGCCAAGAGTGGGGGATGCTCCTAGATCATTTGCCCAGCCCCTGGAGATGATGAGTTGGTGTCTGAATACAGAGCCTGGCCGCGAGGTCTGGCCGGGCTTCCCAAGCAGGTATCTCCGGAGTCGCTCTAGTTTTCTAGCACCGGGGTTCTCGACAGAATACCCACCCTGCCCCTACCCCGGGGGTCTTCAGGTATTTGTTGACCTATGACCTAATCAAGGAGAAGCCACTTCCTGTCACCTCTCCGGGGTATTTGGTTATAAAAGACATGTTATATACGGTTTAGTCATTAAGTTGTTTCCGACTCTTTGTGACCCCATAGACTGTAGCCCACCAGGCTCCTCTCTCCATGGGATTCTGCAGGCAAGAATACTGGAGTGGACTGCCATTTCCTTCTCCAGGGGATCTTCCCCACCCAGGGACTGAACCTGGGTCTCCTGCATTGGCAGGCAGGTTCTTTGCCAGCTGAGCCACCAGGGAAACCCAAGTTATATCTTCATCACTTCAGTTCAGAACTTTGACAGCCCATGTCTTCTTACAGGTACTTGAATGAAAGATTCTTATCGAGGTGAGTTACCACTGGGACATCCGAGACACCATCCACGCCCTGCTGCTAACTGGCTGAACCTCCGTGGGTCACAGTCTGAGCCCCTGCTCCGCAAGCGCAGAAGTGCAATGTCGCCAGAGCCCCTGCGGTGGGGGGGTTATCTGATGCTCAGACAAAGCCACAGCAGAATCAGGTTCTAAAGCGTGTTTTCTGTTACCCTGTGTTCTATCCTTTCTTACGTCTCCTTCAGGTTCGCACATTCTACACCAGCATCTTGACGTGCTCAGCACCTATCATTTGTCACACACACTCATCTCTAGTTCTATAATCTCACAACAGAACTTGGAAGAACTCCAAGAATTCCTACTGTCTCTTGTTTGGAAAGATTATAGTTAATTGCTTCAGAGTCCAGAGCTACTAAAATCCTTGAAATGCTTTTCTGATGAACTGTATGATTGGTTTTCAATTCACCCCAAATGAAGAACAAATAAAACCTTATATGCAAATATGCCACGACCCAGGCTTTGTTCTGGAGTGTGTCAGCAGACTGTCAATCTTTTAAAATGGCCATGAGCCTTCTGAATATTTAAATAGAAAAAAATCAAAAGATGTGAACTAAATAATTTACTAGCCAAAACAGGCAGAAACTAAATTTAAAAATTTCCCTGACTGGTCAAAGGTATAATACAAATGTTTTATCCCAAAATATACTCAAAAGCTACTCCCCTCCACTTGATTTACAAAGTTTAAATATATTTGGTATTTAACTCTGCAGTGTTGCTTCCCTTTTATTTTCAAGTGAAAGAGTAAAAAAATGTTTTCTTTGCACAACCTCCTAAAAAAATGTGTTTTCCCTTTTCTTTTCCATTTGACATGGAATCTGCAGCTGCCAACAGGAGATGTTCAGGAATATGCACCAAGAGACACCACATCCTTCGCGGCTGAGACCGAAGCTCCTGCCCCCGCCCGTAGTTCACCTCTCCTCTTCCCCCAGGGAGACACCATCCCTGGCTGCATCCACTCTCCTGCTTGTCTCCACTCAGCTCTGACTTCAGAGCCAAACGCCCAGGGTTTGGCCAAATCAAGGTGTCTCAGGTCAAGGAATGTGGATTTTATTCTGGGTGCGGTGGGATGCCTGAGAGGCTTAGGAGCAGGCAGTGAGATGAACAGCAGTCACGGGGGAGGTGAGCCCCCAGGACCCCTAGACGGAACCAGAAGAGCAGAGGAGAAAACTGAGCGACAGTCAGGGCTTTTGTTTCCAGGCCTGACGTAGCTACGACTGGCGAGGAGGCAGAGGAAGCGAAGGGGGTTAGCCCAGCCTTGGGCCTCTTTCTGAAGGAGAAAGTTGCATTAGGGAAACCCAGAGCATTAAACCAAAGGAAATGATGGCCTGTGAACTCTTCACACGGTTATCTACCTTTCTACCGTGTCTTTCACAAACATGTAGGCACCCGACCGCAGACACACTTCCAAATGGATTTTCCTATAGAAAGTCTTCATTTAAAGACGTTTAATTTTGATGTATTTTTCAGAGTGCAGCAGGGACAAATGAAAGACGCATTGAGAGATTGACTACCAGTGAACCACAAACGACCCTCGGGACTGAGGGTCGGAGTCTCCCCGCGTGGAGGCGGTGGCCTCTCTCACAGCTGCTCCCACCCCTGGCTATGCTCCTTTCTCAGTATGATCGATCGCCTTTGCTTCCATAACCCACTGTCGGTTTTAAACAGATATAATTTATTCACCATCGTCTTCACCCTTTTCAGGTGTACTGTTTTCACAAAGCCGTGCAACTGTGTGTCTAAGTCCGGAGCGTTTTCCTCCCCAGAGGAGGCCCTGCACCATTAGCTGCCATTCTCCGTCCCCCTCTCAGGCCTTGGAGACCCTGAGTCTACCTTCTGTATCTGTGAATTTGTCTGTTCTGAATATTTCATACAAACGGAATAATATGACGTGAGTTTTTTGGTGTCTGCCTCTTCTCACGCACACAATATTTTCAAGGCTTATCCACCTTGTAGTGGGCATCAGTAATTCATTCCTTTTATGACTAAATAACATCCCATTGTATGGATATACCACATTTGTCCATTTATCACCATTAGATGGGAATTGAGTTGTTTCTACTTTGTGACTACTGCAAATAAATGTTGCTATGAACATTTGTGTATAGGTTTTTGCATGAACATGTGTTTTCAATTCTCTTGGGATATACTTAGGAGTGGAATTGAGGGGTCCTATGGTAATTCTATGGCTTCCCTGGTGGCTCAGCAGTAAAGACTCTGCCTGCAATGCAGGAGACCTGAGTTCGAGCCCTGGGTTGGGAAGATCCTCTGGAGGAGTGCTGGGCAACCCACTCTAGTACTCTTGCCTAGAGAATCCCATGGACAGAGGAGCATGGCAAGCTGCAGTCCATAGGGTCGCACAGAGTCGGAAATGACTGAAGTGACTAAGCAGCAGCAGCAGCATGGTAATTCTATGCTTAACCTTTTGAGATCGCTGCTTTCAAACTGTGGTGCTGGAGAACACTCTTGAGAGTCCCTTGGACAGCAAGGAGATCAAACCAGTGCATCCTAAAGGAAATCAACGCTGAATATTCATTGGAAGGGCTGATGCTAAAGCTGAAGCTGCAATACTTTGGCCACCTGCTGGGAAGAGCTGACTCATTGGAAAAGATCCTGATGCTGGGAAAGATTGAAGGCAGGAGAAGAAGATGACAGAGGATAAGATGGTTGGATGGTGTCACCAACTCAATGGACATGCGTTTGAGCAAACTCTGGTGATGGTGAAGGACAGGGAAGCCTGGCGTGCTGCAGTCCATGGGGTCACAAAGAGTCGGACACGACTGAGCAACTGAACAACAACAACAATGACAAAACAACACCCAGCGCACCACCATTTTCAGAAAATATCCTGTAAAAACGTTATGTTACATGAGAATGTATTGAGGATATTAGCCACATTACATACTGTCTTCTTCACTGAGGAAAAAAATAGTGAAAGTGTTAGTTGCTCAGTCGTGTCCAACTCTTTGTGACCCCATGGGCTGCAGCATGCCAGGCTTCCCTGTCCTTTACCATCTCCTGGAGTTTGCTCAAACCCATGTCCATTGAGTTGATGATGCCATCCAACCATCTCATCCTCTGTTACCTGTTGCCTCCGTCTCCTCCTGCCCTCAATCTTTCTAAACATCAGGGTCTTTTCCAATGAGTTGGCTCTTCGCATCAGGTGGCCAAAGTACTGGAGCTTCAGCTTTAGCATCAGTCTTTCCAATGAATATTCAGGGTTGATTTCCTTTACACAAAGAACCCCCAGTAAATTTTTCTCTGAAGATTTCAACTCCAGGAATTTGAACAAGTGACTATTAAAATTGTATTGCATTGAATGTTTTTTTTTGCATTGAATCTTGTTCTAATTGTGATGCTCTCTTGACATTTGTTCCTGAAAAATGCACCGTCAAATTCAGTCTCCCCTCAAAGAGGAAGACAAACCCAGCGCTCATTGTTTGTTCACAAACCTGACCTCCAGCTTCACGCTGTTTCCTTTCATCTTCCTCTAGATGTGATTCCTTACTCTAAAAAAAACTTGCATTTAAAAAGCCATCTTTGAGTTCTAATATTTTCTCCCTACAGATGTGAAAAAGTAAAAATGGAAAAAAACCCCACCACCTTCAGTGAAGTTAAAGCCAGAAAAAGCCAGAACTTCAAAGGAACTCTGAGTGAAAAAAACGCAGGCAAAGTTCACCAGTGGATGATAAAAGCAGTAGAGGAAAGTCTGGGGAGATACAGGGTGTGCACACAGACTCAGAGTATCTCCTCAAGACATCTCACACATCACAGAGGGAAAAGCAACTTCTCAACAGAGAGCCTGGCAGATGCCACCTAACCGAGGGACCAAGGTCAATGTTGCCAATAACACAGTGTCTCGATGTCACTGAAACCAGGCGCTTGAGACAGCACGACACCACCTCCGTAGGATTCCCCCAAAAACACAGGCCCTCAGTCTGATCGTGAAACCACATAAGATAGATCCAAAGTGAGAAACATTATACAAAATAACTGGTACTACTCAAAGGTGACAAGGTCATGAAAAATAAGGAAAGACTGAGGAAGTGTCATGGATTGGAGGCGACAAAAAGGGCCTGACAACGGAGAACAACAGGAGATCCTGGATTGAACCCTGGGACAGCAGGAGAGGACCATCAGTGGGGAACTGGAGACATTCAGAGAGGGTCTGCAGTTACTAACCGGTACAAATATGAACCATCTTACCAGCGTTAACTTCCAGGTTTCCATGGTCACACTAATAGTACGTAAGATGCTGACCTGAGGAGAAGCTGGGTGATGGACGGATGGCAATTCTCTGCACTTTTTAGCAACTTCTTAGTAAGGGTGAATAGAAAGTTTTAAAAGCTTTACAAAGTCATCTTCTAACTTTTTAATAAGTAGAGTTTTCATAATTACTGCTTGACACCCCCCCAGTATGTTCTGAGCTCTTTGCTTGCCACTTTCCATCCCACTCGACTGCCTCAGAAATTTGTATTTAGTGTCAATTCAAAGACCATCTTCTCCATAAAACAGTCCTTGATTATCACAGACCTCAGATTTCCAGGGTTGTACCTAAGCTAGAATTTTACCATGCAGAGATACGCAGTTTTAGATAGACAGTCGGGCAGGACTTAGCGACTAAACCATCACCATCACCATACAGTTAGGTTCGTTTGCGCTCCTGTTTCCCACTATCACCACTATAAAAGCTTCCCTGGTGGCTCAGATGGTAAAGCGTCTGCCTACAATGCGGGAGACCAGGGTTCGATTCTTGGGTGAGGAAGGTCCCCTGGAGAAGACAGTGGCAATCCACTCCTGTACTCTTGCCTGGAAAATCCCACGGACGGAGGAGCGTGGTAGGCTACACCACGGGGTCGCAAAGAATCAGAAACAACTGAGCGACTTCACTTTCCACTATAACAAAAGCTCCCAGGAAGCAGGGGAGGTTTACGTTCCTCCCTCTGATCAGCTCTGAGCTAAGTATACGGTAAATGCCTGACAGATCCACGCTGACTCATTCACCCACAAACTAAGGAAGCTGAAGCTTTGGGGGTTCACACCACCTGTTCATTCCCTCTTTGAGCTGTCAGACACCAAGTAAAGGACTAGGCGGGCCAAGAGTTATGGCCAAGGATGACAGTTCTAATACCTTCTTGTTCACAGGAAGTCTCTAAATGTATGACTTCCTTTAATTTAATAAGGTGATCTGGGTCTAATAAACACCATAATCTATATTGGAATTTTAACAATTAACAGAACTAGAGGCCTAAATTATAAATCTTTAAAATCTTATTTTAAAATCTGTTAAAATTCCTCATCCAATAATAACAGGAAATGTATAATAATAAAAGCAACGTCACAAATAAGACTCAAAGCCACCGAGGATTTGTGAGATATTTTCCACGACCCAGAGCTGCTTCCTTAGACTGTCCAAGGATGTCTACTGAGCTGCTAAATTCGTGCAGTGGGAACAAATGTCTGTTTTCTTTGCCAAGAAAATACCATAGATGAATATTGAAAACAGCTCTGTTAGCCAAAATTCACATCTGCATGCACTTAGAAGTGTAGCTTTTCTTTCTTCCAATAATAATTGGTAATGCATTGTGAAAAACTTTAAAAGTGGCATACAGTACTCTACACCTGGCCAGTTAGCTAGTGTTTCAGCCGTAAGAGCAACGATAAAGCCTATACTGTTACTGAAATGCACTAGTGTGATTGTGGATACACGCACGTGCATGCGTGTATCTATTAGCAACATTTTTGGACATACAGCTCAGCGCTCGCTCTGTCTCCATATATATACTCAGAAAATAAAATTCAAAACACACCTTAATGTACTTAATCAATTAAAAAATAAAATATTTTTAGTCAGTTCAGTTCAGTTCAGTCGCTCAGTCGTGTCTGACTCTTTGCGACCCCATGAATTGCAGCACGCCAGGCCTCTCTGTCCATCACCAACTCCCGGAGTCTACCCAAACCCATGTCCATCGAGTCGGTGATGCCATCCAACCATCTCATCCTCTGTCGTCCCCTTCTCCTCCCGCCCTAAATCCTACCCAGCATTAGGGTCTTTTCCAATGAGTCAGCCCTTCGCATGAGGTGCCCAAAGTATTGGAGTTTCAGCTTCAACATCAGACCTTCCAATGAACACCCAGGATTGATCTCTTTTAGGATGGATTGATTGGATCTCCTTGCAGTCCAAGGGACTCTCAAGAGTCTTCTCCAACACCACAGTTCAAAAGCATCAATTCTTCGGCGCTCAGCTTTCTTCACCATCCAACTCTCACATCCATACATGACCACTGGAAAAACCATAGCCTTGACTAGACGGACTTTTGTTGGCAAAGTAATGTCTCTGCTTTTCAATATGCTATATAGGTTGGCCATAACCTTCCTTCCAAGGAGTAAGCGTCTTTTAATTTCATGGCTGCAGTCACCATCAGCAGTGATTCTGGAGCCCAAAAAAATAAAGTCTGACACTGTTTCCACTGTTTCCCCATCTATTTCCCATGAAGTGATGGGACCAGATGCCATGATCTTAGTTTTCTGAATGTTGAGCTTTAAGCCAACTTTTTCACTCTCCTCTTTCACCTTCATCAAGAGGCTCTTTAGTTCTTCTTCATTTTCTGCCATAAGGGTGGTGTCATCTGCATATCTGAGGTTATTGATATTTCTCCCGGCAATCTTGATATTTTTAAGGGTAATATAATTTAAGATGGGCTTCCCAGGTGGCGCTAGTGGTAAAGAACCCACCTGCCAATGTAGGAGATATAAGAGAAGCGGGTTTGATCTGTGGGTCTGGAAGATCCCCTGGAGGAGGGCATGGCAACCCACTCCAGTATTCTTGCCTGGAGAATCCCCATGGAAAGAGGAGCCTGTTGGGCTACAGTCCATGAGGTCACAAAGAGTCAAGCACAACTGAAATGATGTATCACACACAGCACACATACACATAATTTAAGACACAGCAGATCCCTCTACACGATTACGGGAATACCAATACTTAAAACACTTCTCAACTATCAAACGGATATTGTTTCTACAAAAGGACATCGATTCACTGAAAATGACGTTACAAACATTGATATTTTTCCACCAAGTTTTCAAGTGTAGGAGAAATATATTTTGGGTCTGATTTCAATATAGTTGTTTTTGCAAAAATTTTGTAATATTTAAGTAGTAGAGACTTTCAATCTAATGCAATATTTAGAATATGTGCATAAACTAATTTTAAATCACTTTAGTGTTTAAAAAGAATGATTAATAAGATCAAGAATAACTTGTATCTTAAAAAGAGGTAATTCAATATATCTACTACATGCCTATAATTTATGGATATCATTGTTATTTAAAAGTCATATACAGGTCTGAGGACACAGTAAAGTAAACTGGGAAATTAAACATGCTCTGGCCTCGGATGCATTTTCCATGATTGATGTGACCTCATTTGACTCTAAATATGTTAGCTTTGTTTTGAGAAGTCATTTTTAAAAATTCATCAGTCTAGTAATAAAATATGCTTCTGTGAGAAATAAAGTAAGTTAATACATGTTGCTTCATTGAATTAAAATTAATCCTCCATAGAGAAAACTGTTACATAATACTTACCCGATTATATAGAAATTCCAAAGAAGTTACCAAAAAAGTAACTAGAATAAATAAGTGAGTTTAAAAAGGTCATAGGATACACAATCACTATTGAAAAACTCTATTGTACTTCTTCATAGTAGTAATGAAAAGATGAGAATGTTGAAAACATGAAATGATTAGGTATAAATCTAATAAAATTAAAGCAACACCTGTATGCTGAAAACTGCAGATGCTGATGAAAGACAATAAAGAAAACTAAATAAATGACAGTGCAGTCTAAGTTCATGGACTGGGATACTCAATATCATTAAGATTTCATTTTTTTCCAAACTGAGAAATAGATTTAATACAACTGAAAAGTCCCAGTAGGATTCTATGCACAATTCATTTCACTGACTCTAAGAGCAAAAGAACTACGGTGAGCAAAACTATTCTGAAAAAGAACAAAGTGGGACAACCCACACCACTTGTCTCCAAGACTGACTATAAAAGCTGCAATAATTAAGGCAGTGTGGCACTGGTGAAGGAAAGATACACATGTCAACAGAACAGAATCTGAGAGTCTAGTGTGATGGCATACATCGATGGCCAACTGATTTTCAGCAAAGCTGCAAAGATGAGTCAATGGAGAAAAAATCGTGTTTTCAACAGACAGTGCTGCTATAATGGAATAATCTACCTCTTGCAACAGTCACATGGACCACAGAAACAAATACAAAATTTGTAAAAGAAAACAGGAGAAAATCCCTGTGACGTTATGATAAGGCAAAAATGTCTTAGAAATGACACCAAAAGCCTGACTTTAAAAGAACAAATTGATAAACTGGATTACATAAATATTAGGAACCTCTGCTCTTTGAAAAGTACTGTTAAAAGAATTAAAAGAAGCCACTGACTGTGAAAGTGTTTCCAAATCATAAATCTTATGAAGAATTTGTATCTAAAATACATTAAGAACACTCAAAATTCAATAGTAAGACAATAAATGACTGAATATGAAATTAGTAAAACATTTAAATAAACACTATACCGAGGACAGAGGAGCCTGGTGTGCTGCAGTCCATGGCGTCCCAAAGAGTGTGACCCGGCTGAGCGACTGGACACCACATTAAAACCCTCTGAGGTGAGAGGGCTTGAGGTGGCCAGTGCCTGACCCACCCAGCACTGAGATCTGTCTCTCAGGACGACTCCCGCCCTGGGTCTCCATCTTACCTTCTTCTCTTTGAGGCTGGATGGTCCGGGGCCCCTCGGGCACCTCAGACTCCCAGCCTGCTCTGTCTCGGGAGGGCCACCACGCTCTCCCCTCAGCCCCATCAGATGCCGGGCCTGACTTTCCCTGAGACCCGAGGAGTCTAAGGTCAGAGAACCCCACATGTCCTTCGCCTCATGAAGACCCAGGAGCTGGCCGAGAGCGGGGAGCAGGCTCAGGAGAGGCCCAGCTCCAGCTCTGCTCTGATGCTCCTGGGGCACAGCCTCCCGGCCTAGTGGGCAGGCGCTCAGGTGGGCGGGCGGCGGCCGAGGTCACAGTCCTGCTGCTACTAGCGTCACGCAGGGCTGAGGACCACACGCCCTGTCCTGTGACTCTGTCTCCCAGGGGCAGAACGGGGTTGGGGCAGGACAACAGCCCGCTGGGGACTTCCGCACATCACTGCTCAGCTTAGAGTGGTGATAATGAAGAGCATTCTGGAGGAACTGAAGACCGTAACTTAAAAATCACATATAAACCATCTGGCAAAGAAATGAATGAGCACATTCCCTTTCCCCTAAATGTGAGCTTATCTATGGCTTCCTTCTCCTTCATCTCAGGAGCACACGTGCTAAGTTGCTTCAGTCGTGTCCAACTCGGTGCGACCCCGTGGACTGTAGCCCGCCAGGCTCCTCTGTCCATGGGAGTCTCCAGGCAGGAACACTAGAGCGGGTGGCCATTTCTTCCTCTAGGGGATCTTCCCAACCTGAGGATCTTCCTGACCCAGGGATCAAGCCCACGTCTCCTGCATTAGCAGGCGGATTCTCTACCACTGAGCCACCGGGGAAGCCCACTCAGGCCCTTTTAAAATTCTGTGGCTTAGGGTCTGTCTCTGCTGCTGGGGTGTGAACTCAGACAAGGCAGGGATCTCTGGCTGTTCGTTCACTGCTACAGCAAGCCTGCAGGATCACTCCACACAGGGTAGGTAGGTGTCAAACGCTAACGCATTACAAACGTGCCACTGCCTGCTAATCGCCCGTAGCGTCCATGCTTCCCTTTTTAAACAGTAACC
This sequence comes from Giraffa tippelskirchi, assembly GCF_054371585.1. NCBI lineage: Eukaryota > Metazoa > Chordata > Mammalia > Artiodactyla > Giraffidae > Giraffa > Giraffa tippelskirchi. The sequence continues at coordinate 1,203,111 of NC_137277.1, read as the reverse complement.
CTCTGCGCCCGTGCTCACAAGTCCCCGCTCCCCTGCAGCAGCCCAGGACTAGGATTTCCCCAGCGTGGCGCAGTGGGAGGGAGAGGCAGCTGCCGCGTTTCCTGGGAAGCACGTCGTCTGTCCCCGTCCTCCTTGCCCCTTCCTGCTGCTCGAGCACTGGTGACTCTGGTGACATTCAAGGCAGAGGGAGGCTCCACACGAGACGACACAGCCACGCCACCAGCCAGCCCGGCCCTACATGACCTCTTGGGACAGAACCATTGGTCCATGGTTTTGGGATTCTTTTTTATAGAAGCTTGGGCTCATTGTAAAGAATATGGAGATGACTTCATACGGTTTTACGCTTTTGATTTATCAGTATAGTGAATTACACTAATAGCATCCCTAACATCAAGCCACTTTTGCGTTTCCCGGAACAATCTCATGTGGGCACGGCAAGCTGTTGTGTGTTGCTCAGTAGCTCAGTCGCGTCCAACTCTGTGCGGCCCCATGAACCGCAGCAAGCAAGGCTTCCCTGTCCTTCACCATCTCCTGGAGCTTGCTCAAACTCACGTCCATTGAGTCGGTGATGCCATCCAACCATCTCATCCTCTGTCGCCCCCTTCTCCTGCCCTCAATCTTTTCCAGCTTCAGGGTCTTTTCTAAAGAGTCAGCTCTTCACAGCAGGGGCCAAAGTACTGGAGCTTTACCTTCAGCATCAGTCCTTCCAATGAACATGTAGGGTTTATTTCCTTTAGGATTGACTGGTTTGATCTCCTTGCTGTCCAAGGGACTCTCAAGAGTTTTCTCCAGCACCACAATTCAAAAGCATCAACTCTTTGGCACTCAGCCTTCTTTATGGTCCAACTCTCACATCTGTACATGACTACTGGAAAAACCATCACTCTGACTATATGGACCTTTGCTGGCAAAGTAATGTCTTTGCTTTTTAATACTCTATTACATGATGTTTTAAATGCAATACTAACCTCTATTGCCTAATATTTTATTGGATCTTTTTTACAATATTCATGAGTGAGGTTAATTTGTGTTTAGAGGGATATCATTTTCAGGTTTTAGTATTGATATTATGGTAACCAGAAAAGATTACTAGATCAAAAGGTATAGATATTTTTAAACTTAATCACATAGGTTACTGAAGGCTTTCAGGAAGGTTGTAGCAATTTATACTCAGTAACAGCACTTTAGAATATTTATTCACTGCACCCTCAGTATTTTGTACCCTTATTTTAAAACAATACTTGTTATTATTTATAGTAATAGTAACATGCTTATTTGATATATGAAAAGTAGCTTCTTGTCTCAGTATTTCCTTGATTACTTGTGAAGACGAAGAGGTTTATTTAAGCCAATTACATTTTCCCTGGTCACATACGTTACTATTATTTTTTACTGTATCTTGTAAAGTACTCAGTTAAATTAATTGACCACTTAAAATCATATTTGATCCTCATGATGCTGAATCAAGAAGCCCTGCCTCTCCCAGAATAACTGCTTTCCTTTCATGATGAACAATGGTCAGAACTAGACTTGGCCCTGTGCTCTCTGACTCCTCCGCAATCTCAGACCCAACACCCAACACCTGCCGCCCGTCTGCTCGCCATGCGCTCTCAAGGGAGGGACACACCCCCAGAAGCCTCTGTGAACGGACACTGGCGCCCACTCCTTAGTCCGAATGCCACTCTCTGAAGCTGGCAGATACACTGTTCTACTTTCAGTAACTTCTCAAGTCAATAACTACCTTTTGCTGCACTGATCTAAGAGATTTTTCCTTCATTCTAGGTAAAAAAAAATTTCCCTCAAGAACATCCAAAAGGATAAAGCCAACAACTTCTGGTGAATGGCAGCGCTCCCATCTCTACTGGTACAATTAGCACAGTAGAAACTTGGGCCACAGAATGAAAAGGGGGACTTGGAAATTTTAAATGTTTACTTTTAAAACAAACTGATTTATTTATAATTCTAGATGCTATTTGCAAATAACCCCTAACATAAAATATACTGTCTTTTAATTTTCTCCTGGTAAGACAGCTGTCTAGCCTAGGCACACCAGACTGTGATCTGCTCTCCAGACTTGCTAGAAAGCAGGAGTGAGTGCTCTGCCTCGGGCAGCAGGGTGGAGGGAGGAGGTGCAGAAGGCCCTCGGGAGACGGGGCACGCCGCCCTCCTCCGTCCACACGCCAGAGTCTGCAGTACCACTCAGGTGGGGGTGGTCAGACCTTGACCATGTAAATATGCAAGCTCCAATGATGGCAGACATGGTGCTATTTCTGCTTAATAAGCAAACACCCTATAAATGACTCCAGTGTTTACTTCGTGGAATCACTGTGAAACAGGAGCATCACATGAGTATCAGAAGCAGGAGAGAGCTGGACACTGGTGTAAAACTGAGCCTCGCAGGGATACACAGCTCCTCTCCTTCCACATGCATAAGACGTAGCTCCTATTAGCACCCAGGGAGGGCTTACAGCTGAGGCAACTGAAGATACTTTACAGTTCTAAAAGTTAATAAGCAGAGTACATCATGCAAAATGCCAGGCTGGATGAAGCACAAGCTGGAATCAAGATTACCAGGAGAAATATCAACAACCTCAGATATGTAGATGACACCACCCTTATGGCAGAAAGCGAAGAAGAACTAAAGAGCCTCTTGATGATGGTGAAAGAGGAAAGTGAAAAAGCTGGCTTAAAACTCAACATTCAAAACATGAAGATCATGGCATCCAGTCCCATCACTTCATGGCAAATAGATGGGGGAAAAAATGGAAACAGTGACAGACCCTGTTTTCTTGGTCTCCAAAATCACTGCAGATGGTGACTGCAGCCATGAAATTAAAAGATGCTTGCTCTTTGGAAGAAAATCTACAACAAACCTAGACAGCATATAAAAAAGCAGGAACATTACTTCGCCAACATAGAGTCAAAGCTATGCTTTTTCCAGTAGTCAAGTATGGATGTGAGGGTTGGACCATAAAGATGGCTGAGTGCCAAAGAATTGATGTTTTGAACTGTACTGTTGGAGAAGATTCTTGAGAGTCCTTTGGACTGCAAGGAGATCAAACCAGTCCATCCTAAAGGAAATCAGATGGGAATACTCATTGGAAGGACTAATGCTGAAGCTGAAGCTCCGATACTTTGGTCACCAGATGTGAAGAGCCGACTCATTGAAAAAGACCCTGATGCTGGAAAAGACTGAAGGCAGGAGAAGAAGGGGATGACAGAGGATGAGATGGTTGGATGGCATGAGTTTGAGCAAACTCCGGGAGCTGGTGAAGGACAGGGAAGCCTGGTGTGCTGCAGTCCATGGGGTCCCAAAGAGTTGGACACGTCTGAGAGACTGAACAATAAATATAAACGAACACTAGATCATCACACTCAGGTTATGAACATGCCCAAAGTTTTTCACTGTGAGGATCACAACAAACTGTGGAAAATTCTTAAAGAGACGGGAATACCAGACCACCTGACCTGCCTCCTGAGAAATCTGTATGCAGGTCAAGAAGCAACAGTTAGAACTGAACATGGAACAACAGACTGGTTCCAAATAGGGAAAGGAGTACGTCAAGGCTGTATATTGTCACCCTGCTTATTTAACTTATATGCAGAGTACATCATGTGAAATGCCAGGCTGGATGAAGCAGAAGCTGGAATCAAGATTGCCGGAAGAAATATCAACAACCTCAGATATGCAGATGACACCACCCTATGGCAGAAAGCGAAGAAGAACTAAAGAGCCTCTTGATGAAAGTGAAAGAGGAGAGTGAAAAAGTTGGCTTAAAATTCAACCTTCAGAAAACTAAGATCATGGCATCTGGTCCCATCACTTAACAGCAAATAGATGGGGAAACAGTGGAAACAGTGACAGACTTTATTTTTTTGGGCTCCAAAATCACTGCAGATGGTGATTGCAGCCATGAAATTTAAAGATGCTTGCTCCTTGGAAGAAAAGTTATGACCAACCTAGACAACATATTAAAAAGCAGAGACATTACTTTGCCAACAAAGGTCTGTCTAGTCAAGGCTATGGTTTTTCCAGTGGTCATGTATGGATGTGAGAGTTGGACTATAAAGAAAGCTGAGGGCAGAAGAATTTATGCTTTTGAACTGTGGTGTTGGAGAGACTCTTGAGAGTCTCTTGGACTGCAAGGAGATCCAACCAGTCCATCCTAAAGGAGATCAGTCCTGGGTGTTCATTGGAAGGACTGATGCTGAAGCTGAAACTCCAATACTTTGGCCACCTGATTCGAAGAGCTGACTCATCGGAAAAGACCCTAATGCTGGAAAGGATTGGGGGCAGGAGGAGAAGGGGACGACAGAGGATGAGATGGCTGGATGGCATCACTGACTCGATGGACATGGGTTTGAGTAAGCTCTGGGAGTTGGTGATGGACAGGGAGGCCTGGCGTGCTGTGGTTCATGGGGTCGCAAAGAGTGGGACACGACTGAGCGACTGAACTGAACTGAAAGTTTTCCAAGTTTCCGTCTGTGCAGGTTTTTTCTTTTGTATTCGATTAACTAATTGTTATGTTCAGAGGCATCACTAGAGCCCATCACCCCAAGCTGTGCTGCACACGCCTGGGAAACGCCAACCTGAAGTTCACCAACACTTGTCAAGCTCTGCGAGGGTCAAGCTGGATGCTTTGTGTCGATCAGTTTTTGTAAATTTGAAGTGTTTGAGAATAACATTTAATTTAAATTTTTAAGGACACAAACTTCACCTTCTTTGCAAAGGGAAAACTTGGGGAAAAGATCAAAGTAAAAAGAACAGAATTGAGATCAGAAATACATTTTAAGCCAAAATGACAATGTCTTCATAAGTTAATATTAATCCTTTAATTATAAATCTCAAAGGTTTAAGTAGTTTGTGTGACCTTAGCTTTGGATAATTACACCATATGGAGCTTTTCTTAAATTTGAAAAAGATGCCGAGTTGTTTGTTGCTCCAGATCTTTTGGTGAATTCCGGCTGGCAGAATTCCAGTATAGTCCTTCAGATGCCATTAAAATTATAGACCAGGAGCCCGAGCCTGTAAGTACCATGTCAATTTCACAAGAGCTTTTTAAATTCAGTACAGTGTGCAAAATGTGTGATGTGTTCATATATTTTAAGATATCAAATCGTGAAGCTTAAAGCCATTACTTATACTGGAGATTTCACAAAGGAACTGACAGAATACACTAAATACAAATAAAACTTTTGTGTTTCATAAAATCAAAGGACAAAATTAAAAGGCAAATACTAAAAATACTTGCCACAAAGAATTTTATCATCCTACATACGAAGTTTATATTTCACCAGGACATCGACAGACGAGAAACAGATGAAGGACATGAACACACAGTTCTCAGGAAATGAAGCATGACTAGCAGATCTGCTATAAATACCCAGCCTCACTCTGAAACACGAAATTAGAAACAATGAACGTTTCTCACCAACACCCTGCCCCCAAATTAGAGTAGTAATGCTAAGGACTGGCTATATGAAACAGATACTCTGTGGGGAAAAATATAAATTAGTACAACATTTTTGAAAAGCAGTTTGACCCTGTACTTGAACTGGGATCTTAAACTAAGGGGAAAAATGGAAATGTTGACAAAATTTTTAGTAGGAAGATGTTAATTTTTGCATCGATTTAGATAACTTTTAAAGCAAAATGTTTAAAAAAATAGAATCTCGGCCTCGGTGCCGCACTGAGCGGCTCGCCCGCGCTGATGATCTACCGAGGGGGGAGAACAGCAGGGTGAGGGGACGGGGAGCCTTTCGGCGGCAGAGACCTGCGGGCAGGAGCGAGGGAGGCGGCCCCCAGGACTGGCTGCTGGCCGCGCGGCTGGACAAAAGTCGGCTCACAGCTGCATCCCGGCCGCAAGCATCAGGGTCCACGGTCCCGCCAGGCGGCTCCTCCTCCTCTCGTGCGTCTCCAGCCTTTTTCAGCCTAAACCCCGACTCCTCTGCTCTGTGGACTGCTCCTTCCGGCGGCGCCCCGTCCTCCCCACTGCCCCCTGCGGCCGCGCCCCGTCCACGGTCGCAGCCATTCTCAGTTCCAAATCCTGGACCTTCCTCCCCGCTCGGGCTTCCAGATTTTCTGTCACATCCTTGACAAGCATCCTTTCCAAACCGCCTCTGCCGTTATTTCCAGGAAAAGACACTTTTCTCCTCTTCCTCTGCACAACCCCTCTCTGCCTCCTCCCCGACTTCACAAGTCCTGCACGGCTGGTGGTTTGGGGTTATGCCCCCCAGACCCTGCGCTGCAGCCCCTGCTCCATCCGGCCCTCCTGAGGGTCGTCTACAAACGCTCCATCCAAATCGCTACTGGGCCTGAACGGAGCTCTCACCCTTTCCCAGACCAGAGGCCCCGACAGGCCCAGCTCGTGAATGCCGAGGGCGGGACTCGCACAGAACGGCTCTGAGACGCGCCTCCTCTGGCGGGGTCGCCACCGTCCTGCACCTCGAGGTGCCCTGGGGGCCCCTCCTGGACTGACCCCTCCGCTGCGCTGGTCCTGCCAACGCTGACGGAAGAGCCTCCTAACAAACCCGTGGGTCCTGACACTTAACAGCGAAGAAGCCCTGAGCGTCCCCGGGGTTTAAGCTCGGAGCTAAGACCAGCGGCTGAATCGCGCCGCCCCGTTGGCTGCCCAGCCACCTACACGTCGGTCCCCATGCGGCTCAGCGCCTGCTCGCCCCAGTCCCGCATCGCGGCGTCCAGGTGAATCTCACCTGTCCCGGCTGTGCTCCGGACGCCCTTACTCGATTGCGCCTCCCCGGATCACCCCGCCCTGCTCACAGCCCCTGCGTGTCCCGCAGCCACCCCTGCCCACGGGCTCCTCAGGGACAGGGGCCTCGCCTTCTCGCCTTTCTGCGTGGCTCCCAAGTCAGACACAGAAGATATTCCAGAAATACCGGCCAAATAAATTACTGGTGGTGTCCAATACTATTTTATTATCTATAACCTGTAAATTAGTTAGCAACACAGATAAACCTACACTTGAACACTTTCCGCTCTTACTGAAACGAACCCTTTAAAACATGGATGCCTGGTTCAAAAGAACGGAGGCCTCAGCTGTCTGTTTTAAGTCTGGCTCCACCATCTGGATTTTAACCCTTGGGGCACACGGTGCCCAGGCCACCAAAGCCCGTGACCTTGGAGACACTCTGCCCAGTGGGCAGTGATAAGCGGCGGGGGCGTGAGCGGTCCTGGGGGGGGTGGCAGCTCTGTCCCCATCGTCCCCCTCGCTGTGGCCAGAGGCTGAGACTCCCCGCAGCAGACGCCCCGGCCCGGACGCTGCGCAGCTCTGCCTCAAAGCTCTGACTGTGCTGCTCTGACGGGATGGCCATCCGCGACCCCACTGGGTGCACGAAGGCCCCCTGGCCGGCCGCGTCCCTGAGGCTGGGACGCTCCCCTGCCTCTCAGCAGAGGGGACTGAGGCCGTGTGCCCGCCGGCTCCGGCGCGCCGCCCTGCAGCCTCTCCGGACGACCCGCTCAGAGCGCCCCCCTGCCCTCCGCCGCCCGGACACGTCTGAGCCCGAAGCAAACCCTGAGCTCTGCTGCGGACACCCGAGCCCCAAGGGGACGGGGCCGTTCACCGCCCTCCGTGCCCCTGGCCACCCCAGCACAGGTCACCTCCCGCCCAAGTTCCTGCAGTAGCTGAACTGGTCTCCCTGCGTCCCCCTCTGCCCTCAGCGGGTGTGGTCAGAGAACCGTCAGCCTGGACCCAACCCTCGGCCTCCGCCGCTCACAGGGCACAAAGCCAGTCAACGCCGCAGCCCACGTACCCCTGCCCAGTGTGATGCCCACAGCACACGCGTCTTCAGTCCCTTGGCAGGGGGGTTCCATCAGTCCCTCCCCGGAAGGCAGGGGTGAGTTAGGGAAGCCTGAGACCGCGGACCGTGCACCTGAAAGGTTTATAAACTGGGGCGGGGGGCGGCTCCAGGCCATCACCCCTGAGAGGTGGGCGGGAAGGGGCGGCCTGGGCCTCGCGCGCGCCGGCCCGCCTCCCGCCGCGGCCGCCTACCTTCTCCAGCGTCAGCTCCGTCTCGGCGGCGTGGGTCTTCTTCAGCTCGAGCCTCATCTTCTCCGACTCGGCCTTCAGCTTGCTCACCGCGGCCTCGTGGTCCCGCGCGGCCCTCTGCTTCTCCTCCTCCCGGAGGAGCCCCAGCTCCACCAGCTGCTGCTTCCGCTGCGAGTTCACGCTGACCAGCTCCTCGCTCAGCTTGTGCACCTGAGCCTCCATGTCCGCAATCACCTTGTTAGGGAAACGGGCAGAGGGTGTGACGGGTGTGGAAGGACACGAGCTTCTTCGACGCTGAGACAGAAGCGCCCGGCCGCCCTCCTCCTCCGCCCTCCTGCTCCCGGCCCTGCCCGCCCTTTCTGGCTCAGACGTAAACGCCACCCGAAATGTTTTACCCCGGACAACGCGTTTAGTTTTGTTTCAAATACCTTTGTAAATGGAATATTACTTGGTTCTTCTGCAACTTGCCTCTTCAAGCATTTGGCTTGAATTATGTTTCTGAGATTCCTCAGTACTTGCTACTCAATTTTTGCTTTTATTTCACTGATTTCTGCTCTTATTTTTGTCATGTCCTGCATTCTACATTCTTGGCGTCTTTTTTATTCTTCTAACTTCTTATCCTGGATATTTCACTCATGTGTTTTCGCCCTCCCTTCTGTCTTGATTTATAAACTTAAGACGATAAATACCGCTCTGCCGCTGCATAAACTTAATCTCTTAGATACACGGTATTTTCATTATCATTTAATTCAAAGCAGTTTTAACTTTCATTTTTATTTTTTCTTTGACTTATGACCTGTTTAGAAGTATGTGTCTTAATTCCCAAACACGTGGGCATACTAACCTCGCAGGGATGTCACAACAAAGTACGAAAAACTGGGTGGCTTTAGACATGTTTACTCAAAGTTCTAGAGGCTACAGAATTATCAGGCTGAACTTATTAATTTAACATCTCTGTTCCATTCTCTCTCCACTCATTATGAACTCACACAGATGTAAATTAGATCTTCCTATTCTTTCATTTCATGAATTTCTCATATTTTCCATCTCTTTTCCTCTCACCTACATTCTAGGCATTTTCTGCATGTAATTAGATCTCAAATCCATACAGATTATGAATTTCAGTTGTTTTGTTTTTATTTTGGGGAGTTTATTCTTATACAACTATGTCTGGTGATTTTTAAATGCCTTTAACTGCTTTAGTAAATATGTTCAAGTCCTGTTACGTCTTTCACTTCACAGCATATACTAACCATGACTCTTCTATCTGCGGCGGATCGTTCCAGCGTCTCAGCTGTTTGCAGCTCTCACCCTGTTCAGAATTTTTAAGACCCTGGGTTCATCGTACTTTGTTTTTGTCACACTATGTTGTTACTCTTTTCAAATGCAGGCCTGTATCTGATGGGATTGGAAGTGGTTCTCCAGCCACCATCTGACCCTGACAGACCCTGGAGATGTCCGTGTGTCTGGATGACTTTAGAGCAAGTTCTCAGCCTCGAACCCCAGGGCACACTGACGTGGGGGTTCGGGCATCAGATGTTCATGAGCACTGGCTTATAGGCATGGGTTTCTAGGGGCACCTCACTCAACGCTGAGGTCGTTTCTAGTTTACTGGTTTCTTTTCTTTTTAATTGAAGTACAGTTGATTTAAGGGCTTCCCCGATGACTCAGTGGGTAAAGAATCTGCCTGCAATACAGGAGACACAGGAGACCTGAGTTCAGTCCCTGGGTCAGGAGGATCCCCTGGAGAAGGAAATGGCAACCCACTCCAGTATTCTTGCTTGGAAAACCCATGGACAGAGGAGCCCAGGGGGCTACAGTCCAAAGGGTCACAAAGATCGTTGCTTTATGATGTTGTGTCCGTTCCTGCTGTGCAGCAAAGTGAGTGTGTACGTACACACACACGTATATATGCTGTTGTTGTTTAGCTGCTAAGTCATGTCCAACTCTTTGCAACTCCATGGACTATAGCCTATCAGGCTCCTTTCTCCATGGACTTCCCAGGCAAGAATGCTGGAGTGGGTTGCCATTTCCTCCTCCAGGGGATCTTCCCGAGCCAGGGATCGAACCTGCATCTCCTGCATTAGCAGGAGGATTCTTTACCGCTGAGCCACTGGGGAGGCCCTATATATCCAGCCCCTCGTCTTCAGATTTCTTCCCCATTTAGTACAGTTCCCAGTGCCACACAGTAGTCTCTCATCAGCTATTATTTAATACACAGTCGTGTGCACACGGCAATGCCAGGCTCCTGGTTCATCCCTCCCTCCTTCCTCCCCGCTTGGTGACAGTTCTCTGGTTTTCAACTCATCGGCACCTGGTGGCCCTTCGGTGTCCCAGCTCGAGGCCCAGTGGCAGCCTAGATCATCACTTTAAGCAAACCCTGGACTTTGTTTTACTCCTGTGCCCAATAAAAGTCCCCAAACTGAAGTTCAAGTTCACTCGGTTTTGGAAAAGGTCCTCAAGGCTAGAGCTGCCTTCAGCACTCCACTCACACTTCTGGCTTTCTGTTTCCATTTAAATGTCGACATCTGTCGACATCTGCGCATCCTAACTAACTCAACCGCTTGTCAGGACACACACACAAAGTGCTCTTTAAGAAACTGTATCTGGCCTTTCGAGTTGTTTTCACCCTGGTGTGCCCAGCTACCAGATGATCAGCTGGTCCAGGCTGAGGGGACTTGGCGCTGCTCTGATTGTACATTAGCTGAGGGTGCAGTGTTTCCTGAAACACAGCGGTAACTGTTTAAGGCACCGCATACTTCAACAGGCACCATGTAACCCAACTGTTCCCTGACTGGACACACCTTCCAGGGCTGGGCGTCATCATTCTGTATATTTTTATCAGTTGACCAGGTACGTAATGGTAACATAGAGGAAGGTGTTTTAAATTGCTGGCGACACTGATAATGCACTGGCTTCAATCCAATGGTGATTTTCAAATAGAAAAACTATGCTGAAAAATGTATCAACTAATAAGGAAGAAATAAACATTAAGTGAAAGAACTCAATGCCGAAGGCATCCCTCAGGTATTTAATATTTCAGTCATTAGCATGTGCTGATAACTAGAGTGAGGAAAGTGCCAAGATAATCTGGAATAGATGTGTTCATTTTTCTTTAATATTAAATATAGTAAGCTATAAAACTTCACCTATGTGACTGACATAAAAGAGCAGAATTATTTTAAAAATTCAAAAATTATTAAAGGCTGTGTCTCTAAGAGAAAAACCATAAGGACAACTTTTGGTTAACCTGACTCTTAAATAACAGTTCAAAAACATGCAGACCAGAAAACATGGAAGCAACCCCAATGTCCACTGATGGATAAATGGATAAGTGAAGTGTGGTTTATACACACAATGGGATATTATTCAGCTTTAGAGAGGAAGGAAAGTCTGCAATATGCTGCAACACATATGAATCTTGAGGACGTGATGCTAAGTGAAATAAGCCAGAAGACAAAGGCTGTGTGATTCTCCTCATGTGAGGCACTTAGAAGACTCAAAACCACACAGAGAGAGAGAGAGAGACAGAGAGAGTCAGGGCCCGTGGGTGAAGAAGGGAGAGCTGTTGTTTTAATGGAGACAAGTTTCAGTTTTATAAGATGAAAAGAGTTATGTGACAGATGGTGAGAACGGTCGCATACAAGGTGAATGTATTTAATATCACTGGCCTGTACACCTAAAAATGGTTAAGATGGCAAATTTTATATTATGTGTATTTTACCCTGATAAAAAATTAATTACAAAAACCCTCCAACAACACAGACCAATTTCCTCAGAAAGCTAATGGCTCTTGAAACCACACTGAATCTGAAAAGTTTTGGCAAAAGAAGTGGAAGGCTCATTATCATCTCATAAATGACTATGGCTTGTCAGGACTATCATCCCAAGCAAACATTTTAAATGCTCTTTATGAAAGAAAAATGCATTAATATTTAAATTGAGAACATGTCCATAGTTAAGAAGCAATCATTTTGATTATTTTCAAAGTTGAAGAATTACTCTACAAGCACTTTTAGAATAACAACACATTAACAACTTATTGATACATGAAGTCACTTTTGTACATTCCATAGAGTTTATGGGCAATCATCACCACAGGCTGAGGTATTCATCTATATACATAAGTCAGTATTTATTAAGACTTATGGTGTAGAAGCTACTGTGATAAGAGACTTCCAGAAAAGCATTTTCCCTAAAAGACTTCAGACGACAATACATAAGCTACACATACGTGTACATGCGCGCGCGCACACACACACACACACCACACAACCACACACACAACCACACACACAACCACACATACCATAAGAGCCATAAGAGATGACAAGGGCCATAAGAGATCAGAGAGGGAGCGGTTATTTGAGCTCAAAAGAATTCTGGAAAACTGAATAAAACCTAAGCATCTAAGACGGACCTGAAGAGAAAAGACAGTAGCATCTGGAGACAGAGGCAGATACAGGATGTTTCAGGCAGAAATAATGAGCCACAGGACGAAGAGAAACAGAGCATTAAAAAGGAAGAGAGGCGACTCAGAAAAGAGAGTTTGGTGTAGTTACTGGAGGATTTCAAAGTTTAATGTCTCCAGGTTTCCCACAAATTAAGATAAACCAAAAGTGAGCTCCTAATAAAAAAATCACCAAGGCCCCCCCCCCCCAAACCACCACTGGTTAGTCAACAGAAACAGATCTCCACAAGCAAGCATTCAGATATTGGAAAAAATATAAACATGTATTAACTGTTTAAAGAAACAAAGGATAGAGTCACAAAATGAGTAAACGGAAGAGATGAAACAAAAATGACCAGAAAGTACCAAACATAATAAACTAAAAATTTTGTGTAAAAGATAGAATGGGTGAGTTAAGGCGGCTTAAACACAGCAGAAGTGAGAGCGGTAAACCAGGAGGAAATCTTAATGAAAGACCCCGCGCTGCAGCACTATAACAGAGCGAGCAGGGGAGACAGCTCACACTCGGCAAGGGGCATCCCAGGAGCAACAGGCACACGAAGCCCCAGATTCCGGATTCTCACACCATCCCCCAGTGAAAGGAGCCAGTGGTCCTTGGACAGGTGGCAGGAAATCCCTGAGCTAATCCGGGGACAGCCTGGTGCACTGGAAGCGGGGAAGTCACACTGACGGAGGCAGAGCCAAGGGACAGGCCAGCGGGAGAGCTCCCAGCGCCGGAGCTGGACCACCTGAGAAACCAGTGCTGGGCTCCACCGCGTGGATCCGCACACGCAGAAGTGATTCCACTGATAAATGACAGGGACGAGATCAACGTTTCTCGCAGAAGAATTCCACATTACCATAGAAGCACATTCCACAAATCCCTAACAGACTCTCCTCAAAACTGTCAAGATCATCAGAAATAAGGAAAATCTGACAACGTATTCCAGCAAAGAGGAGACTAGGGAGACATGACAACTAAAATTACTGTGACATTCGGGATGCATCTTGGAGCAGGGAAACACCTTAGGTACAAATTAAGGAAACCCGAATAGGGTGTGGATTTCAGTTAATGATGATGTATTAATATTGGTCCTATCTTTTTACCTTGTCATACTGTTCACGGGGCTCTCAAGGCAATAATGCTGACGTGGTTTGCCACTCCCTCCTCCCGTGGACCACATTTTGTCTGAACTCCCCACCATGACCCATCCGTTTTGGGTGGCCCCACATAGCATGGCTCATAGTTTCAATGAGTTAGACAAGGCTATGATCCATGTTATCAGTTTGGTTAGTTTTCTGTGATTGTGGTTTTCATTCTCTTTGCCCTCTGGTGGACAAGAGGCTTGTGGAAGCTTCCTGATGGGAGGGACTGGCTGTGGGGGAAACTGAGTCTTGCTCTGGTGGGTAAGGCCATGCGCAGTTCAGTTCGGTTCAGTCCTCACTCATGCCCGACTCCCTGCAACCCCGTGAACCGCAGCATGCCAGGCCTCCCTGTCCATCACCAGCTCCCTGAGTCCACCCAAACTCATGTCCATCAAGTCGGTGATGCCATCCAACCATCTCATCCTCTGTCATCCCCTTCTCCTCCTGCCCCCAATCCTTCCCAGCATCAGGGTCTTTTCCAATGACTTAGCTCTTTGCAACAGGTGGCCAAAATATTGGAGTTTCAGCTTCAACATCAGTCCTTCCAATGAACACCCAGGACTGATCTCCTTTAGGATGGACTGGTTGGATATCCTTGCAGTCCAAGGGACTCTCAAGAGTCCTCTCCAACACCACAGTTCAAAAGTATTAATTCTTCGGCGCTCAGCTTTCTTCACAGTCCAACTCTCACATCCATACATGACTAATGGAAAAACCATAGCCTTGACTAGACGGACTTTTGTTGTCAAAGTAATGTCTCTGCTTTTTAATATGCTATCCAGGTTGGTCATAACGTTCCTTCCAAGGAGTAAGTGTCTTTTAATTTCATGGCTGCAGTCACCATCTGCAGTGATTTTGGAGCCCCCCAAAATAACGTCTGACACTGTTTCCACTGGTTCCCCATCTATTTCCCATGAAGTGATGATGGGACCAGATGCCATGATCTTAGTTTTCTGAATGTTGAGCTTTAAGCCAACTTTTTCACTCTCCTCTTTCACTTTCATCAAAAAGCTCTTTAGTTTTTCTTCACTTTCTGCCATAAGGGTGGTGTCATCTGCATATCTGAGGTTATTGATATTTGTCCTGGCAATCTTGATTCCAGATTGTGTTTCTTCCAGCCCAGCGTTTCTCTTCCAGCCCAGCGTTTCTCACGATGTACTCTGAATATAAGTTAAATGAGCAGGGTGACAATATACAGCCTTGACGTACTCCTTTTCCTATTTGGAACCAGTCTGTTGTTCCACGTCCAGTTCTAACTGTTGCTTCCTGTCCTGCTTCCTGTCTCTCAAGAGACAGATCAGATGGTCTGGTATTCCCAACTCTTTCAGTATTTTCCACAGCTTATTGTGATCCACACAGTCAAAGGCTTTGGCATAGTCAATAAAGCAGAAATAGATGTTTTTCTGGAACTCTCTTGATTTTTCAATGATCCAGCAGATATAGGCAATTTGATCTCTGGTTCCTCTGCCTTTTCTAAAACCAGCTTGAACATCTGGAAGTTCACGGTTCACGTATTGCTGAAGCCTGGCTTGGAGAATTTTGAGCATTACTTTATTAGCATGTGAGATGAGTGCAATTGTGCGGTAGTTTGAGCATTCTTTGGCATTGCCTTTCTTTGGGATTGGAACGAAAAGTGACCTTTTGCAGTCCTGTGGCCACTGCTGACTTTTCCAAATTTGCTGGCATATCGAGTGCAGCACTTTCACAGCATCACCTTTGAGGATTTGAAATAGCTCAACTGGAATTCTATCACCTCCACTAGCTTTGTTTGTAGTGATGCTTTCTAAGGCCCACTTGACTTCACATTCCAGGATGTCTGGCTCTAGGTGAGTGATCACACCATAGTGATTATCTGGGTCGTGAAGATCTTTTTTGTACAGTTCTTCTGTGTATTCTTGCCACCTCTTTTTAATATCTTCTTACTTAAAAATATGTCTATAAAAGAAAACTCTCAGGTCAACCTCTCTCAGCAGTTATTAGCAAATTGAATCCAGTGATGCTAGGTCATTAAACTATTAGATGGGCCATAATGCTGGTTTAATATTAGACAATAACCTGTAATATGATTTATTCTTTTTATATATTAAAAGAAAAAACCTTATGATTATCTTAATACACAGAAAAACATGTGATGAAATTCTACCATATAAACTCTTGGTAAGATAGGAAGAGAAGAGACATTCTTAACCAGACAAAAATATTTACCAAAACCCCAGCAAATTTTAATCATTCTTTATAGTGAAGTTTTAAAATGGCTCTCTTAAAACCAAGCAGAAGCAAAGAATGTCTGCTACCATTACTTGTATTCTTAAGTGCATGACAAGAAAAAAAATTAAATAAAAAAACTGTCTTTAATCACAGATATTATAATCGTTGAGGAAAAGGACAATGAACACACAAATCACTAGATTCTAGTAATAAAAAGAGAATTTAGAAAGGCATCTGAACCAAAGATCAAAGTTTAAAAATCACTTGCAATTTTTATACATCTGAAAAAATTATCAAACACTATTTGCAATTATGTACAGGAAATGTAAGATGTGCAAAATTCTGAAGAAAACACAATCAGCCTTTTTGGAAGACATTAAAGATCTAAATGCCTGAGACACATCACAGTGATGTAAAGCCTGGCCATCAGCTCTCCCCAGAGTGGTCTACAGCATCAGCGCAGTCCAAGTGAAGTTCCAACGGAAGCTTTCCAGCCTTGACGAGTGGAGTCTAAAATCTACAGGAATGAACACAGTACCATGCTACTTCTAAAAAAGAACAGGTGGTGTGGCAATTCACACTAATATCAGGACCTAGAACATTACTGAAATGAACGGGTCATATTCTCAGAGACCAAGGAGCCCAGAAAGGAGCTCTGTGGGACAGGGCTGCTGTGCAGCTCAGCGGGGAAGTGACGAACTAGTTTAAAACCTGTGCTGAGACAACAAGTTATTCAAATGGGAAAGGAAGATATCATATCCCCACCTTACACGGCAGACAAAAATAAATTCTCTCCATTCCTAGATAAATGTCCAAGAGAAATAAAATACATCCCACAAAAACGTGTGCAGGATGTTTAAAGCAGCATTATTCATAGTGGTCAAAAAGTAGAGAGAACCGAAATGTCCATCAGCTGATGAATGGACAAATAAGACCTAGTATATCCAAACAACGGAATATTATTCAGCAATTAAATGAAACTGAGAACTGATACATGCAACAACACGTAAGAACCTAGAAAACACACTGAACACAAGTGTCAGTCCTGAAAGAGCACGTGCTGTTGGGCTCCCCCAGGTGAACTGGCCAGAACAGGCAAATCCAGAGAGACGGGACTAGGCTGGGTGGTTCCCTGGGGCTGCGGTGTTTGGGGAAAATGGAGAGTGACTGTTAATGGAGCTTTGAGAGGAGGTGATCAAGTGTGATGGCTGCACAGCTCTGAGAACAAAGACTCCCTGAACCATACTTTAAATGGGTGAATTGTATAGAATGGAAATTACATGTCAACAAAGGATCATTTTAGAAATCAGTGCTTAATGGATTAAGACTAAATGCGAAAGACAAAATCTTTTTAAATATGGGAGATGGCTTTTTTTTTTTTTTTGGAAGAGCTGCACGGCTCATGGGATCTTAGGTCCCTGACCAGGGATCGAACCTGGGGTACAGCAATGTGAGCACCAAGTCCGCTGGACCCCCACGGAATTCCGCGGGACATGGCTTTCTATTTCAAGGCAAGGAAGGGTTTCTTAAGCGTAACTCAAAGGGCGCTAGCTTGAAAAGACTGATAAAATAGATAAAATGTAATTAAGAAGCTTCATTCATAAAAAGATACCACAAAGCGAGTGAAAAGATAAAGAGAAACCTGGAAGAGGAGATTCAGGATGTATGTTATCAACAAAAGAATAATATCCAGAATTTGTAAAGCATATCAATAAATAAGGATAAATAATCCAACAGAAAAATGAGGGAAGACATGAACAGGAACTTCTAAAAAAGCCAAAATTTTAATGGTAAACGTATGAAAAGCATCTTAATTTCCCTATTTTCATGATGCTGGGTACAGTAAATATGTCTTTGGATTTAAGCTGATGGATTCAAAGAAAACATTATTTTAGCTTATGGTCTTTTAACCTTCTAACATTATTTTATAAATATCATATGGTTGGATGGCATCATTGACTCAATGGACATGAGTTTGAGCAAACTCCAGGAGATAGCGAAGGACAGGGAAGCCTGGCACAGTCCGTGGGGTCCCAAAGAATTGGACACAATTGAGCAACTAAAAAAACAAAAATGCAAAAGAAAGTTCTCTTTGGTTCTAAATAGCTCCCACAGGAAGTGTGGCATAAAGACAGTTTGATCTTGTAAGAAAACACTTATTCTACAGTTATTAGACTAAGCAATTAAAAATACAATCACTTGCCCACCTTGCAGTTCAGCAAAAACATCGTCTCTGCAACTTGTAAAGATGAGAAAGGGGTTTAAATTGCCCCCGATTCCATAAGGATAGCTTAGTTCTGGAAGGAATTCTATACACAAAATTAAATGTGGTATCGTTGATCACAGGACACTATCACATGGACTAAGAGAAGATAGAGCCTAATCTATAGGAAGGGCAGGAAAAAAATAATGATTAACAAAATTTTAGAACAATTAATACCCAGCTTTGGAACACACTCCAAAGGGCTTATGTCAACAAATGAAATATAGTTTTTGCCTGCAAAAGAAGAGAGTACTCTGGGTAGAGAATAACAAAGAAAAACAAGAAATAGGGTGAAAATACAAAAGTAAAGCACCCATTAATTTATGTGCCTATCTGGAGAAAAAACTTCAAAAGGAGAAGCGGAACGTGTAATGAGTCTTATGAGCTGGCAAACACTATGTCTGCGTTTGTTTCTTGTGAGTAATGATAATTCCACTAAAAATTCATAACTGATGCTAAAATTTCCAGTTTTATTCTAAAAGAACCACCCAAATCATCTGCTTGAAAATAGGTCTTGAGGAAAGTGAGTGAAAACCTATAGCAACTGGCTTTTAGGTTAAGTTACAATTAAATGGGAAAAAAGAAAGTTCACACCACATTGGCCTATTTTGGAAACTTGCAAACAAAAATGTCCACTATACTTAAAATGACTGCATATGAGCATTTATTTTATAGATTAAATATGTTAATAATGAACAGAAGCACAAAATACAAATAAGTATACATTTTCTGGACTCAGATGGAATTATAAAAGTGGGACCAGTCCCTTTGAGGATCACGACACTACAAAGACACAATTTTCAGGTAGCGCTTTCAATAGTCTCATCGTGAGATGCCAAAATATTGTCTAAAAGCGCAAATATGGAGATGTCATTCATAGCTCACTTGGCGTCGCATCGGGGCTAAGAACAGGAGGCCCTCACGTTGGGAAGAGACTGTATGCTGCACCTAGAAGCACTTAAAGCTGTTTTCTTTGACAGAGTTTCCAGGAGCGACAGCTAACCTATTTGGCCTTGGAAATGCACCTAGAAGCACTTGAAGCTGTTTTCTTTGACAGAGAGTTTCCAGGAGCGACAGGTAACCTATTTGGCCTTGGAAAAAGAATAAAATTCAGGCTGAATTCGTCTTTCCTAGAAAACTTCTATAAAGAGTGACATTCAAGTAATTGGAAGGCAGATTTTCAACATTTTCTCCACTTACCATACTTCCCTTTTCCAGGAAAGCAGAGTTTTGAACCAAGTATTTCTGCTAGTTCTGTTTTAGCCTCTCTGTCCAAACATTCTAAATGCAATAAGGTCACAAGAGCCCAAATGTTACACTCTTGCCATTCAGAGAGCATGAATTAGTGTGCTAATAACCATGTGACTTCACTAAAGCAAGCTATTCAGAAGTTTGGGCTGCTTAATTAAATACAAGAAAATCTAGAACATGTGAAGCACAAACAGCTGGACTTCGCACAAGAAGCTCGCAGAAGGGAGACTGAAGCTGGGCGTGGTGGGTCCTCTCTTACGGTTACTATTACTCTGACAGCATTTCTCCCGACGATGTGTGCTTTAGTCCGCTGTGTGTACTTCATACAATTCTTTAAATATATGCAGAAACTAAAGTAGAAAAATCACAGATAGGTTTTAAGTCAGTGCCATGTAAGCGCTAGGACTTCTAGCTCAGGGTTCCTGTCCTCCTCACTCACTGCGGAAAATAGTGTTGTTGTTAAGCACTCGGTTGTGTCTGACTCTTTGCGACCCCATGGACTGGAGCAACCCAGGCTTCCCGGTCCTTCACTAACTCCCAGAGTTTCTTCAAACTCACACCCACTGAGTCAACGACACCATCCAACCACCTCATTCTCTGTCGGCCCCTTCTCCTGCCCTCAGTCTTTCCCAGCATCAGGCTCTTTTCCAATGAATTGGCTCTTTGCATCAGGCGACCGAAGTATCAGAGCTTCAGCTTCATCAGCAGTCCTCCCAATGAATATTCAGGACTGATTTCCTTTAGGATTGACTGGCTTGATCTCCCTACTGTCCCAGGGACTCCCAAAAGTCTTCTCCAGCACCACAGTTCAAAAGCATCAATTCTTCAGCTCTCAGACTTCTTTGTGGTCCAAGTCTCACATCCGCACATGATTACTGGAAAAACCATAGCTTTGACTATACAGACTTTTGTTGGCAAAGTGATTTCTGTTTTTTCAATACACTGTCTAGGTTGGTCATAGCTTTCCTTCCAAGGAGCAAGTGTCTTTTAATTTCATGGCTGCAGTCACCATCCACAGCGATTTTGGAGCCCAAGAAAATAAAGTCTGTCACTGTTCCCCTTTTTTCCCCATCTATTTGCCATGAAGTGATACTTCTAGGAATTCTGAAATAAGCTAAAAGAACGTGTCCTCTTAAAGCCGTAGAGGCGCTGGTGGTGACCGTCTCCACATGGCAGCACAGCACCTTCGACCTGAAAAGGCAGCCTCGAGATCCACGTTCAGCTGCTGTCAGCCGCCCCGCGGTCTCCCGGGTGACAGAGCGCCCTGTGTCGTGTGTAGGGCAGAGGGTCAGAAGCAAAGGGCTCACCTCGCTCCTCACCATCCCACCAGGAAAGGATCCTGGACAAGTCCTCTGTCCACACAGCCACAGGAGACAGTAAAGAACAACTTATAATAGTCTTAACTTTTTTTTTTTAAATAGTCTGAACTTTTGTACATGAGCTGTTACTTGCTGCTTTTGCATCTCTATTCATAAAATGAATTCACTTGGTATAAAAAGAACATGTATGGGTAAAGCCAATGCAAACAACTAGAAACAACGCACTAACTAAATCCTAGGTGGGGTTATTTGCCTCTGCTTGTAAACATAAAATACATCTTTGTTAATTTTTAAATAATTTACCCTCTTTAGTTTGAAACTACTTCCAAATATTTTTGTGTGTTTTTTTAAGCTGAGCTTCAATTAAATAGGTTGTTCCTAAATATATCCAAGTGTACATTCAAAAGGTATAAATAGTTCTGTAGCAACTAGCGTACAGACATTGGAAACAGGATTCAAAATAATATAAAAATAAAGGTTTTAAACGGATTTATAGGTAGGTTTAGATCACTGCTTTTTTTTTTTAAGGTCTCATCTTACTAAATATGGGCTTCCCTTGTGGCTCAGCTGGTAAACAATCTGCCTGCAATGCAGAAGACCTGGGTTCAATCCCTGGGTTGGGAAGATCCCTGGGAGAAGGAAAAGGCTGCCCACTCTTCTGGCCTGGAGAATTCCATGGACTATATAGTCCATGGGGTCACAAAGAGTCGGACACAACTGAGTGACTTTCACTTCACTTACTAAATATAATGTTAAACTCTTTTCACCATAATATTCTTGCATCTGGTAAAACTAGACAGTTATGGGACTCAGCATCTTAAATATTATAACAGTTAGCCACAGGCACACTGATTATAACACTTTTAAAAACAAATTGAGGCACAAAAGTTACCTAGATCAAGATCGTGGATCCCTCATCAAAACCCAAGGGAAAAGCTGCTGTAAGTAAATTTAGAGACGAACATCAACAAGAAAATAAATGTGTTTCAATTTGCTTACCCTTCTTTTTGATAAATGTGAACTGATTTTTTCCAATAAATACTAATCAACATCCAGTGTATTTTAAAATTTATGGCTTTGTTTACAAAACTGCTCTGTTCCGTTTCAGGCAGAGCTCTTCCAAAGCCATTCTGTTATGAAGATGTCCGTATAACCACCTACAAGGCCACTGGTCTGTATCTAAGACCCCCAGGGCTGCTGAACTCCCGGTGGCTGACCACGTGCTCAGTGAGAGAACAAAGTCACCTGACCATATGTGAGACAGATGAGCTACGAGACCGTTTTCCTTTTCGTTAACCTACAAGGTTCAGCAAGTCCTTCCATCCTCTCCCCCGTCGGCTCCCACTTGCCCAGTGTGCTCACCGACTGCGCTGGGCAGGAAGGGCACACCCGCGGGGACTCACGCAAAGCAGGCTCACGGCCGCACGTCGGCCAGGCTCAGCGGCCTGACGAACCCTTCTCGTTACTCCCGACCGCGGGTTCTTGTCTGCTTCAGAACCGGAGGTCTCGCTTCCGGACTTCAGGCTCCAAAGCTGAGGGTGCCACTCACTGCCCAGATCCGCGGTCATGATCAGACTCCTGACTTTGTGCGATCTTACCCTGTTTATCTCTGTTACCTGTTCTACTACCTGGATTCGTGGAGACCTTTTCCTGACCTCTTGACCTGACTTCATTCTCATAAAACTGACCGGCCTGAGTTTCTGACCCTCCTAATAACTTAACCGTCCATATTAATACATAGCTACCTGGGTTTCTGGTCTGCTTCCTCTGTATCTTCCAGAATATGGAAAACACTAGATTTATTCTCAGGCCATTTATTGAGTCATTTATCTCCCTAAGAAACCAGCAATCCCTAAGAAAGTATTAGGATAAAAAGAAATACCTGCAAAGTGTTGAAAGAGAAATACATGTTGCTATGGATACAGAACTCTATTTATGACCTTAATTTTCTTCTCTGCAGTTCCAAAGCAAAGCAGCCAATAAGGAGGCAGAAACTTAACTGAAAATGTGATCAAAGAAATCAGAAAGTACATGTTACTTTTATTAGCAGAAACTGGAAGTGTTTTTTCTCTCTTCAGGACGCGAGGCCTTGAATGCTGGTATCTGCCATGTATCAATTTTGTAAGTCATAGGAAAGAAACTCCTCCAGTTCTGCGTGATGAAAATTGAACGCAGATACGCGAGGCCTTGAATGCTGGTATCTGCCATGTATCAATTTTGTAAGTCATAGGAAAGAAACTCCTCCAGTTCTGCGTGATGAAAATTGAACGCAGATGCTAAAGGGGGTGCTGTTAATGAAGATGCTGGGCGTGACACCAACACTGCGTCTCCATTCTCCATTTCAGAGAACCGTGGAGGGTGCCTGTGTGTGTGTTCCATGTGCTTCAAGATTTTACAGGCAGTGTCACAGATTTCTCTGGAATCCTTATAATAAATATACAGGCATTATCTTTTCCATAAAAGTGATGGCGCCAGTGTTCTAGAAGACTAGCTTAAGGTGTCTGCTTTAAGCTCACAAACCTTGCAGCAGCAATCCTGATGGCCCCCTGGCCCCCTGGAAGTCCTCATCTGCCCCATGACACAGGTTAACTGAAGCTTCTCGCACACAAATGTTGTTGCACAGATGCTCAGACTCAAGTGACTGTAGCACTTATATGTTTAATTCAATGACCACTATTTATTTTACTTTTCAAACAGTTGCCGCCTGGATCAATAAAAATGATTCAACTAATATGTCAATGCTAAAGAAATCTAAAATAACACTAGTGGGAAAAAGCACCCTCTGGAGTCTTCCGAGTGGAGTGGTTTCCCATGCACTGGCAAATTACCCATCTGAAATAATATTATTTTATGACAGTCTGATATTTTGCTTCTCACCTCAAATTTTATTGCATCATGAAATTACATTTCAACAAGATATTTAAGATTTATTGAGAAAGCCTGGCCTCAATCAGTCTATTTATCTCCACTAATATTTCAGTTTTCCATGCAGTTTCTATTTCTCAGAGCATTCTTATAAGTCCTTCTACTTAGATTTTATAGTTTCAGCTCACTACAATGCCAACTACTCTACCATGGGGCCCATCTAGTGCACTTTCTACACTGATGAAACTATGCCTGTGTTTCAATTTGATATCAGAAAAACGTGATCTTAAGTTATTCATCCGAACTAGTTCTCCAACTGATGTGTATCCTTGTCTTAAATCTAAGATGTATAAATTTGGCTGCACTAATGATAGAAATACTTCACTGACCACTCTTGTAAGAACACAGTAAATGATGTTACCATGAGGTCTTTTACAGACAAGATAAATGCATCCCAAAACATCAGCAACAAATTGGAAATGTCTTCTGACTAACTCCAAATTTCTCTGAATAAATGCCTTATCAACTAACTGGCTTCCCTGATAGCTCAGCAGGCAAAGAATCTGCCTGTGATGCAGAAGACACAGGAGACATGGGTTCAATCCCTGGGTCAGGAAGATCCCCTGGAGGAGGAAATCGCAACTCACTCTTATATTCTTGCCTGAAAAATCTCATGGACAGGGGAGCCTGGTGGGCTACAGTCCATGGAGTAGCAAAGAGTTGGACACAAGTGAGCGACTGAGCAGGCACCCATGAACTAACTAGTTAAGAATTTGTCCAAGCCTTTTGTGAATCTGTTTCAATGCAACACTTCAGAAAACAAAGATTTTCACTTAAGAAAATAGAAAAAGAAAAATTAGGCCATTTAAAATAATTATTTATTTTAATTGGAGAACAATTACTTTATAATATTGTGATGATTTCTGCCCTACATCAACGTGAATCGGCCACACGTATACGTGTGCTCCCCCATCTTGAACCCCCCTCCCACCTCCCTCCTCACCCTATCCATCTGGGTTGTCCCAGGGCACTGGCTTTGGGTGCCCTGCTTCATGCATTGAACTTGCCCTGGCCAGCTATTTTACATATGGTAAAGTACATTAAAGTGAAATGTGGAAGTCGCTCAGTCGTATCTGACTCTCTGCAACCCCATGGACTGCAGCCTGCCAGGCTCCTCTGTCCATGGAATTCTCCAGGTCAGAATACTGGAGTGGGTAGCCTATCCTTTCTCCAGGGGATCTTCTTGACCCAGGAATCAAACTGGGGTCTCCTGACTCACAGGCGGATTCTTCCCCAGCTGAGACACAAAGGGAGCAGTAATGTCCATGTGTCAATGCTGGTCTCTCACATCATCCCACCCTTGCCTTCTCCCAGTGAGTGAGTTTACAGTGTGCATCACAGTGGTTTGATCTACGTATATATTGTGAAATATATACATATATATATTCTTAATTCATTCATCCATTGATGGACACAGGTTGTCTCCCTGTCCTAGCTACACTGCTGCAATAAACATGGTGTGCTGATACCTCTTCAGGATAGTGATTTTGTTTCCTTCAGAAATATGCCCAGAAGTGGAATTGCTGGATCACACCGTAGTTCTATTTTTAATTTTTTGATGTGGAGAAAAGGAAACCATTGTGCCTTGTTGGTGAGAAGGCAAACTGGTACAGTCAGGATGGAAAAAGAGTATGTAGGTTTCACTAAAAATTAAAAATACAACTTTGCATAAAATAATCAATCTTTTTTCTAGCAATTACAGGTAGGGTCGATTAAACCTCCGCCCAATTCAATGAGCACATCATCACTGCCTAACCTTCACTTAATCAGTCTCAGAACCTTGATTATCTGAGCTTTTCCCCAAGTTCTGTTATCTGTATTTCTGTTAAGGTTGGTAACCTTTATGTTGCAACTGTCACCATGAGTAAACTTTCTGTGTGCTTTATATAAATTGATTTCTAAAGCTGCATTTAATAGAGTCTAATTCTTGTACAAACAACCAGGTAGTATGTTACTCCCACACCGCGCTCTCGGCAGTTCTGAGGCCGCCCCGCCTTGCCGCAAGGTTTCTATCTCATTTTCTTTCTTCCCCATTCACTCTCTGCTTTTATTGCCTCCTAACACTAAGAATTCTCGTGGATAGAGTCTAGATTCCTCCTGCCTCACCCCTCTGTTCTGGTCTGGGCTGTGTATTTTCTGGGCTTACTGAGCAACCTTTCTCCGCGACTTCCCTTTCTCCCCTCCTGTTTGGATCCAACGGTCTGTGAACCCTTTGCACATCTCTTACAACTGCTCCTTTAGTTTACTGAAGAACGCCTCCAAGCAACTTCCAAAGACATGCAGGAGATAAACTCCAAACCCTTGCATGTTTGCAATGGCCTTCCCCAACTTGATTGACTGAATGTTCATTTATGTATAGAAATCTTTTCATTTGAAAAATCTTTGGTTTGAAAAACTTTCCCTTCCATGGTTCTAATGAAGGTATCGTTATATTTAACCATTGGTTAGTGGAAATACAGAGCCTCCCTGGTGGCTCAGGTGGTACAGAATATGCGTGCAGTGCAAGAGACACAAGTTCGATCCCTGGGTCAGGGAGATCCCTTCGAGAAGGAAATAGCAACTCATTCCAGTATTCTTGCCTGGGAAATTCCATGGACAGCGGATCCTGGCAGACTACAACCAATGGGGTCACACAGAATTGGACACGACTGAGCGACTAACACTTTCACTTTTCATTTCCAGTGAAAATATGATGCCAATCCATTTTGTTCCTGGGCAGACGGATCTTCCCTGGAAGGCTGCACATCTCTTTTACTCCTTCTGCTCTGACAGCTGTGGGGATGTGTGCAGACGCAGGTTTTTTCACTCATTATGTTGGTACTCAGTAGCCTTTTCAATCTGAAGACACACATCCTTGAGCCTTGTGAATCTGACTGCTGACTACATGGATAATCATTCCTTCACTCTATCTTCTATTTCTTGAACATCAGCTAACTATTGAGTATCCTGGCTTAATCTTCTAAGTCTCACCTTTAAAAAAAACATTTTTATACTCACATTTTTGTCTCTGCTTTTTATTTTCTCCTTCGGGAAGATTTGTTCAATATCAGTTTTGGCAAACAGTTAAAACAATTTTTAATTTTCAGAGCCTTTTTTTATTCCTTTGACTGTTAACATTTTCATAGCAGCCTGCTCTTCTTTCATGAACTTAACTCTATATTTGGTATTTCAGCTTTGCTCTCCTTAAATTTACTTTTTGCTCCTGAAGTACCTGTTTTCCCTGGAGTCATTTAATTGTTAGTCCTTCTCTTTCATGCCTCAAACACCAGACGATCCAGGGCTCTCTGTTCATACTCAAGTCTGAGGAGGTAAAGGGCAGAGCGGAAGCGCCATGTGTGTCTGGAGCCCGAGTCTGCGTGTTACAGGGCTCACCGTGTCTGAGGGTGAGCCAGAGGGGCAGATGCTGTTTCCCCAACACGCATTCAATCAGGCTCTGCCCCAAGGCGCCTGACCCACACTAGCTCCCTGCACTTCTCCCAGGCGCTCCAGGCACTTCCCGAGCCTGGACATAAGTGCTGTCCACCCTGGGATCCTGGTCGAGATAAGCTGTCTACTGTTCGCTCACTTCCGATGAACCCTATTCTCACCTCACGTCTCTTCTGCTGCCCTTGCCTCCTGGCATCTCTGGGTCCAGGTCTCTCCTGGGTGTCATGAGGAGGGCAGGCTCTCTCCGAGGCTGTGTCAGCCTCGCTTGCAGCTAGAAGCCAGACGTCTCAGCACCGCCTCCGATGTGTCCGAGATATGTCCGAGTCTCATCTGTTGATGTCTTTGTTTGTGGTGGGTTTACACCTTCGTTATTCCATTACTGCCACATTAAGGGCCTGGCAAGGGACAGAAAGTAAACTCGTGTGGCCTGATTATTTGGGGCTTCTGTGGGTATGTTTTAAATAAACACGATGCAAACCTTGCATGCAGGGAAGACTCTATTGTGTAAAGAAAGATGCATCTGTATTTCTGACCCATCTTCACTGTTTCCATTCAATTCCAGATGCTTCCAGTGTCCTGGGCCACATCTTTCTGACCTGTCTGAATGCAGCCCAGTTGAGGCATGCAACTCACACCCAAACCCACCTCAAGTGACCTCTTTATGGCTCAGTTTTCCACCTCGAGTTTCCTTCAAGGCTGGGGAAGGCCATTCAGTCCAAGAGCAGGTGAAGCCAGATGTGTGGGCGTAGGAAGGAAGCACAGGAGCAGGCAGGAAGTGCAGGAGCAGGAAGCCCAAGAGCAGGAAGTTCAACAGCAGGAACAGGAAGTGCAGGAGCAGGAAGCCCAAAAGCAGGAAGGACAGGAGCAGGAAGGAAGTGCAGGAGCAGGAAGTGCTGGAGCAGATGCCCTTCGGGAGCACCCTCCATCACACGGACCCAGAAGTCCATGCATAAATGCTCCAGACCCCCACCCTTTGGCGGGACAATGCGTGGTGTTTTCTGAGAGGTCATCTGTGGGATGGAGAGCCCCTGCTCCAGTAGTGATTTGATCAGTAAGGCTCCCATAATTGGATTTTTCCTGTTCCACTCTCCCCATTCCCTCACCTCAGGTTCCTGGAATCCCGTCCCTAGTGAACTACCTGGATGCTAATTCTCATATCAGGCTATTTCCAGAATAACCTAAACCTCAACAAAGCCAAGCACAACTAAGCTCCTGTAACTGCACTACTCTGTAATGTGAAATCCAAAAGAAGCAGCCGCCTGCACCTCTATAAAGT
The DNA here is from genome assembly GCF_054371585.1 of Giraffa tippelskirchi. NCBI lineage: Eukaryota > Metazoa > Chordata > Mammalia > Artiodactyla > Giraffidae > Giraffa > Giraffa tippelskirchi. Next base: position 1,174,841 of record NC_137277.1, on the reverse strand, counting down.
GTCTAGTGATCCATCATTCCAGTCAATCTCAGTGGCCACTACTTTAAAAAGTACTCTGCATCAAATCAAATCCCTTATGACTATACAGTAGAAGTGAGAAACAGATTTAAGGGACTAGATCTGATAGACAGAGTGCCTGATGAACTATGGATGGAGGTTTGTGACATTGTACAAGAGATAGGAATCAAGACCATCCTCAAGAAAAAGAAATGCAAAAAAGCAAAATGGCTGTCTAAGGAGGCCTTACAAATAGCTGTGAAAAGACGGGAAGCAAAAAGCAAAGGAGAAAAGGAAAGATATTCCCATATGAATGCAGAGTTCCAAAGAATAGCAAGGAGAGATAAGAAAGCCTTCCTCAGCGATCAATGCAAAGAAATAGAGGAAAACAACAGAATGGGAAAGACTAGAGATCTCTTCAAGAAAATCAGAGATACAAAGGGAACATTTCATGCAAAGATGGGCTCGATAAAGGACAGAAATGGTAGGGACCTAACAGAAGCAGAAGATATTAAGAAGAGGTGGCAAGAATACACAGAAGAATTGTACAAAAAAGATCTTCATGACCCAGATAATCACAATTGTGTGATCACTCACCTAGAGCCAGACATCCTGGAATGTGAAGTCAAGTGGGCTTTAGAAAGCATCACTACGAACAACGCTAGTGGAGGTGATGGAATTCCAGTGGAGCTATTTCAAATCCTTAAAGATGATGCTGTGAAAGTGCTGCACTAGATATGCCAGCAAATTTGGAAAACTCAGCAGTGGCCACAGGACTGGAAAAGGTCACTTTTCATTCCAATCCCAAAGAAAGGCAACGCCAAAGAATGCTCAAACTACCGCACAATTGCATTCATCTCACATGCTAGTAAAGTAATGCTTAAAATTCTCCAAGCCAGGCTTCAGCAATACGTGAACCGTGAACTTCCAGATGTTCAAGCTGGTTTTAGAAAAGGCAGAGGAACCAGAGATCAAATTGCCAATATCTGCTGGATCATCGAAAAAGCACGAGAGTTCCAGAAAAACATCTACCTCTGCTTTTTGACTATGCCAAAGCCTTTGACTGTGTGGATCACAACAAACTGTGGAAAATTCTGAAAGAGATGGGAATACCAGACCACCTGACCTGTCTCTTGAGAAACCTGTATGCAGGTCAGGAAGCCACAGTTAGAACTGGACATGGAACAACAGACTGGTTCCAAATAGGGAAAGGAGTACGTCAAGGCTGTATATTATCACCCTACTTACTTAACTTATATGCAGAGTACATCATGAGAAACGCTGGGCTGGAGGAAGCACAAGCTGGAATCAAGATTGCTGGGAGAAATATCAGTAACCTCAGATATGCAGATGATACCACCCTTATGGCATAAAGTGAAGAAGAACTGAAGAGCTTCTTGATGAAAGTGAAAGAGAAGAGTGAAAAAGTTGGCTTAAAATTCAACAATCAGAAAACTAAGATCATGGCATCCGGTCCCATCACTTCACAGCAGATAGATGGGGAAACAGTGGAAACAGTGGCTGACTTTATTTTTCTGGGCTCCAAAATCACTGCAGATGGTGATTGCAGCCATGAAATTAAAAGACGCTTACTCTTTGGAAGGAAAGTTATGACCAACCTAGACAGCATATTAAAAAGCAGAGACATCACTTTGCCAGCAAAGGTCCATCTAGTCAAAGCTATGGTTTTTCCAGTGGTCATGTATTGATGTGAGAGTTGGACAATAAAGAAAGCTGAGAGCCAAAGAATTGATGCCTTTTGAACTGTGGTGTTGGAGAAGACTCTTGAGAGTCCCTTGGACTGCAAGGAGATCCAACCAGTCCATCCTAAAGGAGATCAGTCCTGGGTGTTCACTGGAAGGACTGATGTTGAAGCTGAAACTCCAATACTTTGGCCACCTGATGCGATGAGCTGACTCATTGGAAAAGACCCTGATGCTGGGAAAGATTGAGGGCAGTAGGAGAAGGGGACGGCAGAGGATGAGGTGGTTGGATGGCATCACCGACTTGATGGACATGGGTTTGGGTGGACTCAGGGAGTTGGTGATGGACAGGGAGGCCTGGCGTGCTGGGGTTCATGGGATGGCAAAGAGTCGGTCACGACTGAGCGACTGAACTGAACTGAACTGCATCAAATTATTGTGTTATCAGATACAAATTAGCAAAAATTCTTAACCAATATTCATTCCTTGAATGCAGTAGTTTAGTTATTATATGTGGAAGCATTTTTACATCTTTAAGTGAATACTATGATATATTAAGAATTCTGCTTTCAGTGATCTTTAACGAATTTAGTGAGCTGCCAAGAAGTGACCTTGAGTAAAACAAAAACTGCAGTTGTAGGAAACAAAGTCACTACAAGCGTGCTTGGGAGACATTCATTCGCGAGTTTTCAGTGCGTCTGTCAGAGATAAAGTAGGTGAGAGAATAATGAGATGTTTGAGCATAAGACGAGCTGTGAAGGTCGAGCCGGCGGCGAAGCTCAGCAGAGCGGGGCCTCCATCCGCCCGGCCCCTCTGGGCTCACCTCTACAAAGAAGGTAAAGGCACGATGAGACGTGACGATGAAACAAGCTCCTGAGGGTCTGGTACAGGGGCGGGGTCACCCCAACCCGCAGACTGAAGGCAATCTGGGTGAGAAAGAAAAAAATACTTGAAGGAACAACCCAGGGACACCTACGGCGCCCAGCGTGGATTCTACAAACCCAGTGTAAAGCCCTCTCATCCCAGCATCTCCGGGGCCCCGGGGTCACACAGCTGTCAGTCCAAACGTGCTCCCGCCCAGGACTCACTCAGATTCACTCAAGGAGACGCACTCAGGGAGACGCACTCAGCTGGGGCGGGGAAAAACTCTGTTTACATGACAGGCCTGCCTGCCTGCAGCCCTGTCTTTGGCAGGTTGGACAACAGCCCCTCCACCCAGAGAAGTCTGTCCACGTCCTCAACCTCAGGACCTGAGCGCGCAGCACCGCTCATGGAACAGGGACACCCGTGGCTGGGGTGGGACGAAGGGCCTGAGGTGGGCCGTTCCCCAGAGCACGTGTGCAAGCCGGAGGCCGTCACAGGGTCCCCGCGAGGAAACCCGAGGGCAGCGCCAGCACCGAAGGGCACGTGGGCTGAGTGCGCAAGGCCCCGCGGGAAGCTGGCGGCTGTAGAAGCCGGAAAAGGCAAGGGCGCAGGCTCTGCCCCGCCTCCAGAAGGACACGCCCCGCCCATAACTTAATCTGAGTTTTGTGACTGATTCTGGGTCCATCACCCTCAGAACTGTAAGATAATACATGTCTGTTGTTGTCAGCCACAAAGTTTGTAGTGAGTAATTTGTTACAAGAGGCAACTAATACAATATTCATCTGTAGTAAATATGAAGAGAAATCAGGAACCATCAAGTGCAAAAGAAAAGCCAAGAGAAATAAATACAAAAGAGAAATTAAAAGATAAACAAGAAAACAACCATGAAGGAAAGAGACAATTTGGGGAACAGTGCTAAAAAAATTCTGACTCATAAACATAGGGAGAGGAAATTTTATTACATCTATCAAGTGAAAACAAGAGGCTCTGAAAATAAAGAGGAAAAGTACAAAATGATGTTTTAAGAGCTTGAGAACATGATTCTTGAGCATAATGGGAAGGAAATTGGACTCTCCAAACACTCTGACTGAAAAGACAAAATGAAAACCCTGAGAAGAAGCTGAGAGTCAGGAAAATGTTCAGAACGCTGTGATGCGCGGCTGGCTCAAGCCTGACGGGGTCCGCTAACAGCCTGGTGACACAGAGGTGGAGGCTGCACCCTGGACGTGAGGCTGTCACATCCTCTGACCAGGACAAGCTTGGGGACGTTTGTCTTAACCCTGTTATTCCAGCAATGACACCGCCTGACAGTTCAACCTCAGAGTCTCGGCCTCACAAAGGAACAAAATGTGTTAGTTCCATGCTCTTCATCTCAGGTGAGAAAGTCTACGATTGTGGTGAAAACAAAAAGTAGCGATGCGGGTCAGAGGCCATCTGCAGCACAAAGTGATGTGGCTTCGTGATGACTGACGTGATGTCCCTTTGTGTCGTTTTTATGAGAACGGGCGCGGCCAGCTTCACTCATGAACTTCAGAGGCAGAGCAGAAGAAAGGCTCTGTATATGTGCATGCGTGTGTGTGTGTGTGTGTGTGTGTGTGTTCTCCCCCTGGCCATCAGACATAGCTTCAAACAACTGTCTCGTTATTTTACTCCCTTACAAGTTAATATGTTGCCTGGAAAAGAGCTCGGGAAGTTCCTGAAGATGACCTCAGACTGTGTCTCCTCTGCCCTCAATTATAACACCAGCCCCACTGGACGTGGAAGAAAGAACTAGCGCTGTCAGGGGTCCCACAGCAGCCGTGACACAAACCCCGCACTTGTCCTCAGAGTGGCAACATGCAGCGACAGAAACTCGGGTTTCTCCTCACTGAAGCCCATTTACAGACCAGAGAGACACCTAGGCTGCCTCTAGATACAACCATATCACCTCAGTGATCACTACCAGAAGACAGAAAGTTAAAGACATTCTTCCTACTGACCTCCCCCCCTTTGGAAGTTGTTAATATAAATTATGGAGGGCAGCATTAAAATATGTAGGAACGTTGTTCCAACGCCAGGGAATCAGCAGCATAATTCACTCCTTGGCTGGTTGTGGTGGCTCTTCCAGCAAACAACTAAATATGTTAATGCTCCTTTATGGACATGGCAGCCTCTGCAGGGAGAAACCATACAGAGATAAGATAATTTTGTATTTACTTTAAAACATTAAAGAACTAATAAAGGATGAAAATTACTCCTCTGCAGTTGGGAGTAAACATCACAGGAGCAGTGATCAAGGGCTCTGCCTGGGAGATGGGCCACCACCTGACCACTGCCCACCCCCCAACCAGGACGACTGATGTCTCCTTCTTCAGCTGACACAGTCCCATTTTGTCTCTGACACTGTGACTGTACTTACACTCACTGTCTTTTCCCCCTGAGGATTATGTGTGTTGTTTATTTTTTTGCATCTTCAACAGCTTGCAATGTACCTAAAAATAAGGTGGCCCTCAGTACATGCTGGATCAGTTCAGTTCAGTTCAGTCACTCAGTCATGTCTGACTCTTTGCGACCCAATGGACTGCAGCACGCCATGCCTCCCCATCCATCACCAACTCCTGGAGTTACTCAAACTCATGTCCATTGAGTCGATGATGCCATCCAACCATCTCGTCCTCTGTCGTCCCCTTCTCCTGCCTTCAATCTTTCCCAGCATCAGGGTCTTTTCAAATGAGTCAGTTATTTGCATCAGGTGGCCAAAGACATGCTGGATATACATTCTATAATTTTAATCATTATTACCCAAGTGGCAACCGATTCTCTGAAGTCAGCATTATCTGGAGATTTAATAAATATTAGCTGCATATTTTGGAAATCTGAAGGTTAAAACATATGAGCACAAGCAAAGCCCAGACCTGGACCAATCTCTGAAAAATAGTTGCACTTCTGACTTGTGTTCATTCATTCACTGACTAAACATCAGCCCTGGAGCCAGGCCACCTGGTAGGATGTTCGGATGCAAAGACCTAAGGTACAGTTCCTCCTCTGGAAGACACAGACTTGAAACAATGATGACATTACGGTGACTATGGGCTGATCCTAGACACGTACTTTTGTCATTTTATGTTAGAAACTCTCTACTGATCAGTGAAGTGACCTCTGTTAACACACATTAATATAAAAAAATGCAAACAGTGACAGACTTTATTTTCTTGGGCTCCAAAATCACTATGGATGGTGGCTGCAGTCATGAAATTAAAAGATGTTTGCTCCTTGGAAGAAAAGCTATGACGACCCTAGACAGCATATTAAAAAGCAGAGACATTACTTTGCCAACAAAGGTCCGTCTAGCCAAAGCTATGGTTTTTCTAGTAGTCATGTGTGGATGTGAGAAAACTGAAAGTAAAAGCTTCCCTTGTGGCTCAGCTGGTAAAGAATCTGCCTGCAATTTGGGAGACCTGGGTTGGGAAGATCCCCTGGAGAAGGGAAAAGCTACCTACTCCAGTGTTCTGGCCTGGAGAATCCCATGGACTGTATAGTCCATGAGGTTGAAAAGAGTTGGACATGACTGAACGACTTTCACTTTCACTTGAGAGTCCCTTGGACTGCAAGGAGATCAAATCAGTCCATCCTAAAGGAAATCAGTCCTGAATATTCATTGGAAGGACTGATGCTGAAGCTGAAACTCCAATACTTTGACCACCTGATGCGAAGAACTGATTCACGGGAAAAGACCCTGATGCTGAGAAAGACTGAAGGCAAGAGGAGAAGGATGACAGAGGATGAGATGGTTGGATAGCATCACCGACTCAATGGACATGAGTTTGAGCAAGCTCCGGGAGTTGTTGATGAACAGGAAGCCTGGCGTGCTGCAGCCCATGGGGTTGCAGAGAGTCAGACAAGACTGTGCAACTGAACTGAAACTGAACATACATGTTCCCAAATGTTTGTGAAGGCCACGGTCTGTCCAAGAATCTTTTCAGTAGAGGGTATACAGAAGAATAGATGCTTTCGAACTGTGGTACTGGAGAAGACTCTTGAGAGTCCCCTGGACAGCCAAGAAACCAAACCAGTCAATTCTAAAGGAAATCGACACTGAATATTTATCGGAAGGACTGATGCTGAAGCTGAAGCTCCAATACTTTGGCCACCTGATGCAAAGAACTGTGTCATTGGGAAAGACCCTGATGCTGGCAAAGAAGAAAGCAACAGAGGGATCTCATCCAACCGTCTCAGGTTGAATGGCATCACTGACTCAATAGACATGAGTTTGAGCAAGCTCTGGGAGATAGTGAAGGACAGGGAGGCCTGGTGTGCTGCAGTTCATGGGGTCAAAAAGAGTTGGACATGACTTAGCAACTGAATAACAACAAATACAGAAGTGAGGAAAGTGGATATGGGCCCCTTTTTTGGTCCACTGGGGGAGTAGACAAAATTTAATAAATATGCAATATAAACTGAGAATAGTGCTTTGAAGTTCACAAACAAGATGCTCTGAAAGAGAAAGCCTTATTTATATATTTATTTTTATCACCTATCTAAGCATATTTGATTTATAATTTTGCATAAGTTTTAGGTATATAGCAAATTAGTGCAGTTATAGCGATATTTATTTTTTCAAATTATTTTCCAATATAGCTTACTGAGAGACATTGAATATTGTTCCCTGTTATACAGTAAATTAATGTAAATTACCAGATACAAACAGCACTATTTGTATCTATTAATCCCACACTCCTGATTTATCCCTCTTCACCCTCGCTTTCCCCTTTGATAATCATGAGGTTGTTTTCTACATTTGTGAGTCTGTTCCTGTTTTGTATATAGATTCATTCGTATTATTTTTACTTCACATATAAGTGATATCATAATATTCATCTTAGTATAACTTGCTTCACTTAGTATGATAATCTCTAGGTCCGTTCATGTTGCTGCAAATGGCAGTATTTCATTCTTTTTACAGCTAAGCATTCCACTGAATATATATATACATGTACCACATCTTCTTTAACTATTCATCTCTTCATAAGCATGTACTCGCTGTTGTAAATAATGCTACTGTGAACACTGGAGTGTGTGTGTCTTTTTGAATTGCCGTTTACATCGTTTCCAGATACATGCCCAGAAGTGAAATTGCTAAATCATGTGGTGGCTCTATTTTTAGCTTTCTGAGGAACCTCCATACTGTTTTGCATAGTGACTGCACGAATTTACATTCCCACCAACCAAGTAGGAGGGTTTCTTTTTCTCCACATCCATCCAGCACTTGTTATTTGTAGATTTTTTTGATGATGGTCATTCCGACCAGTGTGAGGCGATATCTCATTGTGGTTTGATTGGCATTTCCCTGATGACTAGTGACGCCGAGCACCTTTTCATGTGCCAGTTGGCCATCCTTACGTCTTCTTTGGAGAAATGCCCATTTAGGTCTTCTGCCCATTTTGTTTTTGTTGTTGTTGGGTTGCTTGATTTTGTTACTGAGTTGTATGAGCTGTTTGCATATTTTGGAAAGTCAGCCCTTATCAGTCGCATCATTTGCAAATGTTTTCTCCCATTTCTGTAGGTTGCGTTTTTGTTTTGTTTCTGGTTTCCTTTCTGTGCTACAGTTTATAAGTTTCATTAGGTTCCATTTGTTTATTTTTGCTTTCATTTTTTGTCTTGGGAGGCTGACCTAAGGAAACCCTGCTACAGTTTATGTCGAGACTCTCTTCCCTGTGTTCTCTTCCAGTGTTATGGTCTCCTGTCTTGTATTTAGGTTTCACATTTCAGGTTCATTTTTCTACGTGGTGTAAGGAGTGTTCTACCTTCACTGATTTACGTGAAGCTGTCCAGCTTCCCCAGTACTGCTTACTGGAGAGACTGTTCTCCATTGTATGTTCTTGCCCTTCACTGCAGATTAACTGACAATAGGTGTGCTAGTTTTTCTGGACTCTGTACTTGGCTCCATCGGCCCGTATGTCTGTGTTGTGCCAATAACATGCCATTTTGGTCACCATAGCTCTGTAGCATTGTCTGACGCCTGAGAGCACTGTGCCTCCAGCTTTGTTCTCTTTTTCTAGGACTGCTTTGGCAGTTCTGGGCCTTTTGTGGTTCCACATAAATTTTAGGATTATTTATTCTAATTTTGTGAAAAATATCATGGGTAATTTGATAGGGGTCACATTATCTGTAGACTGCTTTCAATAGTATGGCAATTTTTACATCATTAATTCTTCTAGTCCAAGAGCATGGAATATCTTTTCATTCTTTGAGTCATCTTCAGTTTTCTTTATCAATGTTTTATAGTTCTCAGCGGATAAGTTTTTCATTTCTTTGGTTAGGTTTATTCCTACTTTTTTTATGCAATTTTAAACAGGATTGTTTTATTTTTTCTTTCTGATATTTCTTTGTTAGTGTAAATAAATGCAACGGACTTCTGTATATTGGGGATTCCTTGGTAGCTCAGCTGGTAAAGATTTCGCCTGCAATACAGGAGACCCCAATTCATGAGTTGGGAAGACACACTGAAGAAGGGATGGGCTACCCACTCCAGTATTCTTGGGCTTCCCTAGTGGCTCAGCTGGTAAAGAATTTGCTTGCAATACAGGAGACCTGGGTTCAGTCTCTGGGTTGAGAAGATCACCTGGAGAAGGGAATGGCTACCCACTCCAGTATTCTGTCCTGAAGAATTCCATGGACTGTATAGTCCATGGGGTTGCAAAGAGTAGGACTTGACTGAGTGACTTTCACTTTTCTGCATATAATCTTATATCCTGCTACCTTGCTGTGTCCAGTTATTAATTCTAGCAGTTTTTGTGTGGAGTCCTTAGGGGTTTTTATACACAGTATCATGTCATTTGCAAATAATGACAATTTTACCTCTTCCTTCCCAACTTGGATGACTTTTTTTTTTCTTGTCTGATTGCTGTGGTTAGAAGTTTCAACGCCAAGTTGAATAGGGGTTGTGAGAGCGAATGCCCTTGTTTTATCCCAGAGTTTAGCAGGAAGGCTTTCACCTTTCCCTGTTGACATTATGTTGGCTGTGAGTCTGTCATAAATGGCTTTTATGAGGTTGAGATACGTTCCCTCTATAACCCTTTGGTGAGAGTTTGTTTTTAATCATAAATGGATGTTGAATTTTATCAAATGTTTTTTCTGCATCTCTTAAGATTGTCATGTACTTTTTGACTTTTCTTTCATTGATACGGTTTATTGCATTGATTGATTTGGGTATGCTGAATCAGCCTTGAAATCCTGGAATGAATCTGACTTGATCATGGTATATGATCCTGTTTTTGTATTGCTAGACTTGATTTGCTAATATTTTGTTGAGGATTTTTGCATATATATTCATCAAAGATACTGACCTGTAATTTTCTTTTTTCAGTGGTATCTTTGTCTTGTTTTGGTCTTAGGGTGACGGTGGCTTCAGTGGCTCTTGGAGTGGTCTTGCCTCTTCAGTCTTTTGGGAGAGTTTGAGAAGGAAAGGTGTAAGTTCTTCTTTATGTGTTTGGTAGAATTTTCCAGTGAAGTCATCCAGACCTGGACTTTTGTTTGCAAAGAGTTTTTAAAATTATAGATTCTATTTCACTTCTAGTAATTGGTCTGTTCAAATTATCTACTTCTTGACTCAATTTTGGCAGGTTTTAGTTTTTCTTTATTTCTGTGGTATTGATTGTTATTCTCTTTTTATAATTTCTTGTTTTCTTTTATTTGGAGTCCTCTGTTTTCTCCTTGATGACCCTGGCTAGAGGTCTGTTGATTTTGTTTGTGCTCTCGAAAAATTAGCTCTTGGTTTTATTGACCTTTTCTACTATTTTTTTTAATCCCTACCTTATTTATTTTCTCTCTGATTTTTATTATTTCCTTCCTTCTGCTGACTTTGGGCTTTGCTTCTCCTTTTTCTAATTCTTTTAGTAATAGGTTAGGTTGTTTATTTGAAATTTTTCTTGTTTCTTGATGAAGCCCTTTTTAGATAGACACTAGGAAAATCCTATTTGAGGAGTTATCAACTGGGCTAAGACCTAAAGATTGAGAAGTAGCTAATCGTACAAAAGGCCAGAGCAAAAGCCTTCCAGTTCCAATAAATAGTCAAAGTCTGAAGGCTAGAAAAAGTCTGGTATCTTTCAGCAATTAAAAAGAAGCGGATAGCTCAAGTTCAGGTAGCAAGGGGAAAACAGTGGGAGGAAGTCTTGGGAAGGTAATAGTAGGGCCAGGTCATGTGAGGCATCGTGGCCCAAGCCACTGAAGGATTTTAAGCAGGGAGGTTTTCTAATCCAATATATATTTTGAAAACAACCATTATGGTCACTGAGTGTCAGGAGGAAAGCAAGAGTGTCAGTTAGGAGATGACTGGAGGTCTGAGTGAAAGAAGGGGGGTGGCCTGAACTCAGGCAGTAGAAGGAAGTAAAGGGAATGAATGGATTAGAGATCTGTTCTGGGAGCTGAATCTACAGTATTTACTGATGGGTTAAGAGAAAGGTAAACCATTCAAGGATGACACCCAAGTTCTGACTTGTGCATTCCATGTATACAAATGCTATTCACAGACACAGAGAGGATGGGGGTGAGGTATCAGTCCTGGACATGTGACATTAGAGACACTCCTGAGGTAAAAGAAGGTGCCAAAAGGCAGCTGGATATCTGCATCCAGCTCTAAGATGAGAGAAGGGAACTCTGAGGTCATTAGCATATAGCTTCGATTTAAGGCCACTGAAATGTAGATGGTTGCTTAATAGAAGAATTAAGAGGAAAGAGGGGGTGGAAGACTTCAATAGTTAGTGTAAGTTAGAGGAGCTGGTGGAGAAATTAGAAACGCAGATGGAAAAGTGGGAGAATCCAGGTGAAACCAGAACTCACTGAGGAGACACAAACATGATTCAGTAGGACAGAGTGAAAGGAACGTGTATAGAGATGAAACCTATTAATACATGGTTACAAGCACTGGAAGACTGGCTGGCCATCACATGAGGAAAAGGTAGGAAGCTAGAATAGGGTTCCAGAGTGAAAAACGATGATGATTACATGATGAGAAATCCAACGTATTCCAAGTAACCTGGTAAACTTATGAATCTGCAGAAACATGTTAGGGCAGGGCAAAGTGCACCTCCTGGTAAATTCAGTATCAAAGTGAACCATTCCATGTTTTCTTCAAAGGAAACGGGAGGCAAAACAAGAACATGAAACGTTCTAGACTATGAGGCAGACACCACAGACTGCAGGAAAAGGGGAATTAGAGTGCTGTTCCACTAGCCAGCACCTGCTTTGCTAAAGTAAAACTGCACACGTTCAGAATTTCTTTAAACTATGGTTTGGCTATTAATTTTTAATCTAAAATAGAAATTATATTTGAAGACAATGAAAAATAATCAGTGCAGAATGATCAAATCTGTACAAGTAAATGGCACCAAACTTTCTAAGTAAATGGAAGAACCATTTTTTTTTTCACTCTGAGAAACAGCACATTTCTAATGTAAACCAGTCAATCCTAAAGGAAATAAACCCTGAATATTCACTGGAAGGACTGATACTGAAGCTGAAGCTCCAGTACTTTGGTCACTTGATGCAAAGAGCTGACTCACTGGAAAAGACCCTGATGCTGGGAAAGATTGAAGGCAGGAGGAGAAGAGGGTGACAGAGGATAAGATGGTTGGATGGCATCACTGACTCAATGGACATGAGTCTGAGCAAACTCCGGGAGGTGGTGAAGAACAGGGAAGCCCGGTGTGCTGCAGTCCATGGGGCTGCAAAGAGTCAGTCATGACTGAGCAACTGAATAACAATGTAAAACAGGTGCACGTGATCTTAAGAAATCTTTCTAATGGATTAAAAGTAAAATTTACCCTCAATTATTATTAGAAAAAAAATTTTAATCACTTGTTACTTTGAAGTGGACTTAGATCTATGTTCTAGGTTTGCAATTATCCTAAACTACTTAGCTGGTTACTCAATGACTTGGCTCAAGATAACGTTTATCGTTCAGGAGCTTACTGAGCAAAGGCAATGTTGAAATCTGCTTTCAGAAAGGATTTTTTTTTTTTAGATCAATAATCGGATGAGGGAAAATATTTGAATGCAAATTAAGTCAGTGTTTCACGTTACGTTGTTTTCCTTCTCTAATAAAGCAGGTCGAGTTAAACGGCTACACTTCCCTCCCCTTCGATGCACTTGTGCACATCAACCTGCAGGAAGAACATGGAGCAGAGGACAGGCTGCTTCTTCAATCCTTCTCGTCAAATCTTAAGCGACACCAATCAGCCAAACATCTCGCTGACAGTCATGAGGCTGCTGTCTTAATTAACCAGTGATGTTCGTGACTGAGGACCCAGATGAAGAAGCTGTTTTTCCGTGTGCTGAACTGGCTGGGCCCCCATGAGCCTGTCCCGCAGTGACATCTACACTGAATACAAATCAGACGACGCAGCCTCAAATCTGTGTCGTGGCTCTCGTTTCCAATTCGAGAGCTGTATCGTAATCACAAGCTTCTGTGGATGAAAGGAAATCAGCTCTCTGAATATTAGCTAATGCCACATTTGCAAGTCCTGAAGAGATCTGTGCCGTTAAAAAAAAAAAAATAGATCATTTCGCGTGAACCTATATATATGAATTGCTTTGTTCTGCTCAATTGATAGACGCAATGCCTGTGCTGGGATTAAACCCTTTTCATCATAAAACCTCATCTGGTTCGGAGTCCAAGTCCATCAAACCTTTTTCCTTTAAAGTCCCGCCTTTGATTCTACATCAATTTATTCAAACCGCAGCTGGGTGGCTGAAAACGAAAGGACAGCCTCATTTAAACCAACCATGTTCCCAACTTGAAAGAAGGGCTATAATTAAAAAAATGGGCATAAAAGAATGGAAATGGGATAATATTTTTTAATGGTAGTTCAAAGGCCGACAGATGTCAGAGCCTTTGAAGATGTCTGTACACTGAGCAAGGAGTTGCCATAAAAGAGCCTGCCAGAGAGGTGAAGCAGCTTCGTAATGGCTGAAAAGCCCTTGCAGACACATCCTTGTGTTTTTAATTTGTCAGAGTTTCTGCAGTATTTTCTGATTAATGACACGCGATTATAACTGCATAGCAGACATATTTTTATCCTCGGCTAAATGAATCGTTTATCCCACATTCTTTCAGAACTAGATAAGAATAGGGTCCTATCCTAGGAAGCCCCAAACTGTTCCGATCGCTTCACATATTTATGCTAATTTTGTGGGACTGGCCAAATCCAGAGCTAGGACATGTTGCCAGCTTTTGTTCTCTTAATAGTCTGTTGCTGGTAACATCGCGACGCACATGTGGTTGTCAGAACCCGATTCACTACAGTCCCATTCTTTTCATGTACATGGAACAATATGTGCTTGAATAATTAATTTGTGCACCAAGTCATGTCAAACCAAATTAATGTTTAAAAACATTCCTGCACTCAATCTAAACAACCATGGGCCGCCACAGGGTTTCAGAAGAGAAAGAGCTGCTTAGGGGGAAAACTGCAGCCCTAACTACAGTATGCTGTTAATGCCGCTGAAAAGGGGCTCGAACGCCGCGTGGAAAACGCTGGGGAGGCTGCCATGGGGGGCTCCTGATCGCTCCCACACGTCCGTCTGATCTGTCCCGTGAAATGGCCTCATGGTGCTCAGGGAGGCTGAGCACAAGTCACTGGTGAACAGCAGCGGGCTAAAGGCTCTCCCACCAGCGGGCTCGCCCGTGACTGCTCTCAGGACCAGGTGCAGGGCCGCAAGAGCTCACGGGCTTTGAAGTCACATGGTCTCGGTTCAAACCCCAGCCCTTCAATGACGCCCCGCACGGCGTGGCCTGTCCTTTCTGTAACAACTGACATAATACCTGCGTCCTCCAGAAAGCATCTGAGGCACAAAACACTCTGCTCAATGCTCTTTCTCAAAATAATGAGACACACAAAAATGTAAAACTAGGTCACGTCCAGTTGAAAACGCTTCTCTCTAGAGAGACGTGTCCGTGGGGCTCACTTGCAGGCCCCTCCCTGACCTCAGCCCCTTGTGCGGCCAGGACGCCCGGCCCTGAGCACACACTCGTCCACCCCCGAAGTGGACCTCGGCCCCATCCTGCAAGCGCAAGCTCGGAAGATGAGGCACCAGGGCTGGGGGCACGTGCAGGCGAGGGGCAGCCTGGCAAGCAGAGGAGGACTGAGCGGCACCCCATCCCGCACGCAACCCTCGCAGGCAGAGGCCCTGGGTCCCCACGAGGATAGGCGCGTCCCAGCAAGGGGTGGCTTCCTCTCTCGGGGCTCCAGCAACCACCTGGGCACTGCTACCGAAGAGGACCCAGGGCAGGTGAAGCTCCCCCCACCGCCCCCCCATCACAGGCCCTGCACCTGTTCCCCCCTCCCCCTGCCCCCGCTCCAGACGCCGGGTCTCCGGCCCCCTACGGAGGAGGACCCAGGACGGGTGCCCATCACAGGCCCTGCGCCTGTTCCCCCTGCCCCCGCTCCAGACGCCGGGTCTCCGGCCCCCAGCCCAGCAATGTCCCAGTGGGACGTGCTCATCCTGTGCACGGTCCTCTCTGGTCTGCTGTCCACGCTCCCCACCGTTAGATCTCCCCCTTCCTCCGCGTGATGGGCTCCACGTTGAGGAGAGCGGTGTGACTAGGAACTCTCTGGCAATAGGACGAGGCTGACCGCGCCCTCCTCTCCCGCTGCTCAGCTCTTCCTTTCTCTGGAAGTTTCCCGGCGCCTTCAGGCACACACAGCGTCCTGGCCCGGCCCGAGGCCTGGATCACCACCTACCCGCTGGGGTAAAGAAACAGATGACACGGACAGGATGAACCCCAGCTGGGACCAGGGTGCAGGGAGGCCTGCTCAGACTGCTCCGCACCGCACAAAGCGTTTCCAGGCACTGACCACACCACGCCTTCTGTACAACGGTTTTCCTGTTCTAATCTGCAGAGTGAATCTCTATTCACTAAAAACGCTCAGTGCACCGGCCATCTCCCTGAACGCGACCCTTTGAATCACCCTCAGACGCCGCGTCCCCACACCCCAGGCTCCATCTCCTCGACACGGGGTCAGGGCGCCTCTGTCCCTTCGCTGCACCTCGCCGCTCGAGGCGGCCCTAAGGTCTGTCCGTCCGTTTCCATGCTGCTATTGTTACTAGTTCCTCGCACACACAGCAGGCGTAGCAGGTGAGTTGGTAAGGTTTTCAGAGAGCAGGAAGGAGCCAGGAGGGCATGGATCACCCCCCCAGAGAGGGGCAGCCAAGGGCCTGGAGGGCCCGATTAGCTCACCACCCGATCGGGGGGTCATCAGCCCAAAGTGCCCTCATGGAGACTGTGGGCCAGGCATTGTCCTGGCGACGGGCGTTCCCACGTCTCTGCCCCACGCAGCTGGGCCCCGTCCTCAGCGGCCCCTCTGTCCTGGGCTCCCCTCCCCATCACGAGGATGCACATGGCCCTGTCTGTCCACAGACAGTGAGCAGGGCGCACTGGGGTCAACAGGCCCGGCTGACCGCAGGGCTGACCCGCAGCAGGGGCTCGCAGGTGACACGACTGACCACGTGGTGTCTGAGACGTGGGGCATGACCATCAGAGACCCAAAGTCGGCGACTCAGGCTCACACGCCAGTGGGTGGGCGAGACTGCCGTGACCAGCACCTTTGATGCATGTTCAGTAAGAACTTGATCGCTGCGTCCGGGCCCGGGCTTTATTTGTTATCCAGATGCCAGTGATGTCCGAATCCGTGTTTCTGGAACCTCCACCCGCACTTCCAGCTCGTCTGACGCCTCTCCATCTGGACATTTAAGGTGCAGCTCAACCCTAGCCTGGCAACAACACAACTCCTGCCTTTACTCCCTCCTCACGGTCCTCGTGCTTGACACCTTATCCAATTAGCTGTGTTGTTCAGTTGCTCAGTCGTGTCCGACTATTTGTGACCCCCTGGACTGCAGCACGTCAGGCCTCCCTGTCCCTCACTATCTCCCAGAGTTTGCTCAGTTCACGTCCACTGAGTTGGTGATGCTATCTGACCATCACATCTCATCTAGTTAGCTACTCAAACCAAAGCCCTAAAGAAGCCCTCTTTCCCACACCCCCACACTGTAGCCACCAGCACGTCCTCCTGACTCAAGTACACACAGATATGCAGGACTCCCCACAACAGCCACAGTGGCCTTTTAGAAGCAGGGGTCAGATCATGTCATCTACTGCCCAAAAACATCTGCTTGTCTTCCATTCATGTGCAAAGTCAAACCCAACATAAATGGGCAACATTCCTGTGGCAAGCCCTCCTCAAGTGTCCACCCCATCTCCGGGCCCTGCACAGACCTGCACTCAAAAAGCCTTTACCGAGGAAATGAGTCAAGGTGAAGTCAGAAGGAAATTCCATATACATAATTCTGCCTAATTTTGACAGACAGGAAAACATATGTGGAAGTTAATTTGATTTATATAATATCCAAGTGTCACAATTATAAAAATGTTCAAGTCACAGGATTCCGTTTTGTCAGTATCAACAGGGAACAATGAGATTTCAAAGAGCGATGAGGACAGTCGACAAGAACGGTTTTCATGAGAAGCTTTACCCCACTATTCCTGTTTCTGAAGTGATTTGTTTTCTAATTTATTTATTTTTAGTTGAAGGACAATTGCTTTACAACATTGTGTTGGTTTCTGCCATACATCAACATGAATCAGCCATAGGTACACATGTGTCCAGGCTTCCCTGGTGGCTCAGCTGGTAAAGAATCCGCCTGCAATGCAAGAGACCCCAGTTCGACTCCTGGGTCAAAAAGATCCCCTGGCAAAGGGATAGGTGACCCACCCCGGAATTCCTGGGCTTCCCTTGTGGCTCAGATAGTAAAGAATCTGCCTGCAATGCAGGAGACCTGGGTTCGATCTCTGGGTTGGGAAGATGCCCTGGAAGAGGGTATGGCAACCCACTTCAGTGTTCTTGGCTGGAGAATCCCATGGACGGAGGAGCCTGGTGGGCTACAGTCAATGGGGTCGCAAAGAGTCGGACACGACTGAGCAACTAAGTACAGCACATACACATGTCCCGTCCCTCTGGAACTTCCTCGCCACCTCGCACCCCATCCTGCCCCCCCGTCACAGAGCACCACTTTGATCCCCTCCCTCTGGAACTTCCTCGCCACCTCGCACCCCATCCTACCCCCCACCGTCACAGAGCGCCCCTTCGAGCTCCCTGAGCCACACAGCAGGTCCCCACGGCCGTCCGCTTCACACTTGGTTGTGTATTCTTTTAAGGCACACCAACTTGATGGCAACAGACTACAATGTCTGCTGCATGTCACTGAACAGGACGGAGAGGTGAACGTGCCCGAGTCCATCCCCGCACTTCTCAAAGCCTGAGCCAGCGCTCGGCCACAACTGGCTTCTAGGGGCTGGGACACGCCACACCCCTGGAACTCAGGACTCTTCTCTAACACCAGCTTTGGCAGTAATTTCTGAGTCAATGAAAAACCAAGGTTTTCTACCCCCAAGCTCCCTTCCCCCTGTGCACACACCAGTGTCCCTTTATCTCGGTCTATTGTGAAATGTGCCCAAAAAGGGAGAACAATGTTTACACGACAAAAATCAGCTGTTCAGGAAGCACTTGGTGAACATGTCCATTCTGTGTGTTAAATGACATCTTTGCAAATAACATAGTAAATAAGGTCCCACTTGACCCTAGGGGCCTGGGGTTTGCTTCATTAATAAATACTGACTTAAGGAGTAAGCTTAAGATGAATGAGTCACCAGTTTAATTTTAACCTTTTTAAGATAACTTTTAAGTCCTTACTGGAAAATTGGCTTGTTTTAAGATGCTAGGCCTGGCTGGACCACTGTCCGTGTTCACTGACAGCTCCTCTGTACCACAGAGTAATAATATCAGTGGGACTGGGACACACACACACACACACACACACACACACACATACACACACACACGCCCTGAAACCACTGCAGCACTGGAGCTGCCCCCACTAACAAGGAAAGAGACCTCAGGTCCAGGTCACATACTTCAGCAAACTTCATTCTCTGAGGACACCATTAACTCATTCTCAAATATTACCTTCAGGCCTTGACTTCACACATTTTCACACCCTGCAGGTCTAGCTGTGTGCTGTCTCTTTATGATTTCTTGGGGTCTTTCCCCAGCGTCTTAGAGCACAAATGTCCAAAAGTACTTGAGAGGTCAGGTGACAGCTTAAAATGACTGTTAGAACAAGTGACGAAAAATAATTTTCACTAAATTTTAATACTTATTTCGATGGAAAAATATTACATCAAGTTCCACATTAATCCACCAACTAGGTCTCAATGAAACCACTTTTTATTATCCTAAAGTTTCCTTCTAATGACAATATTTTTCAAAGGTTTCCTTTCCATAAATACTAAAGAAATTTGAAAATAGGCTATTATTTTCATGTAACGCTCACCTCCTCAAACAGGAGTGTACGGTCTCCCCAGCAGAAATATCTGTGATTTTTCTCGGGGAGAACGCTCAGGTGTTAAATGTCCTCTGGGCCGAGCAACCAGTGCTGTTCCAACCAGCCCTGACGGACGACAGTGACGGTGCGCTGAGCTTCAGTCTGCGGCTCTTTGGACATTTGATGACATCACCACTTGGCCAGTCATTTCCTGCACTCTGCCTTCAACCTCTCCGTCACAAAAAATTACCCCAAATATACAAGTGAAGACATCAGGGATGTCTCTCAGAGAACTGAGTCAGAAACCCAAGAATGACTTTTCTGAGACATCAAGGAAGAAGAGCGACTCGTCCACCGTTTTCTCAGTGATTTCACTCACACGGAGATGAGCAGAAGGAAGGGCAGTGTGCTAAAAATAACCCAATGGGAACAAATTTCCGAATGCGGAATAGCCATTTATTGCTGGAGTATTTTATGTGTTTAAAAAAAAACCCAAAACTCTGAAAACTTTCCATTTTGACCAAAATTACTCTAGAATTCAGCTCAAACTGCATCAACATAAATTGCTTTTGAAGATTCTAAACAAAACACGCTTGCTAATTGCTCCTTGTATTTCTATCAGGAAACTCTCCAGATTTGAACTTCCAAAACCACCTCAACTTCATTTCTTAGAAGGCTTTGACTAGCTGCTGCCATGTAATAGGATCCTTACATGGATTCCTTTATGGAAAAAATGCTAACATTGAAGGCTTTGAGATTTAAAAAGCCACTCCACTGAAAGGTATGAATCATATCTAATATTTCAAATTAGTACGTGCATATAACAGACATTTATCTATAGTAAACCATTCACAACCAACCGTATTTCACCAGAATTAGATGCAAATTCCTAGGCAACTTTTTATAAGGGTTGGTAAGTCCCACTGAGATGCAAGCCTACTGGATTCTTACACTGGACATACCTTCTTATTGCAGTAATAATGTGGAAACCAAAAGTGAACCCATTTCAAAAACATACCCATCTTTCCATCCTACAAGTTCTAAAATTTGTGGGAAGGATTTCTATTCCAAATAAAATACTAAGAAATGCACATCTCTTCAGAGTTGCACTTGCCTCAGATGAGAGACATAGCCACAGCTGTGACTTTGGAGAAAGACTGAAACCACTGGCTAAACCCAACTTGGGTTTACATAGCCCGAGTTACGGGTAGTCAGCGCTTTAAATCTAGCACCGTACTAACAACCCCAAATTGGAAATACAGTGAAAGGTGAGCAGGATAATGACATTCAGAGACAGTGAGCTCCTCCATAGGCAGTGAGTGGGCGGGGCCCAGCAGTGAGCCCAGCGACACCACCAGGCATGTTACCTCGGGCGACTCACCATGCTTCCAGAATCTGCCCTCATCAATAACAGGAAATACATTTTCTGACCCAGGTAAGAAGGTCAAAACCACTTCCAAATAGGAAATGTAACCCTCTTGGGGGGTTGGAGGGCTGAATGAGGTAACGCAATGGAAGGGACCAAGCAGAGAGCTTGGAGCACAGGAAGCACAGGATGAGTATTGTTTGTTAAGGCTGCTGTTAAGGCTGCTGTTAAGGCTGCTGTTAAGGCTGTTGATGAGTACTGTCTGTTAAGGCTGCTGTTAAAACGCACACGAGCGTAAAGGTTCAGCGTTGTTCCAGGAGGCGCCGCGGACTCATCACAACTCTGCAGCGGTGTCAAGTGCAGCAAATCACGGAGGGAAATGCAAATGGAGATGCGGGTCTCTGCCTGGGAACAAAGGTCCTGGTGTCTGCCACGCCTGGTGGAGCCACACGACTCTTCCTTTCTCCATGTCCCAGCCTCTCCAGAAATCTAAAACCTTCCTCGGAAGAGGCTGTGAGAGGAAGGAGCACTGAATGAAGGTCAAGAAGCTCTGGTTTGCTAACTCTGTGACCTTGAGCAAGATAACGACCTTGGAACCACACAGGTTCTTTACGTATAAAATGAAAACAATTGGATGCGGCCATCTCTCTAGATGACTTAATCTGAGATGTAGACACTTGGTATGCTCATAAGCTTCCGTCTGTCGGGAACACGCCATGAGTGCAGACTGTGTTCCCATGAAACCACCCCCTTTCACCACTGCAGAGCTATCACCTTAGATCCCCCACTGTAAATACCTCCAGCATTTAATTACTATTCTTCAGAAACAATTTATATATTTCTTTAAAAATACAATAACTGTAATGAGAACAAAGGACAGATTTTTTTTTAAAGCAACCATTATTGATGATATACAGTCACTAATGCAAAGGGAATACTTTATATGTTATTATTTGGAAGGTTTGTCTTGAAAAGGAATGTTCTCTAACAGTGGACCACAAGTCATAGAATGTGGTTTCCATGGTAACTGCCACATTTTTAAAAATATGCACAGGATTGAAGATACATTGTGTAACTCTATGATAAATGGATCATTCTTAGAGAAATCACTTTCCTTGTCTCAACCTATCTTTGTTTTTTAAACTTAATATAATTTTCCCCACAATGAAAACCAAATTGAATGATTTATATAGTTTAATTATAGGTATATATGCTACTTTTGTGCTTTAAGATGAAAATAATTACAGAATTTTAGAATTCTTATGAAAAAGAAAGCTGGTGATCTACCAAAAATGTAGCTTTACTTGAAATGGCATCTTTCCTATTTTCTCCTATTTAAGCACCTAAGAAATAGCATTCTTACACATGGTAATATACACTATAACACATTAGTGCAAAGATCTTATTAGTCCACAGGCAGCACTCTTAGGCTCCTCACCACTGGACATTAATAAAACGAGATCTTCACATCAATGCATCTGTTTCCGAATACAAGAAGGACCTTTGCCCTATTTGGAAAATTCTGAATAACCTGAGTTTTTGGCGTCAGAAAAAGAATATATCCCCCACAGGCTTTTAAACATGGCTTAGTTGGGAAAACCTCTATTTATATTTTAAACAAGCACTGAAAGTTCCTCGGCTATCTTAAATAAAGCATTTTAGTAATACTATAAAACTTCATGTAAAAAAAAAATGGAAAATTTTAGCATGTGGTTTTACCCCAAGTCTACTAAAAAAAAGTCTTTTCTTTTTGCAAAATGAAGAGAATTGTTAAAAACATTTTCCCACCAACGCCTCTGATGCCTGGCATTGAGCATGCCGTCCACCGCAGCAGAGCACACTTGCTACACGATTAAGCTCCGAGTGCCCCGCCTCTGCCCCGACACACGTGGGGCATGTATCAGGGACCAGCACCACGTGTGGGCATGCACGCTGAGCCCTGGGCCTCCCTGAGGTGACTGCGCGTCCCTGAGGAGAAGAGGGGAGCGCAGAAGCCGGGTGGCATGAGCAGCTGCAGCCTCATTACGGGGGTGGGGGGATGGTTGACTTAATTCGGTTTATCCGAGCAACCAACCCAGAGTCCAGTCTGACCCAAAGAGATAAAAATATCTACTACCCCAAAACAAAGCAGATGATATTAGTGAAAAAATATTGATGATGAAACACTACTTTGGTTATGCAGGTAGGGAGTGAACCATTTTAATGCAGGTACAAACATCCTGTGCTCCCGGACCAAATTAACATTTGATTTATCATTTATTACAGTTTTCCATAGTATCAATTCAGAGGACAAGAGAATCAGATATAAGGAAGAGAGCAACACACCTGGAAATTAACATTAGGGCATTGACTTTTAAAGCATTTTCAATTTCAGCCAAGTTTCTAATTTTAACACCGTAGCGATGTTTTGTAAGGGTTTCTGGAATAGTCATGTAGTGACGGTATAGAAATTTTTAAGCTTGTGACTTAAAATATGCTTTCTTTTGATTCATAATATCTACCAAATTGGATCTCTCACAGCAGCTGTTTTTTGATGTTGAGGATAATGACATTATCCATAAATTAAAATGAAAATTTGGCACATTAAAATAAACCTGCTAATTACATTTTGTGAAAGTAGTTAAAGAATCTTAAGGTTTTCCCATTGGGTTTTTTCCCAAATGTTTTAACACATACAGAGCATCATCAATTATACTGGTCAGTACCTTTTATATTAAGCCCTATATCTTAAATTTCTCTCAGAACTGAAAGCTAGAAAATAATGAACTGGTATGATCTCTTACATTAGATACCTAGGCTTACACTATTCATCATGTTTCACCCTTCACTGCAGCTTCCAGGCAAGCTCTGAGCTAAAACTTGTACTTAGCTGGAGCATGTCCTTTAAAAGTATGGATTTTCTGATGTGGTTAATATCATTTATTGCTTAATTATTATTTTCAGCTATATTTCACCTGTATAAGTAAGTATGTGTTTATCATAAAATGCTGCCTCAAATCCTTTTTGAAAGTGCTTGGAATACAAAGAAATTAAAATCAAATGTTTTCAATAGAAAAAGTGCCAGCCCCCTCAAAGCCCAGAGACCACGTTCAACAATAATGCTCAGAACACACGCACTGTTACAGTCACCCTCAGAGTCATCTTTGAAGACTAACAGCCTGTGCTGAATCCACGGCAGACAAGCACACACCCAGTTTATAAATGACATCTACTGATCTGAAGGTCTTTTCTTTTTCTAACATGTTACACCCTCAGGGACACACCAAACTGAACCAGACTGAACAAGGGGAGAAGATTGTGCATTTTAGCAAATGTAAGTATCACAACATAAAGTAGCCCATCGCTGAAACCAAGGAATTATTAAGATATAATTGTTAAAATTGTCTATTATAAATATCTTTTTTGGAAAACTTTTTAAAGTAGAAGAGAGAAAGGAGGAGATCTAAAACCCACACATTTTAGAATCAGCAATAGCAGGTAGCCACTTAGTGAGTCAATACGGCAAAATCCAGATGTTCCATCTTTTACGCAAAACTGTTCCTCTTACAACCACAGTTCTCAGTTCAGGGAGTCGAGAAAGACACCAGGATGCTAGGGTCAGGCTAGACCCGTTTCACGATGTCTGCTCTGCAGTCTACACATGGTGGTTCCCAGTGGTCTCCGTGTCACCTGCACCTCTCATGTCTGCACCTCAACAACTGTCCCCAGATAGTGACACACCCTGGGCGGCCCACGAAGCCACTCTGGGACGGTCTCTGCGGGGCTAATGCATACCGCTCACTTTGGCAGCAAACCTCAGAGACCAAGCAACCCTCGAGTGGTTCCGGGTACTAAAAGGACGCCAAGGGATCAAGGAACCTATGTTCTGCTTTTCCTCAATTTCAAGGGGCAAACTGCAGAAATTCTTTCACTACACTGCAGTTCAAAAGCAAAATAAGCATTGCATGAGGACTACCACATTAGACAAAGCCTTCCTAAGATGATCGCAACAAAACTATATATCACCTTCATATTAAAAAATATGATGGAATCAAGCAAATCACTCACCAGAGGACCTTCAATAAGTGGGATCTGGCAAGTGAGACATATTTGCTAATGAGGTTGTGAATTTCTGTATGTCTTGACATCTACGATGTCCCTCAGGGACATACCAGACTGAACATCTTATACAAAGGGGGAAGACAGTGTGCATTTTAGCAAATGTAAGTAGCACAACATAAACTAGCCCATCACTGAAAACCAAGGGATTATGATAAAAATATAAGCATATAATAATTAGCTCAATGCACCAAATAAAATGAGAGATGGTTAACTGTCCTTAATGGTATTACTGTATCTTGTCGTTTCTCTATAAAACAGAAATTGCTAGAATAACAACGCACTTATAATAATTATACAGCATCTTCACTGAAAGGGAGCTCCTGGTTGTCATGGTTCACCTTAAGGCAGATGTCTGTACTTTATAACATTGGTTTTCTTATTAGTACACAACGTATTACATATTCAAAAGGAGCCAAAAGTAGATCTTTTTAGTACATTGCCTGCATTCAAGAATCTGATGGATGAAAAGCAGCAGACAAAGCCACAGTGCCCCAAACAGATAATCCCCTGGTGCTCTCTTGGTTAAGGTTCCAAGTCGTCCTTTTTACAAAATGGCCTCCACAGCTGCCGACCTGAACTGAGCATCCAACGCCTCCCCAGCCCCAGACAGAACACCGCAGCGCCCGACGTCTATGGCAGGCTTGCGGCTCCCACATCAAACCACAAAGCAGCCATTTTAAAAAAGCATCTGCTATGTGTTAAAACATATGTCACTTTGGGCTTTTTTTGAAATTTATAAATGTAATTCAGAACCTAAAAGGTTCTAAACCTATACATTAGATTATTTAGACTACAATCATGAAAAGATATATTTGGAAAATTTAGGACTTACCTGAGGAAACTGAATTAATAGCCCCGATAAATAGCCAAAAATGAATACAAGTTGCTAGCATTTTGGTATATATGATTAGATTTTTTAAAATATAGCTTATTGACAAGAGTTTTTTTAAAAATGTTCTCTAAAAACAATTTAGTATAGCTTCTGCACAAAATCATTTTTCATTTTGATCCAGAATGCATTTAGCCTAAGTTTCCATTGCTCCCTCGCATTCCCGAGACAGCAATTCCAATTATTCCAAGACAGACAGAAAATGTGAGAAATACAGTCATATGCTACAGCATTTGAGGAGGTCAGATTAATACTTCAATTAGAAGAAATTCAACTAATGACATTATTATACTCTCCCCATGGCTTAACTGTATCCAGTGATTCCAAAATCTCCCCTTTGTTGTCACTGAATGAACCGCACCCTACACATGGTAGACACTACGTACGCAAAACCACAAAGACTCCCTCTAAATCTGGCCTCTGTTTGTGTCGGCTTTCCACAACACCACGAAAATAGTCAGAAGTTGGATAAATTAATGTGTTTTAGTGTATCAATTACTCTACCATGCAAACAGACCCTACCCTGACTCAGAACTCAAATACCTTCTCAAAGAAGACAACGGTAAGGCTTCACATCATCTTCGAAGGAGAATGTAAGTGTGAAGACCTCCTTAATGAACCGCCTGACTGGCCCTCAGAAGACCAGCATGTATCTGATGAGGCTCTAACGAGGTCGGTGGCAGAAACACAGCCACGTTGATTTCACAGGAACCATCTGCCTGTGCTGGTCCCACGGCTGCCACAATGACCACCTCTTAACAAAGCCCACAAAACAAAGTCACCTAAGTTTCCTAGAAATCCATATTATCGACAAAAAAAAAAGCCTGTGCTGAGTATATTCATATTGCCTCCATCGTTATCCGAAAGTAAAAGACAACTCAAGGTCAAATGAAAGCGACCAACAACTCCTATTCTTTGCCTCCCGCCTCCCGCCCTGACTCGAGATCCAACACCTTACTTAATCAGTAGAATTTGTACGTTCAGATAATTATAAAATTGTTTAAACACATCTTACAACAAATAGAAGGTCTATCTCATTTGCTTAAAAATTATATTATTTGGGGAGGAATGTATCTGGGGAGAAGCTTGTGAGGGGTGTGGATAATATGGTGAGACTTCAATGGGAAAGGGGTATTTCGACCTCGTGGATGATATGGTTTTGTTAGAAGAGAAAATTATCTTTTTATTGTTACCAATTGCTCTTCAATTTTTCTTTAATGAAATTTCACAGCGACCTCCCCAAGAGGACACACTAAGGCCTTTGATTATATATACCCTAAAGAGTGTATCGTGCCACAAAGAAACACACCCAATAAGATTTTTTTTTCATCTGAAATTTATAAAGATAATTTTCCATGCTGACAGTGCACATTTCATCCATAAGTTTGAAGAGTCAAATGCTACCACAGCTGGGGGTTATTCTGCCAAATGGCTTCCAACAGGGACTACAGAGATGAGGCTGGGAGGCGTGTGTATATGCATGTAGGAGAAAGCCACAGACCTGGTGGGAAACAGCCCTTCTCTGGAGGCGTTTTTATCAATTATCATCTCAGTAATCTAATCAAATATAGAGTCTAAAGGAGAAAAGCAACACTAGGAAGGAAAAGCAAATATTAAAACAGCTGCTTGATTACCTACAGAGATTAAAACAAAAAGCAAGGAGTGAGGCTGATACATTTCCTAGGGATTTGCTAAGGCTGAGGGGAGGGGTAAGGGGCAGATACCTTAAAAAAAATCCATCATGAAAGGAACTGAGACAAGATTATAAAAAAGGGGCCAAGTTATAGCGCGCCATGGGATTTTTAATCTGGCTACCTGTGGTTTCTGTAGTTAAAGCCTTATTCATCCCCCCAAAAAGGGGGGTGGGGAGAAAACAAAAAAAATCACATTTATATGTCAGTTTTGCAAATGATCAAATAGCGTGCACCAACAAGAATAATAAGAAAACATGAAACGCTGATGACTGTTTAAAAATGGATACCCGTTTTATCAAATATCATTGGTAATTACCTGTGAGTCTCGTTTCTTGAACTCTTGGATTTGATTTTCATGCTCCATATTGGCAGCGCGGAGCTGATTCTCCAGGTTTCCGACTTCCCGTTTGTGGTCTCGGACTAGGCTCTCCTTCTCCGCGTTATGCTGCTGTAATAGGTGCGTCTTCTCCTGTTCATGCTCCAGCTTCAGCTCTACTATCTGATTGGACAATGAGGACAGTTCATCAACAGAACATCCTTGTCGTCATGACAACTCATGGACAGCTTAATTTTTCTCTAATTTGCCCAAGTTGAAAATTTTATTTTTTGCGTCATCATTACCTCACCCTTAAAATACTCTCATTGGGTGGGGGGATGGATTTTATCTAAACCTCCCAATATTTAAGACGGTTGGGAATATTCAGTAAATCCTTCTGCAATCTGTTGACACAAATGCCTGAACATTGAAAAAAAAATTATGTCGAATGCTAGGTATCTCCTCCCCAAGAATCTGGGTATCACTGACCAGCAACGGTTGTAAATAGTTAATAGTCAGTACGCTTTGCTTTTTGCTTAAATATATACACATAAAAAGCAGCAATTAAATCGGTCTGTTTTCTTTATGGTTTTCAAATAAAAGATCGAAGCTAAATACGCATCTGGATTATTGTATATACAGTTGTCTTTCTTAAAATAAAATGGTGAATCTCAAAGCTCTATTATCTCGTTGTCAGCCACGGGACACCAACGCAAACAGATGTGCTGTGCTCCAGGGGGCACCTGCTGCGCCGCCAGCCCGCGCCATGAGTTCATGAAAAGCACGCAATTCTCAGGGTGCTTTCGCAGTCCACTCCACGCTGGAGACGGTGACCTTGGCCGGTCTGAGCCGCGCCCCGCTAGACTGAGTGGCAGCCGGGGACCGAGGGCCTGGTCGCCGCAGCTTTGATACTAATCCTCCGGGCCGCACACAATGGCACCCTACCTGGCCCGCACACTATAGCCGGCCAGGCTGCCTTTGAAGCAGGTGCTGAATGGGGACTGCAGGACGCCAGCTTCCCCAGTGAACTCCAGGCCACACAGCTGCGAGGAACAGTCACTTGGATTTTTCTTCAGTTTTGGTGGATTTCAGGGGGAAAAACTGCTGTTATCGAGAATATGTGGCGTTATTTTCGGCATGAGAATCCATCTTCAAAAAAGCTAACAGTAGGAGCCTGCTCCAAATCGATCTGGTTTCGTGCACTGAGTCACCAGACTACCTTATCTTAAAGCTGTAGCATTCATTTCTCCAGGCATGCAGCCTGCACCACACTTCAGGAGCTATTTTCTTCGGAGATTTAACACTCTTTTCCTCTAATTGCAAATTAAGAAACAAAACGCAGATTCAAAGTGCTTTTAAATGTAGGTTTCAAAATGGTTTTATTATTGTGGTTTTTGTTTGAGAGTGGGAAAATCAACGATCAATTCCTGACCACTCATTCATTTTTTCTACTATTTGGAAGAAAGTGTCCTAATTCTCAAATACACACACATATCAACAAGATAGCATATAAAATAATATGGACATTTTTATTTTGCATTTGAGAACAAAGATGCATGCTAGTGAATTTATGTCTTTTAAAAATGACAGATTTTTCTTTCATATTATTCCATTATAGGCAATAAACAGAAAAATATAAGTATTCTCCTTATATACTATGCCAAGTGGAAGTTTTCTATGATTATTTAAAATAAATGTGCAGGGTTGACTCTGTGAGTCACACAACTACAATGTTAATCCCAACAAAAAAGAGAATTTAAAATTTTATTGATATTATTGCATCATTTTCAGGCAGCCAAGTATATGAATTATTGAGTTGGGATATTTTTAGAATAGTCTTGGACACATTATTATTCCTGCTCAGTATTATACCATCAAACATTATAATAATGAAATTATAAATTTTAGTAGAAGATTTAAACATGTAACAAGGAAATAGAAGGAGCTTTTTAAAAAGTTCTACTCAGATCTGATTCTCAAAAGTCTCAAAAAAAAATGAAAAAAATGGGTGTGATTTAAAATTGAGATAGAAAGCAAAATATTTTATGATACTCTAAGGAAAAGTAACTGATAGATATACAATTAAGGCAGAAGAATTACAGAAGTTTTCCCCCAAGAAAAGACGTGAGACCGGGACTGGCTGAGAGGTCACTAGCAACGGTGCAGCCACGCTCCAGGCTCGATGACCAGTGCCCTTGCACAGAAACGTTGAGTTATCTGAGGAGTTCCAGCAGGCGGGAAGGGATCCTGCTCATGTTCACATTTCAGTTCATTCATTTTCAAAACCAGGCACAGATGAAAGAGAGATAATGATATCTGAAGCCTAAAGATAGCTGTTCATAAACTTAACTATTCAAACAGATTGCTGTTTTGTCAGGGCCTGCTGCTCAGTGAGGCTGGTTAGTGAACAATCTCAAGGCTGCAGAGCCTTTGCAAGTGAAATAGCTCAGTCCTGACTGCCCAATCCAGTGCTGCCTGACCAACTTCCAGACGTCACAAGCCCTTTGGTTTCCTCACTGTCATCAATTTCAGGCAGGGGGTCCTCCCCAGATTAACAGTAGAGTCCAGGAGAAAAACCCTGATATTTCAGGAACGTCTTAAGGATGATATTCATAACCATGTTCAATGCCATCATCAAGGTGGATTGTGTTAAAATTCAGCCCAGCCCCTAAGTGTAGATACATGTCCTGTGCACGTGGGCACATCTCAACAGTGAAGTGAAGCAGCGTGTCCCTTCACCTGGAGCTACTGCACACGTCTCGCTGACCACAGTCACGTATAACGGGTTCACGGTGACCAGGAGGTGGCACGGCAGGGACTGTGTGGAGGATGGGACGGCAGAAAACATCTGCAGGGTGAACACGTCATTTCAGCAGGGTCTCTGCATCAGCGCTCTGGGCGGAGAAGGCCCGTCACTGACCTCAGTGCTCACCGAGCGGTGGGCCTGGAACTGGCCGGGCATGAAAGTGAACTGGCAAGTCATCCGGTAGCCAGTCCTCTGGGAGAGAAAATGGCTGTATCGCGTAGAAACTGCAAGGTTGATTCACAAGGAATCATCAAACAGGAGACCAAGAAGGTTGTGCTCCACCCACGACGCACCCCCAGCACACTCTGGCCGGGATTCTGAGGCTCCCCCTGAAGACACAGACATCTCCCTCGGACGGGATCCTGCCACAGTCTGACCACGGCCTCCTCCATCCACCGGAGGCTCCACACAAGTGCCTGGGGCAGGAGCACATGCCAGGCCTGAGACAGTGGACTGGGCGGGCTGGACAGCCAACTCTGAGGGTTTCGAATATGAACCTTAAGTTCTCGGAGCTGTCCTACAGCGAGCTCAGTGAGAGCAAACACTGCCTGTTGTTCTTATTCAGTCACTCAGTTGTGTCCAACTCTCTGTGACCCCTTGGACTGCAGCCCTCCAGGCTCCTCTGTCCATGGGATTTCCCAGGCAAGAATACTGGAGTGGGTTGTCATTTTCTTCTCCAATACTACCTGAAGACCTGTTAGTAATCTTTTTTTATTAACCTGTTAATTAATATTATTTTAAAAGACAAATGAGATGGAGCAAGTGATTAGTTCTCAGTACACAATACACAGAAGATCAACTGTCCCAGGAATATACCTTAAAGTCAGAAATCCCAAAGCCAGAACAGTAAGTTATAGACAGGACAGAATGCACCCAATACATAAAAAAGGAGGAATTACGGTACAAAATATTAGCTGAAATGAGCTCAAAGTAACCAGATGACAAAACCACATTCTGCAAGCCTTGGTGTGCGATGAGTTGCAGCTGCAGGAGGTGGGAAGGAACGCCCTCCCTGTTCTCCGGCTCGAGAAGGAGGAAGAGGAGTTGCCAGCTGGGACCCCTGGGGAGAGCCGCCCTGCAACACAACTGTCACCACTCTCGGGTCAAGTGGACACAAACGTGAGCGCCCAGAGCCTGGAGAGCATCAGAGGTCCCCAGCACAACGTTCTTCTGACCCCAGGGGTCCCCCGGCACCCCGATGGCCAGCCGCTCGGCCGCTGCTGGGGCTTTCAGCAGGAGGGGCAGCCGTCCCCCGAGCCTCCGCCGCTGCCTCCACCACACCTGACGCTGGACGGCAGAGGGGCTGCTGCCCCCGCTCTACTGGCCTGGACTCATCAAGGGGCCGAAGACCTTCCTGCCACCGCAGCGGTCAGCTGTCTGCCTCCATCCAGCTTTCCGTCTGGTGACACCTACACGACTGGGGACTCAGGTCCTCGTCTCCTGCCTGTGGCCCAGCTGCGCACGGCCTGGGACGTCACCACCCACCCACCGCCGCCCCCTGGGCTGCTCCTTGGGCATTCTTGCCATTTCCTCCCTCTGGCCCCCAGGTCTAATTGTCGCTGCGTCCCCAGCTCAGTCCGGGCACTTCCTCTCTGTGAGTGTCTGTCACTGCCATCTGTTCACCTGGACGCTCAGCTGGAAAACCCGAGTCCCCTCTCTCCTTCACGCGCCATTCCACATTCATCAGCAAGCGTCGCCCGTCTAACATCGAAGATGAAACGACATACTTGTGTAGCGGGCCCTGCACTCAGACGCGGTGTCCCGCTGCGTCTCCGAGCAGCGGTCACGGCCTCACCTCACATTTTGTCCTCAGGCTGAGGGGCCGTGGGCTCCCCACCACCAGGGCAGACGCCGCTGGGCACACCGCCACATCGAAGCACCGCGCAATGTTCGCACAGAGGGGCTGCTCAGTAAACGTGAGCTGAGTGATGAAGGACAGGATTTGAAGTTAGATGATGAAGGAGCCTGGAGAGTGGGGTCATCGCTGAGCCACGTCACGACCTAGGAAACAGTTTTTCTAGTAGAATAGTTTTTCTATTGTACTCAAGTGTGGAAAGCACTCAGTTGCTTCAATAGTGTCCAACTCTTTGCAACCCCATGGACTGTAGCCCACCAGGCTCCCCTGTCCATGGAATTCTCCAGGCAAGAATACTGGAGTGGGTTGCCATTTCCTCCTCCAGGGGATCTTCCCAACCCAGGGATCGAACCTGAGTCTATTGTGTCTCCTGCATTGGCAGGCGAGTTCTTCACCACTGCACCATCCGGGAAGCCCCTTTTAAAATGAGGTATCCCTAAAATAAATTGTCTTCATGTGACGGTCACTGAAAAAAAAAACACATTCATCTTTGCCCCCTTCAATCCCACTCGAGGGAAAGGTGCTATTTGTATGAATCTAGACAATAGCAATTCCAAGCCAAGAAAAGGTAGGGAAAAAGGGAAGAAGAGGTGGGGCGTTAGGTACTTTTTACCAACTGCCCATGCGGTTCTGTGAGC
Source organism: Giraffa tippelskirchi (assembly GCF_054371585.1). Classification (NCBI taxonomy): domain Eukaryota; kingdom Metazoa; phylum Chordata; class Mammalia; order Artiodactyla; family Giraffidae; genus Giraffa; species Giraffa tippelskirchi. The sequence goes on along the minus strand of NC_137277.1, from coordinate 1,142,256 downwards.
CTGGGCTCCCAGCACTTCCCATCTGAACACCAGGACTCCAGGTACCTGGAGGACCCATTTGTGCTGCGCAGTGCAGCTGTGTGCCTGGGTCAGGTGGTTATCAAAGGAAAGAATCTGAAAGACCAGTGTCTGCGCTTGTCTTCATCACCACCTAGGAGTCCAGTGACCATAACTGAGGCTCAAAGATTATTACAGACTTAAAAAAGGAAAGCCAAGAAAGAAAGACTTTTTTAAGAGAGTATGATGAGGTGAGCAATAAGACAGAAAAACAGGGGCATACTAGACATAGAAATTAACAAATTACACAGAAATCCATTTCGAAGAATTTTCTAGGAGACCTGCAAATCCACGGAGAAGGCAGTGGCACCCCACTCCAGTACTCTTGCCTGGAAAATCCCATGGACGGAGGAGCCTGGTAGGCTGTAGTCCATGGGGTCGCTAAGAGTCAGACATGACTGAGCGACTTCACTTTCACTTTTCCTGTTCATGCACTGGAGAAGGAAATGGCAACCCACTCCAGTATTCTTGCCTGGAGAATCCCAGGGATGGCGGAGCCTAGTGGGCTGCCGTCTATGGGGTCGCACAGAGTCGGACACGACTGAAGCGACTTAGCAGCAGCAGCAGCAAATCCAAAGTCACTAACCTCACCTGAGGTCAGCACCCAACAGGAACTTCACTGAGCTGCTGCTGTCAGAGCAGCCCTGCCATTACCAGTGTCATTTCAGACAGCCCCCGCCCGCCTTGGCTCCCCTGTCCACGTGATGCCTTCAGTGTCAACAAATGGTCTTCTCTCCTGTCGCAGATGAAGCCCTTGGGGGTCAGAACACCCTTGCTTTCCAACTGCAGATCACAGGCCTCTGTGCCTGGTGCCCCGGCCCCCCGACAGCTGAGGCCCAGCCCTGCCCCACCCACGGGTGCCGCCCCACCTGTGCTGGGCCCCCTTCCCTTTCCCAGTGGAGACTAACAGTCTAATTCAAAACAGGTCCATGTTTTCAGGTTATATCACCTAAAAAATCTAGTTAATATTTACAGAGTAAAAACTGGGAACTGCATATGCTGTTTCTGAAACATCTCAACTGATCTTCAAATGTCCCAGTTGCGCTCTTATCTTGTATAATTCCTGGCTTGTCTTTGTTACTAAAACGTTTTGTTCCAAACAGTGGTGTCGTGTAAGGACTGGGCTGTCCAGTGTTTTTAATCATCCTCAACAGTAAGTATTTATTCTTCCTGGAGAATCTGGCTACTTGTTTATCTGTTGAACTACATTTCCCTTTAAAGGCTTTGCAGGGAAAAGAGAAGATATAAAATATAAGATTAAAGAATGAAATGCTGGAATTGCCAAAAAAAAAAAAATCTCCACAGTTCAGGAAATCCTAGCATGCCTGCTTTGTTGTTTGTTTCCAACTTGAGCGAGGCTTGTGAAAAGACAATTAGAATGGTCTCTCTGTTCCAATGGGTCATACAGGAAAGAAACAGGAAATCTTGATGAAAGCTTGGGCTTCGCAGGATATTTGTGTGAGTGTTTATCCCATGTGTTTGATGTTGTCTCTCCACATCTGCACACTTTATGCCTGCATTTGGGCTGAAATGTTTTAAAATACCACTCTGCTTTTTTCACTTCATTACAGTTCCTGGCACTAGGCTCTCTACGTGGGAGGGGCTCGCAAGTCTCACTGAGTAAGGAAATTGAGGCCCAGAAGGCACCAGTCATTCATTTCCTCTGGATGCGGGCTCCCTCATTATAAAATGTGAGGATTAGACCGGATAAGTGCTTCTAAAACTTTTTCCACCAAAGCATCCCTCGCAGCGGCGAAGATGAATAGTGCCCCCCACCCCACCCCGGGATCTGAGGGCTCAGCCTGGAGCAGACTCTGCAAACTGCAAGTCGCTTTGAAATGCCCTGTTTATCCTACAAAATTCATGCGAACTGTGCCTTTTACAAAATAGGACAAGTCTCTGTTTGTTTTAATATGGACGTTACCTCAATAGTAAAACCACTTTGCTTTCCCACCAAATAATCAACGGAGTCCAACACTGTAAGATGCAGGCATCAGCCCCTCTACCCCAGAGTTCACGCAGCCCAGGGGTCGCCTACCTGGGCCTGAGAAGCTGGGGCCGGCGGTCGGTATGTACATCTCCTTCCAGAGTGAAACGCTGCACCCATAACACTCAAGGCTTGTGCGTTCTTCAGAAAAGTAAGACAAGATGACGGGAAAGTTGTCATCCTTGCACTTGAGCGGCAGGCAGAGAAGGCAGATGGGTGTAGAAAGGTGTGTAGGTAAAGGACTTGGAGCCGCCTGCAGTTGTCCAGAGCCACACAGAGGGACTGGGGTCCGATGGAAGGTGCGGACAGTCACCGATGTCGGACCTGGAAGGGACCCTCTGCCCTCAGCACTCAGGACAATCACCTCCACACAATCAGGAAGGAAACTTACTTTCTCACGAGACAAACCACTGCACATCGGAATAAGCCTTTAGGAAAGAACAACCTTGAAACAACTCAAAATGTTCCCACAGTATCGTTCATCCAGAGGCTCAATTTCTGTCCCCAGACACCCCGGGGCCTGTTAGTGTGAACAGCACAACTCATGTTCACGTCCACGTCCAACCCCATCACCTGTTCACTGTGTGGCCCCTCTGGCCTGTAACCTGCCCAGATGGGCTCAGTCTCCACGACTGGGAGATGGAGCAACAGACAATGGACCTGCCTCTCAGCATGACTGTGAGGATGGGAAGAAGCTGAAGTCTGTAAAGCAGTAGAAATGGGACCAGCCTGGTGTGTATCCTCCTGAGTGCAGGCTATTACAATTATTATTGGGCTTTCCTGGTGCTTCAGCTTGTAAAGAATCCTGGGTTTGATCCCTGGGTTGGGAAGATTCCCTGGAGAAGGGAACAGTACCCACTCCAGTATTCTGGCTTGGAGAATTCCATGGACTCTACAGTCCATGGGGTCGCACAGAGTTGGACACGACTGAGTGACTTTCACCACACAGACCAACCATAAGACTTCCCTATTACAGGCCTGGAATTTAAAAATGCATAACATGCAATGCTCCCAAGTCTCCTCCTCTCTTGGCAAATATCCTTACTCCTTGAACACTACTCTGACCTAATCCCACACGTCCTATTTCTGGAAACTCTCCTTTGAACATGTTTGCATTTTTCATCATCCTGCGTAAAACGCGATGACCAGAACTGACCTACTCCTCGCGACTTGATAGGTGGACAATCCACGGAGACTACCTTTTACCCTCCACACGCGTCGCCCCGGGTTCTTCCTCTCTTCCTGGTCACTCAGTGCCTGACAGCCCCACCCAGCCCCCGCCACATACTTTCTGCCGACGACTGAGACGAAGGGCGGAATTTTACCTTCGGTCCCAGTAAACAGTCTTAATTTCAGCGGTTTAAAGCTTCAGAAGCAGATTCTGGACCCCGCTTGCTAATTACTCTGCGTCTAAGAAGGCGGTAACTATGCGCACCTCATCGCCGTGCGATGCACCTGGAAATCTCGCGTGTGGCGACTCTGGTTACTCAGAGCTGGCCTCCCCCGCACCCCACAGAGGCTGCGGCGACTCTGGTCACTCAGGGCTGGGCTCTGAGACACCGCACCCCACAGAGGCTGCGGCGACTCTGGTCCCTCAGGGCTGGGCTCTGAGACACCGCACCCCACAGGGGCTGCGGCGAGTCTGGTCCCTCAGGGCTGGCCTCTGAGACACTGCACCCCACAGAGGCTGCGGCGACTCTGGTCCCTCAGGGCTGGCCTCTGAGACACCGCACCCCACAGAGGCACCCACAGCTGGCCCCACCCCCACGCCGCCGCGAGGGCCCCTCCCACGGCGGAGCGAGGCCACGCCCCCCACCCCTCGCCCACAGCCAATCCGCTTCTCGTCGGGGAACTCAGGGAACTCGGTGGCGCTGGCTCGCGGGGACCACGACTCAGTGCCTATCTTTCCTTATGATACACTTCCAGCGTGAAAACGTCGGCAGTTTGGAGTGATCAGGAGAATACCATTCTGGCTGACAGAATTTTCTGCCTAAAAAGGGGTTTTTAAAAAGTTTGTATATTATCAGGTCAATAAATGTTCTAACACCTCAGAGCTCATAGTCCTGCCTCATAAGTGACTGTCTGGAAGCTTCACTCTCAGCAAGGGTGCTGATGATCAGCTCACGACACAGGAAGAAGAGAAACAGGCTAAATCTGCACTGACTTCACACATCTTTGGTTTTCCAAAAATTCCCATTGTACACTCGTCAAACATCTATATCATTTCTTTTCAATGAAAATGAAATAAGAAAGATTGATGCAATAGTGTATGGTTTCTATTAATAGTATAAATCCCTTAAATAATTGATCAATTTTCCTTATTAAATATTTTTGACCAAGACTATAAAAGACAAAAATTTGGTGCAGCTTCAAATCTATCACGCTGAGAAAAGCCTTTGAAGCTTAACAGTCTTTCAAAGGAGTTTATATAAATTTATTTTTACCCTAAAAAAAGAGACTGTCACATTAAAAAGACTATCACAGTGTGTGTGTGGAAAGTAGAGCATTTAGAAAAGAATCAACCATCTAAAAAATAATTAACATCATTGTTCGAATATTTCTGTCTGATTTTCAAAGTTAAGGATAATTGGGCCAGAAAATGTAAACATTTTTCATGACTCTTAGTAGAGGATACAAAAATTTTTTTGGCTACATTAACTTACAATGCCACTAGCAATATATGAAAGTGCCAATTTTACTACTCTTTTGCCAACTTTAGATGGTACATCACTTTAATTTGCATTTTTATTAATACCAAGGCTGAAGATATTTCTACATGGTCATTTACTCAATTTACTTCTTATATGTTTCTTTCCTTTGCCAGTTTATTTACTGGGACATTAAAGGTTTTCTTATAATCTGTGTTACTTATTTATATGCTGATTATTTTATTTGTTATAATTCATTAATTTAACAAAGGGAATCGCTCTTTGTCTATCCTAAGTATTTTCGCCGTGCAGACGCTGCGCTAGAGGGGCGTGCACAGAAGAGACGAGCGCGTGGCAGCCTCAGGGCCTCAGCGCGGACGCACCTGCTGCTCGTATCTCTGCTTGACGTCGTCCAGCTGCCACAGGAACTCCTTGGACTGCTTCTCACGGAGAGACTTGGACCGAGTCAGGTCTGCTTCCACCTTTTCCATCTGCAAAGTTTAAAAATCAAATATCAAACTTTTAAGTGACAAATGGCATTGCATATTTTTGTCAATTGCACATTCATTAAAATGATGGTTTTTCAACACCTCACCGATCGTAATGCTGAATTTAAAGATTATAAAATGGTGACAGATGTGTCCACTTATCTTGATAGGTTTTAATAGTTTCAAATCAGGGAACTTATTGGTATACAGTAGACTAAACTCTACTGTGACAATAATATTGTGCTAGAAATACAAATTTGAACATCCAAATAGTTACTCAACAAGGTTTTATTAAGGCCTTGCTGTGTGCTGAATGGGAGAAAATATTTGCAAACCATCTATCTGAAAAGGGACTTGCATCTAGAATACATAAAGAAATCTTACAACTCAATAATAAATGGGCAATTAAACCCAATTTTATATTGGGCAGAGGGATTGGAAGACATGGCTCCAAAGAAGATACACCGATGGGCAACGGGCACATGAGAAAATGCTCAGCACCGCTGTCACTGGGCGATTTCCAATTAAAACAGCAAGCTGCACGTCATGCCCACTAGGATGGCTATAATCAAAAAGCCAGATGATAACAAGGGCTGGTGAAGATGCAGAGAAATCAGATCCCCACAAGCGCTGGTGGGGAGATAAAATGATGCAACCACTTTGGCAGACAATTTCACGGTTCCTCAAAAGATTAACCATAGAGATGATACAGTGAACCCACATGGATTCCATATGAACCAGGAATTCCACTCCTGGGTGAGAAATGAAAAACATAATCCATACTAAAAACTTGTATTCCAATGTTCATAATATAACTGCCAAAAAGGAGGAAACAACGCAAATGTCCATCAGTTGATGAATGGACAAAATGCGGCACAGTCATACAGTGAGACATTTGGATGAAGTACTAACACACATTTCAACATGGATGAATCTCGAAAACAGTATTCAAAGTGAAAGAGAACAGGCAGAAAAGGCCGTGTATTGTACTGTCCCACTTGTGTTAAATTCTCAGAAGAGTCAAATCCACAGAAACAGAAGGAGGACTAGTGACTGCCTGGGGTGGCTGGGGGCTGGGGTGGGGTTCTTTCTGGAGTGATGAGAGTTGCATGACTCTGTGAATATATTAAAAAATATTGAACCACACACATGGGTCGGCAGCTTCCAGATTCAGCGCTGAGAGTTCTAAGATGACCAACACAGGCCCTCAGTCCCGTGACCAGATTTGCTGAGGAATGTCTAAAGCAGGCACAGTGGCGCCCACGCTGTTTTCTAGCTCAGGACGTGGGTTTCAAGGCGCTCTCTCTCCAGTGAGCGCTCTTCGCATCAGCCCTCTACCCAGAGGCCTGTGACTTGGTCCTCGTGAGCCATCCCTGCACTCTGGCCCCCCTGGCTCTTCCCAAACAGCTGCGGCTACTCAGGAGACAACTTTGCTGCTCTCTGTTGGAAAACCCTCCGTGTTTCTCTCACCCAGCCATCCCTCTCCGAGGCTGACGAGAGCCTCCCCTCCTGGCGGAGGGGTCTGCTCTCTGATCCACAACTGACGGAAACACCTTCCCCTTCATTTTCCCAGCACACGTGCTTTTCCCTAGAGTGCAGGAGTGTTCAAATTGCGAGCCTTGTTTACTCATCTACACAGTGAGCTCCTAAACAAAAGAAACCATGACTTACAATTCTGTTGTATCTTAGTTATTAATTAATTGCCATGGTGTGCAGAATAAATGCATATTAAATTCTCAAGGATGAATGGAGGGCAGACAAAAGCCAAACAGAAAGGAGGCAAGAAAGGTAAATCAAGGAGAGAAGACCTGATTTATTTGGTGCTTTTAAGACAAATCTTCATATGAAGTTGATTTTTGGTGATTATTCTACTTTAGCACAGATTGAATATTACAAATAACAATAATTATTAAAATATTTTAAATGTAATTAAGAGCTTTGTATATGCAACATTCATAAAAATAGGATATCTTCCTTCAAAAATAATTATCTTCTATAATCAAAATAGAAAACAATTTAAAGCACATGAAATGCCTCTTCTACCTAAACATTAAGAAAAATTCAGTGTTATAAGTGTTATTTTATACTGACCGAAAATGCAAGACCCCACTCCATTCTCCTTCCACAATTTAACCAAAATAAATAAACAAGTCTTGTAAAACACTTGAAGTTTGTGTAGAAACACAAGGTTCTCAGTTGCCATAGATACAAAAGATTCTGCTTAATCACACATCATTCCATATTCCATTTAACTTCAAGTGTAAGGAAAAAAGAACAACCCACTCCTTCACTGGGTAACTGGCTCCCAAGAAAGCTGAGTGTAGAACTTGGTGATCAAATCAGGAGCAGAAAAGGGCTTGGGTGTGTTTCTGTGCATGTCTGACATTCACGGGTGATGAAGAGAGGTCTACGCTGGTGCTGGTGTCCTAAGCGTTACTTGAGCGCCATGAAAGAAAACACCAGAGCGTCCGGAGCTTAAACAACATCAGCACTCTGTGTTTTCCTCGGGTCACAAAACATTCAGAAACAGGCCGCGGCCGCGGCGTCGGCGGTTCAAAGATGTCAGGGCTCAGGTCTCTGCAATTCAGCTTCCTGTGATGGCCCCAGAGTGGTTTCTGCAGCTCGGAACCCCAGCCCCAAAGGGTGGGGCGAGGGGACAGGGGTTAAGGGTCCATAGTAGCTGCTGAAAACCCTCTGAAGGGGCTTTCCTGCAAGTTCCTGTCAGGAGCAAGTTAAGAACGCTGTTTCCATCTCATTTACTGTGTTAGAAGTTCTCTGCATTAGAAGCCACACTCCATCTGCAAGGTGAGAGGCTGCCGATTTAGAACTGTGTCTAATGTTGCCCTAAATAAACTCAGGGCTCTACTGTATTAGGAAGAGACTAGGAATGGACACTGGACCAGGATCTAGCGTTTCTGTCAAATGTGGCTGTAGAAAGTCTCTGTTCTTTCTCTAGTCAAGTTCTCTTGCGTTGTTAGGTTCTGAGTCATCTGACGTATATAATTTAGCAGACAATTATACAATTCTACAGACATACACAATTTTGCTGTATTTAAAACATATTTAAATAAACTATAAGAAATTGTCCTTCGAATATTTTCAGATATGTATAGATATAGATAGAAGGACAGACAGACAGATAGGCAGATAAGACAGATACAAATGGCAGCAAGACAGATAAACAATTATCTGTGCTTGACTAAAGATTCCGTAGAAACTAACATCCTTGACAGAAAAGCAATGGATGCATGTCTGGTACCTCTCCCCTTCTTATCTATTTTAGGAGTTCTTTATCAATCCTGGATGTGGATGCTTTGTTCAGGACCTCATTACCACAGCAGTGTTTACTGACCTGGCCCTTCTTTGCCTGCTGTACAGCAATACTTACTTTGACATGAATCAGGGTGATCATAATGTGTGTGAGTCTAGTTTTGGTCTCTTTCCTCTAAAACACTGGTCATCTTTGTACCAAAACCACACTGTATTTATGACTATAGCTTAATATTAGTCTCAGTATTCGGGAGTATTTCTAAGTTCTGGTAGCATAAGGTTTCCATGGCTGCCCTGAGCCATCTGTATTTCCACGTAGATTTATCAGCTTGCCAGTTTCTCTTATTGCCCCCCCACTCCCCCCTCCACCACCCCCCGGCAAAAAGCACGACTAACGTTTTGATTTTTAGGATTGTGTTGATTCTATAGATTAATCTGGGGAGAACTGACATTTCTACGGGTTTTCCCGATGGCTCAGCCAGTAAAGAACCCTCCTGCAACGCAGGAGACACAGGTGAGACAGGTTCAATCCTTGGGTCGGGAAGTTCCCCCGCAGGAGGAAATGGCAACTCACTCCAGTATTCTTGCCTGGGAAATCCCATGGACAGAGGAACCCAGTGGGCTACTGTCTGTGGGGTCGCAAATAATCGGACAGGCACTGAGCGACTCAGCATGCATGCACGGTGCAGTTAGAAGGGACTAAACCAAGGCAGAGTCAACAGGAATGGAGTAAAGAACATGGACAAATATTTTAGGACATCTTTATAACACCGAGTCTCCAAATCCATACACAACATACATCTCCCAATTCGTCCAGGTCTTCCTTGGTAGTAAGTAAAGTTTCACTTACTACTCTATTAAGCATTTAAGGATGAGACTTAAGGTTTCTTTTAACTATTTGTTTGATTTCTTTGTTTAATTTTGTTTTTCAAAGCCAAACGTTTATCCCTAGACTTTGAATGTTGACATTTGGAATTAACACAATAGGCTCTGTTAGAATACTTATACTTTGAGAAGTTTACCTCTGCTACCTCATCTCATATGAAGACACAATTTTTCAAATGTTGACAGCGGAGACAGATTTGCCCATTATCTTCAAAACGTAACTGAGAAAAAATGCTTCTATTTGTATCGGATATTCTGTTCCCTTAAAGCTGGTCTAAAAAGACCTTATTTAATTACATGAGCCAGCATGGCCCTTAAAGGACAGGAGGATGAGCGGTCCGTATGTCGAGTCTTCTCTCTCTCAGTCTGTCTGTTATCATCTACATTTTTAAAAGCACCGATATATTCAGATGACATTCCTCCTTCCTTGTAACTTGAGAATTTTTTCATGAAGTCAACAGCAACTATGAGATGATGAACTAAACTCAAAATCTTTTAGACTGTAAGAAGCTGCTAACCAGTTTCAAATGTACCAGCACCCAGAAGCGACCTCACTAGTCAAAGGCAGGGTTTCCGAACTGGATTTTCACAGCAAACTGTGGGTTTTCCAAGTATAAAGCTAATACCATGTAGCTGATGGCTACAAAGACAAAGGAACAGAATTTAAAGCCAGATATTTAGCAGCAAATGCCACTTAATGAGAATGTATTTTCAAGAGGAGAAAAATTAACTAGAAAAGTCAAGTGGTTGAGTGGAAGCCCCAGGAGGAAGTGGTGAGCTGACATTCATTCAGTCGGTTACAAGATGAAAACGTTTCACCTTAGAATTGCTGCTAATACTTCAAAAGACATAGCTGTCTTTTTCAGTCATTTATTTGTTTCACAGAGAATAGGTAAATATAGAACCCTATTTCTTTAAAAAAATACAATTATATACACATATACAGGAATAATTCTAACAGTAATACATTTTCACAATTAAAATATGTATATTTTGCACAACTAATTGCTGACAGCTAACATATATAATGGATTTCACCACTGGAGTAAAAATTAGGTTATTTAAGCAGGTCTTAAACGAGATAAAAAGTTCTTCAAAGTGAAAGAAACAGTGAGAAGCAACTTTTTTAAAAAGTTAAAGTCTGTTCCATTTTCTCTCATGGGCCTCATTTTTCAAACAGCAATTCACTTTCAACAACAAACTCAAAGCTTTTTTTAATTCAAATTCCCGTTGTCTTCTATGTGCAGCAGTTTCCAAGTGGAAAAAGATGCCCTGAGCTCTCCTGGCTTTTACACAAAAGACTTCAGCAAGAAAAGAGCAGTTCAAAACAACAACAGAAGAGGGAATACAGACTGAGGGCAGGTCCACCAGCAGCGTGCATTCTCCAAATAATGCATCTGCTGCTTGACTTTCTTTGAGAACTTGAGCCACATCAGATCCACACTTTTAACCAACTGACAATCTGAAATGGAGGGTATCTAATTTACCATGTTTTGACATATATATTGTATTTACTGCCTGTTAAAATTTGCTCTGTGACAACTGTCCAGTTTGCTAATGAGCCTGGCTATAAGGATTCCTTTACAAGTGGGGCTGCTCCATATTATTACACTCACACCAAAGGTGCTTTCTGTGTTTCAGGAACTCAGCTGCACTTGGCAAAACTGTCACTGAAACCACAGAACTTTCTTCCAACAGAAAACAAACAGAGCACGGCTCGCTCGTCAGCTGTTGTCACTGTCACGTCTCACCGACTCTGAACCCAGAACCACCGGACAGATCAGTGAGGACTGCCAGCAAAGACAGGACCAGGTGAGGGTGTGTGGGGGAAGGGGACCCCAGCCGCACGCACTACAGAGGACCCTCCGTCAGATCAGGTAACGCAGCCGCAGAGATGCGATATCTACAAGGTAGGAACACGCGGACTCTTGAGGTCCAGAAATGGGAGAATCAAATAGAGGGACAGAGAACTGGAAAAGGAAGAAAGCAGACAGGACACGACTCTGGTGCAGGGCAGAGCAGTGGGACGTGAGGGTGGCCAGCCGCAGGGCGGTTCCAGCATCCACTGCACAGACGACGCCATCTCTCAGCCCTGCCGGCCTCGTTTTACTGCAGCCTCACCTGGTGGCTGCGCAGGGTTCTTCTTCTTTTTTAAATTTCCTTCTAGTTGTTTGTTTGCTCCAGTTAACTTGGAAACAGTAACTAGGGGGTTAGCATCTGGATCCTCAAGATGGTTTGATTTTAAAGGGGCCAGTTCTTGCAGAGGAAAGAGGAAGATGGATTTCTAATTTAATGGTTCCGAGATCACATTCTCTCCAAGGCTTTTTTTTTTTAACATTCTCTCCAACTTTTTTTGACATCAGTTCAGTTCAGTTGCTCAGTCGTGTCCGACTCTTTGTGACCCCATGGACTGCAGCACACCAGGCTTCCCTGTCCATCACCAACTCCTGGAGCTTGCTCAAACTCATGTCCATCGAGTTGGTGATGCCATCCAACCATCTCATCCTCTGGCGTCCCCTTCTCCTCCTGCCTTCAATTCTTTCCAGCATCAGGATCTTTTCCAATGAGTCATTTCTTCACATCAGGTGACCAAAGTATTGGAGTTTCAGCTTCAGCATCAGTCCCTCCAATGAATATTCAGGACTGGTTTCCTTTAGGATTGACTGCTTGAATCTCCTTGCAGTCCAAGGGACTCTCAAGAGTCTTCTCCAACACCACAGTTCAAAAGCATCAATTCTTCGGCACTCAGCTTTCTTTATAGTCCAACTATATATTTTTTTGACATACAGTTTCTAATTTTTTTACCCTTGATAAGTAACATCACAATAAACAACCTTGAACACACATCCTGCACACCTTGGAGTCTTGAAAAATAGAATCCTAGAGGTAGAACAGGAAAATGATTCTTCCTCATCCACACTGCTTGACCCTACTACTGCCTGAACCACAGTGTTGGTTACAATGTTCCTGCCTGGAGAATCTGCCGACAGAGGAGCCTGGCTGGCTGCAGTTCACTGGGACACAACTGGGCACACACCATACACAGCACAAGGGAAGCCATCTGGTCCTGGGCTTTTCCTTGGGAAAAGATTTTTAATTGCTAATTAAATAGCCTCATCTATCATAGGACAATTTGGACTTTCTATCTCTTCTTTAGACAGTTTTAGTGATTTGCATCTTCCTAGGAATTTGTCCATCTCACCTAAGTTTTTGTTGTTTGTTGGCACCAAGTTTTTAAAATATCACCTTATAATTATTTCATTTCTATAAGATCAATAGTGGTGTCCTTCCCTCTTGCGTCCCTAGCTTTGGTAATTTGTTTCTCCTCAGGTTTTGTATTTTACCCTCAGCCGTTAAGCTAAATTTGTCAATTTTGTTCAATCTTTTCAAAGAACCAACTTTCGGCTTCATTGACTTTCTCTATTTTAATGTTTTCTACTTCTTTGCTTTCCATAAATATATATATATATACACGCTACACATATATGTAAATATCTATGATGTCCTTTATTCTGCTTCCCTGAGCAGAAGCCTGCTTTCCCTGTTCTGGTTTCTTAAGACAAAAACTAGGTTACTGATTTGAGAATGTTCCTCTTGGAGACAGATGTTACAAGCTTTCCTCTAAGTACTGTATTAGCTGCATTCTGTAAACATTGATATGCCATATTTTCATTTTAATTCAATTCAAAATAATTTCTAAAGTAATATCTCCTTTTCTCCATGAGTTACTCATAAGTCTCTTATTTAATTTCCAAACATGTGGTATTTTCCCAGATTTCTTATTATTGTTTGTTTCTGATTTATTATCATTGGGGTCAAGGAACACATTTTGTATGATTTTAAGATCTTCTGAGACCTTTTAAGATTTATTGAGAACTGTTTCATGGCCAAGCATATGGTCTACCCCAGAGAATGTTCCGTGAGTGCCTGGAGTTACTCGGTGGAGGGGTTTAAATCACCACCAAGTCTAGATGTGCTCCTGAGTGGCCCAGCACAGCAAAGGATGAGACCTGACTACTGGACCTGGAGCCCACCCACAGAAGAGGAGACTCCTGCTCTGAAACAAATCAGGTTGGTACTCTGCCAAAACAAAAGAGCTGACATTATCTGGGGCATTCTAGCATCACTTAGAGGCACACGGCACACGGCACACGGCATGAACCCTTCTATTCACAGCTTCTCCCCATCGGCGGGACTTTTGAGATGCGTCCTTTGCTGCAGGTATCAGCAGTTCATGCCTTTTATTCCCAAGTCACACTCCATCGCACACACTGCATCTTGACCGTCCTTTCAACTTTTGAGGACTATTCGGGTTGTTCAAGTTTTGGGATTTTGTGAATAAAGTTGCTGACAACTTTTCTGTACAAGTCTTTGTCTGGATATGACTTTGATTCTCCTGGTTAAACACACAGGAAGGGAATGGCTGACAGATGGTTGTGTATGTTGAACGTTTTTGCATTGGCAGTGTGAAAGTACCACATCGGACCACACCTTTACCTTTACCAATGTTTGGCACCCTCAGCTAATCTTTACAATTTTAACCTTTTCCAACAGCACGCAGTGGCATCTTGCTTGGTTTTAGTACGCATTTCCTTGACAAATGATAATACTGAACATCTCTTTATGTGCTTACTAGTCTTCTCTGAGGTGTCCAAATATTCTGCCTATTTTAACTGGGTTGTTTGTCTTCTTATTGTGTTGTAAGATTTCTTTTACATTTTAGATATGAGTTCTTGGAAATATTTGTGAATCCTTTATTTTCCCATTCTCTGGCTTGCCTTAACTTCCTCTTGTTGTTTTTAATGGTGTCTTTCAAAAAACTAAAGTTTTTGGTGAATGTAGCAATTTTAATTGAAATTTAATTTCTGGTTTTACTAATAACCATTGTGGTAAAAATATGTGCTGTCGAGCTTCAGAAATTTATTGGTTTACTGAGTTCTATAACTGCTCCATTGGAGCAAGAATTTAATATGTCATATTTAAAGAGTGGGAAGTAGAAATATGGCAGTTTTAGAAACTGTTATTTAGATCTCCTATTTGTTTAGGTTTTGCCCCCCTGAGCAGTCAAGTATGGAGAAAACTTTATTAAAGCGCCCATGACTATGAAAATTTTTTAATGTATTCCTTATACCTTTTCATAAGGACTCTTGGCTTTCTCAAGCAAAAATATACTCCTTTGTCCAGTTTATTGACTTGTGTTGATGTTAATTTATATCACAGTATTACATTTTCTTTTATTCTGAATACAAGTGATAAAATATGTTCTCTCTATATAACTTTTGAGTAACTTTTAGTTGTGTCTTTTATAAATAGCATATACTCATTTAAGTCAGCTAATCAATACCTTTTTTATTAGAAAACATTAACCTGTTGCTATCACTACAGTTATACACTCGGTCTTATTTTGGGCATTTTGTTCTGTTTCTACCTCTATTCCTTTGGCAATATCTCAAGTTTTGCTTTTATCCTCTCAAGATTTTTATGAGAATGTAACATCTCGTTAATTTTGTTAATGCCTGTTTTCTGCCTCTAAAGAGTGTTTTAACCTCCATCCCTCATCTCACGAATCCTTTGAGTCTCATCTTCTCACGGCGGAGTGTTGGCCACTGTGCTCCCCCCATCCCGATCCACGCTTCGTGAACTTGACTGATGTGACCTGAGGATTCAGATGATCTGTTGGTATCACATTTGTATTTTCTATACTAGACACCTTCTGCGGCAAGATCAGCATTCTATCTCACTAGAGGCGCGACGGCCCGCGGATCCGCTTTTACTCTGTTGGGCCCACTGTCCTCAGCTCGTCCTTTGCTACGATGGTTTCCCCGCGTGCTGGGTGTCTCCTGCTGCATCTCTGAACTGATGTAATTTTTTTCCAGAGAAGAAACAATCACTATACATTATGTGAACTCTTACTAATAAAATGTTTTTCTGTTGATTTTGGAAGTGAGAAGCTCCTTGGTTATGCATAAAATCGGGTCACAGCCTTTCTCCTTCAAAACTCCATTATTTCTCTGATTTCTTCTCCAGTTTCATTCTGCCTAGAAACTTATTAGATTTCCATTTTATTCTTGAGGTTCAGTACTTTTCCAAAAGGTATCTAGCTTTAATTGCATTAATTTTACTTGATGTATGTGCCTCTTTCATACAGATCATGTATTCTCATTAAAGGTACTACTTCTCTGAGGTTTTTTTTTTCCCCTTGAATTCTACAGTAGACTGTTTTCAAAAGTGTGGTTTTATTCTGTGACTGCTGGATACAAACGTCTTTTTCTTGTTCTACAAAATGTTTTCACAAGTCCCATACTGTTTGCTTGTTTTTCTCCTGACCCATTATTGGGCAGTTTGTTAATATTGCATCACCAACCCCCAAAGGTGTATTTATTGAGCCAAAGGTGCCTGCCATGGTTTCAGCTTTTATCGGAAAGTTGTACTGTCAGCCTTGGCACTTTCAAAAGCTCCTTTTTTAGCCTTCTTCAGGGTATACTCAAAACTTCTTGCCAGGGGCCCCCTCCTTCAATATTCTCTGTATTCCTTTAAATGTTAAGCTGATCAAAGAGTTCCCTACGAGTTCCACTGCACATCTGAGCAGATATGCCTCCTACGGGACTGGCCTCTGATCACAGCAGGGAGCTGGGAAGAGATGCACGTCCAGGAGCGGGGACCGAACGGCCCTCCTTCCAGCCACAAACTCTACCAGCACTCTGGCTTTCGCCCAAGGCAGCGAGTGGGGGTCTCAAACCTTGCTCTCAGGACCCAGGTCCACACAATCCAAATCAAGGAAATAATAAGGAAGCACAGTTCCAGTTTTGTAAACCCCACAGGCTCTGCCCATGGCCTTCCACAGGGACGTTCCTACCACCTGTGTGTGCTCGGGCCTCCTGAGGAAGAAAACTGCAGCTGAAAATGAAATCACAAACAAGTATTGTAACACTCTTAATAATTAAGAAAACCTGAAAATCAACTAAATGCTCTCGAATAGGGGAACTGATAAATAAAATATGGTATATTCATATGATAAAACACATACAATGTTAAAAGCATTGCACTAAATCAACAGATAGGCCACAGCTATATAAAATTGAGTGTAAAAGTGCGAACAAGACTGAGACATGAAATCTGTGGTCTTTAACTTTTCAAAAATGGAAGTATAGAAATTATACATGTACGTATATATGTAAGATACATGCATGTGACACTTACAGACATTACATGTGCATATGAAAGTACAAATACACTGAAATGATACACACTACATTAATTATAAATTATACTATGAGCTCTCCTGAAAAAACCAGAAGAGAGGAGAAAGAATAATGTGATTAGGCTTGAAATGCAACATAAAATGAACCTACATCTGCAACATTTCATTTAAATAAACGGTGTTGACAATTGTTGATTCTTCATGATGGGTACCTAGGTGTCTGTTTCCTTTATTCTTCTATAAATTTTTTAATTTTTTCTCAAAACTATACAACATACCACTTACATAAGAACCGGAGACAGCCTCTGTCCTCCTGAAACACCACTAGAAAATAATTTGCTGTAACTGACCAATGCAACACTATCCATGGCACGTGAACAGACTCAGATGAGGGTAACTTGAGGCCCTGCTCTGGAGAAAATGACCAGTCATGGGATTTTACCTGTAAGCTGACCTGTGTCCCAAAGCCTGGCACAGTCTGGCCACGACCGCGTCTGTGGACAGGACTTTGAATGGTTTCTGGCACTGGTTTCAAGAGGAATCGGGGCACTGACGGGGGAAGGAGGACCCCCAGCCCCATTCCACCGCGCTCTGTCCACTCCCCACCACCAGGCGCAGCTGAGCGGAGTCCCTCCTGCGGCCCAGGAAGGCCGCGCTGTGGGGAGGGCAGCAGGGGTCCCGCCGGCTGAGCCCTCCTCTGGGGCTCTTGTCTCGGCCAAGAGGAGCTGTTGTTCTTCTGGGGCTCTGCGGGTGGTGGGTGTCCATCTCGCCCCTCACCTGAAGCCCCGACCCACGGTGGGCTAACTCTGGCAGAGCCTTCGGAGCTGGAAAACACGCTGCTTCCCACGGGAGACCCGCATGTCTCCGCCCCAGAGGCGGCCTCTCACCTGCTCCTTCATCTCCGCGTAGACCTTCTCCGAGTTCAGCTCCACCTGCCGCTTGAACTCCTCCAGCGCGGCGTCCGCCTGCTGGGCCTGCAGCCTCTGGCCCTCGCTCACCCGGGTCAGCTGCTCCTCCTTCTCCCTGGGAAGGCCACACGGGCCGCAGAGTTAACACATCAATGAAAGAACCGGGTTTGGTCAAAGAACAAGATTTAACCCTCTCTAAAGTACAGACCGGATTTCTATCTGAAGTATCCAAATTCTACAAAACCTCTCTTCAAAAGATGACAGTAACACGATTTGCCTCAGGAAAGAAGGATATAAGCACATAACGTGTGTTCTGATAAGGACACACTGGCCTCCAACAACTTCCTAGAACAAGACTGTTCGTCACCATGGACGTCCATCACCCGATGGACAGAGCCGTGAGGAGCAGTGTTCAGCCTCAAAAAGGAATGAAGCTCTGATGCACCTGCAACGTAGATAAATCCTGAAAAACGTTACAGGAGCCAGACTCAAGGCCACAAGTTCACATATCATATGATTCTATCTGTGAGAAACATCCAGAGCAGACAAACCCACAGAGACAGAGAAAGCAGGTCAGGGTCACCACGGGCCGGGGGGTGGGGGGGGCAGTGACTGCTCGCTCACAGGGGGTGGGGGTGACAAGCATGCTAGACTTAGATTGTAGTGATGGCCGCACATCTTTGTGGATATACTGAAATCTGCTAAACTGTACACTTTGAAAGGAGGAATTTTATAGTATGTGATTAATATCTCGATTAAAAAAGCACGAGGTACCACAGGAACACCGCTACCACGCACGTCCGGCAGAAGCTGACCTGCAGGGTGACGCAGCGGCGGAGCGCCGGGCCGGCCTGATACAACCTCCTGCCCGCAGGGGACTCGCCTAAAAGAACAGTAACCATCCCGTTTCTTTGTATGTTGAACTAAAATGAAATAGTCAAGAGGGTTCATCGTCAAGAGGGTCCACCAACAGAAGAGGAATCTCTGCGTGCTGACAGAACAAAGAGAAAGACTTCACGGTATAAACACGTGAATGCTAATCTTGGCCACTGCTGAGCTCTGACTGGGCGTCGGGCGCTGTGTGACCGATTTCAACGTGTCTTCTCTCCTTCATTCTCATGGCCAGCTTGTGTAACGCCATTTCCAGACCCCTGACTTTGCAGAACAGGAAACGGGCTGAGAGACGGTCCCCGAGGCCCCGCGTCACTGACGGGCCGGCGCCCCCTGTGGAGCCCCGCCCTGGCTGCTCCCGTGGTGTTGCCTCTTCCTACGCTCAGAACATGTCCCCAAAGTGAGACAAGTGCCTCATGAAGGGACCCCTACTGGGTACCACGGCCTGGAAGCAGGGGGCCGCTGTGGTGCGCAGCTGTCATGAGTGCTGGGTGGACTTTGCTCTGGCTGGTGGGCCCGGCCGACTGGGAGCGGTCGGTCGCCCAGAGGCTCCATTCAGAGGCCTGTGAGGTGGGTGCTGAGGCAGAGGCTGTAGCTGACGACGAGGGTCCCTGCAAGGTCACGAGGTCAGGACACACAGGAGCTACTCCTCTGCCACGCGCCCCTGGACTGGTTCATCCCATGATCGCCACACTTGGGGACCATTCCACAGTTAGGACTACACGTTTCCAAAGGGCCACATCTGCATGCTCAGTCTGTTTCACGATAGAGAAGAAAGCACAGTGGGAAATATTTGAAAACTTTTGTTTGTTGTTGTTCAGTTGCTAAGTCCTGTCCAACTCTTTCCGACCCCGTGAACTGTAGCACACCAGGCTCCCCTGTCCTTCACCATCTCCTGGAGATTGCTCAAACTCATGTCCATTGAGTCCGTGATGCCATCCAACCATCTCATCCTCTATCGCCCCCTTCTCCTCCTGCCTTCAATCTTTCCCAGCATCAGGGTCTTTTCCAATAAGTCAGCTCTTTGCATCAGGTGGCCAAAGTATTGGAACTTCAGCATCAGTCCTTCCAATGAATATTCAGGACTGATTTCCCTTAGGATTGACTGGTTGGATCTCCTTGCAGTCCAAGAACTCTCAAGAGTCTTCTCCAACACCACAATTCGAAAGCATCAATTCCTTGGCACTCAGCCTTCTATATGGTCCAACTCTCACATCCATACATGACTACTGGAAAAAACATAGTTTTGACTGTATGGACTTTGTCGGCAAAGTGAAATCTTTGCTTTTTAATATGCTGTCTAGGTTTGTTAAGCTATTCTTCCAAGGAGCAAGCGTCTTTTAATTTTGTGGCTGCAGTCACCATCCATATTGATTTTGGCGCCCAAGAAAATGAAATATGACGCTATTTCCACATTTTCCCCACCTATTTGCCATGAAGTGATGGGACTGGATGCCATGATCTTAGTTTTCTGAATGTTGCGTTTTAGGCCAGCCTTTTCACTCTCCCCTTTCACCTTCATCAAGAGGCTCTTTAGTTAGACTTCCTTGGTGGTTCAGATGGTAAAGCGTCTGCCTACAATGCAGGAGTCCCGGGTTCAATCCCTGGGTAGGGAAGATCCCCTGGAGAAGGAAATGGCAACCCGCTTCAGTACTCTTGCCTGGAAAATTCCATGGATGGAGAAGCCTGGTGGGCTACATTCCATGGGGTCGAAAAGAGTCAGACACAACTGAGCAACTTCACTTTCACTTTGAAAACTTAAAAAATTTATAAACCATATAATTTAAAATTATGTACCATTAATTAGCCAGGAGAAAATTCTAACACATTTTATAAAAAATATGACATATGGCTGAAATATCAACTTTTTTTGTAAATGCTGAAAGTCAGTTTTACATTTTTTGTCTAATAACTCACCTGAGCCACTGTTACTATAAATATTTTCAATTTAATAGGACAAATATTTTCTCTATTTTACCTCATTCTTAACTACCAAATTTAGTTCATTTACTTTATAATTGACTACAAAAATCAAAGTCCAAAGTTTTATTCATGATCAGTTATATACTGAGACCATAATAAAAATGCTATTTGTTAAACTATAACTTAATGCAATAAGGCACACTGCTTCTGATTCATCATTTCTAGCCTGACGTCTGATGGCTCTGATGGCAGTGCAGTAGTATGCTATCACCCTTCTATGGAGAGTCAGCAGAAACACACAAAACCCAGCCCCCGGCCAGATCCTGTGCATAATAATGAAGAAACACACGATGCCGTGCTGGAAACCAGATCAGAAGAAAAAAGTGAACACTCAGTGCCAGGACCCGTGACAGAACAACTTAGTAAAACGTTCTTCAATACTAAGCTTCATTGGAATCCTCGTGGACAGAATCACAGACATGGTAAGAAACTGAATCCTCCAAAAGACAGATGATGTTGAGGTTTTCAGGAATCAAAGAGGAACGTTATCCCGCATCCCATTTGCCATTTGAGAAAATACAATCCAGCACATTTACTGATATGTTATTTGTTACTGCTGTTGTTTAGTCACTAATCCATTTCTGACTCTTTTGTGAACCCATGGACTCCTCTGACCATGGGATTTCCCAGGCCAAAATACTGGAGTGGATTGCCATTTCCTCCTCCAAGGGATCTTCCTGACCTAGGGATTGAACCTGTGTTTTCTGAGCATCTCCTGCATTGGCAGGTGTTTTCTTCACCACTGAGCCACCAGGGAAGCCCTATATGTTCAGTTCAGTTGCTCAGTCATGTCTGACTCTTTGCAACCCCACGGACTGCAGCACTCCAGGCTTCTCTGTCCTTCAGCAACTCCTGGAGCTTGCTCAGACTCATGTCCATTGAGTTGGTGATGTCATCCAACCATCTCATCCTCTGTCGTCCCCTTCTCCTCCTGCCTTCAATCTTTCCCAGAATCAGGATCTTTTCCAACGAGTCGGCTCTTCGCATCAGGTGGCCAAAGTATTACAACTTTCAGCTTCAGCATCAGTCTTTTCAATGAATATTCAGGATTTATTTCCCTTAGGATTGACTGCTTGAATCTCCTTGCAGTCCAAGGGACTCTCAAGAGTCTTCTCCAACACCACAGTTCAAAAGCATCGATTCTTCAGTGCTCAGCTTTCTTTATAGTCCAATTCTCACATCCATACATGGCTACTGGAAAAACCATAGCCTTGACTAGACTGTTGTATAGTAACATATTAATAATAATAAATGCCTTTTCATATATTAAAAAAGTATTTACAGATAGCAAATATTGTTTTATATTAAAATACTGCTTTCTATTTAATATTAAATAGAAGACACAAGGAAATGAGTGAAGCTTCTCAATCCATTTTTAGCCCCAGCTCACCTACAAAGCTGATTTAAGTGTGAAAACACCGCAGAAGGCACCACTCAATAAGTCGCCATTTCTGCCCAGTTAAACCACGCGAACACACGGAGCTCCATTCATACTTTGAAATCTTCTGTCTTAACATAAAATATCTGTCTTATTTAAACAAAAAGATGATACTCATTTTGATGAGGTATCATTTTAATTTCCATCAAAGTAATGAAATAGAAGTGGAAATTTTCAGCACTTGAAAAAGAGATGAGTCTGCTCCTCAATAATATAAGGACAGTATTTCCTTTTACTATGATTCCAAATAATGTGCCCTGTAAGAAGCAAAAAAAAAGTGACTTTGAAGATTATTTTTTTGCATGGAACTAGCTGTGGAGCTGAGTGTAAATGCATCACTCATATGCCTTAAAGATGTGCCTCCGTGAAGATAAAAAGGTGGGAAGAAAATTTCCTTTTTAACTCTGATTTATTTATAAAATGCAGTAAATTTTCCTCATCTGAGTATATAAAGCATAAAGAAGAAAGAAGCTGCGTTCTTATACAACCACAAGCCAGTTCAGATTAAAGGATGTTCTGAAGACCATGATTGTTCCAAACAGGCAATAAAATGTAGGAGACTAATGGACTACAATTTACTATTTCTTGAGCTTTGAAAGCTAACATTTATATGTTCAGGCCAACTTTAATTTGCAAATCTTCCCTTTGCACATTTCTGCACCAGCACTTCTGATAAGGATAGCAGAGACCCAACGTACATCCACAGGCTCCACAGCACAGCAGACTTCTCTGCGCCACCCTGGCCTCTGCACGGAGGCCCCAAGGAAAGCAGAACAGAACAAAACACCCCCAACAGGCCTGGGCACCACAGAGGAGCCTCCACTCCCTCCCCAGCTAGGGTGAAAAACAAGACTGCAAGCAGCGATACCCTCTATACTCACGGCTGCAATGGGCACTTAAGCTGCTGATAGTGAGTCACTCAGAAACTATGACTTTCAAGGCACTCAAAATAATACCTTACACTAATCATGAGCAATAAATAGACTTCTTTTGCCTCTTCTCTGCGTGACTAAGGCCAATGGTCTCTGCTAAATTCTTGCTAAAAATGATAAATGCTGTGGACACATCTAAACATTTGACACCTTAAGGGTTAAGAACGAACACCAGTGAAATGGAAATTAACAGTGGTCTTAATATTGAAAAGATGACAATACTCCTCAAACTGATCTACAGATTCAATCCAACCCCTGTCATAATCCCAGATGATGTTTTGCTGAAATTAATAAGTTGATCCTAAAATTCATATGGAAATACAGGACTCAGAACAGGCAAAACAATTTTGAAAGAGAACAAAGTTGGAGGACTCGCATGTCTATATTTATAACAATCACTTTGCTGTACACCAGAAGCTAACACAACACACTTCAATAAAAAATAATATAAAATAACAAATAAGTAAATAAAAATAGGTGAAGAATCCTCATAGGTATTTCTCCAAAGAAGATGTATAATTAGCCAAAAAACGCATGAATGGATTCTCAATATCTCAAAAAAAAAAAAGAAACTGCAAATTAAAGTCACCATGAGAAGCCATTAAACCACTTCCAGGATGGCTGCACTCAAAAGACAGAGGGTAACAAGCGCGATTGTTTTGTTTTGTTTTCCATTTACCCTGCTAGGATTTTACTGAGCTTCTTCAATTAGCGTAACTTTGTCTTCCATGAAACTGGAAAATTTGGGGCCATGAGTTTTTCAAATATTTTTCTGTTTTATTACTCTCTTCCCTCTGCTTCTGTGACTCAAATGAAATATATTTTATACATCGGTATTATCCTGCAAGTGTCTGCAGTTTGTATTTTTTTCATACATTTTCTCATTGTCCTCAGATTGACTTATTTCTATTGACTTATCTTCATGTTCTTTTTGTAATCTTCATTCTGGTGTTATATTCAGGCTATGTTTTAAACCTCAAATGTTGTATTTTCCACTGTTTTCCTGTTGAAAGTTCTTAGCTTTTCATTCATTACTACCAATTTTTCTTGAAGTTCCTGTGCATAGCTACTTTAAATTGTGATCTGCTGATTCTAGTATCTAACTCATCCTGGGGTGGTCTCTGTTGGTTGCCTTTTCTGTTGAGAATGAAAAGGTCACGTTATGCTAATTGAAAGTAAGTAGGTCACACGTTATCTTGATTCCTTGTGTGTCGAGCCATTTTCGCGTCCATCTTTACGAGTGACGCAGAGTGGACAGTCTGGGTTCTGTTCTTTCCTCTGAATAGGACTCAATGATCATTTTCATTATTTGTTTGTAGCAGGCAGTTCACTTGGCTGAATTCACACTACAAACCTCGTCTCCCCGGTAAGGAGCAGCAGCTCATCTGTAAATCCACCCTGCTGGCCTGACTTGGGCTTTGGGCGTCTTGAGGGTCAGGCAGAAATATGGACCAAGACTATGTGAAGGAAGCGGGCTCCCTGGCTTCTTGGCGGCTCCATCTTACTTTGCCAGTGGCCACAACTGCCCATTCTTTCATCCAGCTCTTCAAGCACCAAGGTGACAAGTATGCACCTGAGTTCTAGCTGCCCCGCGTGGCATCAAGGCTGGCACTGCTGTAAGAACGGGAAGCCCATCTTTCCTTCTTCCAGGTGTGTCCTGCCTCCCGTGTCTCCTTCTGCATAGTCACCCTCGGGGTCTGAATGTTATGTCTGAACAGGGAGCTGTACTTTATGTCTGAACAGAGTTTACACCTGTGGGGGGATCAGTTTTACAGGAGCTTACCTGGCCATCCCTTCTTGGTTGTTTTGACTGACTGGCAGATTACTAGTCATTCTTTAGGGACTCAGCTGTTAACTCTTCAGATAGAATTGCTAGCTGCTTCTTACTTTCATCCCTGCTAGCACTGCTTATATACTGCTACTATAGCATCTCATATAAACTCTTAGCTCCCCAGGTGGTGCGGTGGGAAAGAATGCACTGGCCAATGCAGGAGGTGCAGGAGGATAGGGTTCAATCCGTGGACTGGAAGATCCCCTGCGGGAGGCATGGCAACCCATTCCAGTATTCTTGCCTGGAGTAGGTACAGAGAAGCCTGGTGGGCTACAGTCCTTGGGGTCACAAGAGATGGACACTCACACCTCAGCAAATAAAAAAATGACTGAAATTTTTATGGTGAAATAAGAAAACTTTGAGAAAATGACCCTAAAGACTAGGACAGCTTCAGTGTACAGTGAAGAAAAATCCCTGTAAAGTCTTTCAACTTTCACTTTAAACTTCAAATAAATCCCAAATCTAATGTTGCCTCCTTTCATGTTTCCCATGTATAAGGAAGTACTGATTAAAAGTTCCACATATAAATTATACATAATAAATGCAAAGTTACATACGTGCCCATCAATTCATCCTATTTTACAGGCAGTAATATATCAGTAAATAACAAGGAAACATATGTTCCTCCTATGAAATGACAAAGTCTAAACATTGTGAAGGAGGTGCAGGACCACTTCTTGTTACTATGGAAAGGAAAAAGGCAGTGTGAAGTCATTCAGGCAGAATGATAAGTAAACCAAAGCCAGATCAAAGGAAGAAAGAAGAAAGGCTGAAATGTGAGGCTGAAATATTTATTTCCTTCAAAACACCATCCATGCCTTGTCCCTGGGCAATTCAATATTTCAAAGTAGCTGGAAAATATTCTCACTTACATTCATCACTGTGCACAAGCAGATGAAATTTTAAGCAGGCAAATTTCTCTTTATTTACCAAATATAAACATACCATTTATCACTGAGAGAAAATTTTCTGCTTATCATAAATGATTTCTAAATTATGTGAAATGTATTTCAAAGTTGTAGTAGATATTTTCTAGTACTTTACTGAACGATGTTGCTGCAGACTGTAACATTTTATTGTGTGACCATAATTCTTAATGGTTTTGCAAATGATGAAAGAGTGAACACTGAGTGATCTCTGCACTCATCACGGTTTAGAGCAGTTCAGACACTATTTCATTTCATTACGTAACGACAAAATATTATTTTTCACAAAAGAAAGCAATTAAATTTAGAAGAGTTAAGTGATTTACCCAAGTTTATATACTAAATGGCAAAATGAGAAGTTAAAACAGCCCATCTGACTTCAAAGTCAAAGTTGTTCTATTACTTTAAATCTGTGTGTGTGTGTATTTATATATATACATCACACATATATTTAACTAAATCACTGTTTAATATTAATTAACTAGGCCCTTACTATAATTTATCCTTATATAACATTAATATTTGTATAACAAATAACTTTCACAACATTTGAAAGCTAAAATGTTCATCAAGCATTTACTTAACACTATATGCCAAGATGTGAGCTTGGTGCTAGAAATAGAAAAATAATCAAGACACTGTCCCTGCTTCCAAAATGGGAAGAAAGACACTGTATATTGTTGTCAGTGTGATAAACCTGCACCAAGATATGAATGCAACACTGTGAACAAAGACCGGAGGAATTCACTGTACTTAGAGTAAAACAGTAAAGCTTTATGAAGGGCACATCATTTTGGTAAGATCATCGCTAAGAATGTTTAAGAGGTATTATATGTGTGTGTGTGTGTGTGTGTGTGTGTGTGTGTATACACATGTTGTTGTTGCTTAGTTGCTAAGTTGTGTCTGACTCTTTGTGACCCCGTGGGCTGTAGCCCGTCAGGCCCCTCTGTCCATGGGGACTCTCCAGGCAACCGGACTAGGTTGCCATTTCCTCCTCCAGGGCATCTTCCCAACCCAGGGAACAAACTTGTGTCTCCTGCACTGACAGGCTGATTCTTTACACACATATTATATGTTGACTGTATGCATATAAATTGTACGTGTATTTGTAAAATACGTATTTGCATTTGATATTTATAAATTATCTTTTCCTCCTTACCATAATACTTTCCATGAAAAAAGTAAATCTCCATCAGATTTTTCTTTCAAGAGGAAGATGACAGGTAGGGGCAAACAATTTCTAAAGATAGGATTAAAGTCTTCTTTGAGATAAAATAACATGTACAACTATTTTTACTGATTATAAAACACTCTGTTGATAGGTGCATAAAAGTATGTTGCCTGGGTCTGTGCTAGTTTTAAGATACCCACCTATTTATGACCGTTCCCCCCCACACACTGAGCTTCTCCGAGGACCCCAGTGCCCATCTTCCACGTGTGTGGTCAGCGCCGTCATCTGCTCACCCGCCACCACGTGGTGTCCACTCGCTCATGTCCCACCGATGTGTTAACGCCCCTGCTGTGCAGGCTCCTGGGCTACGGGAGCTTCCAGTCTAGCAGGGGGAAGACTGTGAATTAATACACTGCTATTGGTGAGCATTCAATGAAATGAACAAAGGAGAAATACAGGATATTAAGGGTTTGTATAAACAGGGGGAAATAAACCTCACCTAGGAATTAGGATATAAGAAAGTGATGTCAAGTCAACTGAAGGATGAGAAGGACTGGAGAATACAGAAAAAGGACACCAGAAAAAAGGACAAGTGGAGAAGCTGTGAAAGAGAAAGAAAGATCGCTGCTAATTCCTGGAAGAGAACAGGAGTCAAGAAGACGGAGAACAGAGAGAGGGGTTTGTGATGATGCTGAGAACCACGTCCACGCGCCGGATTCCAGAGAGAGCTTCCATAGCTTTACAGAAAGACTACAACGTTTGAAAAATATAACGGATGAGACTACAGGCAGATTATACACTGCTAAAGAGAAGACGAGAGAACACGGAAACTAACCAAGACAAAGCACAGAAAGGAAAACAGGATTATAAAAAGGAAGGAAAGCATCAACGACCTAATACACACGCACTAGAGTCTCTAACGGGGAGCACCAGAGAGGCGGGACGGGAAGACGTGTGAAGAACAATGGCCGCAACCCTTCCAAGTTTAGCTAAAGTTAAAAACGTACAGACCCAACATGACCTCACCGACACTTAGGGAACATTCCACCCAACCACAGCAGAAAGCATGCGACTTTCAAGAGTAGAATACTCAGCAAAAGTGGACGATATTTGGGAACATAAAACAATTCTCAAACATTTTAAAAGGATTCAAGTCATGCAATGCATACTCTCTGATCACAACGGAATTAAATTTAAAACCTATATAAGAAAGATTTCTATGAAACCCCCAAATAGTTGAAAACTAAATAACATTCTTCTAGCAAACGTATGAGTCAAAAAAAGAAATAAAATGAGACGTTAGAAAATATTTTGAACTTAATGAAAATGAACACAGAACATATCAAAATTAAAAAGATGCTTCTAAGGACTGATGCTGAAGCTGAAGTTCCAATACTCAGGCCACCTGATGTGAAGAGCTGACTCACTGGAAAAGACCCTGATGCTGGGAAAGATTGAGGGCAGGAGGGGAAGGGGATGCCAGTTAATGAGATGGTCGGATGGCATCAGCAACTCAATGGACATGAGTTTGAGCAAGCTCCAGGAGATGGTGAAGGACAGGGAAGCCTGGTGGGCTGCAGTCCACAGGGCTGCAGAGAGTCGGACACGACTAAGCGACTGAAAAATCAACAAAAACTTGAGGGAAGTTTTATACAATTAAATTCCTATATAGAAAAATTTTAAACATACAGATTTCAAATCAATGGCATCAGCTTTCACCTTAATGAATTAGAAAAAGACTACTAAATTAAACATAAACAAGTGGGAGGAAGAAAAAAATAATCAGAACAGAATTCAATAAAATAGGAACAGAAAACATTAGACAAAAATCAGTGTAACCAAAATCTGGCTCTCTGAGAAGATTAATAAAATTGATAAAACTGTAGCCAGACTATCTGGAACAAGAAACAATACAAATTAACAATATTATGAATGAAAGGTTATGAATGAAGATCGTATTAAAAGGTAAAGTAGGCAATTTTATGAAATAAAGAGAAAAAATTTCAATTCATACTTTCCAGCATACACAAAATTAAAAACTATAAAACTTTCAAAAGAAATAGGAGAAAACCTTTGTGTCTTGAGGTACAGAAAGGTTTCTTAGCTATGACACTAAAAGCACAATCCATAAAAGAACAAATAAATAAACTGAATTTCATTAAAATTAAAAACACCTGTTCTTTGGAAGAAACTATTAAAAGAATGAAAGAAAAGCCTCACAGTATTCGCGAACCATCCATCTGTCAAAGGACTTGTACCCAATATGAACAAAAGATTCTCAAAACTGAATAACAAGAAAATAATCAATCCAGTTAAAAAAATAGGTTAAAGATTTGAACAGACACCAATCTACACAACAAAAAAGACATGAAAAGTTTTTTCAATATTAGTCTCTAGGGAAATGCAAATTGAAAACCATAATGACTTACTTGTACATACCTGTTGGAATTGTGAAAATAAAAACAATGATTATATTGTGTTTTGACAAGAATCTGGAAGACCTAAAGGTCTTATACATGCCAGTGGGTGTGAAATAGCACAACCACTTTGGAGAACAGTATGGCAGTTTCTCAAAGGGGTGAACATACACCTCCCACACAATCCAGGCATGTGAGTTATAGGTTTTTATCCAAGGGAACAAAATGCAGATGTCTATGCAAAGACCTGGACACTGATGTTCATAGAGGCTTTACCTGTAATGGCCCCAAGAGTGAAAACAGTGTAAATGTCCATCAGCAGATACACAGATCAACAAATTGCGGTATATCAATATAATGGAATATTACTCAAAAGCATAAAAGAAAGAACTGTTGATATACAGTACAACAGGGACAGGCCTCATCACCATTAAGTCAAGGGAAAGAAGTAGGATCAAAAAGTATACAAACAATATGCTTCCATTTACTTAAAATTCTAGAAATTAAAATATAGTGACAGTGACAGAAAGGAGACTCATGGTTCCAGCCCGTGGAGAGGCAGAAGGGTGGGCAGGAGAGGTTACACAGGGCGAGAGGAAGCTTGCGCGGGGGGGAATTCTGTGCTCACACAGACACCTTTCTGTGTTGGCAGTTTCACAAGTGAACACATATGTCAAAACATGAATCTGTACACTACATAAAATTACTTTCAATTATAACTCAATAAGACTGTTAAAACAGCCCTTAAGTATATGAAAATACGTTTACTCTCACTTAGAGAAAGCAAATTAGGACAATATTGAGAAACTGCTTATCACCTAGCAGAACTTTAAAAAATTTAAAATAGAACAACACATTCTACTTGGAAGGCCGTAAGTCACAAGTCATTCTAATACGTAGCCAGTAGAAGTTCAATGAGTGCAAACTTCATGGAGGGGAATTTGGCAACACACAACAAAACCACAGATATGTTTGTCTTTTCACCCAGCATTCTCATTTCTAACGTTATCCTGAATATAAATTTCAAAGAATAAAAAAATACATATCTACTCGGTTATGCTTTTCAGCATCATTCATCATTGCGGGTACGGGATACGACCTCCAGGTCCGCAGGCAGGACAGCAGGGGCGTAAGCTAAGCTTCACGTGCACGTCAGTACACCGCGCTGATGTAAGAACAGTGAGTGACTTCCAGTTTATGATAAAGGGAAAAAGGAAAGTGTACGAATGAAGAGAAAACCATGAGATACACACGTAAGAGCTCGTTTGTGTGGGACACACACAGAGGCTCGGCCAGAGAGCAGGGAGCCCGCCCGCCTGCAGGGAGGCTGGGAACGGAGCAGAGAGCGGCGGACACCGCTCTGCGATCCCACCCCGCGGTTCAGGTCCGACTCTTAAACCATGTTAATGTTCCAGTGACTAAAAAGGAAAGAATAAAACAGGACGGAGGAGGGAAATCTAAGGGGAAACAACATCATAAAAAGCCTGGTCACACTTCAGATGGTTAACAACATCACCACGCAGAAGAGGAGAGAGAAGAAATAGCCAGGTTGGCCTCTGAAGACAATCCCCGGACCATAAGACTCCGGACGAGGAGAGCTCCAAGAAGAATCAAACTATGGCTTTAGTTTTCTTTTTCCCAGACCCACGGTTTATCGATTCAAAAACCACTTCCTGAACGCAAGCTTCAAGCAAACAACTTGACATACATTGGAAGTCAGGTTTCTCTCTGTCAGAGGAGGAAGAGCGCGTCAGGAAGACCCCGTGGCATCTCCCTGGAGCTGATCAGTGTGAACTCATGATGTTTATAGACTTAGCTAAACATCGAAGCAGAGGTAGGTTTGTGCGTTAGTGTACGTGTGTGAATAAAAACACACACATCCATGCGTGTGGGTGTATGCATTCCTGTTTCCTATCTCTGCCTGCTGAGAGGGGATAAAGTTCATTTCTTTGGAAAGCAGAAAACACACCAATTTCTGTCTAATAAGAAATCATATTGAAGATCACGAACTGATCATACTTGTAAATGAATCACAAGGAAAACAGGACATATAAAAATTTGTAGGATACAACCTCAGCATTTCTTAAAACAAGTTAGAGCCTTAAAAGCAGAAGTTAGAAAAAGAAAAGTGTGTGAAATCTTTTTGGGAATTACGACTTTCTATGTTAAAACATACTGTGGGAGTCAGAATTTGGGACTAAGCTGAAATTTTAGCTGTGGGATTCATGTGCATCCTGGTCTGAGCGATAAATCACTCGGTTACGACTATCAGAAGTCTATTTGCATAGGTGACAGACAATTCTCCTTGAAGAGAATTCCTCCTAATGAAAATCAGGTATCATTTCAAGGAGGTAACATAGCCTTTAAAAGACGTGGTAAAAGCATAAAATGTGAACAAGAAAGGTGTGATTACCCCTAGAGGGGGAAAGAGAGAAACCCACACCAATGACATTTTTTCCTTTAATCACAAGATGCCACCTCTCGCTGAAAGTGCACCCGTGGGCCGCAAGCGTTGTGCTCTCCTCCAGCCCCACCGCCCCCGACTGGCCCAGACCGTGAGCGCCTCAGTCAGCTCCTCCTGGGCCAGAAGAGGGTGGAGCCAGGCCCGCTACACTGCTTCCCCTCCCTGAAATTTCTGTTTCTCCCTTGAAGTTGCAGATAATAACAAACAACCACACAAAGTTCTTCTGAGGCTACATTAAGGGAATATGTATTAAAATTATTTGTTGACCATAAAACATTAAACAAAGTATTGCTATATTGTGTTAGTATCAATTCCTTGTCAAGATCACATTTATTTCACCACATCCCATTGCTAAAATCAATCTTGATTATGGTAAAACTCAAGAGGCTAAAAAGTACGAGTTTTGCAAACTTAGTTCCTGAAGAAAACATCCAAAAGCCTAAAGATCTTATGTTCCAAATTAAACCTATTGTGTGAAATAGTGTCACAACTGTCTCTGCCAAGGAGGCCTCCTGAAGGTCACATTAGACAGACACTCTCTAAGGCGCGAGAAGAAACGCAGAACTCCATGAAGACGTGCCCACAAAGAAGGACTGAGACCAGAAACTTCCTTCTCAGCTGGAAACAAGGTTGCCGCAGCTTTCTGTCCTCTTTCCGTGCTTCTCATCCTGCCTCTGGGAGGGCGGGCCATGTCAGCACACTCACTGATGCTCAGGAATGCTCACAATAAAATGGAAACTCTGACCGCTCTCCATTGAAAGTGGTTTCAGATGCTCAAGCAGAAAAGAGAACAGATGGGTCCCCACCGCCACCAGCAGCCATACTTAAGAAAGCTGTTTTCGAGAAGAACATGACATTCAGAGCTTCCCAAAGCTTCCCAAGATGATGCAAGTGTTTGTATCAACACAAAGCCGAGTACTTCTCAAGTCACCTAACGAACGAGAATGTAAAACTCGGGCAGTGCCTTCTACTTGGTCATTGTGTCCAGCTGCCCAGTCGTGTCCGACTCTTTGGGACCCCGTGGACTGCAGCACACCATGCCTCCCTGTTCCTCACCATCTCCCGAAGTTTGCCCAAGTTCATGTACATTGCCTTGGTGATGCCATCCAAACATCCCATTCTCTGCTGCCCTGTTCTCCTCCAGCCTTCAATCTTTCCTAGCATCTGGGTCTTTTCCAGTGAGTCGGCTCTTTGCATCAGGGGGCCAAAGTACTGCAGCTTCAGCTTCAGCATCAGTCCTTCCAATGAATATTCAGGGTTGATTTCCTTGAAGATTGACTGGTTTGATCTCCTTGTAATCCAAGGGAATCTCAAGAGTCTTCTCTGGCACCATAGTGCTTACTTGTTTACAGCCTTCTGCTTATTTATCTTATTTATTCTTACTTACTTATCCATAATTTCCAACTTCAAACATAATGGCACAATTTCCAAGAAAACCAAACTATTATATTCCCATTACTTAGAAAATCATTAAAATGAAGCATGTTAAATATATAATAAATGTATGTTCACATCACAGCCAAACCTGCAAGACAAGTGACCTCCCATTAGGGGTGTGACCGAACTTTCCCTACTGCACAGGGAGCGTCTCCTCAGAACTAAAGGCAAACCCCACTACCACGCAGAACTACACGATCACTCACAACAGAGCGAATTATGGAGAAATTAACTCCCAGGGAAAGAACTTGAGATGTTTCTAATTACACTCACATAGCACCCCTTTACAGAGAAAAGGCCAATCAAAGAATCAGACATCAAAAGGCCGTTAGGTCTTTCAATACAGACCATTTCCAGACCTGGTTTACTCCACATAAAACCTCCTTTGGGGTGTTTTCATTTTTCACTAAGAATAGAGGTATATGGTTCAAATTACTGAAGGTTTCTTCAAAGTTCCTTGACATTTGTGTAGTCCACACCTAACATGAGTAAATTTTATGTCAAGTAATAAAAACTAGAGGATCCAAATGTTAACAAAGCCACCAATTTTCAAATTCTCTTTTTAAATTTCATGACTTCAAACTTGGGGGACTATGACTTAGGGAAGGAATAAAGGAAATTCAGTGAGGAAATATAAGCAGGTTTTTCTTGAGGATGGAAATGTCTGACACTCACTCATCTGTGTTTAACATGTTCTGACACAATCTTTCTCCCAGAAAGCTGGTCGGTGTGCCTCTAACCTCGTGACTCGGACGTGAACACGTTCCCAGGTGGAGGTTAATTACAGAGACTATCTGAGACTGGAGTTGCCAGGGCAGAAGTGGCACCAGTCTCACGGTATTAGTGACAGGCCCTGGAGGTAGACAAGGTGATGGAGAGTGAGGACAGGCTTCCCCACGTGCTCCACGAACAAACAGTGTCAAGAGTCTTTAGAGCACGGATAAAAGCTCAGAAGGAGCCGGCTGTGCTCCATTATTTTAATAAAGCATATCTCACTGGTGTGAAAAATCAAAGAACACTCATGGCAACAGAGAATATGATGATTTTCTGGAGTTAAAAAAAACCATTTGGGAGATCCGAGTCAGCCTTTGATTCACTTATTAATTTTGCAGAAAGCTAACAGTAATGCGCAGCTCGGGAGGTCACACAGCTCCACGTGGTGCGCTGTCCTCTTGAAAAAGAGGCAAAGACCACAGAGCAAGCTGAGATCAAGGACTTTTTAAAAAAAATCCAGTTTCAAGGTCATAAGAAGGTCACTACATGTTTAGATTTTAGTCACACAAACTAATCTATAATTGAATCTACACCAAATTACAATAATTGATTCCAAAAATGATGATGCCAACTTGCCATAAATTGTTTTCATTAGGCAAGGATAAAATGGATGGGAGGGTGTATATTACATTTCAAAAAGAACTCTATCAAAAATATGTTAAGAATAGTTTTCTTCTTCATACATAAAGTGACATCTGGCTACCATCTCCTGAATAGACTCTTAAATACTTACTAACACACCTACAAAGAGAAAGTGGAAAAATATTTTAAAGATCCCAATAACAAGAACTGAGATAGGCGAAGAACTCAGTGAAAACACTTCGGAGGAATCTCCAATAAACACAAAGCAAATGGAACTGGATTGTTAAACAACAACAACAACAAAAAGCTATACAGGCCCACGTGAGAGCAAATGTAAACTGGTCTTAGGAAATAGAAGCTTTGAAAAATGAGGAAGGAAGAAATCTTCCTTTCTTCCTCAGGTCAAAGATTCTGCATCTAAAAAAAATAAAATATGTTGGAAGCTGGGATTCCTCCTCGAAAAGGGAGCTACACAGCAACATATATTGATGTTTTATACACATCCATTCAGAGTCAGGAACTCCCAGAAGACATCCAGACTGGGAGTAAAGGACAGATGGTAATGCACTGTATGTAGAAGACTGTAATCTCCATTGAGAAAGTAACATGGATGGACACAAAAGGAAGACCCTGAATTCAAAGTATACTGAGAACTATGGATTCACATTTGTTAAGAAAAAGCAGATACTCATCATATAGGTTATGAAAAAGTATCTCATCAGTAAAGTGAAGGTTCTCTAGGCAATATTTTCCCAGAAACTTGGAATGGCTCTGGCAGCTGACAAGTAGTCTCTTTCCACCCACGTGCGCGTCTTGTAGAGAACATGGAAGGTGTGCAAGTCATCATGGAGCAGGGACGACCCACACCCAAACACGTGGCGCACTAACGTCAGATGGTGTCTACAAGAGTAGAGACTCGTGTGTTTGCTAAATAAACAAATCATCAAGACCAAACAAAATGTACCCTGTTCAAAGTTGAGGAACAATGCAGACAAGCATCAATTAGACTCTGAAAGCTACTGCATAAGCTAGCAATAGAACCAGGGAAGAAAACATTCTAGACACACAGAAGAAAAACCTATTAATGTAATATCCAGAAGAAAATATCAGAAAAACTGTGACATATTGGAAAAGATAGATGACCGTCTTAATGATACAGAGAGGGTAAAGCCTTAAGAATTAGCTAAGATTTAATGTATCAATTGCCTGGAAAATCCCATGGACGGAGGAGCCTGGTAGGCTGCAGTCCACGGGGTCGCTAAGAGTCCATGGGGTCGCTAAGAGTCGGACGCGACTGAGCGACTTCACTTTCACTTTTCCCTTTCATGCACTGGAGAAGGAAATGGAAACCCACTCCAGTATTCTTGCCTGGAGAATCCCAGGGACGGGGGAGCCTGGTGGACTGCCGTCTATGGGGTCGCACAGAGTCGGACACAACTGAAGCGACTTAGCAGCAGCAGCAATGTATCAATAATATTTAAAATAAAGAATGATTAAGATGAAAAGGGATTTAAAAAGAGAAAAGTTTAGAGCACAATAAAATTTCATAATAAAAATAAAAGAGCAGAAATGTAGGTACAGAAAATAAAATCAATAATGCTATAAACCATCTTAAACACATACTCGAGGACAAAAAAACTGATGAAAAATATAGTAAAGAAAATCATAAATATGAAGGAATGATAAAAGATTTTTTAAATGGATGTGGAAGGAAGTGTTAAAAAAATAACTCAATAAAGATGCTGAACAGGAGAGTTTGGAGTGTAACAGACAGCTCTGGGCCAGAGATAAAGATGTGAGATTTACTAAATGCTTGGTAGCTGAAGCTACAGAGCTTTATGAGATCACTTAAGAAGCGGGCGTATAGACAGAAAGAGAGATGGTCTAGGATTGAACCCAGGTAACTTTGAAACATGGAATCCTGATGGGAAAGGAGGACTCAGTTCAAAGGAGATTGAAAAAGAGCCTCCGATCAAGTAGGGAGAAAACCATCAGATGCTTCTGGTGCCCTGCAAGCACAGAGAGGACAGAGTTTCAGGAAGAAGAAAAAGAACTTCACAAGAGAGGGCATCAGCCGAGATGAGGACCCCCCACAGACACACTGACTGTACAGTCGTACACGGGGTGAGTCACTCTAAAACAAATCCAGAAACTAGCTGGGCAGCTCCGACACACTGCCTGGCTCTGACAGCAGCAGGCCCTGCATTTACAAGCCCCACAGGAGTGCAGTTCTTAATGGGCACAGGAACAATGGGCCCGCGGTGACACACCTGGGCCACGTCCAGTGGAGCAGGATACACACTCCTGCCGTAACACCCCCCCAACACACAGGATCACAGAGCAGGGAGGGAACTCTCCACTCGCAGCTCCTCCCTGAGGAGTAAAGGGTCTGGACTCCACAGACACACGAGAGACAAGGAGAAAGGAGTCAGCCAGACCACTGCAGAGAGTCACCAAATCACAGAGGAGGAGAGCAGGAGAGGAATAAATGAACAAAGGGATTGCAAAACAGCCAGAACCCATAACTGTCACTACTTACCTTAAGTGTAAACGGATTAAATACTCTAATGTCAACAAAGATAGAGAGTGGCCATATGAATCAGGATTAAGAAAACAAAACAGACTCAACTATATGCTGCCTATAACTAAGCCTACAAGAGACTCACTTCGGCTTTAAGGACACATAGTCTGAAAGTAGAGGGATAAAAGAAGATAGTCCACAGCAAGTGGAAACCAAAATACAGCAGAAGCAGATGTACTTTATCACACAAAAGAGACCTGAAGCCAACAGCTGCAGTAAGAGACCAAGAAAGTCATTATATAATCATAAAAGGGTCAATTGATGAAAAGAACACAGCACTAGTAAAGACTTATGCACCTAACACAGGAGAAAAGAAATATATAATACGTATAGATTTACAGATCTGAAGAGAGAAGTAGACAATAAAATAACAGTAGGGATATCAACCCCACTTTCAACAATGGGTAGACCAGCCAGAGAGAAAGCCAGTAAGGAAACTTTGCATTTAAACTATGCATTTGATCAGATGCACCTAAGAGACATTCCATTCAACAGTAGCAAAGCACACATTCTTCTTAAGTGCACACAAAACCTTCTCCAGGATATCATTTGATAAACCATAATGGAACAGAATACAAAAAAGATTGTATACATATGTATAGCTGAATCACTTTCCTGTGCAGCATAAATTAACACAACATTGTCGATCAACTACACTTAAAAAACTGAACACGCAGAAACAGAGGAGAACAGAGTCGCCTGGAGCTGGGAATCGGGGGAATCGGGGGGATCGGGGGGATGGGGGGATCAGGGGAGTCGGGGGGATCGAGGGGATGGGGGGGTCGGGGGGATCGGGGGAGTCGGGGGGATCAGGGGGATCGGGGAATCGGGGGAATAGGGGAGATCCGGGAATCGGGGGGATCCGGGGAATTTGGGGGATCAGGGGAGTGGGGGGATCGGGGAGATCGGGGGAGTCGGGGGGGATCGGGGGATCGGGAGGATCGGGGGAGTCGGGGGGATCAGGGGGATCGGGGGAGTTGGGGGGATCGGGGGATCGGGGGAGTCGGGGGGATCAGGGGGATCGGGGAATCGGAGGGATCGGGGGAGTCGGGGGGATCAGGGGATCGGGGGGGATCGGGGGAGTCGGGGGGAGTCGGGGGAATCGGGGGGAGTCGGGCGGATTGGGGGAGTGGGGGGAAATCGGGGGAATCGGGGGGATCAGGGAATCGGGGGAGTCGGGGGGATCGGGGGGATCGGGGGAGTCGGGGGGATCGGGGGAGTCAGGGGGGGATCGGGGGGATCGGGGGAGTCGGGGGGATGGGGGATCGGGGGGATCGGGGGAGTCGGGGAGATCGGGGGGATTGGGGAGATCGGGGGAGTCGGGGGGATCGGGGAATCGGGGGAAATCGGGGAGATCGGGGGAATCGGGGGGATCGGGGAATCGGGGGAGTGGGGAGAATCGGGAGAATCGGGGGGATCGGGGGAATCAGGGGGA
Organism: Giraffa tippelskirchi; assembly: GCF_054371585.1. Classification (NCBI taxonomy): domain Eukaryota; kingdom Metazoa; phylum Chordata; class Mammalia; order Artiodactyla; family Giraffidae; genus Giraffa; species Giraffa tippelskirchi. Next base: position 1,103,950 of record NC_137277.1, on the reverse strand, counting down.
TCGGGGGAGTCGGGGAAAGTCAGGGGAATCAGGGGAATCGGGGGAATCAGGGGAATCGGGGGAAATCGGGGGGATCGGGGGAATCGGGGGGATCGGGGGAATCGGGGGGATCGGGGAATCGGGGGAGTGGGGAGAATCGGGGGAATCGGGGGGATCGGGGGGATCGGGGGGATCGGGGGAGTCGGGGAAAGTCGGGGGAATCAGGGGAATCTGGGGAACTGGGGTATCGGGGGGATCGGGGAAATCGTGGGAATGGGGGGATCGGGGAACCGGGGGGATCGGGGAGATCGGGGGAATCGGGGGGATCGGGGAATCGGGGGAAATCGGGGGGATTGAGGAATCGGGGGGATCGGGGAATAGGGGAATCGGGGGGATCGGGGGAATCGGGGGGATCGGGGGAGTCGGGGGAAATCGGGGGAATCGGGGTATGGGGGGAATCGGGGGAATCGGGGTATGGGGGGGATCGGGGGAATCGGGGGAATCGGGGTATGGGGGGATCGGGGGAATCGGGGGAATGGTGGGGAATCGGGGGGATCGGGGAACTGGGGGGATCGGGGAGATCGGGGGAATCGGGGGGATGGGGGAGTCGGGGAAAGTCAGGGGAATCAGGGGAATCGGGGGAATCGGGGGGATCGGGGGAGTCGCGGGAAATTGGGGGAATCGGGGTATGGGGGAGACTGGTTTTTAAAAGAGCACAAATTTTAACTTAAAGATAAATAAGGTCTGAGGATATAAAGACAACTGTGGTTGATAACACTGTATTGTATAATTAAAATTTGCTAATAAAACTTTTTAAAAAACTTTTTAAAACCATTTTTTAAAAATTATATGGTCATCTTAATAAAAACAAAAGCCTTTTGATACCTTGTAATATCCATTCATTTCTAAAAATATCAAGAATTCTTAGGAATGAAAGGGAGTTTCCTTAACCTGAAACAAGGTGTCTATCAAAAACCTTCAACCTAAAACATTGAAAATAAATTCAGCAAAAGTGCCAGATGAAGGAGTTCAGTGTTTAAAAAATGTATTGAAGATTTTTGTTCAGCTAGATCCATTACTTAGAAAACATAATTTTATAAAAGATAAAATACAAAGTGGTAGCATGAACTAGAAGGTATGAACGGATCAACCTAACAAAACATGTGAAACCTGTATGGGGAGATTATAAATACTCACTAAGAGATAGTAAATTAGATAGATCAATGGAGAAAAATACTATCATGGAAAAGAGAAATATAGTAAATAAAATAAAGTAAAAATTTTAACTCTACTTATGGTAATCTATAACAATAATGAAAATACAATAAAAATCCCAACAAAATTTTAATAAACCCTAATTCTAAACTTGAAATAGAAGAGCAAATGGCTAAGAATAGCTTGTTTGGAGATAGACAATGAAATGTGGGAGAAAAAAAGAATAGAATCTAGAAAAGGATATTCTCATTCTATTAAAGCTTAAGATTTAATTTGTATTCAGAGTAATTAAAATAGTCCACAGATGCTACATTTAAGTGAAATCATACAACATTTGTCTTTGTCTATGTGACTTATTCCACTTAGCATACCTTCCAAGTCTACCCATGTTGTAAAAAAAATGGCAAGATTTCCTTCTTTTTATAGCTGAATAATATTCCATTGTGTGTATACACATCTTTCTTGTCTGTTCATCTACTGATGGACAGTTAGGTTGCTTCCATATCTAGGTTATTATAAATAATGCTGTTATGAACACTGGGGTGCACATAACTTTTCAAATTATGTTTTTGTTTTCTTCAGATAAACAGCCACAAGTGGAACCACTGGATCGTATCGTAGCTCACGTTTTAATTTTCGAGAAACCTCCATACTGTTTTCCATAGTGGATGTTCCAATTTATGTCCCAACCAACACTTCATGCAAGTTCCCCTTACTCCACACCCTCACCAGCACTTGTTTATTTCTTGTCTCTATGACATTAGCCATGCTAACAAGTGTGGGGTGATATCTCACTGCAGTTTTCTACAAACCAAAACAAACCAACAGAACAGAACAGAAACAGACTTCACAGACACAGAGAACAGTCCAGCAGTCGGCAGAGGAGAGAGGAGCTGGGGGGATGGATGGAACAGGCGAAGGAGCAGGTAAGTCATGGGGACGTCATCAACACCTCAGGGCACACCCTCAGCAACACTGCAGTGACTGTACGGTGACGGACGGTATAGACTTAGTGTGGTGATCATTTTGTAATGTGTTGTTGTTGTTCAGTCGCTCAGTCGTGTCCGACTCTTTGCGACCCCATGGACTGCAGCAGGCCAGGCCTCCCTGTCCTTCACCATCTCCCGGAGTTTGCTCAAACTCATGTCCATTGAGTCGGTGATGCCAACCAACCATCTCATCCTCTGTCATTCCCTTCTCCTCCTGCCTTCAATCTTTCCCAGCATCAGGGTCCTTTCTAATGAGTCACTTCTTCGCATCAGGTGGCCCAAGTATTGGAGCTTCAGCTTCAGCATCAATCCTTCCAATGAATATTCAGGATTTCTTTTAGGATGAACTGTTTGGATCTCTTTGCAGTCCAAGGGACTCTCAAGAGTCTTCTCCAACACCACAGCCCAAGAGCATCAATTCTTCAGCATTCAGTCTTCTTTATGATCCAACTCTCACATCCATACATGACTACTGGAAAAACAATAGCTTTGATTATATGGACCTTTGTTGGCAAAGTGATGCCTCTGCTTTTTAATATGCTACCTAGGTTTGTCATAGCTTTTCTTCCAAGGAGCAAGCGTCATTTAGTTTTGTGGCTGCAGTCATCATCTGCAGTGATTTTGGAGCCCAAGAAAATAAAATCTGTCACTGTTTCCACTGTTTCCCCATGTATTTGCATGAAATGATGGAACTGGATGCCATGATCTTCGTTTTTTGAATGTTGTAATATATAAAAATATCAAATATTACGTGCTACACCTGAAACTAATAATGTAAATGAATTATACTTCAATAAAATAATAAAATGGCAAAACAGTAGATAGTTCTATTTAATGTGACCATAAATGATTTTGATTTTTTTATCTGTGCTCTTCTGTAATTTTACAATTCTCTACAGCAAGCGTGTACTGCTGCTGCTAAGTCGCTTCAGTCGTGTCCGACTCCATGCGACCCCATAGACGGCAGCCACCAGGCTCCGCAATCCCTGGGATTCTCCAGGCAAAAACATGTACTAGTTTGTGATAAAAATAAAGCTAAAGAACAGATACTTTGAAAAGTTTTCTCATTGCACAATGTTGGCAACCAGAGTTCACCCTCCAAGGACCTTGGGTGGGTTCACTTGAACAGAGAAGTCTTTTGTTTAGATGGTAGAAAAAAAGCATTTCTTTTTTGGATTAGCCTAGAACTTAAGTGGCAGTGATATATAATAAACTTCTTAAATAACTCAACTATAAAATAATTTACCAATTTCTGGTTACATTTAATCCAGCTTTGACATAATTAATTTAATTTTAGCTATATAAAATCTAAAATGATTTCATACATTTCAAATAATATCTTCCTGCTCTCCAACTCTATATAATATCTAGCCTTTTAGTGGTAACATTATAGGTAAATATGAAAGTCTGATATATTTTAATTGAAAATGCATTAGAAGCTATATCTCTTCTTAATTTTAGTAATAATAATAAAAGAAAAAATACTGAATATTTACAAACTTAATCAGTCTTTATATATTCTTCCTTAAGGGCTTCCCTGGTAGCTCAGTCAGTAAAGAAACTGCCTGCAGCTTCAACCCCTGGGTCAGGAAGATCCCCTGAAGAAGGAAATGGCAACCCAGTACTCTTGCCTGGAAAGTCCTGTGGACAGAGGAGCCTGGTGGGCTACAGTCCATGGGGCACAAAGAGTGGGACACAATTTGGTGACTAAACCACCACGCCTCGGTTTAAACCAACACCACATCTTCTTTAATAAGTACCATAAAATAAAAAAAAACACTGAAAATTTACAAACTTAATCAGTCTTTAAATTTCTATATTCTTGGTTAAAACCAACACCACATCTTCTTTCATAAGCACCATAAATTACAGGCTATTTTGATTTTGCAGTGAAACCTATTTTTAGTTACTCCTCCAAGAAAACTTTAAAAAGTAAAAATCTTGTCTTCTACACAGAATAAAATGTCTTATCTAGGTGACCCTGTAAAGATGTTTTCGTTCACTTAAAAGGCACAGCAATTTTCAGACTGAGTATTCAAGTTTGCAGGCTTCCTTTGGCTTCCTTCTAGATAGCTCCTTGATTCTATTTTTTTCTATCTTAAAGTATACATCACTGTTAATTCTTAGAGATTTTTTTAAACCAAACTTACAAACAAAATGACTAAGCCACAGCGTCTCACTTCAGCAATGTATAAAACTAAATCAGGAATCACACTAGCCAGCTGCACTTTAAAATCCCTGCACAAGACTGGGTTCAACCTAGCTCTCCCTTTCTACCAAGATTCAAACTTCCGGCCTCGGGGCAAACTGCAAAACTACCTGCTTTGAACGTATCTTTATCCAGACTTTTGCAGTGAGCCTTGTTCAAATGAAAAACAAACATCATCAGCATGTAGTCCACTTGTTTGAATAATCACAAGATTGTTCACTGTTCCATTTAAATCTTCTTTAAGATTAGTCTCCAGCAAATACAAGTACAAAAACACTGTCATTGTAATTCTGCAGTTTTACTATCTTTACTCTAAGGCATTCTTATTTGAAGATTAATCCCTGTTCCTACTAATATTATAAATGTTGATTTATGACAATAAACACACAACCAGAGATAAATGAAGGAGATTTAGAAGAACCTTATAGGCAAGCTTTTCCATCCGTGTTTAAAAATATAACTTCCTTAAAAATATAACTTTAGGGGTAGTCTGCTTTCCACTGTAAGGAGAGATTATAAATCTATGTATATTGAGAAAGTAAACACTGCGTTTTTATAAAGCCATATGTCAGTTTGTTGGAAAAATAACACCTGAAAACTATTTAATAAAAAACAAAACTATAGATAAAGCCAGGCAAAAGAACAGGTGCTGTTCATTTTTGTATAAGAGTAACTTTCAATAAACCAGATGGTGAACATTTGCTGAATATCACTAGCATCGAGAGTTGGCTTCAAAAAGGTCAAATAAAAATATAATGCAAGAACACTGTGAATCACTTTAGAAAACATCAGGAATTTTTTCTAACAGTTCTGTATGCAAGTGAAATTGTACTTGGGCAATGGTACATGAAAATAAAATTGTGCATTTTCTATAAAGGTCAATTATCAATAACAGAAATCTTTACGGGAGGGAAGAATATCTGTGAAAATCAAGACTATGGTAAAATAAGCCCTTAAGAAGTTTTCACATTCTTTCCTTGCTCTATCTAATACCTGTTCAGTCTTAGTCACCCAGTCACCAGCTAGCAGGTCCATGAATTAGAGTCCCTGTGTCTTAGATCCTCCTAAACAAATGGGGTTGATATACTGTGTTTTCAGAATCAGAGGTTCAAACCTACACCAGGGTGAAGTAAACGTGAGCAAAGTCCTCCAACAGCTCCCTTCTGGCGCCAAACCAGCCTGAAACCCTCCAGCTCCAGCCGGCTCTGTGATGACGCCACCGCAGTCTAAAGGTGCACCCTCCCTCGAGCCGCATCTTACTTGGCACAACCTAAACACTGCCGGAGGTAAATAACTAGTAATAAGCATGTTCATCACAGCACAGTTACTAACACCCGAAACATAGGGCCTGCGCAAACGGATGCTGGCAGTAGGATGGGTAAACACACTGTCGTGTGCTCACTGCGAGATTCTCTTCCAGAAATGAGAATAAAATAGAACTACGATCTGATCTAGCCATTCCACTCCTGGGTATACAAGAAAAAACGGAAACATACATGCACCCCAATGTGCACAGCAACACTATTTACAATAGCCAAGCCATGGAAACAACCCACGTGCCCATCGACAGATGAATGGATGAAGAAGGTGCGGCAACGGGGTGTTACTCAGCCATTAAAGAAGAACGGTGCTCTGCCGTCGACAGCAACATGGCAGGATATGGACAGCACTATGCCTAGTGAGATCAGTCAGAGAAGGACAAATACTGTATGACCTCAGTCATATGCAGAATCTAAAAAATAACACAGATGAACATATACGCAAAATAGAAACAGACTTGCAGATATAGAAAACAAACTTGTCGTTAGCGAAGGGGAGATGAAGAGGGGAGGGACAAATTAGGGGTATGGGATTAACAGGTACAAACTACTGTGTATAAAGCGGATAAGCAACAAGGATATAGGTACAGCACAGGAAATTACAGGCTTTACCTTATAATGACTTATGGTGGGGTATAATCTGCAAAAATACAAGTCACTAGGCTGTACAACCAAAACTAACAAAATCTTGTAGATCAGCTAAACTTTTTTTTAAATGGAGGCTTCATTTCATAGCTATGCTTATTTTATTTTTTAAATTTTAAATAAATAACACATTGTTAAATATTTATTTAAAATAATTCAATATATAGAGACTTAAAAGCTCTTATATAAAGGTATAATTAATTGAATAAATTTATTTACTTTTAATATTTAAAATGATATAGTCTAGACAAATGAACGATCTATAATTAAAATGTTTTAACAATGCAATTAGTTTTTTAAACTTTTCTTGGAGTCGGGTTGATTCACAATGTCCCCATGTCTTTTGTTCTTCTCTAACTCTTATCTGCGTCAGCAAAGCCTGGTTCCATGCAGTGCCTGACTGTGCTGTACTCTTGGTGCCTCCAGTACGTGCAGTTGGCGGGTACGTCTGGACTTCTCCTGCTGGCGGCCAGCGCTGGGAGGACCTTTGCCTTCCTCCAGGCAGCTGGAGTCCTCCCCAGGGACTAGTAACCGGTGACCAGAGCCTTACTTTCTTGGGGTTGATAACCAGCGCACAGTCATCTGCTCTGACGCTAAGAATCAAAATATGTGTGCTATAACCAGAGTCAAGTTTACAAGGAGAGACTGATAAAAGAAGATGGAGAGTGAATTTATGAATTACCTGTGAGTTGCCACAGGAAGAAAACTTAAAGGATTTCTAAAATGTAATATCATCTTTCATGGAAAATACCTCCTACTTTCATTAAAGATATCCTAATTTTACACTTACTAGAAAGCTGTATTTCCTAGTCTGTATTCTATTGGCCTCTGAATAACCTCTCCTAAAATTCTGTGGCAGGGTGTCCTTCAATTCTAGGTGAAAAAAAAAGAAAAAAAATTGACAACCTTATCATCTGTCCATTTATTATAAGAAATACACAAAAGGTTTTTCCAGTTGAAACCCTCAGATACTTATTGTTGTTCAGTTGCTCAGTCATGTTTGACTCTTTGCGACCCCATGGACTGCAGCACACCAGGCCTCTCTGTCCTTCACTATCTCTCGGAGTTTACTCAAACTCGTGTCCATTGAGTCAGTGATGCCATCCAGCCATCTCATCCTCTGTCGTCCCCTTCTCCTCCCACCTTCAATCTCTCCCAGCATCAGGGTCTTTTCCAATGAGTCAGTTCTTTACATCAGGAGGCCAAAGTATTGGAGTTTCAGCTTCAGCATCAGTCCTTCCAATAAACATTCAGGACTGATTTCCTTTAGGATGGACTGGTTGCATCTCCTTGCAGTCCAAGGGACTCTGAAGAGTGTCTCCAACACCACAGTTCAAAGGCATCAATTTTTCGGCACTCAGCTTTCTTTGTGGTCCAACTCTCACATGCATACATGGCTACTGGAAAAACCATAGCCTTGCCTAGACGGACCTTTATTGGAAAAGTATGTCTCTGCTTTTTAATATGCTGTCTAGGTTTGTCATAGCTTTTCTTCCAAGGAGCAAGTATCTTTGAATTTTCATGGCTGCAGTCACCATCCGCAGTGATTTTGGAGCCCAAGAAAATAAAATATCACTGTTTCCATTTGCCATGAATTGATGGGACCGGATGCAATGATCTTAGTTTTTTGAATATTGAGTTTGAAGCCAGCTTTCTCACTCTCCTCCATCACCTTCATCAAGAGGCGCAGATACTTCAGAGCTCAGGTATTTCCAGAGTGTTCACAGCCTGCCGTACCCCGTGCTGACTGAGGGATCGGCAGCAAGCTGAAAGTCCTCAAGACTCTGAAGAGTTTCTGGACATGCTGATTTTAGAATATGTAAAATGTAGAGAAAATTTTTAAAATCCCATATTCTCAACAATTGAGGATATTAATGTTTATAATTCTTCCTTCAAAAATCTTTACTGGTTTCTTTTGTCTATACTGTTGTTTTAAGCTGCCAAAGTACCATACAATAGTCTCATCGCAAAAGATTCAAACTGAAACATGAGGAGGAAAACATGAACATCACCCCAAACACTCAGGTACACATGTATTTCCAGGCCCCTTTCAGTGCATTTACACACACACACATACACACACACACACACACACTCACAGAATCTGCTTTCTAAATGCAACCTTGTATCAGAGGTAAAACGTCAGACAGGTAACCTGGAAGTAACACATTGGGCTACACCCCCAGGTCTCCACAGGACGCAAAAGCACATCCTAACCTTGTGATGTCAGTACTACTGTGGGTCATAATGAGAAGCAGCCAGTTAGCATTTTCTGCAAAATAATGTATGGAAGATCTTGTCCCTTATTACTTAGTCTGTTTGGTCGGAAAAAAAATCAACCATGATATTATCCTTCTAAAATCTGGTGCCATGAAGAGTCTTTTGGGGATGATGAGAATGTTCTAAAACTGAACTATGGTGATCGTTGCACAACTCTGAATTTCTAAATGTCAGTGAGCTATATGGTAAAACTAAGCAAATTCTATGGGGTGAGAATCAGACTTCAATAAAGCTGTTTAAAAAAACATGCCAGGGTAAGAGTACCTCTTCTGACAAACTTGTCTGTCCCCTCCATAAGATAAGGAGAGAGAAAGTGCCAAGAGCTGACACGCACAGCTGACACTGTTGGAGGTGCCCTGGTTCCAAGCCTCCTCACAACCTTAGGAGGAAGGTCGTGTGACGGAGGTAAAGACCGATCACACAGATGGAGCCCCAGGCCCAGCATCACAGGCTGGTACCTTGAGCTGGAACCAGAGCCCATGCTTTTACACGAAGCCCACGTGCCTCCCAAAACCACCGAAACAGCTCCGGTCAAGGTGAATTTAGAATTTCAATACAGAAACAATTTCATTTCATTTCATATCCATCCTATTTACACGCTTACATTACATTTTAATTTCAATTATATGTTAATTTCTATTTATACTATAAGCCATTTCAGTCTGTTTTAGAAATACAGATATTTTATTTGTTGTTTCTTGTAATAAGTTCACTATATCTCTGTATTATAAACACAGGAACTAGTCACTTGCTGAAGTAACCTCTAAAAAAATTACTCTTATTTACTGTCCTGCCTTCACCATTATGTAAGTGGAATCGGCCCTACAAAATATCAGTAGCATTCTAAAAAAAAAAAAATTACGGATAGAAATCCCAGGATGAAAATAAGACTCTGCATTTAAATCCCTAAGACAGATTTTCTCCAAAAGAAAGAGCCCAGTAGCTTTAAAGACATTCTATTAGGTCAGCCTCTGGAAGAAAACACTGATTTTCATTCTGCGTACATGAACAGAGGAAAAAATCCCTCAAAGAGGAGGATGGCGCACTTTGAACCTCCAGTGGACGGGAAGCAGCCAAGGGAAGCCAGGTGAGCAGCGAGATGAGGCAGGGCCCTCGGGTGGCCGAGCTCTGCAAAGACGTTGTGGATTCAGAGGGTCAGCAGATTGCTTCTGGGTTGCCTATAATTCTTCCCCTAACTCCTGAAATAGGGACAGAAACACTGCATTTCCCCCTTATTACAAAATTTCTACTTTTACAAACAATGCAGGAATCCCAACAATGCATTGCTCAGTAGGAGGCAAAACACCTATTTCACACTATTGTAAATAAAAGAAGATCAGGAATATCTCTCGTTAAGCTAAGCAGGAAAACCGCACGGACAATCCCCCAGGGTCTCCGTGAAAGCCCCCTGTGTTCCATGCGCACCAACACGCAATGCCCCGCACTGTGCACTGACAGACGGAAACAACGGTTCCGTTGAATAAGGGGTTGCTTCCTGTAGGGTCACTCATAACCGTAACATCTGAGGACCCACTTTGTAATATGTTCTGGTGAAATCAGCACTACTCACCTTCAGTACTAAAAATCTGAAAGTTTAGATATATTAGTGTCAGAGTAGAAATACTTATGTTTACAACTGACAACACAAAAAAAGTTAAAATGGATCAGAATAAATCTGTTTTGAGACAGTTCTGCATTTTACTGCCACAGAGGACTTCGAAAAAGATATCAATCAAGAAGATGACTTCAGAAAGTTTCACAGGTTGCTTTAGAATAGTCAATTTATACAACATCTCAGAACAATGCTCTGTTATTTCTACAGCACCCAAAACCTAGAAAGCAGATTCGGTAAACATACAAATATCTACACGTGTTGTTCATCCATGTTAACTCCTCCAAAAAAAAAAACAAAACCATACTTTGTGTTAGTCTTTCAAAGAGTTACACCAAATTATTTTGTTACCTATGGTGATTTTCCATTCATTATTGAGTTTCTCATTTGGTTTAATTATTTATCTTTGAAAAATGAACACATACAATTCATACCATTTACAGTTATAGTTTCAGATACTTTTTAGTTACAAGGGGCTATAAAATATTTTCTGCATCAAAAATGGAATAGAAAGCAAAAAAATGTTTAGGATATGTGTTGAATAAAAGTTGTAAGTAGTAGGAAAGTAAATTTAAACTTTCTTTTCTGAAAAACACGGACAAGTAGGCACATTAGCTTTAAGAGCTGTATTTACAGTGAGTGCCAACTCCAAATCAGCGATGCTCTTCAACACCAGTGGAGGATGGAGTGCCACCTGAGCTCTGAATCCAGGACTGAGCTGAACACACACATCATGTTTCCAGGAGCCTGTTAATTCCCACGCTGTCTCCACTCTCTGCCAGCCCCTTCTGTGCATTGAACATGCACAGAGGACAGCAACCCTCCTGAGTGAAAGAACGGCGGGCTGGCTGGATGCCGCCACAGTCTAAAAGTCAGGTTTTTCATCACTGTGTATATTTTTATTATGGAAAAAAATTGTTAATAATCATGATAAATTTCCATATCATACACCTCTCTTCTAGAAAAATGGAACTGTCTCTGGACCCACTGCTGCTGCTGCTGCTGCTGCTAAGTCGCTTCAGTCGTGTCCGACTCTGTGCGACCCCATAGACGGCAGCCCACCAGGCTCCCCCGTCCCTGGGATTCTCCAGGCAAGAACACTGGAGTGGGTTGCCATTTCCTTCTCCAAGTGCATGAAAGGGAAAAGTGAAAGTGAAGTCGCTCAGTCGTGTCCGACTCTTAGCGACCCCATGGACTGCAGCCTACCAGGCTCCTCCATCCACGGGATTTTCCAGGCAAGAGTACTGGAGTGGGGTGCCATTGCCTTCTCCGTGGACCCACTGGGTCTAACACTATTCTTGGATTGAAAAGCAGCAGCAGTTGCCCCCAGAATATTCTCCTTCGGGGAAATAGCCAGGTTGTGCTGTTTGCTCTGACGTGCAAATCCCACAACAAACTACTCTCCTACTTCAGACCAGATTACTCCTGTTGATTTACTGTTATTTGAAGGAATTATCTCTTCCTTTATGGATACAAAATAAATGCACATCAACAAACTAATGGAAAAAGTGTAAAGAAGTCACAGAAGAAAAGAGACAAAGCAGAACAAAAGCGAAAGGAAAGTGGGGAAAGCGGATGAGATAAAGAAAGTGCGACTCAACATTTTAAGGAGGAAAACAATGAATGAATGAGGGACACGGGGGGACACCTTGTCCACGAGCAAGACGCGCTGGCTGCGCTGTCACCGGGGTGGGCGCGTGGACACGGCCGTCCGGCGTACCGCGCAGGGACAGCGCAGCTCTCCTCTGGTGCCGTCGGACTCCGACGCGGTGACGTGAAGTCCTGGCACCGGAGGGGCCCTGGCACCCACGACGTCCCAGCGCACGGCTCGCTGCACGAACAGGGGGTGGCAGTGCCACCCTCCAGGGAGAATCTGACACCAGGTCTCTGTGAGCCTAGACAGTCTTTCTGGCCTTTCTCTAAATTCTTTCTGTTTGGACATTTGGAAAAGTTCAGAAAATGGAACTTGCTGATTCCCTGGGAGCCAGCGAGACGCATCGCATCTGCGCAAGCTCTTCCCAAGTCAGTGTCTCGGGCCAAGTGTCCTCCTGACCTTTCTTCCAAGAAAGTCCTCATCACTCAAGGCTCTGCACTCTAACTGCCCAAGGGCTTGAACATCCTCCCGACGGGACTACAACACAGGAAGGAGTTATCACACTGTCTGCAGCATGGTGAGAATGCAACATTTATTGACTACATCAATATTTTCCAGCTAAAAACTACAGGATAATATCTAGTGATAAGTAAAGCCTAATCAACTTAGTAAATGATTGGAAAAGACAAATACAATATATATAAAAAATATTTTAATGTGTATGTTTAGGTATCATAAAACAAAACCTTTGCTAAACAATGCCTGTACAATAGTCCGTTTTTAAATATAACAACTGAAACATATCATTACCCAAATTCCTCCAAAAAAATCTACTCAGGAATTTCTAAATGTCCTAAGATCTAAATCGTATTGTTGTTATTTTTAATCTGTTTTCATTTAAGAGGAGGAAAGCATCTGAAACCACTAAGTTCTCTTTCTTACATTCCTATCACTTAAAAACAGCTGAATTGATTTATTTCTTTTTTAAAAAAAAACAATTTATTGGCTAGTAATAAAATTCTGAAAATACAGATTCGTGATGGAAAATTGACTCAAACTAAGCCACAGCGAGGTTATGATAAAGATAACCCACGGCTGATTCATGTCAATGTATGGCAAAAACTATCACAATATTGTAAAGTAATTAGCCCCCAACTAAAATAAATAAATTTATTTAAAAAAAAAAGATATAATGCTTGGGTTTTAGTCACTTAATTCGGCTCACAGTTTAGAACAAGAGTATTTTTTAAAATTAAATATATTACAATTTTACTCACTTCAAAGCGTCCTCAAATTTATGGATTTTCTTTTGAAAATCTTCCTTTTCCTTATCAAGTTCACTCTGTAAGTCGTGAATCTGCCACGACAAAGACATAAAATTTATTAAAAGACAAATCAAGTTTCCTCAAAGGAGAAATACAATGAAACAGTAATCTTAAATCCATTTTAATATAAAATTAGATTTAGATTTTCCAAGATAGAGGCTTGGTTAACCATCATCATTTACCATAAAATTATTTTAATACTATTCTTCTGATGATAACTTTCTGGTCAAAGTTAATGATTGTTTAAATGTGCCTGCATGTGGAATCCCTGTAAAATAAACTGATATGTAAGAAATTAAAAAAGGGAATTTCTGACATTTTTTTTAACATTCCACATTAACCAAAGGAAAGTAATCTAATGAGATACAGGACAATACAAAGAATAATGTCTCTATTTGGCTTCCCTGGTAACTCAGATGGCAAAGCATCTGCCTGCAATGCAGGAGTCCTGGGTTCAATCCCTGGGTCGGGAAGATCCCCTGGAGAAGGGAATGGCTACCCCCTCCCGTATTCTTGCCTGGAGAATCCCCTGGACAGAGGAGCCTGGTGGGCTACAGTCTATGGGGTCACAAAGAGTTGGACACGACTGAGCGACTGAGCACACACGTACACATTCCCCAAACACAAACACATACAAGTTATGATGAAATAGCCGTCTACTTCCAGAATGATCTACGTAGTCACCCTCTGAGTCTGGGGTCCCCCACGAGCACCGCTCCCCTAGTGTGGCGTCCTTTGACAGGTGGCTGGCAGCCAGGAGCAGGAGGCCATGTGAGCACCTCGGCACCGAAAGCTCTTCGTGGGCACGTGCGGGCGTGCAGGCCCAGTGTGGGCCCAGCGTGGACCAGTGCGGGGACCTAACACAGCGCAGGGGGCTCTGCTACAGGCGGAGGGTCCTCGCAGGAGCCACCTGGGGGGCAGAGCCCAGCTGGAGGCCACTCAGCCAACGGGGACACCAGGCACTCACCCACCGGGCACTCAGGTGAGGCTGGACATACAACTGGGGGCATGAGAGACAGGAGAGGAGTGAGATCAACACACACACACACCGTCACACACACAGCCACACACACACACCATCGCACACACAGCCACACACACAGCCACACACACACACCATCGCACACACAGCCACACACACCGTCATATACACAGCCACACACACAGCCACACACACACACCATCGCACACACAGCCACACACACCGTCATATACACAGCCACACACACAGCCACACACACACACCATCGCACACACAGCCACACACACCGTCATATACACAGCCACACACACAGCCACACACACACACCATCGCACACACAGCCACACACACCGTCATATACACAGCCACACACACACACCATCGCACACACAGCCACACACACCATCATATACACAGCCACACACACACCATCACACACACAGCCACACACACACACCATCGCACACACAGCCACACACACCATCATATACACAGCCACACACACACCATCACACACACAGCCACACACACACACCATCGCACACACAGCCACACACACCATCATATACACAGCCACACACACACCATCACACACACAGCCACACACACACCATCGCACACACAGCCACACACACAGCCACACACACACCGTCACACACACAGCCACACACACACCATCACACACACACCATCACACACACAGCCACACACACACCATCGCACACACAGCCACACACACAGCCACACACACACCGTCACACACACAGCCACACACACACCATCACACACACAGCCACACACACACACCATCGCACACACAGCCACACACACAGCCACACACACACCGTCATATACACAATCACACACATACCATCACACACACAGCCACACATACACCATCGCACACACAGCCACACACACAACCATCACACACAGCCACACACACACAGCCACACACACACTGCCACACACACAGCCACACACACACCATCACACACACAGCCACATACACACCATCACACACACAGCCACACACACACACCATCACACACACAGCCACACACACACACCGTCACACACACAGCCACACGCACACACTGTCACACACACAGCCACACGCACACCATCACATACACAGCCACGCACACACCATCACACAGTCACACACACACCGTCACACACACAGCCACACACACACACCGTCACACAAACAGCCACACGCATACACCGTCACACACACAGCCACACGCACACAACCCCACACACACAGTTACACATAGTCACACACACACCATCACACACACACACCATCACACACACCATCACACACACAGTCACACACACACACCGTCACACACAGCCACACACACACACCGTCACACACACAGCCACACGCACACACCGTCACACACACAGCCACACGCACACAACCACACACACAGTCAGTCACACGCACACCATCACATACACAGCCACGCACACACCATCACACACACCATCACACACACAGTCACACACACACACCATCACACACACAGCCACACACACACCATCACACACACAGTCACATACACTGTCACACACACAGCCACACACACACCATCACACAGTCACACACACACCGTCACACACACACACACACCGTCACACACACAGCCACACACACACAGCCACACATACACAGTCACACACACACAGTCACACACACAGCCACACACACAGCCACACACACACCATCACACACACACCATCACACACACAGCCACACACACACACCATCGCGCACACAGCCACACACACAGCCACACACACACCGTCATATACACAATCACACACACACCATCACACAGTCACACACACACCGTCACACAAACAGCCACACGCATACACCATCGCACACACAGCTACACACACAACCATCACACACAGCCACACACACACAGTCACACACACACAGTCACATACACAGTCATAAACCTTTTCCAACACTGAATCAGTACTCCTCAACAATACCTCTATTTAGCTATTTATTCATTTGGACAGAAGCCTACTTAACTCAAAAATCTTTATTCTTTGGCTTTTTCCTATTATAATTCTCTCTCATTTTTCCCCTCTGTGTCTTAGTGAAATAGATAAAATAGGTAGGTAGGTAGGTAGGTAGGTAGACAGGCAGGCAGACAGACAGACAGAAGGTCGATAGACTGATCAAATCAATTGCTTGGGAACTGACAGAAGCGGGCGTAGCGGGGAGCCTCTCCACGGCAGGCGGGAAGGCCCCGTTGCCTGCCGTGCGGGCTGACTGCTCAGCACGCTGAAGTCAGCTGCATCATCCCCTCACCCCCTCTTTCCTCTGACCCTGCTTCTCCTCACAAGCACCACACTCCCGGGGTCCCCCCGCCAGTGAATTTCAGAGTGTCCTCTCCTGAAGGACCTCCTTCTCGGAGAAGCCTGGATCGCGCTCCGCAGGTCGCGAGTCCCCGTCAGCGCCGTCTGCCACGGGAGAGGAGTGTTAACTCCGGCAAGCATTGGCTGCCACCCCCTGCCCAGAGGCGGTACCCCAGCACCTTGATCCAATTTACTGCTTCTAAACCAAGAGCACCACTCCTAAGGCAGGAACGGGAGACCTGGGTGGGAGAGTCAGAGCCTGTGTCAACACACGGGCTTTCGAGCCGGGGGTTCCTCAGGGGGAAGCGGCTCCTCGACTGCTTTTGCGTCCAGGGCCCAGCACTACGCGCGGCCCACACGAGAGGACAGGGCATGCCCTTCCGGGTTTGTCTGTTCTCCACTGAACGTATCTGCACCGAGTGCCCACGGGCTCTCGGGGCTATGCTGCCAGTTTTTACCCATATTCTAGACAGTAGAGGTGACAGCAGCAACGCCACCGCCAGCCTCTCCTCCGAGGGTCCCACGGGCAGCGGGGAACACGCCTCAGAGCGACCCGCTTGCAATCCTTTCCCTACTGCACGCTGTGAACACCAAAGGCGAGCTTCAGTAGTTTAAACAATGAAAACACAAACCAGACAGTCAAGATACAGCACATACAGGGAGCTGGAAGCACATTTACTGCGCATCTACTAAACGGAGACTTCACTCCCTTGCACCTTAAGGATTTAAGGTATCAAAAAAGGCGTGCTCGTATAAGCAAGAAAGAGACTTGCTACATGTAAGGAAACAGATAAACAGTGGGAGACATCAAAGCACAAGCTGCGTGGAGCCACGGCAGGTTCACCGGTGACCCCCGGATGCCCCACCGCACTTCCCCACCACCCGGCCCACCTCCGCCTCTAACTGGGACAGACGCGGGGCCTATAGATCATTTCACTGCGCAGTTTCATTTTCTGAAAAACTTCACTCAGGACACCTTACCTCTTAAAGAAAACCAGGCCAATGATTGTTGGAAAACACTTTGCAATATATGTAAAACTATGTAAATTTTACATTATTTTAACCTAATTAAAAGAATTATATACATGCTAAACACCATTCCTAATAATTTTGAACTCCATCAGACCTCATGGTGACACAGTGACAATGTGTCGTAGTTGTAAGTAGACATTTCAACACAGTTATAAGCAGACACTTCAGTTCTAGCACATTTTAGAATGAACATGCTTAGCATCTGTCTCGTGAACTTCTTTCAGTAAACAGCACCATCTTTTAACTCTGATGCATGTTTGGAAAACAGGTAGTGGGTTATTTGCAGGAGGCAGGTGTTTCCTCACTCGTAAAATCATTTAGCCTAACCATTTCCTGATTTAACAGATTAGGACACTTCATCAAACAATGACATTTAGTTTTACTACCTATTATTTGTTTGATGTTCAGAGATCTTAGGAGCAGGCAACAGCCACCAGAGATCAATAGAGACCATTAGATAACGTGTGGGCTTAAACCAGGGGCGCGTCTGACACTAACGCTCCTCTGACCTCAGAGCACGCTGGCCTCTCTCATGCTGTTTCTGGTCAGCAGGAGGAAATGACATCACTCAGATGGCATGTCCTCCTCCTGAACAGATACTCAGAACTTGGGTTTGCAAAACAGTTACTGAAAGCGCACACCTGTAACTCCGTCTAACAGACAAACGCCCTGCGCACCCTCTCTGCTCTCGGCTTACGCAGCCCGGAGCGAGCGAGGCTGGTTTCAGCCCTCGGAGGAGTCAGAGAGGACATTCCCTGAGGGGACACGAGGCAGCAGACCTTCAAGGACTGAGATCACAGGTTTTATACAGAAAGAAGAACAGATGTCATTTCGGCTTACGCAGCCCGGAGCGAGCGAGGCTGGTTTCAGCCCTCGGAGGAATCAGAGAGGACATTCCCTGAGGGGGCACGAGGCAGCAGACCTTCAAGGACTGAGATCACAGGTTTTATACAGAAAGAAGAACAGATGTCATTTAAAGGGGCAGATTATGGAATTAAGTGTAAAACAGAAAGCAAAATGCTGAGCGACATTTTCTTCCAATACAAACACTGTTAGAACTTATGCAGTGTGAACAAATATGCTCCTTTTTCTTTACAGAAGGTGTTATTTTAAACACACACTCATTGGAAAAGACCCTGATGCTGGGAAGGATTGAGGGCAGGGGGAGAAGGGGACGACAGAGGATGAGACGGTTGGATGGCATCACCGACTCAGTGGACATGAGCTTGGGTAAACTCCAGGAGTTGGTGATGGACAGGGAGGCCTGGCGTGCTGCAGTCCATGGGGTCGCAAACAGTTGGAAACGACTGAACGACTGAACTGAACTGAACTAGTTAATGTTACTTAAAAGTGAAGCCACTTGATAGTTCACGGACAGGGAAAGGCTGTGGTCACGAAGATGCCTAATTACACGACTGTGGTCTGCTCCCTGAAGTGGAGCAGACTAGGATGGGGAGGTGGCTGCCAGGGAGGAATCGATCTTTAACACGGCTTCCTGTGCGTGTCCAGCAGGCAGGGGGGCTGGCCCCAAAACCCAAGTTTACTCGGTGGCCGAACAGCCAGAAAAGACAGCGGCAGGAGACTGTCTTCCAGCTCGGTGTCTCCCAGCCCACAGCTGGACATTGTGAACCAGGTGGCCTCCTCTGGGCACCAGGGCTCCGCAGCTCACAGGGGTGCAGACGCCATCTCCCAGGAGGAGGGCTGCCGCGGTGTAACAGAGCAGGAGGCCAGGGAGGGGTCCCCGATGGACAGAGAGCCAGTTACCCGGCCACAGCACCAACAAGGGACTCACAGGCATGCCCAAGGGTGTGGACGCCTCAGACGGTGCACAGTGAGGCTTACGATAATATGTGGTCTTCTTTGGGGAAGTCAAATATTAATATTTCAGTTCAGTTCAGTTCAGTCGCTCAGTCGTGTCCGACTCTCTGCGACCCCATGAATTGCAGCACGCCAGGCCTCTCTGTCCATCACCAACTCCCGGAGTCTACCCAAACTCATGTTCATCGAGTCGGTGATGCCATCCAACCATCTCATCCTCTGTCGTCCCCTTCTCCTCCTGCCCCCAATCCTACCCAGCATTAGGGTCTTTTCCAATGAGTCAGCCCTTCGCATGAGGTGGCCAAAGTATTGGAGCTTCAGCTTCAACATCAAACCTTCCAATGAACACCCAGGATTGATCTCTTTTAGGATGCATTGACTGGATCTCCTTGCAGTCCAAGGGACTCTCAAGAGTCTTCTCCAACACCACAGTTCAAAAGCATCAATTCTGCGGCGCTCAGCTTTCTTCACCGTCCAACTCTCACATCCATACATGACCACTGGAAAAACCATAGCCTTGACTAAACGGACTTTTGTTGGCAAAGTAATGTCTCTGCTTTTAAACATGCTATCTAGGTTGGCCATAACCTTCCTTCCAAGGAGTAAGCGTCTTTTAATTTCATGGCTGCAGTCACCATCAACAGTGATTCTGGAGCCCAAAAAAGTAAGGTCTGACACTGTTTCCACTGTTTCCCCATCTATTTCCCATGGAGTGATGGGACCAGATGCCATGATCTTAGTTTTCTGAACGTTGAGCTTTAAGCCAACTTTTTCACTCTCCTCCTTCACCTTCATCAAGAGGCTCTTTAGTTCTTCTTCACTTTCTGCCATGAGGGTGGTGTCATCCGCATATCTGAGGTTATTGATATTTCTCCCGGCAATCTTGATTCCAGCTTGTGTTTCTTCCAGCCCAGCATTTCTCATGATGTACTCTGCATATAAGTTAAATAAGCAGGGTGACAATATACAGCCTTGACATACTCCTTTTCCTATTTGGAACCAGTCTGTTGTTCCATGTCCAGTTCTAACTGTTGCTTCCTGACCTGCATACAGGTTTCTCAAGAGACAGGTCAGATGGTCTGGTATTCCCATCTCTTTCAGAATTTTCCACAGTTTATTGTGATCCACACAGTCAAAGGCTTTGGCATAGTCAATAAAGCAGAAATAGATGTTTTTCTGGAACTCTCTTGCTTTTTCGATGATCCAGCGGATATTGGCAATTTGATCTCTGGTTCCTCTGCCTTTTCTAAAACCAGCTTGAACATCTGGAAGTTCACGGTTCACGTATTGCTGAAGCCTGGCTCGGAGAATTTTAAGCATTACTTTGCTAGCATGTGAGATGAGTGCAATTGTGCAGTAGTTTGAGCATTCTTTGGCATTGCCTTTCTTTGGGATTGGAACGAAAACTGACCTTTTCCAGTCCTGTGGCCACTGCTGAGTTTTCCAAATTTGCTGGCATATCAAGTGTAGCACTTTCACAGCATCACCTTTGAGGATTTGAAATAGCTCAACTGGAATTCCATCACCTCCACTAGCTTTGTTCGTAGTGATGCTTTCTAAGGCCCACTTGACTTCACATTCCAGGATGTCTGGCTCTAGGTGAGTGATCACACCATCATGATTATCTGGGTCGTGAAGATCTTTTTTGTACAGTTCTTCTGTGTATTCTTGCCACCTCTTCTTAATATCTTCTGCTTCTGTTAGGTCCATACCATTTCTGTCCTTTACCGAGCCCATCTTTGCATGAAATGTTCCTTTGGTATCTCTAATTTTCTTGAAGAGGTCTCTAGTCTTTCCCAATCTGTTGTTTTCCTCTATTTGTTTGCACTGATTGCTGATTATTAATATTTATGAAGCTGCAAAGCTCTAAAGTGGAAACCAAAAAAAAATTCCTTATTTCAGGGACAGCAGTATTTCTCCCTCCTGCTCAGATATCATTTTGTAGGCATGAAATATATTCAATATCTTGCATTGAACTGTATTTAAACTGCAGGGGGAAAATTTTTTTAGCAATAGGAAAACTTATTACACTTTTAAAGAGCACATACTTAGGTCCATGCACGTCACAAGAAACCCTAGGCCCCTGGAGAGCAAGCTGTTCGGCTTGTCCCCTCAGCCCCTCCTCCACCCAGGGCCCAGAGAGACCGCACTCCAGGAGGGCGCTGAACGCACATCCGAGGGAACGGCACACACACATCAGACGTGATTTCACGACATTTTAAGAATTTTGTGCCGTACGGTCTGTCTACTCAGCTGAGGGGTCGGCACACACACATCAGACGTGATCTCAAGACGTTTTAAGAATTTCGTGCCGTACAATCTGTCTACTCAGCTGAGGGGTCGGCACACACACATCAGACGTGATCTCACGATGTTTTAAGAATTTCGTGCCGTACAATCTGTCTAATCAGCTGAGGGGGGTGATCTTTGTCTCCTTTTCTGTTATGTGTATATTCTACAAGTGGATGAATTTGGCGGATGTTAGAACTGTAACTAATTACAAAGCAGCAGCAAAATCTCTGCTATCACAACTACAGTTACAGAGCGAACAACAAATTCAAAAGGGAAGTTTGGAAGTCACAGACCCTGTAGAACTCTTACTTGATCACTGAAGGTGTGAACAGTGTGGCCATGAACACCCAGTTGCTACTGGTAACAAGGACACCAGCATCAGTAGGAACAGTCACTACTCTGAACGACAGGAAATAATTACTAATCAACTTTTTTTTACTAATCAGTTGCAGTGACAATTCTTTCGTTGTTTTATACTCTTTGGTTAATTATTTAGAGTTTTATTACACATATGATACAACAGAAAAAAGTAACTCCCATCAATTATATCATATTTTTAAACTGGTAAAAACAAAACGTAATTTCAAAGGGTTATTACGAGAGGTGAACATAATAATACTCTTCACTCATTAAATAAAACATAGAAGTGGTATTTTAATGTTAATATAATTAAGAATCAGACTGAAGAAGCTGTTCATAAACATGAAAAATAAAGAAGCAAAATTTAATTACTGGGTAACTGAAATAGACCTAGAAATACGGTCTAGAACACATGGCTTTATAGAAATTAGCAGGCACTCTTAATTGCCTCATTGGCTATACAAGTGGCTTATAGCTTCCCACAAAACTTACTACCTTTTTTTCAAAGGTGCGTTTTAAGTGACTTCTCTCCATTTGAAACTTGTTTTCTTGATCCTGTGAATAATAAATATTTATCTTTATTATACTTAAAATCGCTTCTAGGGTCAATAAAATTAGTAATCTAACAAAATAAGTCAATCTCTTCGATGACAAACTTATTTGAGTTTTGCCTACCAATAAGTGAGCCCTACCTGCCAGTTTTCTAAAGCACAAACAGAAACAAGAATGGCTTTCTGTTGGAGGCCATAAAACCTCCATTAACAGAAGATGTTACTACTCTCAAAAGCACCTGCGTTACAGTGAGAGAGACACCTTCTGACCCTTAGAATTAGGAGACCACTTAAAAATGATCAAATGAATCAATATGAAAATAATGTGTTATATCACATACCAGGGTTTGGTACTTTTTGACCACAAGAGAAAAAGAGAGGGTCTGAAAGGAGTGAAAGAGGGAATCCCCTGGTTGTCGGTGGTTGGGACGCCGTGCTTCCACCGCAGGTGGCACAGGCTCCGTCTCTGCTCAGGGAACTAGGAGGCTGCCTGCCTCTGGCGCAGCCAAAAACAGACCGATGCATGAACAAAAGGTGTGAAAGAGAAAAGGACAGAGAGAGAGAAATTATAAAGAATGGCAGACGACAATTTAAAGAGGAAATTATGCTAAAATAATAGTATATTTAAATGAGGTTTATTTTTCAAACTAATCTCATAAGAGTAGATTGTCCAAATTAAAATTGTTCTTACTCTGTATCACATTAGCATCTACTTTTGTTAAAATAAATAAGATGAGAAATGATACAGTGCAATAAAAGAATCAGAAATGGTTACCTGCATTTCTGATCTTTTTAACTGACATTCCCTTATACACCCAGAAAAGGACAGGTGACTTTTAGCCATTGTTCTGTTTAAAAGCACAGGACTCACCTTGAGCTGCTGCTTTCTCTGAAGTTCTGATTCCTGTAATTGCTGCTTTAATTGACAGACGTTCTGTTCTAGCTCTTTAATCATACCAGATGCCTAAAGAGATTTCAGGAAAATAATAAAAAATGAAATTTTGATTTTTCTATCATCCTACAAGCTTCCAGTTGAATAAATTTACACTTTTTCTTCCTGAAGTTTCAATTAGAATTAAAATTGTCTATAAATATGAATTTTACAAAAATTTAAGTTAAAAAAATCTTTAAAGTGAAAATATAAATTAAATTCATAGTATTTAAGGTTATGCAAATATAATACTGATATAAAAAGAAAAGGTAAACAGAAAGCTTTTTAAAGGTTAATTTAAAAACCAAATCCACTGGAATAGTTATTAGGTTGGTGCAAAAGTAATTGCAGTTTTTGCACTGGCGCAATTGGCCATTTAATATTGGAACACATTCTAAATAAATGTGATGGTTATGTTATACATCATTTTAATGCACATTTTTCATTTTATGTTTTTTTTTCCTAATGACTTATTACTTGCTGTTTATTTTATATGTATTTTAAACTATAGAAAAGATGTTAGACAAAAAGCAAATTCGAGTGGCTTTCTTATTTGAGTTATAGAGTAGCAAAGACAAGTTGCACCATCAACAACACGTTTGGCCCAGGAGCTGCTAACAAACGTTCGGCGCAGCGGTGGGTCAGGAAACCTGACAGAGGAAACAAGAGTCTTGACGATGAAGAGCACAGTGGCTGGTCATCGGACGCTGACAACAACAGCTGACGGCCATCATCGAAGCTGATCCTCTTACAACTACACAGGAAGTTGCCAAAGAATTCAACGTCGATCATTCTATGGTCACTGGCATTTGAAACAAACTGGAAAGGTGGAAGAGCTCGGTAAGTCGGTCCCTCAGGAGCTGACCACAAATCAAGAGTCATCGTTCTGAACTGTCTTCTCTTATTCTACGCAACAGCAATGAGCCATTTCTCAGTCAGATTGTGACGTGTGATTAAAAGCGGATTTTGATACAACTGGCAATGACCAGCTCAGTGGTTGGACCAAGAAGAAGCTCCAAAGCACTTCCCACAGCCAAACTTGCACTAAAAAAAGGTCACGTTTAGTGGTCTGCTGCCGGTTTGATCCACTACAGCTCCCTGAATCCCCGCGAAACCTTACCTCTGAGAAATATGCTCAGTAAATTGATGAGATGCACCGAAAGTTGCAATGCCTGCACCCAGCATTGGTCAGAAGGGGCCCAATTCTCCTCGACAATGCCTGACTGCACATCGCACAACCAATGCTTCAAAAGTTGAGAGAACTGGGCTACGAAGTTTTACCTCATCTGCCATTTTCACCTCATCTCTAACCAACTGACGACCACTTCTTAGAGCATCTTTACAACTTTCTGCAGGGAAAATGCTTCCACAACCAGCAGGAGGCAGAAAATGCTTTCTAGGAGTTCATCAAATCCCGAAGCACTGATTTTTATGCTTTGATTTTAAAGCTTTTATGCTTTGATTTTAGAGATTTTAAGCATTGATTTTAATAAGAGTAAACAAACTTATTTCTCGTTGGGAAAAATGTGTTGATTAAAATGGTTCCTATTTTGGTTAATAAAGATGTGTTTGAGCCTAGTTATAATGATTTAAAATTCACAGTCTGAAACCATGATCATGTTTGCACCAACCTAATAATTCTTGAAATATGAAGTAATTCACCACTTTAGCACCACAGCTATAGGATTCTTCTCTGCATAAAGTTTCCATTATCTGACACAAAAGGGGGTGGGTGCCCTAAAGGAGTCTGTAGGCTCATATACGTGTGTGAGGGCAAGAAAACTAACGTATAGTCAAGATCTCAAAATATTAATAATAATATTAATTACTATTATTATATTCAAAATATTAACTCTATACATTAACAATATTATTAATTAATACTTAATTAACTATTAACATAACAATGTATAGAGTTATTTGAGTTCAGTTCAGTTCACTCGCTCAGTCGTGTCTGACTCTTTGCAACCCCATGAACCGCAGCACGCCAGGCCTCCCTGTCCATCACCAACTCCCAGAGTTCACCCAAACCCATGTCCATCGAGTCGGTGATGCCATCCAACCATCTCATCCTCTGTCGTCCCCTTCTCCTCCTGCCCTCAATCTTTCCCAGCATCAGGGTCTTTCAAATGAGTCAGCTCTTCGCATCAGGTGGCCAAAGTATTGGAGTTTCAGTTTCAACATCAATCCTTCCAATGAACACCCAGGACTGATCTCCTTTAGGATGGACTGGTTGGATCTCCTTGCAGTCCAAGGGACTCTCAAGAGTCTTCTCCAACACCACAGTTCAAAAGCATCAATTCTTCTGCACTAAACTTTCTTTATAGTCCAATTCTCACATCCAAACATGACCACTGGAAAAACCATAGCCTTGACTAGACGGACCTTTGTTGGCAAAGTAATGTCTCTGCTTTTTAATATGCTGTCCAGGTTGGTCATACCTCTCCTTCCAAGGAGTAAGCGTTTTTTAATTTCATGCGGGCAGTCACCATCTTCAGTGATTTTGGAGCCCCAAAAAATAAAGTCAGCCACTGTTTCCACTGTTTCCCCATCTATCTGCCATGAAGTGATGGGACCAGATGCCATGATCTTAGTTTTCTGAATGTTGAGTTTTAAGCCAACTTTTTCACTCTCCTCTTTCACCTTCATCAAGAGGCTCTTTATTTCTTCTTCACTTTCTGCCATCAGGGTGGTGTCATCTGCATATCTGACCTAAATAACCCTGATAGAGTTATCTGAGTTACTCAAAAATGTTATTAAAACAGCTGAACAGCACTTCTTGGGAGTTTTATGTTTCCTCTTTCAAAAACTCTAGTAATTAGTTTAATTAAAAGGGTTAATTAATAGCATATTTTAATTTATTAAGTATTTACGTTGTGCTATATATTAGACATTTAGCATTAAATTAAGCCAAGGAGACTCATTTACACACCAGATAGTGAGCTTCCACAGGGCACTTCTGGTTCTGTGCGGAGCGAAGGGAATAATGACTGTGACTGGCTATAGCTACCAGCACCTACAATACCTTAGAAGCAGAAAGAGCATGTTCCTTTTTCAGAAGGTTGACATCTGCATCATACTTGGTTTGTAATAGTTTCAGGTTTTGCTCATAATCACTGACAAGATGGTCTTTCTCTTTATGTAGTGTGTTGTGCCTAAAAGCAATCAGAGAATAAAATACACTTCCAATGTATTTATAATCAACCTCTAAAATGGAATTTTTAGCCAGTTAAATCCAAATGCACTATCTTTCAATACATCAAATAAGTAAGCACATTTTTATCACGTGTTTTTAAACAGTATGCTTCTTACATTCAATGGTACTTAAAAAATTTAACCAACAGCAGCATTTAGACTGGAGACCTCCCAAGGTTAAATGCACAAGTTTTTAATTTTACCAGATAACTTATAGAGTTAATGTCAGTTTTTTACAGCCACACCTGAGTTGTCTGATCTCAGACAATACCTTGCCTTTACTTCTTGTAATTCATTACACGTTATCTGGTAACATCTCTCCAGTTCCAGTTTTTCTTGAATTAATTTCTGTTTCTGTAAATTACTGTTCTCCGCTTCTCCAGTCAGCTGCTGGACACGGGACTCCAGTTCTTTGATCATCTGGTTCTAAAAGAATAGGTCATTGTTAAGAAAGCCTCTGACTTTATAACAATTCTGCATCATTAAGTAACCCAAAGAAAAATGCAAGGAATTAGAGATAAGAATACAAAAAAAAAAATGTACCATAAACCATACTAATAAAAACCAAACCAACCTCTAAATTACTGTCTTTTATTTAAAAAAAAAAAAAAAAGGAGTGCTTTCTACCATGAAAGATGGGCTACCATGTTTGTAGGCTTTTAGCCTCTCTTTCATTCAATGAGTGGCTATTTGTTCACTGAAACAGCACCTTTCTGGTCCAGGGACACAAGCTCAAGTGCATGCATGCTAAGTCGCTTCACTCATGTCCAACTATTTGCAACCCTGTGGACCATAGCCTGCCAGGGTCCTCCGTCCATGGGATTCTCTAGGCAGGATTGCTGGAGTGGGTTGCCATTTCCTTCTCCAGGGGATCTTTCTGACTCAGGGATTCAACCCACGTCTCTTACATCTACCGCATTGGCAAGAGGGTTCTTTACCACGAGTGCAACCCAGGAAGCCCACTATTTACATTAGCACCCTCCCAAAAAAGTCTGACAAAATATGTACAAGAGCTACATGTGGTAAATTACAAACCTCTGATGAAAGAATGAGGAAAATCAAAGAGCTAAAGAAATGGCGAGATAGCCCACGTTCATGGATAGGAAGGCTCAGTAATGCAATGTTGTTATTCCCAACTTGATCTATAGATTTAATGCCAACTAAAATCCTGGAAAATTATTTTATGGATATGGATAAACTGCTCTTAAAGTTTACGTGGAGAGCCAAAAGGCACAAAATACCCAATGCAAAGCTGAAAGAGAAGAACAAAGCTGGAAGACTGACACTGCCTACTTCAAGACTCACTATGAGACACAGTGATAAGAGCATCACAGCTGGTCAAAGGGAAAGACAACCAGATCAACGGAATAGAAAAGAGAGGCCGCAGCCCGTCAAAGGGAAAGACAACCAGATCAACAGAATAGAAAAGAGAGGCCGCGGCCTGTCAACGGAATAGAAAAGAGAGGCTGCGGCCGGCCAACGGAATAGAAAAGAGAGGCCGCGGCCAGTCAACGGAATAGAAAAGAGAGGCCAGAAAGAGACCCCCATAAACATAGTCTGATTTTTGACAAAGGAACAAAGCAGTACAATGGAGCAAAGACAGTGTCTTCAACAAACGGTACTGGAACAACTGGGCAACCAGTGCAAAAAAAAAAAGAATCCAGACACAAATCTTACAAACTAACTCAAAAGAGATCACAGACCTAGATGCAAAATGCAAAACCACAAAATCCTAGAAAATAACATAGGAAAAACCTAAATTATCTTAATTTTGGCAAGGAATTTTTAGATACAATATCCATGGCACAATGCATTAAAGAAATAATTGATAAATTGGACTTTATAAAGGTTAAAATTTTCTATTCCACAAAAGACACTATGTATTAAGAGAATCAGAACATAAGCCACAGATGGGGAAAAAATACTCGCAAAGGACACATCTGATGAAGGACTATTATCCAAAATATACAAAGAACTCTTAAAATTCAACAATAATAAAATAAAAACCTAATTTAAAACTGGGTTAAAGACTTAGACACCCTACCAGAGAAGATACACAGCTGATGAATAAGCATAGGAGAGGATATCATGTCACATGTCACCATACATCATGGAAATGTTAAAACAGCAATGAGACATCACTCTGCACCCATCAGAACACTGACAACAAATGCTGACAAGGGTTTGGAGCAACAGGAACTCTCGCTAACTACCGGCAGGAATGCAAAGTAGCACATCCAGCCTGGAAGGCAGTTTGGCAGGTTCTTAGAAAACACTCCTTTCATACAATCCAGGAACCATGCTGCTTGGCATTTGTCCAGATGAGTTAGAAATCTGTGTCCATATGACAACCTGCACACAGATGTTTACAGCAGCTTTGTACTCGTAACTGGCAAAAAGCAATGAAGACGCCCTTCAGGGGGTGAATGGATGAACTGCAGTGTGTGTAGAGGACGGGACAGTGTTCACCACTAAGGAGAAATGAGCTCTCAGACCATGAAGGGGCACAGAGCAGACTTACATGCATATTAATAAGCAGAAGAAACCAACTGGAAAAGTCTACATATTGTACGACTCCAATGACATGATTTTCTGGAGACAACTGCCAGGGGCTGGGCGAGGGGAAAGATGAGTAGGTGGAGACAGGGGATTTTTAGGGCAGTGGAAATACTATGTCTAATACAATAACGTTAGGTCAATCCACGGCATTATGCATTTGTCCAAGTCCACAGAACACAGATCACCGAGGCTCAACTCTGACGTAAGAGATGGACTCTGGGAGATGGCGCACTCTGGTGGGGATGTCCGCGGTGCTGGGCTCTACCTGTCAGCAGAAGGGACAGGGCTTATGGGAATCTACCTTCCCCCTCAACTCTGCTGTGCATAAAACAGCTCTAAAAGACTAAGTCTACAGAAAACAGGCCCTAGGACCATTCCATTTACCACATGATTCAACTCATTTTCTCAGGCTCAAACTGATTTTGGAAATAAATTTTCTGTATGATGTCCATGCTAATTCCAACACGCAAAAATCAAATTGTCAAAGACTTACTTACCCTGAGAGTCCCTTAGCAATTAATTCAAATAATCTATGTTTAGCACAGGTGATAGATAATAAATAAATAGACGAAAATGAGCCAGAACACTCTGGTTGGTACCGTCTGTGAAGACCAGCACAAGGTTAGAGCCCGGGCTGTGCCAAACGGAACAGTCACCAAGGGGAGGGCAGGACTGGAAGCGACAGGAGGGTTCAGGGGTAGAGAAACAGGATGGCAGTCAGTCAAACTGGAAAGACCAGGAAAGAGGGATGAAAGAAACAGCAGAAGGAACAGAGTGAACAAACAGCAGGTTTAACACGAAGACAGGGAGGTTCTGACACGAACCCCCACACAGACAGCACCTGCATAACAGCTGGCTGGTGACGCCTGCTTGGTTTCTGGCGCAAGGGTGCTGTTAAAGACGCCCCTACTGTACAGCCAAGTGTCACGGGAACTGAAAATGTGCCTTCTGTATTAAGATCTGCATTTACTGAACAGATACTTCTACATACGCTGGTACAAACTCTCCGATTCAAGAAGCAAAATGTATGATCACAGTTATTCACTTTACTATTTACTATATTTATTTTTAAAAGCATTTTCTTAACACACTGTGGATTAGACAAAATAAAGCAAATGTAAAGTATCAATAAACAAAAAGAAAGTGAAAACTTATGTCAGGGGAAACCCTACAGACATATATGAAATACCTTAACAACATTTGGCCAAAATAATCTTTTTTTTTAAATGAATACAAAGACCTGAGGGGACACAAATAGTGGAAACCTCAAAATGGGGCCAAAAGTTACAAAGATAAAAAGATGCTGATGTCAAGTCATATTTTTCAGGCTGTAACAAACAGGGGGGCAAGGGGGGCTCCAGGCTTTTACCTACAGAATCAGAGAGGAACAGACAGGTTACCTTGGGCACAAAGAGTTCCTTCCCACACTGGGGACTCGGAGGGGGTGCTCGGAGCACGAGGCTGGAGCCTGTGAACGGACATGGCTTGTAGACAGAAGTTACAGTGGGCATCAGGGTAGCAACTCAAGGTCTCGGTCGTGGGGAAACAAGGCAACCTGCACGTGTGGGACACGGAACGAGAGGAGACGGGGGGAGTGCCCGGCAGGCCACTGGAAGGGCCCGGAATGAGGCAACAATGGCCTGAGCGTGAGCGGTAGCTGTGGAAACAGAAGGGGACGGAGCAGCTCCAAGCAAACTCCCAGAGACGTAGACAGTATCACTGAGTCAAGCACATGTGCAGGGAGTGAGAAGCAGCAAAAGTCACAGATCTTTCAGGTCCGAAATCGAATACTCCAAGGGAAGTGGCACATTGGGAATTCAGAGGAAGGTTGTGAAAGGGTATTATTTTGTTAGGAAATACAGACA
Organism: Giraffa tippelskirchi; assembly: GCF_054371585.1. NCBI lineage: Eukaryota > Metazoa > Chordata > Mammalia > Artiodactyla > Giraffidae > Giraffa > Giraffa tippelskirchi. The sequence goes on along the minus strand of NC_137277.1, from coordinate 1,072,813 downwards.
TTATTTTCAGCAAGTTAAGTACTCGGAAATTACAAAATATCTGATGGGCTTTCAGTTATATAATCAATAGATAGAATAAGAAATGTTAGAATTTTACATACAAACTTTGTGTGAAATCCTATAGGAGTCAAAAATTAGAAAGATTAGTAATCAGCAACTATTTATAGAGTTCAAAGTTCAACTCCTATGGCAAAAGGAGCAACACATTTTATTTCATAAAATTCTTCTTGAAATATATATAGAAAATGCACAAATCTTAAACATATATTTTGATAATTTGTTACTTGAAAATAGCCATGAACCAGTGGTGGTGATGTTGTAGTCGCTAAGCCGTGTCCGACCCCTGTGACCCTATGGATTATAGCCTGCCAGGTCCATGGGATTTCCCAGGCAAGAATACTAGAGTGGGTTGCCATTTCCTTCTCCAGGGCATCCTCTGCACCCAGGGATCAAGCTTGTGTCTCCTGTACTGCAAGCAGATTCTTTACCACGGAGCCACCAGGGAAGCCACGCCATGAGCCCATCCAAGATGGAAGCACAGGGACTGCTCAGACGCCTTATTGATCATCCTCCACAAAAAGGTAACCACTATTCTGATGTCTATCACAAAAAATCTTTGTCTTTTGCTGAACTTTCTGTAAATAAATTCAGAGAGTATGTACCCTTCTGGGTCAGGCATATCACATGTCTGTGAGAGTTGTCATCCATGACATGGGGTGTAGCAGTATTTTCAGTGCTATACTCAGTTTCCATTGTAGAATACACCTAAAATAATTTATGCATTTTATTGACTGATTGGTTGTTTTCAGTGTTTGGTTATTAATAATAATGCTGCTATGAACATTTTCACACATGTTTTATGGTGCACGTATTCACCCATTTCTTTTGGTTGGACATTCTGTGAAAATGCTGAGTCATAAGTGATTTGAAAACTACGACCTGGCAAAAGCTTGAAAGTGAATGTTTGTAATAGTCAAATGTTTATAATTGCCAAAAGTAGATGCGATCAAGATGTCTTTCGACAGGTACATGGATAAACAATGCTAATCCATATAATTGAATATTATTCAGCAATAAAAAGAAATGAGCTATAAAGCCATAAAAAGACATAAAGAAACCATAAATGTATAATTTTTAATGAAAGAAGCCAGTCTGAAAAGGCTACATACTGTATGACTCCAATTATGTGATATTTTGGAAAAGAAACTATGCAAATAATGATGTTTTACAGACAATTAAGGCGATCAGTGGTTGCCAGAGATCCTAGGGAGAGGGGCAAGGGGAGAACAGGATGAAGCACATGTGAATTCAAGACAGTGAAAATGCTACGTATGAAACCATAATGGCATATACATGACTAGATGCATTTGTCAAAACCCACAGAATTTTAAAGCACACAGGATGAGCTTTATGCAAACTTAAAAAAATAATTTAGTAGTTCAGGGATCCCAGGAAGAAATACATGCTATGAAAAGAGAATCTAGTTCTATCACAAATATGTAAAAAACCTCACTGAAGGGGTGGCAGGAGAGGCGAGGAGCTGAGCGAGTCTGAAACTCGTGCAGCTGAGAGCAGGGGCAACAGGAACCGCACATGAGCCCTGCTCCCATCGGCAGGGCTGGTGCTGCGGGGACAGGGTTAGCAGCCCTGATGACGCCCACGTCTGTTCACGGAAACTGAGCAGTGAGAAAGGGAACAGGTGACGGTGGGGGCCAAGCTCCCACTGTCGGAGCAAGAATTTACGGAAGAGAGGGAAAGGCTCGGCTAACCCATGTGGTGAAGGTTTAGAGTTACCGACCTCAGTAAGAGATTATGTTTAGCTTAACACAGATACGGTTGGTTACATATGCTAAGGTTCACAGACGTGCCTATACATGCAGGCTTGTATACACACAAACACTCTGTCTGGTGAGAGGACAGGAAGGAAGGGACACCCCCTCAGTCACGAGCACACCCGGAAAGCAGACGCTGGTTTCTAACGCCATCTCCACGCACCCCACATTGCTGGGGGGGTCAGAGGGGCCCACGGGCCTCCTGGACAATGTCCCCATGGCTGAAGCTAGAGCAACTTAGCTGACAAAATGAAGGAATACTGGATTATAACCCAGAACATAAACAATATCCACACTGATAAAAGTGAATCGTTCAATAAATTAACAAATGAGGGAGACGAGACAGATTTCCCTGTAGAGAAACTCCCAGTAATTCACCGATTCCCCTCCCTTGAGTATAGAGAGTACAACCTCCACTCCTCACCCACAGGCTGCTCATGGGCACTGTCTGCTGGAGAGGACAGTGTGGGAAGGCAGGAGGACGCCTTCATGGGGAGGACCCAGCACGCACCACCGCAGCCAGGGGCCAGGGCGAGCGTCCACAGGGGTGAGCAGCGTGCGCCCTCGACGTGACATGCAGAGCAGCACTGTACTGCCATGATCTGCTGCGTCAGCCCACAACCCCATCTGATCGTGAGAAGAACGGGAGGCGGGGTATCCTGCAGTATCCCTGACCAGTCCTCCTCAGAACCGCCAAGGTCACGAGAAACGAGGGGCCTCTGAGACACTGTCACGACCCAGAGGAGCCTAAGGAGAAAACAGAATGTGGTGTCTGGATGAGATCCTGGAAAAGGAAGAGGACATTATGGAAAAGTTAAGGAAAACTGAACCAACTGTGGACTTTGGTGTATTAACGCATCCTGCTGATTCACTGATTGTAACAAGTGCACCAAAATCACGTAAGATGTTACAAAGAGGGAGCTGGGTGTGGGGTACATGGGAACTCTGTACCATCCCCTCAAACTTCCTATAAATCTAAAACCCTCTAAAAAATAAAATCTATTTGTTTAAATGGCAATCCTATTCAAAATAATCAACTGATGCTATTCAGGAGATTCTTCTTTAACATTGTGAGGCTGGAAGAGAAATGTTGATGGCAACTATGAAATGATGAATCCCAGCCACGCTGGTGATGAGCTGCTCTCTGATTCACACTCGCCACTAACAATGGTGGTTAACTGTAAGTGGTTAACACAATGCTTCACGTCGCTAAGGTCTTTGATACTCTTAAACTCGATTCAGGTCCATGAATAGAATCTGGAGTGTCAGGGGCTTTGAATGGAAAAACACAGCTCATTTCTATTTCCAGTCCCCCGATTGACCTTCAGCATTTCCCTTCAACTATGAGTACAGTCAACCACCAATGATCTATTAGCAATGCCTGTTAATAACGGAAATCACAGATAGTTTACAGACCATTATAGTGTGGGATAATCTCTAATATTGTTTCAGTCAGTTCAGTCGCTCAGTCGTGTCCGATTCTGTGACCCTGCAGCATGCCAGGCTTTCCTGTCCTTCACCAACTCCCGGAACTTGCTCAAACTCATGTTCATCGAGTCGGTGATGCCATCCAACCATCTTATCCTCCGTCATCCCCTTCTCCTTCTGCCTTCAATCTTTCCCAGCCTCAGGGTCTTTTCCAGTAAGTCAGTTCTTTGCATCAGGTGACCAAAAGTATTGGAGTTTCAGCTTCAGCATCAGTCCTTCCAGTATGAATATTCAGGACTCATTTCCTTTAGGATGGACTGGTTTGATCTCCTGGCAGTCTAAGGGACTCTCAAGAGTCTTCTCCAGCCCCACAGTTCAAAAGCATCAATTCTTCAGCACTCAGCTTTCTAATATTGTTTACCCTCATCATTAGTCATAAGTTACAACACTTATTAGGCCCACTGCTCAATCATGATATTTATTGCATTCGTTTAGAAGCATACAGTTTTGATGACTGTAACTATAATTTCTTTGTCATCAGATATAATTTTATTAAATTGTCAAATACTATTCTGAGAGGGATGCATAAACTTCACAAGATTGCCAGTGGCATCTGTGCTAAAGAGAGGGGTAAAGAATTCCACTAAGAAAGCCTAAAATCTCAATAAAACCACTCACAGACTCTGTGTGTCTAAACCCCTGATATGAAGAGAGCCCTACATTTTACAGCTGTCACCTTCCCAAGCATCTAAGAACACTGCTACCATTTTCATATTTATAAGTTCTAACACATCATTCTAAAAATCCAGTGTTTCCATGTTTAATTGTTAGTTTCACACAAGGAGACCCTGCCAATACCAAAAGACATAGGTCTAATCATCTGTACAAATGCCTGCTTACAGAAAAATGGAACAGGGAAAAAATAAGACCCAATTAAAAAAGAAGAGAGCTTGAAAGAACAAAACACAGGAAGTAATTCTCGGTGACAGTCTCGTCTTTCATCTTAAGCTGTGCCTTGAACTGTACCTTGTTTAATTATTAAATCAGGAGCAGCTCAGCAAGATCTGTCTAGTTTTGATGATTCTTAAATTCAACCCTGCTGACAGACCCTGTCCATTCTTCTCTATATTTTACTGCTACCTAATGACAAGGTCTGAATGCTAATTTTTAAATTCAACTTTCATTAAAAATAGAAAGCAGTTTCTCTAACAGTAACCTCTTGGCCCCAAAGTATGACTTTAGTTTACACTCCAAAATTTATAAAAATTAAAAATTCCGTTGTGAAAGCTATTACTCTCTTGATGTTATTTAACTAATGAAAAATAACAGTGCAGTAAACATTGTAGGCAATTAATATGTTTCATAAATTTCAACCCTACAATTACTTAATATATTCATGTTTGTGAAAATTTAGGAGGCTGAGATGACAAAAATGTATTTCAGATATAAATTTGGCTTTTGTTCACGGCCTTGAATATCATCCTTGTGCTGATTATCCAGAAAACAGACCCCTGACCTCGCTGAGGAGAGCTGGTCCCTGTCCGGTGTCCCCGCCCCACCAGGGAGCAGCCCCCGCAGCGGCGGTGCTCGCCCTCCGCAGACCCCAGGCCCGGCCGCCTGCCTCCCGCACCACGCCTATGGCCCTGGGTCCCCAGCCCCCCTGTGTCCGTTCTCAGAGCCCACAGTTTATTCTCTGAACAGAGCAAGACAGACACATTAAGAGTAACATTCAGACGGAACCACTTTGACGTGCTCAACCCACTACAAATGCAATACAAGATACCAAAAATTCACTGAATTGTATCCTTTAAAATAGGTGAATCTTATAATATACTAATTATAATCATACACCAATAAAGCTGGGTTTTTTTTTAAAGGATCAATCACAAGGTTTTCCCTGATCTGTGCCCTGACAAAGTCTCCTTCCACGTTGCTCTCTGCTCACAGGGCCCCGTCCACGCTGCTGTCTGCTCCGCTCTGAACTGGGCTGACGTGTCCCAGCTTTGGGATTTCTGCACTGGCTGTTCCTTCTGCCTGAAATTCTGGAAGACGGTGGAGCAACACGAGGAGGTGAACGTGCGGGAAAGCGTGGCCCTAAGACGGTGCCCAAGTGAGACTCAGGAAGTTTCAAACATCAGAAAGAATCTTTGATTTTTATGCATTAAGTGTCACTTCAGTGTTGCCAAGTGTGAGTATTTGGGGCATTATTTGAGCCCTTTGTGTTTTTCATTTTTCTTTAATTCTGAGAAATTAGTTTACATTATTTCTTCACAAAGACCTACCCTGCCTGCTCCTCGGTCTCACTCCACGTCTCATCTCCTTGTATTTCCTCCCAGCCTCCGGTCCTAGGATCGTTTTCCATTCTGATCTTGGTGATGCTGGTTGTGGTTTAGTCGCTAAGCTGTGTTTGATTCTCATGACCCCATGGACTAGGAACCTGCCAGGCTCCTCTGTCCACGGGATTCTCCAGGCAAGACTACTGGAGTGGGTTGCCATTTCCTTCTCCAGGGGATCTTCCTGACCCGGGAATTGAACCCGTGTCTCCCGCATTGCAGGCAGACTCTTTACCGACTGAGCCATAAGGGAAGCCCATGCTGATCTTCCTCTTATTTAATTTTTTAGTAGATTTCCTCCTGCTGTATTTATTGTACTGTTTCTAATTATATCTATTACACTTTTACTTCGATTATTATTTTTCATATCCAGTATTATCATTTGGAAATATTCTAAAACGGTCTGACGTTACAACCAAGGCTACAGGGACTCCCTGGTGAACCAGCAGTTAGGACTCCGCCTCCCAAAGCAGGGGGCCCAAGTTTGATCCCTGGTCAGGGAAATAGACCCTACATGCTGCAACTAAGGATCCTGCAGTCTAAAGATTTAACACAGCCAAATAATATAAAATTTTTAGAAGTATTGTTATGGGACATTTCAAACCTACACAAAAGGAGGAGGAATCGTATCATAAACCCACTGCACTCTTCACCCAGCTCCACATCTAGCTGGTTCCTGAACTGTCCAGCACTCTACCTGCTGAAGCCCCCCCAGCATCCTTCCTCCAGACGTGGCGGTGGGACAGGCCCTGGGCCCCTGGAAGATCCACGTGGAACTCAGTCTGCTGCTTAGGTTCTTCCCACGCCGACTCGGGGTTCTGCTTTCTCGACCCGGCTGCCTCGGTGCCAGCCCCCGCATCGCCCGGCCCAACCCCGACTGTCAGCACTCTCCCCGCCATGCTGCCGGTCACAGCCGCGGCTCCGTGCGGGGGACGGAGGTCACACTGTGCCCAGCCTGCTGTCTTCGAGCAAACGCCCACTAACTTCCTGAACTGAGCACCTCCTTGTGTATACAGGTCTCCTGATTATTGTTCTTGTACGTTACAACTATCTATTGAGCACTTATTACACAACTTAATTTATATATATTAACGTATTTAATATCCCCAGCAACATACATTACACTTTACTACTGCTGTTACCCTGCCTGAACACTGTAAGAGCTGGCACGGCATTCAAGCTGTTAAGGACCTGGAATTGGAGCCCGAGACCTACAGCCCAGCTCCGGATCACTGTGGATGCTGTGTCCCATTACTTCTGCCCTCTGAGATGGGCCCTTCAGCTAGTCTGGGGTCTCCAAGACACGCCTAGGTAACAGACTCTGGCTCAAACTCCACAGCTTTAAATTCAAGGAGGCACTCTGGACAAGCCAGCTGACCAAGGGAGCTGAGTGGCCCGGAGGCTGAGGATACAGGGTCTACATGCCACGAGGTCAGATCACGTATCAGGAACAAGGTGGATGAGGTGCACCTGCCTAGACATGAGGCCCCGGGTCCAGCTGCCCCTGAGCCCATCCTCCCCAGGCTTCCATATTTCAGGAAATCAGCTGAGCTTCCCAAGAGCTGAAGACCCGCCCTCTGCAAGCAGAGACTCAGAGAGGGGCTCTGGGGGCCCTCCATCCTCCTAGGAGGACGCGCCTGGTCTCCTGCTGTGCACTCTGGTGGCCCCGCTCTGAATCCTTAGGAAGGGGACTCTGGGGTTACCCACAGGGCATCTGTGTCTGTTCCCTCAGTCAAGACAGAGCGACTAAGAAAGTCTGCCTTCCACTGGCCACACTGCTCCACCTCCTGATCCGACTGTCTTCACATGAGCATTACAGCCGCACTGCTATCTGACTGTCTTCCCACGGGCGTTACAGCCACACTGCTATCTGACTGTCTTCCCACGGGCGTTACAGCCGCACTGCTATCTGACTGTCTTCCCACGGGCGTTACAGCCGCACTGCTATCTGACTGTCTTCCCATGGGCGTTACAGCCGCACTGCTATCTGACTGTCTTCCCACGGGCGTTACAGCCGCACTGCTATCTGACTGTCTTCCCACGGGCGTTACAGCCGCACCGCTCCACCTCCTGATCTGTCCTCCCATGGGCGTTACAGCCGCACTGCTATCTGACTGTCTTCCCACGGGCGTTACAGCCACACTGCTATCTGACTGTCTTCCCACGGGCGTTACAGCCACACTGCTATCTGACTGTCTTCCCACGGGCGTTACAGCCGCACCGCTCCACCTCCTGATCTGACTGTCTTCACATGAGAATTACAGCCACACTGCTATCTGACTGTCTTCCCACGGGCGTTACAGCCCCACCGCTCCACCTCCTGATCTGACTGTCTTCCAACGGGCATTACACATTTCCAGGAAAACAACCATGTCTTCAGTCAAAAAGACTGAAACAAATAAATAAAGGAAAAAAGTAAAGAAATCATCTCTAGGCTGAAAGTTGGGGAAGGAAGGCGAGGGGCTTTAACTCCACAACACCCTTGCCATGCACTGCACGTTCTGGAAGCAGGGACGCACGCGGACGGGCAGATGAAGAGGACCGCTCCTACAGCGACAAGAAAAGCAAGCGCAGGCTTACGGTGGACCGCGTCTGCGCCCGGTACTCCCCCTCCATTCTGCTCAGCCGAACGTTTGTGTCCTCCAGCAACTCCTGAATATTCCCAGTGTGTCGCTTCTGAAGTTCAAACTTCTCCTTTTCCATTTCTGCCACCGCGCTGTGCAGCTACAGAGGGGAGAACGGACTCTTTCACTACTATTATACACCATTTGTAATTCAGAAAAAAAGTTTTCCTATATTTCTCTATTTATTTATATGGTGACCTGAACAACAAAAGATGTAAAATAATCGAAGTAAATATTCATGTAAAGAGCATGATTAAGAAACAATCTTTTGTTTACTTTCCTGAATTGAAAATTTTATTGGATAAACAAATATTAAAGGGGATTATCCACCTCAGGCAGAAACAGTAAATAAATCAGATAACACAACGAATCAGGTAAACAGCACCAGGATTAGCCTGATATCTGAAAACAAAGGTATTTATAACATTGTTATCAATCAGGACTGCTATCTCACAGTATTTTCATCTTATTTGCATGAAATCTTGCGCAAGAGTAATGTTCAAAATGCTTTTTCCTTCACCCTGACTCCCAACAAGAAACTATTTTTATCCTCTTCGTAAACTACACTAAGTAGACACAAAAGCGGCACGTGTAAACCAAAGCTCTCGGGAGAACTGCATACTCCCTGTCTTTCTGCATACTGGCCAGATATCTTAATGAAGGTTGTGTACATATGCTGAAGTGGGCGAAAGGCTAAAATATGGATACAGCTAAGATAAGGAAACCAGTCTTCAATGGGCAGCCTCTAAGGAAGTGTAAAACCCAGGTGGCAAGCCTCATGGGCATTTGTCCACCTGTCTTCACAGGCGGGGAATTCAGAATCCAGTTCCTGTAGTTCATCTGTCTCACAGGCGGGGAATTCAGAATCCAGTTCCCGTTGTTCACCTGTCTCAGTTCAGTTCAATTCAGATCAGTCACTCAGTCGTGTCCGACTCTTTGCGACCCCATGAACCGCAGCACATCAGGCCTCCCTGTCCATCACCAACTCCCAAAGTCAACCCAAACCCATGTCCATTGAGTCGGTGATGCCATCCAACCATCTCATCCTCTGTTGTCCCCTTCTCCTCCTGCCCCCAATCCTTCCCAGCATCAGGGTCTTTTCAAATGAGTCAGCTCTTTGCATCAGCTGGCCAAAGTACTGGAGTTTCAGCTTCAACATCAATCCTTCCAATGAACACCCAGGACTGATCTCCTTTAGGATGGACTGGTTGGATCTCCTTGCAGTCCAAGGGACTCTCAAGAGTCTTCCCCAACACCACAGTTCAAAAGCATCAATTCTTTGCCACTCAGCTTTCTTTATAGTCCAACTCTCACATCCATACATGACCACTGGAAAAACCATAGCGTTGACTAGACAGACCTTTGTTGGCAAAGTAATGTCTCTGCTTTTTAATATGCTATCTAAGTTGGTCATAACTTTCCTTCCAAGGAGTAAGCGTCTTTTAATTTCATGGCTGCAATCACCATCTGCAGTGATTTTGGAGCCCCAAAAAAGTAAAGTCTGACACTGTTTCGCACTGTTTCCCCATCTATTTGCCATGAAGTGATGGGACCGGATGCCATGATCTTAGTTTTCTGAATGTTGAGCTTTAAGCCAACTTTTTCACTCTCCTCTTTCACTTTCATCAAGAAGCTCTTTAGTTCTTCGCTTTCTGCCATAAGGGTGGTGTCATCTGCATGTCTGAGGTTATTGATATTTCTCCCGGCAATCTTGATTTCAGCTTGTGTTTCCTCCAGCCCAGCGTTTCTCATGATGTACTTTGCCTACAAGTTAAATAAGCAGGGTAGCAATATACAGCCTTGATGTACTCCTTTACCTATTTGGAACCAGTCTGTTGTTTCATGTCCAGTTCTAACTGTTGCTTCCTGACCTGTATACAGGTTTCTCAAGAGGCAGGTCAGGTGGTCTGGTATTCCAGAATTTTCCACAGTTTATTGTGATCCACACAGTCAAAGGCTTTGGCATAGTCAATAAGCAGAAACAGATGTTTTTCTGGAACTCTCTTGTTTTTTCAATGATCCAGCAGATGTTGGCAATTTGATCTCTGGTTCCTCTGCCTTTTCTAAAACCAGCTTGAACATCTGGAAGTTCATGGTTCACGTATTGCTGAAGCCTGGCTTGGAAAATTTTGAGCATTACTTTCCTAGCGTGTGAGATGAGAGTGATTGTGCAGTAGTGTGAGCATTCCAGGTGGGGAATTTGGAATCTAGTTCCTGTCCTCTGTACCCAGCCCAGGCTCACACATCTGAAGCCTGATGGAGCTCAGAATTACTAAGAAGAGTTATTCCAGTGTCTGGCATTTATATATATATTTAATCAAGTTAAAATAAGTTATAATTTATATAGTTTTATAGATACTGTAGAGTGTTTTCCAATTACTGCCGGCCTGGTTTTAGGAGGACGGGTGTCTTGAGTGAAGTGTTACATAATGAAACGTGTACCTGCAGCAGCCAGAAAAAAGACCTGCCAACTTTACAGAAAAGGAAAACGCATAAATGAGCACGAACCTAGAAGAGCGCTCCGTCCGCCCTCTGGACAGGGGCCCTCCTCACTCGGCCCTGGGGCCGCGGCCCCAGGACACAGCCGCCCACAGGGCCCAGGAAAATGCCCGAACCCAACCCACTGGGAGACGGTCAGCGGGAGGAGTTCACGGAGGACCTTCAGGGCCGACTTACTCAGAAGAAGTAACGGGTTTCGTTTCCTGTGAGTACATACTGTGATTGCAACCAGTGGTGGAGAGCTCCTAGATCAAAGTACTGTGTGCCTGCCTGGCTCTCTGCTGCCCCATGGATGGTAGCCCGCCAGGCTCCTCTGTCCATGGGGTTCTCCAGGCAAGAAACTGGAGTAGATTGCCATGCCCTTCTCCCGGGGATCTTCCCAACCCAGGGATTGAACCCACATCTCCTGCACTGCAGGCAGATTCTTCATCGCTGAGCCACAGGGAAGTCGGAAAGTAGTTACTATGTGTGACTATGGAACACTTTTATGAGACATTTTAAGAATTTTTTACATTACTCTTGACTCTGCTAAATTTAATGAAAATGTTTTTCTTAATCAAATGCTCCTCCAAGAATAATCCATCCACAACTGATTTTGTTTACACCAAAAACAAGTTTATACTACAAATATTGTGTCATTTGAGATTTCAGAAAAGAAATGATCCAGGGGCCTACATCCAAAATTTGAACAATTTAACTCCCCCAAATTATCCTGCTATTATATCCCTATGAATTCTGCTTAAAGTCTATTAGCTCTGACAAAAATTTAGAGCCTTAATTAAACCCAAGAATTGTTAAAAGTAACTTCTAAATGAAAACTAGTTTATAAACCATTAAACTTCCAGAAAAAAGTACACCAAAACACAACAGCGATTTCTAGATAGTCTAGAACACTGTTACTTTTATTTTTTTCAAACTCTTTATATTTTGTGAACACCCATTATTTTATAATTAGATAGGTTATGTTAAAGTGTAACCTTTTATATTTTTCCATCACTATTTTATTTTTTGTAGCTTACCTTTTTTTCCCAATCATTATTCAGAGATTCTGCACTCTGCTCACATATCTTTTTTAACTCTGCAATCTGGTTGTCTTTGGTCTCTCTGATAACCTGACATTCGCGTACGAGGGTCTGAACTGTCAAAAATGAAGAAAACATAATTAAACCAATTCTAGCTGCCACAGAAGAGTCTGCTGGTAACAAACAAAGTGCACCAGTTAACAGCTCATCCCACCTTCCTCACAGTCTTCTCTGCTCTCCCCTGAAATATCTCTTCCTCCCTCTTTTGCACGTCCACCTCCACGGCCTCGGGGAACCCCTCGTCGCTCACCCCCAGACAGCATGCATGGTGTGCTGGCCCCGTATGCACCTCCTTCAGGGTGTCCTCCACTGCCCTACAGAGGCCCTTTCCCCACGCAGATGCTGCACCGCTACCCTCAGACTTTATCTGCCAGCTCCCCTCCCAAAGCCTCTGACACGGGAAACAGCTCCTCAGATCTGACTACTTTCTGGCCGTATCTTCAGCCACGTCCGTGTGTTTAAACTCGTAAACACACAAACCTATCTGTAGACCCACATCCTTTCATCCTCTTGTCCAGATGCACCCACCTATCCACCTGCAGTGCCCTCCTCCCCTGCTGAAATACTAAGTGCTCAAATCAATCTCAGTTCAAGTCACGCCTCCTTTAGGAACCAACCAGTCTCCTCCTCTTGCAGGGGCAGAAAGACACTCCTCTCTATGCCCAGGGAACCGCCTAGATTTCTACATTAAGTCCCTTATTACACTGCATGCTGTAATAGTTTATTTGCTTCTTCAATGAGGAGAAAGATATTTCAACTTTTTATCTACAGGGCAAAAGACTGGCACCCAGGCAAGTACCCCAAATGCTTGGTGCTAAGTCCACAGATAAAGAAACCCATTGCTCCAGTCTGCCGCTGCTCCTGGGTGCATTAAAATTACTGGGACTGAAGCAAAACATGCTTCCAATTACACAAAACATTTCCCTTATAAAGCATTCAAATTTCTATCTTCTTTTTAAAACTGATTTAAACTGTCGTTGATTCGAGTGAAAACTGTTCAATATATTCATGTCATCCAGATGCAAAATAAATTCAGTTGTGTATCTGCTTGAAAGTAGTATTTTCTTAGCTTCCTTAATATGTTCTTATTCACTTACTGCAAGATGCGGAAATTTTCATAAACATTTACATAGAAATTTCTTTCACTTTTATATCTCAACGATGCAGCAGATAAGTGAGGAGGAGAAGAGTCTAAGTTAACCTGATATTGTTGTTCAGTCAATAAGACGTGTCTGACTCTTTTCGACCCCATGGACTGCAGCACACCAGGCTTCCCTGTCCTTCACTTTCTCCCGGAGTTTGCTCAAACTCATGTCCATTGAGTCGATAATGCAATCCAATCGTCTCATCCTCTGCCGCATTCTCCTGCTGCCCTCAACCTTTTCCAGCCTCGGGGTCTTTTCCAGGGAGTCTGCTCTTTACATCAGGCGGCCAAATTATTGGAGTTTCAGCATCAGTCCTTCCAATGAATTAAAAGGTTTTTTTTTAAGTGTAAGTCACTCAGTCGTGTCTGACTCTTTGTGACCCCATGGAGTATAGCCCTCCAGGCTCCTCTGTCCATGGCATTCTCCAGGCAAGAAGAGTGGAGTGAGCTGCCATTCCCTTCTCCAGGGGATCTTCCTGACCCAGGGATCGAACCCAGGTCTCCTGTATTACAGGCAGATTCTTTACCTTCTAAGCCACCAAGATTCACGGTTGATTTCCTTTAGGACTGTTTGATCTCCTTACAGTCCAGAAGACTCTTTTCCAGCACTACAGTTCAAAACCATCAATTCTTTGGCATTCAGCCTTCTTTATGGTCCAACTCTCACATCTGTACATGACTACTGGAAAAACCATAGCCTTGACTATACAGGCCTTTGTCGGCAAAATGATGTCTCTGCTTTTCAATACACTGTTTAGGTTTATCATAGCTTTCTTTTCAAAGAGCAAATGTCTTTTAATTTTGTGGCTGCATTCACCATCTGCAGTGATTTTGGGGCCCCCCAAAATAAAATCTGCTATTTCCACTTTTTCCCTTTCTATTTGCCATGGAGTAATGGGACCAGATGCCATGATCCTATAGTTTTTTGAATGTTAAGTTTTAAGCCAGCTTTCTCACTCTCCTCTTTCACCCTTATCAACAGACTCTTTAGTTCCTCTTTGCTTTCTGTCATCAGGGTGGTATCATCTGAATATCTGAGGTTGCTGATATTTCTTCCAACAATCTTGATTCCAGCTTGTGAGTCATCGAGCCCAGCATTTCACATGATGTACTCTGCATACAAATTAAATAAGCAGGGTGACAATACATACCCTTGTCATACTCCTCTCCTAACTTTGAACCAGTCCGTTGTTCCCTGTCTGGTTCTAACAGCTCCTTCTTGACCACCATACAAGTTTCTCAGGAGACAGGAAAGGTGGTCTGGCACTCCCATCTCTTGAAGAATTTTCCACAGTTTGTTGTGATCTGCACAAAAGCTTTAGCATAGTCAGTGAAGCAGAAGTAGATGTTTTTCTGGAATTTCCTTGCTTTTTCTATGACCCAATGGATGTTGGCAATTTGATCTCTGATTCCTCTGCCTGTTTTCAACCCAGCTTGTACATCTGGAAGTTCTCGGTTTACGTACTACTGAAGCCTAGCTTGAAGGATTTTGAACACAGCCTTGCTAGCACGTGAAATGAGCGTAATTGTATGGCAGTTTGAACATTCTTTGAATGTTTAAAGTGCCTGGTTTGAATCAGAGTAAAAACAAAAACCTAGAAATAGATTTTAAATATGTGTAGCCACTGATGTTTGGAGCGGTTCCATGACAGACTCGCCACTTTCTTCTTACTCTTCACTGACATCTGATCATTCACAAATGCTTCAGAGTTTCTTTCTCAGGTTCACTCTCGCCACTTCCACTGCTATTACTGAGATATTTTGGGCCCTCATCATCTTACACATGATATTATGGAAGCACAGCTTCCTTGAGTTGAGGGGACTTTATATACATCTCCAATCACACTGCTTTATGAGTAAGAGGCTTTCCAATGGGCCATAGCAGATGCTGAAGAGCAGGCTTCCTAAGAAGGAGGATGCTCCCTCCCTCTCCCCTCCCCCTCCCTCCCCCTCTCCCCTCCCCCTCCCTCCCCCCTCCCCCTCCCTCCCCCTCTCCCCTCCCCCTCCGTCCCCCTCCCCTCCCCCTCCCTCCCTCTCTCCCCATCTCCTCTCTCTCCCCCCCTCTTCCCTCTCTCTCCCCATCCCTCTCTCCCTCCTCCTCTCTCTTTCTCCCTCCTCTACACCATTCTGCCTCTATTACAACAGACTGGGAATCAGCTTCACCATATTACCAGGCTATTCCACCCAAAACATGCAGTCCTAAAACTCACCTCTCACAAAACATTCCCTGACTCTCCAGCAGCTATGGGATAAGCTTGAAATTTCTAAATCTGAAATTCCAGGTCATGCTCATATGACGCCAAGTCACCTATCTTAGTCTTTGTCAGTCTCTCTCTTAACATGAGGATCTCCACTCTAGGTAAATGGTTTTGCATCATCCTTCCCACAGTTTATGAACATCAGCATTCCTATCCCAGTACCTGGAACTCTCCTCTGCAACTAACTGAATCTTATAAAACTTTTAAAGTTCTTTCCCCCTCCCCAAGTATTTCCAACACTCTCCCTAAGACTGTGCACTACATTTCAATGTTTCAACCTATAGTCATAGTCAATTTAACACTTGATTATCTCTTTTCTTTTCCTTTGTAATGAAGTATAAATGAGGAACACTTTTTAAATGTTCCATCCATCACAATATAGCATATACTATAAAGCATAAAGTAGATATTTAATGGAATGAATTCTTATTAGACCAAGACGAATAACTTCTCTAGACTCTCTTGTGAAAGCCAGTCAGTTCCATTCTAAGACTGACCTATGGCCATTCCAGTCCAATGAAGGGAGAGGATTAAGAAAGAGTAACAATTACAGACTCTTCTAAACCTTTAACCAAACCAACCACCATTGCTATCACACACACACACACATATACACACACAGGTTTTTCTTAAGTCATACAGAAGTTCACATCAGCACATCAACAAAGGAAACACGTACAAACTTTCCTATCTCATACTACAGTCAGAAATAAAACTGTACTTTACAGAAGCACTAAACTAAAGTAGAAATGTTATTAAAGGATTTATGTAACAATATCCAACATCACCTTTCTTCTCAAGTTTTCTAATTGTCTCCTCAGTTTCATTTTGTTTCTTTTTGTATAAAGTTTTCATTTCTTCTATTTCATTATTCTTTCTTTCTAAAATCTGCAAATGAATTTAAAATATTTTAGTACACTATATTATTTTATGTATGAAACACATAATTTTTTAAAAAGAGCACAATATTTGTTTAAGTCTATCTCAGCTAATCCTGTAAGTGGCTTCCCAAAAAAAGATGTAAAAATTATATTTTAGTGCATTGGCAAAACATTAAATACACTATAACAATTGGTCACTGAAAGAAACATGCCGTTTCGAATTTTCATGTACCAATCCTTAAGGAGACTGTAAATACTAAATTAGCTGATTCTCTAAAATATAACTCACAGACGACGCTGTCAGCAGGTAGCAGAGAGAAGCATCAGAAAGCTGACATGCTGACACACAGCAGTCCCCTCCCAGCACCGAGACAGCGTGCCTGCAGACACGCACACCCCGAACCCTCCCACGGGGGTCCTTCCTTCACTTCCATGCACAATAACAAGCATGCCCAGACACACAGGAACGTGAGATGTAACAGACTTCTTTTATATTTAGTTCTGCTCTAGGGAATCAAAAAAGTCAGTTCAAAGTATGTCCAAAATTATATGAATATTTTACATCATTAGTTTATATTCTCAGAAGTTTTTAAATGGATCATTAAATACTTCTAAATACATCCAATACTTTAAAAAAGTTTAGAGAAAAACCAAGTATAGGAAAGTTAGCAAGCAGGGTAAAGAAATGTCTAACCAAGGGGAAAAAGGAAAACCAAATTGAGGCAGAGTATGAATATCCACTTTTCTTATGGTTGAGGTATATTCCTATACACGCAAATTCAATTTTTGAAAACAGGTTATCACCATGTCTAACCAAGTTTTTCTCGTATTGCCGGCACCCTACCTTCCATTGTTTCGGTCCCACCTCTAGGAACAGCTGATAAATAAGCAAAGGAGCCAGTGTGACCTCCATGTCCATGAAGAGGCAGAACAGGGAAAGCACGTGTGTCAAGAGACAGACACTTCCAACTTTACTGCTTTCCAATCCCTAACACAGAGGAAACGCCAGACATGCAACAAACCCATGAATACACTTTCCAAACACGGCATGAGGGCAAAGATTTTATTTATATTTTACCTGGCATTTCAAACTAGTTGCACTGCTTTCTTTTTTCATGCAGAATTTATTTTAAAAGAGAAATTCCTGGAAAGGATTATACTATTAAATGTTTTTCTTAGAATAGAGCTTTGCAACGGACATACCAAAAAGCCTATTTCAAACTCTATTACCATGATTTTTCCAAATATATTTCTATATTTATTTATATTACACATCAATATTTTATACATCAATAGGTTCTATTTTCAATTGAGACATGTATTACGCTCTATTGAAATTATATTACTGAACCTCTAACATATTTATGATAGAGAACTGCTTTTATCTAACCATTTATACTTAGGTAAAAGTCTAGTAAGAACATAAAGTAATATTTGCCTTTAAAGTCTGAATGGAAAAGAGGAAAGTCAAGGAAAAGGATTCAATAGTTTTTCTCTAATTTTCAATCGGTGGCTTCCTTCTTGTTGCTTTGCAAGAAGGTGAGCCCAATACATGCCTGACTAAACCCTACTATATTTTCAGCTTTAAGAAAGCGGGGTCGGGGGGGAAGGAAGAGGTTACGTGATGCTCTGGCCTCCACTCCCTCCCTCCGGCTCTGTCACCCCGCTCTGGGCAGCAGCACCACAGGCTTCATTTTGATACAGACAATGCTAAGTTTCTATTTGGCTCAGTTCTCATGAGTTCCAAATTCATATATTAAAATCATACTTATATATCACTACATTTTAAAAATCAATACTAAAATATAGTTATACAATTATAATGTATAATAACTATAGATTGATGACTATTGCTGTGCCCATTAAGAAGAAAAATTATACTTTAAAGTACAAATTGAAATACTGGAAGGCATAAATTCCAACGAGCTACTGAAAGAAAGCCAACACTGGCCTCACAGGGCACACAGTCTACACCAAAGAGAACTAAGTTCACGATTTCTTTTTAAATTAGAAAGGAAACTGCAATTGCCAGAAGACTGAAAGAATATAAGACCAAAACAAACTCTAGTATTTACAGCTGATGTTTCATTTCAGCTGTAATGAAAAGCAATGATAGAATGTAAAGGACTGTAAGAAGAAATAGATAAAGGAGAACTTGAAGATCATGTAAACTATAAGGACTCACATAAATACATTTGTTTAGCAAATGAAGTTTAAAGATCAGCTTTGCTAGGATATTAACTTAGCAAGTCCCATTTATATGTTAGACTATCATAAGCACATAAATATAAGTGGATGGATGGTCATGACCTAGAATATTTCAAATACTCAATTCTAAAAAAATAATAAACTGTACACACCCTACCTTCTGAACATCAGCATCGTGTTTCTGCTGCAATTTAAGTTTCTCTTCATGATATTTGGCTTCCATCAGCTTTGTTTTCATGTCCAACTTCAAGGAAAATATTTTAAAGGTGTTATTAATTTACTTTTCCATTTTGCAAAAGTACACAAATTAAAATAAACTCCTGTATGAAAAAGAGCATCATTTTCCACGTTCACCTTATAGTCACTAGTCCAGCAATCACACTACATACACTCATACCCTGGCTGTACTCTGTGATCACCTCCAAGTTGATTAAAAGTTTTCTGAACAAACCCCATTCTACAGGCTAAAGTGAGACTGCTGACCACAGATTCATCAGTGATACTCAGCCCGCTCCACCCCCTGAAAGGGCCATTGTGAAGTGATGTTTTGCTAAACACTTGGCATTGTGTGGCACAGGCCAGGAGGGTCCCCAACATTTCTGCCTCTCTTCTTCCTCGGGGCCCCACTAACGCCACCACCTCTGGGCTGGGTGGGGGGCTGCTCCACGCATCAGCGTGGCCGAGGGGCTGACAGGGCAGAGGCAATGCAGGCAACTATGATGGACATGTTTTCTCAGAAGCGGCTTTCCCCCCACCGTCTCCTTCTTTCTGAAGGATGCGTAACCAAGACCTCAGGTGCAGGGCCTGAAGCTGTGAGCTGAGGATGGAGAGGCTGCCCGCCAGCCGGGGCCCCCACGACGCGGCAGGGCAGCACTGCCCCCACGCCCTGCACCCACCACAGGAGTGCTAAGCAGACCCTCAGCAATATATAACTTCTTATGATGAAGGTTTCACACACAAAAATACGTATTTTCTACACCTTGCCTTTCTCTCTGAACAATATCTCATGGAAATCCGTCTAAAAACACTTCCTCTAGTTTTTATTCATTTTTTAAATAGTTACCAACTATTCTTTCATGAGGAGAAAATAAAATCTGCTCAACCACTCTTCTTAATGTCTATTCTCTTTCTCTCAGTCTGTCTCCACTACAAACATAAACAGCACTGAACACAGTCTCATGCATGCAGCCAGCACACCTGGATTCTGATTTCCACACGGTGGGTTCTCAAAAGACATGGCGAAGGTTCAAATCACCTAGATATATTTTGCCCTCTGTTAAAGGTAAATTCACATTTCTGCTGGAAGAATAGACATCTCACTATGATCCTAACGTGCATTTCCCTGAAAACTACTGCGTGTTGGCCCCTTGTCACATGTTTCAGTCAGTTCAGCTCAGTCCCTCAGTCGTGTCCGACTCTTTGTGACCCCATGGACTGCAGCACGCCAGGCTTCCCTGTCCATCACCAACTCCTGGAGCTTGCTCAAACTCATGTCCATCGAGTCAGTGATGCCATCCAACCATCTCATCTGCCATCGTCTCCTTCTCCTCCTGCCTTCAATCTTTCCCAGCATCAGGGTCTTTTCCAATGAGTCAGTTCTTCATATCAGGTGGCCAAAGTACTGGAGTTTCAGCTTCAGCATCAGTCCTTCCAATGAATATTCAGGATATAAATGTCACATATTTGGGGCCTTCTGAATCTGGTCTTCTATGAAGGCCCTTTCACAATTTTCATCCACATTCCCGTCTGTCGATCAGTAAAATCTGGTATGCAGGTTTTATATATTATGTATTAATTTAATGCGTGTATATACATTCACAGCCTGTCTCTAATATTTTCCCCAAATTGATTTTCAATTGATTTTGCTTCTTATATTTTTTTTACCTTACAAATTTTATATGTCACTTGAGTCAAATATTTCTATCATTTCTTTTATTCATTCTGAGTTTGGAAAGGTTTTTGGGTAAGAAAGACCTGATGTCAAGATTTTTGTTGTTTTGAAACTTTTTGTCTGGGTGTTTATAGGTTAAGTTTTAGGTACCTCCAGAATTTTTGTTTATTTTTGTTTTTAGAGGAAAGGACCCAATTTTATTTTCTTCCAAGTAACTGAAAGGGTGTACCAGTATCATTCATTAAATAAGTCTTTTCTCAATGTATTGACAATGAACTTTGTCACTGTGTTTTTATTTTTAAGGGGATTTAATTTTTTTCTTGAAATGTTCTTGGTTCTAACCGTGTTGTGTCTGCCTCATAAAAGCAGTTGAAAAGAGTATCCCTCTCTATTATGTCAGAGAATCTGTGTAATACATAATACTGGAACACAGTTCTTCCTTCGATGTTTCCTTACATCAATATGTAATTGTAAAGTAGAGTGTGTTAATCCCCTTTTTGATAACTGTAGATATTCTTTTTAAGTAAACCAACACTTACAAGTGCTAGGTTTTCTAAGTCACATGGACTTAGTAAGTGGACTCAAGCTTTTCACTGTCATAGTAGGTCTGTGGGTCTGTCCTGAACTTGGAATGGCTCTTCTACCCATGTCTGATGCTATAACATCACGCATTACTCATTTGGAAAACATCAGTTCAATGAGTTGCAGAGATTTCCAAATATTGAAAATTTCATTACATAATATTAAAATCTCACACTGGTTAATATTACCACCAATCTCATTGGAAAAGTCTTAGTATTGGAAAGTTCTCAAGCTCACAGTGACTGATATAGGGTTGCCAAAATTCTAATTTGTATTAAAAGGTCAAATTCTATCATTAGCAGCAAATATGGTCAGTTGTTTTGCTTAAAGTGACTGGCTTAGTTTGTTCACTTTCCAGAAAATGTCTCCCAATAACCAAGTCTGAATAACCGTATTTTGTCTGTCAGTCATTACATCAAGTAAAAATGACATCCCACAAGCAGGAGCTATTAGTTCATAACTGAGGAAGCACATGGGGTCTTCCTTCTGGTGCTCCCATACGCGCCTGGATATGCACCCTAAGCCCTCTATACACATTCTACTTCGTCACTCAGCGAGCCAGAAGATGTGTATTTGAGTTACAAGATTTAGTAAAATGAATAATTTTCTACTTGCCTCACTGAGAACATTCTTAAGTAAGTCAGATTGGTAATTTTTTTCCCTGGGAGCACGTGGCAATGAAGAATACGCCGACTGGTACAACCTGGTGCCACTGCCTTGATGTGGGTCAGGATATAGTTTTACCCAACACTCTGTGTGCAAAGTCAATGCAAATGTAAGTACAGTAAAAAAAATTTTTTTTAATTATTGCAAAAATAATTTTGACCTCATAGACCTCATGGATCTTAGGGATCACAGGGTTCATGGGCCACACTCTGAGAACGACTGCCTAAAGAAACTTGTGTACATATGTGTCAGGAGACACGTACAAGATTGTTCACAGGGTTACTGTTTGTAAAAGTCAAAAATTAGAATAGATTTATCGACACAACGGCAAGAAAGTGTGGCAGATTCATTTAATAGAAAGTACCGCAAATGAAGTCAACTACAGCTAAATGCCTAACAAACACGAGGGCTACCCACATACTACTGAGCAGAAAAGTTTAGTCTTATTTAAATAAAGTTCAAAATCCAACGAACAGAAGTATTTTCATTCTTAAGAAGGCAGGCATTGGTAGCAAAGTCAACCTGAAAAGGAAAGGAGGGAAATGATGAGAGACGTCAGGATGGTGGTTATTGTCGGGGAGGTGGATGAGAGCGGGACTGAGAAGGCGGACAGCAGGCGGCCGGTGTCTAGGTCAGGATCTAACCCTCGCCGGCATGTGGTCCCCGAGGGTTTTCCTTTGAATAGTTATTACATCTTGTAAGACTGCGAGTCTCTGAATGCCCTATTCATAAGAAATGCTTTAAAGTATAAATTCTCTCATTTATTACATCAATGACTGTAGATTTTGTCATTTGGATTTATTTAAATTCTGCATTTTACTAGGAGATTTGCAAAAGGAAAAAATGCCTAATTTGGCATTACGTGTAAGAAAGAAGCAATGCAGCCTTTTAGGGGATGGGTGGGAACATTCTCTTTGGCATAGTCAATAAAGCAGAAATAGATGTTTTTCTGGAACTCTCTTGCTTTTTCGATGATCCAGCGGATATTGGCAATTTGATCTCTGGTTCCTCTGCCTTTTCTAAAACCAGCTTGAACATCTGGAAGTTCACGGTTCACGTATTGCTGAAGCCTGGCTTGGAGAATTTTGAGCATTACTTTACTAGCATGTGAGATGAGTGCAATTGTGCGGTAGTTTGAGCATTCTTTGGCATTGCCTTTCTTTGGGATTGGAACGAAGACTGACCTCTTCCAGTCCTGTGGCCACTGCTGAGTTTTCCAAATTTGCTGGCATATCGAGTGCAGCACTTTCACAGCATCACCTTTGAGGATTTGAAATAGCTCAACTGGAATTCCATCACCTCCACTAGCTTTGTTCGTAGTGATGCTTTCTAAGGCAGATGTTCAAGCTGGTTTTAGAAAAGGCAGAGGAACCAGAGATCAAATTGCCAATATCCGCTGGATCATCGAAAAAGCAACAGAGTTCCAGAAAAACATCTATTTCTGCTTTATTGACTATGCCAAAGCCTTTGACTGTGTGGATCACAATAAACTGTGGAAAATTCTGAAAGAGATGGGAATACCAGATCATCTGACCTGTCTCTTGAGAAACCTGTATGCAGGTCAGGAAGCAACAGTTAGAACTGGACATGGAACAACAGACTGGTTCCAAATAGGAAAAGGAGTACGTCAAGGCTGTATATTGTCACCCTGCTTATTTAACTTATATGCAGAGTACATCATGAGAAACGCTGAGCTGGAAGAAACACAAGCTGGAATCAAGATTGCCGGGAGAAATATCAATAACCTCAGATACGCGGATGACACCACCCTCATGGCAGAAAGTGAAGAAGAACTAAAGAGCCTCTTGATGAAGGTGAAGGAGGAGAGTGAAAAAGTTGGCTTAAAGCTCAACGTTCAGAAAACTAAGATCATGGCATCTGGTCCCATCACTCCATGGGAAATAGATGGGGAAACAGTGGAAACAGTGTCAGACTTTACTTTTTTGGGCTCCAGAATCACTGCTGATGGTGACTGCAGCCATGAAATTAAAAGACGCTTACTCCTTGGAAGGAAGGTTATGGCCAACCTAGATAGCATGTTTAAAAGCAGAGACATTACTTTGCCAACAAAAGTCCGTCTAGTCAAGACTATGGTTTTTCCAGTGGTCATGTATGGATGTGAGAGTTGGACGGTGAAGAAAGCTGAGCGCCGCAGAATTGATGCTTTTGAACTGTGGTGTTGGAGAAGACTCTTGAGAGTTTCTTGGACTGCAAGGAGATCCAATCAATCCATCCTAAAAGAGATCAATCCTGGGTGTTCATTGGAAGGTCTGATGTTGAAGCTGAAGCTCCAATACTTTGGCCACCTCATGCGAAGGGCTGACTCATTGGAAAAGACCCTAATGCTGGGTAGGATTGGGGGCGGGAGGAGAAGGGGACGACAGAGGATGAGATGGTTGGATGGCATCACCGACTCTATGGACATGGGTTTGGGTAAACTCCGGGAGTTGGTGATGGACAGAGAGGCCTGGCGTGCTGCAATTCATGGGGTCGCAAAGAGTGGGACACGACTGAGCGACTGAACTGAACTGGGAACATTCGCGGTGGGTGGAGGTGAAGTTCACAGGAACGCTCTATTTCATTTCATAGACAGACGCCTCCCACCGCCCTCTCACAGACGGGGCGCCTCCCACCGCCGTCCCACAGACGGGGCGCCTCCCACCGCCGTCTCACAGACGGGGCGCCTTCCGCATCATCTCACAGACGGGGCGCCTCCCACTGCCGTCTCACAGACGGGGCGCCTCCCGCATCATCTCACAGACGGGGCGCCTCCCGCATCATCTCACAGACGGGGCGCCTCCCACCGCCGTCTCACAGACGGGGCGCCTCCCACCGCCGTCTCACAGACGGGGCGCCTCCCGCATCATCTCACAGACGGGGCGCCTCCCGCATCATCTCACAGACGGGGCGCCTCCCACCGCCGTCTCACAGACGGGGCGCCTCCCGCATCATCTCACAGACGGGGCGCCTCCCACCGCCGTCTCACAGACGGAGCGCCTTCCGCATCATCTCACAGACGGGGCGCCTCCCGCATCATCTCACAGACGGGGCGCCTCCCACCGTCTGTCCTCTGAACGCTGACCTCCTCCTGTGTGTGCTCGCTTTCAGTTTCAGGGACAGCGGTTTCCAAACTTCTTAGTCTAGATCAGAAACCTTTTTAAGAATACTAAAACAATTGAAAAAAGAAGCACACTGCTTGATGGTGCTCAAGGTCACACAGTCCTGTGATGTGGATATCACAGGAAATGTGTTAACAATTACAAGTCCAAGCATGTTTGTGAATGACAGGCTAAGGTGAAAATAAAGGGTCACAGTCACCAAACATGTTTTCCCATAATGCCAAATAAGTTGAACAAAATTTCTAATCTTAAAATAACGTATATGTGTGTTTTTACCAATCAAAAGAAAACTACTACAGCTCTTCAACTCTAATAAAATAATATTGTGACTTTCACTCATTCAACATCTAAGGTATTTTCTACACAATTATAAACTTAAAATGGAAGTTGAGTTTTATAAAGTTTAATTTCCAAAGGCTACTTAAATATTTCAGAACTCACCAAAGCATCAACAGAATTAAATCATTTATTAAATGCAGACAAACTCTGTAATCTATAGAGAACTTCATGTCACTCAATTCTTTCCACACTTACTGCATTCTTTAACTTGAGCACTCAACCTCATAAGTTTTTATTTTATAACATTAGGAACCAATTAATCTAGATTACCATCACTACTCAGAGTAAAACCCTGTGAAATGGACCTGAGATTTAAATACAAAGATGTGATTTTAACAGACAAAAATATGAATTAATTTTTTCATAATCTTGGAATAAGAAAATCTTTTCTACACAACACAAACACCAGAAGCCATAGAGAAAAGACTGACAGAGCCACCTACTGAAAAGAAAACTTCTATATGTTTAAAAAAAGACAGAAATAAATACTTATAAGATATATGACACAGACCTGAATTCCTTAACATATAAACCTCTGAGGAATCACAATGAAGACAAACAATTTAAGAAAAATATGGAAAGGTATAATAAAGGACAGTTCACAAAAGTGAAATTAAAAAGACAATAAACAGACAAAAATATGGTCATTCTCACATAATAAAGGCAATGCAAATATTAAAGCAAGACACCATTTTTTGTCTCACATATAATCAAAAATGTTTATAATTCAGTGTTGCTGATTAAATGGGGAGGCAGACATTCTCATACACTACTGGTGCAAGTATAAATAGACCTGACCTATAACATTCACCCACTTAAAGTAGGCAATTGGATGTCTTTCAATACATCAGAGAATTATGCAACATCACCCCAGTCTAATTTAGGGCATTTTCATCACTCCAAAAAGGAACACTCAGGCCCACTGGCCATCACTCTCCACTCTCACCAATGCCTACAGCCCGAGGCAGACATAACATCATTTTAACGGCAATCTGTCAATATCAATAAAAAATTGAAACGTGCAACCCTGAGCAGTTAGATTTCACAGAATTTATGGTCTAAGAATAAACGTGCAATACATACAACTGTACACAGGGATATTCCTGAAACACGGCTTGTTGTAGCAAAATATTCTTCATAACCTACATCCCTCAGTAGGAAATCTCCAGTAATAAAACATGGGCCATCAATAAAACAAAGTATAGTGCAACTATTTAAAAGGATTAAGACATGTTACTGATATAAAAATCATCAGAATTATGTTTGAATTTAAAAAGCAAAATTAAACAATATGTAGAGTATGATCTAGTATATTATTTGTATTTTTAAACTTTTAAAGAGAATTCATATTAAATTTTTATCAGTGATTACCTTGAAGAGTGATTGGGTGTTGTGAAAATAAATATTACTATTTAATTTTAATATTTACTATTTAATTTTAAAATAAACATAACTCGAACAAAACTATTTCTTATTTTTACAACATGACCCAGCAACAACAAAAGTGTTTTTGGATGAGAACACACACAAGACCCCTCAGGTTGGTCCAACCTGGATGTGCAAGAGTCTCCTGAATCTCAAACCAGAAAAGCCGCCACCCGCAGGCCCACAAGTAAGCATCAAAGAAAAGTGACTTCAGCCAGTGGACCTAAGACCATCCTTCTGAAGGATGACTGAACACATGACAGCCTAGCTATGCATTTGAGCGTAGGGAAAAGTCCAAGTTAGAAAACTATCTCTGGAAAACCAGCAAAAATAGTAGAGCAGTAGGACTGATATTTTCTTGTTTTTAACTCTTTTTTTTTCAAATGGACTTTTTATATTTATCCATCTATTCAAGCACCATTCTAGAAGGAGTGTGAGGTAGTTACACAAATATACACAAATACAATAAGGTTGAAGCAGACGGACAGAAAGTTGACTTGGGTACGGAACAGCCAGAGACCAGGAGGACAGTCCACAGAGGCGAGGGTCATGAATTAGCGCAGCCCCGGAAACAGGAAACAGGCTCTGGAAGCTCCGCCCCTTCTAGTGACCAGACCAGGGGCCCCGGGCCTCCCGCTAGAGAGGGCAGCAAGACAGCGAACAGGCAGAGCCCCGTCAGCTTCAGCAGACAGACACACATGTGATTCGGGAAAATCAATGTTTCTCTGGATTAAAGCCTGAATATCCTTCTATTAATGATTAATATTTTCTATTTCAAAAGTGAAAATATTTAAAAAAACTGTGTCCTAAAATTGAAAAAAGCTTTTAAAAACTCATGCTCTGTATTTAAAATATAATTAGTATCTTTATATTTACAAAGTCAACCTAAACTGCCACTTTCCTCAGCATTCAAGTGGCTCCTAATTACCTCTGCCTTTTTAAATTCATTCTCATTTTTGCATATAATACATTCTTTACTTGTATCTTAAAATCACATACAGTTTTCATAAGACTTCCAAGTATTAATTTTTATTTTAGAGGTTAAATTTTTTATGTTACTATACTTACAAAAAACCATCATTTCAATTTTACCATGTAAGACATAATTCATTACCCCATACAAATATTTGAATGCATATAAAAATAGAGATATGAGGATATTTTTTCCCAGAATTATTTATATTAGTGAAAACTCAATCTCAATACTTAACAATAGGGATACATCAAATTAACTGGGGATAATTCTATAATGTAGACTATAATACAGCCATTAAAAATAAATGCTTGGACAGCAAGAAGGCCAAATCAGTGAATCCTAAAGGACATCAGCCCTGAATATTCACTGGAAGGACTGATGCTGAAGCTGAAACGCCAGTACTTTAGCCACCTGATGCCAACAGGCAAGTCATTGAAAAGATCCTGATGCTGGGAAAGATTGAAGGCAAAAAGAGAAGAGGATGGCAGAGGATGAGCTGGTTGGATGGCATCACCGACTCAACTGACATGAACTTGGGTAAACTCCTGGAGAAAGTGAGGGACAGGGAAGACTGGTGTGCTGTAGTCCATGGGGTCATAAAGAGCCAGATACAACTTAGCAACTGAACAACAACAACTTTCTGGAGAAAGCCAGAGAGATAATTCACAATATTTATTTGTAGCCAAGAATAGGCAGGATTGTGTTCTCATGTTACTAAATTTTACATGTAAAGATGTATGTATCTCATGTTAAACACATATGAGAAATAAAAGAATGGACATCAAAAATCAATCAATCAATAAATGCTTAGGAACAATATTTAGTAGCATAAAATACTCAAGTTATACAAAACAATATATATGACATCACCTCAATTTTCTAAAGAAAAATAACATGTATTCTGTAGAATACATTAAAAAAAGAATCAAAGTCAACACAACGCTACTTGTTCATTTCTATATATTAATTTCATAGATGATTTTATTTCCTTCTTTACATATGTGTCTGTATTTTACAAAATTTCTTTTCTTCCCCCTCTGGGCAATAAAAAAACCTTCATTTTTTCTTTATTTTATTATATTTTACAAAATTTCTTTAATAAACATCCAAAATTATTTTATAATCACAGATACTACTTTAAAAGAAACTAAGTTCTCACAATGGAGCAACTCAGCCAGCATATACTCTTAAATATTTTAGGAGAAAAAAAAAATGACCAAAAATTTCACCCAAAATAGTCAGAAACAACTATGTAACTACACAAAGGGTTATTTTAGTCAAAATATACACTGGGTATATTTTAAGATATGGTGTAAGCTGATGTTTACATGCAAACTTCTCAATGATCCCACAAATATTTTCACCGGTGTACCAAGAAGAAAAACAAAAACATTAGGGTACAGAAAAAGAAACAAGCCCCTCACATTTAGAAATGCATCTCTGGTGCAACACGTGATGCTTTTAAGTATCTTCTCTTTCAGCATGCATGTGGGGAGCATTGGTATGCTTAGCCCTAACCCAAGGTGTAACCATAAACAATAAGAATATTGTGTCACAAAAGACCAGAAAAAATTTCAAAAAGACAGGAGGTAACTATCCTATGGTAAGCAGTCTGAACAGTAAAAGGGCAAATGGTTGGTAATGACTCGGAATAATGTGTAAAAACAACTGACAATTTCTTAAAAGGAAAGAAAAAATTTCAGAACAAGAATTTCAAAGAAGGTCCATCTGAATGTAAGTGTTGTCCTCAAAAAGTTTTTATGGAATGTAACATCTTTTTATTTCAACAGGTTTTTTTAAAAGTACTAGCAGTGCACTAAGAAACAAAAGCCTGCATGCCTCAAATGGGAGCTCTAGAAGGAGCTCTAAAAGACCTCTAGAACAACCTCTAAAAGGACCTCTAGAAGGACCTCCAACAGGACCTCTAGAAGGACCTCTAGAAAGACTTCTAGAAGGAGCTCTAGAAGGAGCTCTAAAAGGAGCTCTAAAAGACCTCTAGAACAACCTCTAAAAGGACCTCTAGAAGGACTTCTAACAGGATCTCTAACAGGACCTCTAGAAGGACCTCTAATACGACCTCCAGAAGGACCTCTAAAAGGAGCTCTAAAAGACCTTTAGAACAACCTCTAAAAGGACCTCTAGAAGGACCTCCAACAGGACGTCTAGAAGGACCTCTAGAAGGACCTCTAAAAGGACCTCTAGAAGGACCTCTAAAAGGAGCTCTGAATTACTGAGGTCAGCAGCAGTCATTCCAGCAGGCTGAAATTTAAAGGGGTGGGGGAAGAATCAGAAGACTAGGATTGACATATATACACTATTGACACCGTGTATAAAATAGGTTAACTAATGAGAACCTGTTGCATAGCACAGGGAACTCGGCTCAGTGCTCTGTGATGACCTAAATGGGAAGGAAATCCAAAAAAGAGGGGATATGTGTATATGCATATCTGGGAATCACTCTGCTGTACAGCAGAAACTAACACACCCTCCAAAGCAACTATGCTCCAGTATCAGTTAAAACAGAACGGAAGACCTGCCTTTACCTGCACCAGAATTCTATATTTGCACCAACAACAGACTCTTCCTACCAGGCATCCGTTACTCTAACTAGGACCTGAAAACTCATGTTACACAAAAGATGAAAACTGTGTGCATAGATTAGATACGCCAGAAACATCACGATCCTACCTCTTTCTCATGCACGCAGGAGAGTAACTGGTCATCATGGAGACTGCTGGATTTCCTCAGGCTGAATTTTGGAGTCATCTGTTGAATGAGGAAGAGCCATTCAATACTTTTTCAGGCGTGGTGTAGCCTAAAGTAAACTCTAAACTGCCTGAAGTTCATGCCCAAATAATACAAACACTGGAGGAAAAAAAGTGATTTATTCACTTCCAAGTGATAGGATTAACAAGGCTACTATGCTTCATAATGTGGACTGGCATTACTTTCTGTAAACAACTGAACAATTATTTTATTTTAAGACATCTGCCCACAGGGAAAGCTCAGGGCAATTCTCACCTACCAGAGTAACTGGGATGGGCTTCTGTCTCAGGTATCGAGGATTTTCTATCTGAAATTTTAAAATAAAGACATTAATATTTGAGTATTAATTAAGCTATAATGAAAATGTTTTCCATATGTCTTAATATTTTCATGTTTCTTAGAATACGTACTGCATAATACATTTCTAGTGGCCCACAAGCAAATAAAACGTAAAGCGTAACCGCCTTTGCATACACAAACGCCCTTGAGTGATCCTCTCACAGCTGAGGCCCCCGGCCTCCCCCCACTCCTGCTCACCTCCCACTTCACCCCCAGGTCCTGAGGGCCTCTCCTCGCCAGGACACGGCAAGTCTCCTGTGCCTCTCCACCTCTGCCACCTCTGCCCACCCCACCCCAGTTCCTGTGAGCACAAACCTAGCATCCTTCAAGTCTCAATTTTATCACTAAACCCCCGGACACATTTGGAAATCTGAATGACATAAGCATACGAAAACATGCTGAGACTATTTAGGACTATGGAAAATGTAAAGTAATACCACAAGAGATGGTATTTTACAGCCACCAGATAGGCACACATTAAAAATTTGACATACAGTTATAGATACAGAAAACACGTTTATGGGTTATCGGGGTTATGGGGGAAAAGGATAAACTGGCAAACCGGAATTGACATATACACACCACTATATACAAAGTATATAGCTCAGCTGGAAAAGAATCTGCGTGCAATGCAGGAGACCCGGGTTTGATTCCTGGGTCAGAAAGATCCGCTGGAGAAGGAAATGGCAACCCACTCCAGGGCTCTCACCTGGAGAATCCCATGGACAGAGGAGCCTGGTGGGCTACACAGGCCATGGGGTCGCAAGAGTCAGACACAACTTAGCAACTAAATCATATCACACATATAAAATAGATAAATAATAATAACCTACTATATAGCACAGGGAATTCTCCTCAAGACTCTGTAATGACCCATAGGGGAAAAGAATTTTAAAAAGAGTGGATATATGTGCATGTGTAATTGATTCACTTTGCTGTACAGCAGAAACTAACACAACATAGCAAATCAACTAGACTCCGAGAAAAAATTTTTAATTAAATCAGTTCAGTTCAGTCGCTCCGACTCTTTGTGACCCCATGGACTGCAGCACACCAGGCCTCCCTGTCCATCATCAACTCCTGGAGCTTGCTCAAATTCATGCCCATCAAGTCGTTGGTGCCATCCAACCATCTCATCCTCTGTTGTCCCCTTCTCCTCCCGCCTTCAATCTTTCCCAGCATCAGGGTGTTTTCAAATAAGTCAGTTCTTCATATCAGTTGGCCAAAGTACTGGAGCTTTGGCTTCAGCATCAGCCCTTCCAATGAATATTCAGGACTGATTTCCTTGAGGTTTGACTGACTTGATCTCCTTGCGTCCACAGAAATCTCAAGAGTCTTCTCCAACACCACAGTTCAAAAGCATCAATTCTTCAGCACTCAGCTTTCTTTATGGTCCAGCTCTCACATCCATACATAACCACTGGAAAAACCACAGCCTTGACTAGACGGACCTTTGTCGGCAAAGTAATGTCTCTGCTTTTTAACATGCTGTCTAGGTTGGTCATAGCTTTTCTTCCAAGGAGCAAGTGTCTTTTAATTTCATGATTGCAGTCACCATCCATAGTAATTTTGGAGCCCCCCAAAACAAAATCTGTCACTGTTCCCATTGTTTCCCCATCTATTTGCCATGAAGTGATAGGACTGGGTGCCATGATCTTAGTTTTCTGAATGCTGAGTTTTAAGCCAGCCTTTTCACTCTCCTCTTTCACTTTCATCAAGAGGGTCTTTAGTTCTTCACTTTCTGCCATAAGGGTGGTGTTATTTGCATATCTGAGGTTATTGATATTTCTCCCGGCAATCTTGATTCCAGCTTGTGTTTCATCCAGCCTGGCGTTTCTCATAATATACTCTGCATATAAGTTAAATAAGCAGGGTAGCAATATACAGCCTTGACTTACTGCTTTCCCAATTTGCAACCAGTCCATTGCTCCATGTCCAGTTCTAACTGTTGCTTCTTGATCTGCATACAGGTTTCTCAGGAGGCAGGTCAGGTGGTCTGGCATTCCCATATCTTTAAGAATTTTCCAGTTTGTGGTGATCCACACAGTCAAAGGCTCTGGCATAGTCAATAAATGAGTTTTTAAATAAATAAATAAATTTTAGCAAATAAATTAAATTAAAACAAAAATTAAAAATTTGATAATAAAAGTGTTCCAGATGTGGGGCCTACTGTTGGGTGTATGACTTAGTACATTTATTTTGGGAAACATTATTAAATAAAGATAATAATAAAGTCTACTTAAATATCATACCAGAGAAAGAGGCATAGTCTTTAGTAAACAACACGGTACTATATATACACAGCTTTTTGAAAAATAGAGGCAGCCAATTTCCAGCAGGCAGCAAAGTACACTCAATAAATATTTATTGTCTGAAGGCATATATATGAGAAGTAAGTAACCATTCCCTATTTTTGGAACGGAGAAAACCAGCACAGAAAGTAAGTCCTTCAAAGACATGTGCACATAAACCCTAATTCACGAAGCAGAACTAAATACAAGGGGAAAAATAAAGGAAGAGAGAACAGAGAACTCTCCAAGATGCTCAAGCTCTAATTAAGCTTAAAATTTAAACCCAAAAGCCAAGAAAACCATCTGTGACTTATTTTTACCCAGCTCTACACTTATAAGCAGGGTACAAAATATGGCTTTAGCTAATTACAATGTAGCCTTTCAACTGTGCAGAAATCACTCCTATTTCATCCTCTTCATCTTTAAAAACCATTAAATACAAAAGTTAAGGACTCGTGGTGTTATCATAAATTTCCTTTCTCAAATTGACAAAAAAATCTATTCTAATATTTAAAAGCAACAATGAACACTGTAAACAAGCATAAATCTTCTGTTGTTCTTACTCATTTGCAGTACATTGTCTCATATCCACTTTTAACATGTAATGAGAATTATTCATAGGAGAGCATGTTCTTGAGTCTGTTTGAGGGAAATAAGCAATCTATTTTCTGATTTTATAACAGCAGCCAGATGTGCTTTGAAGTTGAATGTTCCCACTTTGTAATCCACAAGTAACAGGGACTTGCAGAAATCTGTAAACAGTCTTAACATTGATTTTCTTCATGCTCTTTCAGAAGACTTCTTGTTCTCTCACAATACCTCAAGAAAGAATACCGCAATAAGGAATGTCCAAAATGGAAGATAAAAAGAGCTTATGTGAAACATTAAAGTCTAACAAAATATTATACAGACAGTAATGGCAAAAATAATTAAGTTCCAATAGCATGAATAAATCACACGACAGAATGTTTCTTGTTTGAAAAACAAGTAGAATCACAATAATAAATAAATAATAATTGAAACTAGACATGAAAACAGGTATCTGAATGCTCTCTAATGAAAACTGCCTTTTGACGCTTTGTTTAGGTTTTTAGCAGAATTGTTCAAAGAGTTCTGTCAGTTTGTTTTTTTTCAAATTATTCAGGATTTGGTCCAACTGACCTCCTTATAGACTAATATTGATCAAAGAGAGATGTTCCAAGGTTTCAGAAAAATAGAAAGACATTTTATCCGATATTTTAGCAATCTTAGAGGAAAGGACATTCTAAGGCAATATATTACTAGCAGCACAACTAGAATAACTGTTCTTAAAGTCAGAGCCCCCATCAGAAGAACGGCCAAATCTCTTTCTATAGCATAAAATAAACTCAGTCACCAGTGTCACTTACGCTCCAAAATAATGCTCTTACTGTAAGTCGATATTTTAGAAATTGAAAAATGTTTTCCACAGAAAAAAATACAATACTACAAATGAAGTTTCATTCATTGGTTTACTCACATTTCAACAAACATTTAACGAGCACAAATAAAATACAGGTAAGAGACACCATTCACTGCCACAAGGAAAAGCAAACAAGCCAAAGGACAGAATGGAAACATACACGTACCATCATCTGATTTGTGAGACAAAAAAACTTGCAGTGCAGCAGGAAGAGAAGAGGCTTCTCAATAAATGAGAGCATCAGGTGGATACCTATAAGGGCCCCAAGTCTTTACTTCCGATCTTACAACATAGCCTACAGTCGCCTCCGGGTGGCATGTAGTTCTAAGCAGAAAAAGTAAAACAACAGAGCTGCTGGAAGACCTGGGAGAACCTCTTCAGGAACTCAAGACAGCCAAACACCTTACACAGACACAAAGCACAATTTTTCAAGAGACAAAATCATAGGGAAACGAACTGCATTAAAATTTAAAATTTCCGGGACTTCTCTGGTGGTCCTGGGGCTGATACTGTGCTCCCAAAGCAGGGGCAGAGGTTCAATCCCCGGTCAGGGAACTAGATCCCGCAGGCTGCAACTGAGAGTTCACATGCCCGAGCCAAAACTAAGAGCCCTGTGAAGCCAAATGAGCAAATAAAATTTTTTTTAAATTTTTTAGTTCCTGTTCATCAAAAACACCAGTAAGAGAATGAAGGAGAGCAACAACGTGGAAGGAAGTATTTAGGACACTAAACTGCGAAAGGACTCATCCAGGATAGATACAAAGCTCTTACATATCGAGAAGAAAAAGGCCGACAGCCCAACAGGAGGACAGGCCCAGTCCCCAGTCAGCACCGCGCCCTGGGAGGCTGCCCAAACTGTCCATCAGCGTATTAAGAGGGATCTAACTTTATCTGTCATCAGGAGAATACATATTCAGTCCACACGTGCACTGTCACTAGCCGCTGCAGAGAATGGCTCAGCTGCATACTTTAAAGAAAAACGATGAATAACTGGCACCTCCAGACGCCGGAGAGAAAGCGAGGCGCGGGCACGGCGCACACCGCTTCCGAGGAGGACGCGCACGGGCACCGTCCGGCCAGACGGCGTCCCAGCACCGCACGCAGCATCACCTCGAGCCCCACCTCGCGGAGCCCACGCGGTCCCTTCTGCACCCCGCGGCCCCGCTCCTCCATCTGGGCTCCCTGGTGGCTCGGCTGGGCACACATCCCCGGCCCCCACGCTCCTTACCCGGGGTTCCGGGACTTGCAAGTGCCCCTCGCCCTGGACAGGAGGTCCCGCCAGGGGCCTGCCCTCCGGTGGGGCCGCCGGACTAGGGGTGCCGTCCACCCTCCCGCTGACCGTCCTGTCCTGCGAGGTCTCCAGGACACGTGCTCTCCAAAACAGAACAGAACGCTCTCCCGCCCATTCTGCAGAGACCTGACCTAAGGAGGTCACCTAGCGTACCCACTGTTTGCTCCTGGTCGAAGTGAGCCTCCGCAGTCAGCGCAGAGGCCCCGGTGGGGCAGGCTGGGGGCGAAGACCCGCACGGGGCCCGGGTGGGGACGGGCGGGGGTCTGGTGACCCGCGCGAGGCCCGGGTGGGGACGGGCGGGGGTCTGGTGACCCGCGCAAGGCCCTGGAGAGCCTCCTCCTCCAGATACCCCATTCCGCCTCAGGAAAACAAGAAAAAAGTTTATATAAAGACAGGTTAACAAAGCAAGAAAGCTCCCCAAAGCTAAAGGTTAAAAAGGCTAAAGAGTGATAATAATAAAAAATAATAATACAGGAGGAAAATTTAACGGCTAGGTTTAGGAAGTAAATCTCTACTTGAATTATATATTTACAGGGAAAATATTAAAACACTCCTGGGAAAAGAAAGAATATAATTGGGGGAAATGTATTTTTTCAACAAAAACTAGAAAATTCAAAATCTGGAACTTCTAATGCATCAGAAAATAGGTATTGACAGGCATGCCAGCAACATTAAAAAAAAATGTGCCCTTAGTATAGAGCACAAAAATTAACTGGCTATTAACTGATCATTCAGAGGAAGAAAGAAATAAAAGTCCATCACACATTCTCATACAAAACTAAAGTCAAAGCAAAATCTAAGCTTTTTAATACACTGGATATTTAAATTATTCTACTGTGATCAAGAGATATAGCCGAACCTGATTAATGCATCTATGTTATAAATATATAAAAATGCGGGACTTTACTTCACACTGTTAGTGCATTCTTTGAACAATAAAAATGTGAAACAAAATCCCAGATGGCCCTAGTTTTAAGGCAGTACCTCAAAATATTTTAGATTTTTTATCTTAATTTTATTATGCAATTGAAAAGTTTAATACTCTGAACATTTAAATATTCGTGAAAAGTACTGTGTGTGCTACGAAATGGGTCAGAAGTTCCAAACAGCCAAGGGCAGAGGCTGTTGTAGAAGGACGTCCCAGACCGCCGTCCTCTCTGATTCTGCTCTCCGAGGCCTCCTCGCTCCTCTCCCGCACCAGTAACGCAGGACTCATTCCAGGGGCAGCTTCCCCGACCCCTTCAAATTTGGAAATGGTTTTCTTTTGACCCACTCCCCTCTCATTGTCAGTGCTGTTTCTCTCTTCTTCTTCATTAACATACCTTCAAATGACCCATTCAAATCCCTTCCTGTCCTCCACCTCTGACAGTGGCCACCGAGTCCCGGTTTGAAGTCTCTAAAGACAGAGCTGTTCTAGGCTCTGGGTGAGGCCACCACGTCCAGCGTGTCGCTGCAAAACAAGACTGCAGCCCTGGAGACCACTGAGCTGAAAACCTGAAACTCTCCAATTACTCTCCAAACGCTAGCAGTCTATGATGAAACGGTGAAACCCTTGAAATGATTCCCTCATCGGACAACCAGGTAGCTGACAGAGAGCCGACCCTCCCATTTTCCTGGAACCAAAGCTTTAGATGCTCTCCTGTTTGGCCCGCCAGTCAGTCACTAAGCATTCTTTATTCTCTTTGAAATGTTTTCCTTTTCCGTCCCTTCCATGCTCGGAGTCACAGCAAGGCGGAGCCCCCGCACATGCCTGCTCGCTTTCTCCATATCTATACACATCCAACACAGCCCTCCTAACACCACCCACTCGGCCTCCCTAAAGCACTGCCTGCATCAAAGATCATTATTAGCAAGAAAGGTTCCAGGGTTTTCATAAAAATAACAGTCCCTGATGTCGGGGAAGAAGTAAAAAATGAACAGTCCTATATACTTCTGGTTGGAAAATAGATTGGTGTACATCTTATGGAGGGCAATGCTCCAAGACCTAACATAACCTAAGAAAGCAACCAAATAAGAACAAAAGGATTCTTTCAAGGAATTCTGTTGCAGTTATTACTTATATTAGCAATAAACTAGAAGCAACCTACATGTCCAAAATATCAGAATGCTTAAGTAACTTATGAACTATCCACTCAAAAGAAAAATTGGTGCTACCATTAATAGTCATGCTAATAGAACTACTGTAAACCTATCCCAAATTTAAAACAGCACCTAATAAAATAGCATTCATAGCATGACCCCAATTTTGTTTAACATTTAATTTTATAAATACATGCAGGAAAAAATGAGGGAAAGATATATATAACAAAATGTTCATACACCTTTCAGCATATCTGACTTTCTGTATTTTTCAAATTACAAATTATTTTTATAATAATAAAGTTGGGTTTTAAAAATTGATTAAACCCTTTTTCACTTCCTGAAAACATTAAACAGCCTGTAGGTAAAGTGGAAACGTGGAGGCGGGGGAACTATCCTCAGAGCTCACTACCATCTCAAATCTAAAAGCTAAACTTCTGTTTAGCATCAAAGCTCCAACAGGACCCGGCCCGGCAGCCCTGCCCACCGGCCCCCTCTCAGTCCCGCTTTCCCCGCCTGTCTTCACGCCCGGCAGCCCTGCCCACCGGCCCCCACTCTGAGCCCCACTCTCCCCGCCTTCCTCACGCCTCCTTCGGCCTGAAGTTCCTCGCCCCTTTCCCTCTACCCTCCAAGCACACTGGCACCCCGGCCTCTGCAAATGGAAACTGTCCGTGATGGTGGTTCACGCCTGAAGTGTGCCGGAGAACTTTTTCACCCTCGTGGCCTTCAGTATTCTACTCTCTGTGTAACTCATTCTGGTACCCGATCACACACTGTCTTAGGCTGTAGTTAACTGTTTCATGTGCGTATCTCTTATCTCACCAACAAGAAAGCCAGCTTGTCGAGCACAGGGACCATTCACGCTTCTCTGCAACGTCACTTCGCTTTCCTGTTCCCCAAGTCCTTCCCAGAGCTCATCCAGGACTAGATGTCTAACATCGGATAAGAGTCACTGTTTAGAATTAAATTGGTTCAGATGTTTTCCAAACACAAAATGATTCTGCCACATCAACATACATTCATAAAACAAATGCTTTTTTACCCCAAGATTCCAACTATTAAGGCGAGTTTCCATGTCGCTGTCATCCAAAGAAAGAGTAGATTTTTTCGAATGAATATCCTGAAACACAAAAAAGAAAAACAGAATGAAAACAAAAGACAGAATGGAGGAAAGAAGGAAGGAGGGAAGAAATAACAAGAAAGAAGGAAGGGCGGGCAGATGGGAGGGAGGGAGAAACCAGGACCAAACGGGTGTCGCTCAGAGTAACGAGGGTCCGTGAGCGCTTTGGTGACGTTGTACCACCCTCAGGGGAAAGGGCCAGGCTACGGCTGAGCTGGTGCTCAGTTCCAAGGGAGGACCATTCATTACAGCTGCTTAAGGCTATGAGACGCCTTCACAATATACTCACACATTAACTAGATTTCAAAAAAAAATCAAAAGAATATTTTTTAAAATAATCCAGACTCTTTAGGTTCTTTTACAAAAAGTTTTAACTGTGGTGTACCACAGTAGCTTTAAAGGTGGGAAGGGGAACACTTGAAAAGATGAATTACTTATTCTCATTAAAATTAGTTAACAGGGAAGTTTGGGTTGATGTCCAAGAAGTTCTTTGTTCTTAAATTATTTCTCATTATACACCGAACATAAAGAGAAATAAGCCTTGGATTCACATCATGAAAACATAATCATGGTAATTCTTAACTTTCTTAAAAAATTAAAACTCCAGGCTCTTTTCCCTGCTGTATAATTTTTTATATTACATATTTATCAAATCAGTCTAAAATTATAATTAACTGAGGAAAGCCAAAGATCTGTGTCCAGAAATGGACAATGATCTGAAAACCCAAAAACTTAGGAAGGTAACTCTGTTTTAAATAATAATGTGTATTTTACAATACAACTAAAAACCTTATTTAAATTTAATTTGTTGGTATAGCACTTTCACGCTTTCAGAAAATCCTGTGCATATGTACCAAGTCACTCCAGTCATGTCAAGCTCTTCATGACCCTATGGACTGTAGCCTGCCAAGCTCCTCTGTCCATGGGGTTCTCCAGGCAAGAATACTGGAGTGGGTTACCATTTCCTTCTCCAGAGGATCTTCCCAATCCAGGGATCCAACATCTCCTGCACTGGCAGGCGGGTTCTTTACCACTAGCTCCACCTGGGAAGCTCCTAGAAAACCTCATTACTAACAAATAAATCTATCTATGGTCATTTATATTATCTGAAGTAATGAAAAATACACTAAAATGTCTTCATATTTTACTAATTTGAAATCTAGAAATTAATTAGAAACTAATTTAGAAACTAATTAGAAATTTACAAATTTCTATTGAACAAAATGTTGGGTTTACTATTTATATTGTATTAAAATTCATTATTGCCTCTACAGTTGGTCCCTTGCTTTTTGAATGTGTGTGTGTGGATATGTTTTAAAATGTACCTCCCTTGTTTATTTTGAATAAATATGATGATTAATAATAAATTCACAAATATTTAAAATGGGTTCCTCTTTATATCAAGAGGCTTATTAAAGTTCCAAACTGGAGTTCCCCATCACTGGAGAAAATGGAAGGAATTATGTGCAGAGCAAACGTGCTAAAAGAGTCAAGCATCGCACACGGCTTGCTTGTAACTAAAAGGCTTGTAACCCAAGACAAGCCAGAATTATGCAAGGATGGAGGTAAGCAGGCAAAGTCCTTCTCTTTATGAGGCTCACTAGCTCCACATTCAAACAATATCTATGCTGAGTCATAACATGCGTGAGAGGTATCCGTATTTCAGCGTGTGAACGGTCCACCTTCACCAGGAAGAAGTGTCCCCTACTTCACTACAAACCAGTCCCATTTCTTAAGTTTATGACCACTGTGTGTCTAGTCATTTTTATACATACACAGAGAAAAAGGGGGAAAAATAACTAAAAATGAAGTTTTTCAAAGATATTTTTCAGTGCCCAGGAAAAATGACGGACTGAGGAACACGATGCTTCCAAATGTTGGGGAAGCATAAGGAACACAGCAATACACCCAATACGGCCCTGTCTCTGCAATCAGATACCCACCAAAACCATCAGACTGCTTACTGTTTGTCAGGAATCACAGGAATTTAACAATATGAAACTAAAAATGTGTGGAGATATTCTAAAACAAGAAGAAAACAAACAGAAAAGCAAGAGTGAAATCTGATCTTACACAATCCTTTGGGGTAATAATGTGTCCATCTTCTCTGTGGGTTGGACTCACAGACTGTGATCTGGTTTGGAACTTCGCAACGCATTGTTCCCTATTAAGAGACCAAAATAGTCACAGTCAGACCTGGGGGAATTCAGAGGACAGGAGGGCATTAAAATCTAGGACTATCATGCTTTTTTCTTTTGGAAATGAGATGGTTGTTTATATTAGCAGTGATATTTCAATAGCAAAGAAAAAAGAAATCCAGATAATAACCACTTGTACCTCACATTTTATTTCAATTAGGTTACACAACAAATAAAATGCCACCTAAATGTCACATGCTTTCTTACAAACAAATGCTATTGTCAAGTGGGACTATAATAAACCACAGGTATTTCCCCTTTTTCTAAGAGTAGGAAGAGAAAACTTAAAGCATACCCTCTCAGAGAAGATAATTGTTTCAAAAGGTTAGCAAGTTTTGTTGGATTCACGTTTCACATTAAGATGAAGTCTTAAAACACATAAAGTAACAAAACTCATGTAGCTGAAAGTCTGAAAATTTGAAACCATATCAGAAACCACAGGTAAATCAAAGTCCTAAATTTAAAAATATGCCATGTTAATTCAGGTAAAATATGATAAGCACAGCACAAATAGGAAAAAGGTTTAAGCTTCCAGATGAATTTGAACAAAAAAGATTTTCCTCCAATATAAAATATACCAAATATACAAAATGCCATTCTCCATATTCTACTTTAGCCTGGAGTCTCCCATATATTTTCATTCCAGCTACTTCAGTGAAAGTTCCATGATGACAAATATCTGTTCTCTGAATGGCTCCTTCAGGAAATACAAAATGAAAATGAACCATTATTGAATGAATTAAAGTCACTGACTTTCAACTTCTAGCCATATCAGGATTTCCCTCACAAGCTGTGGGTCATACTAAGTGTTCCCAAAAGACAGAACTGTAGCCCAGAAAGACAAGGTTAAAATGAACGTGGCTTTTGGTAGTTAACACTGACAGAGCAATATTCCTTAGACTAGTTACTAGGTAATTTAGAATGTCTGAAAAAAGCTGTTTTAAAGAGAGCTATGGACTTTTTTACCCTTAATCAATAGTCCAGATAACCAAACACTTAAGAATAAATGAGAAAAAGAAATAAAGTGACATTTTGAGGATAATCTCATGAGTCAGGGTGTCTGAGCTGATAAGAAGCTCTGCAAACTTAGTCTGTGGGGAGAGACACCTGCCACATCACACTAAGTAGTGGCTGCACTTTAAGAACAGATTAAACAATCATAAAAAGAGCTCTGCTGAAAAATTGAAAAAATGCTTCAATATTAAAAGTCATTCTCACAGAAAACATGAATAAAAGAGAGGCCTGACGCGTTTACCTGTCTATCACACGGGGCGCATACACGGAGCAGCCGCCCTTTCAAGCCGCGGGCAGCGGTCCGCTGCTCGGCCCAGCCCTCCCTCCCGGGGACGCGCCAGGTGAGCGACGGGCCGTGTCCCGCCCCGTCCTTCCCAGTCAGCCTGCAAGCGCCAAGCGCGAAGGAGCAGGAGCAGCGGGGCCAGCCGGCCCTCAGCCGGCCTCCTCCCGGTGAAACCGCAGGGACGCTGCTGCAAAGACGCCGCGTGTACCGGCTGCACGGAGCCCCTCCTTCCAGTTCCCGTCGGGGCCCCCGGACGCCCCTGGCCGCCTGCAGCCGCACCGGCCTCAGCATGCCTGGCCTCTGAGCCCGGTGGGCGCTCGGCCGGGAGAAGTCCGCCTCGCAGCTCTGCGCTCGCGTTCCTCCCTCTGCGCACCTCACACAGGCTCTGCCCCCGGTCTGTGTCCAGCCTTATTTATCTTTCTGTGATGTGCTTCCCCGGTCAATTCCGTGTATACCGTTAGTTTCCAACCACAGGGGACACTGGTCGCGTCTTCATCTCCAGTCCAGCCTGTTCAGCGGGCCTCCAACCCCGCCACACACACACCTAACAGCAGCCCAATCCAACCCGCCCGAGCCTGCGCGCCCCGCGCCCCCCGCGCAGGCCAAGCAAAGCGGGGAGGCCGCCCACGTCAGCGCCCGTGGAGGCCGGCATCACTGCCGAAGCGCACAGACGCCAGGCACGGGGGCTCCACTGTTCGCTACTGACTTCAGACGGGAACCAACTAACCGCGATCCGAGCTGCAGTGGTCACGGCGACGGGCCAAGGTCCCGGTGAGCAGGGGGACAGGGCGCCGGAGGCAGAGCTTCGCCTCCGCCATCCCGCACGAAGGGCAGCAGGTGCCGTTGGCCCCACGGAGGCGCCCGCCCAGCTGTCCCCCGCCGGCCCACGGCGGCGGCAGGTGCCGTCGGCCCCACGGAGGCGCCCGCCCAGCTGCCCCCCGCCGGCCCACCGCGGCGGCAGGTGCCGTCGGCCCCACGGAGGCGCCCGCCCAGCTGCCCCCCGCCGGCCCACCGCGGCGGCAGGTGCCGTCGGCCCCACGGAGGCGCCCGCCCAGCTGCCCCCCGCCGGCCCACCGCGGCGGCAGGTGCCGTCGGCCCCACGGAGGCGCCCGTCCAGCTGCCCCCCGCTGGCCCACCGCGGCGGCAGGTGCCGTCGGCCCCACGGAGGCGCCCGTCCAGCTGCCCCCCGCCGGCCCACCGCGGCGGCAGGTGCCGTCGGCCCCACGGAGGCGCCCGTCCAGCTGCCCCCCGCCGGCCCATGGCGGCGGCAGGGGGCGCGGCCCCGGAGGCGGCAGGATTCCCACGGCGGTACTGGAAGAGGGGCACCAGCACGAACCCAGAAAGCAAGATTTCAGCACGTTAGTGACGGTCCCTGGCAGGAAAGGCCGCCTTACTCCTCAGAAGGGGTAAGACGATGGGAAATACACAATTTTCCCGTCGCTTCTTCCCAA
Source organism: Giraffa tippelskirchi (assembly GCF_054371585.1). Lineage (NCBI taxonomy): Eukaryota > Metazoa > Chordata > Mammalia > Artiodactyla > Giraffidae > Giraffa > Giraffa tippelskirchi. Next base: position 1,029,253 of record NC_137277.1, on the reverse strand, counting down.
GGCTAACATTGTGTTAGTCACTCAGTCATGTCCAATCCTTTGCGACCCCGTGGACTGTAGCCCGCCAGACTCGTCTGTCCACGGGATTTCCCAGGCCAGAATACTGGAGTGGGTAGCCATTTCCTTCTCCAGGGGATCTTCCTGACCCAGGCACTGAACCTGGGTCTCCTGTATTGCAGGTGGATTCTTGACCATCTGAGCCACCAGGGAAAGGTAAAATATGTCAACAGAAATCCAGAAACATCCTCCCAGCATCTTTGCTGATTCCAGATACTACAGAATCATAGACTTGTCACTATAAAGATAAGGAAATAAGTAATGAGATGTAAGATTTAAAAGTCTAAAAAAGGACTAATTGAATGTCCTTCTGCTAAAGAAACATAATATACAGAGAAAGTTTCTAAAAAGTCTTTTTAATTTGTTCTCAATGTGATTCAAGTAGACATTTCAGATAGAAAAGGAAATAAACATTCTGTGATCATAAAAATGTGCTTAAAAATGAAAAACATGATTACCAAATTTTAAAACCACAATATGAGAAGAGAATGGCAGATTAAATATAGCATAAAAATCAAACCAGCAAATTAGAAAACTAGTTCAAGAAATATTCTGAGAACACACAAAAAATAAAGGAATGAATATAACAAGTGAAAACATAAGAGATAAAAAAGATAAATTGAAAATCTCTTACATCGAAATAATATGAATTCCAGGAGGCTTAAATAGAAACAGAAACTAGGGAAATAGTAATTAAAGAAATAGCAGTGACAACGCCAGTTAAAACTGCACTGGAGAAGAGCCTAAAGGAATAACCCAGGATATCTCTTTTAGCTCAGACAAAAATGCAATAAAAAAAAAAATGTAATGCCATGCTATCACCAAAAAAGACCACAAATAAATGTTGGTGAGGATGTGGAAAAAAGGAAAACCTGATACCCTGTTGATGGGTATGTAAGTTGGTGGAGACACTATTGAAAACTGTAAGGAAGTTTCTCAAAAAACTAAAATAGAACTACCATATGATCCAGCAATTTCACTCCTGGGTATATATGCAAAGAAGATGAAAAACACTAATTCAAAAAGATATATGCATCCCAATGTTCATCAGTTCAGTTCAGTTCAGTGGCTCAGTCGTATCCGACTCTTTGCGACCCCATGGACTGCAGCACACCAGGCCTCCCTGTCCATCACCAACTCCTGGAGTTTACTCAAACTCTGTCCATTGAGTCGGTGATGCCATCCTACCATCTCATCCTCTGTCGTCCCCTTCTCCTCCTGCCCTCAATTTTTCCCAGCATCTGGGTCTCTTCAAATGTTCACAGCCCCTGGCAAATACCATTCGACTTTCTGCCTCTCTGAATCTATACTTCATTCATGTAAGTGGAACCAGACAGTATTCCTCACACTGTGCCCGGCTCTTCTGCCCTAGCGTAATAACTTCGAAGTTCACCCATGTTGTAACGTGTCAGAATTCCCTTCTTTTTCAAGGCTCAGTAATATTCCACTGTATGACATACCACATTTGGTTTATGTGTTCATCCACTGGTGGACTCTTGGGTGCTTCCATCTTGTGACTGCTGCAAATAATGGTGCTATGCACACATGTATACAAATACCCGTGCAGGTCCCTGTTTTCAGTTATTTTCGATATATACCCAGAAGTGGGGGTTCTGGATGACATGGTTATTTTATTTTTGACTTTCTTGATGAACTGCCAATGATGTTCACCTGCAGCTACACTGGTTTCCATTCCCACCCACAGTGCACAAGGGTTCCGGTTGCTCCACATCCTTTGCTGACACAGTTTGTCTATTCATTTGTTTTGTAGTAGACACCCTAATAGATGTTAGGTTCTGCTTTGCATTTCCAGAATGATTAGTGACCATTTCTTTGCAGAAATGTCTGTTCAAGTCCTTTGCTCATTTTTTAATTAGGTTGTTTTTATTGTTGTTGAAATGTGGGAGTTCTTACATATTCAGGATACTAGTCCCCTTTACAGACAGGTGATTTGTAAATACTTTCTCCCATTCCATGGGCTGCCCTTTCACTCTGCTGACTGTCCCTTGATGCACAAAAGTTTTTAAGACTGAGGTAGTCCAATTTATCTGGGGCCTTCGGGGTTGCTGGCTGTGCTTTTGGTGCATATCCAATAAATCAATGCTGACTCCACTGTCATGAAGCTGCCTTTGTATTTTCCTCTAAGAGTTTTACAGTTGTAGATTTTACCTTTAGGTATTTGATCCACTTTGCGTTACATTTTGTATGTGAAAAGGAAGACTCCAGCTTTATTCTATTGCATGTGGATGTCCAGTTTTGCCACATCGTTTGTTGAAAAGACTGTCCTTTTCCTACTGAATGGTCTTGGCATTCTTGTTAAAAATCACTTGACCATATATGCAAAGGTGTATTTCTGGGCTCTCTATTCTAATCTGTCCATATGTCTGTCTTTATGCCTGTACCACACTGTTTCCTTTTTTAATTTTATCCAATCATTTATTTGTCCATTCATTCATATATTCCTTCAGCAAATAACTGAGTAACTGTGTTCCATGGTACAGTGACAGGTCTTAGGAATCCAACTGTGAACAGGGTAGAGTCTCCCCCTCAAGGAGCTTTGTGAAGAGGAACCACAGACTGATATCAGAAGACACTACACCCCATTATAGTTTGCATAAGATCATTCTCAATCAGTCTTTGTATCATCTTCATAAAACGTGGAGTCATAAAAAGAAAAACACTTTATTGATTGCTACATAATGCCTAAGAATGGTGGCTTCTACATCACTATTGCTAGCAAACTGGTTCCTCCTTTGCCAAATGTGGGTCGAGTGTATCAAGTGTCGAAGGGGATGCTCACGTCTGCAGCAGTGTCTGTCCTCTGTGGGCCTCCCTGGTGGCTCAGCGGTAAAGAATCTGCTGCCTGCAATGCAGGAGACACAGGTTCAACCCCTGGGTCAGGAAGATCCCCTGGAGAAGGAAACGGCAACCCACTCCAGTGTTCTTGCCTGGAGAATCCCATGAACAGAGGAGCCTGGCAGGTGGCGCACAATGCAGTCACAAAGAGTCGGACACAACTCAGCAACTAAAGCAACAACTGTCCTTTGTATAGAGGTCGGCATGGGCACATCTCCTCTTTGCTGCAACAAGTACCTAAGACCAAGCACAGCTGCACTTTCCAAAGGCAACGTGTGGACTCACATATACTTCTGGCGCTCACTCTCCAAGTAATTATCGCATTTCAATGTAGCCAGGCAAGAACCTTTTAATTAGAAAACTACTAGTTATTTTTATTTAAAATGCAAAAAGAAAAATGTTCTTTCATTACAAAAGACAAATACAACGGGCCACAGATCTAGCCTCCCATGTTTCCCAGCACAAACACTGGACATGAACTTTGCCGCCATGTCCAGGTCTTGCTGTCCTTCGTGCGTCTCAGGCCAGCATCAGTGCTGACTGGCTGGCTTGCACAGCAGCCTGCACACCTGGGCTGGGAAATCCATCCTTGCTAGATCCCAAATAATGCTGGGAAAGTACCTTAAGAACACGGTTGTAGCACTTCTGATGGCTTTTCTCAACTCTAGCCATTCGTACAGCCACTTTTCTCCTCTTTTTCTTCTCCACACCTCTTCAGTCTGTGCAAGCTACTAATGGAGCAGGTAAGATGAAAACTGCACACTGGGGCAGGAAGCTCACTTTACCTGCAAAGATAGTGCCACGCTGTTTTGATGACTGTGACCATGTAGTAAGTCTTAAAATTAGAAAATGCTAGAATTCCAGGTTTTTCTTTTCCAAGACTGTTTTTGCTATTCAATGTCACTTGAGATTCCATATGAATTTTAGGAAGAAATTTCTTTTTTCTGGGAAAAAAAAAAGCCACTGGAGTTTTGATAGGGATTGAATTATACCACTTTGGGTCATATTGTACATCTTAACAATATTAATTCTTCCAACCCATGAACACAGGATGTCTTTCCATTTACCACAGTGTCTTTTTAAATTTCTCTCAACAGTATTTTGTAGTTCGTTTTTTTTTAGTGTACAAGTCTTTCGCCTCCTTGGTTAAGTTTATTCCTAATTATTTTATCCTTTTTGACACTATAGCAAATGAAACTTTTTAAAAATTTCCTTTTCTGATTGTTCGCTGTTAATGAATAAAAATGCAACTGATTTTTCTGTGTTGGTTTTATTAGTTTTCCATTGAGTTTTCTGTATCTAAGACCACACCATCTGTGAACAGAGATTCGTTTCTTTTCACTTTCGATGACTTTTCTTTCTTCTTCTTGCCTAATTGCTCTCGTTAGTACTTCTGGTACCACGTCAAATAGCGGTGATAAGAGTGGGCGTCCCTGTCTTACCAGCGTTCTTAAAGGCAAAGCTTTTGCTTTCACCATTAACTGTGCTATTATTTGTGGGCTTTTCATATATGGCCTTTACTATTTTGAGGTAGTTTCCTTCTATTCCTAGTCTGTCAGGTATTTTTTTCATGAAAGGCTGTTAAATTTTGTCATGTCTTTTTCTGCATCAATTTCTGAGATGATCATGTGGCTTTTTTCCATCATTCTATATTATAACAATTGTTTCATTTGTCAAATTTTCCTTGTATTCTAGGAATACATCCCACTTTGTCATGGTGTATAATTCTTTTAATGTGCTATTGAATTGTTTCCTAGTATTTTTCTGAGGAATTTTTTCATCAATGCTCACCAGGAATATTGGTCTGTAGTTTTCTTTTCTCGTAGTGTCTTTGTCTGGCATTGGCACCACGGTAACGTTAGCCTCACACCATAAGCCTAGAAGTAACCCCTTCTCTTCCCTTCAATTTTGGAAGAGTTAAGGAGAACGGACGCTGACTCTTCTTTAAATGTTTCATAGAATTAACCAGAGGACGAGATGGTTAGATAGCATCACCGACTCAATGGACATAATCTTGAGCAAGCCCTGAGAAACAGTGAAGGACAGGGGAGCCTCATGCTGCAGTTCATGAGGTCGCAAAGAGTCAGACACAACTTAGCCAGTGAACAACGACAGACTCACCAGTGAAGCTGTCTGGTCCTAGGCTTTTCCCTGGTGGGAGGTTTCCAAGACGGCTACAGTCTCCTTGACTCCACGGACTACAGTCCCTGGGGTTGGAAAAGATCGGACACGACTGAGCAAATTTCACTTTCAGTCTCCTTACTAATTGTAGGTCTGTTCAGATTTTCTACTTCTTTGTGATTCGGTCTGGGTAGATTGTGTGTTCTTAGAAATTTACCCATTTCATCTAGGTAATCCAATTTGTTGGTTCACAATTGCTCCTTGTACTCACTTATAATCCTTTTTATTTCTGTAAAATTGGTGCTAATGTCCCTTCTTTCATCTCTGATGTCAGATGAGTCTTTTTTTCTAGATAATTCAGCTAAAAGTTTGTCACTTTTGTTAATTAAAAAAAAAAAATCTTGGTTTCCTTGATTTTCTCTAATGTTTTTTCCAATATCTATTTTGTTTATTTCTACTCTAATTTTTATCATTTCCTTTCTTCTGCTAGCCTCAGTTTGCTCTTTTTCTAGTTACCTAAGATATAAATGTAGATTGCCCAAGTGAGAGCCTCCTCCTTTTTTCACGTGAGTTTGACGACTATAAGCTCCCCACACATCACTGCTTTTACCGCAGCCCCTAAGTTTGGGTGTGTTGTGTTTTCATTTGTCTCAAAATGTTTTCTAATTTCCCATTTCATATCTTCTTTGCTTGATTAAAAATTTCTTATTTAATTCCCACATATTTATGAATTTTCCAGTTTTACTATAGATAGTGATTTCTAGTTTCCCCACACACACAGGATTCACAGGAGGCCTACAAAGGTTCTGAGAAAATTATACTAGCAGAATCACTGCTCTTGGACCAAAAAGGACAGAGTAAAAATGAAAAGGGGCCACTGGGCCCCCAAAATCCTTCTGGAAGGAAGCACACTGAGAGAGCTACTCAACTGCAAACACACCATTTTTCATGGAAAACAAGGACACTCAGAAGGTAGAATCAAAAGCCTCCTCCTACTCGGAGGAGCCAAGAGACACAGAATATTATACCCAGGTCTTGAGCTCTAATTAAGGAACTTTCAACATTTGCCCAACTGGGCTTCAGAATTGCTATGGACTCCTCTGTACCTCCTATTATTCTCCTTTTTAGAAATGTCTATGTCTATAGTGATTATTGTATGTTGGGTGTGTGGGAAGCAGGTAACTATTGGAATACACATTTCTCCAAAGAAGATATACAAATGGGCGGTGGGCACATGAAAAAATGCTCAGCATCATCAGTCATTAGGGAAATGTCAATCAAAACCATAACGAGATAGATACCACTATATGCTCATTAAAATGACCAAAATGTAAAATACTGACAATATCAACAATTTAGGATGTTAAGAACCTGGAACGCTCATGAGGATGTAAAATGGCACTGCTATTTTAGAAAAGGGTTTGATTCCCTAAAAAAGTTAAAAATAAACTTACTACACAACTCACTGCTAGATATCTACACAAAAGAATTGAAAAACAAACGTCCAAGCAAAAACATGTATATGAAAGTTCATAGTAGCATTTTTCAGAATAGTTAAAAATGACCCAAATATCTACTAACTAGAGAATGGATAAAGAAATGTGATATACTCATCAATGAAACACCATTCAGGAATAAAAGGAATGAATCACTGATACAGTCTTCCCAAACTGACCTGCAGACTCAATGCATTCTCAATCAAAATCTCAACAGGGGCATGTGTGTGGGCATTATAAAAACTGGCAAGGTAATTCTAAAACTCATATGGGAATACAAAGGACCAAAAAGAACCAAGGAAGTCTCAAAGAAGAGGAAAGCTGGAGTGCATGCACTACTCTGTGAAAAATCAAGACTTATTTTAAAGCCGCAGTAACTAAGGGGGTGTAGTATTAGTACACAGACAGAGAGACCAAGGGAGGGCACAGGGGTCCAGAAACCCAAACAAACAAGATTTTCTGGTTTACAATAATGGTGTCAACCACAGTAGTGGGGAAAGAATAGCTTTTCTAACTGTTAATGGGTCAAAGGGCTTTCAACTATCCACAGGATGGGTGGGGGAATGACCCCTACCTCACTTTATGCATAAAAACCAGCTCCATTTGTAGCATAATCCCAAGGGTTAAATAAGGAAGCTTCTAAAAGGTAACAAGGCAAAAATTCCCATGATGTTGGAACAGGCAAGGCAAAAAATCTTAAACAGGACACAAAAAAACACAAACAATATCCCAGATGACTGACAAAATAATTTACATTATAATTGAATATTGTTCAACAGAACATATCAGTGAAAGTGGGAGAAGATATTTGCCATATATGTATCAAAGAATTTGTTCATGAATATATAAGGCATTGTAACAAATCTATGGAGAAAAGACTGATAAACTATTTTTATTACAATGTGGACAGAGACAAATTGGAACTTCACAAAAGAAGATACCCAAATGGCTATCAAGCATAGAAAAGCTCAATATTATATCAAGCATAGAAAAGCTCAATATCATCAGTAGTGAGGGAAGATGCAAATTAAAACCCACATCCACTATACTAGAATTTAGGCTAAAGCTGGAGAAGCTGACTAACCAAGAACTGGTGAGGATGTGGGACAGACTTTTAAACTCTCCTGGTGGCAGAGTAAACTGCTACAGACACCATGTAAAACTCTCTGGCAGTATCTACCGCACTTACACCCCCAAGTAAATACAGTGCGCTATGGGCTAAGAGTCGGACACGATTGAGCGACTTCACTTTCCCTTTTCACTTTCATGCATTGGAGAGGGAAATGGCAACCCACTCCAGTGTTCTTGCCTGGAGAATCCCAGGGACGGGGAGCCTGGCGGGCTGTGTCTATGGGGTCGCACAGAGTTGGACACGACTGAAGCGACTTAGCAGCAGCAGCAGCAGCATGGGCACTAGGAGACAAGGGAAAGAATGCTCACAGGGTTATCTGTGATTGCCAAAAACTGGAAAGACTCCCAGACACCCAGCAACAGGCAATATGGACATATAAATGTGACACAGTCACACAGTAATAAAGTAAAAATAACCCACTGCTAAATGCAACAACATGGATGAATCTCATAACACAATGTTGAGCAAAAGAAGCCAGAAAAAAGTGAAAACGCTCTATGAACTGAAAACTAATCCATGGTCATATATTGCAGAACAGCGATCACCTTGGGGGGGGATGATAAATGACTGGGGAAGGGAGAGAGCTTTCTGGAGAGCTGGCAATGGTCTCTGTCTTGACCTAAAAGAGGACACACAGATGTAGTCACTCTGTACCACTGCTTTATCAAGCGTCACACTTCAGATCGGTGTGTCTTGATGTCATGTTATATACGGACTTTAAAAGTTTCCTACAAAACAAAGAATGAACTACAGCTACATTTATTAACATGAATGAATCTGAAAAATATGAGAGAAGGAAGCGAGCTTCAAGATAATATATACAGTAGGGTTTCACTTACATGAAGTTTAAAAAGAAGCAAAGAAATAATTAACACAAAATACAGGACACTGGGTCTTTCAGGAGATGGGAAGCAGAGGTACCAAGGCAAAGGATGGCAGAAGGTTCCCGGGCTATGGCCAAGTGCTACTTCTTGGCTGGGTCAAAAGTATAGGGATGTTTATTTTATAATGGTCTTTAAATGCATTTTCATATAGTTTTTACATACATGCTATGTTTCACAGTTGTAAAACATTTTAAGAGTAATACAACTACTGTATTATAAATCAGAAAACTAAATGAGAACTAACTTTAGATTTCATGTCTTTGCATTCATCTAAGTAGCAATTAATACTGTTATATACCACATGCAGAACCGTCTTCTTACCGTATTGCTAACATCAATGAAACATACAAATAACTAGCAACAACTAATACTACAGTAAAGTACGGAAAAACACTGAAAATAAGAAAATGAACATAATTTACAAGGATCCACAACATATTTATTTCAATATTTCAAAGGGAACTTTATTAGGAATAAAAAGAAAAAAAAACTAAATTTTAAAAGTGAGAAGCCTGACAAAACTAAAAACTGACCAGAGATTCATAAACATTTTAAGACTTCATATTTTTCCCATTTACTACTTTAGAAGAACACATTTGACTTTAAACTTAAAAATAGAAACCATCTTCAGAAGTCAACACATTTAAATCAATGTTTATTAATACATCTCTGGTTTAACAGTATCAACATTCTAGAAAGTATTTTAATTCCCTTTAAATTGTTATACAATACACGTATAAGCTTACTGTCATCCTTTTCTGCTTAAAAGAACATCAAAACTAAACTGGTCAATATTATGATCGCACAAAAAGAAACTTGCTTGTGAAATAAAAAGATACTGATTACAAAGCCCTACTCATTAAAAATGTTTAAAAAAGAAGAAGTAACTAAATTTGTCAAAAATCTGACTCAATGAAAAAAAATTTAAAAAGCCTAAAAGAAATGCCAGGTCATGATTTTCAGAGCCATTCCATCTCAGTTACAAATTGTTGCTGCTTGGCCTTGTCTTGGTAAATACCTAAGAAGGATATTTAATTAGCACATCACTGTTGAAAATCAGTGAACGGTTGAGTGGTCCCATGAGTGTGTGAAACGTTGCTGCATTGAGGGTCCTAAGAAAGGGGTTCCATTCCTCGTTGGTGAGGCAGTCTTACTCCCACAGCTCAAGGTTAAACGTCCACCTGACAAACATCCACTGTAGCAAAAAGACCAAATCAATCAGATTTGTTCCACACTAAATGTTCTCTCCAAACAAAAGGATGAAAAAGGCTGACTCTTCTTTCAGTAAATTAAGGGAAATGATCAATTTTTCTTTCTTCCAAACAGACCAGTTGGGGAGGCTCCTCGGAAACCTTAGGCTGACCGACTGAGAGCAACCACTGACCACGAGTGATCCTCACCAGCGAAAGGAGACACCACCCCTGGGCAGAGCGGCTGAGAGGTGCCAACACCCGACGCCCACGCCCTGCCCGCCTCACCTCCCCCAGAGAGCAGCTCCCCGTCCACCAGGGAGACCAGGTCTCGAGACCTCCGAGCCCCACACGCTCTCTGAGTTAATTAAAACACAACATTCCACTCCTCAGGGATACACTGGCCACCCTTTGGTGCTCGCCAGCCACGTGTGAACAGTGACCGCTACACTGGCCAGCGCAGCCACAGACGCTCCACGCTGCAGGATGCACTGCTGCGCTGCGGCAGGACACACGTGATGCACATAGATATGAACACGTGTGAGGTGCTGCTGCAGACAGATCTCTGCCTCATCAACAGGGCGATTCTTAACTAAAAGGAATGCACCACTGCGAATAATACTTAAGGATGTTTTACCATGTGTAACCCTAAGCACCCTAGCCAGTGGACATAAACAAGCCCAACGAAGGCAAGGTAGTGATCAGCTCCCCCATAAATTCATCCAGCAACTTAGAAGCAGGGGCCATTTACAGGTCAGTGTCATTTACATATAAAAATGGAGCTGAACAAATTAAAAAGAGTCTGTCTATTATGTTGCTTGAGTATACAGACTAGAAATTAAATCAATATTTTTAAAGCGAAAATTTTTTTCACATAGATCAACATATTCACACGCAAGCACAAGCACATTTTCGTTACTTGATCACCATCTGCTGGTGACGTACTTAAACTGCAGCCGCAAGCGAAGGGCTGGCTGTCCTGGGAGACAGTTTTAAAGAGCACCGAGTCTCAGCTTTTTGCCACAATCATTACTGGAAAACCACATGTTAAAGAGGATCATTGTAAAGCAAATCATATTTTCCATAAGGGCAGGACTATAATTAGATTCTTCATTCCAGACTAAAACCTGGCATGAAATAACCCATGGAAAGATCTCATTAAACCAAGATGCAGAAATTAGAGTCCTCTATCCTCATTTGAGGAGGGCATGGCAACCCACTCCAGTATCCTCGCCTGAAGAATTCTCATGGACAGAGAAGCCTGGTGGGCTACAGTCCATGGGGTTGCAAAGAGTTGGACACGACTGAAGTGACTTAGCATGCATCCTCATTTAACACAGGATAATTATTCTCCAAGTCCTTTCTTAAAGGTGTGAACATATATGCTATTTAAAGGACATAACATGAATTAAAAGCTAAATCTTTTATTCATACAAAGTTAACCCAAATCTAACATGGTAAAAGTAACACATGTGTTTCGTCAGTCAGTCATGTCTGATTCTTTGCGACCCCATGGACCGTACCCACCCGCTTCCCCCAGGCTCCTCTGTCCATGGGCTTCTCCAGGCAAGAATACTGGGGTGGGTTGTCATTGCCTCCTCCAGGGGATCTTCCTGACCTAAGAATCAAACCCACGTCTCTTATGTCTCCTGCGATGGCAGAAGGGTTCTTTACCACTAGCGCCACCTGGGAAGTAATAATTCTGCTTGCACACTCCTAGAATTTTTAAGCATTCTGGATCGTGACTCTTTATAAAGTGGCATCTAAAGAAATCTAAACTACTAATGCCTTCTTTTTCAACAACAAAGTCCTCTAAAATGATGAGAATTGTCTTTCTTCCTTGCGAAGCAGTGTTTAAAGGTTGGGGTTTATTCAACATTACTCTTTGGTCTCTCCTAACTCATAACTGGGATGGAGCCAAAGCAAAAACAATACCCAACTGTGGATATGACTGGTGATAGACGCAAAGTCCGATGCTGTAAAGAGCAATATTGCATAGGAACCTGGAATGTTAGGTCCATGAATCAAGGCAAACTGGAAGTGGTCAAACAGGAGATGGCAAGAATGAACGTCGACATTCTAGGAATCAGCGAACTAAGATGGACTGGAATGGGTGAATTTAACTCAGATGACCATTATATCTACTACTGTGGGCAAGAATCCCTTAGAAGAAATGGAGTAGCCATCATGGTCAACAAAAGAGTCCAAAATGCAGTACTTGGATGCAATCTCAAAAACAAAAGAATGATCTCTGTTCGTTTCCAAGGCAAACCATTCAATATCACGGTAATCCAAGTCTATGCCCCGACCAGTAACGCCAAAGAAGCTGAAGTTGAACGGTTCTATGAAGACCTACAAGACCTTCTAGAACTAACACCCCAAAAAGATGTCCTTTTCATTATAGGGGACTGGAATGCAAAAGCAGGAAGTCAAGAAACACCTGGCGTAACAGGCAAGTTTGGCCTTGGAGTACAGAATGAAGCAGGGCAAAGGCTAATAGAGTTTTGCCACGAGAACGCACTGGTAATAGCAAACACCCTATTCCAACAACACAAGAGAAGACTCTACACGTGGACATCACCAGATGGTCAACACCGAAATCAGATTGATTATATTCTTTGCAGCCAAAGATGGAGAAGCTCTATACAGTCAGCAAAAACAAGACCAGGAGCAGACTGTGGCTCAGATCATGAACTGCTTATTGCCAAATTCAGACTTAAATTGAAGAAAGTAGGGAAAACCACTAGACCATTCAGGTATGACCTAGATCAAATCCCTTATGAGTATACAGTGGAAGTGAGAAATAGATTTAAGGGACTAGACCTGATAGACAGAGTGCCTGATGAACTATGGACAGAGGTTCGTGACATTGTACAAGAGACAGGGATCAAGAAAATCCCCATGGAAAAGAAATGCAAAAAAGCAAAATGGCTGTCTGAGGAGGCCTTACAGATAGCTGGGAAGAGAAGAGAAGCGAAAAGCAAAGGAGAAAAGGAAAGATATTCCCATCTGAATGCAGAGTTCCAAAGAATAGCAAGGAGAGATAAGAAAGCCTTCCTCAGCGATCAGTGCAAAGAAATAGAGGAAAACAACAGATTGGGAAAGACTAGAGATCTCTTCAAGAAAATTAGAGATACCAAAGGAACATTTCATGCAAAGATGGGCTCGATAAAGGACAGAAATGGTATGGACCTAACAGAAGCAGAAGATATTAAGAAGAGGTGGCAAGGATACACAGAAAAACTGTACAAAAAAGATCTTCATGACCCAGATAATCATGATGGTGTGATCACTCACCTAGAGCCAGACATCCTGGAATGTGAAGTCAAGTGGGCCTTAGAAAGCATCACTACGAACAAAGCTAGTGGAGGTGATGGAATTCCAGTTGAGCTATTTCAAATCCTCAAAGGTGATGCTGTGAAAGTGCTACACTTGATATGCCAGCAAATTTGGAAAACTCAGCAGTGGCCACAAGACTGGAAAAGGTCAGTTTTCGTTCCAATCCCAAAGAAAGGCAATGCCAAAGAATGCTCAAACTACTGCACAATTGCACTCATCTCACATGCTAGTAAAGTAATGCTCAAAATTCTCTAAGCCAGGCTTCAGCAATATGTGAACCGTGAACTTCCAGATGTTCAAGCTGGTTTTAGAAAAGGCAGAGGAACCAGAGATCAAATTGCCAATATCCGCTGGATCATCGAAAAAGCAAGAGAGTGCCAGAAAAACATCTATTTCTGCTTTATTGACTATGCCAAAGCCTTTGACTGTGTGGATCACAATAAACTGTGGAAAATTCTGAAAGAGATGGGAATACCAGACCATCTGACCTGTCTCTTGAAAAACCTGTATGCAGGTCAGGAAACAACAGTTAGAACTGGACATGGAACAACAGACTGGTTCCAAATAGGAAAAGGAGTCCGTCAAGGCTGTATATTGTCACCCTGCTTGTTTAACTTATATGCAGAGTACATCATGAGAAACGCTGGGCTGGAAGAAACACAAGCTGGAATCAAGATTGCCGGAAGAAAAATCAATAACCTCAGATACGCGGATGACACCACCCTTATGGCAGAGAGTGAAGAAGAACTAAAGAGCCTCTTGATGAAGGTGAAGGAGGAGAGTGAAAAGTTGGCTTAAAGCTCAACGTTCAGAAAACTAAGATCATGGCATCTGGTCCCATCACTCCATGGGAAATAGATGGGGAAACAGTGGAAACAGTGTCAGACTTTATTTTTTTGGGCTCCAGAATCACTGCTGATGGTGACTGCAGCCATGAAATTAAAAGACGCTTACTCCTTGGAAGGAAGGTTATGGCCAACCTAGATAGCATATTTAAAAGCAGAGACATTACTTTGCCAACAAAAGTCCATCTAGTCAAGGCTATGGTTTTTCCAGTGGTCATGTATGGATGTGAGAGTTGGACGGTGAAGAAAGCTGAGCACCGCAGAATTGATGCTTTTGAACTGTGGTGTTGGAGAAGACTCTTGAGAGTCCCTTGGACTGCAAGGAGATCCAATCAATCCATCCTAAAAGAGATCAATCCTGGGTGTTCATTGGAAGGTCTGATGTTGAAGCTGAAACTCCAATACTTTGGCCACCTCATGCGAAGGGTTGACTCATTGGAAAAGACCCTAATGCTGGGTAGGATTGGGGGCGGGAGGCGAAGGGGATGACAGAGGATGAGATGGTTGGATTGCATCACCGACTCGATGAACACGGGTTTGGGTAGACTCCGGGAGTTGGTGATGGACAGGGAGGCCTGGCGTGCTGCAGTTCATGGGGTCACAGAGAGTCAGACACGACTGAGTGACTGAACTGAACTGAACTGAACTGAACTCATAATTCTTAACCAAAGTTTCAAGTTAAAAATAATGTGGCATTAAATCATTCTTTTTCATCTTTCTTCACCCCAGGACCTAACTACACTTTGGTGATAAGCTACCAGACCACATCATACTTGGTTGAAAACTCATAAAAATAATTACCAGCCATTACAAAGAAGCTTCAAAACATCTTCCACAGAACTGTAGGACAAGAATACAAGCTGCTGTCTTTGCGTCCGTCTTTGGAATAATGCACACCGAGAAATACACGGAGACGACAAGAACTGAAGTCTGATCCCACGTAGGCAGCTTCTAACACGTGGTGTCAGAAAATGCTTAAAACCAGGGCCAGCCACACTGTGTTCCCTCTGTTCTGGAAAAGGGGACATGCTGAGTTATCCAAATAAAGATCGCTTCAAAGCCTCTTTTATTTTATTTTCACTTTATTTATTTCTAATTTCTTTGGCTGTGCGCATGGCTTGTGGGATTTTCACTCTCGGACCAGGGATTGAACCGCTACGACAGCACGAGGAGCCCACCGAGGAATCCCCGGAAGCCTCCTCTAAGATACTCTTCCTCTCTACTCTGAGAATGTTCCGGATTCACACTTACAATCAGAACCCTTCTGCACAGCCGTTCATTTCCTTTTCTCAGGAACACAAAATGACTTTTAAATCGAAAATAATTAATGACCAATGACTTTAAGACAACACTTTTGGGAAGATCAGATGACAGCAGCAGAAGAGGAGCCGAGCGAACAAGCAGCCCATGCGAAGGACCCCCGCACGCCCGACGGCGGGGAGCGACGGGCCCCACGCCAAGGGCTCCCCCAGCCTCGCTGCTCTGAGGTCAGCGCTGCCGGCTGCCTCTCACAAAGGATGACACCGGCTTCAGAGAAAGGAAGGAACTTGCCTGAGGACACACAGTTGCCAAGCGTCAGAAGTGATATTTGAACAAAGGCAAACTGCCTCATTTCACCCAACCCAGAAATAACCATGAACAAAGGCACAGTCACCCGAGATTGCTAACGAAGCGCAAGGCAGGGAAAAGGATTAAAGTGAAGTTTCCGTATTTGCTGCAAAAAGTTCTTGTGCCCGCATGGTCTACCAGAAAGAACACAGGGTCTGGAATCATAAGACCTAGATTCCAATTCTGCATCCATCACTGGGGAGTTTAGTGACCTTACTGAAGCGGTAACCTCCTCAGTACATACAAAGGGCAACTGTGTCAACCTCACAGCATTCTAGAGGACGAAGTCAGACAACTTCGGAAAGATTTCTAGAATAGTATTCAGTACACAGCAGGCGCTCCATAAACGCACAACTTGCCTCACTTGGTTCCTGTTTTAGCAAATTAGAAATAAAAGCGTAACCCACAAACACTATCTACTGGGAAAATTTCATCCTTCTGTTTAAATCTGTGTATTTGCTATATACATGGTTAGATTCATTAATGTCATCACTCATCTAAATAGTGTGTACGGCTGAGCATCTTAATGAGAAAGCAACTTGACACTCCCTATCAAAAAATGAGTGTGGTTATTAAAAGTAACAGACACATGTATAAAAAAAGGTTTTTAACTTTTCACATCAGATTATCCCACTCCTTAAATGTAAAACAGCTTCACACATGGCACCCAGAAATATTCCATACACGTGTGCACATACACATCCATATATCCTTTTTAAGAGATACACACACACAAATGGAAGCTTACTACTCTTTTATGTACTTTTGTGGAACTTCACATATCTGAGACATACTAGCCCAGGTATTTTTCTGTACCATTGCACAAGATGTCGAACCTACTAATAATGCCACCAACAGCTCATTACATGTTTCACTGTTCATGGCTACACAATCATTAATAGCCCAAATACACACAGGTTCATCATGATACACGTACCAGGATGTCAACTAGGACATACTTTATAATACCAAAGCACCACCAGCAACAGAGACAGACTAAGTTACAGTAAATCTACACTATGGATTATCATCTGCGTTTAATAAGATCACACAGGTCACAGGTCACATGACACAGGATCAACAAACGGTTAAGTGACAGAAGGACAGCACCCGTGGTGCAAGCCGACCGGCAACCTTCAGTTACACAGCTGCGGGCACGTGTGCACGCGGAATGACACGCACCAAAGCACTGACGCCTGTTGCTCTCATGGGGACGTGGCGTGGGAACGCGGAGAGGAGAGAACACGTTTTCCTCTTCACAGGCTGCACGGAGACCTTTACAAGTGCGCACCTCGTGGCAGAAAGCAAAGAGGAACCAAAGAGCCTCTTGATGGAAGCGAAAGAGGAGACTGAAAAAGCTGGCTTAAAGCTCAACACTCAGAAAACTAAGATCATGGCATCCGGTCCCATCACTTCATGGCAAATAGATGGGGAAACAGTGGAAACAGTGGCTGACTTTATTTTGGGGGGCTCCAAAATTACTGCAGATGGTAATTGCAGCCATGAAATTGAAAGACGCTTACTCCTTCGAAGGAAAGTTATGACCAACCTAGACAGCATTATTGAAAAGCAGAGACATTCCTTTGCCATCAAAGGTCCTCTCGTCAAGGCTATGGTTTTTCCAGTGGTCATGTATGGATGTGAGAGTTGGACTATAAAGAAAGCTGAGTGCTGAAGAACTGATGTTTTTGAACTGTGGTGTTGGAGAAGACTCTTGAGAGCCCTTGGACTGCAAGGAGATCCAACCAGTCCATCCTAAAGGAGATCAGTCCTGGGTGTTCACTGGAAGGACTGATGTTGAAGCTGAAACTCCAATACTTTGGCCACCTGATGCGAAGAGCTGACTCACTAGAAAAGACCCTGATGCTGGGAAGGATTGGAGACAGGAGGAGACGGGGACGACAGAGGATGAGATGGCTGGATGGCATCACCAACTCAATGGACATGGGTCTGGGTGGACTCTGGGAGTTGGTGATGGACAGGGAGGCCTGGCATGCTGTGGTTCATGTCGCAAAGAGTCCGACACGACTGAGTGACTGAACTGAACTGAAACATGGATGAGTGCATAATCTTCTAAAATGAGGATAGAAAGAGTATTAGCCATCTACTGCTGCATAACCAACTACCACGGACAGAACGGCTTTAACCACCACCCACATTTCTCCTAGTCTCCATGGGTCAGCAGTGCAGGCATAGCCAAGCCGGACCCTCTGCTCAGGGCCGCACGAGGCTGGACTCGGGGTCTGCCCTGGGCCAGGTCCCCATCTGGAGGGAGGAACCCTCCTTGCCTGCGGTCACGGCTGTCAGCAGCTTCACCTCCTTCTGGCCACAGGACTCAGGGCAGCCCGCTCCTCAGCCGCAAGGGCAACAGCAGGCCCCCCGAGCCCATCTGCATGCAGGGCCGTCTCCAACACCGTCAGGCCCTCGTGGCAGTGGCAGCCCACCACCTTGGCCATATTCTCCTGGCAAGACACCACTCCCAGGTCCCGCCTACCCCCAAGGAGAAGGGACCAGGCTGGCACCACCCAGAGCAGGCTCGTGGGGCCACCCGAAGGTCCACGCACCACAGAGACAATGAGGGCCTTCACCGTCACTCAGTGCTAAGCACCCGAAAGATGCCCAGGAAGTAACTTACATGGCAGTAACTCACAGCTGCCCAACTAAACGAAGTTACCCCAGCTGTACAGGGCAGCGAGCCAAGTCTCCGGTCTCACTAGTAACATTTTGTAAAATCATGCTCCAAACTCAAATATAACTCAGATATTTCACTGTGAATAAAAGAATCAGATATTTGATAGAAAAATATAATAAAAGATCTCTAATAATATGGCAATGCAATTTGGAAAGTGGTTTTTCTAAAATAAACTAAGGATAATAACATAACCTTAAACCAAGAACAACGAAAAAGGAAAGTAAAGGATAAAACCAGGACAGGACTAGTCACCTGCTGAAACGGAAGTGAAATGCTGAGTTTACTGGTGTGCAGTGTGTATTTGGTGGAGAAAAGCATGAGAATAAGCCTGAAGCGTACGACCTCACAACACTTCTGACGTGTCTAGACCGTGGCCACGTGACATGCCCTGCAGGAAGAATAAAGGTGCAGCAAAGGCAGCATCTCTACGGCGCAGGAGTCCTGGCCAAGAGGCTTCAAAAGGCCTCTGCATCTTTAATAATATGAAAAGGCCAGGACACAAACGGCATAATCCAAAATGCCATGAGAAACACTTCACATACAAAAAGGCCTAAGTAAAGCAGGATTTTATAAAGTGATCAAAAAAGAATCACTAAGGGGGAAAATCTTTTAAGATTAAAGAGGTTTTTCAAAGGACAAGTTGAAGTGGTTGTAAAATTTATGAGGCAGCATTAAACTTCAGTTCTAAGTAACAATAAATTATTCACCATAAAAACATACATGTGTCACATATTATAAGCCTCTTAAACTTCTTAAAACAATTTCGTGCAGAACTGATGGGATGTATTAGGTCAACATGAGCAGATTCTAACTTTGTCATCAGCACAGCATGACCACTCAGAGTAAAGAGTCAGCTCTAGAAGAGAAATATGAAGACAGACCATCCATAGAGTCTGCCACTGCTTATGAGCTGATCAAACACACTGTGTATTTGGCCTTAAATTAAGTGCACTGCCTTTAGGTAAAGTAACAGTTAGTTTTAATTTTAAGTGCCTTTATGTACATCAAATTACAAATATCTATTAAGTAATATACATGAAAATTAAAATTTTTACATAGATTGAGTTAAATTAAAAGCATGTAAGTAAAGATACCTTTACTTGGCCTTAGTCTTAGTGAAATTCTAACACTTGATTAGAAAGACAGTTGTCTTTTCCAGTTCCTTCATTTTCTTTAACAACTTCATCAGAAATAAGATAAGAAGGCTAGGAAACAAATAAGCATCTCTAGCCTATTATGGCAGCCCACTCCAGTACTCTTGCCTGGAAAATCCCATGGACAGAAGAGCCTGGTAGGCTGCAGTCCGTGGGGTCGCGAAGAGTTGGACACGACTGAGCGACTTCACTTTCACTTTTCACTTTCATGCATTGGAGAAGGAAATGGCAACCCACTCCAGTGTTCTTGCCTGGAGAATCCCAGGGACAGCGGAGCCTGGTGGGCTGCCGTCTATGGGGTCGCACAGAGTCGGACACGACTGAAGCGACGCAGCAGCAGCAGCCTATATCCATACATCTCTTAACTTCTAAAATTTATCCCTCCCTCAAGTTTTTCTAAATAGCTTTTAAAATAAATCCTCATGGGCTATTCTCTCTGCCCCAACATACCTGTCTGAAAGGGGCTTTGCACGGATAAAATTCAACGTGTGGCCTAACTACCCACTCCCGGACTCCTGAGCACACTCACCAAAGAGTAAGCCTCGGGCACGTCCCCACAGGGCCTGCCCAGCACACTGGGCACGGTGCAGACAGAAGCACAGTCCCCGCGCTGCGTCCCGAGGACGGGGAGCACCTCTGCACTTGTGGGGAGCACAGCAGAGAGACACAGAGGACGCACGCGATGACAAGGTCACCTACAGAGGCCTGGGCTGTCGGGTGAGGCTTCTCTGAGGTCATGAGCTCTGAAGAGCTGAGCAGGAATGAAGCATTGTCTGATTCATCCATTAATTACTAATTGTATAACTGATAACTAAGGCCTCAAATTCAAGTAATTTGCATTGAAATGTCATTTTATTATGGGTGAGCAATAAAGAGAAATGTTACTTGTTAAAACTGTAGAGATTTAACTATGGTTTCATCACCCAGAAAAGTTACTGAGTAATATTTGAAGAATATTATCACCATATTTCCTCCAAGCTGATCCTCTATTCTGAGAGAGAAAAAGTCCCCTTCACCTGGATTCCCTGGAGGCCCCAAGTCCACTCCCTGTCCTGCATTCTTCTCTAAACTTCCCAAGAAGGCATCTGCCACGGACTCACCTGTTCCTTCCTTTTTACGCTTCTGAAACGTGTCCTAATTACATCACCTCTTCCTGTTCTGCCTCTCCATATTAACTTACTTCCCCTTTCTAATAAAAAAAATTTCATATGGACTGGATCTCCTGCTTTACATTCATCTGTTCTTTTCCACCATAATACATGAGGCCTGAAAAACATAACCAGGCTACATCAACTATGAAGATGTTTCAAATTACTAATAAGATTTCTGTATCCTTTAAGGAATAAAGCAAAAAAAAATTAATAGTAGAAAAGAAAGATTACACTGTTAACCCAATCAAATTCCAAAAATGGAAATTCCTAAGAGAACGGCGAGGAGCGCAATGCAGCCCTGGCACCCACCGGGCGGCACCGTCTGGCGCCCACAGCTCAGGGAGCCGAGTCGCGCGAGGCTCACAGCCTGATTAGAGTCCGATTAAATCCATTCCTCCCAAAGGCCAAAGTTACACCACAACAATAACTGTTTTACTGTGTACTTAAAATTCAGAAATTCACTTTTATTTGTACTAAAAATCATATTTAAGCTTATATCTAGTAAGAAAGCACAGTTTAATGGGGTTTATGTTTGCATTCATTATTCTAGTAAATCAAAACAAATATTGTTTGGGGAGGGGAGAGAAGGAGAGAAATTCAAGCATAAGCTTCAAGATGGATATGGAAGATGCTGTATTTTGTTGAAGTCACTGAAATATTCTCAGTTCATGCTTGTTCCAGAGGAAAACAGAGAACTATGTTACTTAAGGACTTTCAGTCACCACTTCCCAAGCAATATAAGAGGTATAACTATTTAACAGATATTCAAAAATCACTTAAAAATGTAATATAATCTTCAATATACAATCAACGGCGGCAAAGCAACACTGTTATCTTACCTATTTGACATTCCTTCATAGCCCTCAAGCAAAAACATAAAGTAAACCAACTATTTACCATAAAAAAAACAAGGAAATATGGAATGTATTAACCAGTTCCAAAGACAAGCTAAATGACGAGACACATGTGGAATCCCAGGCTCAGGCGTACCTGTGGACGTCGGTCGGTGACTGCACCAAAGAGTCATCTCCAGAGGAAAGCTCCCGGGATTCGCTGAATCTGTGCTCGCTGGTCCTCAGCTCACCCACCACCCAGTCCGGTAATCCATCCGGGCTGGACCCTTTTGCTTGTGCTGGATTTGGTTCATCAAAATAGATGGACTGATTTTTAAAAATTAGAAAAATTATTCTTTCAAAATGTACTATATAATGAAATATTCAGTTAAGATTTCCATCAAGTTTCAAGTTTGATAACAACCTTTCATACATTCAAGTTTAATTATAGAAAAACATATCATTCAATGAAACATTAAAATACATAAAAATGGATAGCTCACATTTTAGTTATGTCATGTTGTTTAAATATGATAAATCATAAAATTATATGAGACACATGATAATGATTTATATTACAAAAGGAACATTAGCTTTCTGAAAAGACAAATGAAAGGTCTTTTTTTGTGCTCATCTATTTCTTTCTGTGATCATTACTCTGTGTGCATGCATCTACACACACACACACAAATCAGGAGGCAGAGAAACCAAAATCAATAAAGATCAGAAATAAAAATTAGAAACCTCTTCATCATTAGGAATAACAGAGTTGGAGACCTAGAATTTAGTTCCGGCCATGCCACGACCTAGCCGAAAAATCCAAGACAGGTCTCTAGGCTTTTACGTTATTATTATTATTTATAAACGAAAGCCCTTTCCTATGATCCCGTAACATGAGTGTGAATGGGAAAACCTGATACGGTACACTTGCATTTCAACATCTCAATGTTTCAGAAAATGTTCTGTCTTCAGTCAAGAAGAAAGACGCCAGCCCATTAGTCCTCCTCAAGGGAGACAGGCTTCATGACACATCTCTGAGGAAAACTGCAGACAAAGTTTGCATTAACTGTAATCCTCCCAATCCTACTCAAAAAATTCTCCAAGGACTGTACTCCAGGGACCCTCCATCCCAAGTCAAACAAGCACAGCTGTTTCTTTTTAATTGAGGAAGTCACTTCAATGCTTAATCAACTATCAAGTCAAGTAACTACTACCCCAAAGACTACTAATCTTAAGAAAATGCATGGTCATAGTTTAACATATAAAGCAGGATCGCATCAAAAAGTCTGGCATTCTGCCACGCATAATAGAAATTATTATCTAGCGTGCAGCATGCCTCTTGACTGAATTTTGGTTTAACTGATAAAATAGAGTAAAATCTTAAAATATACTACACAAAAGTTTTGCAGCATTTTTTAAAATAAATATCTACCTATCAGCAACCACCCACACCTACAGATTCTCAAGTATCCAAACACCACATAAACCAAGACATATTTCATGGTTATGAGGTCCAAGACAGTGACTATTCATCAACCAAGCACAATGACAACTGCCTCCGTAACAAAGCTGATTTTTGATAATGAAATCAAAGTACAGAAAATCACTTCTAAAGTCTAAGTTATTATTGTCATTTTATTAATTATAAAAAACATTAGACGTCGTTCAATCCAACCTCTCATATACATTAAGTAAAACACATCCCCTGTTCAGTGGCTGAGCTGCGTCAGGCTCTGAGACCCCGGGTGCCGCAGCACAGCTGGCTCCCCTCACCTTCACTGGTCTGAAGTTTGCTCAAATTCATGTGAACAACCAGAAAGCTTCAGAAGCTAGAATTTACCGACACCTATACATTATTAGTGCAATCCAGTGAAAACTAATGTAATCCAGTGAAAATTAATGGGAAATTAAGGCTTGAAAATTTTTAATTTTTAAAGAAATATTGTAGAATACCGTGCGGTGACTAAATCAAACAAGTGCAGTCCCCTTGGAGCCCCGTCTCTAATTTCCATTCGAGGTGGAAAAAACTGAACCGGGGGCAAAAAGATTGTTTTAGCGACATCTGTCTAGGACTTGTGACTTCACAAATGACCCTGGGGTGCTGTGTGAACGGGCCCCGAGCGCCCCCGCCTGGGCAGGGGCAGTAAGGCGCTGGGCGCACACACCTACCATGTAGGAAGGCAGTGCTCTGAGGGTTCCCGCCTGGGCAGGGGCAGTAAGGCGCTCGGTGTACACACACCTACCATGCAGGGAGGCAGGGCCCCGAGCGCCCCACCTGGGCATGGGCAGTAAGGCGCTGGGCGCACACACCTACCATGCAGGCAGGCAGGGCCCCGAGCGCCCCCGCCTGGGCAGGGGCAGTAAGGCGCTGGGCGCACACACCTACCATGTAGGAAGGCAGTGCTCTGAGGGTTCCCGCCTGGGCAGGGGCAGTAAGGCGCTGGGCGCACACCCCTACCATGCAGGGAGGCAGGGCCCCGAGCGCCCCCACCTGGGCAGGGGCAGTAAGGCGCTCGGTGTACACACACCTACCATGCAGGGAGGCAGGGCCCCGAGCGTCCCCACCTGGGCAGGGGCAGTAAGGCGCTGGGCACACACACCTACCATGTAGGAAGGCAGTACTCTGAGGGTCCCCGGCTCCGGGCGCTGTGTGAACGGGCCCTCGAGCACCCCGCGCCGGAGCATGTGCAGCAGGAGCTTGGCGTACAAGTTGCGGTTCTTCCTGCCCGGGATGCCGGTGCCGGTGCCTGAAGGCTCACACAGCTTTCTGATCCAGAGTGCGCACCGCTGCCGCTCTAGACACACACAGGGGCTGTTAGGCCGCATTTCTCAGCAAACCCGACATTCCCTGACAGACCCGAAAACCAGCTGCTCTCGCCTAGCACAGGGGCTAGCAGACCTTTTCTGCAAAGCGCCACACAGCGAACGGTTTTGCAGGCCCACGTGATCCTCCCCACAACCTCTCAAGTTTGCAAGGAATCGCCTGCACCACGCATCCACCGGGGTCACGGATGCTTTCTACCCAGTCTTCACAGAAAAAGCCGCAGGCGGGAGGTGAACAGGGCCTGCAGTCCGCCACCCCTGGGCTAGAGGTGAGCTTTATTAATCGATTAGATTCCCATGATTGTCATCAGATAAATCTCTGAGACAAAAGTATTACCGTAAGACCATCTCTAAAATAATTTTAGTTGTGTTGAAAAATCTTTCTTTAATTTTAATCATAAAACCACGAGCGAGAAAATGCAAACTTACTTAAGTATTTTAAACTCAATGTAACATTGAATCTCAAATGTTTTATTTACTAAAGCTGATAATTTTCAGGGATTTGTGGATGATTTATTTAGGGTTTTCTTTTAACCTCTCTAAAAATATTTGAGGGTTACGGTATTTACATATAATTTTGAAAAACAATTATCCTTTTAAAAACTATCTTAAAAATGTACCTTTGACTGTGTGGATCACAATAAACTGTGGAAAATTCTGAAAGAGATGGGAATACCAGACCATCTGACCTGTCTCTTGAGAAACCTGTATGCAGGTCAGGAAGCAACAGTTAGAACTGGACATGGAACAACAGACTGGTTCCAGATAGGAAAAGGAGTACGTCAAGGCTGTATATTGTCACCCTGCTTATTTAACTTATATGCAGAGTACATCATGAGAAACACTGGGCTGGAAGAAACACAAGCTGGAATCAAGATTGCCGGGAGAAATATCAATAACCTCAGATATGCGGATGACACCACCCTCATGGCAGAAAGTGAAGAAGAACTAAAGAGCCTCTTGATGAAGGTGAAGGAGGAGAGTGAAAAAGTTGGCTTAAAGCTCAATGTTCAGAAAACTAAGATCATGGCATCTGGTCCCATCACTCCATGGGAAATAGATGGGGAAACAGTGGAAACAGTGTCAGACTTTATTTTTGGGGGCTCCAGAATCACTGTTGATGGTGACTGCAGCCATGAAATTAAAAGACGCTTACTCCTTGGAAGGAAGGTTATGGCCAACCTAGATAGCATGTTTAAAAGCAGAGACATTACTTTGCCAACAAAAGTCCATCTAGTCAAGGCTATGGTTTTTCCAGTGGTCATGTATGGATGTGAGAGTTGGACGGTGAAGAAAGCTGAGCGCCACAGAATTGATGCTTTTGAACTGTGGTGTTGGAGAAGACTCTTGAGAGTCCCTTGGACTGCAAGGAGATCCAATCAATCCATCCTAAAAGAAATCAATCCTGGGTGTTCATTGGAAGGTCTGATGTTGAAGCTGAAGCTCCAATACTTTGGCCACCTCATGTGAAGGGTTGCCTCATTGGAAAAGACCCTAATGCTGGGTAGGATTGGGGGCGGGAGGAGAAGAAGACGACAGAGGATGAGGTGGTTGGATGGCATCACCGACTCGATGAACATGGGTTTGGGTAGACTCCGGGAGTTGGTGATGGACAGGGAGGCCTGGCGTGCTGCAATTCATGGGGTCGCAGAGAGTCGGACACGACTGAGTGACTGAACTGAACTAAAAATGTACCACAGTTTAATCCATATATAGCAGCCTATTGACTGCCTCCTCTCACCACGACACATAATTGTTTACATGGCTCACCAAGTCTATTTCAACATTAATCCTTTCTCAGTCTAACTCAATTTAAGGATTATATATCTAACACAAATCATAAATCTGCTTTAATCACTTAGTCTCTAAAGGTCACATTCATTTATTGTTTTACCTACAAAAATCCCTAGGGTTGATTTACCACTTTGCTCTTGCTGGATTTATCACTCCAGGTATAAGAGTAGTCTCTAAAGAACTTTGTATTTTTAGTTTTGAAAAGTGTATAATCACAAAACAAA
Organism: Giraffa tippelskirchi; assembly: GCF_054371585.1. NCBI lineage: Eukaryota > Metazoa > Chordata > Mammalia > Artiodactyla > Giraffidae > Giraffa > Giraffa tippelskirchi. Next base: position 1,003,054 of record NC_137277.1, on the reverse strand, counting down.
CAAAGTTCTTGAAATACTGGGTGTGAAAGTGAAACTGGCTCAGTCACGTACGACTCTTTGCAACCCCATGGACTATACAATCCATGGAATTCTCCAGGCCAAAATACTGGAGTGGGTAGCCTTTCCCTTCTCCAGTGGATCTTCCCAACCCAGGAATTGAACTGGGGTCTCCTGCACTGCAGGTGGATTCTTTACCAGCTGAGCCACCAGGGAAGCCCCAATACCAGGTGTACTTTGTGCAAAAAGAAAACAGTAAGTAAAACTGATCAACTTAAGTAAATGGTTTTCAAACTGTGTATTTCTATATGTCCTGGAGCAAACTGAAATCTATTAACATATAATATTCAAATGAACAGAGCTGAGTACAAACATCTAGCTAATGAAAAAATTCATCACTTAAAATAAGGGGAGAAACGAAGTAGAATTTAACTATAATGAGATTGAAGTTATATGAATGGTCAGGTCTTGACTGGGATGTGAGTTTCTGAGTTTTCATTATGAATTAATGGCATAAAAAAGCATCAGGGATGTACCAATATCCACAATGAGTCACAAACCAAAGATTACAATTAATCCCATTCTAGATACCCCAAATCCCTTTTTAAAAGAAGATGAAATATGAACATAGTTTGATCTGAAGTACATTTATAATGAGAGATTTTAATACACGTTTATCCTAATCGGCAGATCTAACACAAGAAGGAAAAAACACAGTGAACATCAGAAGAGAAGACAATGTAGAAATACCATTCAATACTAATCCCACTAACCGTGAATGAGCCACGGGACAGGAAATATTCATTTCAAGAACAGCAGAGGAGGAAAAAAGAGGTTACCATCCAACAAGGCAAGAGAAGAGGCCAGAGGAAGACCGTGAAGGGAAGACTGAGCCAGACCCCTGGACTCGGCAGGCTGCAGGCCCTGCCTGTACGATGGATGACCACAGGGTGTGGGACTCATACACTACACTCCCTCTTCCCTGGGGTAAAGATCTACATTGACTTAGCTCCTCATTTTGAATGTAAAGTTCACTAGGTATCTCAGAGTTAGAGGGAACTTGGACAAAACTTGGGTAAATGCCAGTTTCTTGTCCCCACTCCTAACCCTCCACTCAAAAGCTCCCAAAACAGATTTACATTTACAGCCAGCCTTATGGCTGCCATAACTTAGAGAAGCTTCCAAACTCCTCACACTCTCTTTAACTGCTCTCTGATAAACCTTACATTATCTGAAAATCTCTGACTTGAGACAAAAACTCTCAAAGGGTAACAGGTAAGGAACTGCAAACAAGACAGCAACAAAAACTCATTCACACTTGATTTTATTCAGTCAACCGATAAGCAGGGAAGATTAACAGATTATTTTCTGCTTTAATAAACAAAAACAAAAGGGTCAGAGACAGGTGGACAGCAAGCTCCTGAAAGGAACCATTTCCATGGGAGGAGGAAAAAGTCTCGGGAAAAAACTGTTTCAGCTAACTTGAAAGATTCATGCACTTGAATCTCCTGACATGGACGTGTAACATGTAAGACCTGCCATGATCTAGTAGGACGTCATCAGTGCTGAATTTCCATGTTCCCTCGAACAGCTCAGGGTAAACAATCCTTTATAAGATGAAAACTGTTATTAAACAAATTCAGTTTTCTTTCCATATTGGAAGTTCATTGGTTTGACTAAATAATACAAAGAAAAATAGTAATGATAAGAACCTAATTTTCAAACATAATCTTACCTGACCTATGGGGTAATTTTAGAACGAAAGGCTTCATATCTACCACAAAGTGATCAAATTCCGCATCCAGCTTCTCCCATTTTTCTTCTTCACTTCCCGTTTCCATAATTCAGCCTGTAAAATATTTAAAATTAAAATAATAATGTCTGTATGCTGAAAACTACATAACTGTTGGAAGAGATCAAATAAAATTGATAAGTATTGAATACTTTCAAATTGATCTACAGATTTAATGCAGTTCCACTAAAATTCCCAGCAGTATTTCTTACAGATATACACAAGCTGACTCAAAAATTTACATGGAAAGTTAAAGGAATTAGAATAGCAGAAATAATTCTGAAAAAGAAGAACAAGTTTGGAAGACTCACTTTACCTGATTTTAAGAAACACTATAAAGCTATAGTGTTTATAAGAAACACTATAAACACTACAAACCTAGACAGCTTATTAAAAAGCAGAGACATTACTTTGCCAACAAAGGTCCATCTAATCAAAGCTATGGTTTTTCCAGTAGTCATGTATGGATGTGAGAGTTGGACTATAAAGAAAGCTGAGCACCGAAGAACTGAGGCTTTCTGAACTGTGGTGTTGGAGAAGACTCTTGAGAGTCCCTTGGACTGCAAGGAGATCCAACCAGTCCATCCTAAAGGAAATCAGTCCTGGGTGTTCGTTGGAAGGACTGATGCTGAAGCTGAAACTCCAATATTTTGGCCACCTGATGCAAAGAGCTGACTCATCTGAAAAGACCCTGATTCTGGGAAAGGTTGAGGGTGAGAGGAGAAGGGGACAGGAGAGGATGAGATGGTTGGATGGCATCACCGACTCAATGAACATGAGTTTGAATAAACTCCAGGAGTTGCTGATGGACAGGGAGGCTTGGCGTGCTGCAGTCTATGGGGTCACAGAGTTGGACACGACTGAGCAACTGAACTGAACTAAAAATTAACTCAAAATAAATTATAGACCTAAGTGTAAAATGTAAAACAAGAAAACATAGAAAAAAATCTTCATGACTTGAAGTTAGTCAAGGATTTCTCAGATACAACATTAAAAGCACTACCCATAAAAGAAAAAAATTGATATATTAGACTTTATCAAAATAAAAAACTTCTGTTCTGCAAAGAACTCTGTCCAGGAGCTGAAAAGATAAGTTACAGACTGGGAAGAAACACTGCACATATCTCAGAAAGGACCTATATCAAGAACATATAAAGAACTCTTAAAACTAAACCACAAGTAAACAAACAACCCAATAAAAGTAATCAGCAAAAAAATTAGTTCCTTTACAAAAGAAGATGTATAGCTGACACGTAAGCAGGTGAAGAAGATGCTTTACATCACTCATCAGTAGAGAGATGCCAATCAGAACCACACTGAGACATCACTACCCACCTATGAAGACAGCTAAATTTAGAAATGCAAACAATACCAAACCTGCTAAGGGCACAGAACAACAGGAAGATTCACACACTGCTGGTAGGAATACAAGATGATGCAACCATTCTGAAAAACAGACATTTCTTAGCCAGTTAAGCACACACTTATCGTAGGACTCAAAAATCCTAGTCTTAGGCGTTTATCTAAGTGACACAAAATCTATACTCACATGGAAACCTGAATGTACTGTTTGTAACAGCTTTTTTCTTCTGTAACCATTGGTTAATTTCTGTGAAAGTGAAAGAAAGTCAAAAGTGAAGTCGCTCAGTCGTATCCGATTCTTTGCGACCCCATGGACTATAGCCTACCACGTTCCTCCGTCCATGGGATTTTCCAGGCAAGGGTACTGGAGTGGGTTGCCATTTCCTTCTCCAGAGGATCTTCCTGACCCAGGGAATCGAACCTGAGACTCCCGCATTGTAGGCAGACGCTTTACTGTCTGAGCCACCAGGGAAGCCACTTCTGTAACCAGTTTCAAACAGTGGAATCCAACTAAGTGTCCCTCCCCTGGGAAATGGATAAGCCAACTGTGGTTCATCTACACAATGAAAAACAAGGAAAGAAGGGCTGATACACCGGCGACATGGGTGAACTGCACGTGCGTCAGCCTAAGCGAAAGAACCCATTCTCAAAAGGCCACATACTGTATGCCCACATCCCCTGTGTGACACCCTAGAGAAGGCAGAAACTACAGGCATGGAGAAAAAGTACAGGCGTAGAGAAAAAGTACAGGCATGGAGAAAAAGTACAGGCGTACAGGCTCACTCACCGGGTTAGCAACCGGGGGGGGGGGGGGGGGGGTCGGGGGGGCGGGGAGGAGATTACACAGGCCCTGGAACTGTTCTATGTGCTGTCTGTGCAGGTTATGAGGACCTATTCTATGCATGCGTAAAAACTGATCAAACTGTATACCAAAAAAGTGATTTTTAATGTCCGTAAATGCACAATGTTTAATTCCCATCAAAAAACTTAAAATACTGGTCCTCGGGTTTCTTCCTAATTAACAGGAAAAACACTGATTAGAAACGGGTGAATCCCCCAAATCAGAAACGTAGGTTTTGACAAAACTCGTTAAGTTAAAATCTACTCAACAGTCCCCATGTTCCTGTAAGTTCTGAAATGCCCGGGTACTGTCTCTATGTCATACACGGTCCGCATCTGCATTTATTCAAATCTCCGCATCACACGTTTGGAGAAAAGCCCTGTGCGCCCTCCGCGCCCCAGGGCCTCCTGCGGGGCGGGGTCCCGGTCCGGCCTCCCCTCAGAGCCCCGGGGGTGAGCCCGGCCTCCCTCCCCGGGGACCAGCACGGGCTCCCAGCCCCTCGCGAGGCGCCCCTCGGACGGCGCCCAGAGCCCGGCCCCCGCCCGAGGCGCCGGGGAAAGCCCGCTCAGGGGTCCCGCACCAGTTCCGCCTCCACCGGCCGCGCTGAAGCGTGACCGGACCTCTCACGGCCCCTGGGGCCGCTCCCGCCTCCCCTCACTCTCCGCTTCAGGGAAAAGGGTCCGGGGGCGCCGCCCCAGATGCTCTTCCCGCCGACCCGGCTCGCGAGGTGCGCCCGACCGTCGCCCACCGTCCTCTCCCCCTGCCCACGACCGCCTCGCTGTGTCACCCCGACTCCCTCCCAGGCGCCGATAAAGGACCAACACCCAGACACACCTCAAACCCGCCCGCGCCCCTCACTGCCGCGCTCAGAGGACGCCCTCCCGCTTCCCCCGACTCGGTCCTGCGGCCCAGAGCTCAGCCCCTCAGCTCCCGCCTCCGGGCGCTGGCGACCGCCGCGACCCCAACCAGTCAGGCCGCCGAGTGCCCCCGCCTTCCGAGCCCATCTCTCTCCGCTCCACACCCACACACCCACACACACAAACACACACACAGGGCCTAACCAACCAACCCCCGGATGACCACTCTCTACACACACACACACACACACACAGGGCCTAACCAACCAACCCACGGATGACCACTCCTCCACACACAGACACACACACACCTGCACAAACAGCCACACAGGGCCTAACCAACCAACCCCCGGATGACCACTCTCTACACACACACACACACACACACACACACACACACAGGGCCTAACCAACCAACCCACGGATGACCACTCCTCCACACACAGACACACACACACCTGCACAAACAGCCACACAGGGCCTAACCAACCAACCCACGGATGACCACTCTTTACATACACACCCCCCACACACACAGGGCCTAACCAACCAACCCACGGATGACCACTCTCTACACACCGCCCACACACACACACAGGGCCTAACCAACCAACCCACGGATGACCACTCCTCCACACACAGACACACACCACACACACAGGGCCTAACTGCCCCACAGATGACCACTCCTCCACACACACACACACCCCCACAAACACCCACACAGGGCCTAACCAACCAACCCATGGATGACCACTCTCTACATATCCCCACACACACACACAGGGCCTAACCAACCAACCCACGGATGACCACTCTCTACACACACCCCCCACACACACACAGGGCCTAACCAACCAACCCACGGATGACCACTCTCTACACACCGCCCACACACACACACAGGGCCTAACCAACCAACCCACGGATGACCACTCCTCCACACACAGACACACACCACACACACAGGGCCTAACTGCCCCACAGATGACCACTCCTCCACACACACACACACCCCCACAAACACCCACACAGGGCCTAACCAACCAACCCATGGATGACCACTCTCTACATATCCCCCCACACACACACAGGGCCTAACCAACCAACCCACGGATGACCACTCTCTACACACCGCCCACACATACACACAGGGCCTAACTGCCCCACAGATGACCACTCCTCCACACACACACACACCCCCACAAACACCCACACAGGGCCTAACCAACCAACCCATGGATGACCACTCTCTACATATCCCCACACACACACACAGGGCCTAACCAACCAACCCATGGATGACCACTCTCTACATACACACACACACACACAGTCAGGGCCTGACCAACCAACCCATGGATGACCACTCCTCCACACACACACCCCCACACACACAGGGCCTAACCAACCAACCTACAGATGACCACTCCTACACACACACACACACAAACACAAACACACACACTTGGCCTAACCACCCCACCAGTGACCACTCCCTACACATACATACAAATACACAGGGCTTACTAATGGCCCCAGAGATGACCACTCACACACACACACACACACACACACCCATTCAGCCTCACTAACCGCCCCACGGATGACCATGCACCATCAGAACTCCCCGCCAGTCCGCACACGCTCAGGCCTGCTCTCCTGAGAGGATCACTCATCCTCCTCACAGGCTGTCCCCCTGCCTGGAGTCAGGAAATGCAGCTCAAACACCCGTCTGAGACTTGCCCCACGTTGCCCAGACTCTTCGCTCCATCTGCGTGTGCACGGCTCACGGCTGTGTGGCAGCGTTTATCATGCTTTTACTCTTTCTTCACACATCTGCGTATTATTTACCCGTCTTCCACCATCTGTGAGATGCTCCCAGAAGGCAGGAACCGTGTCTGACACAGAGCAGTAGGTACCTCGTACATCTCATGGCGTGTGATGGAAGCTGAAGAACTGACTGGTGAATACAAATTAACTAAAGACATGAACATCCTACTTCCACACGACAGACACAGGCAGACCTCAGAGACACCGCGGGCTCGGTACCAGACCACAGCAACGCAGCACGGGTCACAGCGAAGCGAGTCACCTGGACACTGCCCTTTCCCGGTGCGTAGAAAAGGACTGGAATGGCTATGGGACTCTTCAGGCAAGAACACTGGAGTGGGTGCCATTCCCTTCTTCAGGGGGTCTTCCTGACCCAGGGCCGGAACCCAGGTCTGCTGCACGGCAGGTGGATCCTTTACCATCTGAGCCGCCAGGGAAGCGCCCTCATATAAAAGGTAAGGTTACACTCTACTGTCGTCTATTGTGGGTTCAATAGCATTACGCTCAAAAAGTACATACCTTAATTTTAAAAATACTTTATTGCTAAAAAAAAACAAAAACAAAAAACCACTATCCATCATTTGTAATCATTTTTGAGAGGGTTTCCAATGCTGTGAGAATTACCAAAGTGTGACCCAGAGACAGGAAGTGAGCAGGTACTGCTGGCGAGCGGTGGGCTTGTTCCAGGCAGGGCTGCCACACACCTTCAGTTTGTTAAAAACACAGTATCTATGAAGCATAATAAAGCAAAGCGCAATAAAACAAGGTATGTCTGTGGCTGGTTTTTGTTTTTTTAATTTTGTTTCAAGTACCAAATAGTTCTTCTAGAATAGAAACACTATTGCCCTTAATTCTGTTAACCAAAACTGGTCATGGTACCTTCTACAGTACAGTAGAAGAAACATATTTTTGAATTCAAGACTTGGTTAACATAAATTTTGTTTTATTTAATCACGTTTAATGATTAGGGCTTCCCAGGTGGCGCAGTGGTCAAGAATTCAACCGCCAATGCAGGAGACGCAAGGAGACACAGTTCAATCCCCGGGTCAGGAAGATCCTCTGGAGGAGGAAATGGCAACCCGCTCCGGTATTCCTGCCTGGGAAATCCCATGGACAGAGGAGCCTGGTGGGTCACAGTCCATGGGGTCGCAGAGAGTCGGACACAACTTAGTGACTAAATAAAAACAATGATTGGTTAGTTGGCCTGGGGTTATTTGGCTGGTTGGTTTTGTTTCATATTTCTACAATAACTAGCTGCATAATTTACATAACTCCATCAGTAACACAAAGTACCAACAGAAAGCTGGTAACAAGATACCACTGCCAGATGTTATATTACTATCATTAAGCTGAAAAGCAATTTATCAGATGGATAAACAAACAAATGGAAACACAGAAACCCAGAGTTTTAAGCACAGCTCTGACCTGAAGTGTACGTCCAGGCTTAAACAGTCCATCCTGCCCACATACTCAAACATACGCCTGAGAGAGCCCATCAGTTCAGTTCTGTTCAGTCGCTCAGTGTGTCCGACTCTGTGACCCCATGGACTGCAGCACGCCAGGCCTCCCTGTCCATCACCAACTCCTGGAGTTTACCCAGACTCATGCCCATTGAGTCAGTGATGCTACATCCCACCATCTCATCCTCTGTCGTCCCCTTCTCCTCCTGCCCTCAATCTTTCCCAGCATCAGGGTCTTTAGCTACTGCTAAAACAAAGATGCCTTATAATCATCAGTCCTCATTCAGACCTTTGACAGAAGCAGGAGATGTTAATGCTCCGTGTTAGAGGAAACGAAGACTCAACAGTAAAAAGACTCACTTAGTCATGAAATTAAGCATAAAGCTCATATTCAAACTCTGGAACCATCGGCTCTTTATATCTGACCTGTTGGCCATTCAAATATAAATCAGCAATACCTCCAAGAAGTATTTCGGAAAGTAGAAAGGCAATCAAATTGCTATAATAATACGCAATACTGGAGTATATACTTTTTAAGAAGCACAGTAAAGAGGGACTTCCCTGGTGGTCCAGTGGCTAAGACGCTGAGCTCCCAATGTAGGAGGCCCAGGTTCCATTCCCAGTCTGGGAACTAGATCCCACATGTCTCAACTAAAGATCCCGCATGCAGCAACCAAGGACCCAGTGCAGCCAAATATTTTTTTAAAAAGCACAATAGAGTCAGTGTGATACTTGGTCAATGCTAAAACTCAGCTTTTCCTTATCCCTTATTTATTCTCCAACAAAATGAAAACAAAATTAAGTTACTGGTTCAAACCATCAAAGAATTCTTGCTCCAAACCTTTCAGGAATTACCTCTTACAGGTAGGTTATATCTACTTAATTCCAGCTAATCGAAAAGTTTCATTATGTATGACTTATTAGAATTGCAGATTTAAGTTATTAGAATTTAAAAAATAAGTAAAGCTATATCTTTGAGTTAGATTTTAAATACTTAGAATGTGCCTACCAATCACATAAAAAGAGGTAAGCTGGATGACTCTTGCTTATAGCTCTAACATATTTAGCTCATGGTCTTTTTTTATATCTGTGTCTCTGCTGACAGCTAGGAAATGGGTTAAGACGTGGTTCTGAGGGTCCTCAGCGGTCCTAGAGGTCAGCAAAGCAGGAGCAAGCCGCACACATTCTAGGTCCTGGGGAAACGCAGCCACACCCCCAAACAAAGACACTGCTCACACAGGTCACGCCCTGGGCCACGCGAAATAAGCACACTCCTCCAATCGCCTAAAATTAATTCTGCTCCATCAAATTGTATTTCAAGTGGATGGCGGGTCATTAAACAAAACTCGAAACCCGTTTACAGGTGCCTGTTTCACCAGCTCGCACCTCCAGGTGTTTGGACAGTTACCAGGCACTGACCGCGCTTCCCACGACAGATGGGCATCGCCCCGGAGACCGTGGCGTCCCAGGGCCGGCGGCCAGGGAGCCAGGGAGCCAGGGAGCGCCCCCCGCCGCACCCTGACCCCCACGGGGCGGCTGGAGTCCCCGCGTCCGGCTTCTCCACCCGCTTCCACGACGATCAGGGCGCAGGCCGCGCGCAGGGTCCGCAGTCGTCCCGGGGACCCTGGAGTCGGGCCCGGGTCCGCCCTGCGGGCCGGGGGGCGGGGGACGGGCCTCCCAGGGGATCCCAGCCCGGCTGCGGAGGGAGTGCTCCTGCCCGGAGAGGACCCGGGGAGAAGGGAGGGAGGTCAGAGCGGGGGGCGCGCGGGGACCCCGGGGAAGGGGAGAGGACCCGGCCCAGACCCCGCGGCCGCGCGCCGACGTCTCCTCACGGGCGCCGTCCCGTCGGGAGCCGGGGCCCCGCGTGCTGACTCGCCCCGCCTGCCCCCAACTTCGTCAGAAGCCCCGGCCCGCGCCGCCCGGACCCCTAACCGCACGCGGAGCCGCGGCCGCCGCGCCCGGACGCCCCAGCGGCGCGCGCCAGGGGCCTGGACGGCGGCCGGCCCGGGGCGACCCCTCCCCGCACAAAATTCCACCGGGAACCCGCGCGTGGGGGCCCGGGAAGGGATTCGGGAAAACCAGAACTGGCGCCCCTACGTGCAAGCTTTCCGACCGGCCGCCGCCGCCGCCGCCGCCACAAAACGGTCTCAAACCCTTGAGGGCGTCGAGGTCGCCGCCCGCGGTGCAGGCCCGGGCGGGGTCCGCGGGGCGGGGGCGCCCCGTCGCAGGCCACACCCCTTCCCGCCGCTGCCATGGCGACGCCCGGCCTCGGGGGCCCCGCCCGGCAGGGGACGGGGACTTCCGCACTCCCGTTCACCCCCTCCCCCCGCTCCGCTGGGCGGCGTTGTCATGACGACGTCCGGTTCTCTGTGCAGCCTCTAGGCTCGCTTTCCAGCCTGGCGGCCTCTAGACCAATCCCAGGCCGACACTCCCAGGATGACCAGACCGCTGTTGGGACACTGCAGCCCTCGGGTATCCCGCTCGGATAGGAGCCTTTCAACACTTTAGGGGCTGTAGAGAAAGAACAGATAAAGAGCAAAGAAAATGGGGTCGCAGGAGGATATTCACAGAGGGGTGTGCCCGTTATTAGGACAGACGACATTGAATCAGTCTAAAGAAGTGATCTCACAACGCAGAGGCGAATTCCATTGAATTAGACGAGAAAATGAACATTACTTTTTTTTGGATTCAGAACTATCCAAGATCTGAAAGAACTTCCCCCAATTTCTGAAGACGCTGAAATAAAATGAAAAGACTTTGTGTTTACCAATTCTGTGCAGAACAGCAAGATCAAGTGGAAAATGTATTTCTGCTGCTCCAAGAAGTCTCTTCCACCTCAGGGCGATCTCCATGTCTGCATTGCTACGTTGTGGTTTTCTTTGGTCTTCTATTACATTTCTAGAAAAGCTCTGAACTATATATGTATTTTAAAATACCAAAACAGAAACAAAATTTAAATTGTAAAAACACTCATTTAAAAGAAATTCAGTTTACCACTGTTTTTCATGTAATTTCACAACAGGATTCCTTCTGCAGTATCTTTGCAATACACGCAGTGTGATGCCAAATCTAACATAAACACAGCTTGAAGCATCTTTTCAATTTCCGTAAAGAAAATAGAAGATTCATTCATTTGTAACTAGTTTCTTTCAAGCTTCCAGAGGGAAATCATATTCTTTCCAAGATGCTTTTTTCAAACTCTCCACTGGAAGTAGCATTTCAGTCTATACCAATAAATGAATTACTAATAAACTCACAGAAAATGAATTACAAAATAGTTTACAAGCCATTCTACTAATTTACATACTTAACATACAGAGAGATGTTAGCACGTGAATCAATGATTCTGTACGTAATGAAATTAAAGATGATTCAAGCCTTGTCAATTTTACTTCCTAAACATCCTCAAATCTCTCCAAAAACAGCCTTTATTTTGGAAAACATTGACTTAGAAATAAAACTATGGAATTCACCATCTTTTCCTCTCTAATGTTCTGAAATCAAGGTTTCAAAAGCTTCCATGTGAAGTTATCCAACAGTTTGAGGGACTGTGACTAATGAACACATTGCAAAGCAAACACGAGACACAAAACAAATATCAGTGACTTTGGATCAAGGTTGTGAATTATTTCCACTTACTATCAAGAATAATCAAGAGTTAACTGTAAAGAGAAACAAAATTTTTCTTCCCAAGCTGAGATTTTGGAGGTTTTGTTTTTAAAGATTTTTTTTTTTAATTGGGCCACTTTTAAAGTCTTTATTGAATTTGTTCAATATTGCTTCTGTTTATGTTTTGGTTTTTAGATCATGAGGAATATGGGCTCTTTGGCTCTTAGTCTTTTAGTTCCCCAACCAGGGATCGAACCCACACTCTGTGCTTTGGAAGGCAGAGTCTTAACCACTGGACCTCAAGGAAAATACCCCATAAGATGAGATTTTGAACGGAGTATTTTTTCAGGTTATAAAAGTTTTGATGATACTATATGGAAATTGGAAAGGTTTAACAAAGAATATAAAAATTACATGTAATTCTACCATTAATGAATAGCCACTGTTGCCGCTGCTGCTGCTGCTAAGTCACTTCAATTGTGTCCGCCTCTGCGACCCCACAGACGGCAGCCCACCAGGCTCCACCGTCCCTGGAATTCTCCAGGTAAGAACACTGGAGTGGGTTGCCAGTTCCTTCTCCAATACATGAAAGTGAAAAGTGAAAGTGAAGTAGCTCAGTCGTGTCCGACTCCTAGCGACCCCATGGACGTCGGAGCGTCCATGGGATTTTCCAGGCAAGATTACTGGAGTGGGTCGCCATTGCCTTCTCCAATCTTACACATGAATATATATTATATATTAATAATATATATATAATATAAATATATAATATATATTATATTATATATAACATATAATATAAATATTATATAAATATAATCATAATATAAATATATAATATATAAAATTATATATCATTTTAATAGCTACTTATTTTTGCTTCATTTGGTATAACATAATTTACTTAATTATTTTCCAGTGACTGGATATATAAATTATTAGCAATTTTTGACTCTTACAAGTAATACTGTAATAAATGTCTCTTAATATATACATCTTGGTTGAAGTTTCAGCTATCTCCATAAAAGATATTCCTATGGGCATGAAAGAAATTAAAGTTCTTGATCAGTACTGCTAAATTGCTTCCTGGAAGTGTTTGGCAAATTTTCAGTTCCACTCAACAGTTCCTGAGAGTGGTTGTCTCACATTAACAATTTTTCTAATCTGTGCTAATTGTGTGTATAAAAATAGCATCTCTGTTTAATTTGCATTTTCCACTATTAGAACAGCTGAAATATTTAAATGTCTATATTAGTCCTTTTTAAAAATTCTTCTACAAAATTCCTCTCTAGTCCTTTGCCCATTTTGAGGGGGAGTTTCACATGATACATGTATCTTCTATATTTTAATTTAAATCCCAGCAAATGGCTCTATACGCAGTATTGATGCATAAGCTGTTATCCTAAATAACCAGATTTTAGTCAGTGATTCACCATTTTGCGTTATTGAGATCCTCTCTATCATTAGATTGAAATATATGAATGACTCAGCCATCTAAATGGAAAGCAATTTAGATAAATACCAAGAATGAGCATTATTATTATTATGTCAAGACATGGCTCAATGGTAAAGAATCCGCCTACCAATGCAGGAGACCCAGGAGACACAGGAAGCCCCCCCAGGAGGAGGAGATGGCAACCCACTCCAGGATTCTTGCCCGGGAAATCCCATGGACAGAGGAGCGTGGTGGGCTACAGTCCACGGGGTCGGAAAGAGTTGGACCTGACTCAGTAACTGAGTACACCGGCATGAAAGACATTAGTGATAAATATCAGAATGATCCTGTAGCCAGTAAAGTCCTTAAACTGGACAGGAAATGGTTCAGAACTTTCTATTTATAGGTCACAGAAGCATAAATTATACCACAAATAGATGTAGTTTAAAAAGAGTAGAAACCAAGAATGGTGGGGAGTATTTTCTTTTCATCACTACTAGAAAACCGAGTTACAGCCTGTAACTCAACGATTCTGGACTCCTTTCTTTTGCCAGAACTGAGCTGAAGTCACTGTTTCGTCTCCTCCTCTGTGGCTTAGTCTACGTGCCTTCCTGGGCAATACGTTTGTGCCAGTGGCCTTGAACAGAGATAAACTGGCTATTCTCTCCCCGCCCCCACCTTTCAATAATATAAACAGTCCCCCACTTACGACGGTTCAGCTTTAGATTTTTCCATTTGCGTGATGGTGTGCAAGCAATACAGATGCAGTAGACACCAAACCTCAGATGCTGCCTTTGGGTATTTTCCCAGCTAGCGATGCGGAGTGAGATGCTCTCTCCTGATGCTGGCAGCGGGGTAGCCATGGCTCCGTGCGGTCAGGAGGGTAAGTAACCCGTAAGTTTCCAACCATTCTGTACCCAAACCGTTCTTTTTTCCACTTTCAGTATGGTACTCAATAAATTTTGTTGTTGTTTAGTTGACAGTCGGGTCCAACTCTTTGCGGCCCCATGCACTATAGCTTGCCAGGCTCCTCTGTCCGTGCAGTTTCCTCAAGCACAAACACTGGAGTGGTCCTTCTCCAGGGGATCTTCCTGACCCACAGAACAAACCCATGTCTCCTGCATTGGCAGGTGGATTCTTTACCACTGAGCAACCTAGGAAGTCCACTCAATAAATTGCATGAGATATTTGACACTTTATTATAAGATAGGCTTTGCGATAGATATGATTTTGGCCAACTGTAAGAAAGAAAGATAGCACTAAGTCGTGTCCTGCTCTTGCGACTCCATGGACTGTAGCCCGCCAGGCTCCTCTGTCCGTGGGATTTCCCAGGCAAGAATACTGGAGTGGGTTGCCATTTCCTTCTCCAGGGGATCTTCCCAACCCAAGAATTGAACCCAGGTCTCCTGCATTGCAGACAGATTTTACCGACTGAACTGTAGGCTAATGTAATTGTTCTGAGCATGTTTAAAGCAGACTAGGCTAAGCAGTAAGTTGGGTGTTTTAAATGCATTTTCAACTTACAATATATTCAATGTACAATGTGTTTATCCAGGAGGTAACCCCATTGGGTTGGGAAGATCCCTTGGAAGAGGAAATAGCAACCCACTCCAGTATTCTTGCCTGAAAATCCCACAGACAGAGGAGCCTGGCGGGCTACAGTCCATGGGTTGCAAAGAGTCAGATCCGACAACTGACACACGCGTGCAAAACCCCATTGGAAGTCGAGGAAGATGTGCAGACATGTTGCTCTAGGCAGCGTTCACTCGACTAGCAACCACCCACCAGGGCGCCTCCCAGCCTCACCTATTCCAAAGTCTCCCCACCACCCTGCTTCTGCACTCCTCCCCAGGCTGGAAAATTTCAGCTTTGGAATTCAGTGATTTCCAGGAAGCCACTGGGAAAAGCACCGCTCAACCTGCAGTGTGAGCAAGGGGGAAAAGACCCAGCTTGTGTAAGCCGGCTGACAGAACTCAGTGAGCTTCAGTTGCTTTACCTTCCCAGTGGGGTGCTTGGGAAGATGGACTTAACACAGGTGAGATACGTGGGAAATTTTGCCCTGTGCTTGACTAGGGAAACGGCAATCTTTTCCTTCGGAACTCATGCATTTTCAGAAGTGGTGGACGTCACTAGGAGGCAGCATTAGCACAGAAAGAACTAGGTGTGCCCCCCCACACACAGACACTCTCATGTAAACACACTCACACACACGCATGCTCACATGCACATATGTGCACAAAGAGCACACAAACACACTCATGTACACACATACGTCGCACTCACACAGGCGTGCACACAGACATGTGCTCACAAAGAACACACAACATACACATTCACATATCCACATGCACGCCAACCACACACACTCACATGTAGACATATACTCACACCCATATGCACACACTCCAAGCTCTTTTCTTCCTTCCTTGCTTCTTTCTTTTTTCTCTTTCTTTTAAACCTTTTATTTCAGTGTAAGGCAGGGAATGACCTTCAGGCTAGTAGCCAGGAAATGTTACCGATGAACACTTGTTATTGAGCTTGGGGGACTCAGAAATGAGAACCTACATATTGAAAGATTGTTCAATGTCTTAGAAATAAGAGAGTTCATTTTCCATAACTCCTTGCAGAAATATGTTATCACAGGAAACAAAAGTAAAGACCTGGATCCCTTTGCGTTTGGAAGTCCGTCTGCCATACTGGAAGAGAAGAGAGCGGTCACTGGGAGGCACATGAACAAGGCCTCCTGGGCCTCGATCAGCTCGCGGGGGGCGGTGGGTCTGCAGTTGCCGGTTAAGCAACATGACCTGGGATGGAAAAGGCCACATTCGGCCGTGTTAAAATGGAGGACCATCCATTTGTGGTGATGGGTTCACTCTGCCCGCACCAGGCTGGCTGTGTGGGGAGGACAGTGTTGTTTTCTGGACTCTGAGCCAGCAAGTGAAGTCACTGGACTCTGAGTGGGGAGCACACAGCCTGTGATCTAAGAATTTAAGAAGAAAAACATTTTGAATAGAGTGTCCTTACGGAGCTAAATGGACCACGTCATCACCAGGTGGGCCAGGTAATCACCAGGTGGACCACGTAATCACTAAGCTGCAACTGGGCAGCTCCCACTGATAGGCTCTTCTAATCCAAATTGCCTCTTCAGACTGAAAAAGAGCAGATTTTCCTTTCTGTAAAAATATCATTAAATTAGAGGAATCAGTACTATGGCCTAAGCTCTAAAGTCTACTCTGATTAGTTTTCAAGGACTCAAGCCTACCCAGTGGCCTGAAATCCCTTCCAGTGAAAAAGATTATGCAGAAAGCCATCCACAACAAACTTCCCATATTCCAGGAGGTCTTTTTTTTTTAATCAAATAGTCTATTAGAAGTTCAACCTGGAGATTCCTTACAAACAGTTTCAGCAAGACAGATTTGAAAGAACCTCTACAGTCAGATAAATACCCAGGAGGGAACTGTGGCATCGTATGGTAGTTCTATTTTGTTTTTTAAGGAACCTCTATACTGTTCTCCAGGAGAAGGCAATGGCACCCCACTCCAGTACTCTTGCCTGGACAATCCCATGGATGGAGGAGCCTGGTAGTCTGCGGTCCGTGGGGTCGCTAAGAGTCGGACATGACTGAGCATCTTCACTTTCACTTTTCATTTTCACACATTGGAGAAGGAAATGGTAACCCACTCCAGTGTTCTTGCCTGGAGAATCCCAGGGACAGGGGAGCCTGGTGGGCTATGTCTATGGGGTCGCACAGAGTCGGACACGACTGAAGCGACTTAGCAGCAGCAGCAGCAGCAGCATACTCTTCTCCATGGTGGCGTCACCAATTCACATTCCCACCAAGAGAGGAGGAGGGTTCCCTTTGCTCACAGCCTCTCCATCGTTTATTGTTTGTGGTCTCTTTGATGATGGCCACTCTGACAGGTGTGAGCTGGTGTCTCATTGTGGTTTTAATTTGCATTTCTCTGACGATTAATGATGTGGAGCATCTTTTCGTGTGCCCCTTGTATATCTTCTTTGGAAAAATGTCTATTCAGGCCTTTTGCCCCTTTTTAAACTGGGTTGTTTTTTTGTTTGTTTCAATGTTGAGTTGCCTGAGCTGTTTATATACTTTGGCTATTAAACTCTTCAGTTCAGTTCAGTGGCTCAGTCATGTAAGACTCTTTGTGACCCCGTGGACTGCAGCATGCCAGGCTTCCCTGTCCATCACCATCTCCTGGAGCTTGCTCAAACTCATGTCCAGAGGGTCGGTGGTGCCATCCAACCATCTCATCCTCTGTTGTCCCCTTCTCCTCTCGCCCTCAATCTTTCCCAGTGTCAGGGTCTTTTCAAATGAGTCAGTTCTTTGCATCAGGTGGCCAAAGTATTTTGGAGCTTCAACATCTTATTAAACTGATATATGACTCTTATCAGTAATATAATTAGCAAATATCTTCTATTCAGTGGGATGTCTTTTTGATTTGTCAGTGCTTTCCTTTGCTGTGCAAAAATTTTTAAGTGTAAATACTTCCCATTTGTTTATTTTTGTTTAATTTCCTTCGCTTTAAGAGACAGATCCAAAAAAATATTGCTATGATTTACGTAATAGGGTGTTCTGCCTACGTTTTCTTCACTAATTGGAAGAGATGCATGCATCCCAATGTTCGTAGCATCACTACTTACAATAGCCAAGACATGGAAGCAACTGAAGTGTCCATCAACAGATGAATGGATTAAGAAGATGTGGTATATAATGGAATATTGAATATATATATATACACACACACATATGTATACAATAATTGGGCTATGCAAGAGGTGCAGTTGAGTCACAAGTTTGATTCCCAGGTCAGGAAGATCCTCTGGAGGAGGAAATGGTAACCCACTCCAATATTCTTGCCTAGGAAATCCCGTGGACAGAAGAGCCTGGTGGGCTATAGCCCCATGGGGTCGCAGAAGAGTCTGACACGACTGAACGACAACACCAGTGGGACTTTGGAGATTTTGAATGACAACCTGGGAAGGGCCACACTGGTTTCTGTAAAGGGAGGAGGTGCAGAAGAGCATCTTGGCGAAGAGATCAGAGCCGCGCCGGGTGAGAAGAGGCCTCTGGGGGGACAGAGGTGAGGAGCTGTGATGGGTGTACGAGGTGGAGCCAGCAAAGGCCATCAGCTCTTTCTGGGGCTTTTATAAAAACAAGGGATGCAGATGAGACCTGGAGTATTTTCTGCCACACTAATAAACGAGGACAGCACAGCCGGCAGGGATCTGGCCCTCCTCGTGTGAATTTCTGGGCCCTCAGGGCGCCCAGGAGGAGAACAGCACTTGCGGTCTGAACTGGCAGGCTGCAGCTGCTCCCTCGGGGAGCGCCAAGGACTCAGGACCCGGCCCGGAGAGCTGAGGTCACGCGAAAGGAGTGGCCAGGGAGTCCAGACGCGTGCGTCTCCCTCTACCTAGAAAAGCGCCGTTCCTCACCTGGAGATACCTGGCTTTCCTTAATTCACAAAAATACTTTTGAATGTCCATACTACCTGCCTTTTGAGGCAAACTTCTATTTAACCTGACTCCCCCTCCCGCCTCCTCAGAGCAGTTCTCTCAGTCACTTGAGATGCTTCAAGTCTCCAGGACTTGAAGTCCTTCTAAAAATTCCCACCAAATAAAACATAATTCTCAACTTCACATTGTGACTATTTTTTAAGCTGACACAGATGGAGAGCAGTAGCTAGAAAATGATGTGAGGTCATCGTAAGGTTTTCTTTTTTAAGTGACAATATTATTGGAAAAGACCCTGATGCTGGGAAAGATGGAGGGCGGGAGGAGAAGGGGACCACAGAGAATGGGATGGTTGGATGGTGTCATGGACTCGAAGGACATGAGTTTGAGCAAACTCTGAGAGACAGCAGTGACGGAGGAGCCTGGTGTGCTGCGGTCCACGGGGTCACAAAGAGTTGGATAAGAGCGACCCAACAACATTATTGTATATTTGTGTAGAGCTGCTCCAATAGAAAGGGGGGGGGGAATGGAAGCTCATTCATCACAGGAGCAAAATTCTTAACTAGGAGACAGAAGATGGGGTCCCGGGCATGAGGTTTGCCCTTAGATGGGATCTCAGAGTAAGGAGACAGAGGGCAGAGGACTTGGTACAGACTCTGCTGAGATGACAGACTTGGTCGTGCAAAGACTGAAAAGGGTCTTTCCTATTTTCTTGGTGAAATAAGAGCAGGATGTTGTCTGAGAGGGAAGGAGGGTGGCTTGAGCGGGGCTGAGAAGAGACACAGCCGTGTCGGGGAGGTGGGGCAAGAACCAACCAGAGAAATGCGGCAGAACTGCCAGGCACAGCTGAGCTGAGTGAGGTGCATGTCCGCGGTCAGAGTGCGACCTCACGGGGTAACTGTTGCATGTCCGCGGGTCAGAGTGTGACCTCACAGCATAATTGTGAAGTTCCTTTTTTTCCAGCAGCGTTCAGCTGCTCTGGTGCAGGCACAGGAAACACAACTAGAGCCGGGGGTGCGGTTGGCCGGCACCTCCTACAGAAGGCGAGGGGGGCAAGGAAGCCAAACATGGAGAAGGGAGCGACGTCAGTGATGGGGCAGAGGCACGCTGGCGGACAAGGACAGATTCCTGGGCATTATGTAAACCAAGCTATCCGAGCCCAGACCCAGTTCTACTGGCCCAAAGGGCTATGCGCTTTGTTTATCCTTCACAGCGATACTTCTCAAAAAGGCAGAGTTAGCTGGGGACTTTGTTACAAATGCATATTTGGGGGCCAACCTCAGAAATTCCAGTATACAGCATTTTTCCCTTTGTGATGATTACCGGGCGATACTGATGCTGGGGTCTATGGACCAGTCTAAGAAAATAACTGCATTGCAGTTGTTTTGAGTGAAACACTTAAGACTAGAATTACAGAGGGGGAACTGGGTGACCCAGGTAATTATTTACACTTTCCATTTCACAGCTGTGCAAGAACAATGTTTCAAATATTTGGGTTTCTTAATTTGGCCACCTAATGTGAAGGACTGACTCATTTGAAAAGGCCCTGATGCTGGGAAAGATTGAGGGCAGGAGGAGAAGGGGACAACAGAGGGTGAGATAGTTGGATGGCATCGCCGACTCAACGGACATGAGTTTGAATAAACTGCAGCAGTTGGTGATGGACAGGGAGGCCTGGCTGCGGTCCGTGGGGTAGCAAAGAGTCGGACATGACGGAGCAACTGAACTGAACTGAACTGATGTGAAGAGCCGACTCACTGGAAAAGACTGATGCTGGGGAAGATTGAGGGCAAGAGGAGGAGGGTGCGGCAGAGGATGAGATGGTTAGATAGCATCACTGACTCAGTGCACGTGAATTTGAGCAGACTCTGGGAGATAGTGAAGGACAGGGGAGCCTGGCAGGCTGCAGTTCAAGGGGTCACAAAGAGTTGGACATAACTTAGCAATTGAACAATAGCAAGCAAAAAACCAGAAAGCTAAAAGTAAGCTACCATGAGGAGCAACGCTGCAATGGCCGACACAGTAAATTCAGTCACTTTATTTTTCCATTTCCATTAGGTTTTTTGGACAGACACATAGAAGCATGAGATTTAATTTTCAGTGTGAAAACCAGCTTAGCATGGTTTTACGTCAGATGCATCTGTTTTCCAGAAAGCAAAGGAACTGTGCTCTGTTTGGGGAGAAAAAATAAATACTCTAAGAGAAACAATCATTTCTTAAATTTGTTAAATAGCCAAGCCAAATCAAATACATTTTATAAACGTGTAGGATAAATCTAATTATATGAATGAAAGCATTCCGTGTGAGGTTTAAGTGATTCGAGAAAACATCAGGGAAAAGAAAGAGCAATCATTTCTAAGCGAGAAAATGAAAGGTTCTATATAATTCTGACACTCAAGATTAAAAGAAAAAACTGCAACAGCCCTTTATTTATTCCCCGGTGTACCCACAGCACTCATCTGTCTGCAGACCATAGGAGAGAACAGCCTGAAGAAATCTATTAACCAAGCTCTGTTTGACTTTTTAAAATTACCCTCTGACGATCTGTCCTAGGATTATCTGTCAGTTTTAACATGTAACTCCGCACCAGGGCTCTGCTATGTTTGAACAATAACCGTGTATGCGGTGCAGTTCCGACTATTTGTAATTAGAGTGAAAAGAGCTGTCAGGCTCAGCTTTGAGCACTCACTGCCGTGTGTAAGATTTCTAATCATCAAACCTACGAGTTGGGTATTGTTTGCTGGTTCTCATTTCCTCCTCTGTCTCTAGCTGCCCACTTCTCAGACCTCTCTCTTCCCTAATCTGCTCCAGGCTGTGTCCTCTGCCAGCTGATACAGGGCTGACAACATTCTAGAAGCATCTCCAAACCTAGATGCAATCATAGCTTCAGCCTCTGGCTGGCTCCCCCGTTGTGGCAACAAAGGTATTTATTTAGACCTGAAACTAATGGCTTAAATGCTGATCATTGTACACTCCTTTATCTCACACAAACACAATGTCATCTTTCTTTAAATGTTTTGCTCTAATGAATATTTTTCTCTAATGGGTATTTTTCAAACTCCAGGAACTGTCAAAAGAGGGAAAGAAATGTTAGATCTGTAAACCAATGACCATTGACTTGAATTACTTTGTAATTTGGGGTGAGTTCGTTATCATTTGGGCTCAAGAGGTGGTAAATATTATTATTCAATATTCCATTCAATATCATTATTATTCACGCATAATCTGGAATTATACACCATGGCATAATTTAACACTCATCAAAGGAAGCCACAATCCTGAGTTTTAAGGAGAAGAATCGGAAAGGAAACTGGAAATGCCAAATGCAGTTACTGCTTCATCTTGCTGTTTCCTCCCATCCAACCCTCCTTTAAAACTCCAGTGGCCAAACTGACATGGCTTCCTTTAGTCATTGTGTGTCAATAATAAAAGTATAGATTATGATTACTCGACTGTTAAAAAGAATGAAGTGATGCCATTTGCAGCAACGTGGATGGGCCTGAGATGGTTATACAGAGTAAGTCAGACAGAGAAGAAGAAATATCTTGCAACACCCCTTCTATGTGGGATCCAGAAAGAAATGATACAAACGAACTTACTTACAAAACAGAAACAGACTCAGAGGTAGAGAAGGAACTTATGGTTGCCAGGCGGATGGGATGGGAGAAGAGAGAATGAGGTTGGGATGGACACGTACACACACCTGTATTTAAAACGGATCACCAACAAGGACCCGCTGTCCAGCACAGGGACCTCTGCTCAGTGTTATGTGGCAGCCTGGACGGGAGGGGAGCTTGGGGGAGAATGGACACATGTGTGTGTGGCTGAGTCCCTTCGCTGTTCACCTTAAACTATCACAACATTGTTAATCGGCTCTATCCTAATACAAAGTGAAATTTTAAAAAAAAGTACTGATTATGGCCAGGGCAAGGGAAATGCCAGCTAAACACTCCAGCATTAAACTCACCCTTGAAGCATTTGGGAATTTCAATGGTGCCGTCTATGCACTGGGCATCTTCTGTGTAGCTGCACTTCTTTTCCTTATTCTTGCAGAAGAAAGAAATTTTTTGGCCATGCAGCATTCCATTCTTAAATTTGTTCTGGATAGCTACTCTCTCTCCTTCGTATATCACAGTAGCTTTTTTAACAGATAACTTACAAGAGGCTGAAAGAGACAATATTTGTAGTCAAGACAGGACTTCATTTACTCTTTCTTAAAGAGAATGTAACATCAGAACCACTAGATGAGTAGACCTGAAACAAATGCCTCAAGATAAGAAGATTCTAAGAAGGTGCATAGTGAGTAGCCTCAGCATCACTGCCAACTGCGGTTCTTTATCAATAGGAGCATGAGCCATGGCTTCCAAGGTCACCTTTTCTTCCCCTGGAGTAGCCACGTGAGAAGGTCGGAGCAGAAGCATCAGGCGCTCTGCTTCCCTGGGGGTCCAGGGTTAAGAATCCGCCTTGCAGTGCAAGGTCGGTCCCCAGCAGGGGGAAGACCCCACAGGCCCTAGAGCCCCTGCTCAGCAACAAGAGAAGCCACCGCAGTGAGAAGCCTCACCCCGCATCCAGGAGTAGCCCCGTCCGTCCACTTCTAGTAGCAGCTAGGGAAAGCCCACGCAGCAACTAGGGAAAGCCCACGCAGCAGTGAAGGCCTAGCACAGCCAACAAATAAATACACCGTTTTTTTAAAAAAGCGCTTCTATCAGATACACAGACGGAGAGAACTAATGTATGGTTCCCGAGGGGGAGGAACGGGGAGGAACGGGGGGGAGGAGTTGGGAGACCGGGGTTGACATATATGCACTATCGATACTTTGCATAAAATAACTAATGAGGACCTGTTGCGTAGCACAGGGGAGTCAACTCAGTGCTCCGTGGAGACCTAAATGGGAAGGAAATCCAAAAAGGAGGGGATATGTGTCTGCGTGTGGCTGAGGCGCTCTGCTGTTCAGCAGAGACTAACGCAACATTGTAAAGCAACTGTGCTCCAATAGAACATTTTTAAAAAGACCCTGCTGTTTCAGGTAAGCCTCCCCTGCCCACTCAGCTCCCATTCACTGAACGGGCACACCCCCGAGCCAAGTGAGTGTCGGCTGGTAACAGCTCACAGATGCTCCCTGGTCTGAAAAACGGCTTTCAGCCACCAGGAGCCTCCTCTCCCAGGAGAGCGTGCACGTCAGCCCAGGGGCAGCCCACAGCCTGTGCAGACTCACAAGGGGATCAAGATAAGTCCCTTCGCCTCTCCATGGCATCAGCAGCCCTGTCCAAAGCTCCTCGGGGATTAAACTGAAGTTACACTCTAGCTGAGACCACATCGTTGTTCCAGACATAGGCCCTGCGTCTGCAGCATCAGCATCACCTGGGTACCTGGTAGAGACGCTAGTTCTCAGGTCCTATTCCAGACCCAGCGAGTCAGAGACTGTTTAAACAAGCCCTCCGGGTGCTTCTGAGGCTTGAGCACCCGTGTCCGGCTCCATCCTACCTGCCTCACTCTCTTTTTCCCGAGACTCAGTAAGTCAGCTGCGTTTGAATCCCTGTCTCAGGCTCTGCTTCGAGGGGACCCCAACCTAGTCACTGTCCATTTTGCCTAATTTCCTCCCAGCCCACAGCAGCCTGAGCAGAAACACAGCGCGCACCTGATCTTCTCTGCAGCAGCATGACACGGGCCAGATCAGGGAGCGCTGACGCTGAAGGAACCAGCTTCTCAGGGAAAAGATGCCCCGAGGGGTGATCCTTCAGCTGAGCGGTCCTGGTACAGAATCAGGCCAGGTTCAAGCTGAGTAAGCGGAGAAACAGAGAGACAAGGAGACCCTGAGGCCGTAAGACGTGGGAAGAGTAGCCGCGGTTCCTGACTTCGAGTTCCAGTCCTCATTTCCCCAGACTCATGGTCCATACGGTCTCCTGTCGCCCATTTGTAGTTAACCACCGTTTCCAGGAACTCGCTTGACTGTGCGGTGGGGTTTTGCCCCAGTGAGAAGACTCTTGACTAGAACCAAGCGAAACAGGATGGTCAAGGGCCAAGACGTAAAAGCAGTTGCCAGACAACCTTTCACCACGTTATCGAGGCTGCAACAGAAACGCTCGTCTCGTGCAGGCAGGAGGGACCGCCCGGTGGTTAAGAACCTGCCCCCCAGTGCAGGGGCCGTGGGCCGGGTTCCTGTTCAGGAGACCAAGAGCCCACACGCCGCAGGGCAGCTCAGCCTGCACGCCAAAACTACAGCGCCCGAGGGCTGAAACTGAGACCCGATGCAGCCAAAAATGAATAAATGAATAAAGTATATAGCTTTTAAATCTCAAACAGGCTTGCTAGGCGTGAAGCTTCCCTGTGTTCATGTAAATCCCAGTAGCTGTGAAGCAAGTCTGAGAAACAAAGTGGAAGACGATTGGAACAAGAAAACGGCAAGTGAAGGAGAATCCCTGGATGACCCTGGAGGCGGTTTGAGGCCCTGCCCGTATCTCACACCTTTACAGCTTGGCTGTGCAGACCAGTTTCCAAATTTGCTGCATTCTACGTCTTCCGGTCCATCCAAGGAATACGTTTCATGGCAGCCAAACTTGGCGGTGTCCTTGTAGTAGAGCACTGGATTTGCAGGATAGTTCACAAAGCCATTGTCTGGTCTTGATGGGAATGGGCATCTTACTTCTAAAAAGTTTAAGCAATAAGCCAAGTTACCATAAACCGTGTGGGGTCCAGTGATTATGGAATACTTACAAGCTCCTCTCTTACACCAGTGAATCACTGGGTGATTCCTGTGACTAGAATACAATTTCTGGGGACCTGGGTGCTTAATTCTGTCCCTTTTATCTTATCCTTGTGAGACCCTGGGTGTTAAAATAGAAACAACAACACTTTGAAAGTAAATTAATGCATTGGAGAAGGAAATGGCAACCCACTCCAGTGTTCTTGCCTAGAGAATCCCAGGGACGGCGGAGCCTGGTGAGCTGCCGTCTATGGGGTTGCACAGAGTCTGACACGACTAAGGCGACTTAGCAGCAGCAGTAGCAGCAATGAGTTACCAAGTTCTTTGGGCTTTCGTATAATCCCAAGGTATTATTTATTGCAAACTTCATCTCCACACCGTCTAAGATGGTGGGTTTGAACGAAAGAAAAGTCTGTCTCTTTTAATCAACAGACCATGAAATTAAAACAGAAAGAGTGCCTCCATGCACAGTAGAACACTATTATTTGGATTTTAAATGTTAAACCTAATTCTTATAACTGTCTTCAGACTATACAAGAAGCCAGCATGAAATACAGAGAAAAGTGGTGCTGCTCCGGGGCCTTCTTAAGAGTCCCAGCGGTAGAGTCCTAAACCCACAGCCCTCTTTGTTCTTGTTGTTCAGACACTAAGTCTGCCCAGCTCTCTGCAACCCCATGGCCTGTAGCACATTCAGGCTTCCCTGTCCTCCACCATCTCCCAGAGTTTGCTCAAGCTCATATGTCCATTGAGTCGGTGATGCCATCCAACCATCTCATCCTCTGTCGTCCCCTCTTTACCACAGAAAACCAGGCTGGATGGGGGAGCACAGCGCTTCTGGAAGGTAGTCCAGTGCGATGGTTCAGGATACAAAATCCAGGCACTTCCCTGGCCCAGTGGCTAAGACTCCACGCTCCCGAGTTCCACCCCTGGTCAGGGAACTGGACACCGCACGCTTCAACTAAAAGACCCACGTGCTGCAGCTAAGACCCAGCACAGCCAAATAAATAAAATGGAATTTTTTAAAAAAAGAGTACAAAATTCGGAGTTGGGCTGCTTGGATCAGTTCTGGTTCTTCCACAAATTGAGTGCAAAGGAATGTATGAGTCTATAATAACACTAAAGAGAAACAGTCCATGGAAAAAAAACTTTTCCCTGTAGAACTCCACGTAATGAATATCAAAGGAAAGATAACATTAGAAAGCCACCATTTTGCAACCTCCAATGCCTCAGCTGACTGAGTCCAAGGGTTATCAATGGATGCTGAAATGACTGCTCAAGAGTGGATGTTCATATAGCCTCCAACTACCAGCCACAGGGTGTGCACTAATTCCAAAGAGGAAGAGATGCTTTTTTTACCAAGAGAAGAAGGGTGTGCCCCCTTGACCAAGGGATCACCTTACACCTGACTGGCTGACTGACGCGTTGTGCCTCTGCTGTGAGGGAGTGCATCCTAAAACAAGTGTTAACCTGAGCCTAATCATGAGTAAACAAGCAACCAAATTCACATTCTGGAAACTTCTAAAGACAACCAGCACGCACTCTTCAAAAACATCAGTGAAAGATAACTGAAGAGGCAGAGGATCGTTCTTAACACAGGACGAAAGGAGATCAAAGAGATGTGACGACTAGACAGAGGTGTGGTTCATGATCAGATTTCACACAGAACAAGCCATGTGCGTGAAGGAACTTCCGGATCAGGTGGGCAATTTGCATATGAAATAAGTATTGCTAATTGTATACAGTTGGTTAAATTATTATCGTTAGTAATTCCAAACATGTTAAATATCTTGGGTACAGGGCTAACATAGGAGAATCTCATTGTTATTAGGATGTTCTTGCTGCTGAAGTGTTCATGGGTAAGTGTCATGATGTGTATAACTTTTTTTCAGGAGATTCAGGGGAAAAAGCATGTCTATGGAAAGAAAGAGAGAGACTGTCACAACATGCTGATGGCTGACACATCAATGTAAATAGCTGAAAATAAGAAGAAAAGAAAGAACCCATGAAGAATCCACTACTTAAGACTCGGGAGAACTAAATGAGATGACATATGCATAAATAGCAGGAGACCAGTGTCTAGCCCTGAGTTAAGTCCCCCAGAAGGTGCTAGGTAGTAGTAGTAGTAAGAGCTGCCCTGTGCTAAAAGTCCTTCTGTCGGCGTCACTCAGCAGATGCCTGTACCATCCACTACGGGGGAAGGTAAGAGTCTTTACCACTCCTCGTGTGCATGATAAATTCTATAACCTGCCTGCTCAGTATGCAGTGGACAAACTCAAAGATAGTAATGCGACGTCCCTGGTGGTCCAGCGGTTAGGACTCCATGCTCCCACTTCAGGAGGCATGGGTTCGATCCTTGATTGGGGAAGATCCCACATGCCACATGGCCAATAAATAAATAGACAAATAAATAAATATAGCAATGATGAGCCCAATTAAAGGAGAGAGAATTTTCATATATATTTTTAAATCAAATATTCTTGTGATTCTTAAATTTAGGTAAAAACTACAAAAGCTTATATCGATCTGACTGCAACCCAGTTTTTCACCTTAAATCTCTTGAAAGTAAAGTGAAAGCTTTAGTTACTCACTCATGTCTGACTCTTTGCAATCCCATGGACTGTAGCCCGCCAGGCCCCTCTGTCCATGGGATTTCCCAGGGAAGCATCCTGGAGTGGGTTGCCATTTCCTTCTCCAGGGGATCTTCCCGACCCAGGGATCGAACCCAGGTCTCCTGCATTGCAGGCAGATTCCTTACCATCTGAGCCACCAGGGAAGCCCTAATCTTTTTGGACTTCCCAGTTTAATCCAGGCGTCTCTTCACCAAACTCACTGTAACATTCAGCGGTCCATGCTCACGCCCTGTTCTTCCCTGCACCCCGCCTCCCACTCTCCCCCTCCTGTGGCATGCCTGCTCTCCCCCCTCCTGTGGCATGCCTGCTCTCCCCCCTCCTGTGGCATGCCTGCTCTCCCCCCTCCTGTGGCATGCCTGCTCTCCCCCCTCCTGTGGTACGCCTGCTCTCCCCCCTCCTGTGGCATGCCTGCTCTCCCCCCTCCTGTGGCACGCCTGCTCTCCCCCCTCCTGTGGCATGCCTGCTCTCCCCCCCCGTGGCGTGCCTGCTCTTCCCCCTCCTGTGGCGTGCCTGCTCTCCCCCCTCCTGTGGCGTGCCCGCTCTCCCCCTCCTGTGGCGTGCCTGCACTGTTCCCCACTCCACCCCCACGTCCTCCTCCCAGGAGCTCTCCCAGGCTGCTCCAGACTGTCCACTGCATTGCCTCTCATCACCCTGAGCTAGAAGCCAGGTCTCTCTCACCCGGTACCCTAAGCCCCAGGCACAGAGCAGAGGCCACGGTAAACAGGCCATTCAGAACCCTCCAGGAGGGCAGAATCTGCCCTCCTCTGCAGCGGAGAGACCTTGCACTCCCACGACTGCTTTGCCGCATCACTGCACTTACCCCTGCATTCTGGCAACTGCGTCCAGTTCCCATGTTCTGTGCAGGTAACGGTATCACTTCCAAACATCGCGTGGTGTGGCAAGCACTCAAAGACTGCCTTGCTGCCATAGAAAGAGTTGTTCCCGGCCAAAGGCTTGTAAACGCTGAGTTTTGCAAACTTGGGTATGGGTGGTGGAGGACAGGTTATAGCTGAAAAAAGAAAGAACTGTCATTTGAATGAACATTGTTGAATCTTTTTTAAACAAAATACTCTTTATGGAAGGAAAAAAATCCAAAGATTAACTTGAGAAAACACAAAATTTGATCAAATGCCAGGGTAACCACAGTCCATTGGAGAAGCCAAGGAAGAAAATGTGATCGGAAAATCAGACGTCTGAGCCAGTCAGAAAACTGAAAAATGAAGGGAATTTAAGTTTTGCCATCACCGATTTGCCTGTTGCAAGACCACGTTGCTTAGGTGACCAAGTGTCTTGGAACGAAATGCTACCTTGAAGACGTTTCTCGGAGTCAGCGTCGGTGAGGGGCCTCACCGAGCCAGCATCCTGCGATAGTTATGGTGACAACAGGTCACCGTGACGTCTGAGCGACACCTCGGTGCTGGAGCAGGTTTGTTTGCTCCTGCTGAGTGCCTCCCGCTTTTGTGCTCTCTCTGCATGGAGCTCGTACAAGTAGCTTCACGCAGGGACGCAGAAGTGGGTTGTCATCCTGTACTAAGTGGTCTAGAGTTTCAATGCTAGGGTTAGGGCTTGTCATTCCAAAGGGGCTGCTCCATCTTCCAGAGTAAGAGACCAGGATGGGGCTTCCCTGGTGGCTCCTTGGTAAAGAATCCACCTGCCAAGGCAGGGGACACGGGTTCAATCCCTGACCCAGGAAGCTCCCACGTGCTGCAGAGCAACGAAGCCGGTGCGCTCCGCAGCCTGTGGTCGAGACAGAAGCCGGTGCGCCCCGCAGCCTGTGGTCTAGACAGAAGCCCCTGCAAACGGAAGCCCGCACACCGCAACCAGAGTAGCCCCCACTCACCGCAACGAGAGAAAGGCCCACACAACAACCAAGACCCGGCACAGCCACAAACCAATCAATAAAATCATTTTATGAAGACATCAGCGTGAACAGTCCCAAAAAAGGTGAGCAACCATCTCAGGGAGCTGGGACTGGGGAGTTTCAGCCTGTAGATCTCGTATTGGTAAAACCAAGAACGTCCCAGGCCAACCAAGCGGGCACCCTCCTGGAGCTGGACCCGGAGACTCACGGGCACAGACAGGAAGGTCTGGGCTCCACTTTCCTTCCTCAGTGCATTTCGCAGAATTAGCTCCTTTCAGATAAAACCTGCAGAGGGAAAATTGAACCCATTAAACTATAGAGTCATCCACCCACGGCACCTCAAATATTTTTTCCATCAGGCAGGGCTGCACATGAATACTATTGGCTTCTCTTCCATCTTATAATACTGTTTTCCTGAGAGGCTTACATTCCTCTAAGGCTCAGCAAGCCTCCCAGCCTAGAGCTGCAGGGCAATTGCTGAGGCATGAGAGGGTTCCCTCACCGCTGGGTGTGGAGGCCCCCCCCCTCCAGTCCCCAAAGCCCTGGGCTCCAACCAGCTGATCAGGGTAACGGCTTCCAATCCAAGACTCACTTCTTTTTCAGGGATCACAAAAGTGAATCAAATGAGTAATCTCTAATACTCATTTTCTGAGAGCCTGCTGGCCCAAATGTGTAATAATTTGGGCTGTCACTGCAGTCTGTTAACATTAGAAATGTGCCATTGTCCTTGAAGACAATGTGTTCAAGGTCACTCATCAAGAAGCTACTGATACAGTGGTGTTTTAGCTGAAAGGACTGCATCTCTTTTCCACACACAGTATTTCTTAATCTCTAAGCACAAACAAGGATCCTCAGTGAAATCCTGCCCGACCTGGCAGCCAGCGGGCTGTTGCCTGGGCCACTGTGCAGTGTTTGCCCGTGAGGCGGATGAGCCGGTGGCCCTCCGGACATGCCTTCTCCCTGGGAGGCAGTCCTGGTGAGGAGGAGGCGTTTCCACGCCATCGCCCTCCACAGAGTTCTCTTCTCCTTTGTGCTCAATCGCTCGGTCGTGTCTGACTCTTTGCAACCCCATGGACTCTAGCCCACCAGGCTCCTCCGTCCATGGGATTCCCCAGACAAGAGTACTGGAGGGGTTGGCATGTCCTTCTCCAAGGGAATTCTCAACCCCAGGGCTCGAACCCACATCTCCTGCATTAGCAGGCGGATTCTGTACCATTGAACCCAGGTCACAGTCCCTCAAATTAGCCTAAAGCCCAAGTCTGATTACTAGAATACTTTAACCCCCAAGCCAAGATTTGGCCAAGAGATTATAAAGAATTATCACTCAGCTTCAATAATTTCAATGTACTCCTTATATGAGTAGCTAATCAGGTGCAGAAAAATTAGATAGAGCATCGACTTCTTATTTCACTAACTGCTGTATTCTCCCCCCCACCTCCAAGACCACTGTGGATTTTTATTCAGTGATCCGTACTCAGCAAGTCCAGCCTAAAGACTGGAAATAAAATAGGGGCCAGCCGTGACGTTCAGCTTAAGGGGGCAGGAATGCGCGGCTTCTGAGCCAAAAGTCCTTACCCGGTGTGGCAGGAAAAGCTGATCGTGTTGGGATACTCAAACGTTGTATAGCGTACAGTTCCATTTTCTAAGATCCCAGCAAAAGGACATACTCTGGCTGTGATTTAAAGATAAAAACATCAATTTCTAGTTACAGAATTTCCTGTTAAAATAAAAACGTTTAAACTCATTTCTATCTTTTGGTCCAGTGACTCTACTGATAACTTTTCTCAGAAGTTGACTCAAAACAATCTAAATGACACAGGCACTGAGGCATCCACTGTTGTTACTTCTTGTTTTTTTTCATTTGTTTGTTTTTGGGGGGGGGTGTGCAGCGTGCAGGATCTTAGCTCCCAAACCAGGGAGAGAGCCCACGCCCCCTGCAGTGGAAGCACTGGCCGCCAGGGAGGGGCCTGCACGTTGTAACTGTTAGTTACAACAACAAAAACCCAACGGCCCAAATGTCCTCTATGTCGTTGTTTAGTGACTCAGGTGTGTTCTATTCTTTTTCGACCCCGTGGACTGTAGCCCACCAGGCTCCTCTGTCCATGAGATTTCCCAGGCAAGAATATTGGAGTGGGTTGCCATTTTCTCCTCCAGGGAGTCTTCCCGACCCAGGGATTGAACCTGCATCTGTTGAGTCTCTTGTATTGGCAGGTGGATTCTTTGCCACTGAGCCACCTGGGAAGCCCCATAATATTATATATATTATGTGTAATATTGTATATATTATGTATAACATTGATTTAATATAATATGTTTGTATTTTATTAGAAATATAATTTGTAATGTCATATCCACTTCTCTTTTCGCATCTGCAGTGCTTCCCTCTCCTTTTATCACACCAAGTCTCTTTTTAAAATCTCCCCTAGCTAATTCCAGTTGTTGTGGCTAATTCCCACCCGACCTTTTGTGACCCCATGGACTGCAGCATGCCAGGCTCCTCAGTCCGCCACTGTCTCCCAGAATTTGCTCAGATTCATGTCCATTGAGTCGATGGTGACGTCCGGCTCATCCTCTGCTGCCCTCGCCTCCTGGCTCCCGGCAAACAGCTCTGACCGTCCGCAGTCTCTTCTCCCATGAAACCCACCCCCAGCCCCATGGGCCCTCGTGTTCCCCCACTGCCCCCCGCCCCGCAGCTCTGCTGGCCTTCTGCACCCAGGGCTGGACAAGGTAGGTCATCTCCCCGCCAAGTGCAGATCTGAATGAGCGGAGACTGTGCGGAAGGAGGCTGACGTACGTGTGCATTTCAGCGTGTTGATGGGCCAGAGTCCTGTGAGCGGGCACGTAAACCGCCGGATCCCTCCCCGGGACACGTAGCCCGGCTGGCAAGAGAACACTATCTGCTCCCCGGGCTCATAGGACGGTTTCAGTGGAACCACCTTGGAAAATGGTAACTCATCTGGCTTGGGGCAGGCTGGAACAGAGCAGAAAGCAGTTGGTTGAGAAATCCATATTTGCCTTTTTAAGTTTAGCTGGCCCACACAAATGAAAAGCATTTAATGCTAGCAAAATACTTACACTGAGCTCTGCACCAAACAGTTGACACAGGCCGTACCCCAGCTAATCTCCTCAGCAGCTTTTAAAGGCGGTTAGGTCTGTTATTCCCATTTCACAGGCCAATACACTGAGGCTTAAAGGTGCTAAGTATCTCGCCGAGGAGTTTAAGCATGGCTCCATCAAACAATTAGCACCAATCCAGTCTCCCCAGAATCCACCCTGTAGAGAATTTAGCTAATCCCTATGGGCCCCTGTATTTACCAGAGGGTTGAGTGTGTACTCAGTCGTGTCTGACTCTTTGTGTCCCCATGGACTGTAGCCTGCCAGGCTCCTCAGTCTGTGGGATTTCCCAGGCAAGAATACTGGAGTGGGCTGCCGTTTCCTTCTCCAGGGGATCTTCCTGACCCAGGGATCGATCCCACATCTCCAGGCAGGTTCTTTACCACTAGTGTCACTTGGGGAGCCCAGGATTGGATACGTTTTTTTTTTTTCAAAAGCCATGAGTACTTACTTCGTCCTGCGACAGCAACATGGCAGAGAAAACCTGACAGCAAGATGAGCAGTGGGGGAATCATTGCGGTGGGTCGCACTGCCCTGCCAAAGTGGCTCTCCTCTCCTAAGGGGAGAGCTGTAAATACTGAAGGGCTTAAATATTAACCATTTGGGGGTGCACTTTTATCTCTGTAAATAGAAGATAAAGGATCACGGTTCGAAAGGAACTCCACACCTACCTTCTTTAATCATTGACTTTTCACTTTGGTGGGTCTGTGTGAAATCTTCATAGACGGTCTCTGCCTTGACCGCACGTATGTTAATGGTGCGGAGTGGCTCGTTCTTGCCTCTGAGACCATCCCGGTGGTCCCAGCTTGCCCGGCCTTGGGTCCAGACCGTTGCTTTCCATCCTTGGTGTGTGTAGTGAGGGCTGGAGAGCCCAGAGCCCGAAGCACCTGCCCCAGCCCTGGCCTCGGCATGTAAACTAAGGACCGTCAGCTACTCTCAGGCTTCCTCTCCCCACCTCTGAAATGACAGTCCAGGCTCCAGTGCCTGGTTCTAACGAACATCTTCACGGAGGCAGCAGAGATTTTAACTCCTAAAACACTCGGCATCTTCTCTCGAAAACTGAGTGCTTCCTCTTCTGTCTTCAGTAACAAGACCCTCCTGGTAGCTGCACTCTCCTCTCACACCAGATCAACACAAAGTCCCGCTCATCCATTCTGAAGCCTTCTCTGATTTGTTTCAATAGATTCCCAGCTCCGTTTGGGGCACTGGAAAGCCGATGTGAAATTACAAGTCCGGACACTAAGAAGCACAGGCAAGCAGGAGAGGACGGGTGTCCAGGATGCTCCAAGAGGGCTCAGAGGGCCACTCAGGACCCCTAGTTCTGCGCATCATCCGGTCTCAGGGACTGAATATACACGTGGACAATGGCTAGACAGCATATAAAGGCAGAACTCTGACCACAGTCGCTGGAGCAATCGGGGGACGTAGGCCCACCAGAGAGGACCAAGTCTGTTGCTGTGATCAGTCACATAGGATGTCTGCCTCGCCCACACAAAGCCCTGCCATCAGGGCCTACTCGAGGCTTTCCATTTTCATCTGCAGTAAAGCTTTCCCACTCCTTTAACTGATTCTGGGTCTCTGCCAAACACGATGATGTCTGACTGCCTTCCGACAGCAGGCTCTGAATAAACAGCTTTGCCTGTTCTCATTTGGGTGATGGTGTTCTACACCCAAGTCTGAAGTTCCTGGAGACACATCGGTTTGAGACATGTTCTTGGCAGACGGTGACTCTTGAGCGATGCTGCTAACGAACGTGGTGTTCCGTGATGAGGAGAACAGTGTGCGCTACTAACATAAAACAAGGCTGGTCCTTCCTCTCTTGTGATGGTCACAGTCTTCTCTCTCGTTCACACACACACATGCGCACGCACACATACTCCAACTTCTTTTTCTTTTTTTCTTTTTAAATTTTTACAATATTGTGATGGTTTCTGCCGCTCAACAACGTAAAATCGGCCATAATTATAAATATATCCCCTCCCTTCCTGCCTCTAGGTCATCACAGAGCACCAGGCTGGGTTCCCTGTGTTCTGCAGCAATTTCTCCCCGACTCTCTGCTTTACACCTGATGATGTGTACGTACTGATGCCACTGATGGAGCCATTGTAGGGAACAGTATGGAGAATCCTTAGAAAACTAGGAATAAATCTACCATATGACACAGCAACCCCACTACTGGGCATATTCCTGGCTACCTCTTCTAAAGAGAAAGATTTTTGTTGTCTAGATCACCCACAGGCTTGCTGTTATTGTGGAGAATTCCTTCAAAGAGTGGAGAAGAGAGAAAATGAATGAAAAGGGCCAAGGTGTCCTATATAATAAAGAGCTGAGCTGGATGGAGGAAGAGAGAGAGAAACCTATAGGCTGGGTGCTGGGAGAAGGAAATTTGGAGAAGTTTGAAATTGAGAAGAAAACAGTTTTGGCAGCAGGTGCAAACTGCGCTGTGTGTGCTGTGCCTAGTCACCCAGGCGTGTCTGACTCTGCAACCCCACAGACTGTAACCCACAGGCTGCTCTGTCCATGGGGATCCTCCAAGCCAGAACACTGGAGTGGGCTGCCATGCCCTCCTCCAGGGGATCTTCCCAACCCAGGGATCGAACCCAGGTCTCCCACATTGCAGACAGATTCTTTACCATCCGAGCCGCCAGGGAAGCCCCAAACTAAGTGATTAACACTGCGAGGACCAGTGATGAGATTATTAAAAAAATATTTTTTTGAGTCATTGACAACAGCTCCTATTTGCCAGCTACAGAACTTTGGAAAATGATGCAAAAAACAGTAATAGCAGGAAAATGAAGAAACCACTAAATCCAAGTTAGTTCAAGAGCTTTGGAGGAGAATCACGTGGGTTTTTTTTTTATTTTTTGGCTAATAAAAATTTCCTTTCTTTGTAAAATGAAATACAAACATAATGGATGGTAATCTGCAATTTATAAATTATAATTATTATTGCTATTAATTCTAAGTGCCTCGCCTTTTGAACATGTCAGAATTACAAGATGTTCCCAGAATCTGCATAGACACACACACGCATCTAATGAAAAGCCTTGTGATGAGCCTTAGGACGAGATGCATTCATCCATCCTCCAGTGTGTGGTGTGTTTTTGCTGTAACTTTAGCACCAGCTGGGTGATGTGTAGTCATATCTATCTTCCTTTCCCTATGGTTTAACTCAGTAATATAATAACCACAGAGCCGACTGATAATCGATGTTAAATGACATTTTAACACATTTAAACTTGCCATTAAAGTTTAATTTGGCAGAGCAAATGGAAAGACCATTAAGACAAAAATCCAAGGAATTTTGACAAGTCAAGTGCCTGCTTTGTACTGTTAGGGTTTATAATCATCACTAAAGACTAGACAACCCTTGGATTTAATGTTGCACTTAGGATATTATGTTTTCTTAACCATGAACAAGAATACAGAGCCACATAGACACTTGGGTTGAAGAATATGTCTCACAAGAGACATAGGACCTTGCTCGTAAAACTCTTAATGACTTGGAGGGTGGGTGAAATAGGTGAAGGGGATGAGGAGGTACAAACCTCCGCTTATACAATAAGCAAGCCATGGGGACACAGCACAAGAAATACGGCTGAGAATATTGTAACAACTCTGTACGGGGGCGATCACCTCATAATGCGTGCTCACGTCAAGTCACTGTGCAATAAACCTGAAGCCAGCCTGATATCATATATCAACTATATTACAATTTTTTAAAAAGGGGAAAAATTCTTAATGACTTTATATCCTTTCCTCCTCTACTTTGTAAATTAACTATCAAGACCTAGACTCAGAGTCCAAGGTTTTGTATTCCTGAAATCACATTGCATCACATGTTCAAAAACTTTATTTACTTCACAAGCAGAGACTTTGACCATAACATTAAACATTTAGCAATAGTTTAGATTTTTTAAAAAAATTTGGAAGTTCTCTCTGTCTGGGTTAAGAGTCTAACTCCTATTCACCGATAAGCCCTCAGTGGAAAGATGCAGGTGTCTTTGCTCCAGTGACAGCAAAGTGGATCAGAAACTATGAACACACTCACAGAGAGGCTGAAGGCACTCATCGCGAGCTTAGTGGGCTTGGCCACACGAGTCTAGAAATGCCTAATTAGCCTGTGTCTGCACTGAGACATCTTTGTGCAAATTCTGGGATCCCCTGCTTGCAAATTGCTTTCACCTCGTAGCAGCTAATATCTTTGTGGACATAGGTGCCTGCTCAGTCACTCAGCCATGCCTGACTCTTTGCGACCCCATGGACTGTAGGCCACCAGGCTCCTCTGTCCATGGGATTCTCCAGGCAAGAGTACTGGAGTGGGTTGCCATTTCCTTCACCAGGGGATCTTCCCACCCAGGGATGGATCGAACCTGTGTCTCTTGTCTCCTGCATTGGCAGGTGGATTCTTTACCACTGAGCCACCAGGGAAGCCCCAGCTAGTATCTTATATACTGCAATTTCTATTATCTAGAGTGGTTATTCTTAACCTTGGATGCACAGTATAATCTCCCAGACTGTTTTAAAAAAATAGAAAAACCGAACAGAATTTCTGAGGGGACAGTCCAGGCATTGGGCTTTTTTAAAGTCCCAGGTAATTACGATTGCAGTGGGGGTTAAGACCCATTGATTCGGCATGTCAGTATTTACCTAAGTTCTACTGATAAGGTTCTACCACATAATCCTCTGTCTTGCCAATGTGAGATTACCTTTTATACTTTCTATAGTGTGTGACTCCTTGGTCACCTGTGAATTACTTCCTAGATTCCACAAATTCAGTCTTTCTTTTGCAAGTATTCCCCGAGCCCTTATTAAGCTGTACTTGGCAGTTGGCATTGGAATTTCAGAAAAACACAAGTCTTGACCGTTGTCTGCAAGGAATTCACAGTTTTCTAGGGCTGAACGCTGCTGGGGCGGAGTATTTCAGGCGAGGAGCAGGGGAAACGGGGCTGGGGAGGGCGGAGGCCGGGATGACAGAGGCGCCTCAGACGCCGCGGTTCAGAGTGTGAGCCTTCGTGATGGCGGCGCAGAAAGGCCCGCAGTCACGCGAGTGTCTCAGGAAGAACACCGACCGCAGGGAGGAGGCGGACCGGGGCGAGGCCGGTGTGGGAGAGAAAGGGGCGGGCGGAAGCAAACTCCGGGCACGGCTCGCCCTCTCCCACCCTCGTTCTCACTCCACACCCGCCTTGCACAACCTGGCGCGTCAGGGAGCAGGAGACACTCTTACGAAACTGGTCACGTGCCCGCCGGCCGTGACGACGCTGAGGAGCGGCCGCTCTCCTCAGGCGGCTTCGGAGAGAGCCTCCTATTTCCCAGATCCCGGCCTGAGGCGCCGGGAGACTGGCCGTCTAGCCAAGGACTGAGGACTCCCCTCCGGAACCGCTGGGGATGTTGCTGGGAGGATTCATCAACCTCGAGGTCCAGGTTCACACTCGGGGTGGACAGTTCCCACCGCGGGGATCCAGAGTCTGTGGGGGAGAAGCGGAACCAGAGGAGACGAGCCTGTTACACGGTTCCCGGCGGGTGACTCCGTCAGGCAGGGGACGAGCCCACCGCCGTGGGGAGTGTGGTGTCCCGGGCGGCGCCAGAAGCTTCCATCAGGGTCCGCCGGCGTCTGCGCCCTGCTGACTCTGCGTCTTATAACCGTGGCCTCGGGGGCAGCCACAGCCTACGGCCAAGTTTCCACTCTAAACCGGGACCACGGCTTCCCTGGTGGCCCGGTGGTTAGTACGAGCGTCCACCGCAGGTGTCATGGGATTGATCCCTGGTCGGGGAGCTTAAGATCCCACATGCCACGGGGTGCAGCCAATAAATAAGTAAAAAATACATCGCCGCGCACATAAAACCTACTTCACGTGCCTGTGGTCAGGATTAAATAGAGTTCACACAGAGAACTTAACAAAGCGCCCTTAAACTGAGTGCTCGATGGCATCTGGCTCTCGTGAACATTCTTCTCAGCATTAATATCAATGCCTCAGATGTCTCACAGCAAAGTCCTGGAAATGCCTGTACAAAAGCATATTTTTTTGTGCACGAAGGCACCAAAACACAAATAGATTTCAGTGAGACTCACTGAATTGGTCCTCATGACCAGAAACCACAGAGAACGGGAGACAGAAAGAAAGAATGACGTGCACTCCAGGCCTGCTGTGAACTGTGAGCGGTGCTCATCTCTAGGCAGTAAAATACCGGCATTTTACTTTCTTCCTTTTTTTCAATACATCAGATTTTTGTATTATTTTGTTTTTACCGATTTTTAAAATCTCATCAATAGGTAAGACAGAAAATCTATTTCCACATTTGGGGAAAAATAAGATATGTCTGTATGAAAATACACACACACAAAAGTAGGGATGCAATTCACACACGTTTAGTAGCTTCCCGGGAGCTATTTACCAAATCTCCCAGTTCCCTGCGTCAGGAACTCATATGGTACAGGAACTAGTACACGTTTCCCCCGAGATTCAGTGGAGTCCTTCTTTCACCCCCGTGGTGTCTAGAGGCCACTAGAAGCCCCAGCCAGTCCCTACAGAGTTCAGTCTACTTTGCCCTCAGTCCGGCCCTGATGTGTAGGTTGGGGCTCACCCCCAGCTTCCTCCCTTTCCCTACTTCACACAAAGTCCCAGGTTAGGACAAAAGGCCGTGCCATTCTGGAACCCAAAGAAGAGACCCCTGGGTGAAGAGACCCCACACACAGGTGTGACACACGGGGTGGGAAACCACACTGTGAGACACCGGCTTCCACACCAGAATGGCCTCACCGCTCCAGATGCCGGAAGGGAACGCGGGTGAGCACGTGAGGGCCCGAGAATAGAGTGCTGAAAGCG
Source organism: Giraffa tippelskirchi (assembly GCF_054371585.1). Taxonomy (NCBI): domain Eukaryota; kingdom Metazoa; phylum Chordata; class Mammalia; order Artiodactyla; family Giraffidae; genus Giraffa; species Giraffa tippelskirchi. The sequence continues at coordinate 963,263 of NC_137277.1, read as the reverse complement.
CGTTTGCTGATGATCCGACGTGGAAGAAAATGAAAAGGCAGCCAGAGAAACCGACACGACACTTCCCAAGAAGTTCTCTGATGAGCTCAGATATAAAAAGACCATGTTAAAAAATAAAGATAAAAATGGATGGAAGGAGGGGAATATTACGTGGAATGAATCCATGTGCAGCACAAACCAAGTCTGCAAACCGTCAGGACCTCAGCTGACCCCAGCGCAGGACAAGTAAAAGTCTGCAAAGACAACCAAGTCTGGGGGTCAGAATAGGAAGAGGTTGGTACATATGGAAATTGTGTGTATCTTCCTCATTATAAAAGGAACGTTGTATTGTTTGCATAAATCTGGAAAACAAACCTATGAAGTGAAGTGAAAGTCGCTGAGGCATGTCTGACTGTTTGCGACCCCATGGACTGTACAGTCCATGGAATTCTCTAGGCCAGAATACTGGGGTGGGTAGCCATTTTCTTCCCCAGGGAATCTTCCCAACCAAGGGATCAAATCCAGGTCTCCCACACTGCAGCCAGATTCTTTACTAGCTGAGCCACAAAGGAAGCCCAACAAATATTTAAAAATCCCATAACGTCTCAGACTGCCCTGTGGTTCACTGGTTAAGACTCTGTGCTCACAATGCAGAAGGCACAGGTTTGGTCCCTGGTCAGGGAAGATCCCGCATACTGCAAGGCCAAAACAAACAAACAAACCAAAACTCAAAAATGTCTTCCAAAAAAAATCTTAAAACCTCACAATGTAGAGTTAAGTCATTTTGGCATTTTCATGTATCAGAATCAGGGCCATATTCAGAATATGATTTGGTGTTTTAGTTTCCTGTCATAGGTGCTTTCCTGGATCATTATTTTATGCTCTCCAAGTGTGCTCCCTGAAAGTAACTACGTACTCTTCCATTGTCTCTACTTCAACCATCTCCCTCTTTTGGACACTTAGCTGGTATCTTGCAACATTATGAATAACCCCACAGCTAAGTTCTTTGACAAAATCTTTGGATAAGTTTCTTCCTTAGGATCTTTTTTCTAGAGGTGGAATTACTTGGGACAGAACATTTTTAAGACTCTCGATATATATGCTTGCTGCCTTCCAGAAAGGTTAGCCTCATTTATTTGACAATGTTTAAAAGTTGTAAACACAGTGCAATGCTAACCGACCCAGAGGGGGCTCTGTTCTTTAGTTTTTAGTTTTCATTTGGCTTATCCAACAAAGAAAATTATGCTTACACCAAAAAAGGTAAAATACACCATAGAGATGGAATTGAAGCTTTGCTGGAAAATCATTTAAGCAACCAGCTGTCCCAAATGCATTTCAGGGCTGTCAACCCAGGAAAACATATCCCAGGTTGCGTGAACTTGTAACTGTGACCGCAACATCACTGTCATCAATCTTTACATTATGGGATAACAAGGAAGACAATCCAGTACCACGGGCATTTTATTTCAAAACACACGTGTACAACATTTTGATCTGTGTAAAGAAAATACAGAAAAATACTGGAAGTTAATGCACCAAAGTATGAAGAATAATTCAGTTAGGAAGAGATTTTTTGTCTTGTTTACTTGCCTATTTCATGTAGTATGTTTGTATCTCTTGGTGGTGGGAGAAAAGGGAATTTTTTTAAATGATATGCAAGAAAGATCCCTGAAGACACAGGAGGAAAACCAATGGATTGTGACTTTTGATATAAATCCACAGCTGGTAAAAATTATTTAAGAAGATGGTTTGTGTGCATTTTGATGAATGGGAATGATCACTAAAAAGTATGTGATCTCTTCCAACAGGTTACAACAAATAAAGCCCAGTTCTGTTTCTGACATTGTTTTAGGAGAGTAAATAAGGAGAAGTGCTTTCACGATAATGTGCAAAGCAACTTGTCTTTTAATAGTGCCCTTGGTAATAAGATGGGCTTCCCTTGTGGCTCAGCTGGTAAAGAATCTGCCTACAATATGGGAGACCTGGCTTCGATCCCTGAGTTGGAAAGATCCCCTGGAAAAGGGAAAGGCTACCCACTCCAGTATTCCGGCCAGGAGAAGGCCATGGGCTATATCGTCCATGGGGTCGCAAAGAGTTGGACTCGACTGAGCGACTCTCACTTTCACTTGGGAGTAAGATGGGGCTTCCCTGGCGGCTCAGAGGTAAGAAACCTGTCAATGCAGGAGACACAGGAGACACGGGCTCGACCCCCGGCTCAAGAAGACCCTCTGGAGAAGGCAATGGCAACCCACTCCAGTATTCTTGGCTGGAGAATCCCACGGACAGAGGAGTCTGGAGGGCTGGAGTCCGTGCAGTTGCAAAGAGACAGACACGACTGAGCGACTGACACTACCCCTGCCGCTCCTAGCGGTGTTCAGTCGGCTGAGCAGCCGCTTGGACGAACTCTAAGTGTAAAGTTCTGCTCAGTAACTATAATATGAAAAATCAAGTCCCAGGAGGTTTGATTAGCTCTGATGGGTCTAAGTCATATGAAAGTAAAGAAGGCTTGGGTTTACCATTTTTAAGAGAGTAAGAGGCACAAATGTGCCCCAGCAATATGACTTCCTGCTGTGTGTTTGTGTTATTTTTTGACTGTGTGGCTTCTGGGATCTTAGTTCCCCAACCAGGGATCGAACACAGGCCCTCAGCAGTGAAAGGGAGGAGTCCTAACCATCAGACCACCAGGGAATTCCCTTACTGCTGTTTATTCTAAATTTAAATCTTTAAAGTGAGTATGGGCTCCCCAGTAGCTCAGTTGGTAAAGAATCTGCCTGCAATGTAGGAGACCTGGTTCGATTCCTGGGTCGGGAAGATCCCCTAAAGAAGGGATAGGCTACCCACTCCAGTATTCTTGGGCTTCCCTGGTGGCTCAGATGGTAAAGAATTTGCCTGCAATGCACGAGGCTTGGGTTTGATCCCTGGGGTGGGAAGATCCATTGGAGGAGGGCATGGCAACCCCCTCCAATTATCTTGCCTGGAGAACCCCCATGGACAGAGGAGCCTGGTGGGCCGCAGACCACAGAGTCATAAAGAAGCAAACACGACTGAGTGACTAAATACAGCACAAAGTGAGTGTGGACAGCCAACAGTGCTGATTTAGACGGACCCCTCAAGTAGCTCACGGATCTTAAGAAACATTCTTGCAGTATCTCATTACACAACCATCACAAATGCATTAAGGGCCTTTATAGACGATTTCCCTGGTCTCCCAGGTAAAAATAAATCCAACTGGTTGTTTAGCTCGTCTGCGGCGTTTGTGGTTGCCTTCAGTCTCTGCGTGTTCTCACGTTAGCTTCCTCGGCACAGAATCCCCTCCTTCGTGCATTTGCTGAGAAGCCGTGGAAACAAGGGTCCTCGCCGTCCACACAGGAAACACACTCTTCCATCCTCGCGGGTCATTTTATGAAAAGATGATAATTTAGAAAACTTTCCAGACGAAATCTATAGAATGTTCTCCTCTGTTCAATCCTTTCAATAAATTGGACGAAGAGTTGAAAAATTCCATAAATTGAAAAAGTTGCCGTACAGCAGAGAGAATGTGGACAGAGTTGATAGCGAAAAAACAGCCCATCAGCTGGAAAGCACAGGATAAATTTCACAAGATGCCTGTAAATCTCAGTGGGTAGGTTGATTAAGTAGGGGACAGAGCCGTTCTAGCTTGAAGAAATTCTAGATGCTTCTACAGACCACAAGCTTAGCCTGATTCAACAGTGACCCAGCTGAAATACCATTAAATTAGACTGTGTTCAAAGACACGGACCAACAATTCAACCTTGGACACAATTGCTTTGTCTGATCAGACCGAAGTCTGGCTGTTTGCAAAGAACATATTGAAAAGTCAGACCCTCTGAAAGATTAAAAAAAAAAAACAAACACAAAAACCTCTGAAAGTCATGTAGTAGAACAATAATTCAATGAATTGTGGATGTTTACCCTACAGAGGAGAGAAGACGTAGAAAATTGTCTCCCAACATTTCAACAGCCATTATGTAGAAGAAGTTTTAAATTGGTTTTCAGTTGTTCCTGAGGGCAGAACCTCACTTAACGAACAGCACTTATAGAGAAGAAGGATTCTATGTTTCAAATAAAAGATTTTTCAGCAATTGGATGGTTTATTCAAGAAGTGGTGATATCATATGATATTTGTCTTTCTCTGGCTTACTTCACTTAACATGATAATCTCTAGGTCTATCCATGTTGCTGCAAATGGCACTATTTCATTCTTCTTTGTGGCTGAGTAATATTCCATTGTGTAAATATGCCACATCTTCTTTATCCACTCATCTGCAGATGGACATTTAGGTTGCTTTCCTGTCTTGGCTATTATAGATAGTGCTGCTATGAAAACTGGGGTATGTGTATTTTTAGAATTACGATTTCCTCCAGGTGTATGCCCAGGAGTGGGATTGCTGGATCATAGAGTAGCCCTGTTTTTGGTTATTTAAGGAGCCTGCATACTGTTGTCCATAGTGGCCGCACCAGCTGACATTCCCAGCAGTGTAGGAAGGTTAGCCTTCTTTTACAAACAGCTGCCTGGTATACCCATTGTGTGGGTAAATCATGATTTATTGAACCAGCACCCTAGTGATGGGCGTTTACCTTGTTTCCGTCTTCTGCTAGTGCATACAGTGGTGCTGGGACGTCCTTTGACACGTTTCTTTGTGCACATGTACAAACACATTCATAAGATGAATTCCTAAAAGTGGAATCACTAGATGGAGGGTGTGTGCCTTTTAAATTTTAATAGATATTCTCAAACAGTCTTCCGTTGGAATTCGGCAGAGAGGATGGAATCGCCTTTCACTGAGATCGTAGCAATTTCACAGCCACCAATAATGTATGAACGCTGGCAGTTTCAACTCGGCCTCGTGGACCTTTCCTTCCGTGAACACCAGATGGCAGAACAGGCCCTGATGTGTCTGCCACGGGTGACTTGCAGACAAGCTGCAAAGACTTGAAGCCTCGGTTTTGGTTCTGTTGACTCAGATTCAGTGTGTGCATTTGGCCAACCAGTGGTGCATTATTGAACTTCTGTGGCTAGAGATGTCTTGGTTCATCGGGAATAGCAGATGGCAGCCTGTGCTTCCCCCCCCCTTTACTTGAAAGCACCCTAAAAAGATGCTCATCTTTGGTCCACAATTCTTCCCCGTTACCCAGACACCACCTTTTCTCCAGCAGAATGAAAATGTGCGAACAGAGCAGAGAACACAAATCAGCAATCCAAACTCTTACAGTTACATTTATGTGTGAAAGTGACGTATTTCATTCATGTTTCTGAAACAAGGGAGTGTAGGAACATATGTATGTCACAGAAGAATATTTCTTCGAGCAAATAGAAATGAATGATTAAAGTTGATATATTTACTATGATAAGGCTTCCATTTGGCAGAACACCAGCAAACCAATTTCACAGCAGAAATATTCTTTCTTTTTTCCTGGAGAGTGTGTCATTTGAGCAGAATAACTTCAATTAGAGTTGTACCTGCTTGGCAACTCATGAGCAGTTTGAGATGGGAGTTCAGATAGATGTACTGTGTTGTGCTTAGCCGCTCAGTTGTGTCCGACTCTTTATGACCCCATGGGCTGTAGCCTGCCAGGCTCCTCCATCCATGGAATTCTCCAGGGAAGAATACTGGAGTGGGTAGCCTATCCCTTCTCCAGGGGATCTTCCCCACCCAGGAATTGAACCAGGGTCTCCTACATTGCAGGCAGATTCTTTACCAACTGAGCTACCAGGGAAGCCCCATTTATATAGATAAGTGTCCCTAGGCCCCAGCCCACTGCCCATGTATATGGAAAACATACTCACCAGTGTTATGTGCCCACCTGTACAACATTCTCTAAACTGCAGGGGAAGATTTTGTAGTCAATCCATCATTGCCCTCAAAGGTCACCAGGTAGGAGGTTAATGAAACTGTTCTCCTGAGCTACCTAGACAGGATCTGTGTCGACACCCTATTACAAGGTCGACTTCTGCTCCTCCTGAGCGAATGACAGAGGTTTTACTTGTAAAGTGTCTAAGAAGAGATGTGCCTAGTTTTAGGAACAAAATCATCTAGTTGTAGTAGTTTCTTGGGACACTAAGGTCCTTAAACTGAAGAGGAAGAGATCCAGCCTGGAAGAAGGAAAACTGAGATTGACAATGATCTGTTACGTGTCAGTCATCTCACTGGTGACGTCTGTCACGTCAGTCATCTCACTGGTGACGTCTGTCACGTCATCTCACTGGTGACGTCTGTCACGTGTCAGTCATCTCACTGGTGACTGTCTGTCACGTGTCAGTCATCTCATTGTTGACAGTCTGTCACGTCAGTCATCTCACTGGTGATGGTCTGTTACATGTCAGTCATCTCACTGGTGACGTCTGTCACGTCATCTCACTGGTGACGTCTGTCACGTGTCAGTCATCTCACTGGTGACTGTCTGTCACGTGTCAGTCATCCCACTGGTGACGTCTGTCACGTGTCAGTCATCTCACTGGTGACGTCTGTCACGTCAGTCATCTCACTGGTGACGTCTGTCACGTATCAGTCATCTCACTGGTGACGTCTGTCACGTCAGTCATCTCACTGGTGACTGTCACGTGTCAGTCATCTCACTGGTGACGTCTGTCACGTGTCAGTCATCTCACTGGTGACGTCTGTCACGTGTCAGTCATCTCACTGGTGACGTCTATCACGTCAGTCATCTCACTGGTGATGTCTGTCACGTGTCAGTCATCTCACTGGTGACTGTCTGTCACGTGTCAGTCATCTCACTGGTGATGGTCTGTTATGTCAGTCATCTCACTGGTGACGTCTGTCACGTGTCAGTCATCTCACTGGTGACGTCTGTCACGTGTCAGTCATCTCACTGGTGACGTCTGTCACGTCAGTCATCTCACTGGTGACGTCTGTCACGTGTCAGTCATCTCACTGGTGACGTCTGTCACGTGTCAGTCATCTCACTGGTGACGTCTGTCACGTCATCTCACTGGTGACGTCTGTCACGTGTCAGTCATCTCACTGGTGACTGTCTGTCACGTGTCAGTCATCTCATTGTTGACAGTCTGTCACGTCAGTCATCTCACTGGTGATGGTCTGTTACATGTCAGTCATCTCACTGGTGACGTCTGTCATGTCATCCCACTGGTGACGTCTGTCACGTGTCAGTCATCTCACTGGTGACGTCTGTCACGTCAGTCATCTCACTAGTGACGTCTGTCACGTATCAGTCATCTCACTGGTGACGTCTGTCACGTCAGTCATCTCACTGGTGACTGTCTGTCACGTGTCAGTCATCTCACTGGTGACGTCTGTCACGTGTCAGTCATCTCACTGGTGACGTCTGTCACGTGTCAGTCATCTCACTGGTGACGTCTGTCACGTGTCAGTCATCTCACTGGTGACGTCTGTCACGTGTCAGTCATCTCACTGGTGACGTCTGTCACGTGTCAGTCATCTCACTGGTGACGTCTATCACGTCAGTCATCTCACTGGTGACGTCTGTCACGTGTCAGTCATCTCACTGGTGACTGTCTGTCACGTGTCAGTCATCTCACTGGTGATGGTCTGTTATGTCAGTCATCTCACTGGTGACGTCTGTCACGTGTCAGTCATCTCACTGGTGATGGTCTGTTATGTCAGTCATCTCACTGGTGACGTCTGTCACGTGTCAGTCATCTCACTGGTGACGTCTGTCACGTGTCAGTCATCTCACTGGTGACGTCTGTCACGTCAGTCATCTCACTGGTGACGTCTGTCACGTGTCAGTCATCTCACTGGTGACGTCTGTCACGTGTCAGTCATCTCACTGGTGACGTCTGTCACGTGTCAGTCATCTCACTGGTGACAGTCTGTCACGTGTCAGTCATCTCATTGTTGACAGTCTGTCACGTGTCATTTATCTCAGACCTATGAAGGACCAGGGAGTCATGGCCCAGAGAAGTCACCTGACTTGTTCAAATGAATACAACTTGGGCTTCCCAGGTGGCACAGTGGTAAAGAATCTGCCTGCCAATGCAGAAGAGGTGGGTTCATTCCCTGGGTCTGGAAGATCCCCTAGAAAAGGAAATGGCAACCCACTCCAGTAGTCTTACCTGGAGAATCCCATGGACAGAGGAGCCTGGCAGGCTACAGCCCATGGGGTCGCAAAGGGTCAGATACGACGGAGCGACTAACAGACACACACACGTGCACATATCTGATTCCACCGCCTACAGCTTCTTCTATTATCCTCTAGAAACTTTTAATAGCGATATTGATCGGCCAAGTGTTCATCTATCTTGAAGCTACTCTTCACACACAATTGTAATAAGCTTGATTGTATGGTTTCTCAGATCTAAGATAAGACATGAGAGACTCTGCTAGGAGCTGGTTACAGGGAACCAAAAGTAACAAACGGATCAAGTCTGGAAGGAAACAATACCAACTATTAAAAAGGAACTTAGAAAACATTTTTTAACTGTATCACTTCATGATCAGAGAGAGCTACGCAAGCTACACAAATGGAAAGTTGAGACCACCCTGGTGGTCCAATGGTTAGGACTCCATCCCTGGTCTGGGAACTAAGACCCCACAAGCCACATGGCATGAGCAAATTTTTTAAATGTGTGAATGAAATGTTTGCACCTTGTTTTATGTCCCTGGATATGTTCCAGTGTCTCCTAGTTTATAGTCTATGAAAACTTGAATAGAATTTGTATCCTGTTGTTGTGTGAAAATTGTATAAATCTTATGTTGAATTGGTTCATGGTGCTTTCTAGGTCTACTATATCCATCTACTTTTCTGAATATCCATTCTATTAATTTTTGAGAGTTTGATATTGAAACTCCAACTAAAACCTCTTATCTACTTAAAAATAATTGCAATATATAGTGGGACTATATGTAACTTTGTTCTGTATTTTCCAAGTCTTCTGTAAATGTGTTATCATATTTTCATAATTTAAAAAATAAAAAAGAAAGAGAAAAATGGGTGAAAATGTGGAAGGTCTGGGGCTGTTTTGTGTAAGGGTCAACACTTCCAAATGTCTTGAACTTGTCATATCATAATGGTGGGTTTGCATGCAGTGAGGTATGAAGTGCATTTCTGAGAACTCTGCATGAGAAACAGTTCCAGGGAGAAAGGCTTTGGCTCTTGAGGCACCAACAGGGGCCAGGTATGGGTCAGTCATGCAATTTTTTTTTTAATTTCTATAATTTCTATTTATTTTAAAAATTATGGTAGAATACATACACATAACACATGCATCATCTTGACCATTTTTAAGTTCAGCAGCCTTAAGGACATTCACATCGTACTGAACTCTTCATCTTGTGAAATTCTTCCGCATGGAGTCTTGTGTTCCTCACGTCCACCATCACCACAAAATGAGCTGGCCTTGGACTCCTGTGCCCACCTCGCCCGTTGTCTTGTTTTTATGCATAAAGGAGCACTTGCTGCACTCAGCCCTAGAGGTCCCCCTGGAGAGACCAAGGCTCTGCCATGAATCTGATATGCAGAGGAGGCCTAACACGCAGATGGAAGTCTCTGAAATGACAGGTAAGAATCCTGAAGGAGCTGACCCATCCCTTCACCCTTCTCTCTCTCTCACACACACACACACACACACACACACACAGCCCCATGAGACTGCTCTAGAAGAGACTGCAAACACCCTCTAAGTCACTGAGGCAACTGCGGGATCGGTCCCTTAGCAGACATGTTTGTTGCTGTGGCAACATTCCTAGCCTGGGTTTGTTTTTTTTTGCTCACTGAATTAGTTACAGAAAGACGGTGAGCTAAGAGACCACCTATCAGAGCCTGGAATTCCAGAGAAATAGGACAAAGGTGTGCAGGTGAGGGTCCTGTCCCCAGGAGCATCCTCTGCTACTCGCTGAGTGGGCCAGCCAACAGGAAGCCAGCGCTGCTAACAAGACCAGGACGATTCCCAGCTCCGCCGGGGAGTCAATGAAGTCTCACCAGGGGAAAGGGAAGACTGCGTCTACCTGATGGCTCATCAGTCTGGGCTCATTACTGGCTCCTCTGTAGTCAGACCAAAGCAGCAGGACAGCGATTCAGGAGCGACTGATCTGAAGCCCATCAGCGCTCCGGGGGTGGCGGAGCAGGTGCAGTGGCTCCGGGGCCGTAAGCGGCTCCTACCAGCCACACACTCTCACTCAGCACTCGGATAAGCCTCCGGGAAGGCGCGGCTGATAAAGCAGCAGCAGTTCAAGCAGCTCGCGTGGTGGTGGGCTCTCGGAGAAACAAGGCTAACCTCTGGGGCGGGGCGGGGTAGGGAGGGCGGGGTAGGGAGGGCGGGGCGGGGCAGGGAGGGCGGGGCGGGGTAGGGAGGGCGGGGTAGGGAGGGCTGGGGTGGGGTGGACGGGGAGGGGCTCTCGCTCCACCAGCAACTCCTGTTCAAATTGCTCTTTTGGAAGAATTATTTGTTTCTTTACTTGTGGCTGCGCGTGGGCTTTCTGGAGGCGCAGTGCTCAGGCTTCTCTTGTTGTGGAGCACAGGCTCAGTACTTGTGGAGCATGGGCTTGGTTGCTCTTCCTGGACCAGATATCGTCATGGACCGCATCCCCTGCACCGCCATCAAAGCCCCAACTGCTTATTAATCGTGGTGCTCAGTCCCCACTGCGTGCCCGGCACTGTGCTGGGTGCCCTCCATATCTCATGTAATCCTGACAGTTCTAGAACACTGTATGTTCCCCTTTCTCAGATGCAGAAACTGAGGCTCTCGGCGGTTAAGCACCTTGCGGCCGCTCTGACCTAGAGCTGGGATTCAGACATAGGCACTCTGACTCCAGAACCTGCCTCTGAGCCCCCTCACCCTTGCTTTCAGGACAGAACACCAGTCTTCGAAGGCATTTCAGCTCGGTGGGCTCTTGGATACTGGAACCAGACTGCCCAGAGGCACCTGACTGGTTCTCTTCTGTGGTTAGGAAGTGGGCAGCTTGAACATCTCTGGCCAGGAGAATGGTCCCTGAGCCTGGCTGAGCCCCAGAATGGCCTGGGAAGATGGTTGAACAGACAGGTGCCTGGCCCTCTGCCCGAGCCTCCCAACATCCGCTCAGGACCTGGATGATCTTTTATGTTCCTCTGAGAGACTGCAAGGCGCCGCAGGTGGGTGCATCACTGGGCTGGGGACTCATGGTTGCATTGGATGCCCAAGTAGTTCAGGTTTTGGTCTGAGGGCTAGGGACACAGTCATGAGATTGCAGAAGGCCCCCAGGGAGCCAGGAAGAGAGGACCACTGCCCAGCTGGGAATGATGTTGAGTGAAGCATCAAGGAAGGGACTCAAGCAGCCAGAAAGAGATGACACCAAAGACCAAGCGGAGGGAAGAGTCCAGGGCTGGAAACCCACATTGAGCTTAGATGGAGCTCTGTCTGGTCAAAAACACACAGCACAGCCCTGCGGCCCAGAGCCAGCTTGCAGAGCTTGCTTCTGTGATGAGAAAATTCACGCACTGACTAGGCTGTACAATGACTGACTACAGAAAGCCTGCAAGTGAAAAGTGAAAACGTTACGTGTTGACTATGAATTCTGCACCAAGGGTCCCACTGCTGTATATCTCAAAATCAAGTTTCAACCGCTTTGAGCCCCTACCTAGTGATTGGCAGAAATGTCAACCCCCAGAGATCCTGGAGGGTCTGTTCTTCCCCTTCTTGACCACAAAGTCCCGCAGCTGCTGTGGCGTCAGAAACCTGGGGTGGAGACTAGGGCCAAGGCCTCTGTCCAGGACGGCCCATCTTTCAAGGTGCTCTTTGGGCGCCAAGATGCTGCAGGTAAACCCTGGTCCCTGCTAAGATACAGTCCCTGAGCCTCAGGCATGGATCACTACTCTGGAGGGGGGAGCCCTCGAAACATGCCCCATAAAGACCGCTTCACTGGTGGGAAAGTGCTGCAGGCCAGGGGCCCCCAAGCGCATACTCTAAGGGAAGAGCGCCCCTCTGGCCATTTCTGCCTCTCACACGCCCTCCCAGCTGTTGCAGCCTGGTGATTTCTAGAGTGTGCCCTGCAATGGGGCTCCCCGATGGCTCAATGGTAAAGAACCTGCCGCCAATGCAGGGGACACAAGAGCCGTGGCTTTGATCCCTGGTTCAGGAAGATCCCTGGAGAAGGGAATGGCAACCCACTCCAGTGTTCTTGCCTGGAGAATCCCATGGACAGAGGAGCCTGGAGGGCCACTGTCCATGGGGTCACAAAGAGTCAGACACGACAGCAGCGTAACACACGTGCCGGGCGGGTGTTTCCTTCCCAGGAAGAGGAGGGAGTGAGGCATGGAGAGAACGTTTCTCTTAGGAACTCCCCCCGATCCTCCTGCGACGTCCAGGCTGGATCTCAGGAGTCCAAGACGCCTCCCTTCTCCTGTCACGACTTTCAGCATCTTTGGGGAACAGACAGATTCGTACCCAGTGACAGCGGCCCTGCTGTCAGAGCAACTGCACAGCGATCTGGAGGCCAAGGGAGAGAAGACGGCCCCCAGCCCCGCCCAGGCCCCCAGGAACAGGCGCTGCTCAAAGCACACTTGGCTTGAATTACCAATTGGACCTGCTTCATTCTGCTAAGAAAGACTGAATCTTGCCTAAAAGCAGTCACATCCATAATATTAAGTCTGGCCCTAGGATCCGAGTTAATAAACGGCGACCGTCTAACATACCCTGACACTCCTCCGCTGACTCCAGTCTAGACTTGTATCCGTCAGGGCTGCGAGTAACTGGCAAGCGATTCTGGCAGGTATGAGCACCGGGGAATGTGCTGGAAGGGTGTCCGGAGCTCATGGACTCTTCAGGAAGTCTGGAGACGAGGCCTGGAAAAGGCTGGACCCCAGGAGGTGAGGCCACAGGAAGCCCAGACCATCCACCGTGCCCGCAAAGGGCGCAACACGACCATCTTGAGCAACCCCTCTCCCCGCAGCACTGTTACAGAAGAGTTCTCATCGCCAAGTAAGCGCGATGTTCCACGGACTGATGGTCGGTTCGGGGAGAGACGGGGGAAGGGACAGGGAGGGAGTTCGGGATCCACGCGTACGCGCTGCTCTGTCTAAGGTGGGTCACCAACAAGGACCGCTGTCCAGCTCAGGAAACTGCTCAGTGTTCTGTGCCAGCCTGGATGCGAGGGGAGTTTGGGCGAGAATGGATGCACGTATATGTATGGCGGAGTCCCTCGCTGTCCATCTAGAACTATTACAACACTGGTAACCGGCTATACCCCCTTCCTAAATTAAAAGTTTCTAAAAAGAACAATGTTCTGATGGAAGATGGAAGGAAACCAAAGTAATGGCACCAGCAAAATAAGACAAAGGCGCACAAGGCAGGGAGCTGACGGGCTCTTGGCCAGAGCCGTGTTAATTCCCGCGGCCACCCCCAGAGGTGCGCACAGAGGCTGGGAATGTGCCTAGGGTTGCCCTGCGCATGGAGGAGCCCAGGAGGCAGCCGCTTCCCCTCCCCAGCTGACCCCACGCCTGCCCCTCGGGGCCGAGCTGCCATCCCCTGTCGTAGCACTGAAGCGAGAATCTTTTTGGCTCCACACTCTCCTGCAGAGACCAGCGGCCTCTTTCAGCCCCAGGGACTTCCTCTCTCTGGGACGTGGCTGGCTCTCCTTTTCCCTGGACGGAATGTCATTTCTGTGTGCTTTTCAGCAATTTCACTGATTGAACGTGGCTCTGAACTTTCTCCTCCTTGACACATCAGCGCTAACATAGTCCTTGAGGACGGGGCGGTTAGGGGGGCATCCCTGTTAGAGGGAAGTCCGCAGGAGGGCAGGATTTCTCACGGAAGGAGCTGCTGGGGCTGAGGCCTTGGTTAGGACAGCGCGCGCCTCGGGACAAACACTGCAAAACCAGCCGCAACCGCACTTTCTGGCTGCTCCCGGGGCTGGAGGCGGTAAAGCCGTTGCACTTGGGGACTTGGCAACAAATCTGTCCCCTCATCAAAGGTGTATGGCAAAGGGGGCAAACCTGCCTTCCTATGAGTTTTTAATAACAACAGAAAATGATGTTGGCAACGCACAGTGGGAAGAACCCCAGCTTTAAGGTCAGAAGACCTGTGTCTGAGGCCAGGCTCGGCCACGGACCAGCTGTGTGTTTGACTGAGTTCCTTAAGCTCTCTCAACCTCAGCATCCTCTCCTGCAAAACCAGGATTTGGTGACGATCAAGTAAAAGTACACTCATGAGAGTCTGCACAAATATTAGCTTTGGTACTAAGCTGGAAGGTACTATCCCTGGTACTTTGGTACTATGCCTGGTACTTTGGTACTATGCCTGGAAGGCTTCGCAGGGGGCTCAGTGGTAAAGAACCTGCCTGCCAATGCAAGACATGCAAGAGATGCAGGTTCGATCCCTGGGTTGGGAAGATCCCCTGGAGGAGGAAATGACAACCACTCAAGTACTCTTGCCTGGAGAATCCCATGGAGAGAGGAGCCTGGAGGGCTACAGTCCATGGGGTTGCAAAGAGTCAGACATGACTTAGCAACCACACAGCAACAACTATTATTCCTAGAAAGATTATATTATATTGCAGCTACTTACTTGCACACCAGGCTGATATCAGAAGACCAGGCGATTATTAACAGCATGTGTGCCAGAAACTGGGTCATCAGTCTAAGCCTGTGTTACAGACGCCCGTTGCGTGAGCAAGAGGAAGGAAGGGCACTCGTGAAAACTGCATGAACAAGCCTCCAGGAGAGCCCAGGTAGTTCCCAGTGGGGGTCCTGGAAGTGCAACCCCCAACAAGCAGTAGAAGCAGCACCTGGGAATTTGTTCAAAATGCAAATTCTCAGGCCCCACCAGGCTCGATGAAATCAGAAACTCTGGAGGCAGGCCTCTGTCATCTGTATTTTAACAAGATTAAATGATTATTTTTAACTAAATTTTTTAATTTAATAAAAATTTAACACGATGAACGCTCTTCAAATGGATGAAGTTTGAGATCTGCTGCTTTAAATACATGACCTCGGTTAGTCGTTACAGCAAGGCAGCTTCACTATTTCCACTTTAGAGCTGAGGAAACTGAGGCTCAGAAGAGAAGTAGAATTTGCCCCGATTCACAGGAATTGCCTGACTCCTGCACACTCCCCTGCTCTGCTGAGGGCTGTCTGTTAGATGTTCTTCATGCTGAGACGGCCTCTCCTGTAGATGACTGAAGAGTTGGCACAAACCCCGAGACCAGCCTGTGCAGTGACCACACGTACCAGGGAGATGCGTCACTGGGGAAACTCGGCCAGCGAGGGCTGTGCTCCCTGCCACGGTGCCTCCCGGAGCCCTGGGGCCCTGCTCTGGGGATGAGGCCTCTCCCCTGACCTTTGCACACCCTCCTGAGGCTTTCCCACTTGGCTCCTGTGCTGCCGCCAACCCGGCCCAGCCCCGCTGATGGCGCAGCATCCCAGCCCTGGAGGAGGCGTCAGGGTGCCCCCCCCATCCCGGCCTTCCTCAGACCCTCCAGCAAGGACAGAGACCTGGGCATTTCCATCCTGTCTTGGCTAAGAGGTGCCCCCTTTCAGCCTGACCTTGGCTGGTTCTGAGGGTGGGGTTCTATATCTGGCTCCCTGCCCACCTGCTCCCCCAACTCCTGGCAGCTCTGCAATCTCTAGATATGTCACCCACCACCAGGAAGGACAAGCCAGAGTCATTCCCAAGATTTTACCCAGAAACTCTCCTCTGCCCCCGAAGGTGGAGCTATGTCCCCATCCACCCACCCAGCCAGCACACTTCCCACACCTGCTTTAGGGAAGAGGGACAATTCCGTCAGGCTGAACTCCCTAAGTCCTAGGAAAATATTTCCTTAATCATCTCAAGTCCCCAGGTTTGAGTGGAAAAGGAGGTTCCAGCCAGGTTCAAGCTGCCAGAAGACTCAACCAATGACCTTCCAAGCTGCCCGTCCTTGTGCATAATCCTACCTGCATCTCGCTGGACACTTCCTATTGCCAAGGAGGCTGGGGACGTGGGCTTTCAGCTGGGCTCATGGCCTCCAGACTAGGACAGCCCAGAGGAAGAGGCAGGTGGAGTTGGGTAAGTGCTAGTGTCCTCACTGGAAAAGCCCCTGATGCTGGGGAAGATTGAGGGCAGGAGGAGAAGGGGGCGGCAGAGGATGAGACGGCTGGATGGCATCACCGACTCGATGGGTGCGAATCTGAGCAAACTCCGGGAGGTACTGAAGGACAGAGGGGCCTGGCATGCTGCCGCCCGTGGGGTCAGAGAGTCGGCCGTGACTTAGCAACAACAGTGCCAGTACCACTCATGGACTAAGAAAGGCCGTACAACCTGGCAATCAAGAGCTTACCTGGGTTGAAAGGGCAAGCTCAGTAGCCACCGGACAGGGAGAGGAGGGCCACGGAGGAGAGTCGACCAGGGTTAAGCACGCGTGGACGGCGGGGAGGTGGACACGTAGGACCCAGACTCCAGCACAGAGACGTCCGAGTCAAGAGAGATGAGAAAGGGACAGAGTGGAAATCCACACGCAGACCCAGCTTCTATTCTGGCTGCGTCTTGTCTTCTCCCAGCTCAGTCTTGGCAAGACCTGATAACTGCAGCACTGACAGATCTGGGCTTCGGTGGCTCTCTGTTCTTCCTCCTGGGGAAGGTGCTAATGAGGAAGGAAACGGCCAAAGGCTGAGCCGCAGGAGGGAGGCAGGTCCTGAAACACGGACCTGCCGAGCCTGGAGCCGGAGGATCACGTCCAGGACAAGAAGAGGTTGATCCTCACTCTGCCCCCTGCTGGCCCTTGCTGTTTCCTTCCCATCTTCTTTTTATCTTTCCTTTATGACCCCTTCTTTCTTCCATTCCCAAAATACACGTCTGAAGTAGGGAACTTCCATTCTTTTTTTAAAACTTTTTATTCTGTATTGGAGTATAGGCTTCCCAGGTGGCTCAGTGGTAAAGAACCTGCCTGTCAATGCAGGAGACGCAGGAGGTGAGGGTTCTATCCCTGGGTCGGGAAGATCCCCTGGAGAAGGGAATGGCAACCCACTCCAGTGTTCTTGCCTGGGGAATCCCAGGGACAGCGGAGCCTGGCGGGCTGCAGTCCAGGGGGTCGCGGAGTCAGACACAGCTAAGCAGCTGAGCACACATACACACCGCAACATACTTTATGTGGTGAGGGAAGAGGGGCGGCTATACGATCATTTTCTATTTTCTCATTAAACGGCTCTTTAATGAACCAAAAACAACTTATTTGATGAATCACCATGTATTGATGTCTTCCAAGACTGAGTGAAAAGACATTACCTGATGTGGTGAGAAAGAGATACCTTCTTTTTTAACCTTTTATTTCCTATTAGGGTATAGCTGGTTAACAATATTGTGATAGCTTTCAGGTGAACAGCGAAGGGACTCAGACCTACATATACATGTAAACATTTCCCCACAGATGGGCTTCCCCTGTGGCTCAGCTGGTAAAGAATCTGCCTGCAATGCAGGAGACCTGGGCTGGGAAGATCCCCTGGAGAAGCGACCGGCTACCCACTCCAGTATTCTGGCCTGGGGAATTCCATGGACCGTGTAGCCCATGGGGTCACAAAGAATCAGACACGACTGAGCGACTTTCACTTCACCTCATTCTCCCCCAAACTCCCCTCCCATCCAGGCTGTCACATCACATTGAGCAGAGTTCCCTGTGCTGTACAGGAAGTAGAAAAAGATTCTTGAGCTGTGATACCGGTTAATCTTTCCAAGAGTCTGATGGAACCAATGGCTGATATTTTCAAAAAAGAGAAGAGAGTGGGGCAGTTCCTCGGAAGCATTTGTCTTTCACTTTTTAAAAACTTGGATCCAGACACTGGGTTGTGCAACATGAATATTTTTCTTTAAAAGGCAAGTATATACAGAAATTGCCCCTGGGGGATAGAAGGGGAGGAGGTGGTGGAGAAAAAACATTTCTTTAATATTTGCATTTGACCATGTGTCTCACTGAGCCTTCTCTTAAAAAACAGAAACTAGTTTAAAAGAAAAAAAAAACACCTCCCACAAAAGAGGTCACAAGCAGAAAACATTTTTGAAAAACACATCCCCTTTGCCCAGAGTCACCAGATACTTGCTGTTTCTCCCAAGCTGACCTGCCTGTTGTAAATCCCAGAAGCATCTCCATTACTGTGGTTATTGTCTAGTTGCTCAGTCACGTCCAACTCTTTTGGCACCCCATGGACTGTGGTCCTCCGGGCTCCTCTGTTCATGGGATTTCCCAGGCAAGAATCCTGGAGTGGGTTGCCATTTCCCCCTCCAGGGGATCTTCCTGACCCAGGGATTGAAGCTGGGTCTCCAGCACTGCAGGCAGATTGTTTACACTCTGAGCCACCAGGGAAGCCTGGGCAGTTTGATAATTCAGTGTTTTCTAGATACTGGCGTAGGTAGAAATGGATACATGTGTTATTTTATTTGTTTTCTTTTTTGGCCACACTGCAGCTTGTGGGATCTCAGTTCCCCAACCAGGGACTGAAGGCTGGGCCCCTGCAGTGAAAGGACCAAGTCCTAGCCACTGACACCAGGGAATTCCCTAGCTACGCTTTTTAAAGAGACCCTATGTCTGAAAATTCAGCTTCATGAAACAATAAATTAGAACTGCTGTGAATGATTTTTACTAAATCCTTTTTTTTTAAATCTCATAATTTCTTCAGGTAATGGTTCTTCAAAGTCAGCTTAGTATTTGTTTAAAGATGATTAACTGTTTGACTTGGGAATTATAAGAACTGAATACCCAAGTGTGAAAGACCATTTATGTGGAAACCGTCAGAAGTAATGAGAGAGCATCTTTGAAAGATTATGAGTCGTTGGACAAAAGCAAGCCGGCCTTGAGCTCCCTGCAGACGGGAACCTTGGTTTTCATCACAAAGCGTCGAGCTTTGGGGTCTGTGTTCACCTACACCATCTTCACCCAGCCCAGGCGCTCTGAGCTAAATTGTACACTCAATCAGAGAAAGACCAGTCTAGCGAATTGATGGTGACTGGGCCGCCCTGACATCTTTGGTTGCTTGTTTGTTTCTTCTTTGAGTGGCGCGTGGAAGTTCCACGTTGTCACCACAAGCTATTTCTGCACCACTAGATGGAAGGCTGGCTTCTCCCTGAGTCTTTCAATGTTTACATTGTCAGCAGCAGCGCTAGTTCCTCATCAGATCTCCTAACCTGGAAAAAAAACCCTCCTCCACCCTCTAGAGCACCGACCTGGGAGAATTCCTCTTGCAGCCTTGAGTATGTTAGTCACTCCACTGTGTCCGACTCCTTGCAGCCCTCTGGGCTGCAGCCCGCCAGGCTCCTCTGTCCCTGGGATTCTCCAGGCAAGAATCCTTAGGGGGTAGTCATTTCCTCCTCCAGGGGATCTTCCCGACCCAGGGACCAAACCCACGTCTCCTGCGCTGCAGGCAGGTTCTTTACCTTCTGAGCCACCAGGGAAGCCTGTGCAGCCTCAGCGTTGGCACAAAAGATGGTGGTGGTGCTGGTCTTGACCGCAGCCCATTTAGGGGGCGGGTGTGGGGTCGGGGGGCTGGGGTTCCGTCAGCTCTGCCGCTGACTGGCTGTGCAATATGAGACGTGTAACTCCATCTCTTCTGGCTCAGCACAGGTTCAATGGGGATAGTATTAACACCCACCCCAAAGGGTGGGGGCGCTGAAGGAGTTAACAGCTGCCTGTGAAGAGCTTGAGATAATTCCTGGGGCAGAGCGGAGCCCTCAGTCAACGTTAAATGCTTTTTTTATTGTTTCTCTCTTGTTAAACTTTAAAGTTACTAGATCATCTTAGGGCAGCTATAGAGAGCTGAATTATCTTATTGTCAACGAGAGGTATTTATTAGAGACAATGTTTATAAGCTTCGAATTTCTACTTCATGGGTCCAAATGAGCCAAGAAATACCCTCACTGGCGGCCTCAGCAGGAGGCCCTGGAGCGGGTGCTTCTGGGAGACCAGCCCTCATCACACAGCATGCTTCTGCCTCAACGCAGTCCACGCCTTCAGAACTCCGCTAATTTCTTTTTCTAAAGCTATGGAGCAATTTGGCAGGCCAGTTTTATCACTGTTGAGCCTTCATTTCCATTTCTCACTCTGTCTGTATGTGTGTGTGTGTGTGTGTGTGTATATACATATATATGCATGTTTTGAGCTAAATACATATTATTTATATTAGTAATATATTTATATCCAATATATTTATGGTATATTTAATATATATTTAAATAATGTACTATTAATAAATATATAAATATGTTATATTATTTATGCTAATATATTTATATATTTAATATATCTTTTATAAATATATTAATATGTATTTAGCCGAAATAATTTTTAAAGAAATTTGTATAGATACATGTCATCACTTTTATTTTTATTTTACTTTGCAGCTTATGGGATCCTAGTTCCCAGACCAGGAATCAAACCCATGCCCTTGAAATGGAGGCACAGGGTCTCACCACTGGCTCACCAGGGAAGTCCCTCAAACCGTTTACGATCACTGACCCCTAGTTTAAAAGATAATAAATCAAGATTTGACAACTTTAGTCCAATTCACTCTGAATATGTGACACTTCTCAGAAAGCAACTCTAGAACTCTTAGAAGTGCCTGCGTTCATGGTACCCCAGCTACCACCCTGGGCTTCCTGCCGGTTCCTAGACCTTTGCCAACCTAGAGGGGTGGGAGGCGGGAGGGACGTATGTATACCTACGGCTGATTCACGTCGATGTTTGGCAGAAACCAACACAATACTGTAAAGCAATTATCCTCCAATTAAAAATAAATAATTTTTGTAAAGGACAGGAAAAAAAACCCTATGTAAATGTGGGTATGAGATAAAATTACACACAGAACTGTCAATGGGAGTTTTTATGATCCTGAGGGTCACCTATGTTATTCTTTTGCCCAGAAAAACATTCAGAAGGATATATTTTTAACATCCACGTTCAATCAGCTAAAATCAGATATAAAAAACATAATTCTTCCTTAAGCTTTTAAAGTTTATAAATGGTTCTCTTTTATTACAAGTCATCTTAGAGATGTGTGAAGAGATGAATAATGGATAATAATAAACAGTTGATTCCCTGACAAACAAAGGTCCCCTTAATAAGATTTAAAACTTAAGTTTCATAAATCTAGAAATTTCAACTTACGAAACTGGTGCTAAATGAGAAGATGGATGCTCCTTAACTTGCTGTCATAATCGTTTCATGATATATGTAAGTCAAATCATTGTACTGTGTGTCTCACTCCCCTATTCCTGGTGGCTCAGATGGTAAATAATCCGCCTGCCAATGTAGGAGAGGCAGGTTCAGTCCCTGGGTTGGGAAGATAGCTTGGAGGACGGCATGTAACCCACTCCTGTATTCTTGCCCGGAGCATCCCATGGACAGAGGAGCCTGGCAGGCTGTACTCTATGGGGTCGCTAAGAGTCAGACACGACTGAGTAGCTATGTCAATTATATCCCAATGAAACTGTAAGGGAGAAAGCCTGCTGAGCCTCCAGATTCTCTCAGTGTTTTCATGCTTCTTACAAAGTGAGAGAGATTTCAACTTAAAATCACAGCCCATACCCCCGATTCAGTTACACATTTTAAACTAGAATCTGTTAAATCTTCTAATATGCCAAATTCTCTTGAAAACAAATGTACAGTTTCTAAACTTCACTCACAAATGCAAACCCCGTGGGTTTAACGTATCAGTGATGGAGTTAAGTCCAGACCTCTGAGGTGAGAGACATTCGCCCACTGAAGAGAAGACACTGGTGCTGCCCTGCTGCCAGGGATGACCGCCTCACTTGGCCAAGGGCATCACCAGGCGTTCCGAAGGGGAAGACATCGGGAGCCATGACACCAGGACACGCGTTTTCTCCTGAAGGCCTGTGGGGCTCGGCTGTTTAAATAACAGTCGCTGTGCCACGGACTCCCGCACAGAACAGGCCAGTGCGGCCTTAACACTACTGGAGCCGAAGTCACTCGGGAATCTACAGGCAGGAAGGCTTTTCCCTGAACTCTCCTTATCTGTCTGAAAGCAGAGCCTTGCCAAAGAACTCAGCTGTCATAAATCCCCTCCCTGCGAGTTTCACAACTTTTATCACTGGAGTTGGAATCACTGGGGTAAGAGATCACCTAAGAGACCTTATCACAAAGATAGATATTTCCCGAAGAGCCCATTTATCTTTGATTTTACATAAGTGCCCTTTGGTCCCCCTCTCTCCCCCTATTAAGATGGACTATAAGCCCCCAGTTCTAACCATACCTTTGAGTAACATTATCTCTTTGCTTATGTGTACGTGAACAAAAATTGGCCTTTTCTCCTGTTGTCTTGCATTAATTTAATTCACATGCCCCGTCACTCAACTCAAGAGGGTAGAAGAAAGCCTTTTCTTCCCCAACACCTATCGGCCACATTTAGTCAGCATAACTCTTTGCTATGTCTGTTTAGTATCCCTTTTTCTGGGTGTCCCTGGTGGCTCAGATGGTAAAGCATCTGCCTGCAATGCAGGAGACCTGGATTCAGTCCCTGGGTTGGGAAGATCCCCTGGACAAGGGAATGGTTACCCAGTCAAGTATTCTTGCCTGGAGAATTCCATGGACAGGGAGCCTGGTTGGTAGGCTACAGCCCATGGGGTCACAAAGAGTTAGACATGACTGAGCAACTAACACTTTCACACTTCACATTTCTTCTCCAGGGTCATGCCCATCATCATACAAATATGATGCTATTTTCCTATAAAAAATGTATTTAGATCTCACTGACCACCCTCCTCCACTTTAAAAAAAAATAACTCTTGTTTGCAATGGTACCCCTTTCTCTCTGACTTGTTTCTCTTCTTCCCCTCTCTTTAGAGCCCCTCCAAGCAAGCTTTGACCAGCTCCCACCTCTCCAGGGAAACTCAACTCTGCTCACTGTAGTTCAGTCACTCAGCCGTGTCGGACTCTTTGTGACCCTGTGGACTGCAGCAGCCAGGCCTCCCAGTCCGTCACCATCTCCCAGAGTCCTCTTGGAGGCGGACACCACCAGCCCTGCCACAGAACCACCAGGTGGGCGACCCACAAACTGGAGAAGTTCTCGCACTGATGCAAAGGGTCTAGGCCCCGCCACAGATACCCCAACCTAGGGATCCAGCAAAGGGACTGAGAATCCCTGGGGAATCTGACTTTGAAGGTCAGCGGGATTTGATTACAGAACTTCCACAGACGGGGGAAACAGAGACTCTTGGAGTGCACAAACAAAACCTTTGTGCACCAGGACCCAAGGGAAGGGGCAGTGGCCCCACAAGAGGCCGAGCCAGACCTGCCTGTGACTTCTGTTCACTGTCACCCCGACACCCTGTCCAGTCCCTGAGCGTTGCTGCTCAGCACAGATTGCCTGGTGTCTCTGAATGCTTCTTCTATCCTTCCTGTTGTTTGGAGTCATATCCCACAAAGAAATCTGAATGACGTTTGGATGGACTCCAAGGCTTTTGGAGACAGTTCTAAGGCTCCACCAACCACAGGAACAATTGCAGATTGTACAGTTTGCCAAAAAAATTAAGCCTGCGTTCAAAAGAACCAGGCTGTCATCGCTGCACTGACTCTTGTGAAATACTCCTCCCAAGGGGAAGCTGGCATTCCCCCTCGCTTACTGATTTCCCCAAGTAAACCTCATGGCACATACCTTGCCACCAGCCTCTCCAGGTTCCGCTGGAATCCTTGCCCTGTGCCCACTGGTGGGAGAAGGGCTTTTACTCTATGACTGCGTACAGCAGAAAACACCCAAACCAAAACCACATCGGCCTGTTGAAGGTAGTCATGCATGTGCTTTTTAAGTGATGGCTGTCATCAGAACAGAAGTGAGCAAGCGGGTGAGTTACATTTTCCTGGGTGGGAATGTCCACAGACTTCCCTCTCCCGCCCAAATCACCGAAGAGAATGTAAGTTACACAAAGGCAGAGATATATATAGTGAACACCAGATAATACATGAACATTCCAGGACCCAGCATTCATTGCTAAACAAAGGGAGAGGAGTCTAGTAAATCACCAGCATTTTCCTTCTGCTCAGCCACCCTGGCACTCACTCCCAGCCCAACCTACTCCTTTTTTTTTTAAGATTAAAAAAAATTTTTTTTCATGTGGATCATTTGTAAAGTCTTTATTTGTTTAAAATGCCGCCTCTGTTTTGTGTTTTGGTGTTTTGGCTGCTGGAGGAGCTTGGAAAGCCTTACCCTGAAGGGAGAGGTGGAGGGGCTTTTGCCGAAAGTGATACAAAATAAAGAGCACAGAAAACCATCAAGGGGAGGGGAGGGAGTAAAAGCCTGACAGGCTGGGGGCACAGAAGGGAGTATCTGGGGGCGTGTGTGGTTTCTGAGAGGCTGTCGAGAGTCGGGGATCAGGGTGAATGTGGCCGGGAGAAGAAAGGAGGGGGGCTGGTTGAGGGTCATGAATTGGATCTTGTTTCCGGTCCATTGAGGGACAAGAGAAAGAAAGGACAGTCTTTCAACTTACTTCTTCTGCCTGTTGGACAGCACTTCTCTAAATAAGATTCTACTCCTGGCCTGACCTCTCTCCTCCGGGGAGATCTCAGTAAGGATCTGAGCTCCCAGAGGGCGGGAATGCTCCTTTTTCCTTTTGTACAGATCCCTGGGTCTAGTGAAGGGCCGGCCACACAGCTGGAGCCCTGGAGTGCTTTGGGGTTGAAACTAAACTTTTTTTTTTTTAATGTGAACAATTTTTAAAGTCTTTATTGAACTTGTTACAACATCGCTTCTGCTTTATGTTCTGGTTTTTTGCCGACGAGGCCTGCGGGATTTTAGGGCTGCCTGTACCCCCTGCGTTGGAAGGTGAAATCCTACCCACTGGCCCACCAGCAGGGCTCCTTGCTTGGAACTAAACTGACTCTCACACCTCGGGCACAGAGCGGTCACACCTCGGGCACAGAGCAGCCCTAGCCCCAGGAAAGGCAGCTGAACGCCCTGTGAAAGGCCCGCCCATTCCTGCCCTGGTCTCCCAGTTTGCCTGTTTTTGTTTTAGAGGACTTAGCTATTTAGCTTTAAACATGCTTACAGTTTTGTTTAATACAGGATTGATTTAAATAAACTGTGTATGTGCTAAGTCGCTTCAGTTGTGTCTGACTTTTTGTGACCCTATAGACTGTAGCCTTCCAGGCTCTTCTCTCTATGGGGTTCTCCGAGATAGGCCACCCTACCTTGCATTTGTTTGAGACTTCAGGACTTAGTGCACATCATTTGGTCTCATTTATATTTATATACATTTATATATATGTACCATCTGGTTAAATTCCTAAGGAAATCCTAGGATCGTTATGAATCTCCATTTTTAGATGGAGAGAGACTTGGAGAAGTTATCAGTAAGTGTTGAGGCTTGGACCCCAACCCAGGTTTCCTGATCCTCTGTCTGGTTTGTGTCATGTCTGCTGTAGGAAAAGGGGAGAAAGTGGAGGAAAAATGCTTTGTGGAGGAAGCAGAAATCCTGGACACCTAGAAGAGTCCTTGGGCAGTCCACTCAGGAATTTAGCTTCTAGTAGTGGACCGGGGCTACAGAAGAGCTGAGGGTCACTGGCTGGAGACCCGCTTCTCAAATATTCCACATTCAAATGGGTACTATCTCTGCTCCATGCAACAACAATAAAATTCTGGCAATAAAAGTTTTTGTGTTAAAAGTAATAAATACCTTCTTTTGGTGACATTAGAAATGTGACTTATAATGCCCTTTCAAAATGTGAGTCCTGGGCCGAAGGCTTCTCTTCCTGATGAGAAGAGTGTTTATACTCCAGCCACCCAGAGAGAGTGACTTAAATGAACATTCGTCATGTATGTCCCTGTATACACATGTGTGTACACACACAAGCATATTTAGGGCATACGGACGTGGTGCCCCTGTACACGCCTGTGTGTACACACACAGGCTTACTTAGGGCATACGGACGTGGTGCCCCTGTACACGCCTGTGTGTACACACACAGGCTTACTTAGGGCATACGGACGTGGTGCCCCTGTACACGCCTGTGTGTACACACACAGGCTTACTTAGGGCATACGGACGTGGTGCCCCTGTACACGCCTGTGTGTACACACACAGGCTTACTTAGGGCATACGGACGTGGTGCCCCTGTACACGCCTGTGTGTACACACACAGGCTTACTTAGGGCATACGGACGTGGTGCCCCTGTACACGCCTGTGTGTACACACAGAAGCTTACTTAGGGCACACAGTCGTGGCTGTGCATGCACTGTGGCCCACCAGGCTCCTCTGTCCATGGAATTCTCCAGGCAAGAATACTGGAGTGGGTTCCCATTTCCTACTCCAGGGGATCTTCCTGACCCAGGGATAGAACCCACATCTCCTGCGTTGGCACGTAGATTCTTTACCACTGAGCCACCTGGGAAGCCCAGATATGGGTGTACATACATCTAAAAAATGGCATCTCCAAATACTGTTTTACATCCTGCTTCCTTCACTTACCAGGTAATTATGGACTTCTTAAAATATGTATGTCCCGTTAGGGCTTGATGATATTTTTCTGTGATGCTTTCCAAAAGTCTGGTCCAGGCAGCACCTCTGCGAAGAGTGTCACGCTTACTCCTCAGAGTCAGGGATCACAGAGGAGGGTGCCCACAAACCCTACATTCAGTCTACCGTTCCTGCTCTCCCGTGCCTTCCCCGGGAAACAGCAGACGCTAAAATCATCGCTACCACCATGTCTGACTGACCCTCCCCCTGCACAGGGGTCTCTCTTTCTGGAAACCCCTCCATTTTAGTGACCCCATGGAGACCCTGCTCAGGTGGGCTGCAGGGGCTGAAGCCGAATCTGGTCTCTGTACCGGCCACAGAATTAAATCTCAGAGACAGAGTCTGGGGTGATGTACACTAGTTTTATTGCTTTGCCAGGCAGAAGGTGCCACAGTAGCCTCATGCCCTCAGAATTGGTGTAAGACCTGGAAGGGGCAGTGGGGAGCTTTATAGTAAGGTTCACAGAGGGGCGTGATCAGCCCGTGGACGTCCTTCTGGTGGACTGGTGCTGGGGTGACCGGGAGTCCGAACCATTGTTGCAGTGACAGAGTAAAAGGAGGAATGAGTTTTTTTCCTTCCCAATCCCGAGAACAAAGAAGATAAAGAGAAAAGGCCTGAACATTCCTAGTTTGTTTGTTTGTTTTTTGGTTTTTTTACTTTAACTGCTCCTAACTCTGCTGTCTGTATCCAAGTTTACTTTTCTGCATTCCTAGTGTTTACCCTTACAACAGCCTCCCCTTTGTAGTTACACATCAGAAAGAAGGCCACAGAGCCACCGAACAGCCAGACTCAATTACTGGGTTACTGATGCCAGCCTGTGACTGTCTCTGAAACAACGCAACAGGAAGGAATCAAGGCTCTAACACCTTTACTCTCCATCACCAGCTACTGTGAGCCCTCTTCTTATGGAAGCCCCCGGACTCCCGGGGGGGAGGTGGGCACAGTTCTTGAGCCACGAGCCTACCGTGTTCCCCTCTCTGCCGGCTGAGGATTGAAGCCACCTTTCCATTTCCTCCAAACTTTGTCTCTGTATTTTTTTATTCAGCTTTGGTGGGCAGAGAAAGCCAAGATTTGGGCCAGCAACACCATCACCCTTCTGGTTCTAATCGGTCTGGGACCTAAGTGCTTGCAGGCAGCATACCCTTAACTTCTCCCACCTGGGGGGTGTCCGCACCTTCAAAGCAGCTCAAAGACAGTGTTCTGTGTGACCCTGGGGGTGGGGGGCAGAGACCCTGCCCCCCAGCTGACCGGCTTCTCCCCGGCTCCTCCCTGCTTTCCACATCCCCTCCCTTCCCCAGTCAGCATTTATTTGAACTTACCTGTTGGAACTCAGGGAAGGTCATTCGGGCTGCATGAAGCCTCTTTCCTTTAACCAAGCAATGGGGACACAGAAGGGCTCAAGTGCCCAGGAGCCCCACGGGGCCTGCGCGCCCACCCTGCCTTGCTGGGGCGCTGCTCCGCGGCTCGCGGACCCCCCCCCCCGGGGCATCCCCACGCCGCCCCGCAACTGGGCTCAGTCATCACTCAAGAAACTTCCAGTTCTCTCCCTGCTCACAGGGAGCAACAGTAATGATAGAGGCAAGAAAGCAAAACCACAGCCTGAAAGAAATGAGATGTCTCTGGTCTCGGCACCCCTGAGAGCGGACTCCTCTCCCTGCGAGGTCCACTTGGGTCTTGGCTCACCTCCCCGTCCCTCTGCTCAGATGCCACTCTCACCTACCACCCCTCCTCCCAGCCCTCCCGTCTTTTTCTTCCGTCTTTACTTCAGAACTTCAGGGAAACGGAAAGAAGCTTGTCTTCATACAAGGGGTGATGCCTGTCTTAGATCCAGGTGGTTTCGAGGCAAGAATTTGTGTTTCTTTCCACCGTCAATTACAAGTATTTACATGTACCGGGATTTTTCCATGTAACTTACGAGTATTAAGCAATACACAACCATGCTTGAGGTGGTAATAGTGTTTTGTGGAGAACTTGCTCTATTTTCCTACATTCCCTGCTTTGCATTCCTTTCCTTGCATCTTCCTTTTTTGCTTCCTTGAACTGGCGTGCACGCTATGACACTTCAGTCGTGTCCAACTCTTTGCGACCCCATGGACTGTAGCCCGCCAGGCTCCTCTGTCCATGAGATTCTCCTGGCAAGAACATTGGAGTGGGTTGCCATGCCACCCTCCAGGGGGATCTTCCTGACCCAGGGATGGAACCCGCGTCTCTTGCATCTCCTGCACTGGCAGGTGGGTTCTTTACCACTAGTCCCACCTGGGAACACCCCCTCCCCTTGGACTGGGAGCCCCAACAAAAGTGGAGAAGTTTCTCACCAGAATAGCGAGCAGGTGCAATGTTCTTAAGTTCCAAGAACATTGGCCGGAAAGATCCAGTGAGCGCTGGAAGTACACGCCCCATTAAGGGCGGGTCAATCGCTTACCCCTGTCAAAACATAAGACATTCCTACCAACAGGCGTTCAATCGGGCAATCTTAAAAATGGCAGCCCTGCTTGGCCTATGTACTCTAAGATAGTATAGATCTTAGGAAAGATTTCTTTCTTCCTTCCTTATTTCTTTTCCTAACTTCTTGAAGGATTAAACATACTCCTTTCAATACATCCGTTAATTTCTTATCTGAGCGAATCTGACAATGAAATAAACAAATAATGAAACGCTTCCCTCATGCATTTTAGCATCCTCCGGGCAGAGTTAATGAGTATTCAGCAAGTGACTAGTTGGTACGGCCCCACGCGCGTGCTTCGCCGGTCCGCGCCAGCCACGCTTTCACGGGGCAGTTTCACTCGGCAGTTTACAAACCAACTGCCTGCGCTCTGCACCTGCCAGTGGGGCAGTCATCAGCTTTAGGCTGCACAACCGCGTCTCAATTAAGGCTCTGGGCTTGTCAAGTCAAGAAGACCTGATCACGCACGCTGTAAGCGGGGTACCCAACGGGTAACGGGGTGAACAGCCAGGACAGGTCCCCTAGCCGTCCCGACACATCAGACGTGTCCACCGGGCGCGGGGCCGCCCGGCTCTGGGGCCGCAGGCGGCACAGCGTGCAGGCCCGGGAGGGGCTGAGCCTCAGAGCGGCGCGGGCGTCCGTCCCGGGACCGCGCTGGGTCCTGGAAGGGGGCGCGGCCAGGAGCCGGCCCGGGACCCAGGCTGCGTGCGGGGCGGGAGCAGCGGAGCGCGGGAGGGAGGAGCCCGGCAAACGGGGGGACGGGGAGAGGGCGCTTCCCGGGCGGCTCGGGGGCCGCGGAGCCGCCGCTCCCTCGGTGCGCCCCCGCCCGGCCCGCGCGCCCCCGCCGCTCCCTCCGAGCGCGCCCCCGCCCCGCGCGCCCGCCGCCCCCTCCGCGCGCCCGCCGCTCCCTCCGCGCGCGCCCGCCCCGCGCGCCCGCCCCGCGCGCCCCCGCCCCGTCCGCCGGGCCGCGCTCGGGCATGCGCGGTGGGCGGGCCGCCCCCGCCGCCCGACTAGGAAGCGCGAGCGCCGGCGCTGCCGTCAGAGCCGAGCGGCCCCAGCGAGCCCGCGGCTCTGCTCCGCTCCGCGCCCGCCCGGCTCCTGGCCACCCTCGGCCGCCGCCCGCGGCAGGAGGCGGCGGGGGACCATGGCTGACGTCTTCCCGGCCGGCGAGCCGGCGGCGCCGCAGGACGTGGCCAACCGCTTCGCCCGCAAAGGGGCGCTGAGGCAGAAGAATGTGCACGAGGTGAAGAACCACCGGTTCATCGCGCGCTTCTTCAAGCAGCCCACCTTCTGCAGCCACTGCACCGACTTCATCTGGTGGGTGCGCGCCCCGGGCCCGCCCGGCGCCTCGCAGCGTCCGCTCCCGGCGGGACCCCGGGCGGGCCGCCGACCGCTCCCCGGGCCGGCGGCTCGGGCCCCGCCGCGCGCGGACTCTCCCCGGGCCGGGCCGCGAGCCGGGAGGAGCGGCGGCAAACTGTGGAGGCGGGGAGGGCGGCGGCCGGCCGGCGGGGCGGGAGCACGCAGGCCTGCCCGGGGCTGCCCGCCGGGCTGCGGCCGCCGCGCGCAGGTAACTTCCAGGCTGCGGTGTCCCCCGGGCCGCGCTTTACGCGCCGCGGCTGCCGGACAGGCGGCAGGGGCCCCGATCCCGCCAAGCCGGAGGGACTCGCGCGTGTGCTTGATTCCTGCTGAGGCGGTGATGACTTTGACTGACTTTGAAAAGGTGGATGACCCCCCTTCCCCGGTTGCTTGAAGAAAGCTGAAACTAAAGGCAGTACAGATGCCTCCCTTGGAGAAGCGTTAGTTTTCTTCCTCTTACGTTGCCAGACAACCTCCACCCATTCCATCTCTTGCTGCCGTACGTAGGAAGCCCCCCGCCCCCTAAGTCAGAGCCGTCCAGGCCTCCTTAACTCCCCTACCCCGCGGGGAGCGGCGCCGGGAGACTGCCCAGCCGCTGTGTGGCTCCTGGACCTTGTGGGGCTCTTGGGAGAACGCTGCTTGAATGCATCGCACGGGGAAACCGTCTCCAAGGGCGAGTCCCGCAAACGTGCTAATTAATAGGTGCTTAACTTCTCCCCTAAGGATGGCTCTATCCGAACCCGTCACACCTGGGGGAATCTTTAAGGGAAAGCCCCACAAACGTGCTAATAAGGTGCTCAATGTCTTCGTTTCTTTTTAGAAATCCCCTACAAAGCACACTTATGTATAAAGCACAGGCACCTCTCCGAATGATTTCCGAGGTGTGGTCAGCGCCTGAAGCGGTGGAGCTCCTAGGAGTAGCTCAATGTAGACAAGACTGCTTAAAGTCGGTTCTTGTAGCCTCAAGGCAGAGAGATTGCATTTAGTTAAGGGGAGGTCTTCGGCCTCATGTGTCAGCTGTGAAATTCCATTAAAACAGAACAGACTGCCGATTACTTTTGCAGGACGAAGGTAAGGTAGAAAAGACACTTGCAACGTATACATCCAGGCTCACTGGAGACTTTCCACTGTCCTTCGTTACCCCTGTGAACTGCCGTGGCCTGCTGGGTCACCAGGTGTAGCATGAAGTGGAAATAAAGATCTCCTTGTCCTCTAATTCCCCATGGTCGATACTCCTCTTCTCCACTTAGCTGCGGAGCAACCCCTCGGAAGCTCCAGGAAAATATTCCCCAGCACGGTCTAGCCGTGGTTTTAATTTTTCAATTTTCTTCTCTGTTTCCCTGGTTTACAACTCAAATATTAAAGCACTGATAGTTTAAAACTGTTTGCATTTAAATTTTTTTGGGGGGTGGGGAGTGACTAAGTTAATTATAAAGATATGTGAAGTGCTTTGTAAATTTAAAATGCTATGTAAAGCAAGAGATTATGACTCATAACCTTCTGAGAATTTTAATGTAGTTCATCCTAGTTGAAATGGTGTTTGCAATTTAATGTCCATGTCGAGTTCTCTGCTTAGAGAGTAAATTCTCTAAAGTAATTTACAAGAGCAATATAGCTTCTGAATGTGCTTTGAATGCTGTTGGTTCACAGTAAAATCAGATCATAATCTCACATACAAACAATAGGGATGACACTGTAAAATCTGGCTCCTTTAAGCCAAAATTTAGTGTTAAGAGTGGTGCTACCTGGTAATTTCTAGGTAAATAATACTTCATAACAAATGAAGCCCCTTGTTTGTTTTTAGGGCGAAAAGATTTTCAGTTGGTCTTTAGGGACCAAATTCAGCCATCTTTGTAGATTTGGTTTTTTAACCATAAAGTTCTTGTTACTTGAATATTGTAGCCGACAACTTCATAGTCATGTTCTTAAATTAAGTACTGATAAAATGTTAGGGGAAAAAAAAACTGGCAAGAACCTTGAATATGTTGAACTGAGTTCAGTGAGACTTCGGAGGCCAGATCTTTTCAAAGTTGACTTGACTCTGCACTCTGAGCTGTTTAGGCATGTTTTCCTGTCAAATCATTGGGTTTCACGTGCAAACTTTTACCTCTGTAGAATGCTTTGTCATATAACTGGCTTAAGATGTGGTGTCAACAGAAAATAAGAAATTTTTCTTGTTTGTTTTTCAGGGGGTTTGGGAAACAAGGCTTCCAGTGCCAAGGTAAGCTGCCATGTTGGATTTTATTTTCAAATACAACAAGAAATAAGCATTCCAGACAAGAACAGTGTTTTCAGTCATCTTTTATTTGATATAAAAGCAAAAACACATTTAGATGTTTTCAAAATGTGAAGCCTGTAAACTTGGGCCTTGCGGGAAGAACACCATTTGGTATTGCCTGGTAATCTGCGTGTAGGCCTTCTTTTTTCTTCAAGGGAATAAAACCTTCCTGTAACTTTTTTTTTGCCAAGAGTGTTCTTGTCAGAAACTGCTGTCTTTGTGTGGGTGTTCAGAAAAAAACGGAATCGCTTTGTGTTTGTGTGGCTTTTCTTCCTGTTTTGGTTCATCTTTTACCTGGGAACTGGGTTGGACTTCTCACTGTGGGCCATACAGCACACTAGTAAGAGGCCTTGGGGTTTTGATGACAGATTGTCAGCCAGAATCAAGTCTGCATGTTTTAAAGCCTGCTGCATGAGGCACGTCTTTCCCTCACGTCAGCTTTGTGACAGCATCTGACACTCTCGGTCACATCCACAGAAACGCATTTCCTCTCTGAAGGTGCATTTATTTCACACAGTCCAAATGCCCAGCTTTTCATACCCTCTGTTGAAACTTTTTTTTGTTTTTGAATGCTTTATTGCTCGTGAAGGCATCCTAGATCATTAGCTCTCCTCACCGTCTATATTATGTTTACTTAGTCCTGGTTACATTTCCCATCTGGGCTTCGGTTTATTAGGGCAAGTGGAAAGTACATTCTAGCCTGGAAAATATTATCCTAACACTGTTTAATATTAAGCACATTAGAGATACGCAGAGTGTACTCTTTATAACTTTAAAATTGTGCTAGTAAGTTGGTCACCTTTCAGAACCTTCCACACACTTGTGAATGTGTTTCTTTATATACATTTTCTAAACATTTTTGGATGCAGATATTTTATGGCATTACCCATCAGCATTCCACTTTTCTTCACACCGTGCTTAAACACCCCTGTTGAATAAACTTATTTGGAGAGTTGCATTGAGTAATCAAGAGAGTCCTTTGAAAAAGAATGAGCGTGTGTCTCAGAGATAAAAGGAAATGTGACTCTTTCCAGGTCTCAAAGTTGTGGACCTAAGCTTCGGAGGCAGCTTGAAGTCTTTCAACAAGGAGTTTAAGGATGTGACCTTGTGATTCTGGGCTAATGTGATTTCTTTCTCCTGTCATTTTTGGTAATGTGCTTAGGTGGAGACCTATGGAAACTCATAAGGAAAACTATTTACTAAATGTCCTAAATAATGTACAAGAGGAAGTGGGTATGTTATTTAAAAAATGATCATTTTCTACAGACAAAGAATCTGGGATAATAAAGTTGATCCCTTTCAGACCTGCAGGTTTTGTTGTTGAAATTGGAGAGCAGGTGTGTTGACCTGAGAGGGTCCCCAGAGAGCGTCTGTGGAGCTTTCAGTGGATTAGCAGCTTACTGGCCTCACGTCAGCATTGCCCCCTTTTACCTCAGTTATAAAAGCGATGCTCATAAATTGTACAAAGACTGTATAAAAATGAAATTGTATTCTTGTTTTCTTTTCCCTCAGGCATAACTTCAGACATCAATGCATTCACTAAATTACGCATACTTTTTAAAAAGATCTGAATTTTCAATCACTCTTGTACGTTTTTCCGGCAGTCGGCAGTGGGTATGGGGAAGTGCTTCTCAGAACATCAGTTCTGCCTTGTTTAGTTGCATGTGTGGAAGCATCAAACTGATTCAGCTGTCTCTACTGAGGGACATTTTAATTGTTTCTAAGTTCTTAGCAAATGAAGCTGTCAGTATCCTTAGGGTCTAGTATAGGCCTGTCAGCAATAGATACTTAGAAGTGTGTGGATACATTTTAAACTTTAATAAGCACAGCTAAGTTGCTCTCCAGAAAGGTTCCAGTTTGTATTTCAGTATCAATGTGAGAGTACCAGTTTCTCTTCACTCTTAACCAGTGTTGGAGAATACAGATAAATCCTCTGCATCTTTGCTCCGGCAGATGAAAGGGGGTGCTTTCAAGTTTCATTGTCTGTGTTAAGCACTTTTTCCAACACATTTTAGCCAGTTTTTATCTGTCCTGTGAACTTCCTTAACATTTGAAATTGAGGATTTACAAACCAAATTGTAGTACTGAATGTGTGCTATCCTGGTTTTCTGTTTTTTGACTGTGCCTCTCAGCTTGCAGGATCTTAGTTCCGCGACCAGGGATGGAACCTGTGCCGCCTGCAGTGTGGAAGCTGGGTCTCCCGACCGCTGGGCCGCCGGGGAAGTCCCTGTACTCTTCTTTGCTTTGAAGAGTTAAACCAGATCCCTTTAATGAGCTCCCCTGTTATATTTAAACATGTTAATTCACAAAAGCCATTTCAAACATAAGTGTATCTGCAGTGAGCTAACTGCTTGTTGCAGGTGTCACGTGTCGTCTCTTTTTGACTCCGGCAGGCCTATGCTAACCTGTTATCTTATTGTTGCTTGTAACTTAGATAATATTGGCTCGGGACAGTGCTGTTTTTCAGGTTTTAATTTTAATTTATTTTTAATTGGAGGGCAGTTGCTTTATCATGTTGGATTGGTTTCTGCCGTGCGTATGCACACCCCCCCCCTCGAACCTCCCTCCCACCTCATCCTGCCCCTAGGTTGTCACCGTTGTTAATCGCCCAGTGGTTGCCCAGCGTTTTCCAATTTTGGTGCTTGCCACACTCTTTTTTAACATTTTTTTGGCCACACCTCGAAGCTTACAAGATCCTAGCTCCCCCACCAGGGATCAGCCCTTTGCCCCCTGCAGTGGAAGCACGGAATCCTGCCCAGTGGGCCGCCAGGGACGTCCCTCTTGCCTCAGTCTTAACATTTGGTCATTTTAGAATATGTTTAAGTTTTCTCTTAATGTTCCCTAAGTTAACTTCCTGTTATCTCAGTTTGACAGGCTCGTGCTCACTCGTGCCTGGCAGCACACGCCGTGGAGGAGGCAGCTGGAGTCTGGGGCTGGCTTGGTATTCCTTCCCCGTCCCCTGAAGGAGGGCAGTGTCTCTAGCTGCTAGTATGCAACCTGTTGCTTTGCTCAGTAGATGACGTATTTGCAGCCAAGTTGACTTCAGCTTGAGAGGGGCAGACACTCCAAATGAGTCGTATTCATGGAGTAAGCTAGCCTTAAATGCACGTGCCATCTTCTTAGTGAATGTTAAGTAAGAATCGGAAAACGAAAGATATAAGTGAGTTTTAGTCCTTACAACTGGATTTGTTACCTATGCCATTTAGAAATGGAGAAGGAGATGGCAACCGGCTGCAGTATTCTTGCCCGGGAAGGCCCACGGACAGAGAATCCTGACAGGCTACCGGCCATGGGGCCGCAAAGAGTCGGACAGCTGAGCACGAGCACGCTAAAAGGCGTGTTTTGTCAGGGTGTTGAGAAAAAGTAGGGTTTCCCACTTCTTTCCTTCCCCCAAGATACTAATGGAAGCAGGGACTTTCTGTGGATCCGCTGGGTCGTGCCCACTTGTCCTTGCTGGACTCTGCCGTCCTTCTGTCGTGGTACCGGGAGAGCCCTGAGCACGTGTCACCAGGGCGACTAACACAGGAGGATCCCGTGCTGAGGGTGTGCTGCCTGACGTGGTGGAACCAGGGCCTTGGTCACGGAGGAGGACATGGTAGATCCGGAAGCCATGGGAGGCCTTGAGGTTCTTGGAGATGAAGACAAGTGTGTTCCTTTGTAGATCCGAGACGGCAGGACTTGAACTTGCCTTTTCTGTTTGTTTGGCTTACTGTTCTGTAGGTTGGCTCAATCTGTTCGGTGCTCATTTCATGTCTGTGAGGCTAGTGGAGAGCTGGTCTTTGTCTACTTTAAGAAAAGAAAGGAAGAGAAGGAAGCTTGCCTGGCCCTGGCCATTCAAGAAGTTGAACTTTAAGCCTGGAAGGTCTGCCTCCAGCTGGGAGCTGGCCTGTGTCCCTCAGCAGTGTCCTGGAGAGGGGCTGCCAAATGCACTTCCTCTGGGGCCGCGGAGCCAACGCAGCTTATCTCCTGCTCTCTCTGCTGGAAACGGGAAGGAGCCAGCCCGACCTTTCTTTCCTTCAGAGCGAGACCAGTGCACTTTTCTAACTACAGTGATAGAAGCTACTTCTCAAACCTGCGTAGTCAGTCTGTTACATCTGGTTAACCTGCCTCTTCTGTCTTCCCTGCTCTTTCTGTTCCTTCCCTCCTGGTGAATGTCACAAGTTAAACTGTCCTGTCACCCAGGCTCTCTGAATACGCCAGAGTGCATGCTAAGTCACTTCAGTCATGTTTGACTCTCTGTAGCCCGCCAGGCTCCTCTGTCCATGGGATTCTCCGGGCAAGAGTACTGGAATGGGTTGCCGTTTCCTCCTCCAGGGGATCTTCCCCACCCGACCCAGGGATCAACCCTGCGTCTCTTGCATCTCCTGCATTGGCAGGTGGGTTCTTTACCATTAGCACCACCTGAGAAGCCCACGCTCTAGAAACAGCATCAGAATGAATCCCTGCAGGTGAGTGGGGTCTGTGGGGTCGTCCGCAGGGATTCCATTCTCTCTGTAGGGCCTGCAACAGGGCTGTGAGTCAGTGTGCAATCTCTAGCCACTTCCTGCTAAGAACACACCAAATACTGAACTGGACCTGCGACCCCGTGAAGCTCTGTATCTTTCCGTCACTGAGGGTTAAAAGTCAGCTTTCCCTATACCTTTCCTGATGACATTCCTTCTTAA
Source organism: Giraffa tippelskirchi (assembly GCF_054371585.1). Lineage (NCBI taxonomy): Eukaryota > Metazoa > Chordata > Mammalia > Artiodactyla > Giraffidae > Giraffa > Giraffa tippelskirchi. The sequence continues at coordinate 926,123 of NC_137277.1, read as the reverse complement.
AGGCCTGTCTCTGGATCAATATTTCAGCTCACCTGAACAGGATGGTGTGTGATCAGTATTCTCTGAGAATGAAGGGTGATGTTTGAATGCAGGAAAAAGAAACGTGGTTCCCCGTTTAGCTGCAGGAGCCGAGGAATTCAGAAACCAGGTCTCTCTAAGGGAGGGTGACCTTTAACAGAGGGGGTTGAGTTGGCGACTCTCTAGAAGAGGATGTCTAGTCGTTCCCACACAGGCCTCAGCGTTCCGAGAGCCACGCGGCGTGGTCACAGCGCTGGCAGGGGCTGGGGGCTGAGGCCCGGTGGGGCTGGGCTGCGAGGCTGGCCGCCTTTGACAGTCCCTGTCCTTCCCATGTGCTGGCTTGACTGCTCCTAGACTCTCGCACAGACCTCTGATTTTCAAAGTGGAAGCCAGGATTTTCCATTTCAAAACAGGTCAGCATCTCGGGAGCCCCCCCCCCCCAATCTGGTTTGTTGTCTAGTTGCTAAGTTATGTCCGGTTCTCTGTGACCCCATAAACTGTAGCCCCACCAGGCTCCTTTGTCCGTGGGATTTTCCAGGCAGGAACACTGGAGTGGGTTGCCATTTCCTCCTCCGGGAGATCTTCCTGAGCCGGGAGGGAACCCGCATCTCCTACGCTGTCAGGTGGATTCATTACCTCTGAGCCACCAGGGAGGCCCTCCCGATTAGCAGCTGTGTGAACTATAGATGAACCCTTGGTCATCTGAGTTCCAAAAAGAACAGTCCAAGTAAGGGTGAGTCTAATTTGAAACTCGGGCGGTTTTGCACTGAGATCAGACCAAAGACTTATTTCAGCTTCAAAGATGAAATTGGCTGTAATCCCCAAAATGCAGGAAAGTGTGATTGAGGTGGGCAGTTGGAAGAGTTAACAGTTTTTACTCATTAGAAGCAGAGACGCAGGGAAAAAACCGGTGTTGGGGATTCCCGTTTGGTGCAAACTGGTTACGAAGTGATTTCTGGCTAATGGCTTTCTGAGTCGCGGATCTTCTCAAGACATTAAGTGAAAGTGCTTTGCTCACACCGCACCCCAAGCCGATGCTGAGGCCTGTGGAGTGGTTACTCCTCCTCCTCGGCAGTGGAAACCTCGAATGTTTATTTGACACGTCCGTTCCCTTTAATGTGACTTACTAGTCTGAGCGTTTCACTCTCCTGGATGACTCTCAAACTTAAGTTTTTAGGCACGTTAACCGTTAGCACGCTCACTTCTTTTTCTCCCCTCTCCAGAGTGTTTTTTCATAGTAGCGTTCATTGCCTGCAGAGCTTCCCTGTCGGTGTGAGCCCGCCTCCTCGCCAGGAGTCCCGTCTCTGCAGTCCCTCTTTCTCAGGCTCCTCTAAGGCTGCTCTCCTTCCTCCCGGCACCCGAGATAAGTGCTTGAGATGTACTTTCCCAGGAAGTGTTTTCCTCTTGATCGCTCTCCTCTCCCAGCCTGAACTGGCCCAGATGGTTCGCCTCACCTTCGAGTCTTCCCCTGAAGTGCCTCCCAGGCCTTCCTACCCTCCCTGCCGTGGGACCCTCCTCCTGGAGTGCAGCTGTTTCCTCCCACCTCGAGGGCGAGGACCGAGTCTTCCTTCTCTGTCTTCAGCGTTTAATGCGGTGCCTGGCACTCAGTCGACACTACGTAAATATTTGCTGAGTATGAGATTATATAAATATTAAACGGTATGAAGGATCAGGATGACTTCTGCCTGCCTGCTATTGTTTAAAATCTAGGTCATAATCCAAAGTCCTGTCAGCTGAGGGTAGATGTTGAGATGGCCGAGAAAAGTACTTTCTGAAGCTAAGTGTTGTTGTTCAGTTGCTCAGTTGTGTCTGACTCTGCGACCCCATGAATGGCAGCACGCCAGGCTTCCCTGTCCTACACTTTCTCCCAGAGTTTGCTGAGACTCATGCCCATTGAGTCGATGATGCCATCCAACCATCCCATCCTCTTTCACCCCCTTCTCCTCCTGCCCTCCCCTGCACCAGGGTCTTTTCCAGTGAGTCAGCTCTTTGCATCGGGTGACCAAACAAAGGATTGGAGCTTCAGCGTCAGTCCTTCCAATGAATATTCAGGGTTGATTTCCTTTAGGATTGACTGGTTCCTTTAGGATTGATCTTGCAGTCCAGGGGATTCTCAAGATTCTTCTCCAACACCACAGTTCAAAAGCATCCATTCTTTCGTGCTCAGCCTTCTGTATGATCCAGCTCTCACATCCATACATGACTGTTGGAAAAACCATAGCTTTGACTAGATGGACCCTTGTTGGCAAAGTGATGTCTCTGCTTTTTAATACGCTGTGTAGGCTTGTCATAGCTAAGAGTACTTAATCAAAATATAGAATGGAGAATTCCAGGTTGTCCCTGTAAGTTCTGTGTAATGTTAAACCTACTAAATTTAGAACGATAGGAATAAACCATGTAGTGTGTCTGCCTTCTGGCTGAGAAGTGTCCAGGCATCCGTGAATCTCCCGCACAAGTTAAACGAGAGCCTCTGACGGGCCCCAGCAGTGTCCAGCCTCGGGTGCAGGGCGAGAAGCTCAACCAGCTCTGGTGTGTGACAGTCACTGAAATGGTCCTTTGCTTGGGGATTGCTAATAGCCGAAGCCAGATTGTCATGCTCCAGGGGGAGCAGGAGCTGGGCCTGACGCTGGTGGTTTTAAACGTCTTGTACCTGGAAGGTTTCTGCGCCTTCATGCGAGGAAGGGCCGGGGGTGGTGGTGTGGGTGCCGGGGAGCCGCTGTTACTGAGTTACGAGCCCTCAACAGGCGTCAGTCAGCCGAAAGATAAACTTATGTTAAATGCAGCCACTTGCCGGACGTGCACGAGCTCTCGTCTTATATCCGTTTATTCGAAAGCCCCCCGTTAAGCACAGAATGTGATCAGTTTGAAACGAGTCCTGATGAATCTGCCAGACCAGTGGTGGGGTGGAGCTTGGGTGTAGACTCTAACACTTCTGCAGAGAACACTTTTCAGAGCCAAATGGAAACTTTTTGGTGCTCAGAGAGCCTGGATTTACGTGAGGGGAGGAAAGAATGACGCCAGGAAGGGAAACACTGAAGCGTGCCTGGGCGACATAGAATTAAGACCTCACTGTCCTCCTCTGTCAGTCAGAATTTCCATGACAAACCCTTCATTTCGAGTCTCTTCCCACCCAGCAAACCTCTTGTTAGACTTTAACCTGAGACATGAACATTTCAGGGTTGGTATGGCATTAGCAGTCAGATCTGGTTGAAATGACTACAGCTACATTAAAAGAAACCCTCTATTAAATTATACAAAGGGGGAAATGGTTTCTGGAAATAATTTCTACCGGGAATGGAATAGAGGGGAATGATGTGATAAATTGTCAGCACAAGTTAGGAATTATTTAAGAGCAAGTTCAGCGAGTGCGGTTAGCATGAGGGCGGTTCGTCTGGAAGGCCTCCAGTCGCTGTATCTCTCCCCTTAGGTCTGCACATCTCTAGTTCTGGCATTTTGGGAAATACAAGGTCAGTTGTTATCTGGGGTATGTAGATAGGTAAGAGATAAGGGTGGAAGCCCAGGACCTGAAGATGTACTGTAAATGAGTTTAGATCCAACTTGTGTAAGAAAAGGAATAAGAGGAAGATCTGATCAACAGCTGAATTGTGAGCAAAATTTTATTCTAGAAATCTAATACCTAAGTGCCAACTATCCTGTTAGTGAAACGGATTCTTGGGGTGATGCATCTAGTCTCTCACCCAGCACTTCTGAAAAGGTCAAGTGTTATACCCGCTTTACAGATGAGCAAACTAAGGCACGGAAGTTTGCTAACTTGCCCGAGGTCACATAGTTGGGAAGTGATGGCGCTGGACTCACCCCGTGCTGTTAACCCAGCGCCCCTCTGCCCTCGGGTTCCCCTTGCTTTGTCAGACTTCAGTTACACTCCTCAATGGACAGTGGAGGTGTGGAAGGATGCGTCTTTATTTGTCGTTGTTCAGTCGCTAAGTCCTGTGTGACTCTTTGCAACCTCATGGACTGCAGCACGCCAGCCTTCCCTGTCCTTCACTATCTCCTGGAGTTTGCTCAGATTCATGTCCGGTCAATCAGTGATGCTATGGAACCATCTCATCATCTGTCACCCCCTTCTTTTGCCTTCAGTCTTTCCAGCATCAGGGTCTTTTCCAGTGAGTCAGCTTCTGTATTCCCTCCTGGCAAGTAGGTCCGTCAGTACCATTTTTCTAGATTCCATATGTATGCGTTAATATACTGTGCTTGTTTTTCTCTTCTGAAGCTGGTACTGTTGATGACAGTTGGAAGTGCAGGGTTTTGCAGCCTTGAGATTAAGACTGGAGGTAATGCACTGAGTTGTAATAGGCTTATACACATTAATAAGGGAAATAATAAAGAAATAAAACATACATAATATATAAAACCGGTAACAGTTTGTATTTTAAAGACTGCATACCGATTTGTTCAGCCATTGTTCCTGTTCACGATCAGTAGTTACTACTTCCTTCTCCATGGTGCTAAACTCTGGGAAAGAATTATAACCCAGAGCAGAATCCTTGGGAAAGGACGGTAAAGGGGTGCTGCAGGGCACCCCGGTGAGAACGTAAGGTGGGCTTTTTGCTCTATTTCAGATTTGCAAAGTAGGGACTCATAGGAGACTGCTGCTACAATGGCACGTGCCCGGCACGTGTCCCACCACCCGGGGAGCTGGTGCCCCTGCCCGCTTCCGCAGGGCTGGACGCTGGGCAAAGGCTGAGACCTGGCCCGCCGTGCGCTGGCCTCAAGAGCAGGCTGATGGACTAAACGCCTGTCTCACTGCAGAAAGCCCTTAGGGTCTGAAGCTGAACTGTAAGCAGCCGATCCGTTTTACTCATGTTTTCACTCAGTTTTCCTTCTGTCACTTTTTTTTAATAAAGTATGGTTTGTGTTGCTGTTTGTTATAATTGGAATAAAATGCTTGGATTCAGGAAAGCTACGCTGATGCTTCTAAAGGGTTCCTTAGTTTGTTTGGATTTGTTTTGAAGTTAAACAAGCTTCAATTGTTTTCCTCCTTTTGTTGAATTAGTGCCTGCAACTATATGTAACTGCCTTAAAATGTGGAAATGGGAGATGGTTCACTTTTAAAACTTTGAAACTTGCAGCTAGATTCTTGACTATTTACAGTGTAAGGAGTAGTTTAAATCATACTTTTTGTTTTCAAAGATGCTTAATGCAGTTATAATCATGAGAAGTCACATAGGAATGTTTAATATTAATAGGCAGGCTTCCCAGCTGGCACTAGTGGTAAAGAATCAGCCTGCCAATGCAGGGGAGTCGAGAGACACAAGTTCGAACCCTGGGTCGGGAAGATCCTCTGGAGAGAAGAATGGCAACCCACTCCAGTATTCTTGCCTGGAAAATCCAGACTACAAAATGATCACGTGGGTCATAATACCTAGTTTTTTAACTTGAAACTTTTATGTCGGGGTATTGCCGGTTACAGTGCTGTGATCGTTGACGATTTCAGGTAGACAGCAAGGGACCTTAGCCGTAGGCATCCGCGTGTCCATGCTCCCCCAAGCGCCCCTCCCTGCAGCTCAACACTGAGCAGAGTCCCCTGGGCGGTGCAGCGGGTCCTTGTTGGTGGGTCCTTGTCGGCGACCCATGTAAGGTACAGCAGGTCCTTGTCGGTGGGTCCTTGTTGGTGACCCATGTAAGGTACAGCAGGTCCTTGTCGGCGACCCATGTAAGGTACAGCAGGTCCTTGTCGGTGGGTCCTTGGTGGTGACCCATGTAAGGTACAGCGGGTCCTTGTCGGTGGGTCCTTGTCGGTGACCCATGTAAGGTACAGCGGGTCCTTGTCGGTGGGTCCTTGTCGGCGACCCATGTAAGGTACAGCGGGTCCTTGTCGGTGGGTCCTTGTCGGCGACCCATGTAAGGTACAGCGGGTCCTTGTCGGTGGGTCCTTGGCGACCCATGTAAGGTACAGCGGGTCCTTGTCGGTGGGTCCTTGGCGACCCATGTAAGGTACAGCGGGTCCTTGTCGGTGGGTCCTTGGCGACCCATGTAAGGTACAGCGGGTCCTTGTTGGTGGGTCCTTGGCGACCCATGTAAGGTACAGCAGGTCCTTGTTGGTGGGTCCTTGTTGGCGACCCGTGTAAGGTATAGCAGGTCGTACACCTAATTTTGAAATCTTCTGAGGAAATCTAATTTTTTCACATGCTGATCACTAAATGACTAAAATGTCTAAAATCACTTTTGATGACTAAAGTGATTTTTGTTGCTTTCCCTTGGCATTAGTTTCTGCAAATTAGTTTCTGAGTGACTTATTAACATGGAAAACTCTATCACTCTTCTGCTTTAATTTCCGGATGACAGTTCAGGAGCAGGCAGGACTGATATTTATTCTCTAGGTCCAAGGTCAAGTTTGGCTTAAGGACTGATACTTTCCCTTTGTTCATCTGTGCCACCAAGCATCACAGCACCTGATGGCTGAGTTGAGTCTGTGCTCACGTGATGCAATTTAACTTGCAAAATCACATTTTATAAAGATTAGTTGTTGGGTGGGAGCTGGAGCAGTTCATGTTTGAGACTTCCATGGTTGTCTAAAATGAATAATGCTGTGGAGTAATTGAGATAAACGGCAGAGGTACCGGAGATCAGAGGCTGACTCACTGGGTGAGGTGCTGGGCTGACTGAATTCAGTTAATATGATGGTGAGAGGTGTAACACACTCTTCATGATCGATTAAAGCATAAACTCAGAATTCATGACATTAACTTTGACAGACTCATTCTGAGCAAGGTGCTTGGATAACTTACTTAATGGTGGAGGATTGATTGAAGTCCTAAGTTTTCTCCCAAATTCCAAAAATGCATCAGCTTCTAGCTTTTGTTTTCCTGTGTGTTCCCGCTGTGTCAGGTTTTCTTTGATGTTCTGTATACTTTATCTGAACAGCCTGAAACTATGTGGAGACTTAGAATTTAAAAAAAAAAGTTGTAGAATAGATTCGTATCAGATGGGCAAGATTTTAGTCACTAAGAAGCTGGATAGCACTCCTAACCATTAGATTTAATATTATGTATCTGTAATTAAAAACAGGCTTCTATTTAAATGTAGGTTAATCATCTGAATCCACGTGCATTTATATACTGACCTTGACCTCCTTGGTGAATTCTGTAGTTACAAGATCAAGAAGAGCCTTGGTCTTGGAATTCAAAGTGGGGCAGGATTGTGGAGGCTGTGTGACTGAGGCCCCTCAACTTACAGCGGTGGAACTGGCCAGGAGGGAGCCACGCTGTGCTGTGGACCCGGCCACAGGACTGGTCTCCGTGCCCAGCTCGAGCAGGGGTGGAGTGCCCACGGCCGCTTCCTGGCAGCTCATAAACCTTTGTACTGTGTGTACTCTGTAGTCTTAAATCTTAAGTTCTACGACCTGCGAGTCTCGGTGCTCATCCAATAATCTCTGTATAAAGCATGAGAAAATCTGCAAACAAAGCAGGCACTGGATTCCTTTTGTTACCTTTGAAAAAAGGCAGTGCCTTTTAGAGACAAGTGGACATTGTGCTCTGAAGCCTAGGAGTTTTATTGAGTAAAGATTGTACATTTATCTTTCAAAATTTAGATTACTAGTCTGGTAATAGCACAAGGACCTGGAGTAGGAAATGGCATTCCGCTCCAGTGTTCTTGCCTGGAGAATCCCCTGGACAGAGGAGCCTGGCGGGCTGCAGTCCATGGGGCAGCTGAGAGTCAGACACGGCTGAGCACACGTGATAACAAAGACCTGTTTCAAGCATCGAAAATGCACAAGGCTCTGTGTTGAATGAGAATTCACAGGCAGGGAAAACTGCTCTACTTGAAATCACATACTTTTTGACTTTTGTCTTTTTAATTTTGGCTCCTCTTGGTTCTTTGGAAGCAAGCTACACCCCTGAGCTGCTGAGTCTGCTCCTGGCCATCGTTGTTCACTCGTTAAGTCGTGTCCGACTCCTGGCAGCACCGTGGACTGCAGCACGCCAGGCTTCCCTGTCCTTCACCGTCTCCTGAGATTTGCTCAGACTCATGTCCCTCGGGTCAGGGATGCCGTCCAACCGTCTCATCCTCTGCCTCCCCCTTCTCCTGCGCTCAGGTTTTAATCCTACACTTAGTTATTACAACAGAGCTGACTTGACACTTGGAGTGCGCATGCACGCGTGCAGTAGTGTGAATCTGTAAGGTGCATATCTCAGTAGCCGCCCCCAAGCAAGATTTGAAGGGTGACTGAATATAACCATAAAGTTTGTTATTTAGTGGTTTTGTTTTCTGTAGTACAAGTTAGCCCGTTGTTAGAACTGAAATCATTTCCCAACAGTGGTACAAATATAGAATTCAAATCTTAGTTTCAGTGTTGACTTGAGGTTCTCTTTTTTTTTTCCCCTTTTAAACAATTATTGATTTGGCTGTGAGGGTCTTTTAGTTGCAACCTGTAGGACCTATTTCCCTGACCAGGGATGGATCCCAGGCCCCCTGCCCTGGGAGCATGGAGTCTTAGCCCCTGGACCTCCAGGGACGTCCTGACTTGAGGTTCTGATCTTAGAAATACATAAATTCAGAAAATACACAGAATGATGAAACGGAAATGAAGCATGGGCCTTATGCATACCTTTTTCAGTATTTTCTAAATCCAGATACAACATAAGTCTTGTAAATGCTCCATGGAAAATTTTCTTTATGTCCTAGATTTCTAAGTTGCTTTAAAAATGAGCCAAAAATGTTGGTTTCTCCCCCCCACCCCCCACCTTGGTCACTTTCCCTATCATAGTCTCAGGCATCTTTATTGCTCCAAGAGTCTTTGAACCGGATTTAAAGTTTGGAAATCCTAAGTAGATTATCACTGCCGATTTGATATATATATATATGAATAATTTTGAAGATCTGCTAGGACTTACGAGGGGGAAATTTCTAGGCCATCTTTTTTATCCTTTCTGCCTGCTGTTAGATGGGAGTTGTTGCCTGCTTTGAATAATAGCCTTCCTTTTCAAATTCAGCTCACTTTTCTGAGAAAGTCTTTGACTCTGCAGTGGGGCAGTGAGTGGGGACAGTCAGTTCTGCAAAAGTTTCCTCCTCCAAAGTAACTACTTGTGTGACTTTTAGATCCGTCACATCTGGGCATCTTTTCTAGTTCTGTCACGTGGTTGTCCACAGCCCCTGTAGTTTGACCTTGCACATTTCAAGTAACTGGAAATGTCCTTAAGTCTCTCTAAATCTACAGCTTCCTCTTTCATCCCTGTTTCCTTATCTGGGTGCATCCTTGAGCTTTGAGACCCATAGACCTCACTTCACCCTGAAGTGACTGAACTACACTTGGCTCTAATGGGAGCTTTTTATCATCTAGATCCTTAAATCTTGGGAAGAAACAGTTTTCTTTCAAACTTTTGAACTAATTCTAGACACTGGAAAGTTGAAAAATGGTACAGGGAGTATCTATATCTACCTCGGTTCTCCCAACATTCCGTTCAGTTCAGTTGCTCAGTCATGTCCGACTCTTTGCGACCCCATGGACTGCAGCACGCCAGGCTTCCCTGTCCATCTACAACTCCTGGAGCTTGCTCACACTCCCCCAGTATTAACATCTCACATGCGCATAGTATGATTACGAAGAACAGGATGTTCACATTGGTACAATGTTAACTGTAGAGCTCATTTGACTTTTCACCAGTTTTCCCACTAATGCCCTCTTTCTGTTGTAAGGTCCTATATAGCAGTGGTCCCCAGCTTTGGCACCAGGGACCAGTTTCATGGAAGCCAGTTTTTCCATGGATGGGAGTCGGGGATGGTTTCAGGATGATTCAAGTGCATCACAGTTATTGTGTACTTCATCTCTGTTGTTATTACATCAGCTCCACCTCAGATCATCAGGCATTAGATCCTGCTGTATACGATCCCACAGTGCATCTGATTCTTGGCCTCGGAGGTCCGTCACTTCTTGTTCAGGTTGTGTGGCTGTGTTGTGTCTGGTCATGCGTTGGTGCAGTCAGGTGTCTTCCTTGGTAACGAATCAGACCACTCCTTTTTTATTGCTTTCAGTTGCACTGGGGCAGTGACAAGCTGGATGGGGTCCGCTCGTGGTCACTGTGGTTGCCATTGGGTTCATTGTGCTCTTTTTTGCCAGGAGTCTTACCTACAAGCAGAATCATAAGAATGGAAGCCCCTGGAGGCCAAGGGTCTCCTGCATCTGTAAGGTTTTTTCTGGGGAGATGAACTAGGAATTCAGCTTGATCTGGAAAGGCAACTTGTTCTCTGGGCTGTCGCCCAGCGCTTTGTGTGACGCTGGGAACGCTCTCTAATCATCGTCTTGTTGCGGCATCATCAGCAATGTCTGCTTGTCGGGCCCTTGAAATGTGGAACCAAATTTTTTGTTGCAATTTATTTTTAAAGTTGACTGTTGTTGTTCAGTGGTTAAGTCATGTCCGACTCTTTATGACCCCATGGACTGCAGCATGCCAGGCTTCCCTGTCCTTCAGCATCTCCCAGAGTTTGCTCAGACTCATGTCCATCGAGTCTGTGATGCCATCCAACCATCTCATCTTCCATTTGCCCCCTTCTTCTCCAGCTCTCAACCTCTCCCAGCATCAGGGTCTTTTCCAATGAGTTGGCTCTTTGCATCGGCTTGCCAAAGTATTGGAGCTTCAGCATCTGTCCTTGCAGTGAATATTCAGAGTTGATTTCCTTTAGGATTGACTGATTTGATCTCCTTGCTGTTGTTAGTGGCTATGGTAGCAGAGTTCAGCTTTAGAGAATCCTGAGGGAGTAAATTGGATCATACCCTTTTAAGCCTTTCATTGTAGAATGAGATGCAGATGTATTAAGCCACACAGAAAATGCGTGGCCTAGTGGATCGCCATAAAGCCCGCATTGCTACAGCCACCCCCGGGTCAAGCGGGTGAGATCGCTAGTTCTCCCCTTGCCTCGTCTCTTCCCCCAAAGGAACTACCTCTGTGACTTTTAGATCATGACTTCTGTGCATTTCTTTTAGTTTTGCTACGTGGTTATCCACAGACACTGTAGTTTCATCTTGCACACTTAAAATAACTGGAAATGTCCTTAAGTCTCTTTTAATTTACAACTTTCTCCTTCATACCACCTTCACTCTCTGGGGGCGTCCCTGGGCTTGGGACCTGTAGATTTTCCCACAGTCGGAGTCCTGTTAACTGCATGCTCATAGCACACCATATTCCTCTGTGCTTTCTGCAAACTGGCACCTGAATCCAGAGGTTCCGCTGGATTTGAGTTCAGTTTGGGTCTATATTTCAGATGCCTTTTTAAGGTCACATGCATGTTACTCACACATATATTAATGTGGAAAGACCTTAAGTGAGGTTTTTCTATCAAAGTATCCAAAACTGGGAAATGAACAGAAGCCAGTTGAACTAATGAAGTTTTACAGGGTGTGGTACACGACCTGGAAACATGGACTGCATGCTGCTTGCGGTAAACTCAGTTGTCAGGGGTTTTTTCTTTAGTGTACGGTGTTCATTACACCTCTATGCAAATTTTAGTTTTACCCGCTACTTCTGTGGGCAAGAGGTGTGTGTGTATGTGGGTGTGTCTGTCTGTGGGTGGTGGAAATAATCACGTATTGGATTGCTATAGAGTCATTTTCTTGTCTAACCCTCCCCCACACAGTTATATACCTGGCCTGTTTGTTCCTGATCTCAGTCTCCAACACGATGTCAGAACTGGGGTTAGAGTTATTTTGTGCGTTGGAACATGTGGGGACACAGAGGATAAGCCTGTGAGAAGCGGATTCCGTGTCTTCCTCTTCAGGGAGGGAGGCTGCCAGCTCCTGGGTTTGCTGTGGACAGAACCACGTACGAGCTCCTGATACGGATGAGGGTTTTCCTAAGAGTGAACAGACCCTCTGAATCTTATCAGGGAGTTTATAGTATAACTGGATAATATGACTTACACACGGAGCACTAGGGAGTATGTGAAAAGTCAGCATGTATAAATTAAAGTGTGAAAATTAAGAGCCCTTCCTGTGATAAATGAGCACTAGACTGGAGGTTAGGTAACCTTGGTGTAGATCCCTCTTTGCAGTTGGGGGTGAGGGGCTTCCCTAGTGGCTCAGAATCTGCCTGAAACACAGGAGACCTGGGTTCGATCCCTGGGTTGGGAAGATCCTCTGCAGAAGGGAATGGCAATGCACTCCAGTGTTCTTGCTTGGAGAATCGCACGGACAGAGGAGCCTGGTGGCTTACAGTCCATGGGGTTGCAAAGGGTCAGACACGACTGAGCGACTGACCCTTTTCTCTCACTTTGCCCTGGGGGCATTGGGTTCTGCTGAGGGGTAGCAAGCGTGTGGCATTCCTGCCAGCCGCTGTGGCAGATAACATTGGTCTCTTTCGAGGTCCTCTTTCAGCGTCAGAATCCTCAACCCAGGCTCTGAGTGGCCGCTGTGCAGTGGTGATTGGAGTGGATGGGGAGACCGAGCCCCGTGCCAGGCTGCCTGCCTCTTCGTGTCCTGCCGGCTGTTGACCTGCTGCTGCGGCACCGCCGTGAGCCCAGTGTCTGTATGTCCCCTCCTTTAATTATTCGCTAGAAGCACAATATCTCTGGAAAATAATCTACGGTGCTGAATTTTTTTCTAAAAATATTATCATTGAAATGCTGAAAGTTTCAGGCAAAACAAACCACTGGTTGCTGGGGACTGGCCTTCAGCCAGGAATTGAGTTGATTTAGGATTGGAAAAAAAAATCCCCTGATCCTTCCTCGATGTTTTTCTTGATTGGCAGCATGTAAAATGTTAATTTTCTGGCTTCTGTTGGGTCCAGGTGATTTTTTTTTCCTGTCTAATTTATGTGAATGCCTTACAGTTGAAATCTGGCATTTGAGTTGTGTTTTGGCTTTGTGGCATTTTACAGAGTTCTGTGACCCACATAATGACTCTGGAGCCCCTTTCTAATCTGTAGAGAAAATAAAAATACTGGGAGAAGAACTTTGCACTTTATCTTGTAGGAGCCATAGGCTGAAATAATGGCACGGTGACCCCAGTGATCTGCATGGAGACCCAACCCGTCCATCCAAAAGGAAATCAGCCCTGAATGTCCATTGGAAGGACTGATGCTGAAGCTGAAACTCCAATACTTTGGTCACCTGATGTGAAGAGCTGACTCATTGGAAAAGACCCTGATGCTGGGAAAGATTGAGGGCAGGAGGAAAAGGGGACAACAGAGGATGAGATGGTTGGATGGCATCACTGACTCAATGGACATGAATTTGAGCAAACTCTGGGAGTTGGTGATGGACAGGGAGGCCTGGTGTGCTGTAGCCCATGGGGTCGAAAGGAGTTGGATACGACTGAGCGACTGAAGTGACCCCAGAGATGCTTGGTGGTAGTAGGATTCAGACTCGTGTTAGAGAGGAGATCTTGATGGACACAAGTCAGGATGCCATATTCCTAAAACTGTTCAGAGCAGCTGAGGGAGAGGAGAGAAGCCCTAAAAGGCGGATAGTTGTGATTTATTATTTTTTTTTGGAAAGCTTGCTTACAATCCTTTGAGCTAGATAGAGCCCTAGGATTACTTTGAGTTTATAGGACTGCATGCCTTTGCATCCACAAATCCTGTCTGTGCAAATTTGACCTTTAAAATTTCCATTACTGTCCCCATTCTGTCTCTCTGCCCCCGCCCCTAAAAAAGCTGACCTTTGTGAAGTTTTACATTTTATGGTTGATGTTAAGGCCCTGAGACTTACATCTGTGCTGGCTGCCGTCCGTCTGGTCGTCTAATTATGGATTCAGTACATGTTCTCCGCAGGTACTGAGCTAGTTTGCTGGGAGTGATAGTAGCTATGATAACACTTGCTGAGCACGGCCTGCATGTGGCCCAGTGCTGAGCACTTGACAGAGAGCACTGTTCTTCTGTAACTTTCACGGCCACTGAGGACAGGTGGTTTTCTTAGGTTAAGTATTGCCTGAATCTTACAACTAAGTGACTGGGGTTAGGTTTATATTTGTTTCTTTGTTTTGAAATTATTTAAAAAATTTTTAATTGAAGTATAGTTGACTTACAGTGTTAATACTGCTATATAGCAAAATGATTCAGTTATACATGCATACATATACATATATATATACACACACATTCTTTTTTGGGGGGGTTGTTCACTTTATTCTTTCCATCACATGGATTTTTGCGATATTTCATCCAAAAAGTTTTTGAAAGGTAAATTCTTCATGGGTTTGTATTTTTTTTAAAAAAGCAATTTGTACAGCTTGAATCCAGATGTTCTTCTCTCCCCAGGGCCCCCCCTCCTGAATCCATCATAGTAAAGCGTAGACAGATATCTGTAAGAACATGCTCTTTAATCTCTTGTCTTACGTTCTGGTGGTTGTATAAAGATGCTGTAAAGCAGGTGCAGTCAAGCCTCGCACACAGTCAGATGAGGAGGTTTCAAAGGTACGTGGAGTAGATTTATATTTAAAGCAGCAGTCCAGGCATTTTACTCTCTTGGAGTGTCCTTCTTTCCCGCCCTCACCTGGGGTTGGCAGACAGGCTTGTGATTGTCTGTGCGCTGTCGTGCCTGTCTGTCCGTACTTCTGAGTGAGGGATCGACTCTACTGGGCTTGCCCAGAGCTGGGCGGTCTCTACACAGGACAGGTTCGGCTTCTCTTAGCCTTGTATCTGTTCACCAGACTCAGATTTGGGGTATTGCTTAAGTGGGCCTCTAATTTCAATATTTGTAGATTTTTTGATAACATTTAAGGGGAGGTTTTGCTGAAAGTGATATCAGATGGTACCTTTGTTCTACTTCTGATAATCAGCTTACTGAAAACTTCCTATATTCTTGTGTTCAAATTCTTGACGACTGCTCTAAAGCTGTGTGTCCTCCATGCAGATGACTAATTCTTTATTTTAGTTTCTTTCTGCTCTGTCCTTAGGCCACCTCTTGCCTCATGGTTTTGAAATGTGAACCCGTCAGATAGCTATTTGAATATTAGTATGACAAGTTTGGGGGGGAATTCTCTTAGAACGGGGTCTAAAATTTTAGATGACTATCTACCCCGTGGATACTTACCATCACCCCATCCACACCTCTGAGACTGTTCTCATCCCTCTGGTGATGGGCCCGTCATCATGTGGGTGCACAGAAAGGCCATGGGAGTCTGACCACGGGTGACACAGGGCTAACCTAGTCTGGGGTCACGAAGATCTCACCCAGGGAAACATTTGCACTCTAGAGGGTGTGGGCTATGTAGGTGAAAAAAGAAGGAAGAGCCTCCTGAGTAAGAAGCCAGCGTGGACACAGCCCTGGGGAGGGAGCCCCGCTTGTCATGGGCCCAGAAGGGCCCTCGGGCTCTGCAGTGTCTGCACAGGGCAGAGGAGGCAGGCGAGGTCGGCACGGCCGCCTGGCGGGTCTCGGACCGGGTTAAAGATCTCAGTGCCTGAGCCTGAGAGCCGTGGCGGGGGAACCAACACGGGTTCTCAGGAGGGAGCTGGCCCAATCAGTTTCCGTGGAAAGGACCACACGCCTGCTGCTGTGTGGAGAGCTAAACCAAAGTGGGCAGGAGTGGGCGGGGCAGCCTGTCGGGAGGCCTCTCTTCACCTGGGCAGGGTTTGGGGTCCTGCAGCCGGGGGCATGGTGGAGAGATGTTTCCAGACCCGGGGCCTGTCTGGGAGGGGGCCACCGCTGGATGTGGGGTGAGGCGGCAGTGGGGGAGGAGGAGGCTGTAGCAGGCACGGTGGGGGACGGTCATTGTTGGTGATGAGTTGGAAGGCTCAGCTTTGGGGAAGGTCTGTGGCCTTGAACCTGTTGAGTGAGTGGGGCTGTTGAGGTTTCAGAGCGGGGAGAGGACAGTCAGGGTGGTAGCCGGATCCCAGGCCCGGCGTGGAGGGGCGGCCGGAGTGGGAGCAGGCGTGGGAACTGGGCGAGTGCAGGGGCGGGGGTGGGGGCAGGTAGCGTGCTTGGGGCGGGGGCATTGGGCATGGAGCAGGACGCGGGCCCGCCGCAGCGGACTGAGCTCAGCCATGGGGGTGAGGGGCAGGAGCTCACAGGGCTGGGGCGAGGAGCTGCTGCGCTGGGTCTTCCTGTCCTGGGCCGAGGGTGGAGGAAGGGGAGCGGATGCTCGGCAGCGACCCATGGACGTTCCCGAGGGTCGTTCAGTTTAGACGCCTCCCCTTGGTCTTTCCATGCGTCGTCTTTGAGGTTATGGCTCCCGAGGAGTGTCTCTTTCAACCGCTAAGAGTTAAAAAATAATAATAAAAGTTACCCTGCTTTCAGTCTTTTGAAAGATGGGTTAAACGAATTTAAGTTTTAAATTGTTACTCATCCAGCGCCCAGTCTTCACTGATCACTGAGCTGGCTGTCATTGGACCCCTGCTCCCTCCGTCTCTCCTGTGTGGTCCTGCAGGAGGGAGCATCTGGGGAGCTGAGCTGTTCTCAGAGACGAGGACCGACTGTGCGTGACTCGGACGGGGCACCCCGGCCGTCACCCCTCTGTCTGTATTACTCAGCCAGGACATTTGTATTTATCAGTGAAACCACTTAATTTTTTTTTTTAGTCATAGGGCTGTAATATCTACTCATCCTATCAAAGAGATAAAACGGTTCAGTAGGCAAGCGAGCATTTGTCAGTGTTTGAGGGAGATTTCATTAAGCTGGAATATTCTATTAGAGACCGAACTCCCATTTCCGTGTCTTTTGTTAAGAGGGTATCAGTGTGATGGCAGGAACAGGGGTATTTGGAGGGGCTCTTGCTCCAGCGTTAACTAGATTACAGACTTTCATAAACACATTAAGACGGAATTTAAAACAGCAACAGGAGAAATGACTTGGGGCTCATCTGTGTGTGGGATTAGAGGCTCCCAGGTCTGGGGGGCGCAGTCCCCCAGCTCTGGGGGGCGCGGTCCTGGTTGTCCTCTTAGGTGGCTGCTGTCTGTTAGCAGTGGCTTCCTGGTTTTCACCCGTGGAACAGCGACTGCGCATTAACGAGGGGGTGTGCCCGCGATGCTGCCCCCGCAGGCAGCCCTGGAGACGGGCTGAGGTTGAGCGCTTTCTGGGTGGCAGTCGGAACCTTAGCTGGCTGCTAAGGTGGACTCATCCTGGAAGACGGTTGGGTGTGTGGCTCTTAGCTGTGTTTTAGCCTCGGTCGTTTTGGCTGAGAGACCCTGTTCTGTGCTTCCTGGCCTCCTGCTCTCCCCTTGACTCATTCTCCTGAGTTCAAGCATTGGTGGGACCCCTTTGTGTCTCCCCTCTCCCACCTCTGAAGATGCCCGCCCACGTTTATTCTCCCGCGCGGGGCTGGGGCCATGGTCTGAACTCAGACACTGATTGCTCAGGGTCCATGAGGTTTCAGGCCTCAGCAGCATGTTATTCCCCAAACCTGTGGCTTTACAGGTTTGCGTCTCCCTCACTGCACCTGGCAACGGAGGGGCTCCCGCTCACAGTCTTGTAGGATCTGGGCATCTGGACCCCGCAGCCGCCTCCTTCAGAAGGCGAGACAGCATCACCCAGGGACCTCTGCTTCCGTTGGGGAGGGACGTCGCCCACTGCTCATTGGCCACAGCGAGTCACACGACCCTCCCCAGTGTGGGGGGACCTGGGTGATTCTGACCCGACTGTGTTGTCAGATTTCCTTCACGGGAGCAGAAACTGTTAGAACCTCCCTCCTAGTGGATGCGTCGCTTACAGCCTTTCCTTAATGGAAACTGTCTTAAAGACAATATGAAGGACACACAATCTGTCTTGTTAAGCAGCTTATTTTTAGAGTTTTTTTCTTTTATTTGATCAGTACTTTCCTTTTGAACCCAGTGTAGCAAACCAGTTAGATTTTATTCAGAACATACTAGAACAAGACAACTTTGGCTCCATTTACGAGGGGATGATTGCATGTAACACATCATGCAGTAGATCATCGGGATTCTGGTGACTCCAAAGGGCAGAACCTTTGCTGTGAGGTTGAGGTGGGGGGAGTCTGGGAGACGGACAACATTAGCATCCAACAGTCATCTGGGCTAGATCTCATCCAGTTTCTGTGAGGTCTAAAATGGGTCCCTTTTTAAAATTTATTTTTGTTTCTATTATTTTAAAATTTTAATTTTTGTTTACTTTAAAACTTTATTTTTGAATTTTTACCTCTTTATTTAAAATTTTTAATTTTTTTAAATTAAAAACTTTTTTGTTTTTACCCTGGCATTTTTAAAAAGACCTTTCTGATTTGGGAGTCTGGTCCTTTTAAGGAGACCCAGTTTAGGTAAAATAAAAACTTTCCCTTTCCCTCCTCCAGACCTTCTTACCCAGCACCTCTGTCCCCTGCATGGAATTAGCTCTGCTAGAGAAGCTGGCATGGAGGAAGGTGGTATGGTCACAAATAACTAACGGCCTAATGGAGAATGTAACAGACTGTGACAAATGAAGGGTGTTAGGATGGATTCCCCTAAGTGCTGAGAGTCCTGTATTCCCAGGAGCACCCCATCTGTCCTCCAGGTGGACGGCCAGCCTGTTTTCTGATGAACGCCAGGGATGCGATGCTCCAGGCTGACTGGTGGGACTGGGCAGGGCGCCCACCGTGACACAGCCTGGTCGTCTTCCACGTGATGACGTTCTCAGCCGTTCGGGCACCCTGCCTGTTTCTGAGATGTTGTGGAGAAGGGGCACTGGTTGCTGTTCCCAGCGCCCTGTGGGAGCTTGTGGGTGGGCAGGAAGCAGCCTGGACTCTGGAAGCGGAGGGAGTGATGGGGATCGGGGTCCGGCCAGTGCATCGCCCAGAGGCTGCGTGGCCCCCAGCGGGCGTCTCCTCCACGCCCCCACAGGGCAGGTAGAAGCAGGTGGTCTTTCCTCCTCCTGGAGGCCGACTCCAGAAACTCTGAGGATGATGCTCGTAATTAAAACCTCGACTTGGTGGCTGGGTTCAGATTTTCAACAACCTTGGTGCCCCCTTTGCCCGCAGTGTGGGATGGAGCCAGTTGTGAGGACGGGCCACGGCCCAGCCTGCGCTGTGCTCGGGGTCGTCGTGCCGGCCACTCCTGCCGCCTGGCTGCCCAGCGTCGACCTGTCCTCCTGCTTACCGCCCCTCCGGGCTGCTCTGCTGAGTGTGTCCGTGTTGTGGAAAGTCCCAGCTGGAGCCTCGTGTGGAACCAGAGGTCTGGGCGTCTGTGTTCAGTGTCCTTCTTTTTGAGTTTGACTCCGGATAGGTCTCCTCTTCTGTTCGTGAGAATCTAACTAGATCTTCATTTTCACTTCCCCTCCAGAGTCAAACTCAGGAATCCTGGGACGGAGGGAAACAGATTGGGGGGCAGGGGGCTAAAAGAGTTGGGGGGGGTGACAAGATGTTTGAGGGCTCAGAAAGGATGCAAGATGAGGGCCCGCGGAAAGGAGTGTAAGCAAACCGTCAGCGTCCCCAAAGACCAAGCGCCCTCTCACGTCACATCAAGCCTCAGTCTTGATTTTTGCGCACTTTACAAACTAGGAAACCACCCTGTAAGTGGAGTAGCTAAGAAGCTTGTCCAAACTCAAAGAGCAACCATGTGAACTGAAGGTTTACACCTGAGTGAACAGGTGCTGATGCCTGATCTCTTCCTAAGATGCCGTGGTGTTCTTTGTTAAGGGGAAGTACCAGAAAAATTGGCATTGGCCTTTTGACTTGGAGTATTAAGAGCTTGATTCAGTGGAATTCTGGATGAAATCCTGAATGTGAAGGTTTAGCCCATGATTAATGAGTCTTTTGCTTTTGCATGAACCCAAAAGCCAAATTTTTAACTTCTGTTGCTACACCGTGCCAATACCATAGATACTTGTTTTTTTTTTCACCTCGAAGACTTTTTCCTTAGTCCCAATTGTGACAGGTGGCGTGTTCTTGGAGAGGTAGTCCTAACCGTGTGAATCGCTCTGGCAGGCTGGTCCTTCCTGAGTGAGCCCCTAAGGCACTTGCAGGATGCTCTGGGCACCGCGTTTACCTGGCCGGGTGCCGTGTCTCCTGTCCAGGGCACGTTCTGGACTTGACACCAACCAGGCCTGCCAGGTCTTGGTGTCGGTCTCCAGGAAGCACCGGTTTTCTCTGGTCATTGACCAAACTTGTCACTCTTCGTTTCTGCCTGGCTCCAAACTGAAGACTTCGGTCCAATTTCAGAACTGGCTGTCTTGACTTACTGTACAAAAACACCAGTTTGGCTGCAAACGCCACTCTGGCTGCAAACCACGGTCTGCGCATCGGCCTAAGCACCTGACATAGCCTCCCTGAATTGTCTTCCTCCAGAGGACGGGCAGAGGCCGGCCAGGGAGCGCCGGCCGGGGCTCTGCTGTTCCTGGTGTCGGCTTCCTCACTTCTAGGGTTAGTCTCATGATGTGGTGGTTTAGTCACTAAGTCATGTCTGGCTCTTGAGACCCCATGGACTGGAGCTGGCCTCGCTCCTCTGTCCGTGGGATTTTCCAGGCAGGAATACTGGAGGGGGTTGCCATTTCCTTTTCCAGGGGATCTTCCTCAATGCAGGAACCCAGGCCTCCTGTATTGCTGGCAGATTCTGTACCAGCTGAGCCCCCAGGGAAGCCCAGTCTGGTGATGCATCTGCTCAGTAAGTAAACTCAGTTTGCTGAGGACGTACCAACCCCACTCATCTTAAACTGACGGGTGTGGAGTTGTCCAAAGCAGTCCTCTCGATTTTTGAAATAGACATGAACCAAGATTCTGTAGTTGCTTCTGGACTTGGACAGCCTTCTGAGGAGGTGATAGTGGAAGAAGGGAAAAACATTTTGGGAGACTGGACCATAACCAACAAGGAAGATGTTTTTGTAGTTCTAATTGGCTCTTCCTGGCAGAGGTTTCACACAGCTGTTTCTCAGATCCAGCTATTTACGGGGAGTAGTTGTAGACAGCAGAATTCACCAGGCCATCGTACTGCTGCGTTTGGAAACGGGCTTCCTGCTCACAAGGTGGTTTGTTCAGTCGCTAGGTCCTGTCTGACCCTTTGTGACCCCACGGACTGCAGCACGCCAGGCTCCTCTGTCCTCCACTCTCTCCTGGAGCTTGCTCAAACTCATGTCCATTCAGTCGGTGGTGCCATCCAACCACCTCATCCTCTGTCGCCCCCTTCTCCTCCCACCTTCAATCCTTCCCAGCATCAGGGTCTTTTCCCAGTGAGTCAGTTCTTCACATCAGGTGGCCAGAGTATTGGAGCTTCAGCTTCAGCATCAGTCCTTCCTTCCAGTGAATATCAGGGTTGATTTCCTTTAGGATGGACTGGTTTGATCTCCTTGCTGTCCAGGGGACTCTCAAGAGTCTTCTCCAGCCCCACAGTTTGAAAGCATCAGTTCTTCACAAGATAACAGAAGGAAATGAAGAGGATGGACTTGCAGCCACTGTCCTGGGCCTCTGGTCCGGCCGCGTTTCAGCCTCAGCTTTCTGACTCGGTAACTGTTGCAGCACTGGATGAGGCTCGTCTCTGTCTCTCTGGCCTTCCTTAGACATGTATTGAAGAGTGTGTGCCTGTGTGTTGGAAAGAAAGTAGATAGATTGGGGGTAGATGATCATTTTGGTTCTGATAACTCCTGTGCTAAAAGGGATGGGATAGATACAGAAGTTCAAACAGTTACTGTTACAGTATCAGCTGAGAGAGGGAATGGCCGAGTTCTGGCTGGAGTTTTTGAAGCTGACTTTGCAACACTTGCTTCTGGAGTCCTAATCTTCCGGAGAGTTCCAGACGCCCCGGGCAGACTCTCCCGCGGGCCTGCCTCTCGAGCCTGCCCTGGGGGCCCTGCCGTCTGTTTGCCCTTGTGTTGTTCAGTTGCTCAGTCGTGTCCGACTCTTTCTGACCCCATGGACTGGAGCCCACCAGGCTCCTCTGTCCATGGAGCTTCCCAGGCAAGAATACTGCAGTGGGTTGCCATTTACTTTTCCAGAGGATCTTCCCGACCCAGGGATCAAACCCATGTCTCTGGTGTCTCTTGCTTGACAGGCAGATTCATTACCACTGAGCCATTACCCCAGTATTTAATTCATCTTTTAAAGTTGGGCCTTCTGAAGACAGAGTGGCTGAAAAGGAAAATGGATTCTTTTGTAAAACCCAAATTTCTTCAGTTTCCACTTAGACTAAAATCCCTTTCATTAACTCAAAGATTTTTTTTTTTTTTTCCTCTTTGCAAACCAAGTTGCAGCTAACTTAAATTTAACTTTAGGTTATGCTAAAAACATTTTCTTAAGTGTTTCCCTAGAGTTATTGGAAAACTTTCTGTAAAGGAACTTTGGTTTCTATTCTGTTGGTTCAAAACCCAATATTGTTTAGTCATTACTACTTAAGGGGAGCTTAGAAAGAAACGTAACAGCTGCTTGGAGTCCATTTAAAGAACTGTCAGCTCCAGAATCTTTTTTCGCTTGACACCTTCCTCTTTCCCCTCAAAACCTTTAAATAGAGACTGTTTCCTTTTGCTGCTTTTAAAAAATACCTACACTCTATTCTATTTCTTCTCGTGGTTGAGTGGAGGGTGGTAGCTTGTCTCTGAAGGCCAGCAAAAAGGGCAAAAATGCTTTATGGGAATATCCTGATGTTAGTGTACGTCCTCCAACTCGGAAAGTCCCCCCACAGCAACAAAATCTCCCCCAGATTAAGACTCTATCTTGAAATCTGCCCATTACTCTATGAATGCGGGCTTAGTCAGATTTTCAAATGCCTTTATAAAATTATATAACAGAGGTGAAAGTGAGAGATCTGAATTATAACTTCATTTCATAAGCTAAGCGTGTAAGCCTTAACATTTGATGTCATTTTAATTCTAGGCTTAACCGGAAGGACTCTTTTGGGGTAAAAGTGGTGTGGATTAGTTCTGTGCCAAACATGCATACTTTCCTCTTTTTGTGAATTGCGTTAAACTCTTCAGGAGGAATGGAAAAAGATATTTAAGCCTTACAAACAAGCCTTGCACCACAATATGTTTGTATGAGACAAAAAGCTGTGGACTTTTGCTTAAGATAATCTCAGTGATGGACAATAATGACCAGGGCCTCGGGGGCGTAGGTCCGGGGCGGTGCTTTGGCCTTCAGCAGGAGTTTGGCGTTAGTGGTAAAGAAACCTGCCTGCTAATGCAGGAGATGTAAGAGACTTGGGTTTGATCCCCTGGGTTGGGAAGATCCCCTGGAGGGAGGCATGGCAGCCCACTCCAGTATTCTTGCCTGGAGAATCCCATGAACAGAGGAACCCGGCAGGCTACAGGCCATGGGGTCGCAAAGCGTCGGACAGGCCTGAGAGACTGCGCACAGCACACGGCTGGGGGAGTCGTGGTCTCAGCGGCGGCAGATACAGCTCGTCAGAACGAGGCCCCTGTTTGGTTTAGGTTGTCAGGTTGTGAACGTTCCAGAAGCTCTTGAGGCAGGCAGGTCAGCAGAGACTTTCTGTGTCTGCTACACAAACACCGCTCATCCAGAAGATGAATTTGGACTAAGTATAACCACGGCTTCTGAGCTTCTTTAGGATGGGAGAAACATTAGAGCATAAGCAGGAGGGTATTTAGAACGTTCCATGGAGGGCGAAGCAAAAGCGTCACCGTCGGGTGCTCCTGTCCGCTCCGAGCAGGCAGAGCCCGTCGGAACCCGGGTCCCCAGAAGCCCTGCACTTGGGTGTCACTTGTCTCCATCACTGGGAAAGCCGCTGTGGGCGGGGAGGCCAGAGGCCAGAATTCTGCTCCAGTTACTTGGCGGTTAAGGTGTGGGCGCCGGTCATGGTCCCGAGGCCCAGGAGGAGCGTGACGACAGTTCCCGTCACAGGGGCAGCACCCAGGGTCAGGAAGTCCACGGCCGGCTCTGTGGGCGTCGGGAGGGCCGGGCGTCAGCCTGCAAGAAGAGGGGCTGAGGGGTTATTGATTTGAATGAGCCTTTGCATGGGTCTCTGCAATTCTTGCCTTTTTTTGTTTTTGAAAAGACAAAAACTGCAAACCTCACAACACCTACTGCATCTCTCCTGCTTGTCGGTGGTCCCGGGTCCTCTGTCCAGAGGCTTGCCAGCTTCCTGCTCCTGGAGGCAGAAGTGTGGGCCCGTGGCAGGCCTCTTGGTTTCTTCGTGTTAACAGCTGGGCTTGCTGGCAGCAGACAGTAAATATTAAGTAGACTCTTCAGATTCAGTTTCAGTCTGTCGGATCCATCACATTTTTTTCTGGGTTTAATGTCAAAGGTGCAAGTTCTGATGGTAGTTGGCAGTTTCTAAGAACTTGACATGTGTTTCGTATGAATCGCCCTTTCAGAGGTGCAGAGGGGAGCGAGGCGTGGTTTGAAATGTGTGCTCTGTGGTTCTTGCAGCGTGGCGGGGACACGTCTTACAGTGTGAGCGCTCAATTCTGACTCTCCTGGGAAGTTCTGCTGAAGGATATAAATTTAAACAAGTTAAAGTTTTGGATTTTTGAAGAGTACTCAGCAGGAAGGAGCTGTTCTGGTGAGATGAGTTAATGGTAATGAAACACAAATAATTAACTAGATGCTTGATTGTGCCAGTGTGATCCTAGCATAACATGATAACGGCTTGGAATTTGAAATTGAACTTGACCTGGTTATCTTCTGAGTATTTATGTAAATGAACGGCTTTTTGCATTTTGCCCTGAACATTCATATAGCTTTAAAAAGCAACCTTACATGTCACTACGATTTATTAAGAAAGTGTCTCAGACAGGAAGGTGGCTTGTAAACCTGTGACAGATAGTCTAGTGAATGACTACAATTCTTGAACAAGGAATTCATGATTTCAGGTTGTCTTATGTGGGCCACAGATACAACAGAAGTGGCTTAATAGGCTGTAAGCTGTTGTCATGGTTTTGCAGTTATAGATTTCAGCATTGGACAGATATTTTCTGGACCACCTATTATACGTGGTGTCCTGTGGGTGTAGCACTGACAAAATCAGATGTGGCCCTACTTGTAAAGAAGTTCTGAAATCCATCCAGTTAAAAGCTGAATAAAAACAAATTGAAAAAAAAGCCAGATTCAGAGCTGGAGGTACTAGGGGAGGAGGGTGAGCGTGTGAACCCATTTACGTGTTGGTAGAACTGGTGACAGATGATTAAGAGAATTATGAGAACAGGACGGGATGTGAAAGTTATAAACCAAGATACTATCTTCCTGATGGCTCAGTGGGTGAAGAACCCGCCTGCAGTGCCCGAGACCCAGGAGATGCAGGTTTGATCCCTGGGTTGGGAAGATCCCTTGGAGGAAGCAGTGGGAGCTCCAGTTTTCTTGCTGGAAAACCCCGTGGACAGAGGAGCCTGGCGGGCTACGGTCCAAAGGGTCGCAGGGAGTCGGACACGACTGAGCACACAGGCACGGCGTGCACACACGTGATGCGGACGAGGGTCTGAGGGCGCAGATAAAATGGGGAGGCAGTAGCGTGCTGCTGCTCACGCTCTCTCAAGGTGCAGTGCGCCGGTTCCGCCCCAAACTGAAGCGCTGCTTACAAAGACTTCAGTTTCTCCACAGACTTCGCCGTCTCAGCCATAGACTTTTGTTTTGCTGTAGGCAAGCAAATTTAACTTCGGTAAGAATGACTTCACATGTTGAACATCGTTTTCCTAAAATTATTTCTGTTTGTCTATGTCTCCATTCATCCATCCATCCGTGTACAAAGATACCAAGAATGATCTTTGCCTAGTGTTAATGACAAATCAACTCAAACACCAACACATATATTTTTGCATTTGTCCTTCTCTGCACTGCATACCTTCTTAAATATTTTTTTAATGCCAGAATTTTAAAAGTAGTTTGGATGTTAGGACTATGCATTTTTTTTTACATTTTAATTTCTAAATTAAATAGTTTTAATTTAAATTTCTAAAATCGGGGTGACTGGGGAGAGGTAACGTCTGACGTACTGGGCATTGGATGCATGTTACGCTCTCCACACAGACTTCAGTTTCCCAAGTAACTGAAAAATACGTGGGGCTGTCGATGCTGAGTCTTCATCCATCTCTCCCTGCCATGATTTACGTTTCTTCCACGTGACTTTGTTTTTCTCACAGCCATTCTGGGGCCATACAACTCTTTGTTATCAATCAGAGAGACATAGCTTCATTTCAATGAAGAAGTTTGCTTTTTTTTTTCATGGAAAGCTATTGAAGAGATGTGTGTGGGGATGGGGCAGATGGTGTGAAGGCTGTTTTCAGTTTACCCGGCCCGCAGGGTGGAGATCAGACTGTGGGGAGACCGGTCACCACGCTGCTGAGGCCGTCCTGCCGAACGGTGGTGGCCACCAGGACAGGGGAGGAGGCGGCGGGGGCGGGAGTGAGAGCCCGGCTTCAGAGAGGGACGGACTCAGGGAGGGTAGACGGGCGGAGCGAGGAGGCAGCGTCCACGGTCGGCTGGGTGCCCAGCTGGCTCCTAGGAGGCTGGCTTGCCCTTCCCGGAGACAAGGCGTGGTGGGAAATGAGCCAGGCTCTCGTCTGGTTCCTGACGCTGGACCAAGTGGCCTTGGCCTTCAGTTCAGATCAATAACCTCAGAATGTCTGAGGCATTGTCTTCGGCTTGGCCTGTGAATGCGTCTTGGGGGGTCTGTCCCTCGCTAAGTTAAAGATTGTCAGCATCTTCTGAGAAGAGATTCCCTCTGTGACTTAGACCCAGGGGAGGGCCATGACTCACACAGGTTAGGAACCACTAAGTATCTTTCATCACTGAGGCCACGCAGTAGATGCTTGTTGCAGTCTTATAAAGCACAAGGACATGAAGGAGTGGAAATTTCCTGCTCAGCTTTATAGTAGGGAGTTTGAACTTCTCCTAAAAGCCACTTTCTCAGGATGTCTTCACTGACTTGTGTCTACAAACTGCTTTAGCACACTGCTTTGCCTTTTCAGTGCTCACACCTGGTAATCATTAGCATAGCCCTGTGCTAGGTGACTTATGTAACTATGCTGTGAGATTGGAACTCGCTTTCCCATTTTACAGATGGGAAGCTGAAGCTTAGAAAAGGCGGATTATTAGTAGGTGGAGAATGAGCGTCAGGGAGCGTCTGCAGCCTGAGCCGACCTCTTCTCTGGAATGCCCCTGCACAAACTCATCATAAGGCTCCCCCTCTTATTGTTCTAGTTTGTGTCCTGTCTTTTCTGTAGATAGGACGCCTTTCATCCTCCACAGCAGGACTTCGTTAGGAAAGCTCATACCTCATCTTGTTTTGGAGACGGTGGAATACTCAGATTCACAGAAGCATCATTCCCAAGTCAGACTTGCTCTGTGTGACAGTCCTGGCCTCCCACACCAGCTTTTCTAGCCAGCTCTCAGTTTGTGGTGGCGATGTTGTT
The DNA here is from genome assembly GCF_054371585.1 of Giraffa tippelskirchi. Lineage (NCBI taxonomy): Eukaryota > Metazoa > Chordata > Mammalia > Artiodactyla > Giraffidae > Giraffa > Giraffa tippelskirchi. The sequence continues at coordinate 898,940 of NC_137277.1, read as the reverse complement.
TTGTTTTGTTTTTTTAGGTTGTGATTGAATTAAACCTTGTTAGGATGTTGACTTTTTGAAGTGGTCACTTATGTTCAGCCGGTGTGACTAATGGACAGTTATCTTTCAGCTTCCTCTGGACTCTTGCTTTAATGACTTTGAGAGTAGCGTTTGTTTATGTACCATCACTTGCCTGATCAGCTTTACAAGGAAACCCACACTGCCTCTGGGCCTCGGATCATCTGCCAGTAGGGGCACCTCTGCCTCCCTCCCAGAAGGGGTCTCTGGGTCCCCTTCCTGATGCTATCAGCTGGCTTCCTGCAGTGCCTGATCAGGGACTGCTCCTTTATCACCGGAGAGAGGAGGCAGTGTCGGAGGGGGTCTGAGCACACCAGAGTCCTTCTGGTAGTCAATACATCTCCTCCTCTTATGAAATTTTATTTTTATCATGAAATTATAGACAGAAAAATGAATGTAACAATAGCCTTCAGATGTAGGATGAAATATCTCAACTCCAAAAAAAAAAAAAAAGGGAAATGAACAAAAATCAAATGTTTGAAAAGAATTCATAGCCCTCCTAAAAATGCAGTTAAGTACATCAGTGTTGTGATGTCGAGAGGGCCAAGGATGGGGCTTGGCATTGATCAGATGGTTAATTTTATTGAATGAATGTTCAGGGAGGCAGGCGGATGAATGCCACTGAGTGTAAGCTGCATTTCTAGCATCATCTAGAAGGGACTTGATCCCTGCATTGTAAGTAGACACCTAATGACAAGTCGTAGGATTGGTTTCAGTACCAGAATGACAGACCCTGAGAGAAGAGCAAAGTATATATTGAAAAGCCAAGCTTTCAAGATCGTGTTATGTCTTATGATACCAGAAGCCCATTTTAATTTGGAAATATTAAATAAGACCTGACATTTTGAATTTTATATAAATTGTATCACGGTCATAGTTCTTAAACTCTTAGGTCTCAGGACTCCTTTACACTAAATTATTGGAAATTCCAAAGGGCTTTTGTTTATCTGGATTTTATCTACCAATATTCACCTTATTACAGATTAAAAATGGGAATTTTTTTAATTTATAAGAAAATAGCAATGATAAACCCTTCACATGTGAACATGAGTTACATAATTTTGTGATAAAGAAGTATATTTTTCAAAACAAAATTGAGTGTTACATACTAGAAATTTAACATCTGGTTAATGAAACACGCTTGGACTCTCAGCTCCTTTTGCTTTCAGTCTGTTGATGCCTTTGAAGTATGTGTTGAACATATAATAGTAAAAAGGGGGAGCATCCACCTTCTCAGGTAATTGGAGAGATTCTTCGTTGATAGCAGGCAGGTGAGTCTCTCAGGTGGCTTGCAGTATAGACTGTGAAGCTGTATCTGTGTCCACCGTCTCGGGTATTGAGCAGGTCTCCTAAGTGCTTGTGATCTTCTTTAGTTTGGCAAACACGAAGTTTATTTAGTCCTGTGGGCCTTTTAAGTGTTGACACATCAATATAAAACATCAAAAAATTACAGTTAATACCACCGTCCGTCTCATCAAAAACCTTTTAGGTCTTAGGAAGCTGTCAAGCTCAAGGCAGATAGAAGTCTTTGAAAATTCTATTTTTCACTTGAAAGCTTGACTTTTATCACTGGCGATAATACCGTCAGTTATTTTCCACGAAGCGAGAGCTCACTTCATTTTCATGAGAGTATCTGCCCGATCTCCAAGTCTGAATACCCACAGTTTGGTAGCTCTTTCAAGTAAGAACAGTGCTCCATAGAAAGAGTGGACTGTGACAACCGTCACCCGTGCAGAGTGGCCAAAGCGCTTTAATACAAGTAGAAAGTGAACATGGGACTTCAGATGCATCATCAAGGCTTCTTAAATATGAACCTGGCTTTAGAGAGGCTCAGCTTCCCTGGTGGCCCAGATGGTAAAGAATCTGCCTGCCAATGCAGGAGATACAAGTCTGATCCCTGGGCCGGGAGGATCCCCGGAGAAGGAAATGGCAACCTGCTCCAGTGCGCTCGCCTGGAGAATCCCACGGACAGAGGAGCCTGGCGGGCTACAGTCCGTGGTGGAGAAAAGACCTGGGAGCTGGTGGCGGGATGAGCGTCTTGCCTGTCCGCCTAGTGATTCTGCTAAGGCACCGGCTGTCTTGTTACCACAAATGCTTTCTCACCATCAGGGCTGATGTCAATACAGGGAAGAAAGAGAATGTGATTTTCCTCTCATCAGGCAGAGTTTTGTTCACGTGGACCCTTGGAGGTCAGTGAGCCACACGTTAAGGGTTCGGAGGAGCCACAGTAAGATTCCCACGTCACAGACACTGTAGCAGTGGTCTAGGACACCCACCACTGAGGCTTCCTGTTTCTCTTAGAAATGCACGCAGGCCCAGAACATCACCACCGTTCTGTTCCTGGAGTCTTAACGGTGATCTGCATACTTGGCCTGTAGCAGCAGACGGCTGATAGCTCTCTGGGGGCAGGTCGGACAGTGGAGGGCTGGGCAGCCTGACGGTGGGATAATCCCACGAGTGAATCATCCACGTGTGTGTAACCAGATTGTAAAGTGGATCTCCCTTTAGTCAGCGGCTTAGTTGAAAAGCAGAACGACACAGTTAAAAATTACAGATCTCTAAAATAGACACTTTGTGCACAATTCTAAGGTAGCATTTAGCTGAGGGTGTATCTGGGGCTGCCTTGAGGATTTTCATAAAGCCTTTGTCTTTGGAATGTGACGTTGTTGTTAAAGGTGTCAGTAATTTCTCTTCGGAAGTGTTCACGGTGCACCAGACCCTGAAAAGGCGTGAAGAGCTAAGGTTGCCCCTCTCAGGAGGGTCCGGCCAGCGAACAGTTCCCCTCTTCCTGTGTGCGATTCCAGAGCCCCGTAAACTGCTCATGGACGGTCACCTAATCAGCTGTGAAGATACCTGTGGCAGTGTGTGTGCAGCAGATGTTGAATGCTGCCTCCCGTTTAAAGTTTGATGATGGTTTTCTCTCAAGTCCTTTATTTTTGTATTTTTATTGGAGTATGCCTGCCTTATGGGGGTCATTTCTGCTGTATAGCACAGGTACCTGTTGGTGCTCAGTCACTCAGCCGTATGCGACTCTTTGTGACCGCATGGACTGCAGCATGCCAGGCCTCCCTGTCCTTCACCATGTCCCAGACTTTGCCGCCAAGTTCATGTCCGTTGAGTCGATGATGCCATCCAACCATCCCATCCTCTATTGCCCCCTTTTCCTCCTGCCCTCAATCTTTCCCAGCATCAGGGACTTTAATAATGAGTCAGCTGTTCGCATCAGGTGACCAAAATACTGGGACTTCAGCTTCAGCATCAGTCCTTCCAATGAATATTCAGGGTCGATTTCCTTTAGGATTGACTGGTGTGATCTCCTTGCTGTCCAGGGGACTCTCAGGGGTCTTCTCCAGCACCGCAGTTTGAAGGCATCGATTCTTTGGTGCTCTGCCACCTTTACAGTCCAGCTCTCATAACTGTACGTGACCATTGGGAAGACCCTGGCCTTGACTGTGCGAATCAGCTCTGTGTACACACACCCCTCTGTTTGAATTTCCTTCCCACCAGGTCACCACGGAGCCCTGAGTGGAGCCCGTGTGCTATGCACAGGTTCTCATTAGTTACCTGTTTTATATATAGTGTCAGTAGTGTGCGTGTGTCAATCCCAATACTTTAAAAAGGACATGAGTCAGCACGCCGCGGGCGCTGGGTCTCCGCTGCTCCCCGTGGGTGGTGGGCGCTCTGCACCAGGCAGGCTGGCCAGGGCTCGCGTCCCCCGGGAGCCTGCATGGTGAGCAGGCCGGGGGGTTCTGGCTGCAGCCCTCGTCCCCTCCCCTGCTCTGCTGGCCTGCTGGGCGGGGGATGAGTCACCCTCTGCTCCCCGGTGAGCAGTGGAGTGTCTGCCCGTGTGGTGGCCGCCGCCGGGGGTGGGGGGTTTCCCGGGCCTCTTGCCGTCCAGCTCAAGTGTTCTCGCACCTTCCGCAGGCTGTGACCAAGCCTGGGCCCTGGACTCGCTCTCCGCGGAGGAGCGCGCCTGGCCCCGCTCCCAAAGCCTGCCAGCCCTCCTCACCCACGGCTCTGATTGGTATTGGGTGTCCGTCCCTCTGGCCGCCCGCAGCCCTTATTTTTAGGGCTGTGGTTAATGTCTCCCCTGTGTGAAACGTGAAAGGTGAGCTGCGGCCGCTGGAACCGGAGACGTGGGGTTTTTAGGCCACTCTCCTCCCCGTCACGTGGCCCCGTGGGTCTCTTGGGTTACAGAGGTTACAGAAAAAGTCCCCCCGGGGGCCGGGAGGGGAGGAGCATCCCCGGCGCTGGAGCCGTTCCCGTAACTAAAGCCGGGGCGCCCCGCTTACAGCTCCGCCAGGGCCCCCTCTCTGCCCGGGAACCGGCTCCCGTGTTGAGGTGGTCCTGGGGGGACGTGCACGCCCAGGAGGCGACGTGCCTGTCTGGCCGCGGGTTGGGCTCGGGAGAGGCTGGTGTGCCCCGGGTGGTCTGGCCCGGGCACTGCGACGGGCAGTGGGGCTCCTTCTCAGGTGGGTGTCAGTGGACCTTTAAGAGACAAGGGAGGGTGGTTACAGGGCAGACGGTTTCTCCCCCTTCTTCCTGAAATAAATAAAATGAACCGCGGTGACAGTGGTTAGAACTGTTTTCCCCCTTCGGGAGGCCGAGCAGCTGTGTTGGGGCTGGGGGTCCCTGTGGTTGGTTGGTGAGCACCAAGGTTCTGTGTCCTGGGGGCTGGGGTCCCTGTGGTTGGTTGGTGAGCACCAAGGTTCTGTGTCCTGGGGGCTGGGGGTCCCTGTGGTTGGTTGGTGAGCACCAAGGTTCTGTGTCCTGGGGGCTGGGGGCCCCTGCGGTTGGTGAGCACCAAGGTTCTGTGTCCTGGGCCCTCTTCCCCAGCCTGTGGAGCTGACAGCTCGTCCTCTGCAGTCCTTCAGGAGACCCCCCTTCCCCTCCTGTCTCAGAGTATACCGCAGCCCCCTGTAGTTGTAGTAACATTTCTCTCTTACTAAAGTGTGAATGTTTGATGGCAGGAGCCCAGTGGGAGGTGTCTGCTCTGATGGCCCCTGTGCTCCCTACACGTGCACGGAGCCCAGGTGCCTGTCGTCTGCGGAGCGGGCGGCTCAGCACCATCCTGGCCCCCGCGTGCTGGGGGTGCGGCCAGCTCACAGGGTGCCTGGAGGCCGAGTGGTTCTAAACTCCTGCCTGAGCTGGGACGAGCTTTCTCCCAGCTGTATCTGACCTGTGCTCTGTGCTTTAAACCCCTGTTGCTGCTAAGTCGCTTCAGTCGTGTCCGACTCTGTGCGACCCCATAGACGACAGCCCATCAGGCTCCCCCGTCCCTGGCATTCTCCAGGCAAGAACACTGGAGTGGGTTGCCATTTCCTTCTTCAATGCATGCAAGTGAAAAGTGAAAGTGAAGTCGCTCAGTCGTGTGCGACTCTTAGCGACCCCATGGACTGCAGCCTATCAGGCTCCTCCATCCATGGGATTTTCCAGGCAAGAGTGCTGGAGTGGGGTGCCATGAGACTCTTCCTAAACTTGAAGATTTGAAAGTAAAGCCGTTCACTCAAGGCTTTTAGTTTAGTTTTGTTTTTTAATTTATTCTTAATTGCTTTACAATGGTGTGTTGGTTTCTGCCATACATCAGCATGAATCAGTCATAGGTATAGCCGTGTCCCCTCCTCCTGGAAGCTCCTTGTCACCTCCTGCACCGTCCCACCCCCGGGTCATCACAGAGCACAGAGCTGGGCTCCGTGTCACGCAGCAGCTGCCCACCAGCTCCTGTCTCTCACCCGGTGGTGTGTAGGCATCAGTGCCGCACTCGCAACTCACCCCACCCTCCCCTTTCCCCGCTCTGCCCCCACGTCTGTTCTCTATGTCTGCGTCTCTATTCCTGCTCTGAAAATAGGTTCATCAGCACCATTTCTCTGGATTCCATATATATGTATTAGAGCTTTTAGTTTTTTAACAGGTCATCACTTAGGGCCTGCACAGTGACTCAGTACTAATCTAAGCTTCCTCCTGTGCATGGGACCGCGTTTGAGAAAGGGCTTTGGGGAACTACAAAATTGTTTTGAAACTGGAAACGAATATATTCTAGTACACGTTGCTGAAAAGTCTCCTTAGCTCTTCTCCTGGGGCTATAAATCATCAGATGCTGGCTTTTAAATGATTTAAGCATATGACTGTCATATTAGTTACAAAAAGCAAATGCCTGCTCAAACCAGGTGGAAGTCATCCTGGTGGACTGTCTATATAAGAACGCACAGGGCACTTTGGGGCGGGGGCTGCAAGGGGGTGAGCCGGATCTGGCTGTGCAGGGGCTCACACGCCAGGCCCTCCCCTCCCTGAACTGGCTCATTCTTCTCTGCGTAGCAGTCAGGCTTTCGGCGCTCCCCTGCTCACAGGTTCTAGAGCACCCCGTCAGGTCCTGAGTGCGCCAACACCCGCGTTCAAGCGCTAGCAGGCAGGTCCCGGCTTACGTTCCCAGCAGAGAGAGTTTGGTTGGTTGGTCCAGCCTGGTCTCTGCCCACCGTGATCCAGTGAATTCGCGCACAGGGAAGGAGTCTGGGAGCAAACAGCTCAGGGGCTGCCCTGAGATCCCAGGGTCTGGGAGTCGCCTCTGGATCCTGGGAAAGTCTGCCAGGCAAGGCTGCACAGCTCAGAGCCCCCCGGGCTGGTCCCACCTCAGCTCTGTCTCCTCCTCGCTCTCCTCTCCCTCTGTGGGGCGGGGCGGGGAGCTCCTGGTGTTCTCCCGGGGCCTGGAGGACCGTCCTTGAGTGCGAGATGGGATTTCCTGGAGCAAGGGTGGGGGTCCTGCAGACAGCCCAGACGGTCTCTGTCACAGGCTTGCTGAAACTGTAATTTGGTCCAAGTCGTGGAACGCCCATGGCCAGCTCTAGAGCAAATGACAGGAGAGGAGTGTCAGGAGAAGAAACAACATCTGGGGCTTGGGGTGTTTTTGAGTTTGCGGGGGTTTGGGGAGGAGGCGGGTGGTGGAGGGATGAGGGATGAGGGATGCTCTTCTTTCAGAGGGCATAGTTTTTTCCAGCCATTTCGTATTTCAGAAATATTTCTTCGATAGGACCCTTTGGTAATCTGGTCTTAATGCCAGGTTGAAGTCTGGCAGATTGTTGTTGGTTGTTGACCAGCTTTACCCAGTTGCATCAAGGATAGTTTCAATTTCATGCTGTGCCCTCCAGAGACCTGTTTAACAGGTGGGTACCTGCGACGGCATTAAACTGATCAAGTCCCTAGTTAAAGGGTCATGTCCCGGATCTAACATTTGAAATCCTCTCCATTAAGGATAGCACACGCAGATCTTCACGTTTTGCTGAAGCTTAACCATTTTTGATGACTCACTCTGACCCTAATCTCTATTTTAATTTTTATAATTGCTCTCGGCAACCACCTCTCTGGGCTGTCTGCTGAATGTTACGACCGGCGTCCCTTTCTTTCAGGACAGACAGAATCGGGTCATTTGATTCAGAAAGGGAGTTTGTTTTCCCTCTGACTTCTATTATGAAAGCACTGAGGAATTCCCCAGTAGAAACATTGTGGAAAATATTTGGAAATGAAGGAATTGAAGTGGTGTCAGGTTCCTGTGGCTCTGGGATTTTGTGACCCTGGTTGACTATTTCCAGAATCTCAAAACGAATGCTGGGCTCTCACTCCAGGCCTTTGCTCCACAATTGCCGGGAGCTGTTCTGTCCACAAGACGGGGCCTGTCACTGTCCTGAGTGAGAAAGTCCAGCACAGACAGGCTCCTTCTTACGTTGTCAGTATCACCATCAAACTCTACATTAGTCGATCTTGAAAATTTCTGTTTTGGGCAAATTTCTTTAAAATTTGTTGTGCAGAAGGAGCTTGTGGCTGGCATGGCAGACATGATCGTGGCCTCTTTCATATCATATTACTTAATATACAGCTCTGGACTCCAGGGATCTTTTGCAGAATCAAAGAGTCCACAGTCATCTGTAAGATAACTGCCAACCCAGCGCATCAGAATCCAAGTCTGAGAGACTCAGTTTGTCCTTTCAGGTCCTTAACAGGTGGAACGATAAGTCACATTATTTCTGTCCCCTGCATGCACGCTCTGAGTCTAGTGCCTAAGATGGCAGTTGCTTAATAAGTACTGTTGAATAAAAAAAAAGAAGAAAATGAATAGATGCATGGTGACTATTCTGAAAATCTTGGAAGATAAAATTGTGTTTCGAGCCAGCCAAAATCTGACCTGTCACTGTTTTGAAGATGGAGGATTAGAACTGCTCATGTTAATTGTAATCTAACGTCCCGGTTTCTTACTCTGCAGGACGCTTAGCCACAGAAGGCTGGCCTGTATCTTTTCCCTGCTCTTTTGGCCCAGGACCGCCTACTTGCCTAATCAGTTTAAGCGCTTCCCTCTTAGGCCACTAATCCTATTTCTCCAGCTGAGCAGCGGCAGAGTGATAGCAACGTGTCCCATAGCTATTAAGAGATGATACTGCCTTGCACATAAAGTACTTTTTTTTTTTACTCTGCAAAAGGATGATTAAGCAGAAATTTAATTTTCATTTGTGCCTTGGCCTTTTTGTGATGTTTCCTTATCTTCTGGTGTGGTCAGGGGAGAAGCATTGTTCTTGTTGCTGATGATGTGATTTTCAGCATCCTAACAGGATGCTTTTTCTCCTCCATGCTTGCGCTTCACCAGCCCCTCATGAATTCCGGTTGCCAGAGAGAGAAGACAGCATGAATTGAAGCTGTCTTTGGCTTGTAGTCTTTTTGGAAAGATTAATTGGAAATAAGCGCATTTTATGGTATTTGCTAACAATAGTCTCCAAATTCCTACAGGTCAGATTTTCTCACTGAATGTCCCCCCACCCCCACCCCCAGTTTATATATGCAGAGAAGGCTTCATTAAAACTGAGACCATTCTAATTCAGTTACAAGCAGGCAGTCAACCCCTGCTGAATGTGCTGATGAAAATCAAGATAAGTGCCAATGAGAGGGAGGTGGTGAGATGCCTCTTGCTGCTTGTAGTTTTAACCAGTACATACTTAGGATTTTTCGAATTAAGTATTGCAACTGCTTACCCAGTGGTGATGGGGTTCCTTGAGGTATGACTACTTTTGCTTCTGGGTCTTGAATTCGTACCACTACATTTCTGTCTGTGGGATGCGTAGGTGTTATGCTCATTCTCTGAGCTTTTGTGTGTCTAGAATATTTGTCATCACCATAATCATGGCTGTCTTCATCATGTTGAGTCATTCTGTCCTCTGATCGAGCTTCTGAGATTCATTCCTTAAGAAGTTATCTTAAATATGGAAGACTTTCGCACAAGACTTTTTCCTTCCTGGAGAAGGAAATGGCAACCCACTCCAGTATCTTGCCTAGGAAATCCCATGGATGGAGGAGCCTGGTGCAGGCTACTGTTCATGGGGTTGCTAGAGTCGGACACGACTGAGTGACTTTTTTCTTTTTTTGCACAATAAGTTTGCCCATTGCTGATTTACTTAAAATAGCAAGGAATTGGATGCATCCTTTATGTTCAGCTTTAAGGGAAATGATTTAGTGATAATCAGTACTAAACAGTCCATCCTAAAGGAAATAACCCTGAATATTCACTGGAAGGACTGAAGCTGAAGCTCCAATACTTGGGCCACCTGATGCAAAGAACCGACTCATTGGAGAAGACTCTGATGCTGGGAAAGATTGAGGGCAGGAGGAGAAGGGAACGACAGAGGATGAGATGGTTGGATGGCATCACTGACTCAATGGAGATGAGTTTGAGCAAACTCCAGCAGATAGTGAAGGACTGGGAAGCCTGGTGTGCTGCAGTCCATGAGGTTGCAAAGAGTTGGACACTACTTAGCGACTGAACAGCAACAACAGTACCAGACATTCCAGTAGACTAAATTTTCTTAAAAATTCCTGTTTAGGATGAATAGGAAAAAGTGCTCATGGAGATAGACCCTGCTACTTGTAACAAATTATATTCACAGTATGGTTAGTGACTGAACAAAAATCTCCAGGTAAAACCTGAGTGGTTGTGAAAGATGGTAACGATAACCCTATATGCGAGACAGAATAAGAGACACAGATGCATAGAACAATTTTATGGACTCTGAGGGAGAAGGTGAGGGTGGGACGTTCTGGGAGAATAGCATTGAAACATGTATATTATCATATGTGAAACAGAACACCATTCCATGTTCGATGCATGAGACAAGGGCTCAGGGCCGGGGCAATGGGATGACCCAGAGGGATGGGATGGGGAGGGAGGTGGGTGGGGGGTCCAAGAAGGGGAACACGTGTGGACCCATGGCTGATTCATGTCAATGTATGGCAAAAACTATTACAATATTGTAAAGTAATTAGCCCCCAACTAAAATAAATAAAAAAAAAAAAAAAAAAAAAAAACAGAAAAAAAAAAAAACACCTGAATGGTGATGGTGGTAACTGATCAGATGATAGTTAACTGATTTTTTGCATTTTTCGTTTTTTTGAAAGGAATCACATTGTATAAAGAAACAGCATGTAGTTACTTTAAACTGAACAAGACATAGCTAGAAATGAATGCTTTGGTAATAAAAGTAACTCTTCAAATGCATCCTCTTGGGTGTAGAAGTCTCTTCTCTACATTTGGGGGCAGGGCTGCCAGGAGGTGTAAGAGGTCCCAGTTAACAGCCCACTGGTGCCCCAGTTCCTGAGTGAGGGGGTTGGTGGCCACAGAGGGAGGCCCCCCTGGTGGGTGGGAACGCACCTAAGGCGTCTGCGTTCCTGGTCTTGGACCAGCTCAGTTGTATTTAGTTTGATTCTGTTACCATTATACTTAATGCTGTGAGCTGTGGATGCAGGCAGGCTCGGTCAGAACAGCAGTCTGTCCTGATGGTAGAGACAGCAGAGGCAAAACAAATCCCAATAAGCAATAAGAAAGCCTTAGCTTTAGAATGCAGCGTGGTCTTTCTAGAACATGTATATCCCTAATTCTTTCTGATAACGGAAGGCGGGATGGCTGTGGGACTTTGGGACCAGAAGCAGGCTGAATGCCGGTCCTGCTTGCCCGTCCTCTCATCTGTACCATGGAGACGATGTGACCCGCCTTGTAGGTCCTGCGCGTGTTGAGTGAGAGGGACTCCCAGCTGTCCGTGCAGCGCGCTCACCGCGTGTGCTCGGTGGCTGACGGTCGGGACCTGACGAGCGGTCGTGTTAAAGGCCCGGAGAATGCTGTGTCACGGGGAAGCGGCTGTTACACTGGCTTAGAGTAGAAGCCTGGTCCAGGTTCTGCATGGTTCCTTGGAAGCACAAATGAACAGCAGCATAATTGCAAATAAATTCCTTGGAGGGGAGACAGTTTTTTTCTCTCATGAACTTGGGAGCAGAGAGAATGGTAACTAAAGCCTGGTGTGTAATGGTGTCACTTTACTATGACAGTGAGAACCTACTGGTCTTGTTTTGCTCTCCACTTCATATTCTATAATTGTATAATCCAATCTCTTGAGTGTTTTGAAGGGAAGAAATTTGGTAAAAACGTACTTGTTTGTGTCAGTGGCGTTCTTTATTTAAGGACTGAACTTTAATATGTGGGCTTCCCAGGTGGCACTAGTGGTAAACAATCTGCCTGCCAATGCAGGAAACTAACAGATGTGGGTTCGATCCCTCGGTTGGGAAGATCTCCTGGAGGAGGGCAGGGCGACCCACACCAGGATTCTCGCCTGGAGAATCCCAAGGACAGAGGACCCTGCTGGACTACAGTCCGTGGGGTCGCACAGGGTCGGACGTGACTGAAGCGGCTGAGTACACGTGAACTTAAACGTTGCTCCTCGGGAGGCAGAGGGGCCTCAGCAGGGATTGGAGGAGCCGTGCCAGGGGATGCTTTATGTCAGTGGCTGCAGAACGTGTCAGCTCCTCGGGCTGGGCACCTCTGCCTTCGCAGTGCCTGGAATGTTCTTTGCACATAGTGGTGAATCACTGGTAAACTACTTGTCTGCCCAGTTCCGTAAAAAGTCGAGCCTAAAACTACCCTGATGAGAAAAGAAAAGAACACAACCACCTTGCTCCTTACAGTGGGACAGGCTTAAGAATTTGTGGGAATGAGTGATCTTCACTCCGCAACATTCATGACATGCACCAGTACCTTCTGGTTCCTCTTAAACCTTTTTGTTTTTGCTTCCCTCTCCAGGGGTGGCACTTTTGCTCAAACAAATCCGGCTTCTCCTGGCTGACTTACCGAGTGAACGCAGTCCCTGGTCCCACTCACACAAAGAGCTGCACACTGTCATGCAACAGTCATGTTCTTCTTGGTTTTCACGGTTGCATATATGACGTCAGTCTGGGGAGTTGGAAGGAAATCGAACAGGGTGTTGGGATGAGAGTCCCTTTGTGAAAAGTGAAAGTGTTACTTGCTCAGTCGTGTCTGACTCATTGAGACCCCATGGACTGTACCCCCAGCCCCCGCCAGGCTCCTCTGTCCATGGCAGTCTCCCTCCAGGCAAGAATACTGGGGTGGGTCATCCTGCCCTTCTCCAGGGGATCTTCCCAAGCAGTCTGAGCCACCAGGGAGGCCTGAGCGTACCTTTCACTTCTGTTTAAGGAAATGTTTCACCTTGAGTAGGGAAATGAACCTAAAAATTTGCCATGAAATGACTTGCCAAACAGTCTTGGTCCTCACAGTGCCTAGGCTGATTGCCTTTTTTCTCAGCCGAGCTCACCTGAAAATGGAAAACTGTTTGGAAATTGAGTCTAAAAAAGTCTTCAATACTTTCCATTCCCTGAATGCGTCCTTTGAGAGCCAGGTAAGTTTTACAGCATGAATTTAGAAGTTATGGAACTTAAGGTGGCCCCTAGTAAAGAGAGCTTCCCAGACTCTTAATCACGAGCAGTCCACGGACCCACCTCACTTTAATTCTTTGAAAACCTGCACTCGTCAGAAATGAAAACTTGTTAGTGATTTTTTTTAATCTGCCTCACAGATCTTTCCTTAAAAAAAAAAGTCGTGGTTTCTTAGTTTATTAGGGCTGGCTTTGACCCACAGAGACCTGGCTCCCCAAGCCACGTGGTGACGTAAACTTCTCAGGAGCGGTAACACCGACAGGACTGAGGCCTCGTCCCGTTTCCAGAAGAAGCTCTGCCTGGCTGGTGGGTCTGCAGTCCTGCAGGGCCCGCATTCTTGGCTCAGAGTCATCTAACGGGAAGGCCTGGGTTTATCCCACAGGACACCTCGGGGGTGTATGTGTGTGCTCTTGAGCACAGGGTGTGCAAGGGCTGGGGTGGAGGCTGCTAACAAACAGCTCAGTTTTGTCCCAAATACTAATAACAATTCATTCTAGGCCAACAGCAAAAATACTTCAGATTTTTTAAGCTTCTCTTGGGGAGTTGGGAACAGAAAAGCATTAACTTGCACATAAACTCAAAGAGTTTTAAGCAAGCATGTTGAAATATTTTAGAGAAGCTGGAGTAATTATTTCTTGTAGCCTCTGACTATTTAACTCCTACTAGACCATGCACAGTGTCTAAATGTCTCTTATGCAGCTCCATTTTTTCACCCTTAAATTTAATGTTCCCTAGACCCAAATTTGAGCAGTGATGGTCACGGTGTCTCTGAAGACATTCAATTTTGAGGGGACGATTCATGTTTTTTCTTTTTTTTTTAATTATGAAAGTAGGATAATACATTTACAGGAAACTTGGAAAATACAGAAAAAAGTTTTATATAGTCCCACTATATATTACAATTTTTTTGAAAGTAGATGAATTGAGATTTTTAGCTGGAGTTTCCAATTCATGTTTCTGCGTGGCACTGGGACTGTGGCGTCATCACCGTGGCAGCGGTCGGAACAGCCCCGAAGCGCTTCTTTCAGAGTAACTCCCACCCAGATGTTGCTGGGCTTGGTTTCCAAGACCCTAAATGGATTTGGCCTCTGTGGTAGTATTTGAGGTTGGAGGGACAGCTCCCATAGCTTTTCAGCTCAGCTAACCTGAGAGCCTGTTGCCTGGTCTGTGGGCGGGTGTTGGGTGTGGGGAGGGGCCCCTGTGGCGTGGGAGCCCCTGCCAACACTCGCTGCAGAGACTGGCCAGCCTCACCCCCCACACGAGTTGTCACTGCTCACGAGAGAAATGCCCGCTGTCTCCTTGCAGATCTCGCCAGAATCTTCTGTGTTTACAGCGGGCATGGCTGGTTGGGGCCTTTTCCTCGGCTCTGCTCAGAAGCTGGGGGTGGGACATGGGTGGGAAGGAACCCGAAGGTGTGGCGGCAGGGTGGATGGGGACTGAGCGCCTGCTTCTGCAGGAGCCCCGGGCGGGGCGGCGGCGCAGGTCCCCGGCGCTCATTTGCAGCCTCTCTTCTGTGCATTGCATGCTGAGTCACTTCACTCATGTCCAGCTCTTTGTGACCCCATGGACTGTAGCTGACCAGGCTCCTCTGTCCACCATCTCCCGGAATTTTCTCAAACTCATGTCCATTGAGTTGGTGATGCCATCCAACCATCTCATCCTCTGTCGTCCCCTCCTCCTCCTGCCTTCAATCTTTCCCAGCATCAGGGTCTTTTCAAGAGTCAGCTCTTTGCATCAGGTGGCCCAAGTATTGGAGCTTCAGGAACAGTCCTTCCAATGAATATTCAAGGTTGATTTCATTTAGGATGGACTGGTGTGATCTCCTTGCATCCAAGGACGTTAGCTTGCCCTTAAGAAGTGGAGTCAGTCAGCCGTCCCGTGTGAACACAGCGATCCAGAGGGCGGAGGTGGGTGGCTGGTCCTCTGTCGTCACCCAGGCCCGTGGGGTCCGGCTCTCGGGACAGTAGGTGAGGCCCCCCTCCTGCAGTGCTGAGCTGCTCTAGGAGGAGGGGGCGGTCTCCCCTGTCTGCCGCCCCCACCCCAGCCTGGCTGACACGTCTCGGCTCTTCGGGCCGGGCGTTCCCTTCTGTCCTCAGCCCCGTTGCCTGTGAGCTTCAGGGCTTCCACTGCTCCTCCGTGTTGGGATTGTCGGGGGTCGGCCTTCGCTGGACCCTGAGGGCAGAGAGCGAGTCTGGGCCCTCGAGCCTGGGGGTCTGTCTCCTGACGGGAGCGTCTTTCTGGCCCCGCAGCCAGCGGTGCCCAGGTTGCCTTGCTCCGTCATGATCGCACCCTAGACCCCTGGCCTCGTGGAGACGTCGGGACGCGCCCGCAGCTGCGCGTTCTTCCAGTCACACCTCGCTCACCGTGGCTTGCTTCTGCAGATGCGTACATTTTAGCTGAAAAGACACTGCGAGGCTGGCACCCGCCAGTCCGAGGTGCGAGGTGAACATCGCGTGACTCCTGTCTGTGTTCTTCTCAATGCTGGTATTTTACCAGTTTTCACTACGTAGGGCAGTCTTTTCCCATGGTGATGGCGTGGAACCGATCTTGGAGGAAACGGTGAATAATAATGGTGTGAAATCAAAAAAAGGAAGCAACTGCTTGCCCTTCATTGGTTAAAAAAAAATAGCTGTCTGAATGTAAAAACATCTCCTTACATTCCACAGATAATAAGTCATGACTTAATGAGGCAAACTGTCTACAATTTAGTAATTTGTAACATTTGCTACAAGTAAATTCATTAAGAAGGAGCACTGCTTGAATAAAGCCAATTCAATTTCACTGAAAATTAAGGGGCAGCTTCTATGTGCTTTGAGCTGTGCCAGGCACACGGGGACCCCACGGCCATGGACAAGCCAGGCCCGGGCTCTGAAAAGACGCTGGTCCCTTGAGAGGAGCAGTGACAGGAACAGCCTACAGCCGAACAGGGGAGGGTTGGTAACCACCGCCAGAGAGGCGACCCCGGGGGCTCTGGAGCCAGAGGGCGGGGCGTGAGGAGGCGCTTGTGAGCTCGGTCTCAAGAAGCACTTCAGTGCGAGGAGCCCTGGTGGGGGGGGTGCAGCAGAGGGGCCGGTCTGCGGGGGAGGGTGGGGGCAGGGGGAGGGCCGTGCCTGCTGGGGACCCGGGCGCGTGCCGGGCAGCGGCGTCTCCCCGATCTGGGGTCCCTGCCTCTCCCGGCTGCTGGCCGCCCTCCCTGCACACCCAGGGCCTCTCGTATCCTCTTGATCCTGCCTTCCCATCCATCGTGGTCTCCTGCAGACCTTGTCTTATTTTAGACCAACCAATGTTTTTTTTAGACCAACCAATTTTTTTTCCTCCTGCTTGCATGGCTCAGCAGACCCTTTAAAATGAGAATTTCTTACTCGCAGTTTATTTCAGAACTGGGGGATAGAAACACCGAATCGCAGCAGGTGTTGTAAATGTGGTTTCCATTGTGCAGGCGTTGCTGACTCTCGGAAGGTCCGTCTGCGAGGCTTGTGTAAGAGGGGAGGAGAGGCTCGGCATTTTAAAAGTGCTCTTTATCTTTGCATCTGGATCTTCCCAGAATAGACTTGCCTTCACAGAGCCGTTTTCTCGAGGCTTCATGGAGTTAGGGCAGACTTTCTGGAAAGACCCCACGTCCAGCATCCTGTTGGACTTGAGGTGTCTGTTGAGCGAGACAGCCGGGTAACACAGCCCCACAGGAAGGGGAGAGGAGGAGGAGGGCTTGGAGCCTTGTTGGCTTCCTACAGCCCTAACGGGACGCGGTGGCAGTAGGTGACCCAGCCCGGGACGGAGCACCTTACGTGCGTGATCCCATTTAATCCCATTTCATCAGAGACACACTGTGGATGTGTTTGCTCAGGGGTTCATGCTCTTAACCGCGATTCTGCTCTGCCCTCACCGTCACCGTTACCCTCTGTGCCCAGCGGATTAGCTCCTGATATCCTTCACGGTACCTCGAGTAAGTCTCGTATAATCCTCGATGCCCAATAAATTCTAAAAGGAAGACGATTCTCCTTGACAGAAAATCGATTTTACTCAGTGTATGTCCACCGAGCAGAGTTAGAATGGTTAACACGCCTTGATCATCTTACACTTATTTAAGCAGAGGTCTAAAACTCATGCCAAAGTCTCGCATGAATGATAGATGACAGGCTGTTTAACATGATCTGAGCCGTGGCTTTTCTTTTGTGAGCTGAGCGTTGACCGTCACACAACGTCCATGCCCTTTCTGTTTCTATGCGGATGCATTTCAAGCGGCTAACTCACCTCTCCTGAGTGCCCAGAGAACTGTGAAGGGGACGTGTGTTACGGCGTGTCCGTATCACGGCTGGGGTATTGTGCGCTTGTAAGTCAGCTTTATGATTAAGATCGTGGTGGCTATAAATTTGCCTCTGAATCCACCTTCACCGATTGTCATCGTCTTCCTGCCTATAAAGAGCTCTGCATTTCTTGATTTAGAGTATTAAAGGCAACTCTTGTAACGACAGCCTTTTAGATGTTAACCCAGAGGGTCATTTTCATTCATAATGCAGCTGGACAGTCCTTCTGAAGCCAGAAGTTTTACAAGGTCTTCAAAACCTGAAACCTGGATGGCTGTTGGTAGAAAATGTACTTTAAAGCAAGACTAGTTGTTTCTGAGTAGCTTCCCCTGCTAAGCTTTTCACAGTGACGTGCACCTGCCCAGCT
Organism: Giraffa tippelskirchi; assembly: GCF_054371585.1. NCBI lineage: Eukaryota > Metazoa > Chordata > Mammalia > Artiodactyla > Giraffidae > Giraffa > Giraffa tippelskirchi. The sequence continues at coordinate 881,462 of NC_137277.1, read as the reverse complement.
TATTAAAAATAAATCGCCTCTGTGTTCTCATCTTCAGGGCCTGGGCTGAGGGTGGAAGCTGACGCTCCAGGGCTAACAGCGGCAGTGACTCTGGAAAAGACTCACTGACCCACTAACTGCACTGGGAGTATGAGTTAGCTGTAGGGAGTTTGTCGCAGAAAGTAGTAGCCGTGGGCTTGAAGGGGTGAAGTAGCAGGACTGGAAGAGAAGGGGAAGTGTGATGAGGGCCTGGTAGGCCGGCTGCTCTGAGGAGCGAGGGCAGGCCGCCGGCTGGGCAGCCGCACGGGCCAGTCTCCTTCAGGGGAGGGGAGGCAGCGGACTCCTGTAGCTCTTGTGGGCATCTCTGGGAGAGTCTAGAAATTACAGTTTGGGGCTAAGATCATGTGTCCTGTGGGGGCGTCCCTGGTGGCTCAGTGGTAAAGAACCCGCCTGCCAATGCAGGAGACACAGGTTCAATCCCTGGGTCGGGAAGATTCCCTGCAGAAGGGATAGGCTACCCACCCTAGTATTCTTGCCTGGAGAACCCCATGGACAGGGGGCCTGGGGTCTACAGTCCGTGGACGGGGGGCCTGGGGCACTACATGAACCCCATGGACGGGGGGCCTGGGGTCTACAGTCTGTGAACGGGGGGCCTGGGGCGCTACGTGGGGTTGCAGAGAGTCAGACACGACTGACCACAGTGATTGACGAGACTGTGCCTCATCCACAGTCAGTCCTGAAGAAACGGTTCACATCAGAAATTTTAATTAAACCTTTACCTACATTATTCAATGATTGGAGAAGTACATTTGGGATTTCCGTTCCGTGTCGGCCTTTACAGAGCAGCGAATGTCATGTCAGAGTGATCTGTTCAGGGCGCCCGCCGCCCCTGCCCTCCAAAACTAAGCTCTTCTGAAACGTTGCTTTCAGGGTGCTAAAAATTAAAGCATGTACGACAAACCTCAATTTGCAGACAATTAGGAAGCCTTATGTTTTTTGCAGGACCATACTGAGTTCACAGCATCTGATTTCTTTACAGGAAGTGGAGGGTCCCAGTGTTCTTTGTGGAAGTTGATGTCAGGGGAGCAAAAAAGAAAGAAACCCACTGCTCACAAGCGCCGGGCCCTTGGCCAGGAACTCCTCGGCCTGGAACGTGAGCTGGAAAGAGAGCAGCCGGTCACACTGGTAGAGAAGGGACTTCACGGAGGCTTGGCACACAGGTGAAAAATGACCGTCTGGATGCCAGGGCCACTCAGTAGAAACAGGGGTGTTGGAGGCATCCATACCTAAACAGCAGTGAGAAGTGAATCTGACATTTGAAGGCTTAGGATGTGGGGTTTTGCTGTTTCAATACCTTTCTGAACTCCGCACTCGGTCCTGTAGATTCTGTTAGTGAAAGTGTGAGTTGCGTAGTCGTGTCCACCTCTCTGTGACCCCAGGGAACCCCATGAGCCTCCTCTGTCCGTGGAATTCTCCAGGGAGGAGTGCTGCAGTGGGTCCCAGTCCGTCTCGTTCTAAGGGAGTCTGGACAGGGAGCAGAGCGTGACCTCAAGCTCCGTGCTTCTCCCCTGGCTGAGGGACTCATTTGCATTAAATAAAAGGTGTCGTGAGAACGACTAGCTCTCGGTTTCTCCAGACCAGGTCAGGGCCTGAGCCGCGTCCTCTGTGGCCTCGCTGGGCCCCACGAGTCCAAGCCCGAGCCGCCTGCCGGGTCAGCGCTGTAAGCTCCCAACTCCAGCCGTGGCTCCCACTGTCCGGCCCAGGCGTTTCTGCCAGAGCCTGTGTGGACGGTGGCAAAGTCCATTTGGCTGATTCTTACCTTGTACTGAATCCCAGGACTTAGATTTTTGTAGCTGATGCAGCATTTAGAAAATTCAGGTTCAGTTCTTAACTATTCCAGGGATTTCTGGCATATTTCGTGGTTCTCATTCGTAATAAAGGGATGGAAAGGCTTCTTGATCTCAGGGGAGACGCATGTGAGCACAGCTTTTTAAAAACAGTAGGTTCTGTGTGAATACAAAACACGGTGGTCGTCTTGAGCCTCCGGGGCAGTTCATTGGTTTCTGAGTAAAAGGGCAAGTGGAGGGCTGGGTCCTGCTCCCTGGGAAAGACCCACAGTCTGTAGGTTCCAGCTGCATCACCTGTCGATTGAGAGAGTTTGTGCAGCTTGGCTTCGAGCCTGCCCTTCTCAGATGTCCTTTTTGGTCTGTCCCGTGGCCGCTGACCAGCACCTTCTCTGCGAGAGGCTGTGGGAGCATGGCCGGCAGGCGCTGGGTCAGGGCTGCATTTTTTTTTTTTTTTAATGATTTAGATTTATTTATTTTTGGCTGTGCTGGGTCTCTGTAGCTGTGTGGGCTTTTCTCCAGTCGTGGTGAGCAGCGGTTGCTCTCTAGTTTTGCGGGCTTCTCATTGCGGTGGCTTCTCTTGTTGTGGGGCGCGGGCTCTAGGGCATGGGGGCTTCGGTGGTCTGGGCTCCCGAGCTCTGGAGCGCAGGCTCAGTAGTGGGGCATATGGCCTTAGTTGCTCCGTGGCCTGTGGGATCTTCCAGGACCAGGCATCGAACCTGTGTCTCCTGCATTGACTGGCAGATTCTTTACCACTGAGCCACCAGGAAAGCCCTGTAATTCAGAAACTAGTTGATAATCTAGCTTTCACGATTGATCAGAAACTCTGCCTGCCCGGGGAAGGTCAAGGTGAACGTGAACTGCTGGGGCTTTGTCCCAGACTTGCTCCTTGAGGTTCTGCCTCTTTAGGAGTCGCTGTGACGAGACCCGGGTGGTCTTTGTGCTTATGTAGGAAACCTGTGGGGAGGTGGGCCTCCGGTTCCCAGATTCCCGTGCTGTCTGGGAGGTGGGACGACGCGTGGGGGACTGAGGCCCATGCAGGGGGCCCCTCCACTCCCCTCCCGAAGGCTGGCTGCAGCTGGGTGTCGATCGGGTGAAAAGCCATAGATGCCGAGATGAATGATGAATAAACTCGGATGTTTGAACTCGGTGACCTTGCAGTGCCCACTTTGTCTCCGAGTATTTTCCACCTCCACCCCCGTCAGCCCAGTGTAACTTAACGGACTCGTTCCACCATAAACCCTCACCTGGGCTTTCCAGTGAACGTGGTGCTGTCAGTGTTTTTTGGGAGGACGAGGGTGGGGGGGGCAGCTCCTGCGTGCTGGTCTCCTCCCCCTCGGGCATCCCCCCACCCTCTGGGGGCCCCACCCAGCCTCCGGGCCCATCCTGCTCCCATCCCCCCGAGAACCCAAGCAGCTTGTGGGCGTCACTGCCCGGCTTTGTTCTTCTCTGCTTTGTTCTCGTGTTATCACCAGTGTGCCCATGTAATTCATCATGCAAACCAGGACCCCGGGGACAGTGAAGGGAAAGCGCCATTAATAACCGAGCTGGCCCAGCAGGCACGGACGGGACTGTCCCAGGACACGTGGTCGCCCCGCTTGTCATCTGCGCCTGGTCAGAGCTCCGGGGTGGTGAGTACGGTCCTTAAGCCTCCTCGTTCTTCGGAGCGACAGTTTCTGAAACAGTGAATGAGATCATGGGGTGCACCCAGGGCAGGCGTGGTGCATCCCCGAGGGGCGGGGCTTCCAGGCTTCCCAGGTGCGCCCTGTGAGGTCGGTGCTTTGGAGACTCATTGAATCCTCGTGATGATTCCAGGGACTCTTCCTTCTTCTCAGAGGAGGATGTGCTGTGTAGAGAAGCCGAGGGTTTGCCTGGAAGTGAATCGTGAGCAGCCGGAGGTGGGGTTCAAGCCCAGAGTCGAAGCTGAGGGCCGCTGAGCTCGTGCTGGGGTGGGGGAAGTGGACTCAGAGCGTGGCTGTCTGTCACCCTGAGCGCTTTCCCGAATCGCAGGATCTCGGGCTTCCCTGGTGGCTCAACTGGTAAAGAATCCGCCTGCAATGCCGGAGACGCCCGTTCGCTTCCTGGGTCTGGAAGAAAGGATAGGCTGCCCACTCCAGTACTCGTGCCTGGAGGATTCCGTGGACAGAGGAGCCTGGTGGGCTGTAGCTCACGGGGTCACAAAGAGTTGGACATAACAGAGCACTTTCGCTTCACACTTGCATTTTGAGTTAGAATCTCAGAAACAAGTGATTTTCTGTTTATCACCAACAAAGGAAGACGAGTTTGATGATAGAGTTATAGAATATGAGTTCCAAACAAAAGGTACGATTATGCATGTATTCTCTCCAAGTCCCCCCATCTTTGAAAATAATCACATTTAATCCCATGAAGAGGTGATCCCTTAGCATCAGCAATGAAGTCAGAATTCTCATCTCCTGATCACACTGCCTGCCCTGCCCTGTAGTCGCCAACGAGGTTAGGATTGGAGGATGAGGATCGACTCCATGTGAGACCATTTTTGAAAGGCTCTTCCCCCGTGGTAGCTGGTGCTGGGCTTTGAGCCTGGGAGACACAGACTCGCCTGGCGGTGAGGGTGCAGCTCTGGACTCAGACTGGCCAGGTTCAAGTCCTGGCTCTTCCGCTTCTGACTTGGGTCTCAGGCAGATCAAGCCGCCCCTCTTCCTCTGTTTCTTCTGTGAGGTACAGGCAATACCTCAAAGCATGCTGATTGTTGCAGCAATCAAATCAGTATATGAAGGTCTTAGAATAGGGCCTGGCGATAGAGCAACACGGTAACCCCTTTATCTGTCCTTTATATGTTGCCTTTTAAAGGGCCGCTAGGTGATACAGTAGAACAAAGTTACCATCCAGTGGTCCAGGCCTTTGAGACCTAGGGCAGCACTGCCTACAGACCAGATGGTGGGTTTTCTCCTTAGAGGTGCTTCTAGGGGCACAAGGCAGTCTCTTGAAACTGCCTGCCTGAGGCCAGGCACATAATAGGCATCTAATACTTTTTGTCAAATTGAGCTGACTTTTAAAATGTATAGTTGTTCAGTTGGGTCTGACTCTTGCAACTGCATGGAGTGTATTAGCCTGCCAGGCTCCTCTGTCCATGGGATTCTCTAGGCAAGAATACTGGAGTGGGTTGCCATTTCCTTCTCCAGGGGATCTTCCCGACCCAAGGATTGAACTCACATCCCGTGCATTGGCAGATCGATTCTTTTCCACCGAGCCACTGGGAAGCCCTTTAAAATGCCTCATGTGTAAACAGGAGAAAAAGAAGTTGTACCCAGAGGCTGAAGCATGTGGATGGAGGCCGGGTATTGGGAACCGCTTGCGCGTCATTTGAAGGTCCCACCCGCTGGGCCCTGCTGTGTCTAAATCTCCGGGAGCCTCACTTAGAAGCGCGTCCCCAGCCTGAGGTTCTGACCCGGTGGGCTTGGGGGTGCACTTCGAGGCAGGGGCTCTGTGGACCAGACTCGGAGAAAAGCTGTGTTTAGAATTGTACTGGAGTGCAGTTCTCAGTGTTGTCTCCGCCGCAGCGGACTGAATCAGCCGCACAGCCGTGTAGCCCCGCTGTTTAGACTTCCTGCCGTGTGCGCGCCCAGAGCGCCGGGTGGGGTTCCCGGAACTCTGAACTGGCTTCCCATCAGCCACCTGTTTTGCCCGGAGCCGTGTGTGTGTTGATCCCATCTCCCCATCTATCCTCCTGTCTTTCCCCCTTGGTGTCCGTGACATTTGTTCTCTACATTTGTGTCTTTTTACAGATAAACTCATCTATACTGTTTTTCTAGACGTCACATTTGTGTGTTAACATACGGTATTTGTTGTTCTCTTTCTGGCTTCACTCTGTGTGACAGTCTCTAGATCCTTCCATGGCGCTACACGTGACCCGGTTTTGCTCCTTTTTATGGCTGAGCGCTGGGGAACTCTTTAAAACAGAAGCAGTGGTACATTTACAAACAGTTTGAGAGGTGGTAATTTCAGTTATAAAGAATTTAAGAAACTTTTTAGCTGGATCTTTACGTTAGGTGTATTTATTAAGACATTCTGAAATCACTAAATTTTGTTCTAAAAAAACCTCACAGCCCATGTAACTTTAGCAGTTGTCTGGACAGTTTCCCTAGGAAGTGAGTTGGGTGGGTGAGCGGCCGTGGCGAAGGGCAGGAAGGGGGCTGGATCAGTTCATGGCTCACACGCAGAGCTACCGATGTGAACCCTGAAAAGGCGGAACTCTGTCTGCAGTTCTGGGAAGGTAATTGATACGTGGGTGGAGGAGGAGGCAGGTGAAGGAACGTCACAGTGAACACGATAGCACCGACGCTCACTGAGTCCTCACTGCCTGGCAGACACTCAGCACGGACCATCTCCTTTCATCCTCACGCTGAACCTGTAGTTTGCCATCATCCCTGTTTGCTGGTTGATGCGTGGCCCAGAGGGGACCCGGCTCACTGAGGTCACTCACCTGAAAGTGGCCCCCACGGCTCGTGTGCCTTAACTGGCGTGTGATTCTGACTGTACACTGATAGGTGCTCTTAAAGGGTCTATGAGGATAAACCCCAAAATGTCCGGGATTCCAAGTGGTGAGAATATGATTTTATTTTCCCACTTCTCTCTGCTTTATATTGTTTCTGGCCGTGCTGTGAGGCTTGTGGGATCTTAGTTCCCCAACTAGGGCCCCCTGCAGTGGAAACTCGGAGTCCTGACCACTGGACGGCCGAGGCATTCCTTCTCTGCTTCTCTTCATTCTTGTCCCTTTTTCCCCCCAGCCACTAGTTTAATAACAGCACTGACGTAAACCAGCAGCCTCCTGATGACTTTCTAAATGTGTAGAGTTGGTTATTGCATTTCCCCTTCGGGGTTTACATGGCGAAGGGAACCCAGTTACTGCTGCAGCTGCCATGGAAATATTTTCCTTCTGTCCTCCTGGTTTGTAGCGTCAAGTGTTTGAAGCCTGGACGTAGGTGAGAAGCCAGATTAAATGGTCCTCAGGTTTTTAGCTGGAGAAGGAAATGGCAACCCACTCCAGTGTTCTTGCCTGGAGAATCCCAGGGATGGGGGAGCCTGGTGGGCTGCCGTCTGTGGGGTCGCACAGAGTCGGACATGACTGAAGCGACTTAGCAGCAGCAGCAGCAGGTTTTTAGCATCTAATCGGTTAATCCCAGGCCCTGAGCAGCCCTCGGTTCAAGGAGAGCAGGGTCACTGGTGGCCCTTCACCTGCAGAGACGGTGTGGGCGGGGCTCCTCCTCCCCTCCCGCTGGCGTCGGCTGCAAGCCCTTGATCCGGGAGGCGGGAGGCGCTGCTTGGCGGTGCTGCCAGGGCATCTGGGGCAGGGGTGGGCTTTGCCCCTCCCGTGCTGCCTGGGGAGCCTTCCTCCGGGGCTTTCCCACCCAACCCGCCTCTACCAGGCCCTGCAGTGCTCAGCTGTGGACCAGCTTCCCTGCCCCGCAGGTCTGTGGGCGGTTGGGTGGACCCCGCGTCTTCCTGAGCGTCCTGACCCCATGACCCTCACCCTTTCTGGGTTCCTCGGCACAGCCTCCAGGTGGGCCGTGGCCTCCTGGGGGCGACCGCCCTGGGGTGGGGGGGTCTATGGGGTTCTGTTTCTCCTCTTGCTCTCTGCACCTCTCAGGAAGCTGAGGCTGAGGAGCAGGAATTGTCCCAGGCCCACCAGTGCACGAGCTGGTGTGTGTCCAACTCAGGGACACAGGTTCCATTATCACCACTGTCACTGTTGATAAGAGGGAAAGTTGAGAATCGTTGATGGACACACAGGAGTTTTACCCAACATGTTTTAACGTGAAAGTTCTGTTTTGTTTTGTTTTTTTCTTCTGCCACACATGCTGTTTTTAGATAACAGATTTTATTGGGATGTAATTTGTATGCCACGGGACTTCCCTGGTGGCTCAGTGGCAAAGAACCTGCCTGCCAATGTAGGTTTGATCCCTGGGTCAGGAAGAGCCCTTGGAGGAGGAAATGGCTCCCCACTCCAGTATTCTTGCCTGGGAAATCCCACAGACAGAGGAGCCTGGGGGGCTATAATCCATGGGGTTGCAAAGAGTCCGACATGACTTAGGGACTAAACAATTTGTCTGCCATAGAATTTATTCCTTTGAAGTGTACAGTTTGCTGGTTCCTAGTACATTCACAGAATTGTGCGGCTTTCCGCTCCAAATCTGAGAACGTTTTGATCGTTCCAGGTGCCTTCAGTACCTGGTGACCAGGAGTCTGCTTTCTCTCTGGATCTGCCTACTCTGGACACTTGATATAAATGAAGTTATGCAATAGGTGACCTTTTGTGTCTGGCATCTTTCACTTAGCATAATGTTGTCAAGGTTCATTCACGTATCGGTGACAAGTGTCAGTTTTTCATTCCTTTTAATTTGTTCGGTTGCTCAGTTGTGTCTGACTCTTTATGACCCCATGGACCACAGCACACCAGCTTCCCTGTCCTACACCATCTCCATGAGTTTGCTCAAACTCATATCCATTGAGTCGGTGATGCCATCCCACCATCTCATCCTCTGTCGTCCCCTTCTCCTCCTGCCTTCAGTCTTTCCCAGCATCAGGGTCTTTTCCAATGAGTTGGCTCTTCACATCCGGTGACCAAAGTATTGGCACTTCAGCATCAGTCCTTCCAGTGAATATTCAGGATCCATTTCCTTTAGGATTGACTGGTTTGATCTCCTTGCAGTCCAAGGGACTCTCAAGAGTCTTCTCCAACACCACAGTTCAAAATTTCTTTACCACTAGTGCCACATGGAGAGCCCCATTCCTTTTGATGGCTCAGTAACATTCCACTGTATGAATTATACCACATTTCATTCACCATTCATCAGTTGGTAGACTCTTGATGGTTTCTGCTTTTTCACTCTTAGGAGTAACGCTGCTCTGAACACTCATGTACAAGTCTTTGTGTAGATGTCTTTTTCATTTTTCCTAGGTATGTGCCTATGCGACTGGGTAAATTTGCTGGGTCATGTTAATTCTATGGGTAACATTTCAAGAAACTGCCAAAATAGCTTCCAAAGGAGATGCCTATTTTACAGCCCTCCCAGCGACCCAGGAAGGGGCTCCAGCTCCTCCCAAATGCTTGTTGCCTGTCATTCACCTTTCTGGAGGGTGGGAAGTAGTTTCTCATCAGGCCCTGATCTGCATTTTCCTGATGACTAACGATGTTGAGCATCTTTTCACGTGTTTATCGGCTGTGTCGTTGGAAAAATGTCTCTTCCAATTCTTAGGTTATTTGTTCTTTCACTTGTGACAGTTCTGAAGTAAAAGGTAGAGGTCTTCTATTTGATAAATGGCTTGCAAATATTTCTGGATTGTCTTTTCACTTTCCCAGTGGTGTCCTCTGAAGCACAGACGTTTGTAGTTTTGAAGTCTAGTCTCTGCGTGTTTTCCTTGACGCCTTTGCTCTTGGTGTCATATCTAGGCAACTGTTGCCAAATCTAAAGTTGGGAAGATTTGTTCCTGTTTCCTCCTGAGAACTTTATAGAATTAGCTATACTTAGGCCTTATGCTCCATTTGAATTAAGTTTTGAGGCTTTTCTAATTTTGTTATTAAAGGTAATCTTTGGTTAGCATTTTCGAGATCTTGTGGAGTAAAAAATCGCTTTTACTTTTTTTCTAAAAAGGGTTATGGTGCTCAGCTGTCCTGTTGTTGAGATTACAAGTCACAGGAAAAGAAAATTGTAGGTTTAGTGTTTTGAAGGAATAAGTAAATGCCCCAGTCAGTCTCAAATCATTTTTTTCTAAAATCAAGCTGACTACTAAGACAGGACCCGTTTTAGGAAGTGTTCTGACATTGACCTCAGTGAGCAGTTCAGGCACACATAACAGAAATAGGGATGTGAACAGTCGTGTGCTGGGTGGCTTTCTGGGGAACTGACGAGGATGGTACTCTGGGGGGGAACCTGAAAGCCTGTGGCTGGTGGTTTGACCATCTGTCTGTGCTGTGCTCAGCTGCTCAGCCATGCCCAGCTCTTTGCGACCTCATGGACTGCAGCCCACCAGGCTCCTCTGTCCATGGGAGTTTCCAGGCAAGAACACTGGAGTGGGTTGCCATCTCCTCCTTCAGGGGATGTTCCCAACCCAGGAATCGAACCCAGGTCTCCCACATTGCAGCTGGATCCTTTACCATCTGAGCCACCAGAGAAGTCTGAGAATACTGGAGTGGGTAGCCTACCCCTTCTCCAGCAGATCTTTCTGACCCAGGGTCGAACCGGGGTCTCCTGCATTGCAGGCGAATTCTTTACCGACTGAGCCACCTGGTTACATACATTCAGGTGTGTCAGTGGACCAGCGTTCTAATGGGGAGCAGGTAGTGCATCTGCTCCCGTTCCTCGTAATTGCCTGTTTTTTAAATGAGGAAATTAATAGTATGCACCTCATGGGGTTGTTGTGAAGATCAGATGAGTCGATAAATTAAAAGGCTTAGAACAGAGCCTGATGGTCAGTGAAGGCTCATTAAGTGCTTCTTAAATATCCCATTTGTTTTTAATACTTTCAGCATAGTCAGGCCGTCAGTATAACCTGTACTTCTCACTTGAACATTAAATGCTCTAACATTTTTGAATTATTGTGTAAATATATGTTAATTATTCTTGCCCGCAGTAAAGGAATAATGAATAGTGCTTATGAATAGTTTAATGAGGAGTCCTGGTGTTTCCACTGTTTTACATCCAGTTTTTTCGCTTGGTTATAATAACCTAGATTCAGAGCAGCAGTTGTGTACCCAGGCGGCAGGATGGGTAGGTGCCTAGTCACCTGTCCTTATGTCAGCCTGAGTGATGCCATGATCCTCAGCACCAGCAATGGTTAAAAGCAGAACTAAAAGGCAATGAGGGCTCTGTTGTGGAATTTATGATTGTTCCTTAATTAAAAATTGCAATTCTCTACATAGCTGTTCTTTCTCTTTCAGCCCAGACAAGAAAAGTTGTGACTATTTTAGGGGGACTGTGGGGCTTTTGGAGATGACTTTAGGTGATTAAAAGCCATCACACACGGTGTGGTGTTGGGAGGGTGTCTGCCCGCCAGGATCTCCTGCTGTAAAGGAGCGGGCAGGGGGAGCTCCGGTGGGCGCCTGTGGAGGGAGGCGGGGAGGGGCCAGTGGAGCTGAGGCTGAGGAACCCCCGTGACCCCACGCAAGCACGGTGACCATCCCTCCTCCGTGCGCCATGCTGGTTTATTTCCTTTCACTGTTACGTGCACATTATTCATAATTATGTGCAGTTGATTTGAACTTCATGGGTCCACTTATACGTGACTTTTTAAAATAGTAAATATTGCAGTCTGCATGATATGCGGTTGGTTAAATCCTTGAATATGGAGGAGCCTGGTAAATGAAGGGTCGTCTAAGTTATTCTTGGATTTTCAGCTGCAGAGACGGTTGGCAGCTCCCCCGCTCGGTGTTGTTCAAGGTCAGCTGTACACAGTGCATAGTGTACGTTGTACATGGTGTCTGCCTTCAGGATCAACTCTATTAGTGTATGTTATACATAGTGTCCGTCTTCAAGGTCAGCTGTACACAGTGCATAGTGTACGTTATACATAGTGTCCGTCTTCAAGGTCAGCTGTGCATAGCGCACAGTGTGCATTGCACATGGTGCAGAGATCTTCACGCATTATATCCTGATTAGAATGGTCACCATAGTCCTCCCATGTTTGCGTCCCATGTTTGTAGACGTGGCTTTGGTAGTAGCTCTGCAGCGTTCTGCTCCGTGGTTGTGCTGTGATTTACTTGGTTTCTGTGAGTGAGCATGTTTGCGTCCCATGTTTGTAGACATGGCTTTGGTAGTAGCTCTGCAGCGTTCTGCTCCGTGGTTGTGCTGTGATTTACTTGGTTTCTGTGAGTGAGCATTTCAGTTCCATGTGTGTTGCCTTTTGAAAAAATTTTTATTTAAAAGATTAAAAAAATTGGGGGGCTGTGCCACATAGCGGTCTTACCCCCCAACAGGGATGGAACCCACACCCCTGAAACGTGACGTCTGAACCTCTGGCCTGCCAGGGAGTCCGCGTGTCACCTTTCTCAGCAGAACTGCAGGCACCTCCTTGCAGCAGCAGGCCTTGAATCCTGCTCCAGCAGCTGCTGGCTCTGTGACTGTGAACAGGTTGCTCTGCCGCTCGGGTTCTTGGGTGTCCCTTTGATAAGGTAGGAGTGGTAACAGGACTGCCTCGTAAGAGTGTGCCGAATGAGACAGCTGTTGGCTACGAGGCCCTCAGTTCAGCCCAGGGAGCTGGAGGGTCCCTGCCGAGTCGTCCCTCCGCCTGGGGCTGTGAGCCTGTCAGTGGAGTAGACTCCTCAAGGCAGACTTGCTGGATTGCTGGTTATGCACACGTGCAGCTCAGGTTTCGAAGGAGTGTCCCAGGTGTCTGTACAAATGTTGCACTGAGTTACTCTCCCACCTTCTGCTGTTTAAAAGCAAGGGTTTTTGTTTTTTAAACAGAAGTCTTGAGAGCGAGGTAGTTCCTCCATTGATTCTGCTCACTGATCTCTAGTTTTGACTCCATAATGACATGTCTTGTAGATGTCGGGGTGGTGACCACTGCGTCGTGAAGCTCTTCCGTGGAAGCGTTGATGATGGTGATGAATCCCAGTGGTCTTGGGGGTGAAATTTTCTCCCCTGTTGATTCAGTACAGTGTGCTTGCCTGGGAGCGAAGACTCCTCCGTTTCCTGCTCCCTGACGTTTGCGGACGAGCGGGTCCATCCTGCTGGACCACCTTCATGGGTGACTGACGTGCTCCCTGACGTTTGCGGACGAGCGGGTCCATCCTGCTGGACCACTTTCCTGGGTAACTGACGTCCGCTTGTGGTGAGAGAGGGAAGCGGCCCTGGTGGAGTTTCCCCGTCCCGGGCAGGTCGGATGCTGGTGGAGGCTGTGCGGTGCGGGGCTGTGGGGAGAGACGCCGCCTCGCTGGTGAAGAAGCCTGCGGGAGGAGGAATGGAAGTTTCCGTGGGCAGCAGCCCGAGCGGCAGGCCTCGTTAGCTGTCCGGGCAGCTCGGGTTTTGCAGCTGACCAGCCCTGCTGGGGGGAGAGGGAGGGGCCGCGAGAGGCGAGCCTGGGAAGCTCCGGCCTCCTTGAGTGGAGGGTACCCTTCTTTTTAAAGAGGCTCCTGACCATCCAAGCAAAGGGGCCCTTCACTTTGACCTTCCTGCAGGGCTTGGGGGCGGGGGCGGGGCAGTCACTGGGAGGGCAGAGGCTGTCCCCGACGTTTCTGCTTCTTCCTTTGTAACCAGCTGCGGGGGCAGCGTCTCAGCTCTGCTCCATGGCTCTGCTCCGTGGCCTCTGCCTCCATCCCCCGCTGCAGGAGGGCACCTTTGTGGGGTTAGCGTAAGGACTGGAGAGAGAGGATGCTAAAAACAAAGCAGGGTGGTGTCTGGCTCCTTGTGGGGCCTCAGGAAACCCGTGTCGTCTCCTACTGTCCCAGCGATGTCGCTGCCATCCTTAGCGAGGACGGCTGACCCTGAGTGTGCCTGGCGCCGCCCATGGGCACCGGTCCCGCTCTGGTCCCGCTTGACACTTGCAACCCTCCTCTAGATCCTGACCAAGGAGCGAGGCGATTCCGCACCCCCACCTTCTGTGGCCAGGTTGATTCACTGGAAGGTGGTCCTCTAAGTATTTGACACTAGACCCCAAATTTTCATTTTTAGGCACAGTCTTCACATTCTTTTGTGAAAGTCGGATGTCAGGAATGACTCGTGGGCTTGTATAATCCAAATGAAAGTGAGTTGCTTGGCATGGTACCAGGGCATGGGGGCAGGCCATTTTGCAAGAGGCATTTCCTGTCTCTGAGATGCTCATAATCGTGATAAATGGTGCTGTTAATAGTTTTGCATTCCTAGCCTCCTTGGATACAACAGCCAATATTGGGTTATGAAATAATTTCAAAAGAAAGAGCCTGACCCGAAAGAGAGCCAAATAGGAGGAGAAGGCAGCACAGTGACACCCACTCAGCTTTTGTTTTTCAGGAATGCTGCTTTTTATCTTGAGGGAGAAAAAGGTTGCACTGTTTCCACAGATGTTTCCGTGAGTTGTCAACTGAGCCTGCAGAGATTCTGTGGAGGGTGGAGGGGAGACGCTGTGAGGTTTGTTTCCCGCGTCTCAGTGTGATCATGTCGACACGCTCGGTGGCTGATCCCACCCTTGTTCCCATAGAGGTTATGCCTTAGCTGCCGCTTGCTCACGTGACCCAAGTAGAAGCTTCCACGGGCTTCTCCACTGTTGGGAACTGCCAGCACGACTTGCAAAGCCTTCGGGAGCTTGTTCCCTTGGGGATGAGCAGCCCCAAGTCCCCAAGCAGAGGGAGGGTGTGGGGCCTGGAGAAGGCAGGCTGCCTCCATCCTGAGTCGAGGACCCAGATCTGCTCGGCAGAGGGGCCTCTATGGGGTCTGGGAGCTTCTGAGATGAAAGCAGCCCCCCACGGTGTTCTGGGGGACTCTGTGCCGGGGAGGGAGGGGTTTCCTCTGTGCCAGATCAGATGGGCGGTCTCCTGCCAGCCCCTGTCAGCAGGGCTTAGAAGCACTGACAAGAGCCTTCAAGTGTCCCAGGCTCCCCGCCCCGCGGCCTGCATTCTGGGCTGCTCATGGCTCTGTGTCCGTCTCCCAAGGCGGGTCCTGGGACAGGGTTTGGGGGCAGCGGGTGGGGGAATGTCGCGTGTTCATCTGGTCTTGCTGAGCCCTCACCATCAGAGGGCTCACCTGTCCTCGCATGGACGAATTCTGGACGCTCAGGACACTCTCCACTTCCACAAGCTTCCAGGTTCATCCCAGCTGGCTACACACATGTGCCTGGTTGTGACGCACCCGTGAGGCTCCCCCTTCCTCCTCTCTGGTGATCCCTGGAGTTGGGGACGGGCTGGTTCACGGTTCCGTCCCCTGCATCTGCCGTGGTGCCTGCTGGTAGGGCTGACATGCTCATTGGATGGAAAACTCCCAGAGCTCTGACTCAGTCACTAAATGGTGTCATTTAGTCAAATACAACAGTTCTTTATTTTGCAGGCAGTGACTAACCTCCCATAGTTGTCGGAAGTTGGGTCCGACTCTTAGTGGCCCCATGCTAAGAGTAGCCCCATGCTAAGCGTGTAGCCCGCCCTGCTCCTCTGTCCATGGGATTTCCCAGGCAAGAATACTGGAGTGAGTAGCCATTCCCTTCTCCAGGGGGTCTTCCCCACCCAGGGAGCAAACCCGAGTCTCCTGCATTGGCAGGCAGATTCTTTAGCACTGAGCCACCAGGGAAGCCCCACTCCTATTGTTACTTCACCATAAATTTTTAATTTTATTCTGAAATGCCAAGTGTTCAGTTGACATGTGGGCTCACAACGTGGACGGGGCAGGCCTGTGGAGGGCGGTAGCATGGGTCCACTTGACATCAGGTGGCGTCTTTTGAACAGCATCCCATGTGCTGAGGATGTGGAATGGTTCCCACCACAGACCTGGTTTATCTGCTGCCGTGGTAAATCGCTTATCTGAGTTCAGCTGATTCAAACAGCTGACTTGATTCGGACGATCCTGTCTGGGGTCCTGTCCTGGGCCCTGGGATGCTCTGAGAACATGCAGTAAGAGTCCCTCCATGTTCCAGGACGTGACAGTGGAGAAGAGAGCTCAGCAACCTTCCTGAGAAAGCGCGTAGGTCTGTGTTTTCCACTGCTTTCCTTAACGATGAGGAATTCCTCCAACCTTCAGTTTAACCTGAAAAGTCTCACGCTGGGGAAAGTCAGTGGCACTGGCAGCCTATTTGAGTGTCATTTTGGTACAGGTTTAAACAGCTACTTTATTGGATATTGTAGCTATTAATTTCAAACTTAAGCAAGAACGTGATTACTCAGTATAGTTTTTGTGCCACCTACTCAGAGCCTTTGGACCCGGTGAAATCCTGCTTGTTGAATGGAATTAAAATAATTTCCATCTCACTTTTTTCTGGTTCAGCTGCAAATCAAGGCTTTGGTTTAGCGTTGGTTTATGAAGGCGCTGCTGGAAAACAGTGGGAAGAGCTGTGTGTGAGAGCACTCGGTGGGGAGGGGTGGAGAGTCGGGCAGACCTGCAGACACAGGTGGGTGGTCTCTGCAGGCTGCCTCCCTGCCTGCCGCTGTGTATGAAGGTAGGATGGTCTTCAGAGCTAATCTGAAAAAAAAAGAGTAAATAGTTCATAATCCCCTATCTTTTTTCTCTGCCTCTTGAAATCTATTTCACCATGCTATCTCACGCAGTTCTTTCCTAAATTGAGCATGTATTTTCTCATTCTTAAATGACTTTCCAGAATATATGACTGCGTAGTCTAGCTTATGGGTGTTCTGTCACTGACTGTGATTGACCTGTTTGTTATTTTTCATTATAAGTAATGCTGGGATAAACATCTTTCTACATATTTATATGAAAATCTAAATATTGTAGTATAAGTTGCTAAAAGTGAAACTACTAGGTAAAATGGGCATTTTTTAGGACTTTTTTGGGGCTGCTAGATCACTTTCCAGAAACACCACGAGGTCACATTCTTGCCTACAGTGTGGGCGCCCCCCCTCCCCTGTACAGCCCAAGCCATGCTGGCGATTATAGTTTCCAAGGGATTTATTAACTCGATGATAGATATGCCATTTTGATGCAAATTTTTAAAATAAGAAAGAAAGTACACTTAAAGACGCTTTTTCTGTTTTAGCCTCTCTTTCGGCGCCCTCATCCTTGCCTGGTGAGGAACAGATGTCTTGCTGAGGGGTGCTGGGTGCGTGGCTCACAGGTGGTCATCTTTGCTTTTTTTCTTAAATAAGGTCTGCTCTGCATGAGAGGGCTTGCACGTGTCAAGGTGCTCTGGGGCTTTGTGGTAACCTTAGCAGGTGTCGTGGGGCTCCAGCTGTGACCCCTCGGGGGATTATTCCTAGAGGTTATTATCCCGCTGCAGGATTGCTGGTCTCGTCAGACTCTTCAGTTCTGTGACCTTCTCCATGGTCTCTGCAGAACACAGGAGCTCAGGAAAACATGGTAATGTTGTCTAGACCCCAGAGGCTCGTAGCCTTTCCTCCCCCAGAGCACCTGGTCCCTAGAGCACCTTTTCCAGTGACTCTGTACCAGGCCATGAAGCTCAGGACCTTCTTTCTGTGATTAATCCCTTATAACAGCACACATGAGTACTGTTTGCTTCAGCTTATTGATGATACAACTGAAGCTCAGAGTGGTCAGGTGATTTTGTTGGACTCACACAGCTGTGAGTGGGCAGCTAGGAATGGGGATTGCGTTTATTCCAAAGTGCAGGCCCAGTACCCTTAAGCTGGGAGGTAAACGGAGCAGAGGTGAACCAGGGTGACGCTCAGCGCTGTGGAGCCGGCAGCTGTGGAGCCGGCAGCTCAGATGACCGACTGCCACCTGCAGGGGCCTCACCACGGTGGGCGGGCTCCCGTAGCCTGGTAACCCCGCCAGGTTGTTCATGTGAACAGGGACTCGGGTTGTCTTTGAGTTGTCTTAGGAGAAATATCAGAGTTGATGTGGGCTGTTTGGGCAGATAAAATGAGAAGTGGATGAGAGGGGTTGGAACGAGGAAGGCACTGCTGTGTGGAGAGACGCCCGGCGGGGAAGGGCAGCGCCCGAGGAGCCGCAGGAGCGCTCACGCGAGACGGTGGGGCTTCAGCCCGGCAGCTGGGAAGCCACACAGGAGCCCTCCACCGCTTGGGAAGATGCATGTCAGCGTCCGGGGGTAACTGGAAAGGAAGAGCCACAGGCGCCTGTAGTTAAGGAACAGGAAGGGCGGGTGGGCGACGTGGAGGTGGCTGGCGTTACACTGCTCGTATGTTCCTTTAACCTGTAAAGTCACAGCATAACTTCATCCACTCGTTTAAAACAAGCTTGTGTCTTGCTGCTGTTAAAAGCATCCAGAGATTTCAGTGCAGGAGGCAGGCAGTCGTTACCTCTGCTTTACAAACCAAACTTGTGCTTTTTCCAAAGACTTAATTTTGTCTCCTCAATGTTTGTGTGTTCTGGTTCTGCATTTTCTCATGTAGATTCAGATCCAATTTACAGATGAAACACCCAGGCTGTTTGGCCGTGGAAAGCATCGAGGAGCAATGCCATGGGCATGAGCTGCTGGGTGGACAGTGTGTTCACACGATCAAGTGGGATTTTCTTATGGCTCATTAAAAAAAATGATAGTTTTATCACAAATCATAAAAAAACCCTCATCATTTCTTTAAAGCAGTAAATGAGATTTTGGGTGTTCCCTTTAAAATTTATCAAGTTTTCAATGAGTTCAGTTCAGTCGATCAGTCGTGTCCAACTCTTTGCAACCCCATGAACCACAGCACTGCAGGCCTCCCTGTCCATCACTAGCCCCTGGAGTTTACCCAAACTCATGTCCATCGAGTCGGTGATGCCATCCAACCATCTCATCCTCTGTCGTCCCCTTCTCCTCCCGCCTTCAATCTTTCCCAGCATCAGGGTCTTTTCCAATGAGTCAGTTCTTCACATCAGGAGGCCAAAGTATTAGAGTTTCAGCGTCAGCATCAGTCCTTCCAATGAACACTCAGGACTGATTGCCTTTAGGATGGGCTGGTTGGATCTACTTGCAGTCCAAGGGACTCTCAAGAGTCTTCTCCAACGCCACAGTTCAAAAACATCAATTCTTTGGCGCTCAGCTTTCTTTATAGTCCAACTCTCACATCCATACATGACCACTGGAAAAACCATAGCCTTGACTAGACAGACCTTTGTTGACAAAGTAATGTTTCTGCTTTTTCAATATGCTGTCTAGGTTGGTTATAACTTCCCTTCCAAGGAGTAAGTGTCTGGTAGTTCCTTTTTAATGATAACATAAAGGTGGTTAAGATAGTAAATTTTATATTATATGTTTAATATTAAGTATAGAGTCCAGTGAGGCTTCCCAGGTGGCGCTGGTGGTAAAGAACCTGGCTGCCAGTGCAGGAGACGTAAGAGACATGGGTTTGATCCCTGAACCGGGAAGATCCTCTTGAGAAGGAAATGGCAACCCACTCCAGTATTCTTGCTTGGGAAATGCCATGGACAGAGGAGCCTGGTGGGTACGGTCCTTGGCGTTGCACAGAGTCAGACACGACTGAGCAACTGAGCACTCAGTCCTGCAGCTCAGTAATGCCGAGTTCAGCAGATCGTCACAGCTTTTCTGTCTTGCAAAAAGGAAACTCTATACCCATTAAATAATGTCCCCTGGCCCCATGTAACCCGATTCCACATTGTTGCTGTGAATCCGTTTGCTGTAGATACTCAAAAGTGGAGTCAGTATTTCTTTCTGACTCGTGTGTTTCATTTAGGATCATGTCCTCGAGGTGTATCCATGTAGATACATCAAACTTTAAGTCAACATTAGTCACTCATTCGTGTTCGACTCCTTGCGACCCTGTAGTTAAACACTGTTCCTTTGTGTGTATAAACCACATTTTGTTAATCCGCCATCCGTGGATGGAACAGCTGAGTGGCTTTCACACCCTGGCTATCTTGAATGGTGTTACCATGAACATAAGTGTGCAAATTGTGCGAATGCTTCTTTGAGACTCTGCTTTCAATTCTTTCGCATATATATCCAGAAGAGGAACTGCTGGGTGAGGGGGCGGTTCTGTTTTCCATTCGAGGACACTCATACAGCTTTCCGCAACAGTTGCGCCATCGTCCAGTCCCACCAACAACGCGCACGGGTTGCAGTTTCTCTGTCCTAACACTGGGGGCGGTGGTTTTCTTGATAACCATCCTGGTGGCCGTGAGGTCAATCCGATCTGTTACATCAGACTTAGCCTCACGGCCCTAAACAAATCAAGTACCGTTTGAGAGTTATCCACGTTTGCCCCACTACACTGCTCAGAAGGAGCGTGGTTAAAACATCTTTGTCTCTGAGTACTGACTGCACAAGAGTATTCCAGGCCTTGGTCCCCTGTCGGTGTTTACATGGCGTTATTCGGTCCTGTAAGTGTTGAATCCTGCTGGGTACCAGTTGAGAAGACAAGGACGACCAGGACCCAGACCCTCAAGGGGCCGATGAGAAGCAGGCAGGTTGTGTGGGGGGTGAATGGAGGGGCGGGGGAGGGACAGGCTGTAGCAGGAGCCTGGGTGAGGAGAGGAAGCGGGGAGAAGGAGGGCTCCCTGCAGATGAGATGGGAGTTGACGTTTGGAAAGTCAGTGGTTCCCTTACTGGTTGGCGATGTGTGTGGAGTCCGTGTGGTCAGGCCCACGTGAGTGGAGGGCAGCTCCCCCCGGCACTGTGGGTCGGTGGGAGGCAGGGGAGACTGCAGAGCTGGCCTGGTGTGTGTCCGGAGCTTGGGTTTGACCTGGTCAGAGGTGGGAGCAGGGGAAGCTTCCTGGTGTGTGAGCACTGCTCTGCCAGTAACGAGATCTGTGACATTTCAGATGAGACGGGGGCTGCACTAGGGCAGTGGCTGTAGGATGATGAGAGACGAGGGGGCTTACAAAGTACTTAGTACAGCAGCCGCCGTTCGCCATCTGTGTGTAGCTGGTGAGGAGGAAGGGAACCTCCAGGCCACTCCCAGGTCTGTGGTCTTGAGACACATCTTGAGGTTGATGTGTCGAGAAAGCACGTGGTGCTGCCTGAGTGTCCCTTGGCCGAGGTCGGGGTGGAGATGTGCTCCAGGGACCCTTCAGGTGCCAATGGTGGTAAAAACTATCAAAGTGGATGAGGGTCCTCAAGGCAGGTTCCAAGGCAGAGCAGTGGGCCACACCCTCTGAGGGAGCTGGAGAAGGAACCCTCGGTTAGGGGTGGGCCGAGAGGGATGGTGGGGTCACAGGGACAAAGAAAGTAGGGCTGTCCTCCCAGAGGGAGTGGTCAGCAGATGACCGTGGTCAGCTCCTGCAGACGCAGCCACATTGGTGGGATTCTGTCTCTGTGGCCGGTGGTTGTGGGATGCTCACTTCAGTTACGTGTTTAGGGAGGAGGTGGAGACCTTGAATGTGAAGTATTCTTTAAAGAAGCTCACGAGAAAAGAGAAGGGGAAAGGTGGGAAAAGAGGTCGGGGGGAGCTCTTCTGAAAAGATGCAGGGACTCAAGCGTGGTTTAGTGGAAGGGAAGAGGGCAATTGCCCTTAGGTTGGGTCACATGGTGGAGGGCTTGCTCCGCGCCCACCGCGTTCCGCAGCTGTCCGTGAGCGAACCCACCCGGTCCTCACTGCAGCCCAGTTTTCAGAGGAGAAAACTGAGGCACTAGATGAAGTGGCTCCAGGTGGCACAGGCAAGGAGGAGGCCCCGTCTCATAACCTGCATGCATCTCGCTCCTGACCACAGCCCCGAGGGCCTCCTGGTTTTGAGGGGGATGTCAAAGACAAGACAAAGAACGAGCGGTTAGCGGAGCTGGGATATAGGAGACCCCAGACAGGGTGCTGCAATCTTTGTGGAGTCAGCTTTTTTTTTTTTTTTTTTGAAGAGAGAAATTAAAGATGAAATATTTAGCCACGTGAAGAAGACATTCAGGGAAAATGTTCAAAATAGTTAGAGGAGAGTTGCTAAATTTGATGGGCTTGGTGCTGAAGGAAGATGCTTGAAGGATCATTTTTGTGATGAGTTTCACGTACAACTTCCTTTTCATCATCAGTGATGTCACTGGCCCCTATATCAACCTGAAACCCACTGCCCACCTGCCCGGTCGTATCCTCTGCAGGAACGGTGGTCTTGATTTCTCCCAACACACACAGTGGTATTTATGGATTGGCTGACTCCTTAGGATTTGATCTGTGGTCAAGTACATGGCGCTGTTGTTTTTCTCAAACGCTTGTTTTATATCGGAGTGCGGCTGATGAACGGTGTTGTCCATTTCAGGTGTACTGCAGGGGTGTGTCAGGAATCCACCGGGGCTTTCTGAAGTCTTGCCATGCTTGTTGAGGGCTTCCCAACTAGTGGTAAAGAACCTGCCCGCCAGCGTAGGGGACGTAAGAGAGACCCCTGGAGGAGGAAATGGCAGCCCACTCCAGCATTCTTGCCTGGAGATCCCACGGACAGAGGAGCCTGACGGGCTGCAGTCCATGGGGTCGCAGAGAGTCAGACACGACTGAGCACATGTGATGCTTGTGAATGACACTTGCTGGGAAATCGTATTCTGGGAATGCCTGAATCGCTGCAACCTCGTTCAACACGACGTGTCCCAAACACTAAGACGAGCAGCTCTGAAGCACTTCTGTATCCGGGTGAGCCTGCAGAGGCGTTATTGCCGACCCTGACCTGGGGAGGGGGAGAAGGAGGAGCTTTATTATTTATGTATAATAATAAAGGATTTATTAGTCTACACACCTGCAAACCTGGCTGTGGGATGCTCACCGTAGGAGCGAGTCTGTGATGGACAAGTAGAAATCGCAAATTCCATGTTGCATTATAGCTCCCAAGTAAGATACTAGCATTGTTTATTTGTGAGTTTATCCTGTGAGCTATAATTCATGTCCTTGGCCAGTCAAATGGGAAAATGAATCACTGAGCCGTGTCTGACTGGGAGCCCACTGAAGCCACTGAAGTGAAAGGTGTCCAGGTGTGAACACCCAGCTCTGCAGGACGCGCGTGCAGCTGCAGGGGCACGTGGATGGATGCGCTCGCGAGTGCGCACAGTGCGTCTTGCAGGGAGCTCAGCGGCAGCCGTCAGTCCATTTACGAACCATTCAAACAACGGAACTCGGCAGCATAATGCTAGTTCTCCATAATGATGTTATTAAAAGAACTCAGAGGTTGAAATGGAAAGCAGAGGGAAACGGAGCTGTGTAAGTCTGAATAAGCACTGATCTGCAGTGGACCCAGAAGACTCCCTTGTTTTGTTCTTTGTGCGGGTTGTTGAATTTTGGTTCCTTGGCAGGGAATGGGGTGTGTTCCAGAGAAGAGTCGTTCGCTTGTGCTGTATGATCGAGGGCTTCTGTGGTTTTCCCGGGGTGGCTGCATACACCGTGCCGGAGGAATCGTGTAAAGTCAGCCGGCTGTGCGTGTTGTATTTTAAGAAGCAGGGCTGCAGGCAAGCCCCCCACTTGCTGTTCCCCCTGAACTCAGACCCTTAGCCTTCGTCTTTCTGCTCCTTCCATGCCCTCGCCTGCTGGAGGGAGACAGATGGGTGTTAACTTGCTCAGCTACAGTGTCCAGCGTCGGACTTGGCATTGAGATGCCCAGGAACTGTGTGTGGGTAGCTTCCGCTTTGTGCTGCTGGAAAAGCCTCTGCAGAAACTCTCTGGCCTCACAACATCATCTTCAAATAACCCTCCCAAGGTAGCTGCTTCCTCTCCTCGACTCCTCCGGCCGGGACAGAAATCCACAAGAGCTGCCTTTGATGTGCTGCTGCCGCTGCACCCCGGGCCGCGCCGGGGGCGACTGTGCGGTCACCGTGGTCTGTTTCTCCAAGCTCTCGTTCATCTGTTACTCACTTTGGGGGGTCGCCGGGGTCGCCGTTCCCGGGCTGCCGGAGGCTAGCTGCAGGTTGGTCCTTGCAGCACTGGCCCCGGAGAACTGCTGACCACGCGCTCTGTCACCGCCCCTGTATTACCAAGCCGGCAGGCCTTCATCGTGCGGTGGAGACCCCTCTTCCTGGAACTTCAGCTCGTCCATTTCTCTCCCATCAGGCCGCAGGGAAGGCAGAGAACTGCGATCGTCCCTGTGATGGTCTTTGGTTGCTTTGCCAAAAGGGATCGACACACAGTCTTCAGAGATTTGTGGGAGGCGGTTGTGAGGGTGAGGAGTTGTGGAGGGTCTCCCCGAGGCAGCCCCCCGGCTCCTGAGGTGCGCTCACTGAAGGGCCTGGTCTTGCTGCTCCCTCCAGGCTCTCCTGCGTGGACACAGTGTTGAGTATCGGTGCTGCCGTCCGTAGCTGTCACCCCTGGGCGCCCGTCTCTGTGGTGACCCCCTCTGGATCAGCTCCAGCTGTCCTTTCTCGCGGAAAACATCTGCCTGCATTTCACTATCATCACGAGACCCTCCAGCATCACGTTCTGTCACCACACATCAGTCATAACGGGGGAAACCCCGACCTCTGTAACTGCTATTTGAATTCCACAGTCAGAGCAGACATTTAACGATTTAGTTGGTTTTAAAATGTAAATTTAGAAGTGCCTAGTAGGCGGAGCATATTTCTCTGAAGATTTGTAATCCAGTAAGTAATTGAACCTCTGTTCCTTTGCAGGTAAAATTAATCCTCCCCAGTAGGTACTACAGCCTGAATGGAAGAAAGTTGACAATTCTTGGCAGATGGCTATTCATTGGCATTTTTTTTTAACTTAAAGTCAAACATTTTGGTGAGAGAATATATGCATTGCTGGGCTCTGCCAGGTTTTCTGTGGCTGTGTGCCTGGTACTGGGTTTTAGGGCTTCCTGTGGACGATTATGATGGTTTGTATACAGTAAGACTGGCATGCATTATTCTCACCTCTTTACCACCCCTTTACCGGGGGAAAAAAATGTGGCTTCCTTCCCTTCTCTCCAGCCAGCTGTCAGATTTGAAAGCCTGCCCCAGTTTACACTGTCATACATTGAGTTAGTGGGTTGAGTGATGAGAGCTGGCAGAAACCCATTAGTGATTGCCAATTGCCAAACAACCCCCCCAAAAAACCTCACCACGGATATCTAAGGAAGCCAGGATAGCGAAGATCTGCCTCTAGGTTTCAGTATGTTGATTTTTTTTTTTTGCTCATTCTGACTACAGATCTCCCATTAAGAAAGAAAAGCAACACTGAATTAAAAATGATTTCTTTATGGGTTATAATCTCTTAACTAGGATGACTTGCTCAGAAAAGCTTTCGTCGGTTACTTTCAGATACTTTGTAAAAATGTCAGCATCTGTACAATGGGGATAGCACTCCTGAACAAAAGACTTGTCTGGGTCCCCTCAGGCTGTGGCTGGAATCCCAAATGAAACTGGCTCCCAGGTGGCTAATTACCACTCTCTCCATCCTGCCTGGAAAATGTGCGGCATCTCTTGCCAGGAGTCTCTGGCGGGGCTGAGGATGCTGCCCATGCAGCCTCGTGAAGCTTTGTAGAGCTTTTCTGGGCTTTTCAGTGTCCTAGAAAAGATGTTGATGGATCTGAATCTGTTGTACTGAAGCTGGATGTGAATCTGGCAGTTAAAACGTCAAGTGTGAAAAACAGGTTAGACCCTTTGGATTTCGGTCATTGGTAGGAAGGTGAAAGTGTTACTCACTCAGTCGTGTCTGACTCTTTGTGACCCCATGGACTGTAGCCCGCCAGGCTCCTCTGTCCATGGAATTCTCCAGGCAAGAATACAGGAGTGGGTTGCCATTCCCTTCTCCAGGGGATCTTCCCACCCATGGATCGAACCCGAGTCTCCTGCATTGCGGGCAGATTCTTTACTGCCTGAGCCACCAGGGAAGCCCTGAGCCTGATGCCAAAGGGATGCAAGTAAAGACCCTCTGCCTTCACTCTCACCCGATTCCCGTCCCCTGCAGCCTGCTGAGAGGGGGCTGAGCACCATGAGGGTTTGTCTCCCGTGTGCTTCTGACTGAATTCTTGGCAGCTTCATCTATAGAAGACACTTCATTTCCAGGAAATCTAATTTCAAGATGGAAAGCCTTTCCCAGGTGACCTCTGGACCATCTTCCTGGCTTTGAAAATGAAAGCCTGGGTGTTCATATTTACACTGCTGTGTGGATCCAGCGACACTCATCTTGTACTTGTCCAGTAGGCGGCCTGTTGAGGTTTGAGTTAAATGTATTGACGTGACTCTCGATCTTAGGTCATCTCTCTTCATTTGTACCCTGCCCCTCACCTATTCATTTGAACCCAGACGTGTCCCAGGAATGGTCAGACTGGAAATCAATGCAGTTTCCATGCATACATTTAAGGCAGTGTGATTCCGCTACTGAGAATATTTTGCATTTCTTGTTAAAAAAGGAAACAAGTCCTTTGTTGCAGTTAAGTGAGCACATTAGCAGAAGTGTTGCATTTTGCCATACGTTAACGGATTTCACTATCAACAGGCCAACGATTGTGCTGTTCCTTCTTGAACATCACAAGCAGCCTTTGAAGACTGTCTTGAATGCAGATGTACACTTGAGTGTGTTTCTTAGGAATTGGTAATATGTAAGCACTCAAAATCGTTAAAAACTGAAATTCATTTTGAAATGGGCTGGACGAGGGTTTAAGCATTTATCTAATTTGTTGTTAGAACCACCCACAACACAAAGAAGGTTACGCTCAATTATGTATTATGAAAATTGGCATTGACATTAATTCACTTTCTGTACCTCTTGGGTGGATGGATGATACACAGAATAACGAAGATTTACTGGAAAACATGGTCTAATCAAAATAGACTGTCAAAGGCAACCATAGGTTGATGATACATTATTTACAGATAAAATTGAAATTATGCAAAAAGAAAAATATTGAGAAGAAAAAAATTTAAGCTTTATTATTCAGTGTTTCAAAGACCTTCTAGCTATGAGGTTGTGTTGACTACCTTCCAGTGATTGTTAGTTAATTAGTACCTTTGTAATGGTATAATTTATTCAAAGCACTGCATTTTAGGGCAGCATTTTAGACTGAAGGTTGTCAAACATTTTAATATTATAAGTTGAACATTGAAAAGTTGCTTGTGAAAATGAGAAAATACTTATTCTCTGCCAGCTAATTGTTTAAATCAATGATTTAAAGCGCAGCTTGGGTGTTACAGCATCAGATGTGTGTTGGAATGGACCCAACCAAACGAGAATGTTTTCACCCGTAACTTGTCATCTGATTATGCATGACTTGGTTTATCTGGTTTCTTAAAAAAAAAAAATTGATTTTAGCCTTCCTACGTCCATGTTTAGTGTGAATACTCACTTTACCCTCATTGTGATTAGGGCTGAGAAAGAGAAGGTCAGATACAAGCCAGTTCGTTTGCTTCTTGTTAGCTGGTTTGATATGGGGGAAGCCTAGCACTTTTGAGATAGTATTTGGCAGTTATCAGAAAACCTTAATTTTTGGCAAGTTTTTGACTTACTACTTAAGTGATGGCTGGAGGAAATTTAGTAGCATTTTTGAGATCTGCTTGTGAAACATTGAACACTCATGAAATACGGGGCAGAGGGAGTTACAGTGGCTGAAAGGGCTGTTCTGCATCCCCCTCAGTGGTCAGAAATGCTTCTCTGGGTCTCAGGGTACCATGTGGGTCTGCTGCATTCAGGCAGGTAACACCTTCATCTTGACATCCTGTGTGCAGAGTTCTGTTGATGAATGAGCATTTTTAATAAGGATTAGTCCTCTTTCTGTAGAAGGGAAAACTTTAGAAATGTTTCATTCCTGCTTGAGTGTATCCAATAGCCCTAGATGGTATATCCTCTCTCTCAGGAATTATTTATATCTCAGAGAATTAAATATTTGAAAATAGGTTCATATTTAGATGTTTGCTCTACTGTTCTGTCTTTTAAGTTTCATGTCGGAGTATAATTGAACAGGGCTTCCCTCGTGGCTCAGCTGGTAAAGAATCCACCTGCAAGCGGGAGACCTGGGTTCGATCCCTGGGTTGGGAAGATCCCCTGGAGAAGGGAAAGGCTGCCCACTCCGGTATTCTGGCCTGGAGAATGCCATGGATTGTATAGTCCATGGGGTCAGTTAAGAGTTGGACACAGCTGAGTGACTTTCACTTTCATAGTTGAATAACAATGTGTGTTAGTTTCAGGTGTATAGCCAAGTGATTCAGTTAAACATGTATCTATTCTTTTTCAAATTCTTTTCCCACTTAGGTTATTACAGAACATTGAGCAGAATAACCCTAGCCCTAAACAGAGGAAATGAGAGTTCCAGATGGAAATGAGACCCAGTCAGCAGGTCCTCCCGGTCTTCTGTGTTTGCTCATTTTTGCTTTCATGCCTTCGTGGAAGCCCTGGTACCAGCTGGGGTCTTCCCTGATGCCGCGTCAGCCTGCCAGGATGTCAGGGCTGCCTGCATCCCCTTGGTCCCTCCACAAAGGCCCATGGTGTACGTGTGAATGCATTTCTGCCTTGGGAGTCTCTTAAATTTTGTAGGAAATGACAAGAAGGGATTCCTTTTTAAAAACATCACCGAATCCCGTGCGTCTCCATCGCTGGAGGACGACTGTCATCTGAGGACTCGTCGCCATTGTTGAGCCGCTCAGTCGTGTCCGACTCTTGCGACCCCGTGCGCTGTGGCCTCCAGGCTCCTCTGTCCACGGGCTTCTCCAGGCAAGGACACTGGATTGTCTTTCCGTGTATGTTGTGAGCGTTGCCAAAAGACCTGCCAGTCTAATTTAACAATGTATGTGAATCCACAAATGGAGACTCAGAAGTGTCTAGTCTGTGACTTTGTCACTGAAAACTGTAGTAGGTCTTTCCCTTTCCTGGCTTGAGGGACAGTTTACAGTGACTAAAACTGGGAAGTATCCTAGTACAAGGACACAGCGTCTCAACCTTCTTAAAAAGCTGGTGTGTTGCTATTCTTGGTTTCTGAGAGCAGTTGTATAAACTTCGTTCCAATTCATTGACATTCTTGAGTAGTTGAACTCTTGAACTTGAGCAGCAAATGGCTTCCTCAGATGTGCATTCGCCTCTGGACTGAGGGTTTTCTGTTTTTTTGGCTTAGAGATGCTGGTCTGTGTGCAGAGCTAGCATTTTCTGTGTTTGATTATTGTTGGTCTTTTGAGAATCCTGAAATCCTTAAAAACAAGCAAGATTGTTCTTTCAGACACACTCCGGCATTAAGGGTGACTGTGTCCTTACTGTGAGGTAGAAGCTGAGAAACCGTCTTGAAGCTCCCTTCGTTTCCTTCCCCCTGGGGCCAGCCGTCCTCAAAGCATGGTCTGTGGACCCCCGGGGGTCTTAGCTTTTCAGAGGGTCTTCAAGGTCAGGCTGGCTTCTTGGTAACACGAAGCGTTTCTTGCTGCTCCGAGGGTCGGTATTCGCCCTGACGGTGAGCAGGCAGTGGTCGGTGGGCGAGGCTGCCCCGGACCACCACGTGCTTGTGATGATGACAGAGCACGTTCACTGAGGAACGTCCTCCGTGAGGGGCTTCCTGGGGGTCCGGTGGTTAAGACGCCACACTGCCAACATAGGGGGTTCCAGTTTGATCCCTGGTCCAGGAACTACGATTCCACATGCCATGTGGTGTGGCCAAAAAAAAAAAAGGATGTCTTCAGTGAAGCAATGCCTGCATGCTCAGTCATGCACGACCCTTGTTGACCCCATGGACTGTAGCCCGCCGGGCTCTTCTGAACATGGGATTTTCCAGGCAAGAATTCTGGAGTGGGTGGCCATCTCCTCCTCCAGAGGACCTTCCCCACCCGGGGATCGGACCTACGTCTCTGGCATCTCCTGTGCTGACAGATGGATCCTTCACCACTGAGCCAGTTGCGAAGCCCCTGTATCTTGTAGTGAAGGCCATATAGTCTCTGCTGGCTTTAGATTCAGCAATATTTGTGTTTAAGCACGACTGAGAAAAGATGCCGACACTTAAATTTTGGTGCCATTTTCCTTTAGAAAACAGCAAGATGGAGAAGCACCTCCTGTGGATTTTCTTCCTCCAGGAGCAGGGCTCAGGTTAGCGCCAGGTGGACTCTGGGTTGGCTCGCACTGGAAGAGCACGCCCTCTGTCATTCTCTGTGATCCACCAGAGATTAGAAGCTTGCTGTGAGGTGGCAGTTTACCTATACTCGCTCAGCTGTGAATTATTAACTTCTGGCCCAAAGGTATTCCTGAGGGCCCTAAGCGATTCATTCGGGAATACCTTCGTCAGAGCTTTTTAAACCAAACCACCTAATTTTCTAAGAGTGCATACTCTTAAATTTCCATAAAGACCAAACATTTCCTTAAACTTCCTGCAACACAAATTTATTTTCAAAGGAGCCAGACGGCTTTCTGGCCCCACCTCCAGCTGCCCCAAGCCCCAGATGGTCTCCGTGGAGGTCAGGCTATAAATGACCGGCTTCCAGCACCGTCAGACTATGTGTGTCTCCCTGTCCCGGCCGATTCTTTGGGACCAAGGACACGGCCGGGATTTCCTCAGTGTTGACTGGGTGGATGGATGGTGAGACGCCTCCTTGGTTGTGGCCTTTTCTTAATCATCTGTGAATATTTGCAAGGACTCCGTCCTGACAGAGTCTGCACTCTGGTTAACTGCTCTTACAAGGGTGGGTGGCTGAGGATGGAGGCTGCAGGGCCACCACCTCTTGGGTGGCAGCATCCTCTCGCCTGCAGGGCGGGCAGCCACTGTGCAGACTGGCCGGCAGTGGGCCCAGAAGAGAGGGGGGAGGGTTGGGGCTGAGCAGAAGGTGGGACAGAACAGCATCACGTAACCCCATGTGTTCCTGGTGGGCTGGCAGGGGGTATGGGCAGGCGAGATGGGGTGAGTCAGTGATGGGAAGTTCAGACTGCAGGGGCGGGCTGTGGGGGGCTGGAGGGGTGTGGCTGCCAGCTGTGCCTGGACTTGCAGAGCCAGGTGCAATAGTCTGTCACCCCGTCCAGAGTGGCCATTGAGGCTTTTCAGGACTGACCCTAATTATATCAGTGGCTGATGAATGCCCATCATGTGCGAGGCATCATACAGAGATCAATCTGTTTGGTCCACCAGACTGGGCAGGCGCTGTGGTTACACTCATCTTACATGTGTGGGGAAAGGGGAAGTACAGTCGCTCAGTCGTGTCTCTTTGTGACCCCATGGACTGGAGCCTCCAGGCTCCTCTGTCCATGGGCTTCTCCAGGCAAGGACACTGGAGCAGGTAGCCATGCCCTCCTCCAGGAGGTCTGCCCAACCCAGGGACTGAACCTGAGTCTCCCGCATTGCGGGCAGATTCTTTACCATCTGAGCCACCAGGGAAGCCCATACAGGTGAGGGAGCGGGCGAGCAAACAGGTGAACAAGCCGCGTCCTCCTGGGGACGGCAGGGCTGTGGGCCCTGGGGCCTCCTTGTCCTCTCCCTCCCTTCCGCCGGGCAGGGTCCCCGGCCCCCACCCCGGGCAGCTGCTCTGAGTGCCAGAATCTTGGCTGTGCTTTGTTCGCTTGGGGTCACCTTCGTCACAGCACCTGAAGAGATCCTGGAACTCTGGCTTTTTTTTTTCTTTTAAAACAAAGAAAATAAAAAGATTATTTGAAAAGTGCTAAATCCACAGTGGAATTTACAATATCATTACCTGCAGGGATATGACAGAGGCCCAGTCGCCCCTGTGCCACACGGCAGTCCAGCTCGCGTGCTGGCCTGGGCCCCGTCCTGGCGTGCCCTGCCTGGTGACATCCCTGCTTGGGGGCCACGAGCGAGGCTCTCACGGTGGCTCCAGCCCCACGCGGCCCGTGGCTCCCTCTGTGGCTCATGCTCTTCTGACCTGGGAGGATCGCTTCCCGCCATCTTCACTCGTGGAGGCTTGGCGGTCTCTCTCTAACTGCTCTGAGCTCAAGTCTTCAAACAGGTGGACTTGCAGAGAGCGCCTGGCGCTGGTGAGGAGGGTCCCTGCCTCCAGAATGGCTGCGTGATGACGGCCACCTGTTTCCTTGCTACCCAGGCGTAAGTGCTGTCTCTCCTGGCTGCCTCTTGGGCAGAGGGTGAAAAACTTGATAGAAAAATAGTGGACTGAGCACGCCGCTGAATTCCTATTTTAAAATTTTTATTCTTTTGCTGTGCGGTGCCTTGGTTGCCGTGTGGGCTTTCTCTAGTTGCAGCGAGTAGGGGCTACTCTCCGGTTGCCGTGTGCCTGCTTCTCGTCATGGCGGCTTCTCTTGTTGTGTAACACACACTCTAGGGCACGCGGGCTCGGTACTTGTGGCCCACGGCCTTCGTTCTCCATGGCATCTGGGATCCTCCTGGACCAGGGATGGAACCTGTGTCTCCTGCATTGAAGGTGGATTCTTAACGACGGAAGCACCAGGAAAGAAAGCCCCATGAAATCCTGTTTTAAAACAATTGCTCTCTCCATGGCAGAAAAAGATGTGGGTTAGTTTTTCATCTCAGTTCCCCAGATGCATGCAGAGCTGTTGTTTCCATTGTTAATTCTGACACTAGAATATGAACTGTGCTGACCTGCAGAGACACTGCTCACCTTTCTCTTCCCAAATCATCCACAGTTGAGCGTGGCCCCCTTCCTGGGGGTGCAGACAGCTCAGCGCAGCCCCTGCGGGCTTCTGCAAACTTGCGTTTTACCGTCTTCTCTGGAAGCAGCACCCTCCCCTTTGGAAGGAAGAACTGGAGTGAAGGAAGGGTGAGGCTTGTTGGAGGAGATGGGGGTGACTTGCAGGTTTCTGTGGGATAAGTTCTAAAATCTCTGAGAACTCCCTACTTGCAAATGAGCCTAGTTTAATCATCCTGGGAGATGATGGGAGAGTCTTCAGGGTACATGTCCGCCTGCCCGCTCCTGGTTCCCGGTACTTCCTGAGCCAGAGGCTCACAATAACCACGTCTCCAGTGCTGGCGGAATGAGTGAACTGCCCGTGTCCAGGACTCGCCCCAAAGCCTGTGAAGACCTGCTTTGTCTACACTTCGCCGGGAGTGAGAACTGGCTACTCTGAAAGGGAAGAGAAGGCGTTTGGGGGATTCCTGACTGGCTGTTTCGACAGTCTTTAAACGTGAGACCAGGATTTGGTCAAGCAGATAGGGAGTCTCTCTTGGCCTGAAGCCCTGGAATTCAGCGATGTCGTTGTACCCTGCCTTCTTGCCTTTCCTGCTACTTCAGAGTTGTAATTTCTGAATTTTTCTCTCAAGGGAGATTAACCCCGAAAGGAGGAAGGGCTGGAATGTCTACTGGCTCTTTAATAACATGTTTATTTTGTACCAAAATGGAAATATTCTTAGGTTCTGACCTAGTAAGTGAGTGTCTGATGGTCTCCATCAAAAGTTGACATGATGAATTTCTCCACAGGATCCGAAAGAACTTGTTACATGGTTTTTCTGCCCTCAGCCCACTCGCAGACCATCTTCTGCTTTTACTCAGAAGGGAAGTGAAACCCAAAGGATATGGTTGAGCAAAGCAGATGGGGAGAAAAAGTCAAGTGGAACCTCGCCTGGGGCAGGGGGGTTGTCAGAAGTTCACAGGCTTTTCTAAGGAAGCACTTTCCAGGCGGTATCAGGTTTCCTCCCTCATCAAGGAAGGAGCTGCCTTTTTCTCTCCCTCAGCTCTGTTGTTGGTTTGTACACACGTGTCAGAATGTAGCTGGAGCGAATGTTTGGTAGATGTGTTGAGTGTCTTTCAGCCTTACAGGGACGGGCTACTGAATTCCTTTTCCTTCTCTCTCCCACTTTTTACTCTCCGCACTTTCTGCATTATTACTCTGTAGTTCTGAGTTCCTGAAGTTGGCTTCTGTTTCTAAGAGTTCAGGGCCTGCTACTTGTGGTCGTGAGTTAGTACACAGCACGAGTTTTGTCTGTTTTCTTCATACCAGGACATTTGCATCACTGAGAGCATGGAGTGAACCCTCAGACACTGAAGGTTGCTGGAAACATGCATGTCAAATGTGTGAGAAAGTTGCAGGCGTGCCACGAAGGCATGTTAGTTTCAGGTTCGTTTAAAAAAACAAAACACGACTAAAAGCCAGCGATTCTTGACAACTTCAGGGCTTGGCGCAAGAGCCCTGAGGCAGCAGGCAGACAGGCTCATCCCAGCCTGTCTCAGCTTGACTGCACCGTCTTGAGATCCAGGACCTGTAGGAGGCTCTCTGCCAGGTCACTGCTAAGACCGTCATGCTGCAGTCTTACAACCATGTTAAACTTCACCAGACACAGGTGACATGGTGCTCTGACCTCGCTGGTTTGAGTGAGGCCGCAGAGAAAGAGGTGCTGTTGGAACCCTGGGGTTTGGTGGTAATGGCAGTGGGCATTTATCGTGGAGTTTTTCCCTTCACTCGTCTCACCGAGAGAGCGGGGCCTGCCTGAGAGCAGCGAGGGTGTTGTCACTGTACTTATCAAGCTGTTTTGTGTTTTTTTGGGGGCCCAGATTCCTGCCTGATGCAACCTTTCATACCCCGTAGTCAATAGCTATGCCTGACATGATTGGGATTCCACACTTGGAGATCTTTGATTTATTTGAAATTTACAGGCTTGAATTTTGATTACTTTTAGTCTTATTTTCTGAATAATCTAGAAACAATAGATTTACTAATCAAATGAAGAATATGGAATGAGGGTTAAGAAAGGCTCCAATTTCTTCCAGGTATCTTTGGAAGCATCATTTACATTCCATAATTGCTAACCCCACCCAAGATGGTCCCCCGAGGGCTGCCGCCTGCCAGTCCTGGTCACCCCCCGACCCAGGACCCTCCAGCAGACTGTTAGGGAGGCTTTTAATGTCTCCTGATTTTCTTCCCAGGTAATCTGCAGTAATAATTACGGTTTGCTTGAATGGCCTGCCCCCAGCTGAGAAACAATCATATTATGCAGTAAGAAACATTTAAAGCACACTTAGACTTGCAGAGCCTTACACAGATAGCTCTAATTAGGCTGGGAGCGCCTCTCTGGAGCGGAATGTGTTGAAGAATTCAACCTTAAGTGCAGGTGATGTCCCGTTTTTCAAACACCGCACGCAGTTCCCTTCCTCTGCGAGCCCTTCTCTAGCTGCAGTGCACTTTAACTAATAGAATCAAGTGCTCCGGTTCAAGTTTAAGAGCTTAAAAACCCTGTTGATGAAAACAGCCTCTTTGACGCCTTGCAGCATTATGATAGGCGGGAGTGAAGGAGGGCTGGACCTCCTGTGGGGAGGCCAGTGCATCCTCCTCCCCCCGAGTGTCTTTGAGAGGAGCATCCTTTTTTGGTCCAGGCCTGTCTGTCCGCTTGCCCTGTGCACCTTCACCATCTTTTTGATAAGAAGAAGCTGCAGGTATTCTCAGTATCAGGTGTGAGTTTCACTTATATAATATAGACTCTCGCTCTTCTAGAAATTCATTGTTTATAAAATAATATTTGGAGTAGGAGTTTGCGATAGAGAAGTCTTCTAAATCTCAGAAAGTCCATCTGTGGAAGTTCCATAATGTCTGAATCTGTCCATTCTTCCTGCGTGTTTCTGTGCTGTTTCTATGTGCGAGTCGAGTAAAATGCCGTTCACATATGAACATCCAGATAATGTGTGTGGCTCCCCCAGCTCGTAAAAACCACGCGAACCATGTGGTTTTGAGTTAATGTCGGCTGTGGCTTGCTGATCCCCGAGGGCTGCTGGGTTCTTCTTCCCTTTCTTGACTAATTTGGGGAAGTGGCTTCTCTGAGATGCCTTCCCTCCCCCTCTGCCAGCATCCAGACACATCACTTCTCGAGTCAAAGCCGTGAGCCCCGAGTGCCCTCACTGATGCTATCCTGCCATCCACGTTGGCTGCGTCCACTTTCTTCCGAGCGTGGTGGTGGCCTCGCCGTCCTGCCCGCCCAGGCCAGCGCTTCCATTGGGCTGTGTCAGGAGAATTGCTCTTTGCTTTTTATTATGTGAATGAAACTTGTTAGCTTCCTGTCAAATCATTATTTGAGGACCTTTGTTTTTATTGTCAAAGGTGCCAGGGATGGTACTGGTGTCTCTCACTGCAGAATCACTTGAAGGCATATTCACAGTACCGTCCAGGATGAGAAAAAGAGTGGGGTTTCTGTGGCTTGGTTACCTGACCCTGAAACTGAATATTGTTGATGGGGGGAGGGGAGAGGATGAGACGGTTGGATGGCATCACTGACTCAGTGGACATGAGTTTGAGCAAACTCCAGGAGAGAGTGAAAGACAGGGAAGCCTGGCGTGCTGCAGTCCATGGGGTCACAAAGACCTGGACACAACTAAGCAACTGAACACACAACAGTATTGATGGACAGGGACCACCCGGAGCTCTCAGGAAGCAAGTCTTGTCATTTGCACCCCCGTGATTCCCAGGAGCATATTATGGGCTTGTTTGCGTGGCATGTGTGCCTTGGAAAGCCCCGAGGTCAGCCCCTATGTGGACAGGATTAACTCTCAGGGGCAGGACGGTCTTCTGAGGGCAACTCTGAGGGACGCTGTGACTCAGGATGGAGGGGACACATGCAGGCCAGGCCTGGGGTCACGGAGGCAGGTTCCGTCCTTGTGGTGCCTCGGAAGCACCTGCTGTGGCCAAGGCTTCACAGGTGCCGTTTCTGCTGCTGCAGGTTGTTGCCCTGTGTGCGTCTCTGCAGTTGTGGCAGCCATTTTGTGACCATGAGGACAGCTGCAGTGGCAGAGGTTAGGTGGGTTGAGTGGCTAAATCAGTCAGCCCTGGGATTTTCCTGCCACAGGCTTTCCTTGTTTTATAAGATAAATACCCTTTATTGTTTAAGGCAGGCAGGCGCTGGCAAGCTATGGCCCATGGGCCACCCACAACCTGTTTTTCCTAAAGTTTTATAGGAACACAGCAATACCCAAACTGTTCCCTATTGTCTCTGGCTTTTGCCTTGTAACTGCAGAGTCGAGTAGATGTGAAAAAGGCTTGAGCTGTTATGTTTTAAAATGTTTACTGTCCAGCCCTTTAGAGAGAATGTTTGCTGACTCCTGGTTCAAGTCAGTTTAAGTTATATTTTCTATTTATCTGAGCCTTTCCTATAAAGATGTCACCTTGTTTTGTGCCTGTGGACTGGCGGTCGTTGTACAGACCAGGTCTTGGTGGGTCAGAAGTGGAGTCCAGACTGCAGATGTTCATTTGAGAGTCAGCAGAGCCTCCTGAGAACCAAGGAGAAAGGAGTTTCCAGGAGCTGGGTCATAGGTCATGTCGCATTCAGATGGGCTGCAGTGTCAGTACAGTGGTGGCAGCTGCTTAGAAAGAGGAAATGAACGAGAAGGAAAAGCCGGGCTGGGGAGACTACTGTCTTAAATTAAAAGACCTGGTCTTTGAAGTGAGACGTATCTTGAGGGTCTCAGATATTGGGTTGGCTGAACAGTTCCCTTGGGTCTTTCCATAACATCTTACGAAGGAACCCAGATGAACTTTTTGCCCAATCCAACACAAGCAATCGTGTTTAATCTGATAGTCGCAGACAAGGAAGGAGCTGAGTAAAGTTCTTATAGCTTCTGCGATGCCTGCTCCTGTGGAGCTGGGCACAGAGTGAAGGAGCGAGACCCTCGGCTTGTGACTGGCTGATGCCCGTTTGCTTTGGTGAATAAGCCCATCTCTCCTTCCCGTACTCAAGGCCAAACTGATGTTATGGGCTTCAGTCCTACGTGCTGGCAGCCGCTGCTCTGGGCTTGATGGTTCTGATGCCTGAGTGAACAAGGATCAGGGAAGCTGATAGATGGATTTGATGGCGACCATGTGTGATCAGCAGTGAACTCACAGGCCTTTGCATGAAGCAGAGACTGAAGCAGAGGAGTTGAGCTGTCCTCAGAATACTAGCGAACAGGTGAGAAGAGGTGTCAGGGAGACAGCTCAGGGGTGATTGATTTGAGCAGTTTTGGGGAGAAAGTGGCTGGCACCACACCAGCTGCATTCATGGGGGAAAACGCACAAGGCATTTTTTTTTAAGTCTATTTCAGAAAAGTTAAGTTGAAAGCTTTGGAGAGCATGGCTCCTCCTTGTGACAGGTATTTAATTTTGATGAAACAGAAGGAGTGAGGGATTCTTAAAGATGGTAAAATTAGACATCTGCTGAAGCTTGGACCACCAGTGGGGTGCACGAGGCAGGTTCCTGCAGGAGCCGGGTCGGAGCCTGGTTTCCTGGACCCCAGGTTGCGGCCCCCTGAGCATGTCTGCAGCTGTGGAGCGGTCTGTGCTGGAGTCTCAAGGCTCCGAGACAAGGCGGGAAGCTGATCCTTCATCTGCACCATAGCTTTGCTTTCCCCGTGGGCAGTGGCTGCGTTGTCCCATCATATCCTAAAGGGGCCCGTTGAGAGGTGGGCTGCAGGTGGGGGTGGGGACCGGGCTTGGTGGGGGACTTCCCATTGCAGTCCGTAAGGGCCTCACGGTGCGAGGAGACCCGAATAAAAGGAAATCGGTGGCTTGAAACGACGAGTGAAGGGCAGGGGAAGCAGGGATCTGATCTCGAGGGGCCCGCCCATCAGCTGCCACTGGGGACGCCCTCGTGGTCTGCAGTGGCGTTTGGCTTCCCCTTTGCTCCGGTGAAAGGCACAACCAGGTGTGCGGCTGCCACTGGGGACGCCCTCGTGGTCTGCAGTGGCGTTTGGCCCCCCCTGCCCCGGTGAAAGGCACAACCAGGTGTGCGGCTGCCACTGGGGACGCCCTCGTGGTCTGCAGTGGCGTTTGGCCCCCCCCTGGTCCGGTGAAAGGCACAACCAGGTGTGCGGCTGCCACTGGGGACGCCCTCGTGGTCTGCAGTGGCGTTTGGCCCCCCCCTGCTCCGGTGAAAGGCACAACCAGGTGTGCGGCTGCCACTGGGGACGCCCTCGTGGTCTGCAGTGGCGTTTGGCCCCCCCCTGCCCCGGTGAAAGGCACAACCAGGTGTGCGGCTGCCACTGGGGACGCCCTCGTGGTCTGCAGTGGCGTTTGGCCCCCCCTTGCCCCGGTGAAAGGCACAACCAGGTGTGCGGCTGCCACTGGGGACGCCCTCGTGGTCTGCAGTGGCGTTTGGCCCCCCCTGCCCCGGTGAAAGGCACAACCAGGTGTGCGGCTGCCACTGGGGACGCCCTCGTGGTCTGCAGTGGCGTTTGGCCCCCCCCTGCCCCGGTGAAAGGCACAACCAGGTGTGCGGCTGCACTGTGTTCATAGGGAGTCGCTCCTGCCCCCGCCGTCTCCCACGCCCAGCCCGTGACTTTGGAGTCAGACTCGGGCTCCGTGAGGCCCTGGACCGGTGGCCTTGGTTGAAATCATGGCACCTGCTCGTCATAGAACAATCCCTCAGTTACAGGAATGTTACTACCTCGTGGGGTTATTGCAAAGATTGAAATGCAGTCACTGGAGCCTCCTGGGC
The DNA here is from genome assembly GCF_054371585.1 of Giraffa tippelskirchi. NCBI lineage: Eukaryota > Metazoa > Chordata > Mammalia > Artiodactyla > Giraffidae > Giraffa > Giraffa tippelskirchi. The sequence continues at coordinate 842,896 of NC_137277.1, read as the reverse complement.
CTTCGGGCCTCCCTAGAACACAGCACCTGTTCAGCTGACGTTGGCAAAGTGGGAAGGTCATCAGGTAGGAGTCAGTGAGAAGTGACCGTGGTGATGCCCGAGGAGATTGCTGGCAGGGAAACGTGGGGTCATCGTCAGGCAGTGGGGGAAGCGTCAGTGTGTGTGTAAAAACTGAATCGTAAAGGGAGAGAGCAGAGAGAGGTGAGTGCGCATCTGCAGAGCTGGAGGGCCCGGACGGCCGTGGTGCCTGTGCTGGGCGGCGGTCAGCTGGAAGCCGGAAACTGACCCGTAGGGCTCCCTGGCTCCTCTCAGGAGAGGAGAGAGGAAGTGCTGGTTCCAAGCCCAGTTCCACCTGAGGTCAGCGGGCAGCGCTGGCTGACAGCCTCTTCGTGTCCTCATTTGTCACCTGGAGCTGATGCGGCATCTGCCTCATCGGGGTCCTGAGGGCCGAGCGAGATGACCCACGCTAGAGGCTGAGCGGCGCCTGCCGGGCTGCGGGGGGTCAGTAAACGTGGTGCTGCTTCCACTGTCGTCCGTGCCCATCACGCTGGACGTCAGAGCCGGGTGCAGGGCGGCAGGCACAGGGACGCGCAGTCTGGACCTAGGAGGTGCAGAGGGTGCCAGTGGGACAGAAGGATCTCGCGGTGGAGGGACTCGCAGGTTGCTGAGTTGGGGATGGCCGCGGGGGGACCCCCTGGACCAGCGGGCGGACTGCGGGGACACAGGGGCACACAGCCAGCCAGTGGGGAGTAGAGGACCGAGCCAGAGACCGTTGTCACGGACACCAAGGGAGGCGAGTAGGGTTTTCTGTGTTTTTGTTTAATGTAAAGTCATGCAAGTTAGAGTCCATTGAGAGCTGACTGAGAGTTGGGGGGAGAAAACACCGCTGATCGGGCCTGGCTGCTGTTAAAGATGCTGCAGTGGTTCGGCCGTGGGATAATTTAGAAGCAGGGTTCAGGGACGCGGGACCCCTGGTGACTACAGAGCGAATGAAAGCCCCGCCTCCCCAGGGCAGCAGTGAGTGGCTTAAAGCACAACCAGTAGAGGCAGGACATTAGAAACGGGAGTGAAGGAGGGCTTGCTGCAGGGTGCTGGGGCGGGAGGCGGAGGAGGAAGGAGGTGGGCAGGGGAAGGGGCTTCCGTCCACATCAGGCCGGTGCAGGTGGAGCGGGCGCTGGGCCGGGAGCGCAGGCCTTGCACACAGGTGTTCCCTATGGGAGGAGAACCCTGCTTTACAATCCACAGTTTTCTCATTCATAAGGCTTCTGAGCACTGAGAAAGAGGCAGCTCAGAGTCTGAAGAGCTTGTATTTTGAGGTGGTGATTCCCTAGAAACCCTGACTTTGGAGACAGTGCACAGAGGAGTTTGCTTGTCCCCCTGGAGATGCCGTGTCTCTGGCTGATGCAGCGCTGAGCAGGAGGAGGAATTTGGGAGAGGAACCCCCAGGGCCACTCAGGTCAGGATGCTGTGAATCCTAGAAGCAGACAGGCAGTTCCCTTTATGTTGTCCTTCTGTCAACTGCTAACGGCATAGGCAAGAGCAGGACATCTCCTTGGCTGACCTGAACCCACACAGATGAAGTGGTCTCCCTCCCTGACCCTGTTTAGTTTTCTGAAATCCTTTATCTGTTGGCTCTTTCTGAGAACTGACCCAGCGTCCATAAATGTCTTTTAACAGGTGCTCTTCCTGTTTGGACACTGTGAATAAATAAATCAGGCGACTTCACAACCATACAGCAGGCTTCTCGTGGGCTGCCACGGTGTCGTTCTGATGGGCTGTCAGGGGTGAGAGGAGTGGAAACGAATCCCTAAACCCCCGGAGGTGACCGGGGTTAGTGTCCTGAGCAGACAGCTTCCGTGGCCACAGAGCCATGGCTCCTCTCCTCCCCGGGTGTGGAGGGTCCGGTGGCCTCTGGGTCCTGGCCCCCATGGCTGGGATCTTGAATCTCTTCATTCCTCCAGTCTCTCTGTCAGCAAAGCAGCTCCGTGGGCAGAGGGCGAATCTGAGCATTTCAGAGCCTCCAGCCACCGGTGGCTCCAGCATCTCCAATGCACGCTGCCTGGACATGGGTCCAAGTGCGATCAAGCCTGTCACTGTCCAAGTGGTCTCTCTCTTTGGCCACAAAAAGTTCAAAAAAGGGAGCATTTTAGAAAGGACCGGAAGGTTATCGGAAAACTTTGTCATTTGTGGGGAGTCTTTCTGTGAGAACCAGTTACTTCACGTAAACCAAGCCAAGAAGACGGGGTTTCTGGGGGCACAGAGCCAAGCATTCCATCTCAGTAGTGATGAGAATAGTTACCGGCAGCGGTGAGGGGCCTTAGGGAGGACCTCAGTGCATGAAGGCGTCCCAGGCGGCTCAGTGAAAGAACCGACCTGCCAGTGCAGGAGACACATTGGCAGGTGGATTCTTTAATTTTTAAAAGGTTTTGTCAACGTATTTGCTTTTGGCTAACGTAAGACAACACGTGCTTGTCAGACACCCTTCTCTCGAGCTCCTGATGGATGCGGAGGGTGGAGAAGGGGCCTCCGTCCCCACAGAATGCAGGGTCTAGCAGGGAGATGGGCCTTCGGTCATAAACCTCAGTATTCAGGCGATCCTGACAGTGGTGAGTGACGCGAAGATGCACTGGGCCTAAGGTGCTTCCAGTCCCTCCGGGGCTGGTGATGGGAGGTGGCAGGCGGGGATGGGGGCGGTGAGGGCTGCTGAGGGGCCATCAGGGAGGAGGGACGCGGCGGCCCCACCTGAGGCCACACCCAGGCACCGAACTCGCCTGACCTGCGTGCTCGTAAGTCCAGAGTGGCAGCTGCTGCTCTGGATCGTGGCCTGACTTCCTCTTTCTCTTCCAAAGTCTGTTTCTGTGTCTGTAAAGGATCTGAAACCCCATCTGTCTGGTAATTTTTTTTTAAACCCTTGAAAACGTTTATTTTTATACAGCTTCGCGTGGTGTGTGTCTCATCCAGCCAGGATGCTTCTGTTCAGGTGGGTGGCTGGGTCACTGCCTGCAGCCCCTGGGGAGGTGGAGGTGAGAGTCCGGGAAGGGCCTCCAGAGGCCGAGTCCTCGCTCCTGGGCTGTGCTTTCGCTCAGAGCCTGTGGTCTTTGTTCTCAGCACAGTGAGTGTAGTGCAGGTGAAGACAGAACACCCAGCTCACAGGGAAGCGGTCGGCTCCCTGGCCCGTTACTAAGGGGCGTGCATATTTACACCATAGTAGATGTTCTTAGAAGGACCCTGGGCCGACCGTGAACTTCTTGCGGTTTCATGGCACACACCGCACCCCACACTTGCAAGTGTAGTAGCCTCTGGTAAATGCTGAGTGGCTGGACGGACAGACAGACCGATGGACAGGAACACCATCCAGGATTGTACCCCCGGTTCTAACGAGTTTACCTCTATGGCCTCAGCTTTGCCAAGGGATGTCTTTCATGGGACAGCACTAAGTCGATCTCTCTTGCCTCTGGGTCTTGGCCTCCAGCCCGCACCCCTGCCTCTACTCCCCCCACCCCCCTAGTCTCTCCACTCTCAGCCTGTTTCCTCTCTGAGTGATGTTTAAGACTCCCACTTCCACTGCACGCTTAGTCGTTGAGAGGTTTCCCGTTGCTTCTGGGCTAAACCCCCAATTCTCTAAATGGGTCACGGGGCCCTGTGTCTTCTGCCCCTGCACCCTCTCTGAGCCTTTTCTCACCTCCCAGGGGCCCTGGCTGTGCCCTGCGCCCCCCTCCTGTCCCAAACCTTCGCCACTGCTGCCCCCTGGGCCTCCTGCCCTTCCCCACTGCTCGCCTGCTCTGGCCTCGTGTCTCCTGGCTTCCAGCTGAGACATTAGTGTTCTCTGAAGACTTTCCTTGGAGCCCAGACCATCTCAGACCCCCCTGATTTGCTCTCATATCGCCCCTGCTCGCTCTTCCTAGCGTTCATCTTAGGTGTGATGTTTTCGGAATTACAGTTGTTCATATCTGTCCTGTTAAGTCTGTAAGCTTGGCCATCTTTTAACTCCCGAACCCCAACATCCAGCACATAACTACCCAGTAATACTCACTTTTCACATGTGTTTTTACTTATATACACACACATGTTCGCACGCTCTTTCCTTGGGGATGACTTTTCTGAAACGAGGTGGTTACAAGCAGCTCCTGGATCCCTGCTTGTCTGAGAGCAGTGACTGCTCGCAGGTGGGAAATGTGACGTCGAAGGTGCTGACGTGGACGTAGCTCGACTGTGCCCCCATCTCTGGGGGGTCATCACTCATCCGCGTGCCACCTTCCCAGGGCCAGTCCACAGGGTCTCTCTAGAGCCCACGCGATGCCCCTAGACCAGCAGTTGAGTCTCACGTCGTGACTCACCCCGTGGTTGCAGGTGGAAGGTGAGGGTATAGAACTCCGGATTCCTGCCCCCAGCCGGGTGCCTGGGCTGCCCTTTCTGAGCCACGTCCCTGTGGGTCTGCCTGACGCTGTCTTGATGCTGGCGTGGGTCACTCGCCAAGTGCCCTCTGACCCGAGCCCCAAACGTCGTGCATGAGAAGTAACTTGGGGGACGGCTGTGATGAGGTGAGGGGCTCCTGTGACCCCTGGAGAGAAGCTCAGCCTTGGTTTTGGAGACTGACAGTCAGACTGCTTGGAAGTGGAGATGTACGAAGCACACCTGTTTGCTCTGGCTGCAGAGAATTCCCACGTGGGTGGGGAAGGAGGAACTTGACTCTGCAACTTGCCAGACAGGTTCTACCTTTACCTTCAGCTGCTCTGATGAGCGGCAGGTTGGGGCGTGTGGAAACTCAAAGAGTGAGGGCCAAGTTGCCAGTCATAGAGGCGCTGCGGGGCTTCCCGGGGGCCTGGAGCTTCTGATGGGAGCTGGGCCTGCCTTCTCATCTTTCACCTTCCAGTCCTGGACCCGCCTCATGGTGGGCGGCCTCTCGCGGTGTGCCTGGGGGTGTTCTGTCCTTTTTACCATGGGTGGCAGTGGTGGTCTGATTCGCTGGAGGGCTTCTGAGAGGCCGACTGCCCGGTGAGCGAGGCCAGGGCTCAGCCCTCCTCCTGTGACCTGCAGGGACCACCTTTCTGGAAGGTCCAGGACCCCATGCTGGTAAACTGGCCGGTTCGGTGGGTCCCTGATCCTGGTGGGTCTCGGGGAGGAGAGGCTCGCCTTCGGGGCGGAGCTCCACATGGAGGGCTGGGTTCGCCTTGGGGGCGGGCTCCGCGGCTGTCTGCAGAGCAGGGCCCAGGCTGCACCTCGCGAGGGTTCCCCTGCCACCTGAGTAGGAGTTCAGCTTTGGCGCTGGAGCTGTGAGTTATTTGTTGAAGGTGTTCCCGCCTCTGAAGCCCTTGTTTGCACCTGGTGGAGGGAATAAAGCTTTTGACAGCAAAACATAGTTTCCTTCCCTCCGTGTTTCTTTTCTTGGTGGTTTGGAAAAATCCCACTCAGTTTCGGGCGTCCTTGAGCGCCTTCCCCTCCACCCGGAGTGCGCGGTGCACGCTCAGCACACACTGCGCGCAGCCACGTCCCGGGCGCACGGCGCACACACAGTGCCTACGGCGCACGTCATGTCCCGGGTGCACGGCGCACGCACAGTGCCTACGGCGCACGTCACGTCCTGGGCACATGTTGCACGCGCAGTGCACACGGCACGCGCAGGCCGCTCCATGGGCCCCTGAGGTTCTGGTGACACGAGCTGCCCCTGAATTCACCACCTGGACTGTGACGTCCCCAGGGCGGGGGGCAGGTCTCCGAATAAAGCCCTTGCCCCCGTGGTTCCCTGCAAAGTGAGCTCCCTGGGGGCCAGTCCCCACCTGTCCAGGTGCCTCCAGGCCTGAACCCTGAGAAGGGGGCTGGGAAGAGACAGGAGACGCAGAGCCCTGTTCCCTATGCAAGCGCGTCCGACACTGACGTCTCCAGGCTGCCCGGGGGCAGCGGGGCTGTGCTGATGATGACCCTGGAGCCCGAGCGTCTGAGGTCTTGGCCATGTGGATCGGTGACCCCGAGTGGAAGCTGTCTGGTGGCCTGGGGGAGAGGAACCCCCCTCACCAGAGCGCAGGCCTGGTTGAAGCCATCCTGGGGGAGGGTCTCTAACTGTGATGCCCTCAGAGGACTTCAGCTTCCACCTGTAGACAGACTCATTCTGTTGTTCAGTCACTAACTCACGTCCGACTCTCTGCGACCCAATAGACTGCAGCACGCCAGGCTTCCCTGCCCTTCACCCTTCACTGTGTCCCGGAGCTTGTGGCCTTGCAGAATCCTTTGGTAGCAACGTTTAACTTGAAGTTCTACCACTACTACGTGACGTCACAGCCCACAGCCGTGAGCGTTCCAGTCTCTCCAGAGCCATGCCAACACTTGCTGTCATCTTTGCTGGGTGTGAAGTGGTGTCTCATTGTGGCTTGAATTTGCATTTCCCTAATGACTCATGTTTATCATCTTTTCATAAGTTTATTGGCCATTTGTATATTTTCTTTGGAGAAAATGGCTGTTTAAATCCTTTACCCATTTTAAAATTGGTTTCTTATTGCAGTATAAGAGATTTTTATATATTCTGAATATAAGTCCCTTATTTGATATATTATTTGCAGTAATGTTCATTCTGTGAGTCGTTTTTTCACTTTATTGATGTCCTTTGATGTGTGATTCATTGTTTTTTCTTTTGTCACTTTCGAGGTTATATTCTAAGAAACCCCTGCCTAATCCAAGATGATGAAGGTTTACTCTAATGTTTTCTTAGAGTTTTGCAGTTTTAGCTTTTGACATTTAGCTAAACAGGTGATCCATTTTGACTTGGGCTTTATATATGGTGTGAGATTGGGTTCCAATGACATTCTTTTTGCATGTGGATATCCAGATGTCCAGCACTATTTGTTGAAAAGACTGTTCTTTTATTTATTGAACTTATTTAAACAAACAACACCCACCCATTTCTCCCACCCCCCACCTTCTGCTCTGGCAACCACCAATCTGTTGTTCATATCTGTGAGCTTGGTGTTTTCATGTTGATTCCACAGATAAGAGAGCATACGGTGCTAATTTCTCTGTGGACTTGTTTCACTTAACAAAGGTTGTTGTTCAGTCACTCAGTCATGTCCGAATCTTTGCCACCCCATGGATTGCAGCTTGCCAGGCTCCCCTGTCCTCCACTACCTCCTGGAGTTCGCTCAAACGTGTCCATTGAGTTGGTGATGCCATCCAACCATCTCATCCTCTGCCTCTCTCCTCTTCTCTTCCCTTCAAACTTTCCCAGCATCAGGGTCTTTTCCAGTGAGTCAGCTCTTCGCATTGGGTGGCCAAAGTATTGGAGTTTCAGCTCCAATAACAAATGACTCCTTTTTAATTTAAGAGAGTTTGTCATAGAAATAAGTTCCAGAATTGATTCAATATCAAGCCATCGGAAGACAGGCTAATAAATCATTAAGAGTGTATTTGGAGGACCAGCTCCCTGAGAAAGTCCTGGCGGGACCCTGAAGGTGGTACTGAATGAGGTGCAGAGGGTAAGGGAGGTGCTGTGCCTCAAGATGTACGTGAACAGCAACAGGGCCGAGAGGGCTCAGGGTCACTAGAGAGTGTGGGAAAAGGGAGCCGTTAACGGCATCCTTTCCAAGTCCGGTTCACCTCCCCTGGCAGCCCTGCCCTCTGCCTCGGGATGCGGCGTGGTTTGGTTGTCTGGGCGTGGCCAGGGGAGCTCTGAGGAGGAGACGGGTGTCCGCGGTTTGCTCAGTTCCCTTTGGCAGCTGTCGTCTCCTGAAGGCCTTGGCAGGAGCCAGCGCTTCTCTGCCCGCTTTCTGGAGCGCTGCCTCTGTGCCCCTCACGTCGTGTGGGCATGGGTTCTTTTTCCGCCTCTGCAGGTGGGCCTGAGCATCTGCAGGCGAGGCTGTCTTATCCCTCCTGTGTCTGCAGGTTTGCTGCGTTTAGGACTTGGAGAAGGTACTTCCTTAATGGACTGAACGTAGTTAAACCCTTCAGGTGGCACTATGACATTTAGATCCTTCAGAACGACGTCTTGGTGGAGGATGGCCTTTGTGTTCTGTGTCCTTTTTCATAACAAGTTGACGTCACTCTGTCATTTGTTTTGTTGGAACCAGAGTGCAAACTTAGTACCTCAAAGCTTCAGTACTTTGGCCACCTGATGCAAAGAGCCACTCATTGGAAATATCCTGATGTGGGAAAGCTTGATGGGCAGGAGGAGAAGGGGACAACAGAGGATGAGATCGTTAGATGGCATCACTGACTCAGTGGACGTGAATCTGAGCAAACTCTGGGAGGTGGTGAAGGACAGGGGAGCCTGTGTGCTGCGCAGTCCGTGGGGTCACAAAGAATCAGACAGAACTTAGTGACTGAACAACATTATGATTTGTGGATCATTAGTTATTTTGGAGATATTGTAGTTTGTCCTAATGCAGTTTTGCAAAAGTGAGAGCTCATTATAGGGATGGTTAACTAGCTGCTTCGGAGCTCCGTGAAAGCTGGTTTTAGAATCAGCGTGCCTGAGGAAAATCAACTGCCTTGTGTTCCTTGGGGCCTGTTTGGCTCAGGGCCACCGAAGTGCTCCGTGTGGTGAGGGGGGTGAATCGAGAAGGAGCTCGTATCCTCGTAGGCGCTTTCATCGTTAGAAGCCCCGTATTTCTGTGCTGACGTTTATTGTGAAAACGAGTTGCACAAAAGCCTAAATTTAGTGATCAAACACATCAGGACTGGATTATTCAGGTTATAACAAAAGTCCGTGCTATGAAGAACTCGCCCTGGTCTCCTGGCCCTTTGATTTGCCAAAACAAAACCAAGTGAACCCTGCCCCCCTGCCCTCCATCCCAAACCCCTTCAAGTGAGCAGTGAAGATATTCGTACACCTTTGCCTCCAAAATGTGCTTTTGAAAAATAAGGTGGGTGTAATGTTACCAAGTGCCTCTGTGGACAGAAGAGATTCTGGCCAACAAACAGACCAGAGGTAATTGTGTTTTAAACTTACAGAATCTGTCAGTTTTGCTCATCTTCTCTGCATCGTTCATAGTGTCTTGAGAGAGAGGTTAGCCCAGCTTTTAGGAGACATCACACACAAAAAGCAATAAACGTCCAAATCATGCTGTATGAGCTTCAGAGCATGGATGGGTAGAGAAACAAGCATTTTCCTGTGGTTCTTCAACCATTTTTGAAAACAAATGTATGTCAAGCAGCAAACAGGTCCAGCCCTGACCGTGTTCAGGGTCTCTGAATCCAGTTTGCCCCACCCCTGTTCTTCCCCAGAGCTCCCGTCTGCGTCCCTGACACCAGGCTGAAGGCAGCAGTGTGTCCACCATTCAGATTCAGTTCAGCCCAGAGAAGAGGCACGTGGACACGGGGCTGTGGCCTCTGTAAGCAGGGTGGCAGGTGTTGAGAGACAGGGTTGGATTAAAAATAGGCCAGGATGGTGGCATCCAGGCTTAGGGTGGCGGCTCTTACTGTTGAGGATGTGTTCCTATAGCCCACCGTGTGTCTAGAGCGTCGGCCGCCCTGTCTGCCTGCCTCACTCCAGGATGAGACCCCTACTCCATTGTGTCTTGTCTTAAGGAGGGTCCTGCATGCCCCCGACTGGTCAGCTTGGAGAGCCTGTGAGTGTGGAGTTCTGCAAACAGGATGATTTACATAAACATGTCACTCTGATAGGGGGGCTGTATTGATTAGCTGCACATGAAATGGGAGTTAAATTCAAAAACTCTAATGAATTGAAAGACCTAATGATTTGTATTGTGTGATGAGCTAAACCTCTGCAATTTTGTGCCATACTTGTCTTTCCATCATGTGACCAGCAGCCTCTAAATAAAACCAGATGATTTCCTGCCTAAAAAAAAAAAGGCTCAGATGCCCACTGCCCAGTCTGCCGCGTGAGTGCTGGGTCCTGTCCATGGACCTGGGGGGGGGTCCCTGGGTCCCATGGGGGCTGGAAGGGAGGGTGCTGCATCTGCGAGAAGGTCCAGGATGGGGGAGGCCAGACTGATCCTGGGAGGGGGAGGCTGCGAAGAGGACGGGGAGCTTGGCGTTGGGGAGAGGCCCCCACCAGGGGCGTTTCCTCCGGGGCCCTGGCCGTCACCGAGATGGCCCTCAGCCACACACCCCCGGAGCTCTGGCGGGGCGGTGGGGCGGGACGCCTGCTGTCACCAGTGGGGGGGCCCTTGGGGGCCTGGCGCCCAGCCCTGGGCTCCTGCCGGGTACTGTGTGTGTCCCAGTGAACTGTGCTGCGGTGTTGGTGATAACCACCCACTCACGCCACTAGAAAAACATTTTGTTTTTTTTCACTTGAACTTTTGAAGAAGACGGTACTGTTTGGACCTGTGACGTGGAGGTTCCCTGCCGAGGGAGACCTGAGAACTTCGCTGAAAGCAAAGCAAAGTGTCACCCACTCGCTGGCTCTCCTCTCGCCTTAGAAAGAGAGCGTGTCTGGTGATGGGTTGGAGGGGGGGCCAGCTGACTCAGAAGAATCCATACAGTGAATCTGTGTCTCCATCTCTGTTCTTCTGTCTTGGGTTCCTCACTTCATTAACCAAGTGGTGTATGGATTTAAAATGATGAAATTTAGAAAATTAGCCACAAGTGTTCATCTTTAGAAGGAAATAGAAGGGTTACATGCCTGGCTGGTAAAGCCACATATTAAATCTTAGAACTTCAGCTCTGCATGTTGGTTTCTTGCAGATTTGATCTCTCAGTGGAGAGTCTAATGACACAACATGATAGAAGTTAATATCAGGGAGCAAGCTTTAATTTACAAACATTTTAAAGTACAGAATTAGAAAAACTTCCCACCCCTCCTTGGAACAATATTGGTAAAAGATGCTTTTGTTCATTTGGGCTTGTGTGTTAACATGCAGATCATATATATTTAAAATTCTGTTATTTCCTATAATAACACAATGCACTTTTTTTCCTAATTAGAATATGTCCACAGAAGAAAGATGCTTTTACTTGTCTTGTACTGGCAGTGTTAGCAGTTGGAGCAGGTATTCTGGAGCAGTAACTCAGGTTACATTCATGTTGGCTTTTCTGCTCCCTGAGGGGCCTGGGTGGTGGTGCCCCAATGGGGAGGGGGGCGGGGGGGTGCCTGGAAGGATGACCAGCCCCCGCCCCCAGGGCACAGCCCCCCTGTGGACACACACCCTGTCCCTGGGCATGACCCCCCTCCGACCCGGACACTTCCCCCACCACACCAGAATTCCTGAGCCCCGGACCCCTCAGCCTCCCCGAGGGTGGGCTCTCACCGGGGCCAGGACACAGGAATGCTGTTCTGTGGCTCTTGGCAAATACCTGTCTGATTCTGCCTCAGCCTCACTCTCCAGGAAGCGGGATGAGAGCACGTCGCTGGGAAGCGGAGCTGACGGGGGCCTCCGCCTCGCAGGTGGGAGCAGGGTCCCCCCACCCCGTTTATATGAAGGCGCCTGTGGCCCCTCCGCGGGGCCCGCGTCCCGCTTCCCTGCCCCTCCCTTAATATAAAGTCACCTGCGGCCCCTCCGCAGGCCTGGCACGTCTCTCTGCCCTCGGGCCTGGTGGCTCTGCCTTGCTGGACGCACACAGCAGGGCCCGGCCTGTCTGAAGCCTCCGCCTCTGCCTTCCTGCTCCGGGGCCTCCAGCACCTGGTGGGGCTTCACCCGCCTCCCAGCCCGGGCACAGCCGGTCTCCAGACACTGCCCTTTGGTTTGACCACCTCTGGGGAGGCTGCTGTGTCCTTGCCAGGGTCCCGGGGCGGCGGGGAGGTCGGGCAAGGAGGGGCACCGAGGGGGTCACGGGGGGAGGAGGGCCCGCCTGCTGGCTGAGCGCCCCCCTGCCTCCTCCAGGAACCTCAGCATTTCCCGGTCAGCTGTGCACACCCCGCCCCCCATTCCTGTGGCTTTGAGGCCTGCAGGAGGGCCGGGGCAGCCCTGGCTGAAGCAGTGTCCCCGAAACTCCCAAGGGGGCCCAGACTTTGCTGTGACTGAACCCCACACGTGGCTGGGCTCCCCGAGCAGGGGGCCCCTGACACCCCACTGAACCTGGAGGGCAGAGTCCTGTCCCCACCACTTCCAGCCACCTTTGTGTGCGGGGAGGTGCTGGAGGGCGTCCCGTCTGGGTGGCCGGGGATACCTTCCCTATCGCTGCCCCGGAGACGGAGCCAAAAGTTCTTCGACCCCTCACTCCCCGTTGGCTGGGGTTCATGGGAAACGCCCCAAGTTAGAAACCCCAGCGGATCCTGTGGCTCAGGGCAGGGACTCTGGGGTTGGGGGTGGGGCGCTGTGGGGCCCCAGGAGGAGACTGGGGACCCCCCTCCACCCCGTTCTGCGTCGCTCCCCGCTTCTGCGTGCGACGCGAGATGGCCCAGTGGCCCCCCTCCACGGCCATCCTCCGTCCTGGGTTGGACGGGGTTGAAAGTGGGCCCTTGCTGGGAAGGAGACCTGATTACACCTCGTCCCACACGTCTGGGCTTTTTTCTCCTCAGATCTAATGTTGGTCTCAGTTTTGCCCTAACACTCTCAGGTGTAAACACACATGTCTTTGAGGTTTTCAGTGGGACCCCTTTAGCTTCAGTGGGAGTCAGAACACCTTAGTGTTCCCCCCACCCCCAGAGCCCACAGCAGCGGCATTGGGTTTTGTTTTTTTTTCAATGGTGGGAGGTGATCTCTGAGTTACTTATCAGCCCCAGTTACGGTGCGTCTCAGTGTTGGGTACGAACCCAATCCTTAGAGACTTTGGTTTCTTTCTGAAAACAGTTCCGCCCCGTGCTATAGTTTCATGCTGTGGTTTTAACCGAATTGATCTGAAATCGGTTTATACAATTTTATTCAGCTGCAAATTGGTCTGTGCCCTCAAGCCAGGCCGACCACCCGCAGACCCCTCGCCCCTGAGGACAGTCTCCTGCACGCAGCAGCCCCAGCGTGTGCTCAGGCCCCGGGGACGCCTCTGTCAGTGTACCAGCTCCCTAGGGAAGGCGTCTGGGGGGTCAGCCTCAGCTGTGAAGCCCTGGGTGCCAGGCGGTGAGTGCATGCACTCTGGGGCGAAAGACTGAACATTCTCTTTTAAGAAACCAGGTAGCTCTAGTGGTTAAGAACCCGCCAGCCAGTGCAGAAGACCTAAGAGATGCGGGTTCAACCCCTGGGCCGGGAAGATCCCCTGCAGGAGGACATGGCAGCCCACTCCAGTATTCTTGCCTGGAGAATCCCAAGGACAGAGGAGCCTGGCGGGCTGCAGTCCGTGGGGTTGCAAAGAGTCTGACAGGACTGAAGCGACTTATACGCACGCATGGATTTTGGTAGTTGGGTTCGGAGGTCGTAGGGTCTGGTCAGGCTTAAGGTTTGGGAGGTGACCAAGCCCTGAGGCACAGAGGAGCTGGGTGGGGAAGCCCCCTCCATCACTGTCGGTGGTGCCCGTGACCCCGGGCTGACCCTGCGGGGAACAGAGGAGAGGGAGTGGGGAGGGCGGCCTGGCAGCGGTGGGGTTTGCAGAGGGAGGCGGGAGTTGGGGGCAGGCGGCGGAGGACCGCGGAGCGGCACCTGGGGCGGCTCTGGGCTCAGCTGCGGGTGGGACTGCCTGTTCTCAGGCAGGAGTGTCCTCAGCGCAGATGATTCAGGGACCGCCTGTATTCAGCTGCTCCTCTGGAATGTTCTCATTTTTTTTTCCTTTGCAAACTGACTTCATTCACACTATTTGGCAACACAAGACCGATTTTGGAGCCTCGCTCTCTTTGGCAGGAAAAGTTCATTAATTTTAGTCGGCTCCCCACACATTTCACAAGTGAGCTTGAAGAAATGAAGTGCCTGTCCTTGCCACACAGGCTCCGGGACATGCCAGGAGGGCCAGGAGGGCGGCGTTTTCGGGGAGGGAGTTCCCCTCCCCGAGCACTGAGAGATGCCAGGAGGCCGCGGGCCTGATCGCCCCCGGAGATGCCCTCCTCTCCTACGTTCCGGAAACATACAGGCTCGTCGCGGTGACGGCCGTCTGGCTGCAGCAGGCTTACTGGACGGCATCCGTGCCCGTGCGGGAAGAGCCTGCGGGGGCCTGAGGTTCCCTGCGGTCTGAGCTGCGTGGGGTTCTCCTCCACTCGGCCCTCGGAGTCCGAGGTGGGCAGAGAGGAGTGCCTGCCCGCCCCCCGCTCCCTTGTCCTCTGAGTCGGGGCGTCGGGAGTGCACACACATCTCTGACGTCCCAGGCCCCCTGCACGTCAGTCCCTTTCCCGCTCTCTTTGCCCATCTGCTGGGTATGGGTAGTGTCCTCTCAAAATTCACGTCCACTTGGGATCTCACAGGGCGACCTCATTTGGAAACAGAGGCTTGGCGGATGTGGTAGGAGAGAAGGTCACGCCAGCCTGAGGCAGGTCCAGGGCCGCTGTCCTCATGAGAAGGCTGGGTGGCCATGGCTGGGAGCGGCCGTGAGCACACACCCTCCGCCTCCGGAAGGCGCCGCCCTGCCGGCCCCTGGTGCGGGACTCTGGGCCCCTGGAGGCCTGAGGACGGGTGCCTGCTGCCCTGTCGGGGCATCCGGGAGGCCCAGGCCCCCGCCCGCGTTCTGTGGCTGCCGTTCACGTGGGGCTTCCTCCTGTCCCGCCCGGCGTGGGACACCAGCAGCTTCCCCCGTCTGAGGCTCTGAAGAGGCCGGGCTCCCAGACCCGGACCGTGGGGAGCCCTGGGCCCTGCTGTGCCACCCACGGGGCAGCGGAGGCGGGGGGCCTCGGCCTCCAGACCCCGGGTTGTCAACCCGCGGGCAGCCCCCTCCTCTGCTGTCTCGGGTGACACGGGGTGGCTGTCGGGGTCACTGTCGTCAGAGGAGAAGGCGAGGGTCAGGAAACCGCTCTCCGCCCACCCCACGGCTCAGCCCTGGCTTCCAAGACGAGACAGGTGGCAGCTTGGCCTGGGCGGAACGCACCCCGTCCACCCCAGGCACCGCTGCTGAGGCTCAGACGCCAGCCTGTGTGCCGAGGAGGAGGCAGCGTGCAGGGTGACAGCAGACGGGGCGTGATCCCAGGGGCGCCGTGGACACTGGCGGCGTTCGCTCATAGCGGGGCCGGGGGAGCGGCTGGGGGGACTGGAGGGCGTCAGCCTGGGGTGATGCTCGTGGAGCAGCTTCCTGTCTCACCGAGAATTTAAGCAGGAAGGTTACCTCGGGATCCTCCCCACAGCTTATAATCTCACCACTGCTTCAGGCATTTGTCCAAGAGAAGAGCTCTTAGCCGTGTATCCTGGGCCTGTGTGGACCCAGCAGTGCATATTTGTCCTCTGTTGGGGTTAGGACCTTTGCGTCTGGGGTGCAGAATCGCGTCTCTTACTGGGGCCTTTGTGACCGTGCCCACGTGGGAGTCTCAGGCTTTGCTTCTGACGCGTAGGGTCGTGGAGAAACCCCCTCGAGCTGGTGGAGAGAACGTCCGGGGGCTGGTGACGCTGTTAGGTGGGTCCCCAGCACAGTGCTGGGCTCGCCTCGTGCGCTGGTGATGCTGTCCGGGGGCTGGTGACGCTGTTAGGTGGGTCCCCAGCACAATGCTGGGCTCGCCTCGCGCGCTGGTGACGCTGTCCGGGGGCTGGTGACGCTGTTAGGTGGGTCCCCAGCACAATGCTGGGCTCGCCTCGCGCCCTCAGCGGAGGTGAGCCATCATCACTGACCAGCTGAGTCACCTCCTGGACCCTTCTGGACCTCAGTCTCCTCTTCACAAAATCAAAGACTGGGGCCTGGTGATTTCACGGGTTCCTACTGAATATGAGAAGCTCTGTCGCCTCGCATCCACCAGGCTGGCTTGGAGAAGCCGCCCAGCATAAACAAGACAACCTTTACAAAGTCGCAAAGGTAGTGGTTTCCACAACCAGGTGGCCCAAGAGGAACGCCCCAGCTGCTTGGTTGGTGGGGTTGTACCGATTTCAGTATTTTTAATTTGAGATATTTTTGAACCATGAAAGAGAACCTGTCTCGCAGAATCACACAGTGAGGTATTTGTTCTTCTGTTAGGATCTTTGTGTGAATGAATCTGCCTTCTGTTTAGGTCACTGGAATCAAGTTACATCTAAGATATTAAGGCTCAAAGAAATCTACAACTTTCTGGAACAGAGCCTGGACTCTGGAATTAAGCAGAGTACTAGAAACGGCCTTGGACAGCAAGGAGATCAAGCCGGTCCGTCCTCACGGGAGTCGACCCTGAATGTTCACTGGAAGGTCTGATGCTGAAGCTGAATCTCCGTCCCTTTGGCCACCTGATGCCAAGAGCTGACTCACTGGAAAAGACCCTGATGCTGGGAAAGATTTAAAATAGGAGAAGTGGACGACAGAGGATGGGATGTTTGGATGGCATCACTGGCTCAATGGGCATGAGTTTGAGCAAACTCTGGGAGACAGTGAAGGATGGGGAAGCCTGGCGTGCTGCAGTCTGTGGGGTCACAAAGAGTTGGATGGGACTCAGCAACTGAACAATGAACAACTAGAAACAGCCACCATAAAAACCCCAAAAGTGGGATATTCTGATGCTGCTACTGGGGTTCTTTTTAAGGACCTTTCAGAATCTTCTGAAAATTTAGTGTAGTTTTTCTCATAGGTTTGGTTACTGACTTTCCCAGCTTCTATCAGGTTAGAGACGGCAAGGTGGGGAGGAGGGAAGGAACCTTTGTGAAAAGCCTACTCTGCACGTGCCAGGCACCTGACATGGGTTCCCGTGCCCCCATTTCACAGATAGGGAAGCAGAGGCTCTGAGACTGAAGCCTGCCCAGCCGTGAGGTCACGGAGTTGGGATCTGAGCCCGTTTGCTTGTCTGCAAGGCGTTCCGCTCTCCGGTGTGGTGAGAAAGGCAGGGCAGCTTCAGGGGACGCCGCAGTGCTCACCGGGACCTGGAACCTAACGGGGATGTGGGCACTCACCGGACGACCAGCCTGTGTCCTGTGGCTCCTGTTTGAGAAGGGATGGCCCCGCGGCGTCTGCGGGATTGCTTCCAGGGCCCCATAGACCCCAGAGCTCATGGCTGCCCCGGGCACTGAGCCCTCTGTGCCAGCGGGTCCATCTTGCGGACACACGGCAGCCGCACGCACGGAGCGGTGGACATAGTTGCAGGAAGTTTCTGTTTTCTGGAAAATTCCTCTAGTGGAACACCTCGTCTTCTGATGGTGCTGGGTGAATGGGGTTTGACCGTGTTTCATTTTGGGCCTGAGGCTATCTCTGCATCCAGTTCTTCCTCAGTGACATTAAGAGGCCAGGAGGGAAGTGTGGTCGTAGGCTGGGGGTGTTTCTGCTCAGTTTTATGGTACATACTGATCTGATTCTCTTGGGGGTGATTTTAAGCAGATCAGGATTTGGGCCATTGCTGTTTTTTCCTTTGGGTGTGTGAGGACTGCTCTCTGCCTGATTCCTGGCTTGCTTTCTTGGGGTGCGGCTGAGCGTGTGCACACAGCCTGCCGGGCAGTGGTGGTCAGTGTGGCCAGGGCCCCGTGCAGGAGGGGTCACCTCTGCGGCTTTGAGTAATCCATCCGCAGTCTCCGCAGATGAATCATTCATGAAAGCAGGTTTCCATCCTGCTCACTGGATGCAAGCTTTTCTTGCAACGTTGGGGAGACTAAAGTCTTCAAGTGTCTTAGCCCCTCCCTGGGGTTTATCCCAGTAACGGGTTTATGAAATAGAAACACAGATATACAGTCTTCTCTGAGATTGTCTCAATATGTCTGTCCTTTAGAAAAGCACATCCAAATACTTTTGGAGGACACGAAGTAAAAAACTCAACATCTCATCGGTATATAAAAAATATTTTTCCAACTGGATTTCCTCCCGACTTGTTTTGATCAGCCTCTACAGGCATGTATTATCTTGCACATGAAAGTATAAGCTGACAACCTCCTAGTAACTGAAACATTCCAACAGGGAAATACCAGTGTATCGTGAGCTGTGATGGACGCGTTCAGAAAGCCTTCATTTTCTGATCCCCAGATTGGAGAGTGGCCTCGTATTCCAGTGCAATCGCCCTAACTGTTTTTTAAGCTCATTTTGTGCTGCGGTAATTGAGGTTCAGGGAGCTCACGTGCCAGGCAGCCAGTGAGTGGCAGAAGGGATGTGAGGCGGTCCGGGGAGTGTGCTCTGAGCGCCTCGGTTTATGTTGTGATGCTTGTGCTTCTGCTCAGCCGTGTCCCCCTCTTTTCTACCCCGTGGACCATAGCCCACCAGGCTCCTCTGTCCACGGGGTTTCCCGGGCAAGAATACTGGAGTGGGTGGCCACTTCCTTCTCCAGGGCGTCTTCCCAACCCAGGGATTGAACCTGCATCTCCTGCATTAGCAGGTGGGTTCTTTCCCACTGAGCCACCGGGGTGGCCCTTGTACTGTGACAGTAGATGCTAAAGCATACTGACCCGAGAACCTGTTTGCTCAGCGTGGAAGCATTTTGTGGGAGCCCGTGAATTAATTGGCAGCTGGAGTGTTAAGAATTGACACCTGCTTAATCTCCAATATGTATCAATACAAACAGCTTCTACAATTCGGCAACCAAAGAACAAACAACCCAATTGAAAAATGGGCAAAAGACCGTAATAGACATTTCTCTGAAGAAGACATACAGATGACTAGTAGGCACATAAGAAGATGTTCCACATT
Source organism: Giraffa tippelskirchi (assembly GCF_054371585.1). Taxonomy (NCBI): domain Eukaryota; kingdom Metazoa; phylum Chordata; class Mammalia; order Artiodactyla; family Giraffidae; genus Giraffa; species Giraffa tippelskirchi. The sequence goes on along the minus strand of NC_137277.1, from coordinate 824,386 downwards.
GCTAATTGTTAGAGAAATTCAAATCAAAACTACAATGAGGTGTCACCTCATATTGGTCAGACTGGCCACTATCAAAAAAAAAAATACGAACAATAAATCCCGGAGAGAATGTGGAGAAAAGGGAACCCTCCTCCACTGTTGGTGGGAATGTAAGTTGTTGCAGCCGCTGTAGAAAACTAAAAATGGAGCAGTCCCACTCCTGGGCGTGTATCCGGAGACACTCGAATTCAGAAAGATGCCTGCTCCCCATTGTTCACAGCAGCACCATTCGCAGCCTCAATGTCCATCGACAGATAAATGGATAAAGATGTGGTACGTAAATATGATGGACTACTACTCAGCCATAAAAAAGAACAAAGTATGCCGTTTGTAGCAACATGGATGCAACTGCAGATTGTCATACTAAGTCAGAGAAAGACAAATATATCACTTATAAGTGGAATCTAAAATATGGCACAAATGAACTTATCTACAAAAGCAGACTCAGCTGTAGAGAACAGACCTGTGTTTGCCCAGAGGGAGAGGTGGGGTGGGAAGAGCTGGGAGTTTGGGGTTAGCAGATACAAACTATTAAATACAGGGTGGATAAACAACAGGTCCTACCATGTAGCACAGGGAACTATATCCAGGATAAACCAGAATGGAAAAATATTTTTAAAAATGCATTTATGTGTGAAACTGAGTCACTTTGCTGGACAGCAGAGATTGGCACAACACTGTAAATCAACTGCACTTCAATTAAAAGAAAAAAAGGTCTTCTGGAGAGAGTGGGCATGTGATACGGGTTCCCGGATGACGGAGGGTGTTCTGTGGGCCATCACCGAGGTGCTTCAGTCGTTCATGAACAGTTCTCAGTATTTTTGAAATGAACCCCTGGCTGTGGACCGCGGGTGACTCCCGTTGAGGTCACTCCACTCTGGACTCAGGGAGGCTGCCCGGTGCCTTGTGGAGGTGGAGGCTTTGCGGTTTCTGAGACAAGCCCCTGCGACCAAGGCTGGCTGGGTTTGTTGTGAAGCGGCTTCTCCCTGAAAGGACGCAGGGGAGGACGTGGGAGGCTGGAGAGCAGCGCAAGGCTCTGGGTTCCGAGCAGAGCCAGCATCCCCTGAAGCTGCGTGCTGCCGCCTGCTGAGGGCACAGGAAGCCCCGGGCCGCGGGGGTCCGCCTCCAGGGATGGGTCATCTCGGCGGAGCACCTCCGTCTGCCTGATGCTGGAGTATCGTTGCACAGCAAAGCCGAGTGTCTTATTTCGTACAGCCTTACCTGTAGCATCTACAAACATCTTCATGATCTCAAGTTTGTCCCTTTCTCCAAATAAGACACTCATCAACTGTTTCTTTACTTTACTAAAGCATTTAAACAGTTTTCGTGTCCTTTTAAGGAAACTTCTAAGCCAAGATGTAGGTCTTCATTACCAATGATGGCAGCTTTCTTAGAACCAGTTTATGAAAACACGAACACCTTGGCCTACCACCTCTAGTTTTTGCTTTCTGTGTTTCACAGCTTAATTAGGGGAATAAAATGTCATCTTTAAGAAGAAAAATCTCTTACTAAAAGCAGCTCATAGACTGATTGTTGGTACAGCCTAGAAAATAGTAAGCATAGGGTGTGAAGGGAGAACGGCACATATATCCACACACACACATACACCTGTGTATATACACATGTATACAGGTGTTCGGTTTTTTAATGAGCCCTGGCAATTGTAAGCAATCATTGTCACAAAGTCAGTTTTGACCTGCAGACCCAGCAGGACGGCGGGCCGCCCAGAGCGTGGAGGGTGTGCTGGTCGAGTGGTTACCGTCCCCCAGTCCCTGTGGCTCCCATCGTGTCCCCACCTCAGGGCGAGAAGCAGCATGGACATCGCTTGGGTGGGTCTCCCAGCTCCCCGCCCCCCCGCCACCCCAGCACAGGAAAGAGACGTTGGAAGGGGCGGAGTGTGCCACGGCCTCAGGGCTGGAGTCTGGGAAAAGGCGGTCCCAGGATCTGTTAGTTTCTGAGACCGAGACCTCGGTGGCCTGGGAAGAAGGTGTGGGTGCAGCTTTCCGTCAGGAGGTTAAAGGCGGTTTGGAAGCCCTGCCCCTGGAGGCGCGGCCCACATCACGGCCTGGCCCGTGGGTGCAGACTGCATCTGGTCACAGGTTTGGGGGCGGGGTTCAGGTGGGCGGGGGGAGAGCATAACAAGGTCTGGCTGCTCGCCCCAGGAAGAAGCCAGACAGGCTCTGGCTGCCTTCTGGGGCCGCGTGCACGTGTGCGTGAGCGGTCACCGTCGCTGCCCGTGTGCTGCCTGCCCAATGCGCTCGGGTCCCGGGCTCGTCACATCGCGCGGGCCCATGTCTGGCACATGACAGACACCCAGCAACGAGGTACTGAGTGGAGTTGGGTTGCAGTGATGTGTCACAGACAAGACAGTCACAGGAAAATACTGTCCTCACAGAGCAAAACTGGGCTTTTCAGCTCCCCGTGGTTTTAGGGGAGAACAAATGTAAAACCCATTTTCAGACTAGTGAATCAAAATGAGTCTCAAATACTGAGTGGACTGTTTTCTAAGCTTTGTGGAACTGGAACACAAAACAGAGAAAAGCTTTTTTTTTTTTTCTCAATTATTTTTGGGGCCGCTGTGCAGGATCCTAGTTTTCCTGACCAGAGGTCAAATCCTGGCGCCCTGCAGTGGAAGCATGGACCGCCAGGGAAGTCCCAAAAGTCACTTTCTAAAATGGGGTGAAGAGCTGGAAATTGGCTCAGATTTCTTTCCCTATGTCCTTTCGTGAAAAGCTCTGGCAAAGTCGGCTTGACCTTTGGGGAGAGGAGGCCTTACCTTCAAGGTCACCTAACAGCTGGGGGCGGGTGTGGGGCAAACTCAGATTCAGTTTCTCTGGAGGATTTGGACAGGGGAGATGAACAGGCAGAAGACTCAGAACTGGCTCCATCAGTTTGGTCAACAAAGCTTCCTGTGTTGATGCCGCGGAGGCAAACTCCCCGCGGCCCAGAATGGAGGCGGAAGCTCCTGGAGGGCCCAGGCTTCTCCCGGATGCCTGGTGCTGTGCTCACAGCCCCCAGCCTCGCGCGGACGTCCCCGCGTTTGCTCACTGCAGGCACCGGGGTGGCGATCATCTGAGTCATTGTTTATAGCCCAGGAACCCTATCAGCATTTCTCCAATTTTCTCTTCTTTGTCAAGGGAGCAGAAATCCATTACAGGTGTTTCCACAGAACTGACCTCATCTTCCCTTCCTGGGTTTAGCGCTCAGTTGCCAAGAAGTGCAGAGTGAGCAGACTTCAGGGCGGAGGGGGGAGGGACGGCCCGTCCTCCCGCAGGCCCCCTCCCACCAGCCTCCTTCCTGCAAAGGAGTGTCTGGGCAGAGAGGCCCAGCTCCTTGGGGGTCCTCGCGGACCCCAGACGTAGTCAGTGGAGAACCACAGGCTCCACTTGTGATGACTGAGTCTGTTTTCAGAGACACTGGTGCCTTCTGAAGAGACAGCACCTCCTCTGCCACCATCCAGAGACCCTGACCGCAGACTGGCCTGGTGGGCGGGAGTGGGCAGTGCCCTCGCGGATGCCCGAGCCGGGAAGCACACTCTGTCTCCTCTTTCTCCCCACGGAGGCCGAGGGTTGGAGCTGGGAGAGCTGCCTGCGTCTCGTCCCGGACCCCTGTCCCCCCTTCCGGCATCAGACGTCCCCGACTGCGCGGGGGGCGGCTCCCCTCCACCGCGTCCTGAGACCTGGACGAGGGTCAGTGCAGCTCCGGTGCCCTCTCCTGCTCTGTCTGCCCGAGGCCGGGGCTCTGACGGGCTTCCAGCTTCGGTCTCCTTGTTCGCAGGCTCGCTCCGTCACCTGCGCACGTCCCGGGCTCACTCAGGCTTGCTTGCCTGGGGTGCTGACATCCCCCCCACCCTTCCGCTGGACCGCTCGGCCAGGCTCAGGCCCGACTTCTCACCTGGGCCCGGCTCGTCCCTGCCACCCCGACCTTTCAGCAAGGAGACACCTTGCGCCCAGACCCGCGGTAACCACAGGGCCCCTCTGTGCAGCCGATCTTCACCCGTCTTGCTGCTCAAGTCCAAGTGCGATGGTTGGAAAATCAGCCTTAGAGTGGCCATAGCTACACCCCCACTGAGGACCCAGGTGCTCCAGTTGTGGGGAGATGACCAGCCGCCAAGGCTGCTGTCCTGGTAGACTCTCTGACCATCAAGCCAGCCCCCGGAGTTGGAACTCAGCCTCCCCACGACTGGCTGGTGGCTCTGCCCTTCCCTTCTTCCTGTGCTGTTTCCTCATCTGTGATAAAGGCACTGAGCTGTGCATCCTGAAGACTGTTCTTACTCCTTATCTCACTCGGCCAACCCTGTTCAAGTGTAAACCCCGTAGTCTAGCCAGGAGACCCTTCTGCAGCCACATGCCTGCCGTGCAGCAGACGTTATCAAAAGCCTCGGGTGACTTGTCTCTTGTTTCCCTGTGTGCCTGCGCGTGCTGATGGAGACCCTGGACCGCTGGCCACCTGGCTCTCGGGCCCTCTACCTGGGGAGCCTGCCTCCCGCGTGCCTGGTTGGCGGAGGAGGCGGTCTAGCTGAGGGTCTGATGATGCTGAGGGAAGCGGAGCTCCAGGGCCACCGTGTGCTTAGCGATTGCAGCGAATCCCACTGGAAAGGCCCAAGTTCACACTCCACCTTTAGCTTTAAGGTGTGCCCTTGAAATTGTCATGTGCGGAAAGTAAGACCCCCGTTGACGTGTCGGTTGTGCCAGTTCATTTCCTTCAGCCTAGCTGGTTAATAGCGACAGGCTTGTGGCAGGAGATGGCTTTGGTGGAACTTTGGGGTTTAGGATTTCAGGCGGATTCGCAGACTGTCAATTGCTGTGGAATCTGGGAGAGGACGATGCCTGATGGCGCTGTGGTTGGAGACGCCCGTGTGCCGAACGAAGACACGCCAGCAGCTGCTGGAGAACATATGTCAGACGTCCACAGACTGAACCATCTCAAGATAACTCAGAACAAAACCTCAATCCAGAAAATCCAGGGGAAAAGCATCTGGAAAGAGCAGAAACATTTCGGTGTTGAGAAAATTATTTTAAAATTGGAAATAAGACATAATGGGAAGCGTGGCCTTTCAGTGTTGTTTGGGGCTCTGCTGAACCAGGCCAGCCAAGGCCTATTTATTTCAGGGCTTTCCTGGTGGGTCAGTGGTAAAGAACCTGCCTGCAATGCAGGAGACATGGCTTTGATCCCTGGGTCGGGAAGGTCTCCTGGGGAAGGAAATGGCAACCTACTCCAGTGTTCTGGCCTGAAAAATCCCATGGACAGAGGAGCCTGGCGGGCTGCAGTCCCTGAGGTTGCAAAGAGTCAGATATGACTGAGTGACTAAACAACATTAGCTTTTTAAAATAACAGTTCTCATCACGTGGTAAAGTTTTTTTTGTATTTATGTGAGATGAAGAATGTTAACTAACCTTATTGCGGTCATCATGTCACATGTCAATCATGTTGTATACCTTAAACTTATATGATATTCTATATCAATTGTCTCGCAATAAAACTGAAAGAAAAATAGTTTTAAAAGAAACAGAAAAAAAAAGATAATTCACAATACGCAGTCATTTGAACTCACAGGGTGTGTGGTCACTTGGGTACCCTTTGAGGCTTACATTGCAGTGGTTTGCACTGTTTTCAGAGTTGTGCAAACACCAACACAGTCTAGTTTACATTTTCATCCCCCCCCAGAAGCCCGTGAACGGTGACCCTCCCATTCTCTAAGACAGCGCTGCCTTTCTCTGCTGTTGTTGTTCAGTCATTCAGTCGTGTCCGATTCTTTACAACCCCATGGGCTTCCCGTTCTTTGCCATCTTGCAGAGTGCTCAAACTCATGTCCATTGAGTTGGTGATGCCATCCAATCATCCTCTGTTACCCTCTTCTGCATTCAATGTTTGCCCGCATCAGGGTCTTTTCCAGTGAGTCGGCTCTTTGCATCAGGTGGCCAACGTATTGGAGCTTCAGTTTCAGGATCAGTCCTTCCAGTGAATATTCAGGGTTGATTCCCTTTAGGACTGACTGGTTGATCACCTTGGTGCCTTTCTTGGTGGGCTCAGCTCTATGGCCCCTCAGCAGTGAGCTGAGTGGTGCGTGTGTTTTAAGATGTATTCCATTCTCCTTTGCAGCCAGCTTTCCTTGTATTCATACTGTGTTTTGGACGTCCACCTGCTTCAGTAAGTTTGTAAGGCTCTGGAGCCTGGTAGCAAGTGGACACCTGGTAACCGTTGCTGGACTCTTAGCTTTGTCCCAGTTTTTAACTCTTACAGACAGTGCTGTTGTAAACCCCACTGTGCCACACGTTTTTGTGTGCATCTGATGTGTGTATTTTAAAAACATGAACTGCTGAGTGTGGAATTGCTGGTGTACAAAACCGAAAGGCTCCGAGCCGGTCACAGGAGGTGTCACCGTTGATCTGGCTGTTCCTGCTTTCTTGGTGTTTGGGTGCTTGTTTCGGCTCCTGTCCTTGAGCATTTCAGACTTGGGTTTTCTCATTTCCATGCAGACCCCTGAGGTTGAGCACCCAGCACCATAACTCATGGAATTGTGTTAAATAAATACCTGCTAGGCTCACAATGTAACAAAACAAGCTCGATTCTAAATATATGCTTCCTAATTTTCTCTTACAGTGATTCAAAAAGCACTTCAGAATCTTGTACCTTGTTACTCTGATATCATCTTTAAAGTCGTATTTTTATAAATTTAGTTAATGGTTGAAGAATTGTAAACAATGTAGATGAACAGAAGGGGGGAAGTGACATACGGTGTCCCCAGGCGCCGTCCTTTCGCCAGCTCTCTCTGTGTCTCTGAGGACTCTTCTGCCTGCAGACACGTGTACAACTTTTAAAATCTACAAGTAGCTCTACATCATGATTAATTCTGGATAACAACTTACTGTGTTTTAAAACTTATTTGCCTTATATTTTCTGGCATCCAATTTAGAAATGTAATACTCATTTTGTAAGGCTGATTTTTTTAAAAAGATGTCTTGCTCTTTCTCTGCCCAACGTCCTCATTTATATGAAAACTTTCCTGGTTCCTTTGTGGCAAGTCCTTCCCTTGAGCTCTCTCACCAGTTACCCATGGGCTTAGGAATCCCTTGGACACTTCACATTTCATTTTTGGGCACTTCTGGCCTCATTGCTTAGTAATTATGTCATGTTCTATATGTCTAATGCTTTATTCGTTCCCAACATACTTGATAAAAGAGAGGTAATTAATGTATTATGGCTTCTTGTGAATTGTTGTCCAAGATAAACCAAGGGAAATACTTGGGTAGAAATTTACATATTAATGTGGACTGACTTTGTCACATAAGCTCCATATAATCTCGAGAAAAATGAAAGCATTTTATTTAGGGAAACTTTCTACATGTGTTTACCTCTAAGAATTAAAAACTGCCGCTGCCTTGTGGGCAGCTTCTAATTTCAGAAGTAGCATACTGTGTTTGCCTTTGTTATGGCCTGCATTTCTAACTAAACTTTAATATCCTCTTTTCATTCGGAGGCAGTTCTTACCCCATTTCCAACATTGATTGAAAGCAAAGCCAAACCAGACATTAAATATGAAACACTTTTTCCCTAACTTTACCCACAGGAGCTTTGTAATTACATGTCATGCCTAAAACAAATAAATTTTAAAAAAGCACTGGATTCCGAAATTAGAGTGTTTACTAAAGGATTTGGAACAACTTCATAATTTCTTTCTGCGAACCATGACCAAAAGTAGTTATTTTCTTGGTTGATATGAATCACATTCCTTTCCATCAGGACTTGAGTTTTCCTGTGCCCACCTACCTGCCTCCATGGTTTATGTGAAGCAGCCCAGGCCTGTTTTCATCATTTCATATGGATTTAACTGTCGACTCCATCGCTCCCTCGGTGGGGGACAGTCCCCTGGCCTTTTGCCTTCCCTAAACGTGACCTTGCATCAGAGCCCTTCTGCAGGTGCTCACAGACCACACGGGGAAGACCTGACTTCTCCCACGTCCTGATCTTGAGGTTACCCATTTATGACTCTGTTTTCCAAACCAGGCTAGAAGCTCTTGAAGAGACCTGAGTCTCATTGATTTTTCCCATCACCAAGGCCCACACCCTACATGGGATGCAGCTGCTGCTCAGCAAATCGTTGACCAGAATTTAACTGAACTGAAAGTGTCTGTCCACTGCCTCTGTTTCTTTACGGCCTGCTCTCCTGCTAATTCCTCTATTTTATTTTTTAAGTTTAATTGAAAAAAAAGTTACTGAAGTATAGTTGACTTACAGTATGCTGCGCTGTGCTCTGTGGTGTCTGACCCTGTGACCCCGTGGACGGCAGCACGCCAGGCTTCCCTGTCCTTCACCATCTCCTGGAGATTGCTCAAACTCATGTCCGTTGAGTCGATGGTGCCATCCAACCATCTCATCCTCTGTTGCCCCCTTCTCCTGCCTTCAGTCTTTCCCAGCATCAGGGTCTTTTCCAATGAGTCAGCTCTTTGCATCAGGTGGCCAAAGTATTGGCGCTTCAGCATCAGTCCTTCCAATGAACATTCAGGGTTGATTTCCTTTAGGACTAACTGGTTTGATCTCCTTGTAGCCCAAGGGACTCTCAAGAGTCTTCTCCAGCACCATGGTTTGAAAGCATCAGTTCTTTGGCACTAAGCCTTCTTTACAATCCAGCTCTCATGCTGTTGAAAGCTTCCTTCTTGAGATGCTCCCACCTTACAGATTTTAGGGCTCGAGGCTCTGCTGGCTTCTCTCTGGGGCTTGTCTCTGGTCTTCTGCTAAGTCCTCTTCCTGACACTCCAGCACGTCATCTTTCTTGAAACTGCATTCAGGATTTTCATTGTCTCCTCAGGTGGCTTCTGGCATCTCTTGCACACAGAGGTCTGTAAAGAGCTGTGCTTTATTAAACCCCAAGTCCTTCCATGCCTGCCAGCCTTCCTGGCTGTTTCCTGGGCAATTCATGGGTATTTGTGGAAGGAGTGGCCACATGAACAAACATGCAACTTTATTTTGAAAGTCAGTGGATATAGATTATGAAATTTATGAACTCCAGAAAGAGATAGACACAGCTCTTGGCTTTACCCTGACCTTCAGCTCGTAACCAAGTGGCTTGTTTACTCAACAAATATGTGCTGAATATGTTGACTCTTCGTGAGGCTGCTAGGATAGCAGAACTTTGACTTGAGGATTAGTCTGTAGCCTGGGATTAAAGGAGAGACAAGTTGAGGCTGGGGAGAGTATAACTTCATCACTCACCTCGCCCACCCCCCAGAAAAAGCTTCCAGGGGCACAGTTTGGAAACCACAGCGGTGGTGTCTGTCTGAGCTCTCCCCAGCGCTGTTATTCTCAGATATGCAGTGATGTTTACTGCCTTTGAAATTGGTAATGATCTTCATGGAGGTGAACATGAAGGTGACTTCCCTGAACTCTTGGTCCCTTGAGGAAGACAACTGTTTGTTTTCTGGGTGGCTTAATATTTGTGTAGGAACATGTGTTATATCATCAATAAAGACTGAGAAAGTGCTTTACAGAATCAGGAAGCATCAAGCAAATAGAGTCATTGTTATGCTTTTGATTGCAAATACTAGCTAATATATAAAGCAGGACATATAAAAAAAAGCCAGTGATTTTTACCTGGGGACTCCTGATTACCCTTCTCTATTGAACCCTTTAAGAATTCTGACTTTATTAAACTCGTTAATAGCTGTGAGAAGATGAGTCTGTACAAATGCCCCTGATATTTTTGAATCGCACCCTCTCCATTTCACATCAGCAGTTTAGGTTTGAAATAACTTTTTTTGCCGACAGTCACCTGTAATCTTTTCGGGCCTTTCGTTTTCCCCGTGGAAGTGCGTGCAGAACCCTGATTCACATGTTTGTTTATTGCTCACACATGTTTGTTTATTGCTCACTGCTGCTTTGGACTTAAAGCTGAGCTCACTGTTCACTGGTGATGCAGGGAGTTTCCAGACACGAACGTGCTGTCCCACGGAGCTGCTGGCGACAATCGCCCCCAAAGCTGTTCCAACCCGCTCCTATCCATCCCCGTTAGGTGAAATCTGAAGTTGATTTTCGTACGAAGCTTTACCTGGATGCTGCAGACTTATCTTCTCTTAGCAACTGGGTTCCATTTGAGAAGCAGGGTATTGTTCTGTTCTTAAGCACACACACCCCTATCTGAGTATCATTTTTATTTATTGAATTATTAACTTTCTAGATACTGCCTTGGTTTTTTGTGTATATATGTGTGTGTATGTGTGTGTATATATAGTATGTATATGAGTGTATGTATGTATATTGTTGTAGTTTAGTTGCTGAGTCGTGTCTGACTTTTTGTGACCCCATGGACTGTAGCCGCCAGGCTCCTCTGTCCTTGGGATTCTCCAGGCAAGAATACTGGAGGGGCTGCCATTTCCTTCTCCAAGGGATCTTCCTGACCCAGGGATCGAACCCGCATCTCTGGCATCTGCATTGGCTTTGAAAATGGACTACATCAAAAATAAATAAATAAAGACAAAGGTAAAAGCTGTTCAATAACATAAAATATACCCTGGTCTTTGCATTATAATTGAAGGAGAAAAAAAGTGGGAGATAAAGGGAGGAAGAGGTGGGGACAGAGAAAATATGAGCGACACCTCTTCCTTTACATGTCCTTCTTCTTAACTAGCCTCTGTGCTCCTGAAAGGCAAACACTATGTCTTGTCCATCTTGGGTAGTAGAGGTGGACAGTAGGTGCTTTATAAATGTTTGCTGAGGGATGGAATGAATAAGAGTGAAGTTATTATAAGTTTGTAAGTTATTATAAGACTGAATAAGCCTTGTGCAGACACACTGAGAAAAACACACATTTGGCCAAAGAGACAGAAAAGGCGAGATTCCCGATTCCCAGGTTACACTTCCTGACACTCAGTCCCACTGCAGCGAGAGACAGGCTTATCCCTGCTGAGCCCCGGGTCAGATGGAATGCAGTTGTGAGCTGCACTGTAGGAGTCCCTTCTTCATTTGCACTGAGAGTTGAAGTGTGATTCCTAAGTGCTTTTACTATCTTCCATCCTTCCGGAATCCTGGACCTGCAGCTTCTTTTCCTGCCTTTCTTGGAAAGATTTGGGGTGATCTCAAGCAAGTGGCATGCATTTTGCCTCTTACAGCCTTGTGGTGTCATTACAGCAGACAGACCCCCTGGTCTGCTCCACTCATTTCCAACACCTTCTGGTCTTTTTTTTGTCATTTAGGACTCTTTCAGCTGCTAGTGCAGAAAGGTAGGTTCCAGGGGGCATTAGCAGTAAAAAGCATGTATTTAGGAGCTTCTGTATTCAGGGGCGTTAAATTAGATCACATGTATGAAGGGCAGCTGTATATGAAGAAAATGAAAATTTTAGAGTATTTGTCATTATTTTTTAAAATATTTATTTATTTGGCTGCACCAGGTCTCCCTTCGGTTGTGGTACGTGGGTTCTCATTCTCTGACTGGGGTGGAACCCAGGGCCCCTGCACTGGCAGCACAGTCTTACCCACCCAACCTCCAGGGATGTCTCAAGAGAATGAAAAATTTAAAGGGTATTTGATGGAACATTTGTTGTTGTTGAGTTGCTAAGTCTTATCTGACTCTTTGCAACTCCGTGGACTGCAGCAAGACAGTCTCCTCTGTCCTTCACTGTCTCCTGGAGTTTGCTCAAACTCACGTCCATTGGGTCGATGATGCCATCCAGCCATCTCATCCTCTGTCACCCCCTTCTCCTCCTGCCCTCAGCTTTTCCCAGCATCAGTGTCTTTTCCAGTATGTTGGCTCTTCACATCAGGTGACCAAAGTATTGTGGGCAAGAATCTCTTAGAAGAAATGGAGTAGTCCTCATAGTCAGCAAAAGAGTCCGAAATGCAGGACTTGGGTGCCATCTCAAAAGCAGCAGAATGATCTCAGTTGATGGATCACAGACATGCGTAATATGGAAGGTGAATGTCAAGCTGACACAGACCTGCTTCTCTGTCTGCCTGTCTGTCCATCTGTCTCTCCCTCTTGGTCTTCTCTGCTCTGTTTCACCCCAGGACTCTCCTCTTGGCTCCAGCGTGGCCACACTGCCTGGATTCTCTGGTCTGCCCGTCACACCCCATGTTCAGTCCCTCAGCTCTTTCTCCAAAATACATCTCAGCTCCAAGCAGGGAGTGACACAAAGGAGGAAGCATCTGTGGGACTTGGTGACAGAAAGTTGAGGAGGAGGTTATAGGCGATTCTTCTGGGGAAGGGAGGAAATACTGAACATTGGGGGTTTTGACAGGGTTTACTCGGGAGAATGTGCACAAAGGCTTAGGGCAGAATCAGCGTGCTGGCTGCAGAATGGCATATCACACTGTGATAAAGCACATTGATTTGGTTTGTTTTCATACAGCTTTAACATGTATCACACAAGAAGACCGTTTTCATTATTACAAACCTGAAACCCATACTTTTCTTTTAATGTGCGAATAGAATGTAGACTCAGTTTTTCGTTACTTTCCCCACAAAGCTGGAAGCAGTTCGCTCGCCTTAGAGGTTTTCCTTTCACTGTGTTCTGATGTGACATTACCTTTCATTAATCCCTTCCAGCTAAGCAAGATTTAATTAAAACCATCTCACATGATGGCAGCCATTTATGTATTTAAAAAAGGAGCTCTCGGAAGCTTGGCTGCCTGTCTTCCGCTCTAAATGAAGTCAAACTATTAAATTTAGTAGGCTCCTTTTTTGAATTACAGGTTTGTTACATAATGGCTTTTACCCCATTAATTTTGGACAACGGGACTTTTATGCACATGTTCCATTTTACGTAACTATGAGCTGAATTTGAAGTGATATGGACTTAAGACTTGAGGGTGAAAGGGAATTATTGTTTAAACAAAATGGAAGGTGATACCTAAGTATGTATTTTCTCCCCTCAATAAGCCTGTGATCCACGAGATGTATAAACAGGGATGACCCTGTTTTACATATAAAGAGGTGACAGACGGTCTCAAGGACTGGGTACGAGAGCCCGGCTCTCGGGGTGAGGTCCTTGTTTCCATCGCTGGTGCTGATGTTGACTGTTTGCACGAGAGATGTGAAGGTCAGAGGAGCCCATTTCTAATCCTCCGAGATCGTATGAATCCTTGGCTCTGAAAACTCAATTTTCCCTGCGTCTCCCCTCTCATCTGGCGTGGACTTTATGTAGAACCTAATGAAATGGAAGTAAATACTTCCTTGGTTTTGCAGCCAGCTCCACTGGGAACAAAAAAAGCCATAAATCTACATAAGCAAGACTCCATGTCTGTGCACCTTATTTATAACTTCATAAATCTCACTCCAAGTTGATGCATAATTTAAATTATATTGTGGTGAGCCTGGCGTGCTACAGTCCATGGGGTCGCAAGGAGTCAGGCATGACCTAGCGACTCAACAACAACAACAAAGTGTACATAACCTAAAACTTTTGATTTCAACCATGTTTACATGCACAGCTCAGCGCATTGAGTGTCTACACAAGACTGTGCAACTGTCACCACCAAGCGTTTCCAAAACCTTTTATCTTGCCAAACAAACTCTGTGGCTGTGACCGGAGAGGGTCTCCCTGCTCCCTCGCCTTAATCAGCCCCCGGGTGGGCGAGGCTGGCAGGTTCCGTTTCTTTATCTCATCTCGATCTGAGTCCTTGAACCCGCCGGGATAACTCAGGGGGAGCAGCTGTCTGGACCTCCTCTCCCCTCCTGCTGCGGGAGTCCAGTCACTGCCTGGCAGGTGGGGAGGAAGTGATCTGGGGGCTTTTGCTGCCCTTTCAGATGATATTGTTCAGTGCGGGCCTGATTCCAGGATACAACTGGACTGGGGATTCAAGGTGTACAGTCTGTGCAGTTCCTGCTGAGTGCACTGGCAGGTCGACAGGAAGGACAGGAAGGACAGGCACAGCGACCAACCGGCCGCAGGGACCAGGTCTGCAGGGTTTATCAGGTGTCCACCTGCACGCGGAGGGAGCGCTCCAAGGTTGGCGCGCTGAGCAGGGAACCGGCCTGCTCCGTGTCCCCTCCAAACAGCGCGTCCGTAATGAACCATGGAGAGGAAACGGGCCCTGTGGTCCTTGTCCTCCTCATTCCGCGAGTGGAGCCCAGTCTGTGTTGGGGAGAGGGGCTGACGGGCCTGGTCTGAGCGTCTGTCCGTCCTCAGGGAGCCTGCGATGGGGCGCTGCCGCTGAACGGCCGGGAGGCCAAGTGCTGAGGCAGGGCGCCTCCGCGGGGTCCCGGCCCGGGGGCGCCCCGCTCCACCTTCCTGGGGGCGGCTCCCTAAGTGCCCCATTCTGCCTGCTCGTGCCCAGCCTGAGGGTTTGGTTTTTTAAAGATACACTTTTGCATTGACGTTGTATTATAAGTTGTTTACACACACACACACACACACACACACACACACACACACACACACACACACACACACACACACACACACACACACACACACACACACACACACACACACACACACACACACACACACACACACACACACACACACACACACACACACACTGGGTTGGCCAAAAGGTAACGTCATAACATCACAGAAAAGCCTGAAGGCACTTTCTGACCAACCCATGTCTCTGTGTTCACTTCTATACATTTATTAAATGCGCTTAGAACTATTTTTCCGCGCATGCACGCCCTGGCACCACGTGCAGACTCAGGGTCTCCTTCATCACCTTTTCCTCGCCTGTCCACCAGCACGAGGTGGGCGGGGGGCGGGGGTCCGGCAAACCTTCGTTTGGCTCCTGGCTCCTCTGCACCGATGGGTGACTGTACAGAAGACCCAGGTCCGTCTGCCCTGTTCATCGCTCCATCCGTCTGTCTCTCCCACCCCCTCTCCTGTCTGCAAACATCATGCGCTTATACAGACTAGACACCAGAGATCAGTACAATGCTTTCCCATCCATAAAACACAGGCGTCGGAGCATATTAAGTAGCGTTGTGAGGACTCGGTGAGATAATGGACGCAGGTGAAGTGACCCGGCAGAGCGGCCCAGGACAGGAGGCTGACAGGCGGTGTCTGCGGTCAGCCGGCAGGTCCTCTTCTGTGTCCCTGGCATCTCACGCTTCCGTCTCTTACGGGCCGAACGGTGATGGGCGCTCACTTTCAATCCTAGACTACACAGGACGCCCCCTCGCTGCTGCTTACGGCCCTGACCTGTCCCAGTGAGCCCTTCCCATCACCACCATCGGCCCTTCAGAAGCCCTGCTTTCGTCACTCTGGCTCAGACCTTCAGTGGCTGCTCGTGCTGAGCACAAACGTCCTGCACGTGCCCATCAGGCCTCTAAGCGCTCCCTTGATCTTGGGGTCTCGGCTCTCAGCAAAACTGCCTCCCTCTCCCGCCCTCTTCGTCGGTGTCTGTCTCCTGACACGCGTGCAGGAAGGTGTAGCGTCCTCAGCAGAAGAGAGCCAGGGTCTGGGGAGGTCTCGCTTGCCTTCTGTGTAGGACTCACCCAGTATTTCTGAGCGAATGTTGTTTTTTAGCTGAGAGTGAAAGTGTTAGTCGCTCAGTCGTGTCCAGCGCTTTGCGCCCCTATGGGCTATAGCCCTCCAGGCTCCTGTGTCCATGGGATTCTCCAGGCAAGAGTACTGGAGTGGCAGCCACTATGGAGAACAGTGTGGAGATTCCTTAAAAAACTGGAAATAGAACAGCCATACAACCCAGCAATCTCACTGCTGGGCACGTACACTGAGGAAACCAGGACTGAAAGAGACAACATGTACCCCAATGTTCACCGCAGCACTGTTGACAATAGCCAGGACATGGAAGCAACCTAGATGTCCGTCGGCAGACAAATGGATAAGGAAGCTGTGGTACATATACACAATGGAATATTACTCAGCTATTAAAAACAACACATTTGAATCAGTTCTAATGAGGTGGATGAAACTGGAGCCTATTATACAGAGTGAAGTAAGTCAGAAAGAAAAACACCAATACAGTATATTAACACATATATATGGAATTTAGAAAGATGGTAATGACGACCCTATATGCAAGAGAGCAAAAGAGACCCAGATGTAAAGAACAGACTTTTGGACTCCGTGGGAGAAGGCGAGGGTGGGATGATTTGAGAGAATAGCATTGAAACATGTATATTACCATATGTGAAATAGATCGCCAGCCCAAGTTCGATGCATGAGACAGGGCACTCAAAGCCAGTGCACTGGGACGACCCTGAGGGATGGGATGGGGAGGGGGTGGGAGGGGGCTTCAGGGTGGGAACGCATGTACACTCATGGCTGATTCATGTCGACGTATGGCAAAAACCACCACAATATTGTAAAGTAATTAGCCTCAAAAAACAAAACAAACAAGAAAAGAATACTGGAGTGGGTTGCCATCCCCTTCTCCAGGGGATCTTCCTGACCCAGGGTTGGAACCCAGGTCTCCTGCATTGTAGGCGGGGTCTTTACTGTCTGAGCCACCAGGGAAGCCCAGCTTATTGTTCAGCAGAAAACGAGAGCCGTGGGTTGTGCCCTTTGGAGCTGGTGCTGCACTTTTAGAGGGAGGATGGCCTAGGTCATTTATTTATATTTTTTGTGTGTTCTCCATGTTATACTTTTCATAAAAATCTGACTTACTAGTTTCTATAACTCATGATTTTTTATTGATTCACCTTCAGGAAGACTTACGAACACCCTGTTGAGTTTGGGAAATGCTTGCTGCGTGGTGGTTTGCTGTATCTGTGGGTGGCCACCCCCCGTCTGGTGGATGCGAGAGAGAGGGTGCTTTCCGACTTCTCTTCACTTCAAAGGGCTGTTTTCCATAGATCTGGTTTGTGTCTTCAGGGGTTCTTCAAGTTCAGAATTCTGCTAAGGAAGTTCTTAGTGATACCCACGTATTATTTATAATAAGTGAAGAGCTGACTCATTGGAAAAGACCCTAATGCTGGGAAAGATTGGGGGCAGGAGGAGAAGGGGACGACAGAGGATGGGATGGCTGGATGGCATCACCAACTCGATGGACGTGGGTTTGGGTGGACTCAGGGAGTTGGTGATGGTCAGGGAGGCCTGGCGTGCTGCGGTTCATGGGGTCGCAAAGAGTCGGACACGACTGAGCGACTGAACTGAACTGATTCTCCTTATATCTTACAGGGTCTACCGTTTATCCACGTTTACACACCTGTGTGTGTCGGTGAGGAGGAGGGGAGTGCAGAGTGCTTTACATGTAGCTTCCTGGTTTATCCCTCGGGAGACCGGTCTCACCACCCTGGTCCTCTCCCCTCGGCTTTAGAGGAGACAAGCTAAGCATTAGGTCTCCTGTGCCGTGTCCGTGCTGGCGTTTTGTGGTTCTGCTATCCGGGAATCTGAGAAATACCAAATGGGGCCAAGTCTCCGATGAAATGCTGTCTGATTGCTGTTTATGAGATCCGTCTGTAGTAAAATCAATTTGACTTCTGACAGCTGGTAGCCCTGTTTGGAGGACAAAGCTTTGTATATTCAATCCACTCTTCTAATTTTAGTTTTCTTTTCTCTCCACCAGTTTGCTGTTTTGTGGTTCACAAGAGGTGCCATGAATTTGTTACTTTTTCTTGTCCGGGGGCGGATAAAGGACCTGACACGGATGTAAGTAGCCTGGAGACTATTATTTTATTTTGATGAATGTTTCTGAACTGAGTGTTTTTAACTATTATTTTCTGTGGATGAGTGTCTCTGAGCTGAGTATTTTTAATGCCTGCACTTCTGTTATTTTGGCACACACTATTAATGGGAAGACTAACCAGTTCATTTTGTGTAACTTTGGGCTTTACTAATGAATAGACCTGTAGTTGTCCTGTGAGCCCTGGCAGGATTACCCGGGGCTCGGAGGAGAATTTCCTGTTATTTTGTTTGTTCTCTTCGGCTCTGGGCGGCCATGTGGGCTAAATCCAGCAAATTTATCACTGTGGCTTTCACAGACACGGTGCAGGTCTTTTTGGAAAACGAACTTTACTGAACATGAATCGCCCTTCATTTTCTCCTGACGGTCAGTGAACTGGCTGGGCTGTCACTGCTCTTGGCCGACATCATAGGCGGTTCCTTCTTGGCTTCATGGACTTCTTGCTGCCTTTTCATCAGGTGTTGCAGATGCTCCTGTTGGCTTGAATAATCCAACATCTATTCCACTGGACAGATGACCCCTGAAGCTGCCCAGCTGTGAACATCTGTGAACTCGTGGGCCTGGGCCCTAGCTCTGGCCGTGGCCTCCCTTGTTCGCTGAAAGCGGGATCCATGGAGGAGAGGGGGAGTTTGGAGGCAGGGGAGTTATCCAATGTTAAAAATACATTGTGTCGAGCAGAGTCTGAGCTGTGACAGGCAAAGTCATAACTGTAACTGAAAAAGGAATTGCGGGGAGGCCAGGGACAGTGGACATATCTGGATGGCACATGCCAAACCTCTGAGGCCACTGTCGCTTAAATCGTGTGCTCCAAGCACTTGCTCCAATTGTTCTGTGTTTTTTGTTTGTTTGTTTCAAGTGTTGGAAGTGGGTTCTTTTGCTGGAGAGAGACTATAGAGGGAGAAGAAGAGAAGTTAGAGGCCAGGAGAGAACTCTGAGGATGTCCATCCCACAGGGGATGAGAGAGGAACGTTGGGTGGGGACCAAGAGGGTGAGAGGCCAGGTTCATGGTTCCTTAAAGGGGCTTCCCTGGTGGCTCAGATGGTAAAGAATCCTCCTGCAATGCAGGAAACCCGGGGTCAATCCCTGGGTCGGGAAGATCCCCTGGAGAAGGGCATGGCAACCCACTCCAGTATTCTTGCTTGGCGAATTCCATGGACAGAGGAGCCAGGCGGGCTATAATCTATAGAGCTGCAAAGAATCAGACACGGCTGAGCGACTAACAGGCTGTCAGACGACTCTGGGCAGGTCTGTGATTCTGTTCTGAGTCTCTGTTGGCCCCCAGTATTCCAAGATGGTAACACGATCCTGGCTTGCACAGGACAGACTCTTAACCTGAGAAAGCCTCGGCTGTTGCTGGGATTGCCCGTGAATTGTCTTTGGCAGCTCATTTCACGCTCAGAATTTTGATCTGCTGTGACTGATCACAGGCCACCCCCTCCGAGCCTGGAGCCAGGGGCAGAGCGTCAGCGGAGGGCTCTTTGCTCTGGGACTGTAGCGGCTGGCGCACTGGCCACCTGACCCGCCGGGCTCTGCTCCTCTTCCTCTTTGCATGTGCTGACGTGACTCCTGTTTTAATAGCCTCAAAGTTTACGCTCTGAGTTTTTTTTTTTTTTTTAATTCGAGAGGAAAAGAAGTGTGTGAGTATTAAAAAGGTGCAAAAGGAATCGGCCCATCCTGCCTGTCCAGTCAAAAAGGTTTGCGAGTTCTTTTCCGATGGGCAGTGTTGCCTTTGGTCCTTGACATTCAGAGACCTGTGATTGGGGCTTCCTGTCTGCGTGCAGGATGGTTTATTTATCATACAAATCTCCAAACTGCCCAGACTGAACTCACTAGAGAAGTACTTGGAAGCACATGAAGGTGTCAGGACATACAGCCGAGCTGAGGATGGGGGATGTGTTTAAGGTCACGGGATTATAGAGCTGGAAGGAGTAAGGAACCTACACCTGCAGTGCAGGAGACACAGCAGACACGGGTTCAGTCCCTGGGTCGGGAAGATCCCCTGGAAGAGGGCCTGACAACCCGCTCCAGTGTTCTGGCCTGGACAGAGGAGCCTGGCGGACCACCGTCCCCAGAGCTGGACACGACTGAGCACAGCACACAAGGGTTATTAGAGATTTTTCTGGATTAACCTTATTTTATCCATGTGGAGACTGAGGAATATTGAGGAAAGAAAACGAAATGGCCTGGGGCAGCATCCTGTTGTCCCTGGAACCCAGGTGGGTTTGTGGCGATTCTTTTCAGGGTTGTGAGGGAAGGAGAGGGGACCCTGGCCTGTCGTCTTGTGGTCAGCAAGCACATGAACAGCCTGCTGCCTGCTGTGCGCTGGAGGGCATGAAAAAGGCCCGATCAGAGATGGAAGGGTTGGCGACAGTGAAACCTAATTTAAGAGCATAAAACTACCCCAAACATTTCCCCCACCTCCGGAAATTAAAAAAAAATACTTTTTTTTTTCATACCACAGTGAATGCTTAAGACACCCAGTGTCTGTGGGTTTGTGGTTTGAGTTCAGCAGACCCCAGAGCATTTGGAGAGGAGGAAAAAGAAGTCACAGATCCTGTGAAACACCCAGATGCAATACTTCCTCTGCCACCTTCCAGATGAAAGGAACAGAAAAGTACTGAAAAATAACCTAACGGTACCTGGATCGCAGGAACCAGATGGGAAGGGAGCTCGACATTCCTTTTTTTAAATGTTTTATGTATTTATTTGATTTTGGCTGTGCCGGGTCTTTGGTGCTGCCCAGGCTTTGCCCTCGGTGCTGAGAGTGGGGGCTTCTCTCTAGCTGCGGTCGTGGGCTTCGCACTGCGGCGGCCTCTCCCATTGCAGAGCACGGGCCCCACGGCAGGCAGACTGCAGCAGTGACTGCGCCTGGGCTCAGTACTCCTGGCTCCCGGGCTCTCAAGCACAGGCTCAGTAGTTGTGGAACACGGGCTGAGTTGCTCTGCGGATGTTGAATCTTCCTGGATCAGGGATCAAACCTGTGTCTCCTACATTGGCAGGCAGATTCTTTACTACTGAGCCACCAGGGCAGCCCCAACATTCTTTTGAGCAGAGATAATCCTCAAGTCCGAAGGAGCAGCCTGGCTGAAAGGCTGCAGATGTGCAGGGAACCCTGAGGAGAAAAGATTTCTGGGTTCAGTGGAGGGACCCCCTGGAGACCCTCAGACCAGTCTCTTAGCTTCCCCAACCCCTGTGGACAAGTAGCGTTCTCTGGTCAGAAATTCCCTCCCATCTTATTTATAGAGAAAAGTCATGATTTCGGAGACTTGAAGCACAAGCCTCTGCAGCCCAAGCAGAGACGAAAAAGAAAGATTTTCAAAGACCCCGATGCTGGAGGGTAACCTGATCGCTGACACTGCTGGGGGTCCAGCCTCGCCGCTGGATGCGGGACACGGGCTCTCATCCGGGGCTCAGAGTGAGCAGAGCGCCCCCACGCATCGCAGAGGCGTGTGGAGCTGCTGCAGAGTTTGGGTCTGCAGGTGTGCGCCCACAGCGCCCAGCGCCCCTGCGCCGCATGCAGAGTTTTATAGGAGGATGAAGAAATAAGGCAAAACGGGTCCACGTTTAGAAATAGCTCTTTACCCCTCTGGCCCCCAAGTTAAGACTGGAGCCCAGCCTTGGGCAGGTGGTGGGGGGACTGTCACCTCCTTCGGCTCTGGGGAGCGAGCACGGTGACGCTGTTCCTCTGAAGGGCAGGTGCCCTCGTTCATTCAGCTGCCCCGGCCGCCTGCCCTGCTGGGTCTCCCGTCCTCGCTCTGCCCGGGGTGGGTGAGGCCCACCAGGCATGGCCCCAATGCGCTTCAGTCCGGAGCCCCTCTGCTCCTCCTGACTTGTGTCTGCTCCTGAAGCCCCTCGTTCCGTGAGGCTCTGGGGCTTCCAGGGTGTGTGCATGTGCGTGAGTGTTAGCACACCGAATCCTGCTTTCCCACACATTGCTTTCTCTGTGCCTCCAGTAAGGAAAGCTGCAAAGCATCCCTGTCAGAGGCTCACACTGATCTCAGCCCTGCTGGGAAAGATCACGTCCAGACTCACCCCTTCAGTCTGGAAAGAGCAGGGAGAGGAAAATCTTATGTGATGAGATTAAAACAATACAGATGCTCAGCAGCTCTTTAGACATAAGCCTTGGAAGGCTTCCTGTGTTAGATAGTGGACATTAGAGAAAGTGTCTGTGGGGAGTGGGGAGTGGCCTGTTGAAAGTTTCAAGCCCTGGAGGTCACTGGCTTCCCGGGGTCGGTTAGCATTTTTGCTTAGCGTCCTGGTTTTACTCACCTGGTGCATTCTCACCAGTGCCCCAGCCTGTCCGGGGAGAAAGGATTCCTGTAGCTTCACACTTCTTATATCTGAGCGGAACAACTGAGTCGGATTCAGGGAATTTAAAAATAACACCTGGGGGAGCCCCCTGCAGGCAGATGGCCTCAGGGGTCAGCCAGGCCCCAGAATGTTTGCCGAGGCACCTGAGAGGAAATGAAGGAACTTGTTAAAAGGTGGTAAACTTCTGAGCTGAGTGCCCCTGCAAGTCTGAAGACTGTCAACCAAGCCATTTGAAGAAGCCAAGAGCATTGACCGTAAATGACTGACTCAGAACCAAACGTGGGACCCAGCGCACAGTTCAGTTCAGTCCTTCAGTCGTGTCCGACTCTTTGCGACCCCATGGACTGCAGCACGCCAGGCCTCCCTGTCCATCACCAACTCCCGGAGCCTACTCAAACTCATGTCCATCGAGTCGGCGATGCCATCCAACCATCTCATCCTCTATCGTCCCCTTCTCCTCCTGCCCTCAATCTTTCCCAGCATCAGGGTCTTTTCCAGTGAGTCACTTCTTGGAATCAAAGTATTGGAGTTTCAGCTTCAGCATCAGTCCTTCCAATGAACATTCAGGACTGATTTCCTTTAGGATGGACTGGTTGGATCTCCTTGCAGTCCAAGGGACTCTCAAGAGTCTTCTCCAACACCACAGTTCAAAAGCATCAATTCTTTGGCGCTCAGCTTTCTTTATAGTCCAACTCTCACATCCATACCTGACCACTGGAAAAACCATAGCTTTGACTGACAGACCTTTGTTGGCAAAGTAATGTCTCTGCTTTTTCACATGCTGTCTAGGTTGGTCATAACTTTTCTTCCAAGGAGCAAGCGTCTTTTAATTTCATGGCTGCAGTCACCATCTACAGTGATTTTGGAGCCCCAAAAATGAAGTCTGTCACTGTTTCCATTGTTTCCTCATCTATTTGCCATGAAGTGATGGGACCAGATGCCATGATCTTAGTTTTCTGAATGTTGAGTGTTAAGCCAACCTTTTCACTCTCCTCTTTCGCTTTCATCAAGAGGCTGTTTAGCAAGGAGAAAAGCGAGGCTCTTCTTTGATTTCTGCCATAAGGGTGGTGTCATCTGCATATCTGAGGTTATTGATATTTCTCCCGGCAATCTTGATTCCAGCTTGTGCTTCATCTAGCCCAGCGTTTCTCATGATGTACTCTGCATATAAGTTAAATAAGCGGGGTGACCATGTAGAGCCTTGATGCACTCCTTTCCCGATTTGGAGCCAGTCTGGTGTCCCCTGTCCGGTTCTAACTGTGGCTGGAGCCACAGGTGGCCGTGCATCCTGGGCACGACCCCGCCTGCTCTACCTTCTGACAGCCGTGTGCGTTCTCTTGTTCCCGGGCTCTCCTCTGTGTCTTAGAAGCCGAGCAGAGGAAAAAAGGCCACTAAATTGTTTAAAATTCAACTTTTCAAAGCTGCATTCATAACAAAACTCTAAACATGTAAAATAAATCTAGAAATAATTTCAATTAGCAGATCTATGTTCTGAGTGTGCTTTTTACATTTAATAGGGAAAAAAGACAATTATGTGGGCAAAACCCTGTTACAACCCAAACATTTTTTGTATTCCTGAACCGACAAAGTAAAGTGTAATGTGTAAAAGGTGCGAGCGCTGAAAAGTGGCATTTAAAATTCAGCAGAGAGAGTCTCAGAGTGGAAATGGGGACCCTGGCCCTGCCAAGTCAACCTTTGTGAAGAAGACTATAGTTTTCTTAGTCATCTATACGGAGTTTGAACTTTGTGATCTTTAAAATTGTTTTCAGTCCTAAGTAATACTCGGTCACTAAATGTTCATTGATGGTTCAGTGGTAAAGAATTTACCTGCCAATGCAGGATATGGGTTTGATCCCTGATCCAGGAAGATCCTCTTAAGAAGGAAATGGCAACCCACTCCAGTTTTTTTGCCTGGGAAATCCCATGGACAGAAGAGCCTGGCGTGCTGCAGTCCATGGGATCACAAAGAATTGGACATGACTTATGACTAGACAACAGCAAATGTCTAGAGAGGGCTTCACGCTTTGCAGACAGAAAGGTGACGGGACAGGTCGCACCATCCTGCTCACTCTCTCTGGTGGAAAGGACATGGAGCCTCAGGCTCTAAGGTTGCCGGTGATGCCGCTGGCAGTGGGAGACATAAGACGCTGTTGAGTGTGAGCGGAGGGGAGCGCGCATCTAATGAAGAAAGACTTCCTGAAGGTGGTGACGTTTTTAAGATTTATTTTCAATTGTTTTCAAAACGTTCTTTTAAAAACAAATAGACCAGTATTTTCCAGTGTCTCCTGCTGGCTTAAGGGAGTTGCGTGCATGCTTAGTTGCGTCTGGCTGTTTGTGACCCCATGGGCTGCAGCCCACCAGGCTCCTGTGTCCAAGGGGTTCTCTAAGCAGAAATATTGGAGCGGATTGCCAGGCCCTTCTCCAGGGGATCCTCCTGACTCAGGGATCAAATGCACATCTCCTGTGTCTCCTGCATTGGCAGGCAGATTCTTTATCCACTGCGTCATCTGGGAAGCCAAGGGAGTTGCATCGCTCGCCCAGCGCAGCTACGTGTAAACTCAGGTGACATGTCCTTGCAAGAGAACTGGAAAAAAGAGCACACGTCAGGGAGCCCCGTGTGTTCTGCGGGTCCTGGTGGGCCCCCAGGGGACCTGTGAGCCAAGGCCTCAGAAGTCCTGCGAGCACACTCCGTGCTCGCCCACGGGTCCCGCCCCTCACGCTCCTTGCTCACACTGGGTCCCGCCCTTCACGTCCATGCCCCTCACACCCGGGTCCCACCCCTCACACTCAGCGCTCACACCTGGGTCCCGTCCCTCACACCAGGTCCCGCCTCTCACGCTCCTTGCTCACATTGGGTCCCGCCCCTCACGTCCGTTACCCTCACACCCGGGTCCCGCCCCTCACGCTCAGCGTTCACACCTGGGTCCCGCCCCTCACGTCCGCGCCCCTCACACCGGGTCCTGCCCCTCACGCTCCGTGCTCACACTGGGTGCCGCCCCTCATGCTCCTTGCCCCTCACACCCGAGTCCCGCCCCTCACGCTGTGTGTTCACACCTGGGTCCCGCCCCTCACGTCCGCGCCCCTCACACCGGGTCCCGCCCCTCACGCTCCATGCTCACACTGGGTGCCGCCCCTCATGCTCCTTGCCCCTCACACCCAGTTCCCGCCCCTCACACTCAGCGCTCACACCTGGGTCCCGCCCCTCACGCTCAGTACTCACACCGGGTCCCGCCCCTCACGTCCATGCCCCTCACACCGGGTCCCGCCCCTCACACTCAGTGCTCACACCTGGGTCCCGCCCCTCACACTGTGCGCTCACACCGGGTCCCGCCCCTCACGTTCAGTGCTCACATCGGGTCCCACCCCTCACGGTCAGCGCTCACACCTGGGTCCCGCCCCTCACGCTGTGCGCTCACACCGGGTCCCGCCCCTCATGCTCAGTGCTCACACCTGGGTCCCGCCCCTCACACTGTGCCTTCACGCACTGGGTCCCACCCCTCACGCTGTGTGCTCACACCGGGTCCCACCCCTCACACTCAGCACTCACACCTGGGTCCCGCCCCTCACGCTGTGTGCTCACACTGGGTCCCACCCCTCACGTTCAGCACTCACACTGGGTCCCGCCCCTCACACTGTGCGCTCACACCGGGTCCCGCCTCTCACGTTCAGTGCTCACATCGGGTCCCACCCCTCACGGTCAGCGCTCACACCTGGGTCCCACCCCTCATGCTCAGTGCTCACACCGGGTCCCACCCCTCACACTCAGCGCTCACACCTGTGTCCCGCCCCTCACACTGTGTGCTCACACCGGGTCCCGCCCCTCACGGTCAGCGCTCACACCTGGGTCCCACCCCTCACTCTGTGCGCTCACACCGGGTCCCGCCCCTCATGCTGTGCGCTCACACCGGGTCCTGCCCCTCACGGTCAGCGCTCACACCGGGTCCCGCCCCTCACGCTCAGTGCTCACACCTGGGTCCCACCCCTCACACTGTGCCTTCACGCACTGGGCCCCGCCCCTCACGGTCAGCGCTCACACCTAGGTCCCACCCCTCACACTGTGCGCTCACACTGGGTCCCGCCCCTCATGCTGAGCGCTCACACCGGGTCCCGCCCCTCACGTTCAGTGCTCACACCTGGGTCCTGTCCCTCAGGTGCAGTGCTGCCACAGGAAACGTGGAAGAGGATTATTCAGCCCGAGCTCCTGTGCTAATTCTGCTTCTCAGTGGGTGGATTTTTATGAACCAGACGCCCAGCAGCAGAAGCATTTCCTGCAAGGGAAGGGACTCCTGCTACTTTTGCGCCAAATTAATTGAGTTCAGGAGTAAAAATAGCCTCCGAGACTTGCTTCCCCAGCTGCAGTTCCGATGTGCTGAAGGGGCAGCGGGTGGGGGGGCATTCATTCTCTGGACACACCAGTGAGAAGAGGGGGTGTGTGGTGGCAACGAAGTGCCTCGTGGGGAAGTCAGGGGACCAGGATGCCTGTTCTTGAGGGGGTCACCAGGAGGGCTTGTTGACTTAGTCTGGTGGCTGAAGCTGCCTCTGCTCGAATACCTCTGGAAACCTCTGGGACTCTACTCTCAGAATGACACACACGGCCAGTAGCTCATCACAGTCTCCCTGCCTGACTCCTGTCAGCCTTTGAGAGTGTGGTGTGATCGTTTAGGCACTGCAGCAAAAAGACACAGATGCAGAGAACAGATGTGGGCTTCCTTGGTGGCTAAGACAGCAGAGTCTGCCTGCAGCGTGGGAGACCCTGGTCTGATTCCTGGGTTGGGAAGATCCCCAGGAGAAGGGAATGGCAACCACTCCAGTATTCTTGCCTGGAGAACCCCCTGGACAGAGGAGCCTGGCGGGCTACAGTCCATGGGGTCGCAAGAGTCAGACAAGAGTGAGCAACTAACACATGCACCCAAGATGCTGACAGTAAAAGTATTCACCGGGGAGGCCCACAGTGCCCATGAGTGAGGGGCAGAGCAGGTGATGGAAACAGCTGAGCCTGGAGCCATTTGGAGACTTGATTCGGGTTCTCCTCAAAAAGGTGAAGGTGGGGCTTCCAGGACACTGAGTTTCTGGCAGCTTCATCACAGTTGTCTCTCCCTGAGCTGAACCCGCATCCCGACAGCTCTTTGGCTTACGCCAGAGCTGGTTCCTGGGTTTTAATGAGTCACTCTTTCAGAAGGTGAAGTAGGAGTCCCATTCAATTAGCTAATCCCTTCTTCACCTTGGCTCTGCTTTCTGTTTTTTCTGTTTAATGAATTTCCAGCGGGAGATTTAGTAAGTTCAATTCAGTCGCTCAGTCATGTCTGACTCTTTGCGACCCCAAGGACTGCAGCATGCCAAGCTTCCCTGTCCATCACTGACTCCCAGAGCTTGCTCAAACTCATGTGCATCGAGTCAGTGATGCCATCCAACCATCTCATCTTCTGTCATCCCCTTCTTCTGGCGAGAGATTCAGGAGGTGTCTGTGGACAGAAAGAGGTGCATTTTCTCGGGACAGGAGAGGAGGGAAGATTACTGAGGATTCTCTAGGTATCGTCACTGTGACATTTCTTTATTGACAGTGAGAGCAAGGGTCCAAAACAATATCAGTCATTGGACTGATTTTTAGTAGGAATTCTGTCCAGACCTTTGACAGTGGTGCACAGGGGCATATGTGTGTGTGTATGTGTGCACACATGCACAGGTGTATGTGTATGTTTCACACAGAGATTTCTTCTGTAGAACTAGGTCATGCAGCTGTGGAGGCTGGCAGCCATTTAAATGTTAATCTCATCACAGACAACCTCCCAGGACACCGAGTAATGTCTGACCACATATCTGGGCAGCCCACAGCACACAAAATGAACCATCGCAGCGGGCAGGGAGAAGAGTGTGGGTGGGTCCTGGGAGGGGTGAGTCACGCGGGCCGTTACTTTAGCAGTTTACTACAGGAAGACTTCTTGTGTTCACACTGTAATATTTTCTCCCCCTAAACCTTAGCCATTCCTGTATCCTTAGTGTCTCATATGACTTCTGACTCGCAGGTGATCGTGCACATGTGTCGAGTGAATGGAAGAACAAATGAAGTCTCTGATCCCAAAATAGAAAATAATTTTTTCAGCTCAAGTAAGATATCTGTAAAATGTTTCATGAGATTCTCTCAGAATCAATTCCAGTCATTTCTTGATTTTAGTCTTTAGGAAGTGAATTTCCTTCAACAAGATTTTTTTTTTTAATGTGTGGAAGGAACCTTCCCTATTGGAGGGAATTATGCCCACTGCACTATGCTTGCTAACTGTGCGAGCAGAATTTTGTTTTATTTATTTATTTTTAATTTTTTGGCCATGCCAAGTGGTGTGCAGGAACTTAGTTCCCTGGCCAGGGATTGAACCTGGGCTCCCCGCAGTGGAAGCACAGAGTCCTAACCACTGGACCACCAGGAAAGTCCCTGTGACTGGAATTTTTTAACTTAATGAGCGTATTTATTTTTTGGGTAAACGTTGATGGAGCAAACAACCTGTTAAAACAAAATGCTTGTTTTGTCAGCTGCATGTTTCAGATTTATGTTCCTTGAAGTATTTGCTAATTCTACAGTTAATCTGGAGAGGTTTATAAGCTCACAATTCAAGAGGAAGAGAAATGATGAGCTAAGGACACCAGCTGAGGAGTCAGGAACCTTTGATTTCTTTCGAGTTTGAAATCAGAGGTATGTGTCCATGACATGCCTCGCCACGCCAGGATAAATAATCCATGCAGAAGTCATAGAGGCTGCTATTCATGCTCAGGAGAAATCTATATTTTTATGAGGCGGCTGGTGAAAGAATGTTTTGAATTGCACAGGCTATAAATTGTTTTATAGCAGTTGAAGGTTTTTTTTTTCTTTCTCATGTCATAAACCTGCCTAAGACAAATACCATTCCAAAGGCAATGTGCACTTTGCTTGCTGTCTGCAACCTCAAGTTCCTAGCCTGCTCCTCCCCAACTCTTTTTCAGGGCAGGAAGCTTCATGGAGTTAACATGGGGTAGAAATTTCATACTTGAAAATGATATTTTCCGGGCAGGAGGGTGATTTTTGGTTTTTAGATGTGAAGCTGCATCATGACTCATTTGTTCTAAAGCAGGTTGTTCTCCCGTTACTAAAATTAATCACAAAAGACCAGGGAGGCTTGAACACACAGAGTTCACACAGTGGGTCTTAAAATTAGAAAGGGAGGCTCTTTGCATCTGCATTTGCCGAGTGTGGATGATGTACCGGGGGTTAGGTAATTCATAGGAATCAGGTTTTTTTCATTACGAATCTGTAATTTAGAGTAACCGAAGGCACAGAGCCGGAAGTGAGGAAGAAAGGTGGCAAGTAGAAAACACGAAAAGGGATCGTGTCCGTATCTGAAGCAGACCTTCCTACACGCCCGCCGGCTGCTTGCAGCTCTGTGCTTTGGTTCCATTATATTCCTAGATACCAAACGCCAGGTCATCCAGGAGCCTAGTGATGGGAGCGTCCAGTGGCACAGCCTCTGAAAATTGTGCAGGTGGCCGGAGGGCATCTTGTTTGGCCCTTTGTTTCTGCCTGCCTCCTGTACTTTGTCGCCTGCACAGCAGCCCCACCGGGGTTTTGCGTGTAGCAGGGAGACCACATCCTTCCATTGCCCGGTCCACTCCCTGCAGTGGACTTGCGTGGCCATTACTGAGAAGTGGGAATGAAATACAGACTCTGGACACCGAGGCCCGTGGTGATTGTGACCTGCTTCCGGTCTAGCTCTCGGACAGGACAGGCTGACACGCTCATTTGCACCCAAGGGCTTCGGTGCTGATGGATCCTTGTGGGAGCAGCTCATGCCTGGGTCATCACGACGCGCGTTTGTGTCGTTCAGGTCTCTGTCCGGCGGCACATGGAGAGGTGTTTTCAGACCCCCGCCCTCATCATTCCCGCTCATCTGCCCCCCCAGGCGCTTCCTTGTCACCCCTGCTGGTGGTTGTTCAGTCGATAAGTCATGTCCGACTCTTTGCGGCCCCATGGACTGTGGCGCCCCAGGCTTCCCTGTCCTTCACTATCTCCCAGAGTTTGCTCAGATCCATGTGCATTGAGTTGGTGATGCCATCCAACCATCTCATTCTCTGCCGCCTCCTTCTCTTCTTGCTTTGATTCTTTTCTAATGAGTCAGCTCTTCGCATCAGGTGGCCAAAGTATTGGAGTTTCAGCTTCAGCATCAGTCCTTCCGATGGATATTCAGGACTGATCTCCTTTAGGATGGACTGGTTGGATCTCCTTACAGTCCAAGGGACTCTCAAGAGTCTTCTCCAGCACCACAGTTCAAAAGCATCGATTCTTCGGCGCTCAGCCTTCTCTGTGTCACCCTGGACACCATGTTGTTCTATTTGTTGTTGGGCTGTGTGCCTCTTCCACCAGCGTGAAGCCCCTGAAGGCACGGATGCTGTATTGCTCACTCTTGTACTTGACCTGGAGCAGCGTCCGGCAGGTGGTGAGTCCTCAGTCAGTGTTCCTTGCTCAGATGAATGAAAGCATGTTATTGTCACATGAGACGTGATGAAATCTTACCGGGT
This sequence comes from Giraffa tippelskirchi, assembly GCF_054371585.1. NCBI lineage: Eukaryota > Metazoa > Chordata > Mammalia > Artiodactyla > Giraffidae > Giraffa > Giraffa tippelskirchi. The sequence continues at coordinate 793,921 of NC_137277.1, read as the reverse complement.
TTTGTTTGCTTCCTCCCACTGAAAGGAGATGTCCTAGGATCGATGGAGATTCTTCCTTATCTATGGCTATGACAGTGAAAGGGTTAGTCACTCAGTGGTGTTCAACTCTTTGCGTCCTCGTGAACTGTAGTCCGCCAGGCTCCTCTGTGCATGGAATTCTCCAGGCAAGAATAATGGAGTGGGTAACCATTCCCTTCTCTAGAGGATCTTCCCAACTCAGGGATCGAACCCAGGGTATTGCAGGCAGATTCTTCACCATCTGAGCCGCCAGGGAAGCTCTTTCTATGACCATAATGCCATCCATATGGCAATCGACTGGCTATGCTAGGTGGACCTGAAGATTGCTGTGTGGCCGGATGTCTGCATGCCCGCCCCCCAGCCAAAAAAGCACGTTCTCCATAAACTTCACATTAAGACTACATAGTCTGAAAATTCACTCGAAAATAAAATGCAAAAGTCAGTCTTATGGAAGCAGAATACCCGTTTACCCACCAGACTCTGAATGTCAGCCATTCTAGGTAAGTGCAGTAGATATGGGATTTAAAGCCTTGAGAATGATTTATATCTAAGAGAATCTTTTTTTTTTTAAGTTTTTTTTTTGATGTGGACCATTTTTTAAAGCTTTTATTGAATTTGTTACAATATTGCTTCTGTTTTATAGTTTGGTTTTTTTTGGTTCTGAGACATGTGGGTTCTTTATTCCCTGACCACAAGTTGAACCTCACCTGGGCATCTCCTGCCCACACCTCCTGCCACCGGGGCATCTCCTAGGACCTGAGGGCATCTCTTAGGGTCTTAGGACCTGAGGACCCTGAGCATCTCTTAGGGCATCTCTTAGGGCATCTCTTAGGGTCTTAAGGTATCTCTTAGGACCTTAGGGCATCTCGTAGGGTCTTAGGACCTGAGGACCCTGAGCATCTCTTAGGGCATCTCTTAGGGTCTTGGGGCATCTCTTAGGGTCTTAAGGCGTCTCTTAGGACCTTAGGGCATCTCGTAGGGTCTTAGGACCTGAGGACCCTGGGCATCTCTTAGGATCTTAGCACCACACTGGGCATCTCTTCTCTCAGAAGATTGCCCTGACCACCCCTTCTCCCTCCGTGGCCTGCCCCCTTGCCCCACTCAGTGGCTCCTCTGGTCCTCCGCCCCCCGCACAGCCCTGGCTGGAGGCATTTATGACCCTGTGCGGTCAGTCAGTGTCTCCATCACTGCTGTCCGTGGCTGCCCCTTGAAGCCAAAGCCCACCTCTGTCTCCCTGTCCTCGGCGCTTATGCACAATCCAGCGGGTTAGGTGGCTCTCAGATGTGTTAAATCAGCAAGTCAGTGAGCAGAGGTTACTGAGATTCTGCTCAATTTGGCCTTGACTTGATAGAGAATTGCTGTTTTGACTCTGTTGACACCGATACTGTTCTCACAGGTGGTGGACCAGCCAGATAGCGTCATGGATGGTCGCTGAGGATGGTGAGAGACACACGGTTCTCTGTGCAGGTCCCACGTGATTTAGAGGCCTGACTTCCGTGCTTGTGGCAAGCTTGAGAGTTGCCTGTGAGCTGTGTTCGCAGAGCACTCCACGTGTTCAGGCTCGGGTGTGGGTTCCATTCTCCATCTCTGCTGACAATCACAGGGTGGACTGCACAGCAGCTGGGGTGCTTAGAGAGAGCACAAGGGCTGCCGGGTCCCCTCTTGTGTATTATAAAAGAATAACCAGAGGAGAAGGAGGCAGGATTTAAAAATAACTTAGTACTCGTGTAGGTGAAATAACCTTACCTCCCAGTAGGTGAGGAAAAAAATAGGTCCCGATTCTGGCTGTGCTGGGATATTTTTAGTATGAGAGGACTCTTTCTTTGATCAATGAAGAAAAAATCATGGTAGGAAAAGAAATTACGTGAGGAGAACGCTGCTGAAGCTGTGTTATTTTATTCCTACCTCATCCATGAAAGAAAAGCAAGCATGAGCAGAGGCTGATCTCAAGCACAATAGAAAAATACACTTTTCTTCTCACATGTTTGTTTATAATATGATTTAGTTATAATACACATCACTGTGAGTTATTTTCAGTGTGTGCCTCGATAAATTATCTGAAGGGCCTGCTAAAACTCATATCTTGTAAAACACTTCCCATTTTAATTTTATTTGGGAGAAATTATGGGGTTGGGGAGTTCATTAATTTTTAGCTTTTAAATGAATGCGATTTATTTTCATAGCATTTGGATTATCAGCATCTCCCTGTTATTGCCACCGGAAAGGTTTGGTCTCTCCCTACTAGAATCTTCTAAGGGAAATTGATGAACCTAGTAACCTAATTTTAGACCTCCTGAAATTTGGCAGATGGATAGTATTTATAAGTGTTCTGAATCTTCCTATTGGACGTTTAAAAATAGTCACATCATTAGAGAATATGTTCAAGAAGGAAAAGATTTTAACCCCAAATCTAATGCCCAGATTATTGTTTTCAGTCTCAAACTGGATATGCATTTAGTAGCGGTTTCTAAAGAGCCTCTGTATCCTCTCCTTCTCTTTCCTGTGTGATGCTGCTGTTGTCATGGAAACAGACCTTGGCGTTGCTTTGTTATCCAGTGTAAGGGACCCCCTGATGCAGAGGGTTACTGCAGGTCATATCGTCAACACAGAGCCTTTATTAAATGATGTGCTACGATGCATATTGTAGAAAACACGGAGCTCTGTTTTTGGAGCTTACACGAAAGACATAACTGTGCCCCTCACCAGACGCAAACACCGGCGTCCTGAGCCTCAGGAGCCTTGGAGAAGGACAAGCGACAGGCACTCGTGATTTCCGTTATGGGGGTGCATGGTGTCTGGTCCAGGCAGATCAGGACTGAACGTTCAGTTAGGGGTATCTTGTTGAGAAAAGAGGATTTGGGAAGTTTGAGTGGTCCAGGAAACGAGCAAGACAAAAGTTAAAAGGACTGTTGGAAAGTCCCAAATTCCCAACATAAATCCCCAAACCGATTAGAGGTAGAAATTGGCTCCTGAGAGGAGAATCGGCTGTGCCTGCCTGAATGCTTGGCGGCTTCCAGGCTGCGAGGGAGCCCAGTCAGGCGTCAGGAGGGGGTGTGTAAACACTGCACGTGGCTGTGTGGATGGGGTGAGGGGGGTGAATCGCTTGAAGGATGGTGGACCACCACGCCCTGGGGGTTTGTGCTTGCCTTCTCACTCCCCAGAGAATACCACCACCTCCCTGGGCCTGAGGGTCCTCCCTCAGCTTTCCGTCAGTGATGCTGCCGGCAGAAGCCCTGAGGTTGGACTGGGGTCTGATGACAGAGGCCCTTGTGCGTGGTTCCTGCTCGTCCGCCATGCCCTTCACTGTATCCCAGGGCAGAGCTTCTGCAGGTGGACTCCCACCTGTCTCTGAGCATCACCTGGGAGCTCGTTAGAAATACAAGTCAGACGCAGTCATCCCTCCCTGCCCCCACCACCCGCGGATGCTCCCGTGTATAAAATGGCGCAGTGTTTGCATGTAAGCTATGCACGTGTTCCCCCCTTCACTTTAAATCATCTCTGGACTACTTGTAATACCTAATACAATGTAAATGCTATGTAAATAGTTGTAAATACAATGTAAATGTTGTATAAATAGTTGCCCTTGCATGGCAAATTCAAGTTTTACCCTATGGAACTCACTGGAAATTTTGTTTCCCTGTTATTTTTGATCCACGGTTGCCACAGAGCCTGCAGGTGAGGCAGGCTGACAGCGCTCAGGTGCTGACGGTGTGCTGAATCGGCAGGCCTGGGAAAGGGGCCCAGAGACCTGTGTGTGTATAGCAGGCTGTGCGGTGACGCGCTCTGCCTGAGAGGCACCCAGCCTAGGACGTGTTTCTGGGGATGAGTTGGCTGTGGACGTGATTCGGGACAGTTCATGTTGCCACGTAAGCTTGTAGGTCACTCACAGAGCTCACCCACACCACTGTTTAAAGAAGGGCGCTGAATAAGGTGGGTTTGCATTTCTGAGCTCTTGGAAGGACAGGATAACAGAATGAAAAAAAAAATCGTGTGTTTATCTCACTGTCAAAGAGTAGGTCGGATTCAACTTGTCAAAGTTCATGCTGTTAGCAAGCATGCCCTTTATAAACTTCAGGTGTCCAGATTTATCATTTATAAACATACTTTTTGCCCGGGCTTTAGAAACGATTAACCACATGAGTGCTAGCATCCTGCGTTCTTATTCCTAACTGGCTGTTGGTTTTCCAAGCGTCTCCCTGCAGCATAACAGGACAAGGAAAACAATCCCAGGTCCACTTGCAGTGCTGTTTTGGACACAGCACAATGCTCCTGGGTTTGTCATTCCCAATTTTGCTGCTTTTAGAAAACCTGCTACAGAGTTTGTTTTCTTTTTTAACAGCAATGATTTAAAAGTCTCAAACCAGGGCATCACTGGTGTGGTGGGAGGCCAGGGCCGGGGGTGGGGAGCTTAACTTATAAGGTGCTTCAGACAACATGTGACATGAAGCAGCGTCCTCTGGCAACCCGCCCCCCCCATACAAACCAAATTGTAGCTTCAGCTTATTTTGATTGAAAAATTGCCCCTTTCCAAAGAAAAGTCCTAAAAATATTTGACATTTGCAGGGTTTCTGCAGCAGTCGGCAGTTTCTCTAGCAAGTGTATTCACAGACATTGAAAGAATTTGTCAATTGCTAACTCATGTTTTTATATAGTGTGGGAATAATGGCATATTGTAGTGATGGGTATAGAGAGTGGAATGATGATCAAGTCAGAATTCTCATTTTTTAGCCTTTAAACATGTTTTCAGCTTTCAGATATAAACTTGTCTATGAGGATAATAGGCGTGTGCGACCACAGAATTTTTTCTCTAATTTTTCGATTGCTTTACACTTAGTTTTCTTGATAAGCACTGTCTCTAGGATCTCAAAATATACTATCAATGGCAAGATGAGGTTCAACTTCTTTTCCCCCCTCAGGAAAATTGAAATGTGATTTTCCCTCCTTTTTTGGTTAATTGGGACAGCTAAAAGTAAATTTCCAATTATGCAGTGATGAGTCTAGTCTGGCTCAATCTGCATCCTTTAGGAAGTCCTAAGTTAGAAACCTGTGCTGAAAGGAAGGACAGGCTGAGACAGATTTAGATTTCTTGTCGAGAATGAAGCCCTCTCAGCTTCACCGATACGATACTATGTGTGTAAGAAAAGAAACAGGGTCAGGAATTGTTTCAGTCCTTTACTCTGTGAAAGAGGAGAACGTCGCTCCCTTAGGAGACAGGGAGACCTGGTTTCTGCTTTTAGATCAGTCGTGAAAATACTGGATGTTCTTTGAAATAAAATATTCAAGTGCAGAAAAATTGAGGAACTCAGATTTAGCTCAGAAAGAACCCTTCTTTCAACTCATGGCCCCTTTAGCTACTGTTCAGTCTCTCATTCCTCCCTGGTCCATGTTTCAGCTCCCATCCTGCATGCCTGGGACATGCGATCTTTCGCTCGGTCTGGACCAGGAAGTCCTCACGGTGTCCACGGGGTCCCCAGGCGGGCATCCTCTGGGTGGAGGCAGACCGGAGCCCCAAGGAGGAGCATGGGCCCCGAGCCTGGAGGGGTGATGGGACAGCGTTGACCTGGGGCCAAGCCCGTGAGCCGGGGGTGTGGGACGGGACCCTGCACTCAGCACCCTCCCTCCTGTGCTTTTTTTCTGACTGCTTGCAATTTCTGTGTTTATTTCCTTTCAGTATCTTCAGGAGTGTCTCTGAGTCTATCTCAATTCCGCTAGGCGAAAGGAGTTCCTGCTGTTAGTGGAACCAGAAGGAGAGGGCAGTGAAGGGGGAGCGGGGCTGACTGAGCAGGAGAGAGGGGAGCCCTGAGCAGGGGGAAGCGCGAGGCTGACTGAGAGCTGATGCCTGTGACCTCCTGGAGAATCTCAGTCCTTGTTGTCAGTCGCGTCTCACTGTTTGTGACCCCATGGACGGCAGCACGCCAGGCTCCCCTGTCCTTCACTGTCTCCCTCAGTTTGCTCACACTCATGTCCATTGACTTGACGATGCCATCCAACCATCTCACTCTCTGCCGCCCCTCCTCCTGCCCTCAATCTTTCCCAGCATCAGGGTCTTTTCTGGTGAGTCGGCTCTTTGCATCAGGTGGCCAAAGTATTGCGGCTTCAGCTTCAGAATCAGTCCATCCCAGGTGTTATATTTTTCTCTTACAGAGGGGCTGAATTAGTCCCCTGCAGGTGGTTTGTGCTGAACTCCATCACTGTAGAGAGAGGAGGGACCAGCTGCTCAGGGTGAACTGACAGGGTACTGAGGGTGTTTCCCACGCCCGGTTTACTGGGTACAGCAGTGAAAGTCATAGCGTCTCTCCTGAGGTTGGGCACAGCGGAGTGAGACTGTGTGGCTGGTCTGTCGTTGGCTGACACGTGGCATGTGTGGGTGACTCCCTGAAGAAAAAAGTCAGGCCCCCAAAGAAGGGCTAGAATGATTTTCGTCCTGAGACCTGCCGTGAACGTGGTGGAGCCTCGAGCCCTGCTCCCTTCACGGGCCGTGCCGTCAGGACCTTCGAGAGGACCTTCAGCGCTGCCTCCACTCCCCTGGAAGAGCAGTCTGGGGTGCTCTGGTTTCCATCAGCGCCCAGAGACGGGGTGGGGGAGTCCAGTGGGAGGTGCTGAGTCCAGGCAAGAGGCAGCCTCCCCGCCCTGTGCACCGCCTGAGTCCTCCGAGGAGACGGCGGGTGGGCTCGCTGTCACTCTGGCTTCTGTCTGTCAGTGTTGGTCTGCAAGTGTAGGGCAGAGACCCCAAGTCTGGATGCTCACCTGGATAGCCTGGGGTGCTTTCCATAATGCGTCTCCTGGCCCCACTGCAGACCCAGGCAGGTCTTCGCTGGGAAGGACCAGGTCTGAGGAAGCATAAACTTGAGAGTCTAACACTCCTGGTGTTGAACCTCAGCTCCAGACACCCTTACTAGTTGTGTGACCTTGAGCAGGTCAATGAACGTCTCCAAACCACTGTTCCTTTATCTGTGTGCAGAGGGTAAGGAATCATCCTTATGTGTGGAGTTCCGGGATGAACTCACTGAAATAATGCATGTAAGAGGCTTTTAGCTCATCTCCCGTCTCGTAGAAATGATGCAGTAAATATTAGCTGTTATGATGTTAACTAAAACGTGTGTCGGTGCTCAGATCTGTGAAGTGTGCAGAGGAATTAGGGAGAACACTCCCTCTTCTGACAAATATTTGATGCACACGGATGAGAAAAGCAAATGCGCTTGGGTTCGGGTGAGCTTTGGATGAAGGGGGGACTTGGGATGAAGTTCAGGCTGCTGGAAGATGCTGGAAGGAGAGAGTCTGGACCGGGGTGGGGGTGGGGTCTGGGGGGTGGCAGGGACTTGGGTGACATTTCAGAGTGAATGTGGCAGAGGCTCGTAACCAACAGAACTGCCTTCTGATGACGTCAACGTATCTAATACAAGACTCTGACTAAGGGCTATTTTTAGTTGCGTATATTCAAAAGCTTGTTTACACCGCTGAAAACTGTCAGCTGGGGGTAGTGAAGGAGCTTAAAGCTCTGTGAACTCTGACTTGTCCTCTGTCTGCCCCCGGCTAGCTTCTGAAGCCCCAGCTTCCTGGGTTGTGGGGCAAGGGCAGGGGTGGCCGGAGGACCAGGCAACCATCAGGGGTCTCGCGGCTCCAGCTTGAGCCGTCTTTCCACCAAGGTGTTTGCTGCACTTCCGGTCGAAGGCGTTCATTGTGCCTCGTTGCTTTCTGTTCCCGGCACTATGGACCAACCACCGTGCAGCGGATGCAGCTGCCCAAGTTCCCATCAGCTGCCTCCAAATGCTCGCCGTCAGCATCCGTGCAAATTGTTTCTGTTGTCAAAATGGAAAGTTGTAAACATGTATGTGTTTATTAATATAGACATTGATATACCTGCCATTTGTGTGAATGACGTAGTCTTTGGAAGGTTGGCTCTGGAAGATGACTGCGTGTTTGAAATCATCCACTGAGAGATGCGCTTTGAACAGAACCGCCTGAGCTGTGGCGGCCAGGTGTGCAGGTCTGTGTGTGAGTGTGATGCTCTGGGTGTGGGCGGGAGGAGGCGCCTGGGGACCTGGTTCGTGTGGGTTCAGATGCCAAGCCCAGTGTTTTATGAAGTGGCCTGAAAATGATATACCACTGGGACTGAAAAATTTTGGAAATTGCTTGTGTTAACTATATTGCTATGTAGATATCTATTCTGATTCATAGATAAAAGCTGTTATACACTACTATAAGGAAATACCTAGAACACTTATTAATAATGAAATTAGTCAAACAAGTTTTAAAGTAAACATATATTTGAGATATGTAAGTATATACCTGAACTGTGTGTATACACACACATACACACACACACACACACACACACATACCCTGATGGAAAAAGATGGAAGGCAAAAGGAGAAGGGAGTGGCAGAGGATGAGATGGTTAGATAGCATCGCCGACTCAATGGACATGAGCTTGAGCAAACTCTGGGAGATAGTGAGGGACAGAGGAGCCTGGCGTGCTGCAGTCCATGGGGTCACAAAGAGTTGGACATGACTTAACGACTGAACAACAACATATATACAGCACACACACACACACATATACACACACACATACTATGTATGTGTGTGTTTCAATTAGCACATTGTTCCGAGACTTTATATGGAGATGATTTCTGTGGCAGTGATTAGGTGGGTTTGCAGTAAAGTGGTCGTTCGCTTTCTGATTGGTATAGTGTCCGTATCAATTTGCTGGGTCACCTAACAAAGCACCCTGGTATCACCATTTACGTAACCTGCAGGTCGCAAGAGGTCGATGACGTCCCCTGGGCTCAGCTGGGCACCCTGCTTTCTCGTGGTGCAGCCACGGTCCAGGTGGCACTGCGCACCTCTCATCCTCCTCCCACCGGGGTGCGTCGCCCCAGGGCTGGCAGAAGCCCGAGAAGAACAAACCCCAAGTTTGCTTCCTGTAGATGTGAAGCAGGCACATTAGCATTTGTGCCTCATTCTGTTGGACCAGGGTTTCCCTGTGGCTCAGCTGGTAAAGAATCCTCCTGCAATGCGGGAGACCTGGGTTCAATCCTTGGGTTGGGAAGATCCCCTGGAGAAGGGAAAGGCTGCCCACTCCAGTATTCTGGCCCGGAGAATTCCATGGACTGTGGAGGCCGTGGGGTCTCAAAGAGTTGGACACGACTAAGCGACTTTCACTTTCTGTTGGACCAAGCAAGTCACTTGAATGAGCCCAAAGTCAGGAGGCCAGGAAATATTCTTGACATTTATGGGAGGAATTCCAGAGTCATGTGAAAGAGGGCATAGATACAGGCAAGAGTGGAGAGTTGGGGTCAGTAACGAAATATACCACCTCATGGACTTAGTCGACCAGTAACGCCGAAGAAGCTGAAGTTGAACGGTTCTATGAAGACCTACAAGACCTTCTAGAACTAACACCCAAAAAAGATGTCCTTTTCATTATCGGGGACTGGAATGCAAAAGTAGGAAGTCAAGAAACACCTGGCGTAACAGGTAAATTTGGCCTTGGAGTACAGAATGAAGCAGGGCAAAGGCTAATAGCGTTTTGCCACGAGAACGCACTGGTAATAGCAAACACCCTATTCCAACAACACAAGAGAAGACTCTACACGTGGACATCACCAGATGGTCAACACCGAAATCAGATTGATTATTTTCTTTGCAGCCAAAGATGGAGAAGCTCTATACAGTCAGCAAAAAAAAGACCGGGAGCAGACTGTGGCTCAGATCATGAACTGCTTATTGCCAAATTCAGACTTAAATGGAAGAAAGTAGGGAAAACCACTAGTCCATTCAGGTATGACCTAGATCAAATCCCTTATGAGTATACAGTGGAAGTGACAAATAGATTTAAGGGACTAGACCTGATAGACAGAGTGCCTGATGAACTATGGACAGAGGTTCGTGACATTGTAGAGCAGACAGGGATCAAGACAATCCCCATGGAAAAGAAATGCAAAAAAGCAAAATGGCTGTCTCCGGAGGTCTTACAGATAGCTGGGAAGAGAAGTGAAAAGCAAAGGAGAAAAGGAAAGATATTCCCATCTGAATACAGAGTTCCAAAGAATAGCAAGGAGAGATAAGAAAGCCTTCCTCAGCGATCAGTGCAAAGAAATAGAGGAAAACAACAGATTGAGAAAGACTAGAGATCTCTTCAAGAAAATTAGAGATACCAAAGGAACATTTCATGCACAGATAGGCTTGATAAAGGACAGAAATGGGATGGACCTAACAGAAGCAGAAGATATTAAGAAAAGGTGGCAAGAATACACAGAAGAACTGTACAAAAAAGATCTTCATGACCCAGATAATCACGATGGTGTGATCACTCACCTAGAGCCAGACATCCTGGAATGTGAAGTCAAGTGGGCCTTAGAAAGCATCACTATGAACAAAACTAGTGAAGGTGATGGAATTCCAGTTGAGCTATTTCAAATCCTCAAAGGTGATGCTGTGAAAGTGCTGCACTCGATATGCCAGCAAATTTGGAAAACTCAGCAGTGGCCACAGGACTGGAAGAGGTCAGTTTTCGTTCCAATCCCAAAGAAAAGCAATGCCAAAGAATGCTCAAACTACCACACAATTGCACTCATCTCACATGCTAGTAAAGTAATGCTCAAAATTCTCCAAGCCAGGCTTCAGCAATACGTGAACGGTGAACTTCCAGATGTTCAAGCTGGTTTTAGAAAAGGCAGAGGAACCAGAGATCAAATTGCCAATATCCGCTGGATCATCGAAAAAGCAAGAGAGTTCCAGAAAAACATCTATTTCTGCTTTATTGACTATGCCAAAGCCTTTGACTGTGTGGATCACAATAAACTGTGGAAAATTCTGAAAGAGATGGGAATACCAGACCATCTGACCTGTCTCTTGAGAAACCTGTATGCAGGTCAGGAAGCAAGTTAGAACTGGACATGGAACAACAGACTGGTTCCAAATAGGAAAAGGAGTACGTCAAGGCTGTATATTGTCACCCTGCTTATTTAACTTCTATGCAGAGTACATCATGAGAAACGCTGGGCTGGAAGAAACACAAGCTGGAATCAAGATTGCCGGGAGAAATATCAATAACCTCAGATATGCGGATGACACCACCCTTATGGCAGAAAGTGAAGAAGAACTAAAGAGCCTCTTGATGAAGGTGAAGGAGGAGAGTGAAAAAGTTGGCTTAAAGCTCAACGTTCAGAAAACTAAGATCATGGCATCTGATCCCATCACTTCATGGGAAATAGATGGGAAACAGTGGAAACAGTGTCAGACTTTATTTTTTTTGGGCTCCAAAATCATTGCTGATGGTGATTGCAGCCATGAAATTAAAAGACGCTTACTCCTTAGAAGGAAGGTTATGGCCAACCTAGATAGCATATTTAAAAGCAGAGACATTACTTTGCCAACAAAAGTCCGGCTAGTGAAGGCTATGGTTTTTCCAGTGATCATGTATGGATGTGAGAGTTGGACGGTGAAGAAAGCTGAGCACCGCAGAATTGATGCTTTTGAACTGTGGTGTTGGAGAAGACTTTTGAGAGTCCCTTGGACTGCAAGGAGATCCAATCAATCCATCCTAAAAGAGATCAATCCTCGATGTTCATTGGAAGGACTGATGTTGAAGCTGAAACTCCAATGCTTTGGCCACCTGATGCAAAGAATTGACTCATTGGAAAAGACTCTAACGCTGGGTAGGATTGGGGGCGGGAGGAGAAGGGGACGACAGAGGATGAGATGGTTGGATGGCATCACCGACTTGATGGACATGGGTTTGGGTAGACTCTGGGAGTTGGTGATGGACAGAGAGGCCTGGCGTGCTGCGGTTCATGGGGTCGCGGAGAGTCGGACACGACTGAGCGACTGAACTGAACTGAACTTAGTCGCTTAGTCGTGTCTGACTTTTTGCCACCCTGTGGACCGTAGCCTGCCAGGCTCCTCTGTTCATGGGGATTCTCCAGGCAAGAATACTGGAGTGGGTTGCCATTCCTTTCTCCGGAGGATCGTCCCGATCCAGGGATCGAACCAGGGTCTCCTGCCTTGTAGGTGATTCTTCACCACCGAGCCACCAGGGAAGCCCATACTGCCTCGTCTGGTGTTTAGAAACAGCCAAGACTTGGGACCTCCCTGATTGGTGGTCCAGAGGCTAAGACTGGACCCATTGCAGGGGACTCTGGTGTGATACCTGGTCTGGGAACTAGATCTCACGTTCTGCAGCAAAGACTTGGCACAACCAAGTAAATAAATACCTTTAAAAAACCACAGCCAAGGCTTGCTGAAGATGAGCACAAAGGTGGATGAGATCAGTGAGGGTGGGGAAGCAGCTTGGGGATAGTTTCATCTTTGCATGAAGACGCCTGTCCTTCTGCACGAAGGGTTGCAGACCACAGCTGGATGGGCCGGACCCTAGCTTGTGCTCTGAACGTCTCACGGGCACACAGCTGTGCCGTGCATGGCTTGTGTATGGCCTTGAGTTGTGTATGGCTGCCCTGGCCCTCTAGCAAGAGTCGGCTGGTGATCATGACGCGTGAGTGGCCTGCAGAGCTGAAAGGCCTCCCTCTCGGGCCCTTTACAAAGAGCAAGCTTGCTGACCGCATTCTGTGCTGCGTGACTGAACAGTTGGTGTGAGCAGATTCACTTGTAGCCTCCGTCTCCCCAGCCTCCCCCGACACACCCTCCCCGGCCCCCAGCATCTTTTAGTATTTTTTAGTGTGCGTTGCACTCTGATTCCTGTGTGTTTCTGTAAAGCAGGGACATCAGGTAATCCTGGCTGTGGAGTCCAATACAATTTGCATCTGCAAGCCCTAATCCTTTCCCCAGAGCTCACGAGCGGCCACATTGAGACCAGAGGGCTCTAATGAGGGAGCGTGGCTGCTCCTGCCTTTCCTGTCCCTGCTTCGTGGCTCTGGAGATCATTCATGAGGCTGGACAATAGGGTGATTGTGCCTGTTCTGCTGAAAGACAGTCCGATTGTCTTTTGTGTGGAATGCAGTGCAGACCGGAGCACCCTCTTCCTGGGGGGTACTGCAGACCTTTGTGCACCAGGCCCCCCTCCGTCAGCTTGGCGCTGGTCCCAGCCCCACGGGTCAGCATCTCTCCATGCCGCTTTTTATTTTCCTCACTCCTTTTTCTGAAAATTAATAAAATTATTTTTTGTAAAATATTACAGAGAAAATTTAAAAGGAAAAACTATTCATGATATTAAACCCATCACCCCTTACCATGGACTTCCCTCATAGCTCTGTCGGTAAAGAATCTGCCTGCAATGCAGGAGACCCGGGTTCGATTCCTGGGTCAGGAAGATCCCCTGGAGAAGGAAATGGCAATCCACTCCAGTATTCTTGCCTGGAAAATCCCATGGACAGAGGAGCCTGGCGGGCTGCGGTCCATGGGGTCACAAAAGAGTTGGACACAATTTAGCTACTAAACCACCACTGCCACCCCTCACCTTATATTTATAGTGGGTTTTCTCAACTAGATGAAACTTTATATGGTTTAAAAACAATCTTGATGACTATATGGATACATGGGAATGTTTGTAATACAGAGTTTCGTACAAGAAGATATATTGGGATGTCCCTGGTGGTCCAGTGAAAGGAGACCTTCCAATGCAGGGGACACAGATACAATCCCTGGTTGGGGAACTAAGATCCCAAATACCCCAGAGGCAACTAAGCCTGTGCCCTGCGGCAAAACCTCCCCCCCCAAAAAAGGTGACGTAAAATTGCTGCAGATGCCTCCTTGGACCCGTGTAATAAATATGTATCTCTATGCAGTAGACAGTGATGACCCCTGAAAGATACCCTCATCCTCATACCCAGGACCTGTGAATGATGCCTTACCTGTGCAGGTAAGTCTGCAAAATGTGCTCTGCAGACGTGGTTAAGATCTTGAGATGGAGAGATTGTCCTGCAGGCCAGTTCTCTAGCAGGCCGATTATCTAGGCAGATAATTATAAGAGTGAAACAAGAGAGTCAAAGTCAGAAAAGGATAATGAAGCAGAGGGAGGAGTATTCTGCTTTGAGGATGAGGAGGGGCCATGAGCCTTGGAGGATGTATAGCCTCTCAAGGCTGGAAAAAGCAAGGATACCGCGGCCCCCAGAAGGAGCACAGCGCCGCCCCCACCTAGGTTATAGCCCTGAAGGTCTCACTTTGGACCACTGACCTCCCGGCTGCAACATAATAAACCTGTGTTTCCTGGGGTCCCTAATCTCTGGGACCTACTGCCTGATCATCTGAGGTGGAACTGGTGTAATAATGATAGAGACAAAGCACGCAAGAATGCAGTGCACTTCCACCCCCACAGGCCCTGCTCGTGGAAGAGTTGTCTTCCACCAAACTGGTCCCTGGTGCCAGCAAGGTTGGGGCCCGCGGGCTGTTCTAAGCCAAGCCTTTGGTGCTTTAGTTACAGCGAGAGTGGAAAACTGACACAGCATAAGCAACTGAAGAGAAGACGCTTCCAAAAGTTACAAAGATGCTACCTTTTCATGGCTGGTGCATTCTGATTCAGCTATTAGCGGGCTTATTTTGGTTGAGTGGTTAAGACTAAGAGGCAGCAAGTGATTTTTAAATGTTAGAGGAGAGTAAGTGGTAGAATTTGAAGTTCAAAATCAGATTATATGCAAACCTAGGAAGACTGGTCGGAGAAGGCAATGGCACCTCACTCCAGTACTTTTGCCTGGAGAATCCCATGGACGGAGGAGCCTGGTGGGCTGCAGTCCATGGGGTCACAAAGAGTCAGACACGAGTGACCACACAGACACACCACACTTCACCACCCGTCTCTACGGCCACTTATGCGGGACTCACACTTTGACTGATGGAGATCAGGTTTGCTCACGCTGTCTCTGAGCATAAATAGGCATCTGCTGACCTGGGGCCTGTCAGGCCAGGGACTCTAACCTCCTGCCAGCCCCTGGCAGAGAGAGAAGTGAACGGCCGGCTGGAGGGACAGGTGATAGCACACACAGGCGGGCAGCTGCTGCAGCCTGCCTCCCTGGGGCCCGGAGCCGCCGCCGCCCCCGGCTCTGGGCCCCTGACAGGCGGGAGGCGCCTGACCCGGCCTCTGGGGCGTCTGCCCGTCTCTGCGGTGGCTGCCCGGCCTTCCGCCCTGTCCCTGCCGGCTCACTCCCTGGGTTCTGGCTGCTCCCGCTTCTTGTTCTCTCACCAAGAAAGGCAGAGTCCAGGGGTCTCAGGGCATTGTGAGGCTGCGGGGTCCTCTGGTCCATCCCCTTGTTGGAAAGAGGGTCCGCACAGCGGGGCGGCAGTCACTCAGGCCAGGTCCCCCGCGTCCGCTCTGTAACATGCCTGCACTGAGGTCAAAGTGAAGACTTGTTTCTGGAATAATGTCCTTCCCGGAGTGTGTTGCGTCCGCTCTGTAACATGCCTGCACTGAGGTCAAAGTGAAGACTTGTTTCTGGAATAATGTCCTTCCCGGAGTGTGTTGGGTGGTCGGCACCCGTGTCTCCTGCCCCCTCCCCGCCACTGTTGCTCGTTATCTGTCCAGTCCTCCTAGGATGGCCGTTGCCTCTGTCTCTGTATTCATATAGACTCCTAATTTCCATTTCCTACCTGGGTTTGGCTCCTTGCCTTTAGAGACATCTCTTAAAATTCTTGTTTTTAAATTTTTGCCTGTGTCCCACTTTCCAAAGGAGAAGGCAATGGCACCCCACTCCAGTACTCTTGCCTGGAAAATCCCATGGACGGAGGAGCCTGGTAGGCTGCAGTCCATGGGGTCTCGAAGAGTCAGACACAACTAAGCGACTTCACTTTCACTTTGCACTTTCATGCATTGGAGAAGGAAATGGCAACCCACTCCAGTGTTCTTGCCTGGAGAATCCCAAGGACAGCAGAGCCTGGTGGGCTGCCGTCTATGGGGTCATACAGAGTCGGACACGACTGAAGCAACTTAGCAGCAGCAGCAGCAGCAGCACTTTCCAAATCCTGGCATTTATTTCCTGCAGTCCCCTCAGCCTGTCACCTGTCACAGCCCTGTACGCAGTGCCGTGTCGTGGTCTCGAGAAAGTGACGTCGGAGAGACACGAGCTCATCCTCCAGCGGCTGGAACCTTCATGGCTGTCTCTAATTCGTTCGTTGTGTATGTGGCTGGGCCCTCCCCATCAAGGAAGGCGCATTCACAGAAGAGCCATGGGGAGGTGCACGGATTGGAAAACAAAACCCCTAAGGAGATGCTTTATGAGGTTGCAGTGTATATTAGATTATACCGTCTGGGAAGAGAAGGATGATGCAAATTGAGATATCTGGATGCTGTTAGGACGGGTTTAACATGGTTAACTTCAGCGTCGGAAGAGCTGCGCTGCAGTGACTCCTCCACTTCCTGGTTCTGCGACCTTGAGCTGGCTGCTTGGCCCCCATGAGCTGTAGGGTGGGGGGTGCAGCCACCATCATCCCCACCCCCCAGGGCAGACCTCAGGGGCTGCTGAGCGCACGTCCAGATCCGGGACCATCAGAGGGTTGTCGTGGAGTTCAAAGAGCAGACTGTGTGGGGCTTGCTCACAGCAACACATCCGATTCTGGTAAAGACGGAGTTCAGTGCAATCGAGTGCTTTCTCTACAAGAGGTTTTCTGCTGGTCTCGAGGAGCTGGTGTCACCATGAAGGGATTTAGTGCTTTTCTAGATATGAGGAGATGCAAGGATTGGGATCATGAAATCAGTCCCTGAAAAGATCTTAACTGTCTGAAGACCTGTTGCCCCAGTTTCCCTGGAGCATAGAGCGCCTCACTCTCCACCCTGAATGCCCTGCAGGGAGTGTCAGGGCAGCAGCTGCAGCAGCACAGGCAGATGGCAAATGCTCCTGGCGAGTGCCAGTTTGTAGTTGACCATATACCTGTGTCCATTCTCCCTCAAACTCTCCTCCCATCCATAACATTGAACAGAGTTTCCTGTGCCGTACAGTAGGTCCTTGTTAGTTACCCATTTTAAATGTAGCAGTGTGTACGATCCTTTTTAGAAAAACTGCTACCAGATGGGAGCCAGTGCAGTTTTGCATTGTGGAAGCTATGCCCCTTAACTTCCTGGGAAAATTACTGAAAAGGCACATACCTCCTTGTCTGGGAGTTAGGCAGACTTCACCTTCCCATCAGTTAGTCCATGAGTATGCAAATGAGTCACATTTCCAGGTAGAGAAGGAATCTGGTATTGCATCATTTTTGTGTTGTTTTTATTGGGCATGAGAGTAAGGTCTTCTTGCCAGGATTTTCCTTGTCACTTGCAGTTAGTCAGTGTAGGTGCTGGCCTGTTAATTTCAGATAATATAGGTGTTAATTGGTGTGTTGTAGTTCAATCGCTAAGTCATGTTTGACTCTTTGCAAACCCACGGACTGCAGCACGCCAGGCTTCCCTGTCCTCCACTGTCTTCCGGAGTTTGCTCAAATTCATGTCCATTGAGTCGATGAGTGCCATCCAGCCATCTCACCCTCTGTTGCCCCCTTTTCCTCTTGCCTTCAATCTTTCCCAGCATCAGGGTCTTTTCCAGTGAGTTGGCTCTTCCCATCTGGTGGCCAAAGTATTGGAGCTTCAGCTTCAGCATCAGTCCTTCCAATGAGCACCCAGGACTGATCTCCTTTTGGACGGACTGGCTGGGTCTCCTTGCAGTCCAGGGGACTCTCAGGAGTCTTCTCCAACCACAGTCCAGAAGCATCAGCTCAGTGCTCCCCTTCTCTGCTGGGACGTACACTCCTAGTTTTTATCTTCACATTTCCCTGTGACTCAGACAAGATTGCCTGTTTTCACCCTGATCTTATGGATGGGAAATGAGTCAAGAAATGCTCATTATCTCAGAGGAGTTGAGAGGGAACTGAGAGGGTTTCTACCCCTCAGCTGGGGAGTGGGTGGGAGCCTCAGAATCTGTAGAATGGGCCCTTTGGGACAAATTAGATCTGTTCAGGTCAACTTTTATTGCTGGTGGCAGGGGCAGGTTGAATAAGATTTGGGCTGTTTCCCTTAAGAAGTTTACGACCTAGGAATGGGTTATTTTTGGAGATAAATACATTTCTACTTGACGGATGATGGTAAAATTCTTAATCTGAACTTGCCACCTGAACCTGTCAATGAAAATTTTGCATATTTAATAAAAGGGTCCAGGATGGTGTAGTGGTAAAGAATCTACCTGATAATGCAGGACACACAAGAGATGTGGGTTCAATCCCTGGATTGGAAAATCCCCTGGAGGAGGAAATGGCAACCCACTCTAGTATTCCTGCTTGGGAAATCCCATAGACAGAGGAGCCTGGTGGGCTACAGCCCTAGGGTCACAAAGAGTTGGGCACGGCTGAAGTTAAGTAACAAATAGGCCCAAAGCATCTGGTAGAATGTCCAGCAAGATAGTAAGTGGTCGCGATTATTTTTATTTTTCAGTCTCATCATTGTTGACAATCCTTTCTGATTCAGTAATGGTAATCGACATTTGGGGCTTGAGCGTGACCTTTCGTAGGTTAGGATGGAAACCCCAGCAAAGCAGAATTCTCCATTTTGCCAGAAAGGATTCAAGTTAGCAAATTAGTGGACGGGTGGTGTGCCTGAGGGACCACAGGAGGCCAGGTCCAGGGGGAGCAGGGCAGCCGTTTCTGCCCCCATGTTCTCGTTCCGGGTCCTGAGCACAAGGCCTCATTGCAGGCCCAGTCCCATCAGAGATGAGACTTTATCCTTGTTGTCCAAGGACCCCGACGAGCCCCCCCACCCCGGTCTCCTCAGCACTCGGCTGATTCACGCACAGGTAAATGTGCTAAAATAATTTTTATTGGAGGCGGTTTTGTGTTTTGACATCATGGTATTTCTGCCCAGCATCCTCAGAGTTTCACTGTTGGCTTTTGGTTTTTTCCCTTAACTCTCTGCCTTCTTTTAAAAATCTCCTTTGCTCTCTTCAGAGCATCAGGCTGGGTGTGGGGTGCAGGGCGTGGGCTGTGTGTGTATAAATAATTGCTGTAAGTGGAGAATATCTTTCTGTCCTGTGAGTAACAGTCAAGTGGCACAGCAAGAAAGACTGAATATTTAATTTGCAAATTTTTCCTACATTTCCCCTTCTCAGACCTGGTAACTGTGTTATTGAGTTTAAGGTTTTAATCTCAGTAAGAATGGCTCACCTTCCATGAGGGCTTCCCATCAGCCTCCTGCCCTCCGATGGTTCTTTAATTCAGAGAGTATGCATCCCCCTGTCCTGGGGCCACCAGCTCACTCAGATGCACCAAATAGATGTAATGTGTGGTCTTCAGTCACACCGTTAGAGGAGAGTGAACAGCATAACACAGTTTTAGAAAAGGTCGCCCCCTTAGAAGTAGGGGTCCAGGTTGCTCATGCAACCTGAGAGATGTGAAAATAATTTTTAAAAATCAAGTTAAACGTATCTGCCCCTGGCCGGGTCTCAGAAAGCCTCAGCCGACGCTGCTCCTGTGTTGCCGGGAAGGCCAAGTTCTCCCCACCAGCTGCCCCGGGCCAGCAAACTTCTGCAATTGTCTGTAGCAGCTTGAATGCTGCTATTTAAGAGCCGATGAAGAGGCAGCTTGGAGGAAACCTCAAAAATAAATACTCTGATTCATCACTGTTGTTCAGGCTTTCCAGCCGTCAGAGCCGGCCCAGGGCTTCTGAGACAAAGGGTGACATTCAGCCTGAGTCAGGAGCCCCGACGTGGCGAGGGGGCGGGAGGGGGCAGCTGGGAGGACAGTGTGTGCTGGCTCTCCTTCCTGGGCCGGGGCGGGGGGTGGACACTGGGGGAGATGAATAAGCTGCAGACTGGAGATGCTGCCTTCCCAGAGCGGGGCTTGGCTCAGGACTAGCCCAGAGCGATGGTTTGGGAGCTGCTGGGTGGGGGCTTCGGAGAGAGGCAGGGTCCGGAGGGTCCTTTATTGCGGGCGGAGGGGAGGGCGGGTCTTGCAGACTTAGGGGCTCCAGCACTTTGCTAGGACGGCCGGGGTGGCAGAGAAGCCAGCTGACGGAAAGAGAACTCAGGCTGTAGAGTCACCTTGGTCCTGCCTCCATCACCCTGGCTCCTGCATCTCTGCCTGCATCTTCTCTCTCCGTCTGGAAGGCAGGAGTGGCGAGCCTCCTTGTGGAGATGAAGATGAGGTCCGGGACCAGCTCAGGGGCCACCGTGGCTGGCGCGAGCGCAGGGTCTGATGCTCACGCGTGTGCACCCTTGTACGGCTCTGAGCCTCCGTGACCCCACCCCACCCCCGCCCCCTCCCCGAGGTGAACAGCAGATGAGACCAGTTTAGGAAACTCCACAGAGGCAGGAAGTGGCTGTTTCTTGTTGAGCCTTTAGTGTCTGGATGTGAGCGTGTGTGTCCTCTGACCATCACAGGGCTGGGCAGGGACTCTGGTCACAGGGAAGGCAAAGCTCTCAACCGACTCTCATACAGGCCTGGCTTGCTCCTTGCACCAGCTCTGATAAGGTTCGATGAATCAAGATGTGAAAGTGAGGTTTATTTTTTTTAAGTAGATTTTAATCTGTCCTGTGCTGTCTTTGCAGAGATAGGCCAGAGTCAAGCGCACAGGACAGTTCGGCGAGATGGCTCAGCGCATAGTGCTTCTGCCAACCCTCCCCCACCTGTCTCCCCGGTCCTGAAAAAGCACTGGTGACCCTCCGCACAGTCAAGGAAACCAAAGGATTCTGGAGGCTCAGCTCCCTCATAAGTCCCTCGCCACTCCCCCCCACCCCCACTCTGTGGCTTAAATTAATTCCTACAACAGACAAAGAGCAGTTAACTGGGAATCCAAGGCAGTTTTCCCTCCTGGACTTGGATGTGGGAGGAAAGGTCGTCCCCACCCTCCAAGCAGAGGCAGGCGCAGAGGCCGCTGTGCTCCTGAGGCTGGAGTCTTTGTGCAAAGCGGAGTTCCTTCCCACCACCACTTGGCCCTGCAGCCGTGTGGGTCCCCGCAAGCCTGCGGCAGACAAGAGCCACACAAGGAGGGAAGCCGTTATGCTGAAAGTCGAGTAAAATGTGGCTCCCCTTCATGCCACATTTATTGTCTTCAGGGTCACAGAACAAACATGTGCAGGGATGTGTAGTCGTGTGGTTTATGATTCTTTCTGAGCCGTAAGATTCCCATCTGGGTGTGCTCCTCAGTTATCAATTGAATGTCAACGTCCTAAGTCTGCATGAGCCTCGGACACATTGTTGGGTCACACAGCAGATTTTTACAAACAGTTTGACCACATTTGTTCTGCGTGAGGCTGATAACCTGCCCTGTGGAGACCCATTGTGAGAGTTCAGTGTCAGGCATTGACAGAGGCCTTCAACTCTTGCTGCACTTATTTTGGGTCTGTATGAAGACATGGGGGAAAGTTATTTCATGCTTTTAAAACTTACAAGTTAATGTTTAAAGATGTTAAGCAGAGTGGACCAAACCAAGGAACTTCCTAGGTGGCCTTATGGTAAAGAACACGCCTGCCAGTGCAGGAGACATAAGAGACCAGGGTTTGATCCCTGGATCAGGAAGATCCGCTGCAGGAAGGCATGGCAACCCACTCCAGTATTCTTGCCTGGACAATCCCACAGACAGGGGAGCCTGGCGGGCTACAGTCCATGGGGTCGCAAAGGCTCAGACATGACTGAGCACAACACAGGACCAAGCCAGACGTTGTTTCTTCCCCTAAGCTTAAAATCATAGAGAGGTTATGAGACTGTTCTGTATCAGCATGAAAAACAGGCTCTTCTGTTTCTCTTTTTGTCTGCTTAGGATTTCCACACTGTGCTTTGCAGTTAATTTACTGAGGTCATGTATGTTAGCATCAAACTGGCAAGGGTTTTGTGCCAGTTTCTACGGGCATCCACCGATGGTCCTCGGCCTGAAGAGTTTTCTGTGTGTGGATGAGAAATGGACAACTGGTAAACCTCAGGCAGGCCAGTAATCAAGCCAGAACATGGAAATCCCCAATGAACACACTGAGCACATGAAGGGGAGAGCAGGGGGGTTATTTATGCCCAAAGGAAGCTTCTTGGGAAAGTGCTCCAGTTAGACTCCCGGGGGCAGGGCGGAGCACTCGCGGCACAGCATGCTTGTGTGTCAGTCCTGTCCAACGCTGCGGCCCCATGGACTGCAGCCCGCCAGGCTCCTCTGTCCGTGGGGTTCTCCAGGCAAGAACACTGGAGTGGGTTGTCATTCCCTCCTCCAGGGGATCGTCCCAACCCAGGGATTGGACCGAGCTCGGATCTCCTGCCTCTCCTGCATCTCAGGCAGTTCCTCTACCCACTGAGCCACCTGGCAGAGCACAGCCTTGGAAATTTCCGAGACTGTTCAGAACCCGCAGCTGGGCGGGGTCCCCCGAGAGGCCTGTGGTCGGAGGTAGAAGCTGGAAAAACAAGCGGGAGCAGACTGCAGAGGCCTGATCCTCACCTGCTGCTGTGTGTTAAGTGGTGTGTTTGTTTGCCTTGAAAAAAATACCATCATGCTATTAAGTGATAGGGCTTCCCTGATAACTCAGCTGGTAAAGAATCCGCCTGCAGTGCAGGAGATCCTGGTTCGATCCCTGGGTCGGGAAGATCCGCTGGAGAAGGGATAGGCTACCCACTCTAGTATTCTTGGGCTTCCCTTGTGGCTCAGCTGGTAAAGAATCCACCTGCAATGCAGGAGACCTGGGTTTGATCCCTGGGTTGGGAAGATCCCCTGTATAGTCCATGGGGTTGCAAAGAGTCGGACACAACTTTATTAAATGATAAAGTACTGAGTAACATGCCTTTTTGTTTTCTCAAATTAAAATTACATTTTATCTGGCAGGCCATTTCATTCTAGAGTGTGCATCTAATTTTCTCAGGATGGGGGTAGCATTTTAAAGACAGAATTTGATGAGTCAATGAGGCCTTTTCAAATAAATTACTGTACTTGGAAAATGTGATCTTTATGAGATATAATACCTTGGAGTTACAGCTAAAGAGTCAATTATTGTTTCGTGTCCAGGCATCCAATTAAAGTTGAATTAGACTGTTACTTTCATGCACTTTCCAAAGCTGCACACTTGCATAATTCCTACTCTTGTTTATAGTCAGTAAAATATTTAACACAGTGTAGTTGAGTTAGCAGCTTCCCGGGGTAGCTGAGTTCTCCTGGTGTATCATAAACTTTGCCTCCTAAACGGTCATCTGCTTCTTTCCTGTGATGGCAGATGTCTTTGGTGAATGAAGCCGAAGATATTTATGTAAAATATAACTGGGGGAGGGAGTTTCCTTACAACAGTTCACATGTACTAATTGAATGCTCACTGGAAAGACCCTGATGCTGGGAAAGAGTGAGGGCAGGAGGGGAAGTGGGTGACAGAGGATGAGGTTGTTGGATGGCATCATTGACACACTGGGCGTGAGTCTGAGCAAGCTCCGGGAGACGGTGAAGGACAGGGAGGCCCAGCGTGCTGCAGTCCACGGGGTCGCAGAGTTGGACATAACTTAGTGACTGAACAACAACAACAGTCGACTTTTAACCAGGAAGGGAGCAGAAACAACAGATTTCATACAAACTGATACGTAGCATTCATGTGGGCTCCTCTGGTGGTGGTTCTGACCCGAATTATCTCAAGTGGCAGGAATGCAGACCACTTGCCAATGAGAGAGATGTGGATTTTCTACTCCAAAGTTTTGTTCCTTAACTACAAGAAAGAAATGCTTAATTGTCTGCTGCGTTGCCATTTCCCTCACCGCCTCTCATTGGCAGTGAGCGGGGTCTGTTCCTTCTTGGTGGCGATACAGATAGAATTCATTCTGAGCACAAACAAAAAGCCAAGGGGGTTTGTGAAATCCAGAAGGAAGGACGTCCATGGCAGCGAACGCCCCCTCTCCTGACCCACCACCATCCTCTCCCCAAATTAAACTCCTCTGAAACCCCCGTTTCTCTCTAGAGAGACTCTGGACCTCTGTGTCCTCGCGTCTCCACTGGAACAGCTTGAAAGACTATCCCGGCTCTTTCCTTCGGTGTATTTTTCAGCATCTCAGGCGCATGCTTCTGACCCGTGCTGGGGTTCTGGCCTTTCTTCTTGCGGAGAGTAGCAGCCAAGACGGGAGAGGAGATCACGGGATTGAAACTGCGGCCTGAGACCACCATCTGGTCCGGAATGGAGAGTTCCTCGGAGGCTGATGTTCTTGGATGTAGACTGTTGATTCTCCTGACAGTTGAAAATTCCATCATGGCCTAAGGAAGCCTCTAGGAACACAAGAGGGAGGAGGGAGAGGTCCGTGCGGGGCAGGGGCCCTCAGCCCTTGTCAGAGCCTGCACGGTGCAGGCGAAGGAACGCTGGCCGTCAGCCCTCTCGCAAAGGGTAGACAGTTTTGTTGGTGTTTTGTTTCATCTTTGTTGTTCACCATGGATGTTTTTTCTTTGCATCAATTTTTATTTATTTTTTGCTCACACTCTACAGCAAGTGGGATCTTAGTTCCCTGACCAGGGATCGAGACTGTACCCTCGGAATTTTCTCCTTTTTTCCTTCATTGAAATGTATCTTCCATGTTATAAAATGCACAACCTTAAGTGTAAAGTGTGATGAGTTCTGAAAAGTATATAGGAGTTAAAAAATTGTAATAACCTGGGCCATGGGGTTCTTTAAATGCCAAATGCTGTAGATTTGTGTTAATGCTGAATGTATGTGTCATCTTTGCTGCCTAACAAGTCACCCCAAGGCTCAGTGGCTTCAAGTAACAGCGTTTGTGACCTTAGGGTTTCACTGGCCAGGAGTCCAGTGATAACATAACTGGGCAGGTGCCTGGACTCGGGGTCTCTCAAGGACCGTGGTTCCAGAGTTGGCTGGGGTCTCATCCCAGGGCTTGAGGGTGAGGGTGTGAGTCCACGCTGGCTCACGTGACTGTTGGCAGGGTTGCTTCTCATGGCTGTTGGACTGGGAAGCTCAGTCCCTCGCCTCATGGGCTTCTCGCTTGTTCCCCCAATCGTGCCGTGTCAGGAGAGAAAGGCCGACAAGAGCAGGAAACGCCAGCGAGATTTCGGTCAGTCTTCTGTGAGCCAGTCACAGAGGTGACAGCCCAGCACTTTGCCTCGTTCCATTAATGAGGAACTGCCGCTGAGTCCAGCCCCGCTCACCCTCGAGGGGAGTCCCCAGGACAGCGTGGATGCCAGGAGCGGGGAGCTCCCCGGGGCTGGGTCGGAAGCTGCCCGTCACCAGGCAGAATGAAACATGCCCCTCAGGTCTGTGATCCCAGGTGGGTCTTGTAAGTGGGACATCTGAATATAGAGAGCTGTAGAAAAAGCCCAAATTCCATAAAAATCTGATGAATGATTTTAAACCATGAACTACTCTGCCCTCAGATGTGGTTCTGTCAAAGAATTGCTGTCTGAGAAGAATACATGAAATACTCACGTAGCATCGACGGCAGTTGGCAGAGTCATCTGTCATCACATCCTGGCTCCCCCTTTCCTCTCCGTGTCTCCTGGGCTCCCCACTTGATTTAGAAGTATTTTCATACATTCTTTAATATCCTCCCATCAAGAGGTGGGGCTTGATTCTCATCCCTTAAGTGTGAACTGAGTTCAGCCATGTGCTTGTGATCAATGGGATATGTCGGCCGTGACGGCGCGGCTTCTGAGAGGAGGTGTCAGAGGCATGTGGCCGCCTCGTCACTCTGAGATCGCTTGCTCCTGGGGAGACATTCCGGCGGCCAGCGAGGGGTCTCCTGGTGAGGCCCGAAGTCTTCCCGCCGACAGCCATGGGTGTGAAGCAGCCTGGAAGCGAACCCTTTCCTCCGTCAGACACTGGGTTCGAGCCGGCGGTGATGGCAACAAGTGAAGGATGTGGTCCTTCTCCGCGTAATTCAGAGCCAGCTGAAGACTGCATGCAGGGGAGCTGGTGCTGCTGGAGAGCCAGACGGTGCTGAACAGCACCCTGCAGGTCGGGGTGGTGAGCTTTGGGCCTGGGATGGAGTTCAGATAGCGGGGGAGCCGGGGTGTGGCATGAGGGGTTCAGAGGGTAAGGGGAGGCCTGAGTGGATGCGGGAGCCTTGGGAGGGAGCTAGGGAGAGCGTGCTTGACCGGGTCTCCCCGAGACATCTTATGGAAAATCCCGAGCCCAGTAATTTTAGACTGTCCTTAGGGGACGGGTGTTCCCCTCCAGATGCTATTTAAGTTTAAAAAATATGTGAAATCCAAGAAGATTTCATCAAGTATTTCATTTGTCACACCTTGGCAGTGAATGCTACTAATTATTTTGTTGTTCCCGTCGTTAAATACAGAGCCTTTCCGTTCATTTTGCCAAATGAATTTTCAGTTCTCCAGCACTTTCTCCTAAAAGAAAATGTTCAGTGAGAAGGCAGGCACTTGTCCAG
Source organism: Giraffa tippelskirchi (assembly GCF_054371585.1). Taxonomy (NCBI): domain Eukaryota; kingdom Metazoa; phylum Chordata; class Mammalia; order Artiodactyla; family Giraffidae; genus Giraffa; species Giraffa tippelskirchi. The sequence goes on along the minus strand of NC_137277.1, from coordinate 767,662 downwards.
CTCAGCTCAGCTCAACTCCGCCCAGGCCAGCCGTGCAAGGCCGCTTTGAGGCTGGGCTGCAGCTCCAAGGAGAGGGCACCTCCAGGCGTTGAGTTTCTGTTTACTGCCTGGAAGCATTCCGTTTTGAACACGTTTGAGTCTTTCGCTGAAGGCCCTTTAAAAATTCAAGATTTAGTTTTTATCACCAGAAAACATTGATTAAATATGCATCTGCACCCGGAGCCATGTACCAGTGAGTTTAACATCTGTGCTCGAGGTCTGGGGAGGATCCCTTAAATTTTTTTTGTAAAATCAAAGCAACAGTGTTCGTGGGCGTTGGGTGGCAGAATCTATCCAGTTGCCTCTTAGCCCATAATACGTTATTTAAAGAGATCATTGAAGAGTCAGCTCCTGGAGCCACAGAAATGGAGATATTTAACCCAAGGAAGAGGGTGCGAAGATCTCAAAGCTGTCTTTGTGTGAGTGTGCTCAGTCGTGTCCAACTCTTTGTGACCCCATGGACTGGGGCCCACCAGGCTCCTCTGCCCAGGGAATTTTCCAGGCAACAATCCTGGAGTGGGCTGACATTGTCTCCTCCAGGGATCTTCCCGATGCAGGGGTCAGACCTGCATGACTCCTGAGCCTCCTGCATCAGCAGGCAGATTCTTTACCACAAGCGCCACTGGGGGCACCCCAAAGCTCTCTTTAGACACTTGAAGGGCGACGGGTGTGAACAGGGTCTGCCTGGCTGCTCCCTAGGGAAGGACCACATATGATCAGGGTGGGGACACGGAGACCAGTCTGAGTGACCACAGGACCAGAGCTGCCAGCAGCCTGGAAGCTGGACTCGGTCATCTCACAAGGTTTTAAGCCTCTGGTCTCCAGGGACACGCACAGCTGAGTGCCTTCCTTCCCCCTCTGCTGCAGGGGAGTTGCTTGCTGGCTGGAAACGGGCCGGGGAGCACTCTTAGTCACTCACACGTGTCTGACTCTGCGACCCGTGGACTGTAGCCCGCCAGGCTCCTCTGTCCATGGGATTCCTCAGGCAAGAAACTGGAGTGGGTTGCCATTCCCTCCTCCAGGGGATCTTTCTGACTCAGGGAGCCAACCTGGGTTTCCTGCATTGTGGGCGGATTCTTGAATGTCTGAGCCACTAGGGAAGGGGTAGAATATTATCTACAGGGTTTCTGATATTTTTCAAGAGACTTGGGTGAGGACATAATGAATTATTCAGAGATTCCTCTCTGTGAAGCAAGTTGCACAAAGACAGACAACTTGGTACAAATTGCAATTCTAAACTTATTAGTAAAATATTTTATTCATGCACTCTACTTACAAGAGCCGATCACTGCTTGACAGTTCTGACCTCACTGATGGTTCCGCAGTTACTCTTTGAAATGGGTGCAAACTCCGACACAAAAAAAACCAAAACGATGTACCTGGTCTAATGGATTATTTAAGCCTTGAAAAAGAGAGGGGAGCCTGAGGGTTTTAAATGCACAATTTCCGTATAATTGTTGAGGTGACATCTCTCTCAGGCACTGAAACGTAGCTCCTGTTTGACATGGGGCTGGGTTTCCCTGAACAGTTTTACCGAAGGGCCAGTGTCTGTTTTGGGGTCTTTTGCAGCAGAGCTTGCCGTGTTCTCCGGCAGACGCAGTGGTGTTTCTCCCCCCCGCCGTCAGAATGTGGAGGGGGTTTCCCCAGTGTTTTTCCACTGCTTTCCCTAATGAATGGAGGGACACCCACCTCGGTAGATTTTCTGCAGGCCTGTGAGGTGGGAGTTAGCCAAGGAGCAGCGTTTGAGTTCCTGTGCAAACAGATGCCGTAAGAGGCCAGTCTGGGGCCTTCCCTGGCGGTCCCGTGGCCACGCCGCCTCATTCCTGGGAGGGGGGCGGGGAGAATCGGGAGGTCGGGATCGACACACAAACACTAGTGATGCGGCACAGAAGACGGATGAGAGGCTGCTGGGCGGTCCGGGGGCTCCACGCCGCACTTGGGGTGACCTAAATGTGAAGGGAATTCAAAGGGAGGGGGTATATATGTATGCATATGGCTGATTTGCTCGGCTGTACCGTAGAAATTAACACAGCAAAAGTAGAGGGTATACATGTTTCAGTTCATTTCAGTTCAGTCCCTCAGTCGTGTCCGACTCTTTGTGACCCCATGGACTGCAGCACGCCAGGCCTCCCTGTCCATCACCAACTCCCAGAGTTCACTCAAACTCATGTCCATTGAGTCGGTGATGCCATCCAACCATCTCATCCTCTGTCGTCCCCTTCTCCTCCTGCCTTCAGTCTTTCCCAGCATCAGGGTCTTTTCCAGTGAATCACTTCTTGTAATCAAAGTATTGGAGTTTCAGCTTCAGCATCAGTCCTTCCAATGAATATTCAGGACTGATTTCCTTTAGGATGGACTGGTTGGATCTCCTTGCAGTCTAAGGGACTCTCAAGAGTCTTCTCCAACACTACAATTCAAAAGCATCAATTCTTCGGCGCTCAGCTTTCTTTATAGTCCAACTCTCACATCCATACATGACTACTGGAAAAACCATGGCTTTGACTAGACGGACCTTTGTTGGCAAGGTAATGTCTCTGGTTTTTAATATGCTGTCTAGGTTGGTCATAACATTTCTTCCAAGGAGTAAGCATCTTTTAATTTCATGGCTGCAGTCACCATCTGCAGTGACTTTGGAGCCCCCCAAAATAAAGTCTATCACTGTTTCCCCATCTATTTCCCATGAAGTGATAGGACCAGATGCCATGATCTTAGTTTTCTGAATGTTGAGCTTTAAGCCAACTTTTTCACTCTCCTCTTTCACTTTCATCAAGAGGCTCTTTAGTTCTTCTTCCCTTTCTGCCATAAAGGTGGTGTCATCTGCATATCTGAGGTTATTGGTATTATTCCCGGCAATCTTCATTCCAGCTTGTGTTTTATCCAGCCCAGCATTTCTCATGATGTACTCTGCATGTAAGTTAAATAAGCAGGGTGACCATATACAGCCTTGACGTACTCCTTTTCCTATTTGGAAGCAGTCTGTTGTTCCATGTCCAGTTCTAATTGTTGCTTCCTGACCTGCATACAGATTTCTCAAGAGACAGGTAAGGTGATCTGGTATTCCCATCTCTTTAAGAATTTCCCATAGTTTGCTGTGATCCACACAGTCAAAGGCTTTGCCGTAGTCAATAAAGCAGAAGTAGATGTTTTTCTGGAACTTTCTTGCTTTTTCGATGATCCAACGGATGTTGGCAATTTGATCTCTTGTTCATCTGCCTTTTCTAATCCAGCTTCAACATCTGGAAGTTCACGGTTCAGGAACTGTTGAAGCCTGGCTTGGAGAATTTTGAGCATGTCTTTCCTAGCGTGTGAGATGAGTACAGTTGTGCGGCAGTGTGCGCGTCTTCGGCGCAGCCCTTCTCTGGGGTTGTATGTGCACACGTGGCCGATTCACTCCGGTGTGCAGTAGAGACTAACACAGTGTCAGACTTTGTGCTCCCAGTGCAGGGGGCACAGGTTTGACCCCTGGTCAGGGAGTTAAGGTCCTGAGTGCTCGTGATGTGTCCAGAACAAATAGAACGCAGTCTGGATGCCGGTATGTACGCCTATGACACACCGGATCATTTCACTCCATTGTTCCTACGATCCCACCACCTGCGTTCGGTAGGTGTTTTATCGTTCTCACTTGCAGTCAGAAGGATGGGATCCCGCGGCCCGTCTGAGCAGGCGAGGCCACTGTCCCCGTGTGGTCCAAGTGCCTTGGTGGGCACGCGCATCCACCCGTGTTGGGGGCCTCAAGGAGCAGCTACCGACTCTGCATGAAGACCGCGGCTGCCAGACCCTGACATGTTCAGGGATTCCGCAGCCCTCGCCCAGGACAGCTGTGCACCCAGCATCCCCTGGAACGCGCCAGGGCCCTCCCCGCTGGCTTCAGAGCCCAGGCACACGATTGTTGGTTTGGTGGGTGCTGCGTTCAGGCCCCAGGTGTTTATCTGAAAGCAGCTGCGTGTCGGGCACTGTGAAGAAGGTGAAGGGCATGAACAGACATTCCCTTCCTGAGGCCATGGTCCAGATCAGGGGTCCCCAGTCTCCAGGATCTAAGGCCTGACGGTCTGAAGTGGAGCAGATGTAACAATGACAGAAATAAAGTGCACAGTAAAGGTACTATGCTGGAACCATCCTGAAATCACCCTCCACGCCCACTGTCCGTGGTGCCAAAAGGCTGGGTACTGCTGGTCTGGTGGCAAGACCACAGTGAAGATGTCTGCACACAAATACACGGATGGGAGTCGTGCCACGTGCTGCAGGGGCACAAAGCCAACTGCACTGGTGGGAAGCAAGAGGGCTTTTGTCCTTCGGAGGGGGGGCACAGCTCTGCTGGGATTGGGCCCTCATTCTGACTTGGGGGTGCGGGCAGGGGGTGGAACGTGAGAAGAGCAGTGGGGTGACTGCAGGCGCTTGGGGGACGATGAGGGTAAAGCCCCCCCCCAACCGGTGATGGCAGCAGAGTTCCACGTGGTCCCTTGTGGGTCATGACAGGGGTGGCTCCGGCTGGACCCACTCTCAGTCTATGTCCAAAGCTTCTTACCAGAGGCAGATGGACGGGTCCCTGCAGACGGGTGAGGCGGGGCAGTGCTGGGAAGCTGGGGGGACCGGGATGGACTCGGTGCTGGAGCAGCTCCCTCCCCCCTTAACCTCACCCTTGAACCACGCCATCCCTCTGGGTTCTGGGGGATCAGCTCAGGGACTCTCACGTCTGGACCCCTTACAGCTCTTGTACTGGAAGCCTTGGGCAAAGGAGCCCTGGAGTCAGACTGTCTGTGGGGGCGGATCCTTAGCAGCCCCGCCTTAGAGCCAAGGAAGCTGAGTTCAGAGAGGTGGGGGTGATTCAGCCCAGACTGGTAGCTGCAGAGAAGCCCTGGGCAGAAGCACCCTTACCTTCTTTTCCTGAGAATTTTGTGCTGATGCTTTTGGAAATCTTCGTGAACTCCTCGCATTTAATATTTTAAAAATCCTTTTGGAATTAATTTAGTTAAGGATTAAGCCAGTTAGAACCCCAGGACTGTTTCAAGTAAACAGCTTAACAGTGAAATGTTGGTGGAACCCGGCTCATTCCCCTGAGCACGGGCCCGGTAATTGGGCTCCAGTCTCTCCACGAGAAGCCGAGCAGCTTCAGGTCTAATGAGTCCTGGCCGCCCGGGGGCAGAGAGATTTGGCGTTTCTCAGTGTCGCCCTTTTCTTTTAATAATCCCTGGACCATAGGGCGGCCCGAGGAGCCCTGGAGTGTGGAGCTGGGGGCTCTGACGGAGGGCGGTGGGGGCGCCACAGTCAATGACCCCCGTTCAGATGGGGAGCGGAAGGTTTAATTTAGGGCGTTGGCTGTTCTTCGTCTAGGAGGATGTGCCCCCAGACACAGCAAATCGGTCATTTGCGCTTGAAGATCCGGAAGGCAGGCGTGGCGCAAGGCTGATTCCGCCTCCGGAGATGCGCGGAGGGCAGGCGTGTTTTGAATGCCCAGGAGAGGTGCGTGGTGTTAAATCCAGGATGTAGAGAAGGGGTCAGGAGGCCTTGGCTGGGCCCGGAGGAAATCAAGAAAATGAGCAAATGAGAATGCAATTTAAAATGTAAAATCCAAGCGGAAATTGATGCCATTTCTGTGAAATGTTGGGAACATTCCATAGTCGTTGCTCCTCAGGCTCAGGGAAATACAAAAGGTTGTCTGTGTTTCAGGCCCGTCAGGGTTTTTGTTTTTTTTTGAGGCATATTTGGTGTTTGCAGAAGCTTCCCCGAGTTGTGAAGCAGCTCAATGTAGTGGGCACACCTGGTCTGGGGGTTTGCAACCCCAAGTGCCCTGTGCGACCCTGGGCATGTCACCCAACCTCCCAGAACCCTTGTTTACACATCTGTGAAACAGGGCAACAGCATGAGTCCATCTGCTGCGTGGAAACGCCGAGAGTCCGAGGAGACGCCGTGCAGAACAGTGGTTTGCAGGCTGTGTACCCCAGTCAGAGGAAGTCAGAACCTCCTACCGGCTCTGGTTTTTAAGTTCAGGCTGTACATTCAAATCACTTTGTAGAATTTAAAAATATGCTGGGCCCACCTCTGGTGTTTTTCTTTCATGTAGTCTGGGTTGGTGCCAGGCCTTGGAGGCTTTCAAAGCATGTAGATAATTCTGCTGGGCAGCTTGCCTGAGAACCTGGGGGCTGACAGGTAGGGGTGGACTTGGGGGCCGGCTGGCCTGGGCCTTCAGGGGGGTCCGTCATAAGTCTGCAGAGATTGTCGTCTGTCACTCCACAGGATTCTGCCTTCTCCTCTGCTCAGCTCCACCCCTTTCAGATCTTCCCTGCAGGTTATCTCATTGAAATATGGATTCAGGACTTCCCTGGTGGTCAAGCGGTTAAAAGTCTGGCTGCCTGTGCAGGGGGCGTGGGTTCAGTCCTTGGTCCAGGAGGATCCCACATGCTGTGGAGCAGCTGAGCCTGGGAACCATGGTGTGGCTGAAGCCCGAGCCCTCGAGCCTGTGCCCTGCAGCCAGAGAAGCCTCCCCTGGAGAAGCCCGCCCACAGCTGGGAGCAGCTCCCGCTCGCCGCAGTGCAGAAAGCCCGCGTGCACCAGCGAAGACCCAGCACAGCCAAAATTTTTTTTGAAAAAAGGAACTGTGGATTCAGCCAAAGCCTGTTGGGTTTCAAAGTCCTAACAAGGTAACTGCCTGAGAAGTGGGCCTGTGGAGAGCAAGAGCTACTGTTTCCCTCAAAACATGATTCCGAAGCCTGTTAAATTAGTCTGATGAGATTAGTCTGATGGATCAGGAGCAGGGTAGATGTTCACAAAGGAGCATTTTCACATGCTTTTTAATTCAGTCAAGAGATCTTGTGTTTACCAATGGAGTCAGAGTTTAAATTCTTGAGTACAGAATTCATCAGCCCGTTTTAATGAAGAAATCTGGTTTCCTTGTCAGTGTGGCGACTGAACTCAAAGAGCCCAAGGCTGCTCTGAGTTATAAACATCACACTGTAACAGGCAGAGGAGAGCCACATGTCACCCTTGAGGCAGGGTAACGGCTTTAATTGTGTGACCGAGAATGTACGTCCTCCAATCAGAAGAGGGGGATCCTCGACTTCATAGTATCATTTAATCAGAAGATGGAGGTCCTCGGCTGCGTAGTATCATTCAGGGTGTGTCATTGCCACACCCAGGGATGGTGCTTCTCTCAAAAATAAGGTGTGTGAGCCAGCAACTCCACATCTGAGTGTATAGCCAAAAGGAGAGAATCGTGCTGAGTGAAGTAAGACAGAGAAGGAGAAATATGACATGACATCCTTTATATGTGGAATCTAAAAAGAAATAATGCAAATGTGTTGATAAATTGATATTCATATTGCAGAAATAGAAAGAAGAGAACCAAGGTCTTGAAAAGATGTTCGCACACCTGTGTTCTTGGCAGCATCAGTCACAACAGACACAGGTGGAAGCAGCCCCAAGGGTCCATCAACAGATGCATAGAGAAAGGAGATGTGGTCCGCCCATGTGCTGGAGGAGTATTTAGCCTTAAAAAGGAAGCAAATTCTGGGACTTCCCTGGTGGTTCAGTGGTTAAGACTCTGAGCTTCCATTGCAGGGGCCTGGGTTTGATCCCTCGTTGAGGAACTGAGATCTCACATGTCGCATGGTGCAGCCGAAAAACGGGCAAATGTGACATGCTACAGCAGAGATGAACCTTGAAGATGTCGTGCTAAATGAAAAGCCAGTCACAAAAGGACAAATGCTGTATGATTTCACTCCCTGAGGTCCCCGGAGCAGTCCCATCCACAGGCACAGAGTTGAGCAGTGAGGCCTGGGGGCCTGGGGGAGAGGGTCGCGAAGACCCTGTGTGGACTTGGTGTTAGAGTTTCAGTCGAGGGTGATGACGACGTTCTGGGAGTGGGTGGTAGCGATGGTTGCACAGCGTCCTTAATGCTGTGCAAGGCGAAAGTACTTAACACCACTGTGCTGAACACTTTAAAATGGTTTAAATGGTTATATGTTTTACCACAGTAAAAAAAAAAATCACCAGGAAAACAACAGTGGAAGAGTAGGTGTATCTTCAGGTCTTCTCTGCCTGGTTCGGGAAGGCTCCACCCTGGAGATGTTGGCAAACTGCAGTGTTTTTGGCAGCCTGGCAGCCTGGTGCCACCTCTTGCTTACAGGTGTACAAGAGAAGTAGCCATTTCTCAGATATATTCGGGGCAACCTGGGAGAGACCCAGCGCGTGATGGAGACAAACAGAAGGAAAGCCACCACTGGCCCGGGTCACCCTCCCCAGAGAGGCCCCCCGTGTTCTGCTAGGGCCCACGAGTCTTCTGTCTACCACGTGCTGTTCTCAGATACTCCAGTGTATGCGAAATATCTTTTTAAAACTTACTCTATGTTCCGTCCTGTGAGAAATGCTCTAAATGGAACAACCTCAAAAGGTTTATGGCATGCTAACTCACTTCAGTCGTGTCTGACTCTTTGTGACCCCATGGACTATAGCCCTCCAGGCTCCTCTGTCCGTGGGATTCTCCAGGCAAGAATACTGGAGTGGATTGCCATGCCCTCCTCCAGGGGATCTTCCCGACCCAGGGATCAAACCCACATCTCTTCTGTTTCCTGCATTAGCAGGCAGGTTCTTTACTACTGAACCACCTGGGAAGCCCCAGCATTAGCCCTGTTTTGGAGGTGACCAAAATGAGGACAGAGAATAGTTAGTTGTCCACAGCACAAGGCTAGGAACAAGCCAGGGAGCCAGGACTTACCTGGGGTTCAACTGCCTGTGAGTCAGGTGGGTGGCGCTGTGTCCATCCCGGATACGTGGTCACCGGGATAGAGCGAGCGCCCACGAATCAGCTCAGGAAGGCTTTCACAGTGGGACTTTTTTTTTCCTTTGGTTCAGGATGGAATGATGATTTCTTCCCCATGGTTTCTGGTGAATCCACCAACTGTAGTAGCTATTTCATACTGTATGCTTTTTAAAAAACTGATAGGCTATTTTAGGAGCAGCGTTCTCAGGTTTATAGGAAGTTGGGAAGTAGTTTCCATATTACCATCCCCCTCGCACTGTTTTCTCCATTCTTAACACCCTGCATGATGTGGTGTATCTGTTATAGTTGAGCCAATGTTGATATGTTATTATGTTGACTGAAGTTCATGGTGTGCATTAGGGCTTCCCTCCCTGTGTTGTATCAGTCTGTGGGTTGTGACAATAGTCGACTCCTGTGTGTCCATCATCAGCGTGTCCGAGAGTGTTTTCACTGCCCTCGAAGTCCTCTGTGCACCTGCCCCTCTCTCTTCCCTTAACCCCTGGAAGTCGCTGGTCTTTTTATTGTCGCCATAGTTTTGCCTTCCCTGGAAAGTCTCATAGTTGGAATCAGGCAGTCATTAGCCTTTTCAGATTGGCTTCTTTCACCTTATTGTTGTTTAGTCACTAAGTCCTGTCCAACTCTTTGTGACCCCATGGACTGCAGCACACCAGGGTTCCCCGTCCTTCACCATCTCCCAGAGTTTGCTTAAACTCATGTCCATTGAGTTGGTGATGTCATCCAACCATCTCATCCTCTGTTGCCACTTCCTCTGCACTCAGTCTTTCCCAGCATCAGGGTCTTTTCCAATGAGTTTGTGCTACACATCAGGTGGTCAGAGTATTGGAGCTTCAGCATCAGTCCTTCCAGTGAATATTCAGGGTTGATTTCCTTTAAGATTGACTGGTTTGACCTCCTTGCAGTCCAAGGGGCTTGACTTGACATTCTTGAATTCAGTTATATTCGAACCTAAATGTGCTAAAACCCATGAAGTCGTGGGTCTTTGCTTCTTTAAGTCGCTAACTTATCTCAAGTATTTGAACAGTGCATGACATACAATAGGCACCCAATAAATACCAGTTGAGCAACACCCTTGAAGGAGTATGGTAGACAAGCATTATTTTTCTAGCAGACCTGCTCAGTACAAACATAACATAAGCCACACAGATAATTTAAATTAAGTAGGCACATTTCAAAAATAAGAAACCGATACAACGTTAATATAGTTTATTTAACCCAGTATATTTAAAAAACTGTCATTTCCATCATAATCAATGTTAAGCTATTAATGATGCTTCACATTCTTGTTTACGAGATGTCTTTGAAATCTGATGTGTATTTTTCACAGACATCAGACCACCCACTCCTTTCAGACCACCCACACCTCAAGTGCCCCAGCATCACGGGACCCGCAGCTCCCAAACTGGCCAGCATGGCCCCAGAGTCTGGATTCTTCAGACCCAAGTCAGTAGGGCAAAAAGAATGGTATTCTTCATGGCCCTTCTCAGCTCAGGACATCAAGGGTAAAATCTGTAGGAAACCAAAATTTTTCTTAAAAAAATTTGAAAGCAACCAAAATGTCCTTCAGCAGGTGACTAGATAAACTGTGACCCATCCAGACATGGATTGTTATTGAGTGATAAAAAGAAGGAGCTCTCAAGTGATGATAAAAAGAGCTGTCAGCCATGAAAAGACAGGGAGGAACCTACGGATGTGAGTCAGACCATAGAGAAGGCTGAGCACCGAAGAACTGTTGCTTTCCAATCATGGTGCTGTAGAGGACTCTTGAGTTCCTCGGCTGACAACCGTCTTCTCTTGTGAGTGGAAGTCCACACTGTACCTGGCGTGTAACACATGCAAAAGGCAAGCCTTTCTGCTGTTGTAGGTCAGTCAAGGAGTAAGGAGGCTGCGTGGGCGACACTGAACGCCTGTCCTCACCCCCTCTCTGCAGTGTGAAAAATTCAGGATGCATGTAGGCAGCTCCCTTCTCAGAATAAGAAATGTCAGTTTTGAGCACCCAGGAGAGGGCGCTGCGGTGACTGAAAGAAAAGACCAGGAGAGGGCGCTGCGGTGACTGAAAGAAAAGACCAGGAGAGGGCGCTGCGGTGACCGAAAGAAAAGACCAGGAGAGGGCGCTGCGGTGACCGAAAGAAAAGACCAGGAGAGGGCGCTGCGGTGACCGAAAGAAAAGACCAGGAGAGGGCGCTGCGGTGACCGAAAGAAAAGACCAGGAGAGGGCGCTGCGGTGACTGAATGAAAAGACCAGGAGAGGGCGCTGCAGTGACTGAAAGAAAAGACCAGGAGAGGGCGCTGCACTGACCGAAAGAGCAGGTTGGCTGGACCCGGTGCAGCCTCAGGACAACTTCCAGAAAGGTCCAGAGTGGCTGTGGCTGGGATGGCACACGAGACTGACCCCTGCTGGTGAGGTACCAGATTGACGATGTGAAGAAAGGCCGTTGTTGGTCCCTAAGAGGGCAAAGGTCCTACCAGGCCACCTGCAGCTCTGCCCCCAGGGCCACGCCTTACACCAAGTCTCTCCATACAGCTGCCAGGATGCCCTGGGGGACTGTGTGCTTAGTTGCTCAGTCGTGTCCAACTCTGCAACCCCATGGACTTTAGACCTCCAGGCTCCTCTGTCTGTGGGATTTTCCAGGCAAGAATACTGGAGTGGGTTCCCATGCCCTCCTCCAGGGGATCTTCCTGACCCAGGGATTGAACCCAGGTCTCCCATGTTGCTGGCAGATTCTTTGCCAGCTGAGCCACCAGTCGGACCTGGCAGTTGATAGGTTTTCGGCTCCTCCCCTTCCCCAACCCAGGACCTGAGTCCCCGCCCCCTGCCCTGCCCTCTGTTTCTCAGGTTTCAGGGAAATGGAAAGTGGCTCCTGGGTAACAGCACATAAAGGGTGGGGTCACAGGTTACCCCAGAACTAGACACGTGAGAACTTGATGCCAAGGAAAAGTTTCAGTGTGATGTTCATCTCAGAAATATTTGAAACGCTTCATATCTTAGAAATGAGCATCAGATGGGAGGGAGTCCAAAAATCGGAGTTTGTGCCTTGACGGTGAGATAGAGAGTCTTAGTGAGCCAGTGGATGGGAAGGGGGAAGTGATGAGTCACCGAGGACGGTTGTCTGTGTGTTTCCTGGAAAAAATTACCAATAAAACATACAAAAGCACTAAACATAAAGGAAAAGGTTAACGTATTGGGCTGTATGTAAAAATAGGCCTTTCCTGATGGCTCAGAGGGAAAGACCTGCCTGCAGTGCAGGAGATCCGTATTCGATCCCTGGGTCAGGAAGATCCCCTGGAGAAGGAGATGGCAATCAGCTCCAGTGTTCTTACCGGGGAAATCCGTAGAGCGAGGAGTCCATGGGATCACTAAGAGTCAGTCACGACTGAGTGACTAACACTTTCACTCACTTTCAAAAAAGAGAAATGCAGAGGCTCCTTTTCCGTCGAGGCCAGCGTTTCCCCTCGGGCTCCTGAGCTTGTTCCGGGCAACGATGTCGGGTGTTGCGGGTGAGAGAGGAACCTGTGGTTTCAGGAGCGGGAGTCCGGCTCACTCAGAAATGCATGTTTTATGTGAGGGCATCAGAGACCAGGAAGGCTTGCCCTGCAGAAGTCTGATCACCTTTAACTCAGCCAGCCAGTCACTGCTCCCCGAGACCCAAGGCTTTTTGGAATAGCTTTTGGGAAGTTAATGAAGTAGGGATGTTTTTTAAATGAAATTTAAGAAATGGACTTTGAGATACACAAGGAGTTCCTTGTGGTACAAAATGACATTATAATCTCTTCATTTTGAGATGATTTAAAAATCATTTCCTCATGTTCTATTGTCTAAACTTAGCAGCCAGGGAAGTGAACACCTTTGTATGAAGTGGCAGAATTGAGAACAAAGCTTTTCTTCCATCTTTGGGCTTCTGCTTCCACGTCCCAACGGGAGTTGTGCAAGGAGATTTAGGTGAAAACTTGGGGTCTTTGAGAGTTTTTTCTGTGTATGCTTAAGGTCAACCTGTTTATGTTAAGGCTGTGTCTTCAACTGCTGAGCGGGGCAGGAGGGGAGGTGGATGGTCTTCTTGTTAACTGAGGCTGGGGCAATATAAAATCCATGTATAAAAAGTGTGCTGCTCCACTGAGTCCCACTGAACACAAAACCCAATTCCAGGTAGATGGTAGCTCTAATTGTAAAACAGTGAAAGTTCTAGAAAATGAAATGGCAGAGAAGAATATGTGTTTAAACAGACGAGGAAAAGCACCAACCAGAAAAAATAGAAGATGAACGTATTGGAGCACAATAAAATTGAGAGCTTCTCTTCATTAAGACATTGAGGGAGGGAAAGGCAAGTGGGGAGGAGGGAAGATGTTCACGTACCGAAGGTCTTGCTTCCAGAAGAAAAGAACTCCTACACAACAGTCATGAAAAGATGGTCCCCTGGAAAACAGGCAGTGAACCTGCATACTTTGTACAAGAAGGTGCAAAATTGCACAATAAACATGAAAAAAATGTGGGACCTCAGTAGTCATCAGGGGAGTGCAAATCTGAAGCTGTAACAAGATAGCTGTACCTCTCATAAGAAAGAACAAAATAAAAAATGCCCAGTACTGGGCTGGGACAGCCGCTATGGAAACCCGTCAGTAACGACCCTGGGACCCAGCAGTTCCGTTCCTAGAGGCCTGCCCAGAAGAAGCAGGCACCGCCTGTCCCAAGGCAGGTGTTAGACAACGCGCTCCTGAGCCCGGAGTGGGCACCGCCTTTCCCAAGGCAGGTGTTAGACAACGCGCTCCTGAGCCCGGAGCAGGCACCGCCTTTCCCAAGGCAGGTGTTAGACAACACACTCCTGAGCCCGGAGCGGGCACCGCCTTGCCTGTCCCAAGGCAGGTGTTAGACAACGCGCTCCTGAGCCCGGAGCAGGCACCGCCTTGCCTTTCCCAAGGCAGGTGTTAGACAATGCGCTCCAGAGCCCGGAGCAGGCACCGCCTTGCCTGTCCCAAGGCAGGTGTTAGACAACGCGCTCCTGAGCCCGGAGCAGGCACCGCCTTGCCTTTCCCAAGGCAGGTGTTAGACAATGTGCTCCAGAGCCCGGAGCAGGCACCGCCTTGCCTGTCCCAAGGCAGGTGTTAGACACCGCGCTCCTGAGCCCGGAGCGGGCACCGCCTTTCCCAAGGCAGGTGTTAGACACCGCGCTCCTGAGCCCGGAGCGGGCACCGCCTGTCCCAAGGCGGGTGTTAGACACCGCGCTCCTGAGCCCGGAGCGGGCACCGCCTGTCCCAAGGCGGGTGTTAGACACCGCGCTCCTGAGCCCGGAAACAACCGGCTGTGTCCCGTGTGCTTTGAGTTGCCCTGCAGCACAGCCGTGTGTAGTGTTATGTGAAAAACCTGTTACATGTGACAGAAATGTGATTTTATGACTCCATATATGTTGAGTTTCCCTGGTGACTCAGATGGTAAAGAATCTGCCTGGGATGCTGGAGGCCCGGGTTAGGAAGATCCCCTGGAGGAGGGCATGGCAACCCACTCCAGTGTTCCTGCCTGGAGAATCCCGTGGACAGAGGAGCCTGGTGGGCTACCGTCCATGGGATCCCGAAGAGCGACTAACACTTTCACATGTTGGTTTGGCCTAAAAGTTTGTTTGGGATTTTCCATAACAGCTTATGAAAAACCAGAACGAATTTTTTGGCCAGCTCAATATATAAAGTTGAATAAAAGGCAAAACTCGTCAATACTGCTTTCGGGGGAGGGTGGCTGCCTGGAAGAGGCCCCGGGGTTCTGACTGTCGGTCGGGCTGTGGACACACCAGGAGGGGTTCACAGGACAGGGCGTCGGGATGCGGGTTATGACGTGTGCGCGTGGAGAATGTGCTATTCGTGATTAAAGGAAGTTTGTTTTAGAAATGCCCTCACACAGGAGCCTTGTTGTTTGCCTTTGTTGGTGAGTCGCTCAGTTGTGTCTGACTCTTTGTGACTGTGGGCTCTCTGTCCACGGACTTCTCCAGGCAAGAACACTGGAGTCGGTTGCCATTTTCTACTCCGGGGATCTTCCCGACCCAGACTTCCTCAGTGTCTTAGGAAGGAGAGTGGATTGCAACATCGCCAGAACACTTGGTCGAGAAAGACTGTTCAGTTCTTCTTTCAGGCTCCCCCGCCATCCTTTTCTAGTTTGGGCACATTTCCTTTTGTTCATAAAATTCTACGCATGTCTTAATAGAGCCACTTGGTTGGAGCTGAGGACTTAGTTTATAAACTTTCCCACCAGAATGGTGGGAACTGAATGTTCACCACGATTGACATCCCTCTGAATCCAGTGATTTGGACTCTGGGCTGGAAGCCGAGAGCCCTGGTTCTACTTTCAACCTCCAGTCCTGACGGGGGAGGGGAGCCGTCCTCCCCAGGTACCCACCCCCCACCTCAGACAGTGGACGTCACGCCGCGTCTCTGAGGTTGTGGGAGGATGAAGCGAGGTAAACCGTGCACGTGGTTTGCAACTTGTGACAGTGGAGTGATATGTCTGCTGCATGGTTCACACGGCCCAGTGAGCTGCTAATCACACTCAGATGTTTCTTAAATTTCCTTATTAAAGTCTGTAGGCACGTGAGGTGTGAAAACCAAAGCACAGTCAAAAACAGTCAATGCAGTGCAGGAATTTTGGAGAAATTTTAATGTGTAGAATTCTCTGTCCCTAGTCCCTGTCACACTGAGGCATTGTGTGCACGCACTTCTGTGTTTTCATGTAGCTGGCAGACCACGCGGGCTGGCTGGGCACACGGGAGAGAAGCTCCTTCAGGAAATTTTTGGGCTTCTTTTATATTTCTGTTTCTTTCTTTGGCCACACCTCACAGTTTACGGGATCTCAGCTCCTTTCATGCGTGCGTGCTCAGTCATTTCAGTCACGTCTGACTCTGCGACCCCGTGGACTGCAGCCCGCCAGGCTCCTCTGTCCTTGGGATTCTCCAGGCAAGAATGCTGGGGTGGGTTACCAGGCCCTCTCCAATGGAAGATCCAGGGGATCGTCCAGACCCAGGGATCAAACCTGTGTCTCTTGCGTCTCCTGCATTGCAGATGGATTCTTTACCACTGCACCTCCCGGGGAGCCCCGTGCTTCCTTGACCAGGAGTAAAACCTGGGCCCTGGCAGTGATCGTACAGAGTCCTTGGCCACCAGGGAACTCCCTTTTTCTAAAGTAATTTTTGTCAGTATATATAGATATGTTTAGGACTTCCTAGGTGGCTCAGTGGTGAAGAATCCACCTGCAATGCAGGAGACGCAGCAGACTCCAGTTTGATCCTGGGTCAGGAAGATCCCCTAGAGGAGAGCATGGCAACCTACTCCAGTCTTCTTCCTGGAGAATCTCATGCACAGAGGAGCCTGGCGGGCTACAGTCCATGGGGTCACAAAGAGTCAGACACAACTGAAGCAGCTAAGCAACTGAAGTGACGAAACACACACACACACACACACACACACACACACACACACAGATATGTTTAAATTTGACTATTTGCCTGTTAACAAATCATTATGCCACATTAGGAGTGAAGTTTCACACTGCGTAATCAGTTTAACTCTTAATACCGATGCTTGGAATGTTCTTTTTGATGGAAGAAAAAGCTAATTTGGAACCTTTAGTCAAATAAATTGATCAGAAGAAATATATCTGACTGAGGAGAAGAAAACCCACAGCTTAATCAACTTCATTTTAATTGAACAACCTTCCTGAGTGAATCCTTTGAAAACTCTTGCTCTCAGAAAATAGACTGTTGATCCAGGCCAGGGGGGTTAGAATGGTTGTTTAGCAGCAGACGTATATTCCTGCAAATAAACCCTTCCGCTGAACCTTGGTATATACGACAGATAAAGGGAGGTCACTGTGTTTGACACAGGGAGTAGGGGGTAAGTCTGTTTGAGATCTGGAGAGGCTGTTGGACTGAGTGGAAAGCTGGGGTGGCCATTTCTCGTGTTACGACATGGGGACCGTTCATCCTGTGTGCTGGGGCGCGGCGTCCGTGTCCGTGGGGAGCGGTCTCTTCAGCACTGATGAGGATGAAAGCCGATGGAAGTCAGGGCCTGTGGTCCAGCCTTCTGCCATCCTAGGCTCAGCTGAACCCCTAATACCTCTCGGTGTGATGGATTAACCTCCAGTTGAATTTATAGTTTTCAGAACAAACACTGTGCTTCGAGTAGCTTTGAAAAATACGAATAACGACTTCAGGAAAACACCCAGCATGAGGCAAGTTTCTCGAAGTTCTGACCGGAAGTGTAGCCTTTCCTCCTCGCCACGCTGGAGGAGCGTTTGAGGACTGCTGGCTTTAAAAAGTACACAGTTGTTTTTGTGAGTCTGGGGGAAAACCTGTCTGCAGAGGAGCTTTTCCACGAATCTCTCAAGACATTTTATAGAAAAATGCTTGGCTTCAGAGTGGAACCAGTGGCGTAACTGGGCGATGAGAAGGCCGTTAAAGCGCACACACGCCGCGCCTTCTTCCAAGGTGAGGTCACCACTTGTCAGGTGGTGTCACAGCCCTGCCAGCGGCAGGTGAGCCCACGCTTCTGAAACGCCCCGGCGTTAGACGAGTGGAAGATAAGGCATTTTGAACCAGTAAAGGGAGAACAACCTTGGAATCTCAGTCTGTATCTCTAATACCCCCAAGAACTCCTGATCTGTTCCCCTTCTGCTGAAATTGGAGACACTTAGGTCATCAATCTATTAGAACAGAAAGAAAAAAGCAATATTGAAATACAACCTTCTTTTTCCCCTTCAGTCTGAAAGTGTTGTGTTTTTTTTTTTAATGGTGCTCATTACAGAAAATTCTAACAATGTCAAATGTGAAGAATAAATAAAAAGTAACTCAAACTTCAGGGGATGGGTTATTAGAAAAATGTTTATGAGCATTTATAACAAAACATAACTCTCCTCTTTGACTTTATGCTTTGCTAATATTAGCCTCCTATGTAGTATTTTTCATTTAAAAGGGCCGTGACCTCCCCCCAGCACATACACCCCGCTCGCAGAAGTATTCCACCTTCTCAGAAGATGAAAATACCACTTGTAACTAAACGTCTAGAGAAATGGACTTGAGGGTAGGAAAGCATGTGCAACAAGACCCTCCATATTAAGCTGATGAAATCACACTGCCCTGGGTCGATAAGGAGACGAAACACACTTTGCGTCTTGTCTGTGGCCTGTGAGTTCACAGCGCCTTTTTGGAGATGAATTTGGCAAAATGTAGGGGCTTCCCTGGTGGCTCAGAGGGTAAAGAGTCTGCCTGCAATGCACAAGATATGAGTCTGATCCCTGGCTTGGGAAGATCCCCTGGAGAAGGGAATGGCTACCCCACTGCCGTATTCTTGCCTGGAGAATCCTATGGACTGAGGAGCCTGGCAGGCTACAGAGCATAGGGTTGCGAAGAGTCAGCCACAACTGCGTGCACACAACACATCATCCATTAGCTGAAAGTGAAAGGCGCTCAGTCATGTCTGACTCTTTGCGACCCCGTGGACTGCAGGATGCCAGGCTTCCCTGTCCATCACCAACTCCTGGAGCTTGCTCAAAGTCATGTCCATCGAGTCGGTGATGCCATCCAACCATCTCATCCTCTGTCATCCCCTTCTCCTTCTGCCTTCAATCTTTCTTAGCATCAGGGTCTTTTCCAATGAGTCGGCTCTTCACATCAGGTGGCCAAAGTATTGGAGTTTCAGCTTCAGCATCAGTTCTTCAATGAATATTCAGGACTGATCTCCTTTAGGATAGACTGGTATGATCTCCTGGCAGTCCAAGGAACTCTCAAGAGTCTTCTCCAACACCACAGTTCAAAAGCATCAGTTCTTTGGTGCTCCGCTTTCTTTATGGTCCAACTCTCATGTCCGTACATGACTACTGGAAAAACCATAGCTTTGTCTAGACAGACCTTTGTCCAAAGGTGGCTAGGAAGACTGTGTCACAACATGGAAAATCACTCACAACCCAGTGTTAACACTACGATGCCAATCTCACGTGTGTCATTGCTGTACCTTGATGAACGATGTTTGCATTGGAGGATGAACTAGTACTCCTTTTCAGCTACAGCACCAGCTTCTGTGGTGATTGACAAGGTGCAAGGCAGCTTGGACTCCAGCCTCATGAAGTTCATTTCAAGCATGAGAAAGACTTAAGCCCCTACTTACAGATATCATTAAGATGAAGGGAGAGCTGGCATGATTCACAGCCACTCTCTAATTTGAAGTAAAGGCCTTTTGAGGAGCCAAAGCCTGTGGCCCTTCACTCCTCATGTAATTTGCTCCCTCTTGATTTGTGTGGGGTGCTTGAGGACCTTTTTCACGCTGAAATTTCATTTCTGCTGTTCACAGGACAAGGGAAATTTGATATCCATGTACAACTTGACCAGGCTCGAAATCTCATCTTATTTGATTGCGGAGCTTATCATGTACAAATGAGCAGATCGGGGCCTCAGGAGGGCAGGTGGGAGTGCCGGGCTGGGCCCCGGGGCCTGGAGGTGGTCACGAAGGGTTGGGGGGGTGCTTCCTGCTCTCATTTCTGCCCCCGCACACCTGGGAATTGTTCCTCTGCAAAGAGCAGTGGCTCGTGATATCAGCAATCTGCAGTCAGAGAGTTTAGAGGGCGGTGAAAGACCCTTGGGCCCAGAGCACCCGGCCGTCAGCGTCCCAGTGACGGGGGTGACCAGGTAGGGGGGTGGTTGCTTTTGCATCCGTGGCGCCATCATCAGGGCCTTTGTTGAATCCAGCTGAGTCAGCCTCGCCAGCGTCTGATCGCCCTGCGGCTCTTGGAGAGCCCACCCCACCACCCGTGACGTTCGTGCCTTCAGTGAGCATCCTCTTAGGTTGGTTCAGCCAAGCCCCTCTCCCTCCTTGATGGTCCTTGGAAGTTTTCCATCCGTGACCCCCACCTGCTCTTCGGCTGAGTGCCCACTCCCCCTTGTTGTTCAGAGGTGAGCCTGGCCCCCCGTCCCCACAGCAGTGGTCCCTGCCCTCTGCCTGGCCCCCGGAGTAACCCGCTGTACCAGTTCAAGCATCATGAATGACTCTGAGCTTAGATCCTGAATGAAGTCAATTCCTTGTGCGGAACCCCAGTCTGTGATTAAAGCTAAAATTTCCATTTCCTTAACAGACGACGGAGCAGCCTCACATCCTTGAGGAGTCGGGAGGTTTCCTGACGGCCGGCCAGTCTTCCCCAGCCGTGTCCCTGCATTCCGCTCTGGTCGCTGGGACCCCAGGGCTCTGCTGTGCTCGGGGAGCCAGCAGGGTGGGGTGGGGAGGGGCCGACCCTCCTGTCTCTCCCTGTGGGCCTTCGTACCCCGGTCATCCGCAGAGACCATGGGGCAGTGTGCGGCCTGGGACCCCCAGGGCTCCCTGCCTTCTCGGCCCCTCAAAGGTCTGAGAACAAACACATCAGCATCTGCAGAGCCAAGTGTGCGATGCCACCCACTTACATATATTTATATGAGCTTCTACTGATCTTCAGGACTTCCCTGTAGCTCAGCTGGTAAAGAATCCTCCCACAATGCAGGAGACCCCGGTTTGATTCCTGGGTCGGGAAGACCCGCTGGAGAAGGGATAGGCCACCCACTCCAGTATTCTTGGGCTTCCCTGGTGGCTCAGCTGGTAAAGAATCCACCTGCAATGCGGGAGACCTGGGTTCGATCCCAGGGTTGGGAAGATCCCCTAGAGAAGGGAAAGGCTACTCACTCCAGTATTTTGGCCTGGAGAATTCCATAGACTATATAGTCCATGGGGTTACAAAGAGTTGGACATGACTGAGCAACTTTCACTCCTACTGATCTTCAAAACCAAGCGTTTAATGTGAGTGCAGCTCAGTGGGTTTTCAGCAGCAGAACCCGCCCCTGTAACCTGCTCCAGCCCTCCACTCTCTGACCCCCGCCGGAAGGTGATGGCTCTCCTCACTCTCTGGCTGGATTAGCTCTGCCTGTGTTTGAACTTCGTACGGATGGACTCACACGGTTTGTAGGAGGACGTACATCTCGGGTGAAATTTGGGGTGTTGATTTTTTCTGTAATTCTCAGCTTAGCACATGTTCCTAGAAATAAATGGAAAGTTCATCTCTGCCACGTCCTCTAGACTCTATGTTCCAGGGCGGATGCGGCCTCAGACGAGGCCCAAAGCCCAGAGGCTCCAATCAGAGAGGTTTATGGGCCCTGAACTGTGACACTCACATGACGTCCTCTTTTCACAAAATATTATTCCACCTTTTTTTCCCTGTTAACCATATGTGAGAGGGAATTGCTCTATAACTTTTTTTCAATTTATTTATTTCTAATTGGAGGATAATTGCTTTACAGTATTGTGTTGGTTTCTGCCAGACATCAGCATGAACCAGCCAGAGGTTTTCAGTGCTTATGTGCCTTCTTGGTGCAAGCTGATCACATCCTTTCAGATGGCTCAGGCAGCGTGGTGTCGGAACCCTGGCCCCGTCCTAATACTGTGTCTCTGGGTGAGCTGTATTTCTAGGTCTGTTTCATCTTCTGTGAGATGGAGATGGCGATAGTCAGGAAGGATGCCCAAAGACAGCTGACATTCTCAGATGTTCGACTGCTGGATGAGTTACGTATTAGATGAGAGATCTGGGGGGAAATGTCTCGTGAGTATTGCTATATGATTTGACAATTTCCTGTCCTATCTCATTGTTTTACTTGTTCTTATTATTTTTAAAATTTTATTGGAGTATATTTGATTTAAAATGCTGTGTTAGTTTCAGTTCAGTTCAGTTCAGTTGCTCAGTCGTGTCCGACTCTTTGCGACCCCATGAATTGCAGCACGCCAGGCCTCTCTGTCCATCACCAGCTCCCGGAGTCTACCCAAACCCATGTCCATCAAGTCGGTGATGCCATCCAACCATCTCATCCTCTGTCGTCCCCTTCTCCTCCCGCCCTCAATCCTACCCAGCATTAGGGTATTTTCCACTGAGTCAACTCTTCGCATGAAGTGGCCGAAGTACTGGAGTTTCAGCTACAACATCAGACCTTCCAATGAACACCCAGGATTGATCTCTTTTAGGATGGATTGATTGGATCTCCTTGCAGTCCAAGGGACTCTCAAGAGTCTTCTCCAACACCACAGTTCAAAAGCATCAGTTCTTTGGTGCTCAGCTTTCTTCACCATCCAACTCTCACATCCATACATGATCACTGGAAAAACCATAGCCTTGACTAGCCGGACTTTTGTTGGCAAAGTAATGTCTCTGCTTTTAAATATGCTATCTAGGTTGGCCATAACCTTCCTTCCAAGGAGTAAGCGTCTTTTAATTTCATGGCTGCAATCACCATCAGCAGTGATTTTGGAGCCCAAAAAAATAAAGTCTGACACTGTTTCCACTGTTTCCCCATCTATTTCCCATGAAGTGATGGGACCAGATGCCATGATCTTAGTTTTCTGAATGTTGAGCTTTAAGCCAACTTTTTCACTCTCCTCTTTCACCTTCATCAAGAGGCTCTTTAGTTCTTCTTCACTTTCTGCCATAAGGGTGTGTCATCTGCATATCTGAGGTTATTGATATTTCTCCCAGCAATCTTGATTCCAGCTTGTGTTTCTTCCAGCCCAGAGTTTCTCATGATGTACTCTGCATGTAAGTTAAATAAGCAGGGTGACAATATACAGCCTTGACGTACTCCTTTTCCTATTTGGAACCAGTCTGTTGTTCCATGTCCAGTTCTAACTGTTGCTTCCTGACCTGCATACAGGTTTCTCAAGAGACAGGTCAGATGGTCTGGTATTCCCATCTCTTTCAGAATTTTCCACAGTGTATTGTGATCCACACAGTCAAAGGCTTTGGCATAGTCAATAAAGCAGAAATAGATGTTTTTCTGGAACTCTCTTGCTTTTTCGATGATCCAGCGGATATTGGCAATTTGATCTCTGGTTCCTCTGCCTTTTCTGAAACCAGCTTGAACATCTGGAAGTTCACGGTTCACGTATTGCTGAAGCTTGGCTTGGAGAATTTTGAGCATTACTTTACTAGCATGTGAGATGAGTGCAATTGTGCGGTAGTTTGAGCATTCTTTGGCATTGCCTTTCTTTGGGATTGGAACGAAAGCTGACCTCTTCCAGTCCTGTGGCCACTGCTGAGTTTTCCAGATTTGCTGGCATATTGAGTGCAGCACTTTCACAGCATCATCTTTCAGGATTTCAAATAGCTCAACTGGAATTCCATCACCTCCACTAGCTTTGTTCATAGTGACGCTTTCTAAGGCCCACTTGACTTCACATTCCAGGATGTCTGGCTCTAGGTGAGTGATCACACCATCGTGATTATCTGGGTCATGAAGATCTTTTTTGTACAGTTCTTCTGTGTATTCTTGCCACCTCTTCTTAATATCTTCTGCTTCTGTTAGGTCCATCCCATTTCTGTCCTTTATCAAGCCTATCTGTGCATGAAATGTTCCTTTGGTATCTCTAATTTTCTTGAAGAGATCTCTAGTCTTTCCCAATCTGTTGTTTTCCTCTATTTCTTTGCACTGATCGCTGAGGAAGGCTTTCTTATCTCTCCTTGCTATTCTTTGGAACTCTGTGTTAGTTTCAGGTATACAGCAAAGGGATTCAGTCATATATATATATATATATATATAACTGGAGGTGAGGATTCAGACCGATCTTTGAAAAAAGTGTGAGAGCTGGTTTTCCATTTTATGTGTGTGTGTGTGTGTGTACATATATATATATATATATATATATATATATATATATATGTTGCTGCTGTTAAGTTGCTCAGTCGTGTCTGACTCTTTGTGACCCATGGACTATAACTCCCCAGGTTCCTCTGCCCATGGGATTCTCCAGGCAGGAACACTGGAGTGGGTTGCCATTTCCTTCTCCAGAGTATCTTCCTGACCCAGAGATCAAACCAGCGTCTCCTGCATTGGCATGTGTGTGCTTCACCACTGGGAAGCCCATATATATGTGTGTATATATATACATCCATTCTTTTTCAGAGTCTTTCCCGTAGAGGTCACTGCAGAGGATTGATAGAGTTCTCTGTGCTGCACAGCAGGTCTCTGTGGATCATCTGTTTTATATATAGTGGTGTGTGTATGTTCTCCCCAAGCTCGTAGTTTATTCCCCTACCACCACCACCTTTACTGTTTGGTAACCATACGTTTGTTTTTGATATCTGTAAGTCTACTTCTGTTTTGTAAATAAGTTCATTTATATCATTTTTAAAAAGTAGATTCCACATATAAGTGACATTGTTTTATTTTTAAAGGTTCCAGACACCAAATCCTGGTCTTTTTCTGTCTTGGGGACTCAGACACAGCAAGTTGCTCGGGGTGAGGGTGGATGAGAAGGTGTTAGTCTCTGCAGAATGAGCACGTTCCTGTGAGCCTGGAGGTGTCATGCAGAAGGAAGTCACAGCTAATGGTTAGTTTCCTCAGGGAAACACTCTTAAAGAGTTATAGTGCTGGTCTTGCATATCCTTGACGGAAATCAAACTCCTGGATTATGTTTAGTTAAATCAGCCCCCCCCCCTCCTAAAAAAAATCACTTTGCCTGATTAGGAGCAGAGGAAATTATTTTAATGAGAGGTAGTTTTTTTCAATGAGAAATAATTCTATTAAGGTGGTAGGATACTAGTTGATGAGTATTTTTCATTCCTCTTTTAAAAAATTGATTTGCCTTTTTAAAAGGGAAAGGAAAAAAAAAAAGCCCAGAGCTATTATAGTCTGTCCTCCAAAATAACTTATTGTAACTCTGAGATTGCAGAGGTATGCGTCATCAAATTAAGACCCACAGCCTAAAGCCTCGAGTTAGGTAAGAATATTCTAAGAAGCTGGTGATACATATTCTAAGCGTGCTGGCATTTCATGCTGCTAACCCCTATGGTTGGTTTTGGGTTGAGTTCAAAGCAGAAGTCTGTGGGTGGCCAGAAAGGAAACAGCACCACGTTTGGGCCCCTGTCTCCCGCCACGTCTTCCTGCTCGCTTGGCTCTGGCCTGGCGTCAAGCAGGTCTGCCGGGTGAATTGGTCATTGGTTTCCTAGGACGGCTGTAAAACATCACTGCCAACCGCGTAGCTTAGAAAGGAACAGAACCTCATTCTCTTTCGGCTCTGGAGGCAGGAGGTCCAGAATCAAGGCCTCAGCTGGGCCCGGCCCCCTTCAGAGGCTGTGCGGGGGTGGGGGGACGGTGGGGGGGTAGGCTGTGCGGGAAGAGGGGGCGGGGAGCGGGGGCGGTGGGGGGGAGACGGGGCGGCGGGTGGGGGGTCTCTTCCTTCCCCCGCCTCTTAACTCCTAGTGCTTCTGTGCTTGGGAGCATCACTCCGGTCTCTGCCTCACACCTCCTTCTCCCCTGGGGCTCTGGCAGAGCCTCCTCTTGTTTCCGAGAACACCCCTCATGGGGCGAGACCCTTAAGCACGCCTGCACAGACCTTATTCCACAGC
Organism: Giraffa tippelskirchi; assembly: GCF_054371585.1. Lineage (NCBI taxonomy): Eukaryota > Metazoa > Chordata > Mammalia > Artiodactyla > Giraffidae > Giraffa > Giraffa tippelskirchi. The sequence continues at coordinate 742,475 of NC_137277.1, read as the reverse complement.
AGCTCCCAGCGCTGGAGCTGAGGGTTCAGACTGGTCTTTGAACAAGTGTGAGAGCCGGTTTTCCCGTTCACTAGCCGGGAGGGGGAAGGAGCCCCACCCTTGGCCTCTTCCCGTGAAATGGAGGTGATGTGCGTACACCCTGGGTTTCGAGCAGCTCGTGGGGGCTCAGTGTGGAGCTTACAGCAGAGCTGGCGCTGATGTCTGGACTCAGTCTCGCCTGAACCTCTGCGTGAGCTCTCTTCTCCTTGGACAGATTACATTTGACACCTGATCTGTTGGGTGAATCCAGACAAATGGGCTCGTCAGCCTTTCTGGATGACGCAGGTTGTTGGTAGGATCCAGTAAATTAATGTAGGGTTTGGGCTGGTACCGACCACGTACTTGTGGTTGCCGTGGTATGCTTGCTGTGGCTCTAACCCTGCTGATCGAGCCGGCAGAGGAGATACCAGGAGCCCCTGGATATCAACCCCAGACCCGCCACAGGGTCCATAGTGGATGTTGCCTCCGCTGGCCTTTCCCAGCCGTCTTTGTGCCTGAAGTGTGAATGTGCCGACCAACAGGTACGCTGAGTTCTCTCCATCAACGGCTTTCTCACCAGAGATGGTTCTCAGATGACCAATAAGTCCCCAGAGGCCATTGGAGTAAATATGGGTTTTCATAGATGGGAATGGCCGTGCAGTTCGATTGCATTTTAAGAGGAGACTCCTTGCGCATCTTTTCGGGACTGACTCCTTCATGTAACAGACGCCAGGTGCCCTCTGGGCCCCAGTGGAGGCTGAGGTCATGGTACCCATGCGTGGACACCGGCAGCAGAGGATGAAACGGCTGCCTAGAGATGCCCCAGGAGCTGTGGTGCCCTGGGCAGGGGCACAGAGTGAGGGCGGCGTCCTTGTGCAGTGGAGGTGGCTGGCACAGCTTCCTTCTCTGGGCCCACCTCCCGTCCCCGCTGAGGTCCAGGGACACTCAGCTGCTGCTCCTGGTCTCCAGGCCCACCTCGAGGCTCCACGTCACTCTCTGTGACACCGTCTTGTTTCAGGGCGTTGGGGTGGGGGTGGGGGGTCACCATCCACACGAGAGTGTGATGAGACGGGGTTCTTGGTGGGCTTGTCGCTGCGGCATTTATCACCGTTCCTGGCACATCGTCAGCACTCAGCCAACACTGAGTCGGCCAGCGAGTGACTGTCCCACGGGCAGCGTCTCCTGTGGTGAAGAAGAGCCGTGCAGGCACGGGAGGAGCAGGGAGATGTTTAGGGCGTCGAGCGAACTATCTAAGGCAGATGGTAACAGCTGAGCGAGCGGGTGAAGTGCTGGAAGCACAGGGCTGTGTGTTTCTCCATCTCACCACCGATTCGCTTTAACTGTATCGATCAGACCCAGACAGAGCCTGGTGTTCCAGCGCCAGCACTATTGTCCAGCTTATTTGTTCTCAAATACTTTCTTCTCTTTAGCAGATGTATATACATTCGTGTGTAAAGATACATGTGTGCATGTGTGTACACATCAGTGTATGAGCGCAGACCTCACCTTGTGAGATAAATTAATAGTAATGAGGTTCTGATCTCTTCTTTCTATGACACCCAGATTTTTCCAAGCGTGTACTGGCTTTAGTTGAAAAAAAAAAAAAGATGCTGAATTTAACTGTTGTTGTTTAATCTGCTACTTATCAATGATAAGTGAAAGATTGCTCAATAAATCATTTGGAATAAACTCATTAGTAATTTGGGAGAAAAGTGAATTTAGACACTCATTGTATACCATGCATGAAAATAAACTTAAGAGAGATGGAAAGGTTAAATATAATAAAGACAAACCAAGGAAAAATCAGGAGATGACAGAATTGAAGAAGGCTAGTGAAGAGCTCATACAAATTTAAGGACTCCAGGAGAAAAATTGGCAAAAGAATTCAAAAAGAAAGCCCATAATAGAGGGAATATAATTAACAAACAAATAGAAAATGTTTTGACAAAGATAGTAAAGTTAAAAACAGGAAATATTATTACTTGCATATTTAATTAGCAGAAAGCTCTTTTAAAAAGGCAAGTTCTCAGTTGCTGGTAGACAGTGTATCAGAGCAGTATTTCTCCATGTTCCAGGTTGCATCATAAACTCTTAGCTAGCACGGGGCAACATATGTCAAGAACTCTGAAAATCTTGTGGCTGTACTACTTCTAGAAATCTAAGAAAAAAATACAGAAATACAGGGTTTTATATGCATGAATATGTCCACTGGTGTTAACTATCAACAATAAAGGCATAATGGCACAAATTATGACTCATGTATGCATTCACTTGAAATTTATTCTAAAGTCACGGTAACATGTCTAAATTCATCTAATATTAAATGAAAAAGTAAGATTTTAACATATGTATAACTTAGAGAGAGACATGTTTTAAACTATCAAAAAAGAAATATACTGGAGTGATTCAGTGATTGAGCGATAGCGGTAGGGATTCTTGGAAATTTTTTTCCTTCATTTTCTTACTTGATAATGCAGTTAGTTTTTAAGAAGCACTTTAAAAACACTTTTATAAACAAACTTTGAATTTCTAAGAGTTGTATTCCTTAGAACAGCAGTCCCCAACCTTTTTGGCATCGGGGGCAGTTTTATGGAAGGCAGCTTTTCCCATGGACAGGGTTGCAGGGGGTGGTTTTTGATGATTCAAGTGTGTTACATTTACTGTGCACTTTATTTCTATTATCATCACATCAGCTCCACTTCAGATCATCAAGCATTAGATCCCGGTAAGCTGATGGTTTTGACCATTTTCACGTGTTCATTGGTTCATATGACTCTCGGAGAAACGTCTGTTCAAAAGCCTCAGCTCAGGCTATACTTGGGTTGTTTATCTTTTCACTGTGGAGTTGAAAGAGTACAGTACTTATTTTGTTTTAAGCACATGTCTCCATGTGAATAGAAAATGGATGAATAAATAGCAAATGTTTTAAACACCAAAGAGATACAAGAACAGAGTGATTGACCTATAGTTCTGTGTAACGGAGTTTTAGGAAGCATTTTGGTGGTTGGAGAAATCTGATACTGATTATATCAATATAGTAAATATAACACATATAGAATCCTGAATCCTTTTATAGACTGTTAGGGTATGTACTAAGTTACTGAAGGGAATGCTGAGTTAGTGGGGTAACCAATTTACTTTGAGAACATTTTGAGATTTGTGAATTTTTTCATAAAAGTGTTGTATTAATTTGAAACTCATATGTGCAGTTGAGACTATTTCACTGATTCTGTTAGGGGTTTTTTTGGAGACTAAGTTATATGGAAGCTCAAGAGATAAGTGTCTTATTTGTGGTATTGTGAATTTTTCCAGGGGAAGAAAACCCTTTTTTTTTTTCTTGAAAACAGTTGCAGGAAATTATTGTTTCTGTCTTTAAATTATTATAATTGTGTTTCTTCATCACAGGCTTGTAAAACTATGGAGGATGTATTAAGTCATGTTTATTCATTTGGTATATTGAACATAAGTATCAAAAACTTGATTATGTTAATTTCAGAAGAATAGAACATGAAGTTTAGAATTAGGCAAATATACATAAGTTTCAATTGCGTACAAGGATTGCTTATAGTTCCAAGATAAAATCAAATCTTGTCCCAAAATCTGATTAGTGGCTGTTTGTTGGTATATTTAATGTATGCATTTTCTCACCTCAGTAACAGATGAAATTCAGCCTTGGTTCCTGGAGTTCTCAGCTGGTGTCATGGAATCAAGAGTTGAGTCCAGTGGTCAGGGGCAGAACTAGAGGTCAGCTGCATAGCAGTCTACAGGAGACAGAGATGGAGGGGGGAGAGAGAGAGAGGGAGGGGGACAGGGAGGGGGAGGGGGAGAGGAGAGGGGGAAGGGGAGAGAGGGAGGGGGAGAGAGGGGGAGAGGAGAGGGGGAAGGGGAGAGAGGGAGGGGGAGAGGGGGGAGGGGGAAAGGAGAGGGGGACAGGGAGGGGGAAAGAGAGAGGGAGGGGGACAGGGAGGGGGACAGGGAGAGGGAGGGGGGAAGAGGGAAGGGGAGGGGGACAGGGAGGGGGAGGGGGAGAGAGGGAGAGAAGGGGTGGGGAGAGAGAGAGGGAGGGGGACAGGGAGGGGGAGGGGGAGAGAGAGGGAGGGGGACAGGGAGGGGGGAAGAGGGAGGGGGAGGGGGACAGGGAGGAGGAGCGGGAGAGAGGGAGAGAAGGGGTGGGGAGAGAGAGAGGGAGGGGGAGGGAGAGGGGGAGAGAGAGGGAGGGGGAGGGGGAGAAGAGAGGGGGAGGGGGGAGAGAGAGAGAGGAAGAGGGGGGAAGAGGGAGGGGGACAGGGAGGGGGAGGGGGAGAGAGGGAGAGAAGGGGTGGGGAGAGAGAGAGGGAGGGGGAGAGAGGGAGGGGGAGAGGGGGGAGGGGGACAGGGAGGGGGAGGGGGACAGGGAGGGGGAGGGGAGAGGAGAGAGGGAGAGAGAGAGAGAAGAGGGCTGTTTCTCGGACGCACAGACATGGACCTCAGCATCACCCTCTCGTCAGTCAGTACCCTCGATGCTCTAAGTCTGTTTGCAGACGACTCATTTCCTGGGGGTGCTGTGGCGCATCACCACAAACTGGTAGCTTAAAACAACATAGGTGTTCTCCATGCTCCTGAGGTTGGAAGTCCACGTCGAAGGTGGCAGAGCCGTGCTCCCTGAGAAGGCTCTCCCTCGTCCATCCGGTGTCAGGTGACCCCAGCCGTGCTTGGCGTGTAGCTACACCCCGTCTCTGTCTCCATCCTCGTGTGGCTGCCTCCTGACTGTGTGCCTGCGTGTCTCTCCTCTTCTCATAAGGACCCTGGTTGTTGGATTTAGGTCCTACCCTAACCCAGGGTGACCTCACCTTAGCTAATGACATCTGCAAACACCCTTTTTCAAACCAGGTCTCATTCTGAGGATCCGGGTAGAATGTCAGCAGGTTGCTATATTCAAACCTAGCCACTTCAGTTTTTAGGTACAACTCTTTAAATTAATTGATTGTCGGTTTCCATGTATGTTACCTCCCAAACAAAATAATCTGATAAGATATATTTTAGATATTTCTAAGATATATCTTAGAAATTGGGGTGGCGGTGGTGGTGTGTATTTGTGCTTTTCAGGAAGAGCTTTTAAGAAATCCAGATGAGAACTGGTGTCTTAGGATTATTTACTGCTTGGTAGGCACCTTCACCTGTATTATCTCATTTAATTAGGTCCCCGTGAAGTGAAACTCGCTCAGTCGTGTCCGACTCTGCGACCCCATGGACTAGACAGTGCATGGAATTCTCCAAGCCAGAATACTGGCTTGGGTAGCCTTTCCCTTCTCCTGGGGATCTTCCCAACCCAGGGATTGAATCCAGGTCTCCCGCATTGTGGGCAGATTCCTTACCAGCACCTTCTTTTTATTCCAGCTATATAATTTCAATTTACTAAATTTGTTGGCAGGATCTTAGAAATGTTACTATGTCTTACTTGTTACCATATCTATGTCTATCTCATGCCACATACTAACTCTTACTTGGCTATTTAAGAGCTGGTTTGGCACAGTCTTAAGCTACTTGAACCTCAGTTTCCTCATCTGTAAAAAGGAAGCAGTAATTCATAGTTACCTTGTGCAACATTGTGAAAGTCGCTCAGTGTCTGACTCTTTGTGACCAGAATACTGGAGTGGGTTGTCATGCCATCCTCCAGGAGATCTTCCCAACCCAGGGATCGAACTCAGGTCTCCTGCATTGCAGGTGGATTCTTTACCAGCTGAGCCACGAGGGAAGCCCAAGAATACAGAGTGGATAGCCTATCCCTTCTCCAGCTGATCTTCCCAACCCAGGAGTCGAACCGTGGTCTCCTGCATTGCAGGCAGATTCTTTACCAACTGAGTTATGGTAGTGGCTAAGAAACACGATGTTTGTCAAATATGAAATACCCTACAATGTCGGTTCCTCTTATTGTGCTTTTTCTTTTCTGGCTTTTTTGGAGGTATGTGCATATTCTTTTTGTCATTATTGCCAGAGAGGCTTTAGGGGTGGATGCATAGCAGATGTCTCATCTTTGCATAAAGATATTGTTATTCATGAGTGTAGCATTGAGAGTTGCACGCAGCGGTATACAGTAGAGAATCTCAAATAACAGCAGGTTAAATAAGAGCATCTGTTTCCTCCCATGTGAACCGAATGCAGGGGGAGTGGGCAGGGTTTATGGAGCATTTCTATAGAACAAGGATTTCAGGAACAAGGTTTCTCTGCTATACCGTCTGAGCCCATGGCTTCCAGGCATAGTCCCCTCTGCCCCAGAATGGTTGCTGAAGCTCCAGCCCTCGTGTCGGTGTTGCATGCCACCCAAAGGGCAAAAAGGGCACCTCTCTTTAAGCAGCTTTTCAGGAAGTCCATGTAACCCTTCGCTTGTATCTCATTTATCTCATGGCCACACTTAAATGCTGGAGAAACGTTTTCCTTCAGTATGGATCTCAGTGTGCCCAGCTAAAATGGGGATTCTGTGACCACGGAGAGAAGAAGCTGGGGTTCAGGTGGTAACCGGCATTGTCTGGTTTATGTGATCATGGGATTATGGTCTGTAGGGCTCTCAAGGTAGCACTGGGGTCAGAGGGTCTGACCTGGGAAGTGAGCTGTGTGTGGAGCCCTGTTTCCAGGGTGTAAACATCCTGCTTTAGAACAGGAGCCTTACGTATGATTTTTCAAATAGCCTCTTCTTAAGTAGAGAGCCGCCTGTGAATAAGGCACAGTGGCCGTTTCCGTCCACCTCTGTAACTCACACCCAGGCTGGGCCGGGAGCCGCGTGCATTGCACCTCTGTCCCCAGCCACCAAAGCCCGTCCCCAAATTGATGGAAACCACTGGCTGGAGGATGCATGTTAATGAGACACGTTTGCTCTTGGCCATCGTCACATAATTAATTAGTTGCAACTGTGGTAAAACCCTGATGCTGGGGAAGGTTGAAGGCAGGAGAAGGGGGCAGCAGAGGATAAGATGGTTGGATGGCATCACTGACTCAATAGACATGAATTTGAGCAAACTCTGGGAGATAATGAGGGACAGGGAAGCCTGGTGTGCTGCAGTCCACGGAGTAGCAAAGAGTCAGACATGACTTAGCGAGTCAACAACAACAATGAGTGATATAAGCTTATATTCCAGAGAGATGGGTCTGGAGAAGAGCTGAGTGGCTGGTAGTTTAGGCAGGAGCGGGGGGGGGCGGGGGGGCGGGTTGGGGGTTGTGAAGGGTCTCTCGGGGCCCGAGGAGGTGACCAGGGGCTTTGAAGGGAGGACCACGGTCAGCCTCAGGCCAGGAGCAGGAATTCCAACCTCCCTGCAGCTGGCTAGGGGCTTGAATGAGACGGGGACACAGGCCTGAACAGCTTATGATATAAAACATTTTTTGAATTAAGTTCCCTCATTTATCATTCTGATTAACACAGAACATTCATAAACCTCAGCCTCTGGAAAAGTGGCACAAAATGCATTACACCATGTTCTCCTCAGCCTCCTCCTGATGAAATATACGAGGAGCCTGAGATCAAAGGACGCAGACGTCTGGGCGCTGTTCTCAGCTCAGGGCCTGATGGGGTGGGGGTAGCCTGGGTCAGCCTGCGCCCTCTCGGCCTGCCTGCTGTGGGCCTGCTTCTTCCTGTGCACACCTGGTCCTCGGGTCTGCTCCTCTCCTGGCTCCTCGGCTGGCTCCAAGGCCCGTCTTTGTTCTTCAAAAAGGCTTGGTCCATCTGCCACCAGAAGCCTCATGTCATTATCTGACTTACACCGGCATCACCGATGTCCCTGGGTGGGGGATTACAGGACTGTGGAGATCAGAGGACCAGATTTGATGGTGAACCGGGGGGACAGGCCAAGGTTTGCCCCTAAGGCGCCTGTTGCCTCCGTTTGGGTGACTCCTGTGTGGACTGGCCTGGAGCTGCCAGCACAGGCTGTCTGGCTCCAGCTTCCAAAGAGTGAAGTGGAGGTGTTAGTCACTCAGTCTTGCAACCTTCTGGACTGTAGCCAGGCTCCTCTGTCCATGGACTTCTCCAGGCAAGAACACTGGAGTGGGTAGCCATTCCCTCTCTGGGGGATCTTCCTGAGCCCAAGATCAAACCTGGGTCTCCTGCGTTGGCAGGCGGATTCTTTACCATCTGGGCCACCAGGGAAGCTCGCTTTCTGCACTGCGTGTCCGTGTTCCTCGAAGACGTGGGCTGGGCTAGTGACAGAGTCCCCACCGAAGAGCTCGAGAGAGGTCACAGCTGGAGGGACCAGACCCCCACACTGCAGGTGTGAACGCTCCCTGCCTCTTCCATGCTCCCCTTCTGTCCATCCGTCCATCTGTCCATCATCTTAATTCTCTTATTTCTAGAACCTTGTTTCTAGACTCTCCCTCAGAAATGGGCAAGGAAGGGAACCCCTATGAGTGAAGCTGATCCCCTTGAGCACAATTAGCCCCCAATATCACACACCCTCCCCTCGGGAGCTGAGAAAGGAAGGCTTCATGGGTTTAAAGTGCCCTCCGGTCGCGGCAGTTTTCCAGGACAGGTATTCTGAGTCCTGGAAGGTGCGAGGGTGGGGAGAGTGACTGCAGAATGGCTGACGTCGTGGCTTCTCACCAAGGTGGCTGCAGCCGGGCGCCTCTCACAAAGGCTGCACTGTGGACGCCAGAACAGGGTGATGCAAAGAAACAGACGGCTCCCTCCGTCAACGCCGCTTCCCAACCCACCGGTCCTCGACTCCGCGGGCGTCACCCCTCCCGCGGGCCACAGGTCTGAGGACGCCAGTTGTGTGGGAGACGCATCGGTGCTTCTGACCGAGCGAGCGGCAGCTGGCGGCCGCTAGCAGGCCTGTCAGTTTTCCCGGTTCCCTCTTTCCCCGGGAGGAATGACAGTTGAATGCCTGGCACTTTCGCATGGCCTATTTTCCCCGTGGGAAATTTTTTAAAATACCCATTAAGGCTGGTTTGTATATGCAACACAGGGCGTAACATAGCCCTCAAATGAGTATTATTATCTTCATCTGTGAACTGAGAGCCTTCTGGGGATGACGGGGCCGGGCCAGGTCCCAAGCCTCAGGCGTGGGCAGAGCCCAGCCCTTCTCGCCCCTGCTCGGCCTCTCATGGCAAAACCTCACTGAGCAGAGATTCTAAGACGTGTTCAGAGTCCCTCTGAAACCTTGAGAAGGGAAGGAAAGAAAGAGGGAACTCGGGAGTGAAGCTGCCCGTAGGATGCCCAGGAGATGAGGGTTTTTCTTAACCCTTTCCTAACTCCATTCTGAGGTTGTAACGTGAAGGAGGAGGCTACATGGGGATGTGGGTAGTTGTTCCTTAGACACAGCCCAAAATATTGAAAACAGCCTTGTTTTTTTTTGGTAATTAAAAAAATGTTCAAGTCAGCCAGGCTGTCATACGTTCCCTTCACTGGCCACGGTGGTTGCTGAGAACAGACTCGTGAACACGTGTCTCCCAGAGCACAGTGTGCAGCCTCCGGGGAGCGCCAAGTCACCCCGCCCCCGGACGGCCGCAGGAGAGACACCCACTGCCCGTCCTGCCTGTCCCTGACTCGCGAATACTTGGTGGGACGGAGAGAAGCTGGAGAGCCGCTCGGCCAGTCTCCAGACGGCCCCTCTTCACTGCGGCCTGGATTCCTGAGACGATGACAAACCCCACCCCTTGTAAGAGAGTTTCCAGTGTGCTCCGCCTTTGGAGGGAATTGCATCGCGTCTGGTTGTGAAGTAGCTGCCCCACCTCCGGGCAGGAAGTAACCATCCGTCCTCCAGCAGGAAGGGGACCGAGGAGCAGCCACAGGGAGGTGGCGCCTGTCACGGGACACCAGCCTGCCTGGGAGTGACCAGTGGACCCGGGTCTCCATCCGAGTGGCTGGAGCTCTGCCCCCTGGCGGCCCCTGTAGCTGCAAGAGAGGCTGGCAGGTGATTCCGTCAGCTCTCCAGGAGTCACCCCAGCGAAACCCAGAGAGCTGTTCTTGGGGGAAAAGGAAGAGGACTCTGGTCTGTAACCGAGAGGGAGTTCTGGTTCCAGTCCACGGGAGCCCAGCGAGTCCCCGGAGCTGGTGCAGCCCGTTGCCATGGTGACGGGCCTGTGTGCCAGCTGTGCCCAGGAAGTGCACCCACAGTTACCGCACCTCGAGGGCCCGGCTTGGGTCCAGCCTCTCTTAATTATCCTGTGCCTGTTCTGTATGGGGAACTAAATCCACGTGGCAGCTGACAAAAGAGCCCTGAGGCTCAGAATCTGTTTGATCAAGAAGCGCCTGAAAGAACTCAGCTCTGAGGTTCTATGATGAAGTTGTCCTCTAGGGAGGTGGCCGACGGGGACTAAGTCTTCACTGGTCATCAACACGGGTTTCAGCTCTTTCAGTCAATAAGTTCCAACGCATACATCTGCTGCTAACAGATGTTAACCTTGGTGAACCTGATGAACCCCTGTCTACAGAGGGACTGGAAGTTCCATAGAGAAAACTCAGGCCGATCTTGCTGTTCAAGAAAGGTGGCTCCTTCTTCCCTGAAATTTTAGATGAATTGAACTGTCCAGTCAATGACATCTTGGGGCTGCAGTCTTCAGACCTAACAGAACCAACCCAAGAGATACCTGAGTGCTTGAGGCCCATGAGCTGGCATTTTCTTGGTAATGACTTTGCGGTTCAGGTGTGTCTTTAAACTGCTGATCCTCAGATGTGTTCCCTGAATTAAAACTTGGCAAAGATTTGAAACTAAGTTCAGAGTCCACATCAAGAAAAAGTTCTCTAAAAATACACCTAACGACAGTCATGACAATACGTCGGCTTGTTGTTGCTCAGTCGGTCAGTGTATCAGCGGTGTGAATGCTGAGTGGATGTGGATGGAAGCCCCTGAGACCTGATGTGGGGCAGAGAGCCTGGCGTCGGGCAGTGGTGTGGGGCGAGTGTCCAAGGGTCAGCTCCAGGGCGGTGTCCAGCCCCTGAGTCACAGGCCAGCTTCTCCGGCTGCCCTCAAAAGCTCTGAAAGCCCCTCCTGGTGACTATGCCCTTGTGATGCTTTGGAGGAGCAGCAGGAGAAAGGATGTTCATTGGAAGGACTGAAGCTGAAGCTCCAATACCTTGACCACCTGATGCAAAAAGCTGACTCATTGGAAAAGGCCCTGATGCTGGGAAAGACTGAAGGCAGAAGGAGAAGGTGGTGACAGAGGATGAAATGGTTGAATAGCTTTACCAACTCGATGAACGTGAGTGTGGGCAGACTCTGGGAGATAGTGGAGGACAGGGAAGCCTGGCGGGCCGCAGTCCATGGGGTCACAAGAGTCAGACACGACTGAGCGGCTGGACAACAAGGAGAAAGGAGCGTGCGCTTGAACTCAGTGTCTCTAGGAAGGTATTCTCTGACTCCCGGCCCCCTGTGGCTATTTAAATCTAAATGGATTAAAATAAACAAAAACTCAGGTCCTCAGTAGAAGTCACTGCATTTCAAGTGCTCAGCACATAGCTGGCGGTCGGTTCAGTGGACGCTGTGGTGGGTCCCCTGGGCAGCCCTGGGCTGATGGACAAACCCCCGTCTCCTATGCATCATGAGAGAGTCTCCCGGGGTGAGGGGGGTGCTTCCCAGTAGAAATTGTCTCTGTGTACGGAACATGCTGTCTTCTGAGCACCAATTAGATTCTTTATGAAATGGCATCCGTTTGGCTGTAGAATGCCGTGGGCTTGATCAAGAATAACAGAAAAATCGCGTTCCGGAACGAACGGAATGTTCGAATTGCACGTGTCGTTGGGGCTGAATAAAACCCGAGCCTGATTTAACTTCTCTGGAGTCGCTGATGGCGCAGGCGAGGGCCCCACTGGCCCTGAAATGCAGCTTTGTGGGAGCTGCATCAGCAGGCTTCCTGTCTGCACTCACAGTGATGATGGGGACAATCCTCAGATCTCTTCTGACCTCCCCTCCCGGATGTCACGCTGTTCCCCTCTAGTGGAGTTCAGGGGTATCTGCCTGTTACTCCAGGAGTGGAAAAGGGAATCAAGAGAGATTAAAAATGGACGGTGTCACTGTTCTTTCTTGGACCGTGTGTGTTCACAGGCACCTGTGTTAGTGTTGTTTGTAGTAGTGAAACTGGAAGTAACCTAAATGTCCAGGAATTGGGGATTGGCTAAATCAAAAATGGTACAGCCTTATGATGAAATATCATACAGTATAATGTGATACTGCTTTGTAGTTAATGACATTGAAAAATGTTTGATAGGAACTGATTTTAAAAAGTTAAAAAAAAAAGACAGACCAATCTGTTTATATGATTCTTAAGAAAACACGCAAATTCACACAGTCTTTTTTGAATGAAGCATACCCCAAGTATATAATTTTCCTTTCTATTTTCTAATTTTATTTTAACCAATGACTTTATCTACATAAGTGTATATGTAAATAAACAATTGAAAATTAATAACGGGTGACTAAAATAATATTTTATGATAAGTTGCACATTAAGAAAAAAAAAGCTTATAAGCAGAGAAATTGCCGGACATCAGGAAGTAAATATGGAACATGACTTGGAGAGGATGGCCTCTCGGGAGGTGACGGTTGGGAGTAATGAGCAGTGTGGGTGAGGAGTCCCAGGCTGCGGAGGAGGGACGCGTCCTGCCTGCCCCCTCTGGACTCTGCAGACAGGAAAGAGGCAGGAATGCAGTTTCTGCCCCCTCTGCTGTGTGTAATCAGTCGAACAAACACCAGCTGCTTGGGAACCTTCCAGTCTGAAAGGGAGGTCCGAAAGCCAGCCTTCCTGCAAGTAACGCTGTGCTTTTTCGAGTCCCTGACAAAAATCCATGCAGCGCCCTCTCTGCCCGTCATCCATCTCCACCATGTCCTGCGTGTAGGATTGGTCCAGCCCATCTCGGGTGTCGGTCGGGGCTCCTCGTGCGAACAGCAGCCCACTTCTGTCTTTGCTGAATGAAACAAGACTCTGGGATCAAATGTGTCTCCGTGTATCTCTGAGTTGTTCTCAGATGGTCCTCTAAACTTGGCCATGGATTTTTTTTTAGGAGACAGCCGTTGAGAGCTGGCAAGGGTTCACATAATTAAGATGCTTCTTGGGTTCCTAGTCTGTTTTCCTCTCAGACTGAGACACTGGAGCTAACCAAATCCTTCATTAGAACAAATATTATTTGGTGCTTTCAAAAATGCTGTAAAAGTTTATCTTATAGAGAATAGATGGGTGCTTGCCAGCGGTTAGGGTGGGGGAGGGTTGGCTCTGGGGGCAGATGGTGCAGGGGCTTCTTTGGGGACTAGAGTCCTTCGATGTCATGAGCGTGAATGTGATCACAGAACTACACACACACACACGAGTGAGTCTGTGTAAACACTGGTGAAATCCATGCAGCAGCGTTGTGCCAACATTGTACCAACACCCGCTCCTGGATTTTGATCCTGTCCCTGCAGTTTTGTAAGGACACCATCATTGGAGGGAGAGTTCCCAGGTGGCGACTGGTATAAAGAACCCACCATCCAGTGCCGGAGACACAGGAGACATGGGTTTGATCCCTGGGTGGGGAAGATCCCCTGGAGAAGGAAATGGCAACCCACTCCAGTATTCTAGCCTGGGAAGTCCATGGACAGAGCAGCCTGGCGAGTTGCAGTCCACGGGGTCATGGAGAGTCTGACACGACTGAGAGACTAAACAACCGCATCACTGGAGGGAAGCTGAGTGTAGGGCTGACGTGGACACTTTCTGCAGTTTTTACAACTTGTGGGTCTAAAAGTAACTCAAAAACAGAAAATGGAAAGAAGGAACACTTTTGAGATTTTCCTGAGAAGATCATCATTTGCATGGTTTATCATAAATCTAGTTAAAGTAAGTAACTCACCTAATGTCACAGACAATGTAATGGACAGACAAATGCAATAGTCGATTTTTTTCCTTAGGGAGTCAGGATGACTTTAGGAAAGGAAAACGAATGGTGTGTCCTTGGAGAAACACCCGTGAGCCCCCGAGGACACAGGATTGGTCCAGAGGTTCAGGAATAGGGGGGGTTCTTGCCCTCGCCGCTTGCTCCCGAGGACAGAGGATCGATCCAGAGGTTCAGGAATAGGGGGGGTTCTTGCCCTTGCCGCTTGCTCTGCCGTGTAGGAGGATGAGGGGCCCACCAGCCTTGCTGAATGTGTCCTGCTCTAAAATAGAACTAAGGACCTTCTATCTCTGGTGATGGTTAATTTTTTATCTTAATGAAACCTCGGGCTTCTCAGGTGGCCCTAGTGGTAAAGAACCTGCCTGCCAATGCAGGAGACGTAAGAGATGCGGGTTCAGTCCCTGGGTCGGGAAGATCCCCTGGAGGAGGGCATAGCAACCCACTCCAGCGTTCTTGCCTGGAGAATCCCACGGACAGAGGAGCCTGGGGTATAGTCCGTGGGGTCACAGAGAGTCAGACACGACTGAAGTGACTGAGCACACAGCCTCGCAGCCCCGTTTTATTCTGATGAATATTTACATCTACAGTTGGACACTTTGTCAAACTCAGCTTGGCTGGCAGGAAGATTCTTATGGGTTCTTTGCCCAGCTATGCAAGATGCTGTCATCATTAAACGTGAAGAGGCAGACTCTTAAAAAAATTCTATATAAATCTCTAGCAGCAAGGCTAAATAAGCCATAATTTACTTATATTAGGGAATACTTAAATCAAATGAGGTAGGTCTCTCTGTAATGACATGGACAGATCTCCAAGATGTATCATCTGAGGAAAAGAGCAAGGCACGAGGGAAGCATAAAACATAATGACATTCACGTAAAAACCAAGTAACAAGTAAGCCTCAGAGAGAGAACAGCCAAACCGCTCTTCTCTGGGTAGATACGCAAGTAGCTTGCCTCTGGGGAAGTGAGGAGACAGACTAGCTTCAGTGGTAACAGTGAGAGGAGCCTTTAAACACTGTCTGCAAGATTTAAGTTATGAAAGTGAATTCATACATTATCTATGTCATCCAAATTGCCACGGATCCCGGCTGAATTTATCTGGCGATAGTTCAGCTGGTTCACGAGCCCATTCGAGGGAGAGCTTCCAGGGTGAAGGGATTTGGGCGCAGCTGTTGTGTCTGGCGATGAAGGGGCTTGTCTGCAGCGTCTCCAGTCCAGCAGCCTGCCGGGAAGGCATCCACAAGGGATCACTGTGTGCACGGGGTCCTCCAGCCGCTAGCAAAACGGAAGTCTTAATTAAAAGCTATAATATAACCAGCATCTCCTTGCTTTGTAATAGCCTCTATACATTGCCATCATCTCAGGAAAACCTGACATACATAAACATTTATTAATTACAGCTTCCAAATTCCAAAAGAATCTTTGATGGTTTAGTTTGAAATTCTGACATTAAAATAAGATGCTTAAAATATGCAAGTATTCAAACCACAAAAGTGAAAGTGTTAGTCACTCAGTCACGTCTGACTCTACAATCCATGTCCATGGACTGTAGCCGGCCAGGCTCCTCTGTTCATGGGATTCTCCAGGCAGGAATACTGGAGTGGGTTGCCATGCCCTTCTCCAGGGATCTTCCCTGACCCAGAGATCAAACCTGGGTCTCCTGAATTGCAGGCAGATTCTTTACCATCTGAGCCACCAGGGAAGCCCTCAAACCACAAAATCTAAATACTATTCATCAAAAAGATAAGGAATATCCTAATTATCTTGGAGAAGGAAATGGCAGCCCACTGCAGCATTCTTGTCTGGAAAATTTCATGGACAGTGGAGTCTGGCAGGCTACAGTCCGTGGGGTTGCAAAGAATCAGACACAGCTGAGACACACACACACACACATCCTAATTAGTCATCAGTTTCTTCATTTCACCTCAAAGACTGTTTATTGTACGCCTACTGTGGGCAGGTGGTGTGTGAGCAGGCTGGTCCTGGAGCCTGAGAAGGGCTGTCAGAGGCTTGCTTGCCCAACACGCGATGTCCAATGTAACGGTGAGAATCGTACCCTAGTTACGTGAAATCACCTTCGTCTGATGATCTGGTTTTGGTAGTACTCTCAGGTTAACAAAAAGTTTTAAATAGGAATTTTTTAAGTCATAGACTTTTTGTTTAAAACAAACAAACAAACAAAAAACCTGCTTCCCAAGGAGTTTCAGATCGCAGAACCAATGCCAGCCTCACCCTTGGAGCAGATTTTGGTGTTGCTGTGTGGGTGACATTTAGACCCAAGCCTGGCTCACAAGTGTGGCTCATGAGAACACGTCAGATGGTGAGAGCAGGGGCCTCCCTGGTGCTTAGAGGGAGCGGCTGGAAGGAGCAAGGCACGCCCCAGGGCTTCACTGAACAGCAATCTTTTCCAGAAGCCCCTACACCCTGAACTGCAGCCCTCGGTGATGGCCACTTCCGTCCTCTGAGAAAGCTGTGGGGCATTCACACCAGGGTGACCTCCTGCCAAAAACCTGCCATCATTTCACTCACCAAATTAAAAGGGCTTTTGAAGGGATGTCCATTCGAATATGAACATCCTCATCAGAAAGCATGATTGATTGCCTGCCTCCTGGGGTGGGAGGGGTTCTACCTCCTCTAGAGGTTTCCAATTGCATGTTGCTAGATGAGTCTCCATCCTGGTAGCCTCAATTTAAAACTCATCTAGAATACGCCTTCTGGATGCTTACAGATAATTCAAGAACACATCCCGGAAATGCAAGGCTCATCAGCCTCAAAATACTGTGCACTGAAGACCCATGGGTTTACTTTGGATGTATTACAATGTGATGGTGATGACTTTGAAAAGTCCTGGTAGAAATGCTGAGAAATTTTCCAATGATGTGGCTACATTTTAAAACTAAGATAGGAAACGCAGGCTAGCAGATGCTTCCAATAGAGCTTGAAATTCTCCTGTGTTACTTTTTCCTAAGAGGTCTAGAGTTAGACTCCTAGGTTAGACTTCGTCAGTGCCTATGAAAATTGGTTTAGTCAGAAACGTTTCTTCTCTCCCGAAGGTGTCGATGGCAGAGCGTCTGAGCAGAGCATTTCCCGCATTCATTATAATATAATGTCAGGCTTGTGACATATGACAGCGGGTTTCACACTCCACTTAATGAGAGGTTGCCAGTGCCTCAAGAAATAAAAAGTAAGATTTGCAGGTATTGCACGAAGTGAAAAAACTGTTGCCAGCCTGGTGGTAGTGCAGCTTTGGCATGTGGACCAGCCGGGCGTCTGTGGCACCGACTTCCCATCCCTTCTGTGTGGGTGACTGCGGGGCGTCCCCAGCGAACAGGGCAGAAAGCGTGCTCTGTTGAAGACCTGCAGATCCCTCTCACACGTGTGTGTTGGCGGTTCACTGCATGAGATGAGAGATGACTTTAGAGGGTGCTGACAGGTTTCTGCACGCAGGCGGCCTTGCCATCCCAGAAGAACCTGTGGTGTTTGTCTCTTTTCTCCTCTTGCTTTGGTTCCCAGGAAGCCTAGAGACAATGTTAATACCTAATTGCCAGCCTTGGTGCTGGTCCAGTGGCAAATTCAGCCCTGTGCTTTAGGAAATCTCTTTTGTGACTTAGGAGCATGTTATGGTTGGAAGTCGTCTTCTCTTGCATTCGTCCCGGCATTTTTCAGGTTGCAAAGCCCTTTCTCGTTTGTTTCCCAAGTCTCATTCCCCGGCTAGGACGTTGGCTTTATTTCTGCTTCGTAAATAAATGCCATGACTTTTCCAAGGCTGCTGAGCGTGTATCAAGGCTGGATTCAGATCGCAGGTCTCCAGAACCCTGTAACGGCTCTTGTAGGAGAGATGTCGGTTGTGAGAAAGCTGCTGCACACAGGGGTGGTCAACAGGCCGGAGGCGGTGTTGCTGTCATTGTGACTGTCATCGTAGGGACAGTCCTTGGCTGTGCGTGGATTTTAGGGTGTGAGGACTCCTGGTCTCCTCCTGCCATGTCCAGGAAGGCAGCCCCCTCCTGCACCTTCACAGGTGAGAGCCTGAAGGGCTTGGAGGAGGAAGCTTGGGTCTTCCTGAAAAGTGAGGCAAGTCCCCGTGTGCCACGCCGACAGAGATCGATGTGACAGCCGGCTGGCAGGACAGCTGCCTGGGGCCGCCATGCGCCCGGGCTCGGGGCCGCGTGGGAGCTGCCAGGCTGGATTTATCTCTCGCCGATGGTTGACACCGTCCCTCTGCGGGGACAACGGGCTGTCCTTCCCCCCGGCCCCCACACTGCCCTCCACGTGGTGGGACACAGCCTGTACTGTCTGTCCTGGGAACTTTGGATTAGCCCTGACGCCAGCCTGTGCCCGTGATATTCTGTCCAGCATCCTGGGATGTTGGGAGAACTGGTAAGAGGCGAAGCCCGCCCTTTAGACCACGTTCACAGCTGCTACTGGCCAGGAAGGTAACTGCCCAAGGAAGGGGCTGATTTTTCTGACCCTGAGAGACATTTCCGAATAAACTAGGGACCTGCCTCAGTCAGGGACCTGCCTCAGTCACGGACACACGTGTGCACCTGGAACCTCGTAAGCACTCACTCGGTATTTGTGGAGAAACCTTCTAAAGCAGTGGCTCCCTGTCTTCACGTCCCTGCCAGCCTCAGGCTCACCTACAGGGCTTGGCGAAGCCTCGTCCCAGGAGGTTAATTCAGCTGGTCTGGGGAGGGGCTCCATGATTTAATTCCTAACAGGTTTCAGGCCCTGATGATGCCGCAGAGGGACCATGCTTCAGACAGCACCGTCCTAAGGCAGAGATTGGCAGGCTTGCTCTGTAAGGGCCAGCCTGTGTCTGAGCCTTTGTGGGCCTCTGTTACTCAGCTCGGCCGTGGTAGCTACAGAGAAGGTGTGAAGGAATGAGCACAGCTGGGTTCCAGTAAAACTTTATTTATAAAATCAGTGGTGTTCTTGCTTCAAAAAAAATGTGTTGCGAATATTAAAAAAAAAAAATTTTTTTTAAATGTTAGGAGCCAGAGCCTTGTTCTGAGTGAATTTCTGTTAAAAGTCTTGGCTGTTGGTCAAATCTCGAGACTTTGAAGGTCACTAGCATCTGTGTGTGTGTGTGTGTGTGTGTGTGTGTGTGTGTGTGTGTGTCTCTAGTCCTTCAGTCGTGTCCGACTCTTTGGGACCCCATGGACTGTAGCCCGCCAGGCTCATCTGTCCATGGGATTCTCCAGGCAAGAGCACTGGAGTGGATTGCCATTCCCTTCTCCAGGGGATCTTCCCGACCCAGGGATCGAAGCCAGGTCTCCTGCACTGAAGGCAGATTCTTTACCATCTGAGCCACGAGGGGTGCATATGGTGCTTGGGAAATGGTGCTGGTTTGGGTGCACGTCTCGTCTTACGTGCATTTCTGGAAACCTTGTCCAGAAGGATGTGGCCCGAACTCTGCTGACTGGGTGCCGCCTCACGAACACACCCGGACTCGGGCCGCTCTGCTTCCGCCCACGCTGGGCCCCGGGACCCGCACGGCCGTGTGGCCTGAACCGCTCTCCTCGCCTGAGGCACCGTGATCCCCTGGTGGCTCTGGCCCCAGACGCAGTGGTCCTGGTAGGAAGCCCGACGTGTGCGGGTCACACCTGGAAAGCGAGGAGGTGCAGGTGGCCGGGGCCCGGCCCAGAACGGGAGCCCCGTCACAGGACGTCAGAGGAGGGGCCCAGGCGGGGGACGGGAGGGGCGGGCCTGAGCTTGGCGTAGTCCCAGACGCGGTCCCCTCAGGACTGACGATCTGCTTCTCCCTGCAGGACCCGAGGAGCAAGCACAAGTTCAAGATCCACACCTACGGCAGCCCCACCTTCTGCGATCACTGCGGGTCCCTGCTGTACGGACTCATCCACCAGGGGATGAAATGTGACAGTGAGTACGTTTTCTGTGCTCCGCAGCGTGCCTGGGGCCCGCGGGGCCCTGTGATGCCCAGGAACCTTTCAGAAAATTGGTAGATTTCATTCAGATATGGAATCAATTACAAAAGTATAGAATCTCTCCACTGGCAAGGTTCTTGTTTATTACCTGACTTCCCTGCCTAATTAGGAACCCTAAAAGCACCTGATTTCATGCAGTTGGTGCTGTCCCCAGTTTTTCATGATAGGACTCTCCAATCACTGTGAAATGCAGGCTGGTCAAACCCCCAAGCAAATGCCACGTGTTGAAAGAAGACAGCCCACCCCCAGATTCCACATTTGGTTCAGCTTCAAGATGAGCTGAGCATCCACAGTCATTATCCGCCCGTGTCTCCAATTAGTGGGTGGACTGTGGAAAAATCCAGTGGGCTCTCCTTGGAGCCAAAACCACAGTGAAAATAAGAACAGGATCTTGCTTTAAGTTCCCTCATCCTGGGCACTTACGGGCAGATCAGATCCTACCAGGCCAGTGGGAGATGAAATCCCAGAAGACGCCCACCCTCTCCCCTTCTCCCTTTTTGTCCTGTGTGTGTTTGCACCAACTGCAGGAGGAAAGACATCTCTTTTCTTCATGGAAACTCTTTGCTTTGATTAATCTCATGTAATGAGATTCCTCAGGCTATTTATTTGTTTCAATAAAATTTTATATTTAGGGCAGGAGAAGGTAATTAGGGAAGGTAATTGACCAAGCCTGTTTTTCTAGTAGAAGAGGAAGAGTTTGGGTACAATCAGCACATTGTCACTCGATGCTGCTGCTGTTGTGGCCCACGGCCTCATCTGTCCCCACACGGAGCAAAGACATGCGCCTGCATCGTCTTCCCTCGGGATCCGTGGTAAACCTCTGCAGACGCAGGGCCCACCTGTGTAATTCTCAGGAAAGGATCCATGTCTAAGAGGACCCGTGTGATTCAAAGCACGTTGCTCAGGGTGAACTGTACATAGAAGGCAAACTGTGAGCTTTAGGAGGAGACGGGCAGCTTCTCAGGACGCAGGCTTCACCTTCCCGAACCCTGGACCCTAATGGCCTCGAGAAACCCATGTGGTCATCAGGAAAGGTGGTTTCCTGTGCTTCCAGAGATTATCAGATTCCAAAGACACCGCTTTCAGGGTTAGTGCGGATTCTAAATGCGTTTGTAAATACTCTTTTGACTGTCGTAAAACTTGGAGCAAAAGCGAATACTCGGCTGTGTTAGGCCCTCGACCGTGACAAGTTGAAGGGGACCTTGAGACTGATGTTCTGGCTTCACTCAGTGGGCAGACCAGGCCACGTGTCTCCTGCCACATCCTCTTCCGTGTCAGCCGGGACCGTGACTCGTGCCCTTAAACAGGGGTGCCGGCTGTACGTGCTCTTCTGGGTGGACCAGGATTGGGGGTGCTGCCAACTTTCACACAGGCCAAAAATGAATGCATCCTCGAGGCTGAGCTGAGTCTCTACCGAGCGTCCCCTGCAGCTCGGTTCATAGTTGTGTTAGGATCAGAGGGCGTTAATGGTTACCCAGGAATGTCCTAATAGTAAATAAATGGTATAGGTTTGAATTTATTAGCCAATGTATTCTAATAAAAGGGCTTCCCTGGTGGCTCAGTGGTAAAGAATCCATCTGCCTGCCCATGCAGGAGATGTAAGTAAGATGCGGGTTCAGTCCCTGAGTTGGGAAGACCCCCTGGAGGAGGAAATAACAGTCCACTCCAGCATTCTTGCCTGGAGAATCCCATGGACGGAGGAGCTTGGCGGGCTGCATCCTGGGGGTCGCAGATTCGGTCACGACTAGAGTGACTGAGCACGCACGCGTGCTGGTAAAATCACAGGCACCTGAGGTTCACGTGTCAGGGCCCCACTCCAGATTCTGGGTACGGGCTGTGTTCCCACCCGAAGCTGTGTGTCGTGTTCTGTTTTTAACTCTTTTCCTCAGAGTCGGAGGGGCTCTGGGCTGCATCTGTGTTCCGAGCTGCAGCAGGAGGAGAATGAGCCGGTGGTCGGGGACCAGGCCCCTCCCCTGACTTGCGTGGCGGAGACCCCCTCTCCCATGTCCCTACACCCTGTAGCGTGGTGGTGCTGTGGGCATCCCTGCTTGATGGGCAGTCAGCTACCCCCTGCAGGCTCACCTCGCAGCGGGCAGAGCAGCAGCAGGCACTTCCCGGGACGCACCAGCTCCGAGTGATGCGGCTGACACAGGACGCAGCCTCGATCCTTTCTCTGCCGCCCTCCAGGGTCCACAGCACAGCTTTTCAAGAGCCCTGTGTGACTGAGACCTGTGCTTTGCGATGCTTCTTGCTATTTAGTTCATCATGTTAAAGTTACACGGGCTTCCCTGGTGGCTCAGCTGGTAAAGAATCCACCTGCCACTGCAGAAGATGCAAGAGCTGAGGGTTCAGTTCCTGGGTCGGGAAGATCCCCTGGAGGAGAAAATGGCACCCACTCTACTATTCTTGCCTGGAGAGTCCCATGGCCCGAGGAGTTAAACACTCAAAACGAGAACGGCAAGACGGCTCCACCTTGACGTGTCAGAAGGGCCTTGTGGTGCCCCCGGGGGATTCTTGAGGGTTCCAGGGGCCACCCGCTCCTTCTGGAAGCCTGAGGTACGGAGCCAGTGGAGCAGGAACGCCTACACAGAGTCGTATGTTTGTGCTCCGTGCACAGGACTCACTCTTTTCAGGGTTTCTTTCGTTCTCCTCAATAAGACTGATCTTTAGTCCTCTCCCAGTCTCCCCCATGTAATGTCAGCTGGTGAGGAGTGCCTTATCAAGCCAGGCGTGCATTTGTTTTATGAAGAATAATATTTAAATATTTGAAGATAGGTTTAACATATAAATCGCAGGTTCTCCTAAAAACAACAACCACAAACAAAAGCAATGCACATAAGCCTCCTTAAAGAGTTCGCTGAGGAAAAGAACGTTTTCTGAATATCATATACTCAACCCTGCAAATTCTCAGGAAGGCATAAGAAATTCTTTGGCAGAAAGAATCCTGTTTAAAATGTGTGCGTTACTTGCCTCTGTGTGCATAAAGTATTAATTAGTCCATGTTTGTACGCATTTACCTGCCTGGATTTTGTTTGCTGTTAACATTGTAGGCACGTTCAGAAGACCAGGCGGGGGTGATCTGCTTCAGTTACGGCTGGACAGATATGGATGGAGTATTTTAAGGATGTTGTCACTCACAGGAGCCTGTGCTGTGAGGGACGTCTGCTAGCAGCTCTTTCTGTCACCGACGCTCGACAGCAGAGTATCGAGTTAGAGGGCGGCTCACTTCCGCTTCTGCTCATGCAACCAAAACACAGAGGGGGGTGGTTCCAGGCCACGCGCCAGCCTCACCCTTTGCTTTCTTGACTCGCAGCCTGTGATATGAACGTCCACAAGCAGTGCGTCATCAACGTGCCCAGCCTCTGCGGGATGGACCACACGGAGAAGAGGGGCCGCATCTACCTGAAGGCCGAGGTCACTGATGAGAAGCTGCACGTCACAGGTGAGCCCCCCGTGTGCGGCCGGGCTGCCCCGCAAGCCTTCAGGCCGGGGGAGGCGGCCCCGAGGCCGGGCTGGACGCAGAGCCGCTGGTCCACGTGCACCCATCTCCCGGGGCCTGAGCGCCGTGTGGAGAAGGGCTCTGAGAGCATGGCTGTCCCCCTGGTGATGGGGCAGCAGAAGCCGGGGCACAAGATGCCGCTGCTGAAGGTGCAACCTGGGCGGGGCAGCTCAGGGGTGGTCCAGGGGTTTCAGGGCGTCGGGCTGTGATGACCTAATGAGGCGGCCGTGATGATAGCAGCAGCCCTTGGGGTATTTACACTCCTCTGCTCTGCGTGGGGTGCTGAGAAATGCACACAGATTAATTTATTACTTTTCACAACTGCCAGATCACTAGCGTCATTTTCCAGAAGAGGAAACCGAGGCCCCGGGAGACGGGGTCCTGCAGAGTCACAGCGTGACCCAGACCCTGTGCTTCCAGCCGTCACTCCCCCCACACCGCTTACCCACGAGGGCCCGGCCGCAGTGGCTCCACGTCCGTGTCCCTGACCAGGCACCCCCCTCGGGCCGTGTCTGGGGGGGCGCTGTCACAGCACAGCTCCTCCTTTGGGCTCCCACCAAACCCACGCTCAGCCGAGGGTCCTCAGGGTGACTGGACGTGTCTGCCGCGATGCCCACTGTGCTGAGTTAGGGTTGAAGCCCCAGACGGCAGCCGCTGTCGCTCCGTGTTCTGGGCCCACCGCGTCCCACCCGGCGGACACCCCGTCCTCCTGGACAAGGACATCCGCTCTCATCAGATGAGCAGACAGACTGGGTTCCCATTTGTATTTAGGCATTCTAAGCTATCACAGAAACAGAAAAGCTGACTTACTTTTATTGTAAATAACAGAAGATCTTCTAGAAAAATAAAAGACTCAGAGGGTCAGTTGAAGGAAAGAGCTGGGGTAGGGAAGGCTGTCCCAGAGAAAGCTCACTTTGCGGAACTTGCTCACATTTTTTTCTTTGAAAACTAATCAAGTTTTCTACCCCGTGCTGTCCTGTCAGATAAGTATTCAGGGAAAATCAGAGGATCTCAAGCTGTTGCAAGGGGAGGGTCCCTCGCTTTGCCACCAGGCGACCTCATGAAACGAACCAGCGCAGCTGATGAGCAGCATGGGGTCGTGTGTAAAGTCCCCACGGCAGACACGGGCTCCCTGTGACCCTGTCTCAGAGAAGTCGCTTTATTTTCTCAGGACCTCCCGACCTGCATCCTTGCACGTGGGGCTGTGAGTCTCGCCTGCGTTCCCTCTGGTTGGACTGATGCTGCAGGGTTTGGACTGCAAACCCAGGGTTGGACTGATCCGCTCTGACTGATGGCCGGGCCCCCGGGCCCAGAGCAGGCGGACCCCGGGGGCTGGTGCACGAGCCGGTCCACACCGTCGCCGCCCTTCACTGACCTCTCTCTTTTTACTACTAAGGCTCCTCCATTGTCAAAGTCATGTAGGGGGGCAGGGAGCGTACAGTTTCAGAGGAAATCACCATAAAACGGAGACTCACCGAGTAGTAAGGGACAGAGCGGCGTAAGGCCGAGTGCCTGTCCTTGGCCTGAAAGCCCTGTGCTGGCCCCCGCCCTGCAGGTGAGCAGGCAGACCTCAGCCGGGAGGATCACGGCCCCGCCTCGGGCAGGACCACCTGGCCGGGGGTTGCTCCCACCCCTGGTGCTTCTGAACACAGACCCCAGGCCGCACGCTAGACTGGCCGCGTCATTCCTCGTGCTGCTGCCCAAGGGGCCCGGCTCCGCTGAGCCTCAGGAGTGGCACCGGGGCCCCGCTGGGGCAGCTCACGGTACCCGGTGCAGGAGAAAGACCCACCTCACGGGGACAGCAAGGCGAGCCTCCTGGAGCTCGGGGGCTGCTCACAGCGGCGTCGCCAAGAGTTGAACTTGACTGTGGAATCGTCTCGGGGGAGACACCTGTGCTGAGTCAGACTTTCCACGCATGACAGCCGGCGGCACCTCCGACTATAGTCTGGGACACGTCGCTCGAGAATCGGTCTGCACGTTTGTGCAGAGAGGTAGCTCTGCTCTAGGACCGTGAACTCAGCGGCTCCTCAATACTAACAGCAACAGCAGCTCAGTGACCGAGCACGTCCCACCAGAGGGGCACCTTTGAGGCGCTTTAGCTGATTGACTTGTTTAAACCTGTGCAGACATTTATTCTCCTTACAGAGGATGAAACCGAGGCACAAAGAAATTACCTTGCCGAAGTCACACAGATCGTCATTTTAACGGAAACCTGTTTCATGGATAGAAGTAGAGATATTTTGGTGACGGTGCCAGGGAGAATCAGAGTCTCATCTTAGCTCAGGCTGCTGAAATAATACCACGGGCTGAATTTCTCCTAGGTCTGGAGGACGGGAAATACAGGATCAAGGTGTCCATTGACAGTTTCCGGAGAGAACCGTCTTCCTGGCATGGAGCGGCTGCCTCCGGGCTGTGTCTTCACTTAGGGGACAGGGCAGAGAGGAGGTTGAGAGTGGGCAGAGGCGACAGAGGAGGGTTCCGTGCTGTGGACGCTTCAGGCCCGTTCCCACCCTGAGGGCTCCTCATGACCCTTCACCCCAAGGCCCCGCCCCTGCACCATCCCCAGGGGGTCAGGGCCTCAGCATGCAAAGCTGGGGGCACAAACATTCCATCCACAGCAAATCTGATTTAAAAACACAGTTGTTATTTGTGTGCAGGAAATTCAGTCCTAAATGTAGAATGCCAAACTAAGGGAAATAACTAATTAGTAATCATTTCTTTAAAATTTGTAGAGTAATTTTAGATGTTCAGAATCAGAATTAGCCTGGCTTCAAGGAGAACGGAAATATAAATAATAAACAGTAGCTAGCAGCACTTGTGGTATCAAAAAAAAGTCACAAAAGCAAACAGCCCAGAGTTCCCTACATCTTTCACCCGGCAGCTCCCAAACCATAGTTCAAGTATCAAAGGAGTCACATTTTTAATAGTACCTGATAAGTTTGTGAATCACAGATACCTGTGTTAGTCAATAGAAATGTTTTAAAGAGTCAAAGAGTGAAATCAGATATCGGGTATTAACATATATGTATATGGAATCTGGAAAAATGGTACCGATGAAGCTATTTGTGAGATAGGAATAGAGATGCAGACATAGAGGGGAGACTTATGGGCGCAGTGGGGGAAGGAGAGGGTGGGGTGACGTGGGAGAGTCACCCTGAAGCACATACATCCCCACGTGTAAGACAGCCAGCCAGCGGGGGGCTCCGCGCGGGGCTCTGGGATGACCCTGAGGGGCAGGACGCAGGCGGAAGGATGCTCAGGAGGGAGCGGGTGGATGTACTCTGACAACGGACTCAGGTTGTTGTACGGCGGAGACCGACACTGCAAAGCAACTATACTCCAACAAGAAAACAAGAGCCAAAGAGAAGAGACCCGACTTCCTTGTCCAGGACAGAAGGAGCCCAGACAGGCCGCTTCGGGGGTGCCCGCCGTCTCCCGCATCACCTGCCTGGCCCCCTGCTCACCCAGCAGAAGAGGCCCCGCCGTCGTGACAGAAGGTCTCAGTAACACAGGTGCCCTCCTGTGTCCTGCCCGGGTCCCTGCTGTCCACAGGGCTGGACCTTTCTCCCTGCTGAGCACCTGCAGCCCTGTTTCACGCACACCTGGAGTACGGAGCCACCAAGCACTGTCCTCTCAGCTCAGGGGCAGGAAGCCGCAGGGACGAGGCGGGAAGTGGTGGGGCTGCAGCGTGAGCCCAGGGCCGACTCCCGAACCCAGAGGCGGAGACCCTCCCACGTCTCTCATCAATTAAAGAGTCTCTTTGGGATAAACAGCAAACCCATAAATATTTGCTCAACTCACATCAGCACCCCACAGGTTCTCTGAGGTGACGGAAGGTCTAAACGTGGGACCAACATCGGAGCAGAAAAGGGTACCGCGTGGAGCAA
Source organism: Giraffa tippelskirchi (assembly GCF_054371585.1). Classification (NCBI taxonomy): domain Eukaryota; kingdom Metazoa; phylum Chordata; class Mammalia; order Artiodactyla; family Giraffidae; genus Giraffa; species Giraffa tippelskirchi. Next base: position 715,302 of record NC_137277.1, on the reverse strand, counting down.
TTCAAGGACGAGCCACGTGCACGTGTAACTAAGCGCTCAGTTCCGTGGGTGCTGGACGGTCACTGTTGAGAGGTGCTGGAGTGACTAGGGGGAGGGGGAGGGAGAGACCTCTGGAGGAGGTCGAAGGACGGGGGTGTTGGAGAGGCCAGAGGGGAGAGAGCGCAGGAGAGGGTGAGGGGAGGTGAAGGGATTAGCCAGCCTTGGTTTTTCCACTGGTCATCTACGGATGTGAGAGTTGGACCATAAAGAAGACTGAGCGCTGAAGAATTGATGCATTTGAACTGTAGTTTTGGAGAAGACTCTCGAGAGTGCCCTGGACAGCAAGGAGATCAAACCAGTCCATCCTAAAGGAAGCCAACCCTGAATATTCGTTGGAAGGACTGATGCTGAAGCTGAAGCTCCAGTTCTTTGGCCACCTGATGTGAAGAACTGACTCACTGGGAAAAGACCCTGATGCTGGGAAAGATTGAGGGCAGGAAGAGAAGGGGGCGACAGAGGACGAGATGGTTGGATGGCATCACTGACTCAATGGACATGAGTTTGAGCAAACTTTGGGAGATGGTAAAGGACAGGGAAGCCTGGTGCGCTGCGGTTCATGGGGTCGCACAGAGTCGGGCACGACTGAGCCTGCACGCAGAACACACACACAGCGAGAACACAGATGTGAACGGTGACCCGTAACGAGCCAGGCTTACAGTGCAGACAGGTGATTTCCTGGGCCAGGTGCGTAAACCATAAGCACTCGTGTTAATTGTTAGATTAACTCCATTTCCATCTGACCTGTGCAGAGTCACCCAGTTCGAAAATAATTCCCAAAGTAAAACAGAAACTCCCAAGGGACTACTGGGATGGAAATTGCCCTTTGGAAATAAGAGATCAGGGTCCTTTCGAGGTTGGTGCAGTATTTATGGGAAAGGCGTCCACTTCCTAGTGTATTTTTACTTCTTGCCTTTGGGCAATGGCGCGATGTTATCTGAACAGTGTCCTTTTTTTCTTTTAATATGTGATTTTAATAGGTTTCCTACATTCCTGTGTGCTTTTTATTTGGTTTGGAGGAGTGGTAAAGAAAAAAAAATTTCCCTCATGGGAACGAATTTTCAATTTAATGTTGTAAATAAATGGAAAAAGCATTGTAGGCTTTACAGCTGTTTTAGGAACACATCTCCCTGAATAGACTGTCTGTGGAAGAGTCTGATTTTCTCAGATGCTTCGTTTGTTAGTTCCACGTGGAGATGGGGGTTCTAATCGGGCTCCAGGGGGAGGGGGAGAACTTCCTGCGGGTGTGAGGATGTGAGGCTCCTGGTGGCTGTGAGGTTGCATCCTCTGAGAACCTTCTAGAGCTGTGTCGGGACCTGCCATCAGGTTTTTGATTTAAATAATAACATCCTGTACATGCTATGTGTCCTTCCACCTTTTAATACCACAGCTGGGGCAGAGCCAGGGCAGTGAGACTCAGCTTTGCATCGTAATCACTCTTTGATTCGACCGTTTGCCATCCATTTATGAGCCCTGCGTCAGGCTGTCTGCCAGGCCCCCGGGGATGCTGAGATGAGGAAGACGTAGAGCTTTTCGTGGGCTGTGTGGTCTTGGGGGGCATTGAGACAAGGAAAGGAACGACAGGCAAGTGCCTGTAAGCACAGAGGCCTTTGGGGGGCGGCCCCTCGCTCACTCCCAGGGAGCGGCGGGTGGCTTCCCAGAGGCCGCGCTGGTGGCGCGGGAGGACCGGTGGGAGGGGCCGCCGCATGACGGGACGTGACTGGCTGCGGGTGTGCGGGGCTCGGCCCCGTCCCGGGTGTCAGGGATGCCAGTGTGCTCGGCCTCGAGGGAGATTCCTTTCTGTTGTCATGGGGTTAGGGCTATAGTCACTACCGTTTAGCGTGCACAGGTCTTAGGCATCATGGAGCAAGAGCTCCGAGTTAAATACTTCTTTCTCAAACAGGAACGTTTAAAGTCCAGGTGGCTCGTTTTTTCACAAGGACAGAACATCAGTCTCCTCCCCTGAGCTCCAGGGGTGATCCCGAGGTTCACGGTGACCCTCGAGTTCCTTTGTGGGTGCCGGGGGAGGGGGTGGGCGGGTGGCCCACCCGTCGCCTGGAAGCTCTGTGCTGGAGCTTTCCACAGCGGCCGGCCAGAAGGCCTGTGGAGTGTGACTGCCTGTCTGGGGCTGCCAGCAGGGAGGAGCTGCACCCAGCCTCTTGCTGAAAGGAAAAGGCATTAGTTGGAGGTCATTTCTATTCAATAAAAGCTTGGTTGTGGGATTAAATGCAGCTCAGGACAGAGCTCATGTGGCTGGTCCTTTGGTTTGGGCTGGGAGGGCAGGCTCAGGTAGCTGCTTATTCAGGTACGTCCAGATTGACCGTCATCAGTGATGCTGTTAATACCTTTGATCACCCAGTTGCCGTGTTTCCATCAGATCCCTCTACTTTAAGTAACTTTCAACATTTGCGATTAATAAGGCACCTGGGTGTTGTGTTTGGAGACCAGCAGCCTTTCACCGATGGTTTTAGCATCGAGGACGAACTTAATCAGTTTTCATGTTGGTGGAGAGGATGCTGAAGTGTTCTCGAGTGAGTCTCAGTCTTGGAAGAACCCACCTCGGGCTTGGCCAGTGCTTGACGTCCAGGCGCTGCTCTGCGAAGGCAGACGGGAACGACCTTGAAGCTGAAAGCATCTCAGGCCTGCGTGTCCCGGAGATGCTCTCAGGGTGCCCAGTTCAGACGTGTGTGCTCTCAGGAGACGGCCGCTGGCTTTTCAGTGGACCCCTTTCCTCTGTGTTCGTCCCTGACTGGACATCCCTAGTCCCGGCTGCCCGTGCCTGTGTGACCCCGTCAGTAGCTGCTGGCTCGCCTCCCCAGGCGTGTCCCTTCCGCCCCCTCCACCCCTGACCCTCAGTTCTCATTGCGAAGAAGAGCTGTGTGCCCTTCCCCAGGGGCATGCCGGTTCCACCCGCTCACCTCTGTTGTGCTGTTCAAGGGCTGTTCCAGGTGGCTCAGTCATAAAGAACCCGCCTGCCAATGCAGGGGACTCTAGAGACGTGAGTTGGATCCCTGGACTGGGAAGGAAATGGCAACCCACTCCAGTATTCTTGTCTGGAGAATCCCATGGACAGGGGGGCCTGGCGGGCTACAGTCCACAGGGTCACAGAGAGTTCCAGGACTGAGCACAGACAGGTACGGGCTGCTCACCCCGCTCCATCGGGAGCGTCATTCAACTCAGTGCAGTTGCCTCTGTGAAGCCCCTCCGAGCGTTTCATGCTCTGCCTAAGATGGGCCGCTTTCTCCTCTCGCCCTTGACACCATCTGCCACATGGTTGTGTGTTTATTAATATTTACGTGCTCATCTCTCCCCGCCAGACCATTAGCCCTTTGAGGTCAGAGATGGCATCTTCTCTCCTGTTCCCAGGGCCTTGAATTTGTGCCTGAGATGTGTTGAGTAAGTGATGATGATGATGGAAGGGTCCAGTGGGCACAGCACTGAGAAAAACGACTCTGCTCTTCTCTGGCCGTGCTGGGTCTCCGCTGTGGTGCACAGGCTTCTCTGGTTGTGGCCTTAGCTGCCCCGCGGGCCAAGAGAGCTTAGTTCCCAACCACAGCCCCTGCGTTGGAAGACGGCTTCTTTACTCCGAACCAGCAGGGAAGTCCCAGAAAGGACTCAGCTTTACACTGTACTCCTGCGTCCCAAATCTAAGCAAGTCTTCCCGTCTTAGCCTTCCGTCTGAATCGCATGAAAGGGATCCCATTTTAGCCTATTTCATAAAGCCACCTGACTTCTGGGATCCTTCAGAGAAACATACGTCCACCAAGAAGAGGTCGCATCTTCTCCAAGAGACGCGTCATTGTGAACAGCCCCACCGTGGTCCTCATCCTGACCTCCCACGCTGGCAGAGCTGACCGTCCAGTGTACGCCGGCTGGCGGGGGCTTGCTATGGACTCTTACTCCTGCAGGGCTCTCTGGGCAGTGACTCAAACCCAGCTCTCCCCGCGGAGCACTCGGGGTGCTCGTGGGCAGCACAACGGCCAGGCTGGGGCAAGGGTGGCCAGCGTCATTTCCTTCAGGCACTGTCTGCCTCTGTCGTAAACACCCCGGTCTCCAAGCTCAGAGTGACACGGCTTCTTTCTCCTGCTTGAGACAACCTCCAGTCCTTTTATAGGGTTCTTTGTAGGAGCCTCAGCCCTCCTCCCGCTTTGACTTCAGTGACTCCTGCCACAAAGAAGCATTTTTAAAGATGGGCTTTGAACGCCTGCATCCCTAGGAAGAGGAGACACAAATTATTTGTGGGGCCTCTTTCAAGACTACACCTTTAGCATACAGGGACGTTGACACTGACTGAGCCGGTCCTTCTTGTGTGGGATTTTAATTGCTTCTAATTATAGGATTATCATTTAAGCACAAAATTAATTGCCATGAAATTATTGCGAGCAACTTGATCATCTTCTAGAAAGTAAATGCCTTAGCCAAGTGAGGAGCCTCTTAGAGGCTTGAAAATGATGTCATTTTAATCACTTCCACTGAAATGCTCTTTTAACTCTTTGATGGGCAGAGATGTCACGAGGATCCGGATGGGAGCGGGAACACGGCAGAGGGTGTCCCTTCTGGTTCTGCACCAGAAGGTTGGGAAACTTCAACCCCCATGCTTAGGAGTCATTTGGCTCCCCTCCGGAAATGTCCCCAAATGTGGAGACTTCTCCTCTCTTGAGTCAGTGACTCTTCGCGAGTGGGTGGTGAGAGTGCTCCACCAAGAACCTCGAAGCGGCAGATCCCGTCTTTGGTCCAATATTAACCCGTTCTGACGAGCCCACATCTTTCCCACGTGTCCTGATGGACTCTGCAGTCAGTGGCCGGCGTTCCTGATGTCGGCATCGAGATGGGGCTGAGAAGCCTGAGTGTGTTCAGCTCAACTTCCAGGCACCTCCCTCCGCTTGGAAAGAATGCACATTTCCTGAGAAGGCTGAGATAAGTCGGCTCCTGGGGATGTCCTAAAATATCCCTGTGGAATAGCGCGGGGCAGGGCCACCTGCAGGAAGCTCCAACCCAGATCGCCCCCGGGGACCTGCCTTCCTGAGAAGAACAGCGCTTGTAGCTACCACCCACTCTCCTGGGTAATTAGTGCAGGGTTTGTGGTTAATTAAAGACAGTCAGAGTCCCTTTTAAAATCAATGCAGGCATTCTTTGCCTCCAGAATAATGAAGCGAGAACAGATGCAAGGCAAACTTCCTATAAAAGTTTTCGAGGCGGCTCGCTGAATGTGGGGAAAGTCATGGAGAGGAAGTGTGGCTTCACCCGCTTAGACCCGCTGGGCCAGGGATGTCATGGAAGGAAACGCAGGCTTTGCTGAACAGCCAGGGCGGGGGTGTGGGGTGCGGTTTCTTGTTCTGGAAAACTCCTCGCTCACTGGCAGCTCTTCCCCTTGGGTAAGTCTCTCTGCACGTGGACGTCCAGGGCTGGGACTAGGGCTGCAGGACACAGGGGCACATTTTTGGCTGTCCGTCACATCTCATAGGCGGCCTGGGCGACCACTCGCAGAGGAGCCCGTGTGCGTAGGCCTCTGCCCAGAAGCCAGGAGCTTGCGCGTGTGCTTGACGGTTCCCGTCAGCCCTGTGCAGCCTCACGGCCTCCTGCCACCCCGCCCCACCCCAGACGCTCTCTCGGCCCCCTCCCCGAGAGACAGGGACTCTCGGTGACGCTCAGAACCTCAAGCTGGATGCCAGTTTATTTTTGAAAAAAGAAAAATTCCTCGGCATACATCAAACGAGTAACACTCCATTAAGAAAGGATATAGGAACTTACGTTTCTAGGATCATAAAAGTGATCTGAGGCAAAGAGCTGGCTCACTGGAAAAGACCCTGATGCTGAGGAAGGTTGAGGGCAGGAGGAGAAGCCGGCAGCAGAGGATGGGATGGCTGGATGGCATCATCAGCTCAATGGACATGAGTTGGAGCAAGCTCAGGGAGACAGTGAAGGCCTGGGAAGCCTGGTGTGCTGCCGTCCATGGTGTCGCAAAGTATTAGACCCGACTTAGCAGCTGAACCACAACAAGAACAATTTCAGCCAAGTCTGAGCAGCAGATGCCTTCAAGGGACGGCTTGTTTGCAGTGGTGGACGTTCCCACTAACAGAACTGCTTGGGTGGAAGAGGAGAGGAGGCCCCACTCTTCCCCTCCATGACACAGGCAGAGGCTCTGAGGAGCAGAGTTGGAAGGGCACCGACGTGGGCCAGCCCTTTTATGTTATGTTTATAAAAACCAAGGCTTAGAGCGGGAGTGGGACTATTCGGTGGGATTTTGGGTTGTGAAGGACAAAACTCAGTTTCAACCCACTCTTAGAAAGGAGAGGTTCCCCCTGAGAAACTGGGTCTCTTGCGTAGCTCGTGGGCGAGGGCGCGCTGGGGCCCCGGGACGCTGGAGGCGGGGCCGGGCTCTCCGCTCACCCGTCCTTTTCTGGCTGCTGCTTTTGTCTTTTTCGCAGCAAGCTAGGCTTCCTCCGCTCTGCGGGAAGCGCGGCCCTGGGTCTGCCTCTGACAGCTCCGTCTCTCCTGCGGCGTCGGGCCTGATTCCGCGGGGCCCAGGGAAGGGCCTGAATCCGCGGGGCCCAGGGAAGGGTGTTTTGGCTCGTGTTGGGTTAAGTGCCACCTCTGCGCCCTGGACCCTGGGTGACGGGCGCGGTTTATTGGAGGGCAGTCCGTGTGTGCGGGAACGGGGGTGATGCTGAGCAAGCAGAACGACAGGTAGCTTCGTCAGCCAGGGTCATGCAGAAGGGTGGTCGGGGGTGGGATGGGGTGAGAACAGGGTCTTCAGCTTTGAGGCCTTTTCCCTGGACCCTGTTGCCTGTGTATGAAATCACTGAAGAGCCGAGGCAATGTCTAGGCTTCGGTATGAATGTTGCTCATGACTCACAAGTCCCTTTGGAACAAATGAACATATTCCCAGCCTGGCCGGTTTCCAGGAACAGGCAAAAGGATAAAGAAAATGTTTGGACTCGGCCGTGTTTGTCCAACCCCGCCACCCGGCACGTTTATCACCCCTTTTACTCGGAAGCCGTAGGGCAGCGCTCTGGGCTGTGTGTCCGCGGTCCTGGTGGAGAGGAGATCCTCTGAACCGGCCCCCTTAGGGTGTAGGACGAGTGGCCCAGGAAGGTGGAGGCCTGTGCTTGGGGCTGGGGGCCCGGACGAAGCCCCCTTGCCCGCACTGTGGGCTCTTGGCAGCATGGTCTGCAGGCCAAGGCGCTCTCTAGGTCCTGGCAGCTCTGCCCCTCTCACCCCCGCAGCTTTGCCTTCAGGAAGAATTCCAGCTGCGAGATCGAACCGCTGGGGACGCGCTAACAATGCCTCCCAGAAACACCAAGCCACCTGGCTCCCCTCCAGCCCGGGAAGAAAAACAAGGTGTATTTTCCCCATGAGTCAGCCCATCAGGCCCCCCACGGTCAGGAAAACGACGTGTCTCCTGCTTGGTGTGGAGACCGTGGCGACTTCCCTCGGACAGCAGGTCCCCTCGCCCGGTCCTCCCTGAGGCCCTAGACCTCAGAGGCCCACCCGCTAAAGCCCCATGGGGGCCAGAGCCTTCCCGTCCTGCGGTCTCTGGACTGAGGGCCCTGCCTCTCTGGCCGCCCGCCCGTGTAACCTCCGCCTACCTGACTGTTGTGCCAAGCTGCTGCTGGTGGCGGCGCCATGGCTCAGTGGTGTATGAAGAGCTTGGTTATTTTGCCGGATTAAAAGTTTTTCATCCAAGATCCTTGGCCCCTGCTGCTAAGTCGCTTCAGTCATGTCCGACTCTGTGCGACCCCATAGACGGCAGCCCACGAGGCTCCACCGTCCCTGGGATTCTCCAGGCAAGAATACTGGAGTGGGTTGCCATTTCCTTCTCCAGTGCATGAAAGGGAAAAGTGAAAGTGAAGTCGCTCAGTCGTGTCCGACTCTTAGCGACCCCATGGACTGCAGCCCCCCAGGCTCCTCTGTCCATGGGATTTTCCAGGCACGAGTACTGGAGTGGGGTGCCATTGCCTTCTCCGTCCTTGGCCCCTAGTCTTGCCTTTTTTTGGAATTAATTTAACCTCAAGTAGGCTTGATGCATGTGGTCGCCTTGGGAAGTTCTAAAGTGTTGACAGATGGGCTCAGTTGGAGAACGATCCCAAAGGTAGTGAGAGCGTCCTGGTTTGTTTTTTTAATTGTGGTGGAGGTGACCAGAGGCTCTGCCAGGTGAAAATCTCATAGCCCTGACCTGGGGAGTCTAGCTAATGTTTATCTTCGGCTTCGTATTCTCAGGTTAAAGACCGCGGTGGTAGCACAGATGGAAGAGCCTTGGGGAGACGGCTTGTTACTATGTGGCCTTTGTCTCCTAAAGCTGTCGTGTTCCAGGAGCAAATACTGATACGAGTGCCCCAGTAGCCCCAGAGGGCACATCCCTGAGAGCATCATTTTGAGCCCATTTCTGGGGGCCAGGAGTGTGGGAGAGTCGTCCATCCCTCTGGTGATGGGACTGGCCCTGTGGATGGCCGGGCCCTCTCCTGCTGGCAGATACAGGACCATCGCTGGCCAAGCAGGTGTCATGGGTGATGCTCAGCATCGAATTCCTGATGAGGGAGACTGCAAAGGCCAGCTGAACACGGGGCTCCCCCAGACGAGCCGGCAAGAGCACATCCTGCTCAGAGCCTCGTGTGAAGGTGATAGAGAGGAAGCTGCTTTCACTGGGCCTTGTCTCTCGAGGGTTCGGCTGCTTCAGGGTGAAAAGAGAGAGAGAAGCAGTGAACACGTCCATCTCTGCCACACTGATGTGGGTGCTTATGATTTTATTAGCAGCTGCCTGGGAGCCAGGCCTGACTTAATTTAATTTAATCTCCTCGGTTATTTTCAGCTCAGCTCAGTCTATTTTCAGCCCAGATGGAGGAGAAGTCATCAGATGGAGGGGCTGGCTGGGGAAAGGGCGGGGGGCTGCCTTCCGTGCCCCCAACCCAGTGACTCAAGCTTGACCCCTCCTTTCGAGGAGACGGGTCCCCAGACCAAGTTCTTGTTCTCACCGAGCTCCTCTCTGGGCCGTCACCTTGTTGCTCTGAGTAACCGTGAACACCGAGAATAAAAAGGGAAGGAAATTTGTCCGGTGAACAGAGAGAGGGCAGCTGAAGAGGAATCGCCCTCAGTCAGGACACCGTGCACCTGCATGCCCAAGGCTGTATTTTAAAACGTGTTGGAAATCTCAAACAGTTTAAAGTGCAGGCTGGGGCTCCTCTGACAGCCCAGTGGTTACGACTCTGGGCTCCCAATGCAGGGGGCACGGGTTCAATCCCTGGTCAGGGAACTAGATCCCACATGGCAAAAAAAAAAAAAGTACAGGCTTGTCCCAAGAATTAACAGAGTCGAATATGACAAGAGAAATGGCCTCTGATCAACAGAGCATGGAGAAAAGATGGCTCATTTCAGAATGTTGTTGGGAGAGTTGTCTAAACATTTGGAAGAAAAAAATAAGCATCGTGCCTCACAGTGTACACCAAAATAATTTTCCAATGGATTTAAAAGTTAAATATATTAAAAAAAAAAAAAGACAGGATAATTGAAGAAAACTTAAGTGAATATTTGGCTAATCTCAGGAAAGGCAAGGATTTTCTGAATAGAAAAGAAATGGAAGAAGTGAAAAAGGAAATGCTTGGCAGACTTCGCTGTATAAAGACTTGAGCTGCTGGAAGCATGGGGAGTGAAATCTAAATGGAGTTTGCAGCACACGAGACAAAGGGCCTTTGTTGTTCCTTCCCATCTGAAGAGCTCTTGCGACCTGGTAGGAAAACGCTCTGCCGCCCCAGAGGGAACTTGGACAAGGACAAAATCACGGGAAAAGAGACGGTAACATAGCAGGCGAAATAGTCAAGCCTGAAAACAGTCAGGAGGCCACGGTTACAGGGCTATTTTTAGGCTTTATCCCCACACCCTTCATAAAACCTTGGTATGACTTCTGGGGGAGTAATTTGGCAATGCACATCAGAGTCGTGAACGATTTCACCCACTCCGATCCACTTCTAATAATAATGTGTATCCTGAGGGAAAACAGAAATTCAGATGGATGTTGATGCGTGAAGATGATCCGTTGCCATGTGATTTACCCAAAGGGGAAGAATTTTAATCTACATAGGTGGCCTGAAACAGGGAATTGATAAAACAGATTATGATATAGCTAGAAAATGGGATGTTAGCCTTTTAAAATGTTTTCAAAACATACCTTGTTGTGTTATAAAGGCGGGTTCCTAAACTGTGTTCTTAGGGAAGTACCTGGTGGTCCAGCAGTTAGGACTCGGTGATTTCACTGCTGAGGGCCCAGGTTCAATCCCTGGTCAGGGAACTAAGATCCTGTAAGCCGTGTGGTGTGGCCAAAAAAAATTAAAAACCCAAAACAAAACAAACAGAAGACCCCTCTGTTCCTAGACATGAACTCTACAAAAATAAATATCTCAGTGCAGATCAATGCAGAGCCAAGAGTCTGGCGGTAATTGCACCATGCCAACAGCGGTTCTCTTATAGCAGAAGCATAGGTGATTTTCCTTTTCTTCTTAATACTTTTATGTATTTTAGTATTTGAATGATGAGTATATCCACTCCTCTCATAATAAGAAAAAGAAGTCTTTCTTAACAGCTTCTTGTTGTTTATACAGAATCATTTGGGCTCCCATAACCTGGAAAATATTATTTCTCCAACAACCAGATTCCATTTCCTCTTGCAACTTTAAGGTTACAGAACTTTAATAGAAATTATTATTTTCCACTAACTGGAAGAGAAAAAGTAGTGAAATATTTATGATTCTTGTCCAAGGACCAAAAGCTGCTTTTTCTCATCTCAGGCCAAATTCTTCTAAGTTCTCTTTTATTAGTTTATGGGAATTCGGTGATAGTTGCTGACTTGGGTTTTTTCTGGTCTGCGGATGGCACTGGGTTTCCTGGGACAGAAATTACATTCTTATCATCCAAGTGTGGGCTTCACCAGTGAGACAGAACGTTCAGTGAATAGGTCCTGGGGGGAGGTGGTGCGGTCCTGGATCTGGAGTGGGGTGGGGAGGGCTGAGCAGGTGGACTTCCTGCAGCGTATTTTCCTCACCTTTGTCTTTGGCCATAAAGGAAGCAAAGGTGATGAAATGTTTGGTCACATTTTCTTCACGTGTGTGTGACCAAGTGGCTTCAGTCGTGTCCAACCCTTTGCAACCCTATGGAGTGTAGCCCACCAGGATCCGCTGTGCACAGGGTTCTCCAGGCAAGGATTCTGGAGTGGGTTGCCATTTCCTCCTCCAGGGGATCTTTCCAACCCAGAGATCCAACTCGGGTCTCCTGCGGCTCCTGCATTGCAGGCGGGTTCTTTTACCACTGAGCCACAGGACATGGAGGAGATCAAATCCAAAATTCTGGAGGTTTCAACATAGACGGTGTCAGCAGACAACACATGTCATCAGATCAGATGGAGCAGAGAGATAGCACCAGGGGCCCAGGGTGTTCTCAGAGTCATGGTGCATCATTACCCAGTCAAAAATCGCTCCTTGTGGCCAATGCCACCTTAATATTTTATTCCCAAAATCCAGAGAAGCTCTGTATGGGACTTCCATTCCCCAAGTGAGAGGGGTCCTTTCCGGCTTGTTTCCCCTAAAAGCTGGGGCTGTGTCATGTCCTTTAAACCTCTGGGGGCTCAGTGACCCTTCCTTCCAAGCAGTTAACATTTTCTAAAACGTGCCGCCTGCTTTGGACCCGACTTTATCCTCCATCGAGAAGGCCTGTAATGCTTTTTCTTGTCCGACAGTCCCTCCAAATGGACACTTCATGAACTGCACCCGGAGGCGTGGTGTTCGCCCGCTCTCCAGTCGGCTGTAGCTTCTCAGCCCAGAAAATCTCCGGGTCTCTCTCAGGCCATGGACCAGGTGCGGGGAGACGCCCCACCAGGTGGGGCCTGGAGCTGCCCCAGCTCTCAGGTTGCCCCAAATCTCTAGACTTGAAGCTCCAGTGGGCCAGGCGGGCAGGGAGGGGAGGCTGGAGACCATGGGTCTGGCGCCGAGGTCCAGGCTGCAGCCCTGGGAAGGATGGGGAAGGGGCAGGTCCCTGCTGGCCAAGGACGGGGCAGGGTGAACCTGGGGGCCCAGGTGGAGGGGCGTGAGGCTCGGGGGTCAGGATGCAGCTCCCAAGCTTGTGTCATGAGCCACACTCGGCAGCAGGGCAGGGGCTTCCTGGTGGGGGCTGAGCGTCAGGGGCCAGGCGAGTACCGAGTACGCCGTTTGACATGCTCAGCAATCGGCCCGTTGGGGCCAGCCCGCCATCCCCTGGGTGTGTGTGAGTCTGAGCGTGGAGCGTCCCCAGAACCGAGACAGGAGGTCTCAGCAGCGGAGCACACGGGCCGTCGCCCTCGTTTCTAGGTTGGGAGCCTCCAAGATACGATGTCACTCAAGCTACAGAAAGCCTCTCTGTTCTAAAGTCACAGTGATGTGACTTAGCGTCTCCTTGGTCAGCTGTGCTGGTGACCGGCCCTGAGTCCCCGTCCTCGGCTCCCCACCCCCTCTGGCTCCATCGCTCCTTCCGCCAGATCGAGCTTGGCCCCTCGGGGTGCCCACACGCTCATGGAGAACTGGGGGCCCAGTGGGCAGCCCTCCCCTCAGAGGCCTCCCGTCTAGGAGCTGCCCTGGCCGGTCCTCACTGCCCATCACGGGGCCCGCCCTAGACCCCTGCCCACCCGTAGGGGGACACTCCCTCCTGCATGGACGCTGGTCCTGAGGGCATGGAGAAAGGAAGGCTCCTCTGTCCTTGAGGTCTGGGCTCTGCAGGCACACAGCCCGGGGCCCGCAGGCGCCCAAAGATTGTCATAAAAACAGTAGGCCTGTGCTCTAGGAGCTCGTGGCTTAGAGAAGGAAGACCCTGCCCAGAGTGCCCTCAGGGGCCATGTCGCCCGGCAGTGTGACCCCTGTGAGCTGGGAGGGCACCCGGGTGCTTTGCCCTCTGTACCCGTCCCTGGTGCCAGTCGAGGCCACCCAGGCCCTGCCTCCGGGGTGACCTTCTGAGCCACCCGCGGGCCTGGGGCCTGGCTGGTTCTGACCCATCCCGGGCCCAAGCTCGCCCGTCCACCCCTCCTGGGACCCCCACGCTGGCCAGGGCTCGTCTCTCTGATGGCTGGAGAGGCTCGACTCAGAACCGCCCCCACCACTGGGGCGCCGCGCCCGCTGCTAGACAGCTTGGCTGCCCCCGCAGCATCTTGTGCCAGGGACGCTGGGTGAACCCTCCTGTTCCGGAGGCAGCCTGTGTCCCGGCCCCCAGCTGTGTTTGCGGGAGTCCTGGCTCCTGGAGCAGAAGCCTGCCCCAGGACGCGGCTCCTGCTCTTGCAGCATCGTCAGAGGGGCTCACGGAGCAGCGGGGACAGGCCTCGGGGACACGGCGGGGAGGCCCACTGGTGGCGCTGAGGGCCGAGCCCCGGGAGCTCTGAGAGTCTTCTTGTTTGACCCGAGGGTCTTGGCTGAGGTGCTGAAGGGAAGAACCCGGAGGAGGGCGGGCGTTCGGGGTTAACACCAGGTGGACCCTCAGTCCTGTCACAGGCGTCCTGGTGACGGAGGTGTGGTGGGGGGTCTGACACACAGGGGAGGCGGCCTGGGGGCTGAGTAGAGGCTGGGGCGATGTGGCCGCCAGCCCGGCGGGGCCACCAGAGGCTGCGAGACGCAGGGGCGGGTTCTTCCCTGGAGCCTCCGGCCAGAACGTGGTCTTGCCAGCACCTTGAGTTTTTTTTCAATTTTATTTTTATTTTTTTAACACCAAATTCATTCTGTACTGGGGTATAACCGATTAACAACGTGATAGTTTCAGATGCACAGTGCAGGGACTCAGCCATCCATATACGTGCATCCCTTCTCCCCCAAACTCCCCTCCCATCCAGGCTGGCACACGGCATTGAGCAGAGTTCCCTATACTGTACAGCAGATTTTCCAACACCTTGATTTTGTCCCAGTGATACTGACATTGGCCTCCAGACCTGTGAGAATAAATCTCTGTTATTTTAAGCCACCGAGTTTGTAGTCACGTGTCCCAGCAGCCATGGGAAGCTGATCCTGCTGGACCCACAAGATGAGGACCCCTGCATCCTGATGGTGGGAGCAGGGAAAGCTGGAGGTCATCCCTCCCCGCCTCCAAGGCAGGACGTTTTTCTCCGCACCTCACTCACTAGGGGAGCGGGGGCGGTTGGAGGAGCCTGCCTCACCAGCGGGCCTTCATTTGGCCTCAACATCTTATGGACCAAACCTCGCCTCTCACTGCATTCACTGTGTTTTTCCAGCATGAGACTAGTGGATGCTTCTTGGGCTAAAAAAAAGAAAATAAAGTGAAAACACAGCCCACCCACCCACAAGGCTCTGGTGGTGCACACGGGGGATATTTCACGCGTTATCGTGGGGGAACCAAACACCGTTTGGATGCGCATCATGTTCGTTTGTTGAATGTCATTTACCCTTGTTCCAGGGTTTGTTTTTGTGATCTTAAAAAATCTCTGCCTTCGAGCACAGTTACCCAGGTCGCGGTACACCCACGGCAGCTGTCTCCTCTCCCTGTGTTTTCCCGGGGCCGTTTGTCCTAGAATCAGCGTCTGCACAGAAAGCATCGCTCCTGCGTGTGCGTGGGCGCAGCGCCCGTAGCCTCCTGGGTCAGGAGCACCGGATGTTCTCGGCCGGAGTCTTGGTGACATGTCATCTCATGGGGTCCAGGCACCAGCCTGTTGCTTCTTAGGCCGATGTCAGCTGGTCCCAGGGGCCCTGCCGTAGAGACCACTTGGCAACCAGGACACGCCAACCACTGAATGGTTTTAGAATCGCACCCCGAGCCCGCCTGACTCACATCTCTCTGTCGGGGGAGTGAGCCCTTCGGCCCCTCCCGCTCTCCACGGGAGAGCTTCGTTTTTAAGCCCACGTCTGTCATGTCTTGTGATACTCAGCTTGCTGTTTTAGGAGAGTAGACCTTCCGCGTTGTGCTTAAAAACCTGGGTCGCACTTCTCCGGTGGTCAGGGCCCCTGGACACCTCCTGTCTCCCAAGACCGTGAAGCTCGGGTGGCGGGATGAGGCTGAGGCTGCGTCCGGGGCGTCGTGCATGCGCACGCCCTGCTGTCTTCTCTTCTCTGCTGTTTCCAAGCCGCCAGCGGCAGGAGGCAGTGTATGTACATGACTTCATTTCCTTCTCCCAGCCGTCCTGTGCCGCTGGGAATACACACCTGCTGGCTGATCTAGAGGAAGAGGCAGCAGCTGGTGACCTGCAGTGCCCAGCGCCTGGGGTTACAGGGTGGAGGCCCGTCTGGGAAGCGGGTCTGCAGGGCGGCCGAGCCCGGCCTGCTTCTGTCCTGTCTGCTCCCGGCTGGGTGAGGTTAGGTACTATTTTATGGGAAAGCCCTTGGAGGGAGTCAGTAGTGTATGAGGAACACGCGGGCGGCTGCTCTGTGGCTGGTCACCCTGAGCCGGCCCGCCGCCCCTCGGACCCATGAACACTGGTGCACCATCACCTTCCCGTGCCAAGGCTTCCGGACAAGGAGAGGGCCAGCCCTTGGCGGGTCCCCAGGCGCCCGAGCAGTGCTCGTCTGTGCCCGCTGCCCTCAGGGCTCTACCCAAACACCCAGAGTCTTTAGCCCCTTTCACCTGCCCCCCTCCCCCACCGCCCACTGCCCACACTAGCACCGCCGGCTGAAATTCTTCTAAATTCCTCATTTGACAATCAGACTAAGCTGGCAGTCGTACGGATGGGCTGGAGCAGTGGATCTTGCCAGCTTCCCCACAGAACTACCCAGAAGCTTGGGCGACAGGTCACTTGCCCCCCACCTCCGCCCAGTTCTGACTCTGTCGGTGATGCTGAGGCCGCCGTCCAGGGGCCGCGCTCTGAGAGCTGCTGGGCTGAGAGTCTGGCCCCGGGTAGATGTGTCCCCGTGGCGTCCGGCTGATTAGGGGCCCCGGAGCCTTCAGCCACGCCAGGGAGGTGAGGAAGGCCCCAGCTGCTGGTGGATGTGGCTGCGGTCCCTTCTCGTCAGACCGATGGGTGACTGACAGGTGTTGGCGTCAGCCCTCCCGCTGCACGAGCCTCCGTCAGCTGCACCGCTGAGCTGCCCCTCTGTGGGCGACGCGGCCTTTTCTCCACTTTAGTTTACATTTGCTTCTCCGTCCAGAAGGGGCATGCGGGTCACCCGGGGCCTTGGGAAAGGCTTCTGAGTCTTTCCCCGAGTCAGCCCCCTCCCATGCAATTCGAATCCACGGCAGCTTAGAAGCCACCAGCCTCTGCAGAGGAAGGAGACGACTTCTTGTAGGGGTTCAAGTGCCGCCGTGTGTGGGCTAGTCTGCTGGCTGCTTAGGCGGGAGGTGGACCGGCTCTCCTGGCTGGGGGTGGTGGTGGGGAGGGGGTTAGGATGCAGATTCTGCTTCCCCAGGTTTGGGCGGCAACCCCAGTGTCACTGATGCTGCTGGACACCAGGCCAGTGCTGTCTCCAGGCTTGACCACCGGGCCCCTGTGCCCACTGCCCGTGCTGGGCAGTGGCAGCGGGCAGCTTCTCTCGTGATGAGGGCCAGAGGCTCCTCCCCCCGCTTCAACACCATCGTGACGTCTCTTGATTGGCTGGGTCCTGATGCAGGATGCTCAGCAGCGTGGGTCTGTTCTCCTTTGTAACCTTGGATCTTTCTTCTTCTCTCTTCACAGTACGAGACGCAAAAAACCTAATCCCTATGGATCCAAATGGGCTTTCAGATCCTTATGTGAAGCTGAAGCTTATTCCTGACCCCAAGAACGAGAGCAAACAAAAAACCAAAACCATCCGCTCCACGCTGAACCCCCAGTGGAACGAGTCCTTCACGTTGTGAGTTGAATCCCCTCTTGCTGATGTATTTCCTCCTTCACATTATGAGCAGTGATGAGCTGGGCTTATTATAAACATCTTTAAACATCGGTTCATCCCTAA
This sequence comes from Giraffa tippelskirchi, assembly GCF_054371585.1. Lineage (NCBI taxonomy): Eukaryota > Metazoa > Chordata > Mammalia > Artiodactyla > Giraffidae > Giraffa > Giraffa tippelskirchi. The sequence goes on along the minus strand of NC_137277.1, from coordinate 698,392 downwards.
GCTCTTCTCTTACGGCTGCTAGAGACGCAGCTGTGGTCACCCTTGGTTGATGGATAGAAACTCAGTTTACCAAGACTTATACACAATACCCCAAGTTACCATCAGTAACTCCTGTACAAAAAATTCTCTCACGTTACAGATGTAAGATCAAGTCCTCTTGGTGGACTTCGGTTTTTTGGGGGGTGGTTCGAGGAGGCTGTAGGTAAGAGTTTAAACAAGAGGTTTTAAAACACGGAATAAGTGAGTAACCACCGAAACCAATGTTGCCACTGAAATGGGAAGATTATCTTTACATCTAAGCAGGGAAGACTTCCTGGAGAAGGTGACATTTAATGTGGGCCTGAAAGAAGTGGAAAGGTTTTGGAGACAGACATGGGTGGGGGGAAAGAAGGGAGGAAAGACTGGGGAGTGGAGGCCTGAGTAAGTCACGAGCGAGAAAGCTCTGAGTGCGGCTGAGCACAAGCCAGGGGCCCCTCTGCGCATGAGAAGGCGGGAAGCAGCTTGAAGGAAGCTGCTTGCAGGAAGCAGCTTGCCTGTGCAGACCCAGACGTAGCGCCTGTGCAGACCCAGACACAGCACCTGTGCAGACCCAGACGCAGCTGTCTAGGGTGTAGATCGGAGGCTGTCCAGCTTTGCTCTGGGAAGGGCTGGACAGTAAATGGTTTAGACCTGAAGGGTCATCCAGTCTCTGTTGCAGGTACTATTCTAGATTCAGAGCTGCCATAGCCAAATGTGTCCAGACAAACGGCCATGACTGTTTCAATAAAACTTTATTTACACACACAAGCAGTGGGCCTGACTTGACCATGGCTCATGGTTTGCTAACCCCTTGTCTAGAGCTTTGGTTGCCGAGGGGCTGCCACTTTGTTGACGATGGAGAACCACAGGAAGAGAATTGAATATACTATTTTTTTAATGTCAGGTTCAGATCTTGAGCCTGTGGTATTGTCCCTTCAACCACAGTAAAGATAACCCTGTATCCGTGTATGTGTTCTTTCACAGCAAATTAAAACCTTCTGATAAAGACCGGCGACTGTCCGTGGAGATCTGGGACTGGGATCGAACCACACGGAACGACTTCATGGGGTCCCTTTCCTTTGGAGTCTCGGAGCTGATGAAGATGCCAGCCAGCGGATGGTGAGGAAGGCTGAGTGTGTCTGTGTGAGCCAAAAGTTAATTGTCTGAAAACATTAGCGCTTTTAGAGATTCAGGAGACGAGCTGGCTTAAGTCCAGAGTGACCATTGAGTGTGAAGTTTCCTGGGTACTGGCTCCCCAGTGAATGCATTTCAGAACCAGCTGGACTGGAGCCTGGGGGTGGGGGTGGCGTTGCACCTGGAGGTACCAGCACGGTCTCACCCTCCTCTGCGTGTGTCTCTGAAGGTACAAGCTGCTGAACCAGGAGGAGGGTGAGTACTACAACGTGCCCATCCCGGAAGGCGACGAGGAAGGCAACGTGGAGCTCAGGCAGAAATTCGAGGTGAGACCAGCGGCGTGAGTGAGCCATCTTCCTGTTCAGAAAGTTTCACTCCAGGAAGGGCCAGATTTTTGTGGTCACTGGGCTGGAAGTCAAAAGTCATTTAAATGTGAACCTTTTTCCTTATCTAAAGGCATAAATGTTGCGTCATCACCTTGCTTTGCAGGCTGTTGACACTGGCTATTATCCTTAGAGAATGGAGACTGGAAACAGCCCTGCCTGTAGGGAGGGGGTCGGCATCAGTGGGGAGATGAGCAGGTCCTAGGCTTCTGCAGGCGGCAGAGTCCTCTGGGCCTCAGCCCGGGAGGCCGTGCGAGTGTGCCTGGCGGGCCAGCATCTTCCTTTTCTCTGCAGGTCTCTAGGAAGGGGAGCTCTTTCTCCCCAGCCGGGGGCGGACCCGCCTCTGCCCCAGAGGTGTCACCTCTTCCTCCCTCACTTCCCTCCTCCTCCCCTCTTCACCCCTGCTTCTCTCTCCTCACCTGACGTCTCAGCTCTTAATGCAGTTTCTGCTCCAAGCACCTGCCTTACTCTCCAAGTCACAGCTTTCCATTTCTTGCCATTTCTCCAATCACCTGTGTGTTGGTTGTTCGAAGGACCTGTGTAGTAACTGGTTGTGTCTCTGGACCAGGCTCACGGGGGCTCCCCTGGGGGCTCAGATGGTAAAGAGTCCACCTGCAGTGCAGGAGACTCGGGTTCAACCCCTGGGTCAGGAAGATCCCCTGGAGGAGGGCATGGCAGCCCACTCCAGTATTCTTGCCTGGAGAGTCCCGTGGACAGAGGAGCCTGGCGGGCTACAGTCCCTGGGGTCGCAAAGAGTCGGACACAACTGAGTGACCGAGCATTCACACACGTACCTGATTCATTGCCTTGTGAAGCTTCCCCTTCCTCGGGCAATTCCCAAGCCCTAAAGGAATTCAGATGCGCGCACATGCGGGCACAGAGACCCTGCACGGTCGGCACCCTGGGGTCCCTCCTCCTGCTGTGGTTTCTCCTCCCAAATATATTCCATCCCAAAGAAGCGTACGGGTCATACCTGCCAGTTAGAATGGGTTCTGAAGGATGGAAGACACAAAAATGTTCACGGGCCTTGTCACTAATGTTGTTGTTCGGTTACTCAGTCATGTCCTACTCTTTGCGACCCCGTGGACCGCAGCACACCAGGCCTCCCTGTCCATCACCAACTCCCGGAGTTTACTCAAACTCGTGTCCATCGAGTCGGTGATGCCATCCAACCATCTCATCCTCTGTCATCCCCTTCTCCTCCCACCCTCAGTCTTTCCCAGCATCAGGGCCTCCAGTGAATCAGCTCTTCACATCAGGTGGCCAAAGTATTGCAGCTTTAGCTTCAGCATCAGTCCTTCCAGTGAATATTCAGGACTGATCTCCTTTAGGATGGACTGGTTAGATCTCCTTGCAGTCCAAGGGACTCTCAAGAGTCTTCTCCAATGCCACAGTTCAAAAGCATCAATTCTTCTGAGTTCAGCCTTCTTTATGGTCCAACTGATCACGGACATTTGGTTAAGAGGCTGCTGACGGCAGACACTCGAGGGCAGGGCCTGGATGCCCTCAGGAGCGTGGGAGACTGGGACCGGAGGATGCTCTGCGGGTCCGTAGTAGAGGTCCACACACCACTTGCAGGATGACCCCAGAGACTGCAAATGCCTGAGGATCACAGGTGTATCGGCTTTTATTTATCCTAGGGAAACGTTTTGAGATTATCCTTGTTACTGATTAACAGGATGTGCTCCAGTTATGATGAGAGTTAAGACGTTTAAATCACTGCGCTTGAGACTCAGTTGCTAGGTTGTCTGTGGAAAGAAAGCGGGCATTCTTCTGTTTACTGTTGTTGAAATTGGATTCTCCAAAAGCCTCCATTGTCTTTGAAGACTTTAGCTAATTCAGGATATTCTTCAGATGGGAAAAAAAAAATGGTTCATTGGAGACCCCCGGACAGAGGGCAGCTGTGTGTTGGTTTGCTCAGGCCGTGTTACCATGGAAACCTGAGTGCTTTCAGATGACCTTTTGGACACAAAACAGAAAATCTATGTGCCTCGATATGGACTCGGCTTTTTTCCCAGTAAATGGCTTCCTTAATTACTTTCTGAACTGTGTGATGTTAAGGGTGGGGTAAATCTATAAAACGCACATCAGTGAAAGGAGATTTTGTTTTCATCTTTGTATGTCAGCTCTTAGAGGCAGAGCCTTAAATTGAAATGGGGTGGGGTTCGGTGTTGGAAATCATTTTCTCACCTCCGTTTGAGCATCGTCACAGGGATTAACACTGCTCCGCAGCAGACCAGACTCCAGGGCAGCCTCTGAAGGACGCTGCCCAGAATTTCTAATATTCTGGGCGGGGGGCGTGCATGCATTCATGTGACCGTACGGCGGCATGTTTTCAGGAGCGTGCCCGGTCTGCACCCGTCTCAGAGCTGGCCTGTGGTGGGGGGCGTGCATGCATTCATGTGACCGTACGGCGGCATGTTTTCAGGAGCGTGCCACGGTCCGCACCCGTCTCAGAGCTGGCCTGTGCCTCCTGGTAAAGCCACGGTCTGCACCCGTCTCAGAGCTGGCCTGTGCCGCCTGGTAAAGCCACGGTCCGCACCCGTCTCAGAGCTGGCCTGTGCCGCCTGGTAAAGACCCTCGCCTGTGTCTCAGGCTTGCCAACCCCCCAACCTTGCATCACCCTCCAGCCCTCTGAACCGGCCCGTGTTCCCTGTGCTCCCTTGCTGGGCACACCTGTGCATGTGTCACGTCCACGTGCCTCCAGAGAAGACCCTCAGGTCCTGCTGTGAATCTAAACTTCAGACCCCATGAGGCAGCCATGTCTCCCAGTCACTTGCCCACATCCAGGGAGGGTGCCGAGGAGGGGAGCTGTCAGGGCCGAGTCTGCTCTGCAGCCCAGGGTCTCCGTCTGCTTACGCAGCCAGGCGCCTCGGGCACTTGGGCGAACAAACCGACTCACACGATGAGCGTGGTCACACCTGGAGATGGACCAGCTCCTTTCCCAGAAAGGGGGAATTCCGGAAATTTCCAGCTGGTGAATGCTGCGTCTCCTCGATGCCAAGTACCAGCTGTGGGGATAGAGGCTTCAAACAGGGGCTCGCCTGGTGGCCCAGTGGCTAAGAACCCGCCTGCCAATGCGGGGGACCCGGGTTCAATCCCTGGCCCGGGAGCATCCCACATGCCACGGAGCAGCTGAGCCCTCGAGCCTGTGCCCTGCAGCTGGAGAAGCCTCCCCCGGGAGAAGCCCACCCACAGCTGGGAGCAGCCCCCGCTCGCTGGAACCAGAGAAAGTTCTCAAGCAAAGACCCAGCACAGACAAAAATAAATAAAATTTCTTTTTAAAAGAAGACTTCAGACGGGACCCTGGCTCCCAAGGACAGCGTGAGCAGGAACAGGGGTGGGAACCTGCCGCTGACTCCCCACCGTGCGGTAACATCCTGACCTCACGGGGGGCGAGCAGGCCTCCTCCCAGCCCCGACCCTGCAGCTGACCCAGGCGGGCAGGCTGACCCTGGCCACGGTGCGGTTCTTTGGCCCTCGGGATGCCGACCCTGCCTTGCTGCTGAGGAGGCGTGACATGGCGGGGGAGGCCGCGGGCCCTGGGGGCTGCAGCATGCCCAGCAGGCCCAGGACGGGGCCCAGGAGCCTGTGGCCAGGAGCTTGGGGCTTGGCCCCGCTTCCGGTGATGGCTTTTGTTTCCACGGATGAGGCCTCCTTTCCACTGAAGACCTGGGCCTCGGTTGTGCCCCTTCCCCGGGCGTCAAACCAACAGATGTGGCTGCAGAGCCTCTGACCAGGAGCTCAGCGAGTTCAGAGCTGGTGTGCCTTCGGCGGGTCACTGAAAACCAGCTCGCTGACGTTTGGGCTCCTACACTGTCCTTGTCCACCTTGAGCAGGGGTGCGCGTCCTCCCGACCCCCACCTCGACCCGGGCTGTGGTCCAGCCGGGTTCCCTCCGGACTCTGGAACTGGCTGAGTCACTGCATAAGCCGTTCCTTTGATTTTTTCTTTTTTAAGGAATTTTGGCTGTTTTGTTATATCCAAGCTTGAAACAGCTTAGAGTTCTTTCTGGGTCCATTTAAGTCTAAGAAGAACTGCCCAGTGACTGCATGGCAACACTATAGAAGCTTCTCTGCTGGGGGATTTTCGCCTCCTACTCCAGGTGGAGGTGGGAGGTAGGACCCTTCTAAAGCCATGCCACGTTTGTCCCAAGGCATCTCAGCCAATCTGGAGACCCCGGTGCCTCGAGGGCTCAGGCAGAGACGTGCTGCTGTGTCAGGAGGGTGCAGGAGACTCGGTCTGCCATTTCCTCCGTGGTTATTCCAACACCAGGATCTCCGTAAGGACAGTTTTGTCTCTCTTGTTCCCTTCAACCTGGATGTGGATTAAGATCTCTAGTCTAAAATAGAGCTTTTGAGGATTGGAATAAAATGGCCTGTTTTGAGAATGACTATAAGGAGATCTGTAATTACAGATGTGCTGCTAAGTCGCTTCAGTCGTGTCCGACTCTGTGCGACCCCATAGACAGCAGCCCACCAGGCTCTGCCGTCCCTGGGATTCTCCAGGCAAGAATACTGGAGTGGGTTGCCATTTCCTTCTCCAGTGCATGAAAGGGAAAAGTGAAAATGAAGTCGCTCAGTCGTGTCCGACTCTTAGCGACCCCATGGACTGTAGCCTACCAGGTTCCTCCATCCATGGGATTTTCCAGGCAAGAGTACTGGAGTGGGGTGCCATTGCCTTCTCCAAATTACAGATGTACAGGGCCATAATTATAAGATGTAGTGGAAGACAGTCAGCCCAGACCTGTCGGAGTGATGTGAAATTCACACACTGCCCAGGGTCCTGTCTTAGTGGGCAAAGCCTTCTGAGAACAAAGCGTCGTCCTTTCATTTCTGCTCTCCTCTCCGCTCAGGAACAGGGCTGTTGTAACTCTTACAGGTTGTGGACTTCAGGCTCAGAAAAGCAGCCCCCTCACATTTTCTCCAAGCAGCTGACCACCCCCCACCACCACTCTGTGTGAACTTGAAGAATTAATCTCATGGCTGCCTGCATAGAATTCTCTGTTAAGATGGTCTCACTTGTTCTGCTCACACTAGTATCCAAATAGGAAAAGGAGTACGTCAAGACTGTATGTTGTCACCCTGCTTACTTAACTTATATGCAGAGTACATCATGAGAAACGCTGGACTGGAAGAAACACAAGCTGGAATCAAAATTGCCGTGAGAAATATCAATAACCTCAGATATGCAGACGACACCACCCTTATGGCAGGAAGTGAAGAACTAAAGAGCCTCTTGATGAAAGTGAAAGAGGAGAGTGAAAAAGTTGGCTTAAAGCTCAACATTCAGAAAACTAAGATTATGGCATCCGGTCCCATCATGTCATGGCAAGTAGATGGGGAAACAGTGGAAACAGTGGCTGACTTTATTTCTGGAGGCTCCAAAATCACTGCAGATGCTGACTGCAGGCCTGAAATTAAAAGACGCTTACTCCTTGGAAGAAAAGTTATGACCAACCTAGACAGCATATTAAAAAGCAGAGACATTACTTTGCCAGCAAAGGTCCATCTAGTCAAGGCTGTGGTTTTTCCAGTAGTCATGTATGGATGTGAGAGTTGGACTATAAAGAAAGCTGAGCGCCGAAGAACTGATGCTTTTGAACTGTGGTGTTGGAGAAGACTCTTGAGAGTCCATTGAACTGCAAGGAGATCCAACCAGTTCATCCTAAAGGAGATCAGTCCTGGGTGTTCATTGGAAGGTCTGATGTTGAAGCTGAAACTCCAATACTTCGGCCACCTGATGCGAAGAGCTGACTCATTGGAAAAGACCCTGATGCTGGGAAGGATTGGGGGCAGGAGGAGAAGGGGATGACAGAGGATGAGATGGCTGGACGGCATCACAGACTCGATGGACATGAGTTTGGGTGGACTCCAAGAGTTGGTGATGGACAGGGAGGCCTGGTGTGCTGCAGTTCATGGCGTCGCAAAGAGTTGGACGTGACTGAGTGACTGAACTGAACTGAGTACTTGAAAAAGTCAAGTTACCCAATCATGATGGGTTATTTTTGGGAGAAGTTCGAGGTGAACAGAAGCACTGGTTATGGGGCGTTTGGTCAGCTGGAGCTCGGCTAACCAGCTGCTCAACAGGTTTGTGTCTTGAAGAGCCTTCTGAATCATCACCAAGTACATCTTGTTACACACAGTTTTGGTGGTGAGTGGGTTTGGTTTTATTTTCGTTTACAGATAGCAGCCATCTGTGTATAAAGCGACTGGTAACTGGCTATTAGGGCTTTCCAGGTGGCTCCAGTGGTAAAGAATCTGCCTGCCAATGCAGGAGACCCCGCCCCGTCTGTGCCTGTGACCCCCTCCCCCCGTCCCCCCTTTCCCGCCGCGTCTGTGCCCGTGACCCCCTCCCCCGCCCCTTCTGTGCCCGTGACCCCCTCCCCCCGTCCCCCTCCCCCGCCCCGCCTGTGCCCGTGACCCCCTACCCCCGTCTCCCTCCGCCCCGCCCAGTCTGTGCCCGTGACCCTCTCCGCCCCGTCTGTGCCCCCCGTCTCCCCCCCACCCGTCTGTGCCCGTGACCCCCTCCCCCCGTCTCCCTCCGCCCCGCCTGTGCCCGTGACCCCCTCCCCCGTCTCCCCCCCGCCCCGTCTGTGCCCGTGACCCCCTCCCCCCGTCTCCCCCCCCCGCCCCGTCTGTGCCCGTGACCCTCTCCGCCCCGTCTCCCTCCGCCCCGTCTGTGTCCCCGCCCACTCACTCGCGGTGCTGCCCCCGGGCGCCGGGCCCTCCTCTTCTTCACCTCGCGGCTCTCTCCCTCCCCGTCCCCCGGGTGTCGTGTCCACCTCGTAGAGGCGGTGCGTCCTCCGCCCTGTCCTTCCGCCGTGCCCTCTACAGGAGCCGTCACCCCGGTTCCTGTGCCCTCCACGCCTGAGCCCCCGCCACGCCCCTGCTCTGAGGGATGCGCGGTGTGCCCTGTCCAAACGGCCAGGGTGCCCAGCGAGGACACGCGCACGTGTGACCCAGCGCACACCCGCCCTCCCGGTTTCTGAGCAGGTGCCGTTAGGATTCCACCTGGGAGACAGCGGCGCCCCGCGGGAGTGATTCCAGACGGGTCCAGGCCAGTCTGGACGGCAGCGCGGGCGGGAGGAGCGCGTCTTAAACGGAGGGCGCGTTCTCCTTCGTTTCTGTCTGTGTGTTTCTGATCACACCTCCGGGCCCAGGTCACTGTGGTCTAGGCGCACACCTCGGTCAGCAGGCAGTGCCGTGTGCTGAGCGGGAAGGCCGCTGTAAATACAGCACAGGCCGGAGTCATCCAGTTGTTCCGATTTTCTTAACACCCGGCTGAATACCACTTGCTCTATTTCAGTTCTTCTCTCATTTCTTCCCAAGTCACTTAATTGTTGTAACCTCATCAGCCATGGGTCCAAGGGAACTTTGCAACTTGCATGTAAATTATTTTAAAAATCTGGTCTATTGTCATTTCTGACAACACCGCTGTCTTTGGGAGGAGCTGGTTCGGGGCCACAGACCAGCTGTGTTCTCAGCGGATTGCTTTTGTTAATAATTAAGCTCAGCCTGAGATCGTTACAGCATATTCATATCTGAAGCCAGTGGAAAAGTTAAACACTCAGACACCTGGGAACAAAATTTTCCAGGAAAGATCTCACTCGCTACACTAATCTAGAACCAACAGATGGTCCCTCAAACACAGCACTCTGAGGAAAGCATCCAGCAGGTGGTGGTGTTCAGTCTCTCATCTCCAGAACGTGTCCCTGACACTACAGGTCTGTCCCCTGAAGGGGCAGCTTAGCGACCCGGTGACTGGAGACGGGGAAGGGAGCAGTGCTCTCTGGGGTTCAGGAGTCCGACGTGCGCGGTGACCGCCAGGCCCTCGGGGTCAGTGCATCCCCCACTGGCGGCCGGGGGCCCGCTGCTCCGGGGGTCCGCGCGTCCCCCTGCTCCTCTCTGTGGTCCCTGAGGAGGGCCCTTCTTCCAGCCCTGCAGCCGCGCAGCAGCTACTGAGCAAACGGGGGTTCCCCACACAGGAGGCGGTGGGCGTTTGAGTCCATTTGACAGATGAAGAAACTGAGGCCCTGGAGGGGCCTGCAGGCCGGAGCTGGTCCTCCCAACCACGTTTCCCCCAAGTCCCGTCAGCCTGTTACCACGGGGCGAGCAGGGGGGGCGCAGAAAACCGCCCGAACAGTGCAGCTGAGCTGGGCTTGAAAGCAGGTGTCCCAGCTGAGCTATAATTAGACCCTCCTTTTTGAAAACTGGTGCAATTTAAAAAACGCTCAGTGAAGATAGGGTGAAATCAACGATTATGGAAATTTTGTGCTAAATTTAATTGCAGTCGGCCCTGCTTTCAGAATGCTTGCCGCTGCCAATTAGAGGCATTTTAGAAAAAATTTAAATTGAGTAATTGAGCAAACATGTTCAGCCTTTTGGGAGAAGGATCATGTTTTTCTGTCTTTCCCTCCACGCCCGTCAGGTTTCAAACCTCTGCCCAGGTTCCCCGGGCACCGGAGGGGCGGGGGATGACCCTCACCCACCCACCTGTCCTACAGCCGCTGACGATGGCGAGAAGCGCCTGGAACTTTTCCAGGGATCTGAGCTTATGGCCAGCCACGGTTGGGGTTTTCGTTGTTTGTTTTTCGGGAGCTCCCACACTGTGATCACTTAGCGCAAGTTGAAATTCCCTGGGGGTGGCTGTTTCGCTGAATTCTGCCCTCACCTGACTCATGATTTCATTATTTCCCGGACACAGTGAGTCTCGGGGATGCACCCGGCCCCCTCGGCCCTCACAGCCTCCCTGGCGTCCGCGGTTTGCAGGGCCCAGTCAGAGGTCTGGGGAGAGACTCAGGACGCAGAGACATCTAGCAGTGGTTGGGGCTTGTTTCCTGAAATCACGCCCTTGGCAATCCTGGGACACACTCTGGTGCCTGCACACCTTCCGCTGGCACCAGGCCCTAGAGACGAGTCACCCTCTGTGAAGGCAGAGCTGGGAAGGCAGCATTTGCATCTTGTTTGTGCCAGTTTGCAGCATTTACGGGAACTTCACTTCTGTGGGCCGTTCTAGTAAACATAGGTGTATTTCTAAACTGGGCAAAGAGTCCAGTCAGAATGCAGTCGGTCCATTGTCACACTGAGTGAAGTAAGTCAGACAGAGAAGGAGAAATATCGTATGACATCCTTTATATGCAGAATCTAAGAAGAAATTACATAAATGAACTTATTTACAAAACAGATACAGACTCACAGACTTAGAGAACGACGTTCGGCTGCTGGTGGGAAGGACGGGGGAGGATAGTCAGGGGGTTTCGGGGGGACGTATGTGTGGGTACCTGGTCGCTCAGTCGTGTCCAGCTCTTTTTTGACCCCATGGACCACAGCCCGCCAGACCCCTCTGTCCATGAGATTCTCCAGGCAAGAACACTGGAGTGGGTTGCCATGTCCTCCTCCAGAGGATCTTCCCGACCCAGGGATCAAACCCACGTCCGTTCTGTCGCCTGTGTTGGAAGGCGGACTCTTCACCACTCAAACCACCTGGGAAACCCTTTTGTCGTTGCTCAGTCGCTCAGTCGTGTCCGACTCTCTGTGACCCCGTGGATGGCAGCACGCCGGGCTTCCCTGTCCATCACCAACTCCCGGAGCTTGCTCAAACTCACGTCCATGGAGTCGGTGATGCCGTCCAGCCGTCCACCCTCTGCCGCCCCTGCCTGAGCTGTATTTGAGAGGATGACTAACAAGGACCTACTGTGCAGCAGAGAGAGCAGTTTCCCGGACAGCCTGGATGCGAGGGGCAGAATGGACACGTGTGTGTGTACGGCTGAGTCCCTTTGCTGTCCATCCGAAACTATCACAACGTTGTTCATCATCTATACTCCAATACAAACAAAAAGTTTTTAAAAATAACTTTAAAAAATAAAAATAAAAATTGCAATTGGACCAGAAAATAAGTACCACAAGAGAGCAGTAAAGATTCGCACGTAAAAGATTTCCCCAAACGCTGCACCAGGAGACAGCCGTGAGCGCTGCTGCATCTCTGTACTTCCTGCTGGACGTGAAGACGGGGCTCCCGCTTGATGCTCCCGAATGTTCTTTGACTGTCGGGACTCGTCTTGGTCCCGGGGAAGATGCCCGTGGTCCAGTGGTTCCCGAAGTCTCCTCTGGCAGGAGCCCAGCTCACTTCATACCTACTCTGCTTTCTTAGCACAGAGAACTCCCCACTTGTAGGCAATATTGCCAGCAGGCTGGAAATGCATTTCCTTTGTTGACATTGTGAGTTCATTTGGCTCTGACCCTGCCAGCACTGACTTACGAAGCCAGCACCATGGTGATCCCGACGGGGAGCATTTTAGCAGGAAAAGGATTGTTGTTTGTTGTTTAGTTGCTGAGTCACGTCGGACTCTTTGGGACCCCATGAACCGTAGCCCTCCAGGCTCCTCCGTCCATGGGATTCCCCAGGCAAGAAGACTGGAGTGGGTTACCATTTCCTCCTCCAGGGGATCTTCCCGACCCAGAGATTGAACTGCATCTCCTGCAGTGGCAGGTGGATTCTTTACCGCTGAGCCTCTAGAAAAGGATACAGGTTTCAAAAAATTACCAAGTGCCCCAAATCCTCTTCCAATGATGTGCCGTGGCCTCGAGCTCCCGTCAGGTGGGCATCAGGCGGACATGCGCCCTCAGCTCCCTGGTGAGAGAAAGACGGGCTCTGTCCAGAGAAAAAACGTGGACAGGGTGAAGTTTCTGGTCCCGGATGCTCGCACACAGAAGTCTGGACTCGGCCACTGGGCGGGACAGGGACAGCAGCCGTTCCGGGACCTCTGGAGCGGTGGGACTCGCCGCGCTATTACCGCCTGACTGAGCCAGCCTGCGGCGGGTGTCAGCCGTCGGCCTGTGGAGCTGGAAGACGGGGGAAAGCATCATAGCTGGTACTAAGGTAAGAACACTTGGGTCCAGAAGAACCAAGCACTTCGTATTTTCCACAATGGTCCGAGTGCTAATGCGTCACGGGTCCGCGTGTCTCCTGAGAGAGTGGCTGAGTTGCCATGACAACAGAGGCCTGCCAGCGGCCGGCGAACTCAGCAGCAGCAACAGCCAGAGTGGACGTGGGGACGTGTCCGTAAAAACATTTCTCATCAAGAAAATGACCTCACGTGGTTTCCTGTAAAGTTTTGCTCTCCCAAATAAGTTCTTCACTCACTACACCATTTGGCTGCTGAACAGCTTTTTCCTGTGCTGGTCGTGGAAGAGACTCAGTACAGATTTAATTCAGGGGCATCTGAGGCTCTTAACTGTCGCCATTCTGCCAGCTTAGCAAGGACAGAGGGAGGCTGTGTTTAAATCCAGCTGCAAATGAGGAGGAATGATTTCAGCACCTGCATGATGTGGGGCGAAAGGAGGCCGACAAGAGCCCCCGGGCCAGATTCTGCCTGCTGCCCGTCTGTGTAAATGAAGCTTTACTGGAGCACAGCCACGCACGGTCACCTGTTCATTCACGTAGATCTTACGCTACCTGTGTGTGCCAAGTCGCTTCAGCTGTCTCCAACTCTTTGCTACCCCACGGACTGTAGCCCACCAGGCTCATCTGTCCGTGGGATTCTCCAGGCAAGAGTACTGGAGAGGGCTGCCATTTCCTCCTCCAGGAGATCTTCCCGACCCAGGGATCGAACTCATGTCTCCTACGTCTCCTGCATTGCGGGTAGGATTCTTCACCACTAGCCCCACCTGAGACGTGGCGTTACGTATAAGTGATATGGAACCGTTGATTTCTCCTAGTGTCGCTCTGGGCGCGGGTGAATATGTCACCCTAGAAGTGAGCTGCTGTTCAGGGGCCCTTGGTTCTGCATGGCCGAGCTCTTTCTGCTCCCCGCGCCCTGGTCGATGGAGCAGCACCATACACCATCAGTCTTATGTCGTCAGGGCTGTTCAGATGCTCAGAGACAGACACAGAACATTTTTATTGCAGATACAGAATCGTAGAATAGATGTCCGATTGCTCTTCTGCCCTTGGTCAGTGTTGGCCTGTCTGCCTTAGGGCTCTCAGAACTAGGAAGACCCTTCGATTGTCAGGTTCCTCTCTCTGCATGTTGCAAACATCTATGATAAATATTTTGTTGTTTAGTCGCTCAGTTGTGTCTGACTCTTTGCAACCCAATGGACTGTAGCCCATCAGGCTCCTCTGCTCAGGCGAGAATATTGGAGTAGGTTGCTATTTCCTCCTCCAGGGGGATCTTCCTGACCCAGGGATGGAACTCACATCTCCTGCATTGGCAGGTGGGTTCTTTTACTGATCACGCCACCTGAGAAGCCCGTGATCCCTATGAAAGGTTATTTTGATCAGAGAAAAGCATCACCTCACAGCCCAGCATGTGATGAGCACGGTCAGGCTTCGCTTCATTCTTCCTTTAACCAAATGCTAGTGCAGACCTCACACCGCGCGGCACTGGGTCTGCAGGGACAGGGGTGGAGGCTCGCCCTGCAAAGGCACAGCCGCCCCTCACGGCCAGTACGAGCAGCCTGCCCAGTGGCTGTGGACGAAGGAGGCTTCTGCTCAGAGAAGGGGCGTGGATGATTCCTTGAGAGCCTTCTCGGCCACTAAAGCAAACACGTCAGATCCCACATTCCCCCGAAGAGCCGAGCACCGACGTCCCAGTGCTCTGGCCGCGCCCAGAACCTCCCAAAAGCTTCTCCACCTCCTGCCATCTCCCTGGGAGCTGAGTTAACTTGAGAGGTGTTAACCAAGTGACCAGTGGGTAAAACCCCTCTGGGTAACTCACAGGTCACGACCCAGGATTTGTTGGGTGTGGAGAGCACCGTGGGCTCTGTGGGAAGCCAGATGCTCTTACATGTCACCATTTTTCATGAGTCCGACTCTTTACCTGAAAAAGAAACCTCTGTTCTCCTTCCTGTGCCTCTTAATGCAGCAGTGAGTCACCCTGCGCCTGCTGTGGAAGCATTTTCCTCCGGGGAGCACACTCGCCCTCTTCTTGTGGTTGCAAATTTCCTTTCTGCAAATCTTAGATTGGAAAATCTACAAATAAGGAAAGAATCAGTACACAGTTTATGACGTTTATTTCTTTTATTACATTAGTTAATGATACAGGGAGTCTCTTGTGATGGGTGAGAGCAGCTTCTCGCTCCCTTGTAAATGTCGCCCTTGGGGTGAGTGCAGTGATGGAGGTAGGAGTAGACATCTCGTGGCCCTGCTTCCTTTCCTCACCCATCTCCCCTCCCACCACCCACCCAGCATCGGCATCCTGCTTAGTCACCGAGTTTCCTGTCACTTTTGTCCCTGGGGAAATGGCTGACTGTTTTCACGTGTGTGTTATTGTTTAGAAAGCCAAGCTTGGCCCTGCCGGCAACAAAGTCATCAGTCCTTCCGAGGACAGGAGGCAGCCTTCCAACAACCTGGACAGAGTGAAGCTCACTGACTTCAACTTCCTCATGGTGCTGGGCAAAGGCAGCTTTGGGAAGGTGAGCAGGCTGTGTCCGAGCTGGGGGCCTTCCGTGGAGGACTTGGGGGCCAGTCGGTCAGAGTCTCCCCGAGGACTCTGGGCCAGCCCTTTAGACCTCCCCTCGTCCTGCCACGTTCTCAAGGGCTTCCCACTTCAGTGCATTAAAAACGACTTATCCAAAGAGCCAGACAGGACTCCCTGTGTCACCGTTTCAGGCTTCGGGATGGAGTCAGCGCTCCACAATGGTGGCTGAATAATTTTCACAACTGAAAATTATATGTTGGCTTGTAGTAAATGAACGTAATAGTTGAGATACCAGACCAGGTTTCCTCCGTGTCCAGTCTGTGTATCTGCGTCTGCCTCTCTGGGTCCAAATCTCATGGAGGATCCAGGGGCTGACTTCGATCCTGCTGCTTCCTTTTGGATTTGGGTCCTGACTTCCTGGCTTGTGCGGAGCATGTAAAGGTCAGTCAGGTGTCTGCTCTGAGGGTGCTCCCGGGATGAGGGTGCTCCCGAGATGAGGGTGCTCCCGAGATGATGATGCTCCTGAGATGAGAATGCTCCTGAAGTACCTGCTGATGCAGAGGAGGATGTCAAGCATCATTTTCAGCTGCCCTAACGGCGCCCTCGTGTGGCAACAGCTCACACAGCATGTACGTCTTGGTGGCCTAGAAGCTTTCAGTCCAGTCCAGTTGCTCAGTTGTGTCCGACTCTTTGCAACCCCGTGGACTGCAGCACGCCAGGCTTCCCTGTCCTTCACCATCTCCCAGAGCTTTCTCAAACTGTATGCTGGAGGAATTTAATGTGCAGCAGTCTATGGGGTTGCAAAGATTTGGACGCAGCTGACAACTAACACACACACACACAAAGTGCAGTATTTGAGAACTGGCACCTGAAGAGGAGCTTCGTTTATATCGATGAATCTGTTGGGACCTGCCTGGTGCTCCAGTGGTTAAGACTTCACCTTCCAGGGCAGGGGCTGCAGGTTCAATCCCTGGTCAGGGAACTAAGATCCCACATGCCTCTTGGCCAAAAAACACAAAAGCAGAAAATAGAAGCAATATTGTAACAAATTCAAGAAAGACTTTAAAAATGAGCCACATCAAAAAAAATCTTTAAAACAATATTAGCAGGTCTGCACACACAGTTCCCATGCCCCCCATGCCATGTGCCCGGGGGTTCAGGTTGCCCTCCATCTGCCTGCAGGTGATGCTGGCCGACCGGAAGGGGACTGAGGAGCTGTACGCCGTCAAGATCCTGAAGAAGGATGTGGTGATCCAGGATGACGACGTGGAGTGCACCATGGTGGAGAAGCGGGTGCTGGCCCTGCTCGACAAGCCGCCGTTCCTGACGCAGCTGCACTCCTGCTTCCAGACGGTGGTGAGGGCCTGCCCACCCCCAGCCCCGCCTTCCTCCCCAGAGACAACATCAGCCCACATCCTCCTCTCCCAAGCAGACTGGGTACCACTGGGGAATTCAGGGCATCCCCTACTTAGAGACTTGGGGTTAATTCCATTTGACTCTGTGAATGCTTCTATCAAAGGTTTTCTTAATACACACCAGGCAATGTGTTAAGACTTAGAGATACAAAACGGTAACCCACAGTCCTGGCTTGTTAAGTCCTGGTCCAGCTGCCGAATTGGCATCAGAGAGTCAGGAGACCCGTGTCCTGGAAGAGGATGTTCTCGGGTAATGCACACGCAGGGGTGGCAGTCTGGCCTGTACGGATGGTCCCTGAGCTCTAAGAGAGGCTTTATCAAAAGAATATTATTTTGTAACACAAGAAAATTAGATGATTTTAAGGTCCATAAATGGTTTTCTCAGGACATAGCCTGCCCCTTCACTAACCTGCATTGAGGGCTTTCAGACTACAAAGACACAGCTGAGTAGTTGCAAGACAGACATAAAGCCTAAAATATTTACTGTCTGGCCCTTTACAGAAAAGGTTTGCAGAGCCCCGTCACACAGGTTAACTAAAGAAGGGACAAAATAATTTCCAAAGCACTAATCAGCCAAGTCTGGGGCATGGTGCTTGCAGGTAACCTCGAAGAAATACAAACACTTGGATGTTTATATTTATATATGTGTATACTAGACGCCGCACCGTAGTGAGGGTTCCCAAAGACAATCTCCCCACCCTCAGCGGCTGTCCTTCTGAACTTGTGACTCTGTGATCAGCTGCTGTAACTGTAAGGACAGCGCGGCAGCCTGGAGTCGGGAGTGGGTGGTGGGGCCGCAGAGCCAGTCCCAGCCACCAGGGGGCAGCCGAGGATGGTCCGTCTCCCAGCAGCTCCCAATAGCGTCCAGCCGAGAATCGAGCAATATGCAAAAGAGAGGGAAAGCCCCAGCCCGGATCCTGTCACCCTGGTTACGCTGATTAAGCTCTGGAAAGCTACAAAGCAGAGAAATAAAGTTGAAATTAAAGTTCATAACAGGAAAGCGAGAGATTGAGGCTCCCAGCGCCCTTTCCTGGCTGTCAGCTGCAGCTCCGTCATTTTTTCCCTCCCTGTGCACGACTTTGGTGTTTAATAACCTCTGTGAAATGGTGGTGCTTTCAGGAAGAGAGCAGAGGCCAGCGTTTACCTTGTGCTGTGCTGTAGTCTCCCTCCTAAACCCCCTCCGTCTCCCATCTGTCCCGGTGTAATGTCCTTACCATGTGCAGACTCCCTGAGTCCTATAATGCGTGCGCTTCGCGGGCCAACACGTAGCGTGTCGGCGAGAGAGAAAGTCAAAACAGCGTTTGGGCGAACGGGGATGCGGAAGAACACCGATCGGCCTCCCCACACACAGCCCCCCACAGCAGACGTCCCTGAGGTCTACGGGGTACAAGCCCAACGAGGTCTGCTCTCAGACATGTCAGGGCAAACACATCACTGGCCATCACCGCAGCGCTAACGACTGGCTAAAGAATTGGCCCGTGTGGACTCTCACGCCAGCCCCAACTTAGAAATGAATTCTGTGTGTAGGAGAAAAGGGAGGAAGGTTTGAGGCCATTTCTATCACTGGGAGCATCTGTAACCAGAGAGGCGGACAGGGCAGCTGGGAGCTGATGTTTGGGGTCATGTCCTGACTTTGTGTTTCCCGAGGTCCTCACACAACAGGGCCTTTTACTGATTCTTTATTTGGGGGAGGAAACCGTGGCGGGCTCTGCCGGGCAGACCCGCCGGCGCGGCCCACGTTTCCCCAGCGAGAAAGCAGACCGCGGGCTAGAGCGGGGCCGCCGGCCGCCGCAGGAGCCCGCTCACCGGTCGAACCTCGGCCCTCAGGACCGGCTCTACTTCGTCATGGAGTACGTCAACGGCGGGGACCTCATGTACCACATCCAGCAGGTCGGGAAGTTCAAGGAGCCGCAAGCAGTGTGAGTAGCTTGTTAAGTGCTCTCAGCTCGGCCAGGGGTCTGGAAGTGGGGCTCCGCCCAGCTTGGGGTGAAGCACTGTTGCCTCCCCGGGGCCGGACGGTCGGCAGGGTCTGCCTGCGCGCGTCCCTCGGAGACGTTCGTTCTCCTTCCCGTCTCTGGGAGCTGCAGCTGCGCCGTCATCCCGGCCCCGGAGTCATTCCCTCACGAGCGGAGCAGCGGAAGGGGCTCTGCGTGCTGCGCCCAGCGGAGCGAGGGCCTGGCGAGGAGCAAGAGAGCCTGGGGGCACCTTGGGGCCTGACAGCATCGGGGGGCTCCCGGCCAGAGGAGACGGGAGGGCGGGGGGTGCTGGTGTAGCAGGTACGACAGTCTGCAGAAAGCGGAGCGGCCCGACCTTGGAGCCCCAGGGGCATCAGTGCCCCGGAGAGGCGTTGCCGGGGAAGGGAACTGGGCCTGGGCGCCGGGATGACGGCCGTAGGCTTGGGAGGGGCCGCTGTCCAGGAGGAGGTCCAGGGAGGTTTCAGTGGGGTGCCCACACCTCGAGGCCGGGAGGCAGGAATCCGCAGCGTCAGGGAGACGCAGGCTCCAGGGAAGACAGAGAATCTTCCATCTAGAGGCACGGCCGTGAGACTTGGAGAATCAGCCCCTATTCCAGGGCCAGGAAGTCACGGGGAACTCAGAGGCAAGGCTCTTTCACCCCCTGTGAAGATGTGTAGTGCCAGGAACCCCAGTTAATCACCTGAGCAGACGTCCATCGGGCTCTGCCCACGTTCAGTCTAAACAATAACCCCGAGCCACGCTGGCCCACGTCGGGTGAGCCGGCCTGGGGAGACCCACCAGAAGCAGAGCGGGGCGTTCTTGGGGGCTTGCTCAGGGCTGGTGGTTTCCGCTTTTATTTTTACTTTTCCGTTTTCAGAAATCCCTCCCCTGATCCCGTCTCTTATGTTGTCAGTTACAAAGCATTAAAACCCACGAACGACAGAGCTGAGCCTGACGACTCAGAGCCAAGGGCAGGACTGCCTCCCCCCATTGAGAAGAAACGCCCGGGCATCCAAGTCTGTGCCTTCAATCGTGTCTGTGTTGCTGGAACCTTTTATATTTTAAAAAGCAGGAGAAAGTCACATGAAAGTCACCCGAGACCCCTTCTCCTTTCCTCTTCCCCACCTCCTGCCGGCCCTCAGAGACGGCCCCCTGTTGAGAGTGTGGTCCTTGCGGTCAGGGGTCCTTCCTCCGCCCCTGTAAACACGCTCATGGAAACACGTGTGCTTACTGAAGCCTTGAGAGTGCTGTTTGCACAGGCAGAGTCTTGTGGCTTCTCAGGCTTCAAGAACTAAACACAAAGCAGATTTTAAAACCTCCTTCAGCATTTATTTGGAGTTTCAGATATTGATCCATTAACAACTCTGAAGTGATGGCTGTAACTACTTCCTATCATGAATTATTTAAAGGGTGCACCAGGTATGAATTGAATTCTGCCCTGGGTCCCATTTCCCCCAGCGCCTAGGGTGAGGGTGTGGGGGTGAGTAAACCAGCCCCAGAGTTCATCACACACTGACCTTTGTCTTCCAGGGCATACGTGTGTTTTCGAACACTAATGTATTCTGTTCTTGAGAGGGAAAATGGAAATTTGCTTCAGTCTACTGTAGCCCTGACAGAACAGCCTAGCAGACAGCCAATCTTTAAAAGATTGTGCTCGAAATTTCTTTTAAGTAGTAAATTACCTGTCCACCTGCCCCAGACAAGAAGGGCTTGTTTGGGGACAGGTAATAAACCTGCTTCACTGATTTTACCAGCTGTGTCATCCCTTGGGGTAGCTGGGGTCGTAAAACCGCAGAGGGTTGGAGCTGCCTGTAGGGCAGTGCTGGTCTCTGACGGTCCAGGGTCTTCCCTTCCTGTGCCATTTTGACGCCTGATCTTGAGGTAGAAAGTATCCAGGAGGCCAGAGGGAACAAGCCGGACGCCTGACAGACATTTTCTTTTGTAGGTTCTATGCGGCAGAGATTTCCATCGGACTCTTCTTTCTTCATAAAAGAGGCATCATTTATCGGTATGTATCAAGGCCCTGCTGCCCGCAGCACAGAGGAGGCTTTGCTGGCCCTCTGGATCCGTGGGCGTGTGATTCTGTTGGGGGGAGAAGGGGTGTTAAACACGGAGAGGACAATCTCCCCTACCCCGTCATGGAGACCTGCTGGGACCCTCCGTTCTCTGCAGCCTCCGGGCACATGTGGACCAGCTTCTGGTTTCTGGATCTCAGAGACGGCATATCTCATTTCTGCTTCTGCAAGAAAACGAGCTTTCCTCTCCCCTGCCGGCTCCCTCCTCTGCCTTTCGTGTGGCGTGAGGGCCGGGGACCGTGCGGGCTGAGTTTCTGCTAGTGATGCTCAGCAGAGGAGCGCGGGGAGCTGGGGCGGGCGGGGAGGGGGAGGCCACGGGATCCGGTTCCTGCCGTCGCTGTCTACAGTGAAGGCAGGACGTTGGCCGGCACCAACCCGAGAGTGGTCAGAAGGACACTGGGCACCGTGCAGAATGAGGGGGCGCGAGCGCGCAGTGCGGTGCGCTGAGCCTGCGGTTTGCACCCCGGCGAGGAGCCCGAGCCCTCTGGGTGGGCTCTAACACACCCGGGCTGCGGTCCCCTCAGCTGCTCCGCTGAGTCTCCGGTGACTCACCTGCACAGTCAGGGTGGCACCAGCTCCGTCACTCACTCAGGCTGATTTAAGTATCTGCTGGACCCTAGCTGGGCTTCACAGGTGGCACTAGCGGTAAAGAGCCTGCCTGCCAGTGCAGGAGACATGAGAGACACGGGTTCGGTCCCTGGGTTGGGAAGATCCCCTGGAGGAGGAAATGGCAACCCACTCCGGTGTTCTTGCCTGGAGAAGCCCGTGGACAGAGGAGCCTGGGGGGCTACAGTCCATGGGGTCACAGAGTTGGACACGACTGAGGCGACTTGGCATGCACACATGTACCCTGGGCACTGTGCTGGGCTCTAGAGATGGAAAATAGCTAAGTGGCCGTTTCCAGCCCCAGCTCTCCCAGGCCTGTACTAACGTGGCAGAGCAAAGCGGTTGTGTGCGGAGGGACGCTGATGCGCCCGCTTCCTTGCAGGGACCTGAAGTTAGACAACGTCATGCTGGACTCAGAAGGACACATCAAGATCGCGGACTTCGGGATGTGCAAGGAGCACATGACGGACGGCGTGACAACCAGGACCTTCTGTGGGACCCCCGACTACATCGCCCCGGAGGTAGGACCCTCGCTCGCCCTGAAAACACAGCCGCTCGTGGGGTGTGGGTGGGGTCCGGCCTCACCCGTCAGTGTGTGCGGAGCAAACACAGAAAAGGGAGGTGTGAGAGCGCCGTGCACACGGTGAGGACGCGCCCTGCTTCACGGGACTTTTGTTTCTTTTACATGTACATGTGAGGTGGGTGTGTGGTGAAATGCATTTCTTACAGTCGCAGACAAAGGAGTGTAAGACCCACCGCGGGGTGGAGAAGGAGGGACCTTGCTTGTGAGAGGCTCCGTGTGGAAACACAGGCTCAGGGGTGGTTCCAATGATGGTTTTTTAGCAAAATCAGAGTGATTTTTTTGTGTTGTTTTGTGTTTATTTTCTATTGAAGTCGAGTGGATTTATAATGTCGTGTTAGTTTCAGGTGTCCAGCAAAGTGAGTCAGTTAGTTAAGGATATATTCGTCCTCTTTTCCTTTATAGGTTATTGTAAGAGACTGAGTATAGCTCCCTGTGCTCTGTGACAGGCGCTTGCTGTTTGTCTGCTTTATGTACAATGGTGTGTATCCATTAATCCCAAACGTCTCATCTGCCCTGCCTTTCCCTTTCGGGGACCGCCAGTTCGTTGTCTGTGTCAGAAAAGCAGAGTGATCAGCCTGTCAGACACCGTGCTGTTTTATAGGTAACACTTGGTTCTCCAAAGGTGACCCAGTGTTGAAGAACCCGCCTGCTGATACAGGAGATGCAGGTTCCATCCCTGGGTCGGGAAGATCCCCTGGAGAAGGGAATGGCCGCCCACTCCAGCATTCTTGCCTGGAGAATCCCAGGGACAGAGGAGCCTGGCGGGCTACGGCCCACGGGGTTTCACAGGGTCAGACATGACTGGTGAGGATGCGGGCGTCTCCGCCAGGACGAGCACGCCCATGGGGTCTGGTGTGGATGCGGGCGTCTCCGCCAGGACGAGCACACCCACGGGGTCTGGCAAGTGGCTGCAGGGTTTGTGTGCTGGCAGCAGTGGCTGTGCTGCCCTGGCTTTGTTCTAACACACACGGCGCAGTTTTCTTCCTATGTTAGGAAGCTCCCTACGCGCCAATGACTGGGTGGCTTACCACCCTGGGTCGCTGTGTAGCACAGTCTCTGTCCACGTCCCACCCTGTAGGTGGCACAGTCCCTTCCCGCTGAGCTCCGGCATGGGGCGGGTGATGGATTCCAAGTCAGGCCAGCCTTCAGCTCTTTGTCGAGCTCTCACGTCAGCTGTTGGTGACGTTGTGCTATTTATTCAACATACTGCCTCACACAGTTATCTCTGAGGCAACAGCAAGAGCAAGACATGAGCTTGGAGAGCCGACCAATGTGAGCGCCAATCCTGACTTTATTATTTACAGGCTGTGGGAGCTCAAGCAAGTTACCTAACCTCTCCGAGCCTCTGTTTTTACGGTGGCAAGTTAGGGACAGTACTGCGCTCCCTGCAGAGTTGCTCTGAGAACTAAAGGTGCCGGTACAGTGTTTGCACCTGGTAACCCTCTGTTGCAGCCATTATTCCCAAACAGAAGCTAACTTTTATTCCTTTGTCAAGGGCTTTTTTTTTGTTTCCTTGTTATATTCTTAGTGTAGAAGCATAGGCTTAGAATATTTACTTAAAAACTTAAATTCTGAATTACATGGCCAGTTATTCTCTTGATCCCTAACCTACTGCCTAACCTCTTTCCCTGCAAAGAACTCTCACCTTAGTTCCTCCAGGTATATCATGAGTTTAGAGATTTTTCACATATGAAGGATAAAGAGATGGTACAGAAAGAACATGCCCTCCGGATGCAGTATTTATTCTGGAGGCTCCTCCTGGCTGACACGGATTAAACAGGCTGTGGCTGTGAGCTGCACCAGCTCCGAGTGCCACCCAGCAGATGCCGCCAAGCTTGACGGCAGGGAACGGCAGCTGTTTGAGGAATCGAGGAGGCTTTGAACTTCATCTCCGTCAAGACCAGGTCTCTGCTGATCAAACAAATAGCTTCTCATGTTCGGCAATGCCTCAGCCATCTGATATCGCTGGGGGTGAGAGCGTTCCACAGAGATGAAGTTGTCCAAGTAACTGAACTTTGTTGCCTTTTTTCCCAAGGTTCCTCATTGTGTTAATTTCATCCGGCTGCTATAGCACTACCAGCTTAGTGGATTGCAGCAATACAAATCTATTCTCTTACAGCTCTGGAGGTCAGGAGCCAAACTGCAGTCTTGTGGGGTCACCGTGGGGTCGCCGACAGGGTGGCCGGCCTGCAGCAGCTCCAGGGCGACTCTGTCTCCGCTTCTAGCCTCCGGAGCTGGTCCTCGGCTCACGGCTCCCTCCTCCGCCGTCTACGCTGACAGCGTCACTTCTCGGGATCCCTCTCTCTGTCTTTTCCAGCCCCAGCCTTCCAGCCTCCCTCTCATCAGGACCGTTGGGGTTTCATGGGCTTCACCCAGATACTCCAGAGTCATCTTCCCGTCTCAGAATCTCTAACTTATCCACAGCTGCAAAATTTCTTTCACTAAGTGGAAGCAGCGTGTTCGCAGATTCTGGGGGTTAAGGTCCCCGAGGGAGGGGAGCGTGGTTGAGCCCACCGCCTCTCGCTAAATGACGCCTGCCTCCTCCGCCTGAGCGTGCTGCTCGCATGTCGCGCTGACTCTGGGCCTTCTGTGAGCTCGTACTCTTCCGTGTGTATGTTTATTTAGGGCTGTGCGGCTTGACCGCCTGTCAGTTGACATCTCCAGCACCGCGTCCTGGCCACCACAGCCGCCCTTCCTGGCGTCCTTTCCTAACCACGCCCACCTGCTTCCTGCACCCCCCGCCCCCGACCCCCGGCAACCGCTCGTCCGTCTTCTGTGGCATAATACTGTCATGTCAAGAATGTTACAGGATGGAGTCACGCAGTATCACCTTTTCAGACTGGCTTTTTCCTCTGAGCACCTTCTGGAACCACAGTCATTATTTTGGGGCACTGCTTGTACCACTTGGTCAAGTTACTTAAACACCCGTCTTAAGTCTCCACCTGTAAAGGGGCGTGATTATGTCCACCTCACGAGGTTGTCTGTAACTTGGAGAGTTGTTGCTCCTGGCAGTGATTTTGTTCACTTGACTCACATTGGATTGTAAGCCTCCTGCAGCCGTCTAGAAGACTCTCCTAGAAGCCCCTGACCACTGCTGTCTTCCTGCTCACTTACTTGGGACAGCAGAGACTACGCTGACCTTGGAAAGACACTTTGAACTGAGCTCGATTGCCATTTAGGAGATCACACCTGCATGGGGCTGGCCATGTCATGCTCAGAACTTGAGGACATGCTGTCAGAGGGAGGGATGCTAGGAACATCCCTTAGAGAGAAGGATGCTGAGAATATCCTTCTGAGAGAGGAATTTAGGGAATATCCATCAGAAAGAGGGATACTGGGAACATCCCTCAGAGAGAGGGATGCTGGGAATATCCTTCCGAGAGAGGAATTTTGGGAATATCCATCAGAGAGAGGGATGCTGGGAACATAACATCAGAGAGAGGGATGCTGGGAAGATCCATCAGAGAGAGGAATTCTGGGAATGTGATATCAGAGAGAGGGATGCTGGGAACATGATATCAGAGAGAGGGATGCTGGGAACACCCATCAGAGAGGGGAATTCTGGGAATACTTTCAGCGGGAGGAATGCTTGTAGCAAGGTGTCAGAGAAGGACCCTGGCATTTAAGAGAGACCCATGATTTAAGAGAGAGAGGCTGGGAACACCTGTTGGAGAATAGGATCCTGGGAACATCTGTCAAAGGAAAGGATGCTGGGAACAAGGTGTCAGAGAGGGATTTGTGGCAAACCAGCTCGGGGCCCCTTACTACACCCAGGACCACATGTCTGGCCCCAGATTCCCTCAAGTCCTGTCCGCCTTCATCCCTCTCCTCATCCCCCCTGTGCGAGCGATGATAAAGGGGCACCCACCATTTCTGCAGTGTCCCCTGTGTGCCGGCCTCTTCTCTCCTGTCTTCCCCTCATGACAAACCCCACAGAGAAACAGAACCACAGGCCCATATTTCAGACGACGTGACCGAGGTGGTAAGTGATGGTCTGAGGTGACATTGCTAAAAACTGCCAGAGTCCAGCTGCTGCCCCTGGCTCTGGCCATCTCCACCATGGAAAACCACTTTGCGCATCCAGAGAGCATCCTGCAGGCCGGCTGTGGAGCCTTCCCCGGGAATTGCTTCCCATTTATGGTAGAAGAGGTGATCCAGATGGAACCAGATCTACACCCAGATTGCACTGGACTCTCATTGAGGAATAAGCTGCACCCCTTAGGCAGCTCTGTCAGGAATGTTGTGCCTTTTGCTAGCATTTTCTTCATGTGTGTCCAGGAATTGGCATATTTCGTTCAAGGAATCATTGCAGGATACAGAAAAGACCATCTAGGTTCAAAGTCTGTGAATTACTCAGAGGTGAAAATAATCCTGTCCTCTGTGTAAACCTTCCTGTCAGGCAAAGGCCAAGTGATTATCTTAGGTGGCATTTTCCTTAACAGGCAAAGCGAAGGCTTAAATATTTGTGACTGTTTGTTCAAAAACCTTGAAGTGGTTTTGTAACATCTCCTTAACCAGTGAAGATGAGCAAAGGCAGAAAATGTCACTAACACACACGTTTGCAGCTGAGATGGACACCCACGAAAGGGACCCAAATCAGAAACTAGTTCCTGAAGCTAATGTTAAGAGGACTCTTTGCTCTGACATAGAAAGGACCCTTCCAGGTCAGCTAGAGAGTCCCCGAGGCTTCATCTGGACCTCATCCCCCACCTGAAAGCCAGCTATCCCGGGCGTGCGAGATCCAGTCAGAGTCAAGGACCTGCTGGCGGCCGAGTGGCCGACTGGACCCAAGCCCAGTCCGCTCTGTCCCAGGAGAGACCGAGGCAGCGTCTGCGGGCCCCAGCTGCAGTGGGGGTGAAGCCTCTGGAAAGTGCACCACGTGGAACCCTTCCTCGCAGCCTGGTTGGGGCAGGGCGTGTAGCCCACGCTCAGAGGGCATCACCCACGACGCCGGGACCCTCTACTCCAGACCGAGCCCTCAGGACAGAGCTTCTGCCTTGTCACACTTGACACGTGGCTTGGTGGGGGCAGTGGTGGGGTTTGGAGCCGGAGACACAGCGCAAAGCCTGGGTGTCCTCCGCACGCACTGCACCATCTCCAGAGAGAGGGGAGGACGCCCCGAGTGAAAGCCGTGAGGTGGTGTGGGCGATGTCTTCTTGAATGTCTGAGGGGCTGAGTCACGGCCAGACCCTTCGTCTCTAAGACAGTGAGTCAGGATCGTGTCCAGCTGCAGACCCGGGCAGACTCCCCACCCCCACCCCCCACCCCCCGCCAGAAGCCAGGGCTGAGCCTGCAGCTCGGACACCCTCCCCTCAGGCATTCTCCCACTGGCTAGGAGCCCCGGGCGTGCCCCGTGGGGGCGGGCCTGCCAGGAGGGTCGGACGTGGAAGCAGTTAGAAGTGGGCCACTGCCGCCCAGGAGAGCTCAGAGCCGCGGAGGAGACCGTGTTCCCCTGGGCGACCACAGGTGGGCCTCCCGCCTGGGACACTCCTGAGAGGAGAAGCTTCTGCATGCCCCCCCCACCCCCCCACCCCCGGCCTCGCCAGCTGCCCGGAAGCGGATGTGCACGCCCATGAGCCTGCGCTGGGGGCCAGAGAGTTCCCGGAGCTGCAGACCCATCCTGGGGGCCTGGACTCTCCTTTCAGCCCTGTGGGGCCACCAGCCCTGCACTGCCTCCTGAGAACTGACGGAAGTCTGCGTTTTTATGTAAATTATGTCTAATTCTCCTCGCCCTCCCTCCACCTGGGCCGGCCTTCCCCTCCCGAAGCCTTAGCTCAGATGTCACCTGTGGGAGGTCGCCTTTCCCAGCCACCCTGGTCCAGGTGACAAACCTGCCTTCCCCGTCCTCATCCCTGGTCCCTTTGAGTGGCACACGTCACCCTCTGATGGACCACATCACGTGCTCATGTATTTACTTATTTCTTTGTCTCCAACTGAGCTCCATGCTGCAGGACCCTTGGCTGTTGTTCACTGAGGAGTCCCTACCCATACCTGGGAGTCTGGAGCTGCCCTGGCCAGCAGGACAGGTGTGGTGGGGTGATCACGGGGAACAGAGCAGGGACGGTGGCATCGGGCTCCCCTCATCCAGACTGGGGGCCCCCGAGGGTCTGAAGGTGATGGGAAGTCAGCCCCAGCACCCAGATGGCCCAAGAGGCCAGAATACCCTCCTGCCTGGAGGTGCCTCCTGGTCTCTGGGAAAAGGTCGCAGAGTGAGGGAGGGAATGCAAGAGGATCTGAAAGTCAAATGAACAAGGGCCTCGTTTGCTGCACACAGGCGGGCAGCCAGGCGGGAGATGAGCGCCTGCCAGGCGAGGAGCAACGGGGAGACGAGATAGAAGCTCCTCTGAGGTCGGGCTTGTGAGCAGACCCCACACCAGCCAGGGCGTGTGGCCTCGGAGAAAGCCCTTGATTAAGAAAGTGACTGATAAACCGGAAGGCGCTTCTTTCCATCAAAGGCCGAGTTCCCTCCGAGTCGGGTCATGGTCCAGCAGCTCCCGCCTCGCGGGAGAAGATGAAGCAGTTGCCTGCCTCCTGAGGAGCGGCTAAAGAGCCCGGGCCAGGCTTGTCTCACATCTTTTCGAGGAGTTCGGTTCGGTTCAGTTCATTTCAGTCGCTCAGTCGTGTCTGACTGTTTGCGACCCCATGAATCGCAGCACGCCAGGCCTCCCTGTCCATCACCAACTCCCAGAGTCCACCCAAACCCAAGTCCATCGAGTTGGCGATGCCATCCAGCCATCTCATCCTCTGTCATCCCCTTCTCCTCCTGCCCCCAATCCTTCCCAACATTAGGGTCTTTTCCAATGAGTCAACTCTTCGCATGAGGTGGCCAAAGTATTGGAGTTTCGGCTTCAACGTCAGTCCTTCTAATGAACACCCAGGACTGATCTCCTTTAGAATGGACTGGCTGGATCTCCTTGCAGTCCAAGGGACTCTCAAGAGTCTTCTCCAACACCACAGTTAAAAAGCATCAATTCTTCTGCACTCAGCTTTCTTCACAGTCCAACTCTCACATCCATACAT
Source organism: Giraffa tippelskirchi (assembly GCF_054371585.1). Taxonomy (NCBI): domain Eukaryota; kingdom Metazoa; phylum Chordata; class Mammalia; order Artiodactyla; family Giraffidae; genus Giraffa; species Giraffa tippelskirchi. The sequence continues at coordinate 669,782 of NC_137277.1, read as the reverse complement.
TACTACTGGAAAAACCATAGCCTTGACTAGACAGACCTTTGTTGGCAAAGTAATGTCTCTGCTTTTAAATATGCTATCTAGGTTGGCCATAACCTTCCTTCCAAGGAGTAAGCGTCTTTTAATTTCATGGCTGCAATCACCATCAGCAGTGATTTTGGAGCCCAAAAAAATAAAGTCTGACACTGTTTCCACTGTTTCCCCATCTATTTCCCATGAAGTGATGGGACCAGATGCCATGATCTTAGTTTTCTGAACGTTGAGCTTTAAGCCAACTTTTTCACTCTCCTCTTTCACCTTCATCAAGAGGCTCTTTAGTTCTTCTTCACTTTCTGCCATAAGGGTGGTGTCATCCGCATATCTGAGGTTATTGATATTTCTCCCGGCAATCTTGATTCCAGCTTGTGTTTCTTCCGGCCCAGCGTTTCTCATGATGTACTCTGCATATAAGTTAAATAAGCAGGGTGACAATATACAGCCTTGACGTACTCCTTTTCCTATTTGGAACCAGTCTGTTGTTCCATGTCCAGTTCTAACTGTTGCTTCCTGACCTGCATACAGGTTTCTCAAGAGACAAGTCAGATGGTCTGGTATTCCCATCTCTTTCAGAATTTTCCACAGTTTATTGTGATCCATACAGTCAAAGGCTTTGGAATAGTCAATAAAGCAGAAATAGATGTTTTTCTGGAACTCTCTTGTTTTTCGATGATCCAGCAGATGTTGGCAATTTGATCTCTGATTCCTCTGCCTTTTTAAAACCAGCTTGAACATCTGGAAGTTCACGGTTCATGTATTGTTGAAGCCTGGCTTGGAGAGTTTTGAGCATTACTTTCCTAGCGTGTGAGATGAGTGCAATTGTGCGGTAGTTTGAGCATTCTTTGGCATTGCCTTTCTTTGGGATTGGAATGAAAACTGACCTTTTCCAGTCCTGTGGCCACTGCTGAGTTTTCCAGATTTGCTGGCATATTGAGTGCAGCACTTTCACAGCATCATCTTTCGGGATTTGAAATAGCTCAACTGGAATTCCATCACCTCCACTAGCTTTGTTCGTAGTGATGCTTTCTAAGGCCCACTTGACTTCACATTCCAGGATGTCTGGCTCTAGGTGAGTGGTCACACCATCGTGATTATCTGGGTCGTGAAGATCTTTTTTGTACAGTTCTTCTGTGTATTCTTGCCACCTCTTCTTAATATCTTCTGCTTCTGTTAGGTCCATCCCATTTCTGTCCTTTATTGAGCCTATCTTTGCATGAAATGTTCCCTTGGTATCTCTAATTTTCTTGAAGAGATCTCTAGTCTTTCCCAATCTGTTGTTTTCCTCTATTTCTTTGCATTGATCACTGAGGAAGGCTTTCTTATCTCTCCTTGCGATTCTTTGGAACTCTGCATTCAGATGGGAATATCTTTCCTTTTCTCCTTTGCTTTTCTCTTTTCTTCTTTTCACAGCTATTTGTAAGTTCTCCTCAGACAGCCATTTTGCTTTTTTTGCATTTCTTTTCCATGGGGATGGTCTTGATCCCTGTCTCCTGTACAATGTCATGAACCTTTGTCCATAGTTCATCAGGCACTCTGTCTATCAGATCCAGTCCCTTAAATCTATTTGTCATTTCCAGTGTATACTCATAAGGGATTTGATCTAGGTCATACCTGAATGGACTAGTGGTTTTCCCTACTTTCTTCAATTTAAGTCTGAATTTGGCAATAAGCAGTTCATAATCTGAGCCACAGTCCACTCCCGGTCTTGTTTTTGCTGACTGTATAGAGCTTCTCCATCTTTGGCTGCAAAGAATCTGATCAGTCTGATTTCACTGTTGACCATCTGGTGATGTCCACGTGTAGAGTCTTGTGTTGTTGGAAGAGTGTGTTTGTTATGACCGGTCCATTCTCTTGGAAAAACTCTATTAGCCTTTTCCCTGTTTCATTCTGTACTCCAAGGCCAAATTTGCCTGTTATGCCAGGTGTTTCCTGACTTCCTACTTTTGCATTCCAGTCCCCCATAATGAAAAGGACGTCTTTTTTGGGTGTAGTTCTAGAGGTCTTGTAGGGCTTCATAGAGCTGTTCAACTTCAGCTTCTTCAGCATTACTGGTCAGGGCAGAGACCTGGATTACCGTGATATTGAATGGTTTGCCTTGGAAATGAACAGAGATCATTCTGTCATTTTTGAGATTGCATCCAAGTGCTGCATTTCAGACTCTTTTGTTGACCATGATGGCTACTCCATTTCTTCTAAGGGATTCCTGCCCACAGTAGTAGATATAATGGTCATCTGAGTTAAATTCACCCATTCCAGTCCATCTTAGTTCGCTGATGTTGCTTCTATTACCTCATGTATCCTGTCGTCCGCCCGCGGTTGTTTGTCTCAGTGTCCTGGCGTCAGAGCTGAATGGGTTTACCAGGTCTCTGGAGCCTTGGGCCCCTCCTGTGATGCGTCCCTGAGAGAGTCCGGCCTGTTCCTCCTTCCCCTCTGCCTCCCCCTCCCACACTCCCTCCCCTCCTCCTCCCCTCCCCCTCTTGGGCCAAGATCACTGAATTCCTTTTCACCTTTTCTTTGCAAAATTGCCCCGGGCCATGGGGAGGAGCAAGCAGCATCTGGGCAGAGATGGCACGGTGTTCCCATGGTGGGGCGTGGACCACAGGCCTGAACCGTCCCCTCATTTCGTTCGGACAACAGTCCTGCCGGTGAGAGGCACGGTGCCTGTTTTGCAGACAAGGAAAAGGAGCGATGCCCTGTGGGGGCTCACAGACTGCGGGGCGGTGGGCAGGCTCCAGGGTGCCTGCCCCGCGGGGCCGGCCTGTGGCCCTCCTGCCTCAGTGTACCCTTGCTCTGCTACCGCACGCATCAGGGAAGACTCCCCGGCCTGTGAAACTGAAAAGTCCTCTATTCTGGCTGATAAAGGTCTTACAGGCACAAAATATGTGCCTAACACCCCGTTCGTTCTGTCGCTGCACAAGTGGTCGTCTTGTTCAGACGCGCCAGGAGTGCCGGAGTCCAGCCCCAGCAGGTCAGGGTTCCCTCAGGATGGACGGCGTCAGCGATACGAATGAGAAGACACAGCAAGTCTCGGTGTTTCCAAGTGTCTTCTGACTTTATTGTTTTCAAGGCAGTTCTTATATCTTTAGTTGTACATAGAAACAAATGTAAAGCGTAGAGTCATGCCAGATCAGCTCAGTGGGTCAGCAGTTTTTGACCCTTATCGGAACCAGGACACTGTTTGTGTTTCTAAGTTACAAAAAGTTTAAAATTGTTTACATCATCTTCTGGCCTGGAGGCCTGCTAACATCTTGTGACTCTTGTATTGATAAGGGTTGATCAGCCAGAACACTTTTTGTATCAGGCACAGAAAGTACCAGGGCTACATTTTTTAAAGAATATAGGCACAGCAGATTATAACAGAGAAAGAATTCATAAACTCAGAGTTTCAAGGTAAAACCTGTTTTTCTGTAATCTCTTTTACGCCTTGAGCCTAACAGAAAAGAATGTGGTCCCATAAAGTCATGGTACAGCAAGCTGAAACAATGTAGCACAAAGGTCAGTTCTTAGCAAAATCACCAGCTGAATTAACAATTGTCTTATTATTTGTATTAAAACCAAACTTTAATTTATACAAATCTCTAACTATTATGTTTTCACTATATAGGCTAAATACCTTAAGAGTAAAAAGCATAATGAGTAAATATAGACTAAGTAACAGTTTTATAAAGCAACATTTCTTATATTTCCTAACAAGCCTTTCTTTTCCTACAAAGGGCTCTGTGCCCATTGGGGCTTTTTGTGTGGAGGCTCTCAATGCTGTTTTGTTGTTAAGGAGCAGTCAAGCACATTAGCTCCAAAGGCACAGGTACATTTATTAAACAAACCAATATGCTAGCAAGAGGAATTTAGATTAGCATACTCTATATCCCAGATAATTTTATTAGGGTGCTACTGTTCAGGGGCCTTGTCGATTAAGGTTTCAGAATGATCTGTTTAAAAGAGAATCAGGAAAGGCCTTTCGCCTAAGTCATAGAAGATAAGAAGAGGTTTATTATAGCCAACATCGGAAAACAGATATCAACTTTAAGGTGAGCACCGAGGCAGCCTCCCGAGAATCCCTGAGGCCTGAGAAGCCATGCTTGATCAGTCCTTCTCCTTATGACTCTGTCATGGGTGGGATCTCGTGAGCTGGCTCCTGGCACAGGAGCACTGTGAATCGCTCCATGCTTGGCAGAGGAGGCCTGAGACAGTGGGGGGTGGGGGTCCAACGGGGGCACCGAGCAGTGAGTCGGGCCCCCCACCTGCCACCCCAGGGTCGACCAGTGACCAGACCACGGTGGCCAAGCTCAAGAGCCACTCGCGAGGCCAGAGGCTGACGGCCACGCATCGGATTCTGGATTGATTCAGCTTGGCTGTCTCGTAGCCCCACGCAGGCAGGAGGTTTCCGAGAAAGGACGAGTTCTGTTTGATTTTGTGACTTTTTCTTTATCGTTGTTGAGTCAACTCTGACTCTAGCTCTTTTAGGAACTCGGGGTGACGTCTGTAAAATGGGAATCGTCACAGTGCCGTTTTCAAAGCATGACTTCAGAGACTAGGTTTTGCCCGTAATAAGCCTGGAGGGCCTCCGAGAAGGGCTTCATACAGTTGTATCTCTTATTTGACAGTTGTTTCAATGATCTGCGGTTGTGTAACCACCCCAAGACTTAACAGCTTAAAACTACAACTGAGTTAGCACTGGGATTCTTCGAGTCAGGACTCAGCAGGGACGTGCCGGCCATCATGGCCCGCTGGGCTCTGGAGGGGCCACGGGGGCCACGGGCTCTGGCTCTTGGCCAAGGCCCCATGGGTCCTCCTCTGTGTGGTCTGTCCTGCATGAGATTTCTCCTCCTTCAGTGGCTTCTTCAGAGCTTCTCACCGTGGTGGCTCCCAAGAGGCCCAACGCTGAGGCCCCTTAAGCTGCGCCTAGAACTCCGTTGCTGTGTCATGCCCACCACGTTCTCTAGGTCAGAGCACGTCCACAGGCAGCTCTGCGTCCAGGGGGGTGACGTAAGTGCTAGATCCTGGTGGAGGTGAGGCCTGTCCCCCCACAGAGGTCATCCAGGATGGGGTCGGGGGAGTCCCCTGCACAGCTGGCCTTAAGCTCCGTGTCAGAGAACCCTCAGCACACTCCCTAAAGGGGGCAGGTCTCAAAGGCACCCAGGACCCAGGCAGGAGGGCCCCTCTCTGGGTTACCCAGCTGGGATCAGCAAGCGTTTTCTGCTAAGAGCTAGAGAGAAAATGTTTTAGGCTTTGCCTTCATCTAAATTTTAGATTTCGCCAATTTGAGCAACTGTTCCTGCCAAAAGGCTCAAAAGACTGATCATCTTTTTAACATTTTTCCATTTGTATTTAAGCAATTTAAAACCACGCTCAGCTCCCAGGCTGCACGCGGAGGGGTTGCTGGATTTGGGCTGCGTGCAGGCCGAGGTAGACCGTCCCCACCCTCACAGCGCCCTCCTCGGCCTCCTCAGCTGGAGTCCCTACAGGGCTGGGGTCCACAGGGCCGAAGGGACCCACCACCGGCCTGAGAATCCCTGCCAAGGTGGAGCCCTGGGTCTTCCCCACCCGCTCCGTGTCCCTGCTCCCGAGCTCGCCGGGCCCTGGCCAGGCCCCCGGATGTGGGAGTTGTGTCTGGGGCAAGGTGGCTTAGGTGGGAAAACTCAACCTCTGTTACTGTATCATATTCTTGGTGCATCTCGCTGTAAGAAGGTTCTTGAAAATTTCATGTTGGGAAAAGAGAAAAACTCTGAAGTTGTCCCGTTCTTCTGATGCAACAGGAAACGTGGAAGTTAGTTTGGCGTGGGGCTGAAGAGGCTGGGGGACTCAGGTCAACTGGGATGGTGTTCTTCCAGCCCTGGTTGTTTCCTGGTCAGCTTCCTGCCTCATCCCTTGACGAGCAAATGTTACAGAGGAGCTGGAGAGAGATTGGCCAAAGTAAGAGCTTGGAGCTTTTCCGCAGAGCCTTGAAATGGGGGGCTTTCTCCCTGGGTAACTCTGTGTTCTTGACGCCTCATCCGAGGACCACTGACAACCTGCTAGAGCACATTCCAGAATCAGACAAACCAGGTGTGGGGGGGGCGGGTCTTCCCACCAGATCAGAAGTCTGGCGGTTTATTTAGAATTTTGCGTGTGTCTCCTTCAGAGTTAGCACAGCGCCTGTGGAAGAGTTTGGCAGTTTCTTACAGAGCTAAACATAGTCTCCACCGTGCAATCCTGCCTTCGTGCTCCCAAGTGTTTACCCAAACAAACTGAAACGTATGTCTGCACAAAAGCCCGCACACACGTGTTTACAGCACCTTTAGTCGTGGCAACCAAACCCTGGGTGCTGGCGAGATGTCCTCCCACAGGTGAGCGAGTAAATAAACTGCAGCACATCTGGATGGTGGAATATTATTCAACTCTAAGGAGAGGAGCTCTCAAGCCCTGAGAAATCCTGGGAGAGCCTCGGTACATACGACTAAGTGAAAGAAGCCAGTCTGAAAACACTGCCCACTGTGCGTGCTCAGCTCTCGGCGTCTGGAAGAGGCAAAACTAGGAAGACGGTGAAAAAGATTAGTCATTGCTGCGGTCCAGGCACAGAGGGGTCTGAGGGCGCTGAGACTCTCGTGTACAATAATGGCACACGTCATGATACGTTTTCAAAAACCCATAGGACACACAGGCCAAGAGTGAGCGCTGGCGTAAACCTGGGCTCAGGGGACAAAGAGGTATGGCTGCAGGTTCATCAGCTGTAATGAAGGCAACACCGTGGTCCAGATGGTGGAGGCCAAGGCCAGATGTCCCGGGTCCAAGTCCCAGCTTTGCCCCTGACTGGCTGTTCAGCCCAAGGCTGAATTAAGCTACTTAACCTCTCTGTACCTCCTTTCTTCGTCTTGGAAATGGGCTGTTCCTACTGCCCGGGGTCTCATGAGGGCTTCTTGTGCCGACGGAGAGGAGACCCCGGCCCTTGGTCAAAGTCCTGATTGTTGCTGCTCTCAGCAGCATCTGAAGCTGCACACGCTACCCCTGATTCCATGAAGCCCTGTCCGCTGCAGGCAGGTCGTGCAGCCCCGGCCCAGGACAGAGGCGTGGGTGGTCCTGGAGCGACATCTTTCCAGCTGCTGCCGGCCTGTGGCCTCCTAAGAGGCCAGGGCTGCCCCCCACCCCGCCCCTTCCTCCCTGGTCCTGCGCCCAGGCTGGCAGAAAGCCGTTCGTACCCTGCTCAAAAGACAGGCAGCCGCTGGCAACATCCCGACGCCCCCGAACACAAGCTCGAGGGGCGGTAGTAATGGTCACGATGACAGTCAGCCATGGAGCTGGGGACAGGGCCCCGGGCCCGCCTCTGTCTCCCACGTGCCGCTGGGCGGTCGCCGGCTCCAGCCTTCCTGCGAGCCTGCCTCTGCTCTCGTGAGTGTCCTGCGATGGGAACCATGTCGCCGGGGCAGCCCCTCGCTGGGGTCTGCAGGGCACCAGGCATCTCCCGAACTGGGCTGCTCCCAGTGCCAGAGTCCCTGCGCCCGTCCCCTTTGGGGACAGGCCCAAGGCAGCCTCCCGTCAATGCTGCGGTCCCTGAGCCATGGCCTCGGCCCAAAGCTGACTTCCTGGGCGGGTGGGAGCCGGGGCACTGGACCGGAGGGTAGGAGCCGGTAGGACTCAGTCTGGACAAGCCCTGTCCAGGAGGAATAAAATGCAAGCCAGAACTGCATCTAAGCAGCCATGTGTCTGAAAAAAGAAAGAAGGGAAATTAGTTCTAATATATCTTGTTGAACCCAGGATATCCAAAGTGAACTGTTCTCCACGGGATCTTCTGCATTTGGGGGTTTACAGCCAGAGTACATCTCCGTCTGCACTGCCGCTTCTCAGAGGCTCGGAGCTGCACGTGGCTGAGTGGCCGCTCGGGGGCCGTGCGGATCGCCCCAGCTCATGGGGCTGGGAACCAGCCCCTAATCCTGTGCTTCTAAGTGCTCGGATCTTTCGTGGGCTCCTTCTGTAGCAAGTTCCCTTTTGCAGCGAGGTGGAGATGTTTGTTAACAGCAATCACTGGGCAGTCTGCTTCTTGCTAAACGAGGCTGTACAGGGCTGAGGTCGCCACCTCCCTGGCAGCTCAGATCTTAGAGCCGTCTCATCCCATCCAGGGCACAAGCCGGGGTGATGGACTCTCACGGTCCCCAGAAGGAAATGCTCCCGCTAACCGCTAAGGCTGTCCTGTTATTAACAACCTCAGGTGCTGTGGTGTTCAGAGCGGCCTCGTGCACTCTGAGCAGGGCTGGCCGGCTCCAGAGGCCGACCAAGGCTGTCGCCTCGGAGGACACAGAGGGGTTCTCAGCACTGGTCAGGAGAGCTTAACTCTGTGGATGTGGACCGTGAGGAGCAAGTTGATACAAGAGTCAGAACGAACAGCATTGAAAGCTTCAGGTAGCCTTTAGGGTGTGTGGATCTTTCTGGCCAGAGTCAGGGTTCTGCACCCTTGACTTCTGACAATTCCCCGAACTCCGAGGGCACCTTCCAGCCCCCGAGCAGACAGGCCTAGGTGGTGAGGTGCTCGGATGTGTGGAAATGGGCTCTGAAATAAAGTGTGGTGCCCCATCCGGGCCACACTTTTCCTCAGCCTCGTGGGTCACACAGCAGCGTGGGGCCCCAGCACAGCCTGTGTTCAAAATAAACAAAAACTGAAATAGATTTTCACTGCTGCCGGCCTGTGGCCTCCTAAGAGGCCAGGGCTGCCCCCCACCCCGCCCCTTCCTCCCTGGTCCTGCGCCCAGGCTGGCAGAAAGCCGTTCGTACCCTGCTCAAAAGACAGGCAGCCGCTGGCAACATCCCGACGCCCCCGAACACAAGCTCGAGGGGCGGTAGTAATGGTCACGATGACAGTCAGCCATGGAGCTGGGGACAGGGCCCCGGGCCCGCCTCTGTCTCCCACGTGCTGCTGGGCGGCATTACAGCTCAGAAAGCTATATTCAATATCCTATAATAACCTATAATGGAAAAGAATTTTTAAAAAAATAGATATATACATCCCTGGTGGCTCAGATGGTTAAAAATCTGCCATTTGATCTCTGGGTCAGGAAGATCCCCTGGAGGAGGGCATGGCAACCCACTCCAGTATTTTTGCCTGGAGAATCCCATGGACAGAGGAGCCTGGTGGAATACAGTCCATGGGGTCACAAAAGAGTTGGACACAACTGAAGCGACTTAGCACAAATGCATGCATATATATGTAACAGAATCACTTTGCTGTATACCTGAAGCTAACACAATATTGTAAATCAACTCCCCTTCTATTAAAAATTCTTTAAAAAAAAACGACAAAAAAACGCTGATTAATGAGAACAGATTGCAGGGCCTGGCTTTAATATACTTACAAGAACAAGTTTTACTCAAGGGCTTTTGAAATACAGTTACGACAACTGGAATGATGATCTTTGAATCTCGTTAAACTAATCCTCAGAGCCCTTTGATTCATATTTTATTAATCCCAGTGTGAGTGGTTCCGTGCATTTGAAAGCCATAGATAGTAGTTTTAAAACAAATATGTCACTATTCAAAGCACCACTTATTATCTGTTTGGTTTCGGGCAAGTTTCATAAGCATCATGCGTCTCAGTTGGGTCCCCTAAAATCTGAGACCAGCAGTCGTTTCTGGCTCCCTGGGCCACACACGGGGTGCAGTGTGTCTGACGCAGCAGGAGCTGGGCGAGTGAGCCCTCCTCTCCAGGCAGGATCTGTGGCTCCTCCACTCGCTCAGGTCAGGCCATCGGGGACTGGTTGGACTCCAGCTTTTCAGGTCATTAGGGAATAAACTAGGGACACATTTTGGTAGGGTTTTTGTGCTTTTCATGTTTGTACTTTCTGAGTTTTCAGACAAGAACAGTCTTCAAGAGAAACTAAGGCCTCTCTGCAGGTCCCTCTGGCTCTCCTTGTCTTGTTGAAATGAGCTGTGAAGCTGCCGCATCCAAACATGCGCCCCCTGTTCCTGCCCACACGGAGGCAGGAGCGCGTCCTCCTCATGCCACGGCGAGAAATAGTAACACGTTAAGGAACGGGGTGGGCGGACATGCAGGAAGTTAGCTGACGTCCCAGGACATTGGCTTAGACGTAGGGGGAACATAGCCTAGGGGACCCTGGAGTCCGCTAGGGGACCCCAGAGTCCAGTCTGTCTGCAGAACGGCAGGTGGTTGTGCTGAGCACCTTTTGGAACCATCCACCCCGAGTCTTGGGGCGCAACCACGGTGAGCAACGCGTGTGCTCAGGCCCACAGCCTACCTGTGAGGCGGTGTCTCTTAGAAGTCCGAGTCAGTACTACCCCCTTCCCCAGGGTGGGGCAGGGGGCCTAGAGCCGCCTGCACGTCTCAGAGTCTCTGGGCTGGAGGGCGAGCCGGGGGCGAGGTCTCCAGGCCCATCACCAGCTGCAGCCAGCTGTTTCATTTCACTCAAATATTTAAACCAAATCTAAGACGTCACGTGTCATGTTCACCCCTAAACACATGTCTGACGCACATGGGCACACATGTGTACACTCACTTCTAACTGTGAAGGGCACTTTGTAAATAACCCTCAGACCTTGTATCCCAGGGAACAGTGTTAGCAACAATCCCCGAACATCATCCAACCTCAAGACTGTACTTTAGTTTTACTAATTTTTTTCTTTACAGTTGGTTTGAATCAAGATTCAGACAAGGTCCAGCTCTTATGTTTGATTATATTTTGCGTCTCTCTTCAAGACGCTTCGAAACGTCAGTCCTTCAGCAGATGCCCTCAGGCCTGTTGTGCAGCACAAGGAAACGAATTTTCCCTTTATCCTTCCTCCTCCTCCTCGTCATCATCTTTATTATTTTCAGCAAAATTCTGTAACACAGTTTGTCTCCAGGTGGGTTCGGAGGAGGAGTCCAGGGGGGTCCAGAGCTCTCAGGGGGCAGGAGTTCTCTGCGTGTCTGATCTGAAGGATCCCTTTCAAACCCAGCGACAAGCATCGCCGCCACCTCGTGTGCGAGGACAGCGTGTAAACGCCTGCTGCTGCCTGCCCCAGTCAGTCCCTAAGTGCAGTCGATGTGTTTGCTTTCTCACAGATCATCGCTTACCAGCCGTATGGGAGGTCCGTGGACTGGTGGGCCTACGGTGTCCTGTTGTACGAGATGCTGGCCGGGCAGGTGAGCTTCCGTGTCTCGCGCTCGTGTGCGGCCACGTGACGTGACGGCTGCAGGTCTGTCGGGGCCAAGGTCGTGCGACGCGGCCACATGGCATGGCCGGTTCTGGTCAGACTTCCCTGATCCCGGTGAGAGAGGGAGAGATGGTGCCAAGATCATCTGACTGCAGAGCCCCAGTTGACTTAGGGTGCAGACAGGGCAGCTTTCTCCTCACCCACTGAAGCCCCCACACACTGAGGACAACAGCGGCCTTTTGCGTTTTCGTGTCTCAGCCCGGGGCTGGGGTGAGGATCACAGCTTGTTTCTCTCAGAAACCACCAGCCACTGCGTGTGCGGAGACACAGTTATTGTTAAAGGAAGACGTTAGTTAAACCTGCAGAAGTGTTTTAATAGCTTCTCCGTCTGCCCTTATCTCTCCCTGGGCAATTCATTATAATTTTCACAGAAGTCAGCGAGGCTGAACCTCCTGTTGAGAAAAGGAAGATTAGACTCCTCTCAGCCATGTGACCCAGGTCAGATCACCACGGGCACCGCTGCCCGAGTCCTTCTTTCTAAGGTGTGGCTTCCTGTCCATATCCCTAGGCACGGGACATGAGCCGCCGTGGGCAGACAACCCTCCAAGTCGCAGTGGGTTAGCAACAGGGGCACGTCCGTCTCAGGTTCTCGGGGCAGGCCTGTGGGGTGGGGAGCTCAGCCCGCGGTCATCCACGGACCACGCTGCTCCCGGCTGTGGCTCCACCGTCTTTAGGGCCTCGGGTTCCACCGCTGCGTCCTCCTTATTCAGCTGGCCGGTGGAGAGGGGGACAGAGTGTTGAGGGGCCAGCCTGGAGCCCTGCATCTCTCCTGCCTGCACTGCACTGGCCACGGGCCCCTGAGAGGCAGAGGGCTGGCCACGAGCTTGGCGTGGGGCTGCAGGGCTGGGGAGCTCCAGGCATGTCTCAGCCGATTCTCCCGAGGATTCTGTCCTGAGCAGCTTCTGATGACCTCTCAGCCCTCAAGGGCTTCCCTGGTGGCTCAGCTGGTAAAGAATCCACCTGCAATGGGGGAGACCTGGGTTTGATCCCTGGGTTAGGAAGATCCCCTGGGAAGGGAAAGGCTGCCCACTCCAGGATTCTGGCCTGGAGACTTCCACGGACTCTATAGTCCATGGGGTCTCAAAGAGTCACACACGACTCAGTGACTTTCTCTTTCCCTTCAGCCCTCAAGTGTGCCGAGGGGTTTGCCCTCCATAGCTAATGGAGAGAATGTAAATAAATACCCCGAAGGAGTCTCTGAACCTTTGTTCTTGGGGAAGAGTCACCCTTTGTCTCTGAACCTTTGCTCTTGGGGAAGAGTCACCCTTTGTCTCTGAACCTTTGTTCTTGGGGAAGAGTCACCCTTTCTGACAAGTTACCTCCATCCACCCACTTATTATCCAGTCAATGTGGGTGCATTAAATGTGCCCGGTGATGGCTCTGCGCAGCTCACAGACCCTGACCTTCAGGGAGCCTGCAGTCTAGAGGAGCGTTTGCCGCTCGGCGTCGGCAGGGACTGGTTTCCGGACCCCGCAGACAGCCGGGTTCCTGGGAGGTGCTAGTCCTTCTGTGCGCGGTACCCCGCGTCTGTGTTGCTCAGTACCCCTGACACGGTGTAAGTACCACGTATGTGGCTGTGAATGCGGTATCAGTGCTCTGTGAGTGTTTGCCGGCCTGTGGCAAATCCAAGTTTTCCTTTTTCTGTATTCATTTATTTTTGGCCATCCTGCATGGCTTGTGGGATCTTAGTTTCCCAAAAGGGATCAAACCCGGGCCCTGGCAGTGAAAGCACCGCGTCCTAACCATTGGATGGCCAGAGAATCCCGAGTTTTGCTTTTTAAAATGTTTTTGACTTTTGTTTCACTTTCGATCTGCGGTTGGTTGACCCTGATAGCAATAAACTCAGACGAAGGGTAACAAACCAGGAGAGGAACATAGAGGCTTGGCGGAGGGAAGGTTGAAACGTCAGCTGGGTGCCCAGCGAGGACCTAACAGAGAAGATGAAGTTAGGGCCGGAAGGAAGGGAGAGGATGTCCACGTGTAGGTGTCCACGAGCCTTCCAGACTGAGGGGCAGCAAGCAGAGGCCCTGGGGCATGAGTGTGCGGTGATGCTGGAGGAACGGCAGGAAGCCGCGGGCGTGGCTGGAGTGGGGTGAGGAGGACCTGAGTCAGAGCGGGAGAGGGCGCTTGGCCCGGGGGCCGGGGGTCAGCAAGAGACCGCTGGTTCCTGCTGGGTGGGGAGACCCCACCCCCAGCCCGCGGGCTCTCCTTTCTGCTTTGATTGCGCCATACATCTCAGAGACACTACAACAGTCTCCTAAGTATTAAGAGATAAGAGGTTCTACCTATATTGGGTCATTATTTCTCAGTGATGTTAAGACTTGGTATAAAGGGGCTTGTGTATTATTTATTTAGGTCCCCTCCACCCCCACCCCATGGAAACATTCTTCTTAAGACTAAATACCTCAGTTTGTAAACACAGAAAAGCCAGTTCCACAGCAACGTTGTCAGCGAGACAGCAGCTGGCAAAGCCCAAGTTTGCCTCCATCCAGCTAGTTTCCCTCTTTCGAACTTTGACAGTAAAATGTGGTTGAATTGTCGGCCCCCGTGGGAGGTGTCTGTTCTCAAAGGCACAGAAAGCTGAGTTCCCCTCCTTGATCCACACGAACGACCTGACTCTGGAGTCCAGAAAGCAAGGCTGCTTTCACTGATTCACACTTGGCATATGGCGGCCGCGCGGCTGGGGGTGGAATGTCGGGACCCGTTTTCACGGGCGCGCATTACAGGAGAGACGGGCTGGTCATTGCCGGCCGGAGCAGACGGTCCCAGCTCAGGCCTGTGGCCAGGTCGCCTCGCCACCCCTTCCATCGCCCTGTTTCCCCTCCTTCCCCAGGCCTCCCTGGGGCGTCCTCCCCGGAGAGCTCCTCCTGGGCCGGCCCTAAGGCCAAAACAACCAGTGGCGCCAAAACACTCAGACTCGTGTCCATGGAGTCAGTGATGCCATCCAACCTTCTCAGCCTCTGTCCCCTCCTCCTGCCCTCAGTCCGTCCCAGGCCTTACAAATAGCTGAGAAAAGGAGAGAACTGAAAGGCAAAGGGGAGAGAGAAAGATATAGCAACTGAATGCAGAGTTCCAAAGAATACCAAGGAGAGATAAGAAAGCCTTCCACAGCGATCAATACAAAGAAATAGAGGAAAACAATAGAATGGGAAAGACTAGAGATCTCTTCAAGAAAATTAGACATACCCAGGGAATATTTCACGCAAAAATGAGCACAATAAAAGACAGAAACAGAAGTGGTAGGACCTAACAGAAGCAGAAGAGATTAAGAACAGGTTAACAGATTAATTATAATTTATTTGCAAATCATTAGAAGCATTACTCAAAAGCATTTTCCCTAAAGATTTTTGGGGTTGCCCAGGGCAAGATAATTACAGGGACAGAGGAAAAAATGGAAAACACACTCAACCACCAATCTAATTAAAGGTAATCAGCCCGCGAGGTGTGCAGCCCGCATGTACAAGGAGCCCGCTGTTCCCTGGTGCCGAACTGGACCTGCGGGCCCCGAGAGTGAGCCTCTCGGCCTAAGTCGCCCCCTCCCTCTTTTCCGCACCAGCCTCCGTTCGACGGCGAGGACGAGGACGAGCTGTTCCAGTCCATCATGGAGCACAACGTCTCGTACCCCAAGTCCTTGTCCAAGGAGGCCGTGTCCATCTGCAAAGGGGTGAGTCACAGGCCGGAGATGCCTCCTGGCGTGTCTCAGAGGCATCCTGGGGGCCACGCCCATGCCCCCGGGTTTCAGGTGAACCCGGCACCTTTCTTGTGACAGACAGCCTTTGCTTTTGTGAACCACGAGTCTTGGGTTCAGAGCATTTTGGTCCAGGCAGTAAGCAGGCGTGTGATGCCTGTGATACGGCACCCTGTGTGATGCTGGCCTGCGACACTTCAGCACACACCGTGTGTAGCGACTGCGCCTCTGAAAAGCTTCGGTTAGTTGGCTGTGCCGGGTCTTAGCGGTGGCACACGGGCTCTCCAGCTGGGTGCAGAGCCACAGGAGGGCAGGCGCTGGCGTCGGGCCGTCCTTCGCGCCCACCCCCGGTGTTTTTCTGGTGGATCTTTTTGTTTCTTTTTTCAGTTGTATTGATTGTAACTGACAAACAAAATGGCCTGTGTTTGAGGCCTAAGTGTGACGGCCGGGCCTATGCGCACAGTGTGAAAGGCTCCCACAGCTGACCTCACTCGCTCATCCCCTCACGTCACCTTTTTTATTTTTTTGGTGAGAAGGCTCCGGTTCGGTTGTCAGCGGGTTTCGGTGCACAGTCCGGGACTGTCCACGGCAGCCCCCGCGTTGCCCTGTCCCACGTGAGAGCCTCTTTCTCCCCCGCCTCTAGCTGATGACCAAGCACCCCGGGAAGCGGCTGGGCTGCGGGCCCGAGGGCGAGCGGGACGTGCGGGAGCATGCCTTCTTCCGGAGGATCGACTGGGAGAAGCTGGAGAACCGCGAGATCCAGCCGCCCTTCAAGCCCAAAGTGGTGAGTCGGTGCCCAGCCCTTCCTCCCGGGGTTCCAGGGGTTTCTCCCGGAGGGGGGGCGCCGGGGACCCCCAGCCTGCGGTTCCCAGCGGGCCTCAGTCGTGTGGTCTGAGCAGCGTTGGGGGTGCCCATGGCCCCCGCGCCCTCTACAGGCAGCAGAGCTCCCCCCAAACGATGTGAGAACCGGGGCAGGACCCCCGGGCCGTCTGCAGCTCTCCTGGCTCGGCCTCGGCCGACAGGGGCCCCAAAGCGTAACGAGGCCTCAGCCGGTCCAGCGGCGGGCCTGGGCACCGTCCGCACGTTGGCCAGGCCCCGCCTCAAGGACTGTGTCCGCCTCGTCTCCAGCAGGGTGCCTTCGCTTACATTCTTCCTGTATGACCTCCCCTCGGTCCTGGTCATTGTTCATTTACAAATTCATCCATTTAACCCTCACAACAACCCAGCGAGGTGGCGACTGTGGGCCCTAGTTTACAGCTGAGAACACTGAGGCACAGAGAGGCTGGGCCACTTGCTCGAGGACACACAGCTGGCAGGTGGTGGAACCAGGACGCGGCTCCAGTGTTCTGGCCCCGGGACCTTTCCCTGTTGCACATGGCTCCATCTTCACGCCGCATCTCAGCCGGGATGGGGGGGGCTCCCAGAGCGCCGGGGAGCAGCCCTGCTCAGGCGGTGTCAGGAGTGTTCACGGTGCTGGTTTGGCCCAAATCTGTCTCCTCTGACAGGGGCCGCCCGAGCCTGCAAGGGGACCCTCCCGGGGCGCCGAGGTGCCCCCGGGGTAGCTTGTGGCTTTCTTCTTAGAGCAGCAGCTTTCTCATCCAATCTGCTTATGTGTCCTCTCCTCCAAGAATAAAACTGCTGCTGGTGAGCCCAGGGATTTTATTTTTCCAAGGTATTTTTTGCACAAACTAAAGAAAAGCTGAAATTAATCGGGTCAGTTGACTTCCTCCTGAGTCATCATTTCAAGTAGGGCCCTCGTGTCTCTGCCACCCAGCTTCTCCATAGCTGGTCCCAGCTCTGAGTCAGGAAGCTCCCGTGGGAGCGGATCCCGCCTCCAGGTTGCAGAACCTGGTGTGAGAGGGGGTTGGATAAAGACAGTGGTGAAGGTTGGTGCAGGCAGGCTCGGTGGAGTATTCTGTCAGGGATTTTTCTCTCTCCCCTTTCACGTCTATTCAGGCTTTTTAAGTTAAAGATGAGAGGTATACAACAGTGTACAACCTAGACATCATATTAAAAAGCAGAGACATTACTTTGCCAACAAAGGTCCGTCTAGTCAAGGCTATGGTTTTTCCAGTGGTCATGTATGGATGTGAGAGTGGGACTCTACAGAAAGCTGAGCGCCGAAGAATTGATGCTTTTGAACTGTGGTGCTAGAGAAGACTCTTGAGAGTCCCTTGGTCTGCAAGGAGATCCAACCAGTCCATCCTAAAGGAAATCAGTCCTGAATATTCATTGGAAGAACTGATGCTGAAGCTGAAACTCCAATACTTTGGCCTCCTGATGTGAAGAACTGACTCATTGGAAAAGACCCTGATGCTGGGAAAGATTGAAGGAAGGAGAAGAAGGGGACGACAGAGGATAAGATGGTTGGATGGCATCACCGACTCAATGGACATGAGTTTGAGTAAGCTCCGGGAGTTGGTGATGGACAGGGAGACCTGGCATGCTGTGATTCGGGGTCGCAAAGAGTCGTACATGGCTGAGTGACCTGAACTGAACTGATACAGCGGTATCCTGTGCGTGCATCCTAAGTTGCTTCAGTTGTGTCCGACTCTTTGCGACCCCATTGACTGTAGCCCACCAGGTTCCTCTGTCCATGGAATTCTCCAGGCAAGAACACTGGAGTGGGTTGCCATGCTCTCCTCCAGGGGATCTTCCCGACCCATAGATCGAACCCGCCTCACGTCTCCTGAACTGGCGAGCAGGTTCTTTACCACTAGCGCCACCTGGGAAGCCCACAGTAGCATCCTATTCACAGCTTAGTTTCTGTGCAGCAACAATGTAGAGACACGGGCTGACCCTGCTTTGCCTGTTGCTACTGCTGCTAAGTCACTTCAGTCGTGTCCAACTCTGTGCGACCCCACAGACGGCAGCCCACCAGGCTCTGCTGTCCCTGGGATTCTCCAGGCAAGAACACTGGAGTGGGTTGCCATTTCCTTCTCCAGTGCATGAAAGGGAAAAGTGAAAGTGAAGTCGATCAGTCATGTCCGACTCTTAGCGACTCCATGGACTGCAGCCTACCAGGCTCCTCCATCCATGGGATTTTCCAGGCAAGAGTACTGGAGTGGGGTGCCATTGCCTTGTCCGAGGTGCCTGCAATTATCTGCGTGGCGCAGCTGGAGATCAAGTTTGTGCATGTAAGCTTGGGAGGCTCATCTTGGTTTTATTTTTTAACGTTTTTTGGACCCTCTGGTGAAAGCTTTTTCCAGGATCACTGACGTCCCTCGGAGAGTTGAGATGTTCTACCTCTAGGCCGCCACGGAGCTCATCTGGAGGGACTGGGGTCTCCAGGTGTCCTGGCCTTGCGCATCTTCCTTCCTCCCAAAGCTACATCCCTGAAGCTACACCCACGAGCCTGGAAGATGTGGAATCCCACTGCCCGGTGCACCTAGCAATGGCCCTGGGCCCCCAGGAGGCTCCGACAGAACTCGCCCTCTTGGCAGCATTAAGTGCAGGCTCTGCAGTACAGCATGGCCTGGGTTCTGTTCCGGGTCTCACGTGAAGGATGGCAGGGAGGAGAGTGACCACGGCCATTTCCCCCGGGGTGGGGCAAGTCTGGAGGCTCAGGGGTGCACCTGCTCCCTCGGCCCCAGAGGTGGGAGAACCTGTGTGAGGGTGGAGAGCCTTTTCCAGGAGACAGGCCGTCCCTCGTGTACTGGTTTATCTGGAAAAACCAAAGCAGAAGCAAAGCCAGATGCTGCGCTACCATACTCTCTCCTGGAGCCAAGGCAGCCACGTAGCTTCCTCTATGGAAAAGGAGCACAAAACAAGCTGGTTTCAGTTTTCTCGTCAAGGAAACACAACGAAGCAAGAACCTCAGCTTTGCCTGATGAGCTGAAAGACAAAGCTGAGTCATCGAAAGAGGCTGTGTCCCAAAGATCTCATGTAAGAAGGTCCCAAAGGTGCTGCCCCTGAAAGGACTTGTGTCCAGTTACTAATGAGAAATGAGAGGATCTGGGCTGCATCCCTGTGACATCCATAAACAAGGAGGCCGCCTGCCTGGCCAGCACCCGAGAACTCCCTGGAGGAGGAAAGCACTTTGTTTGTTTTTCCTGAAAACACGAAAGGCCCGAGTCCTCATCCCTGCAGCCGCCCTCAGAAGCACATGTGAGCCCGAGACTCTGATCCAGTGTCACTTTGCATTTTGTAGGCTTTTATCTTGATTTATTATTCATGGTTGGATGGCGTCACCAACTCAATGGACCTGAGTTCGAGCAAGCTCCAGGAGATGGTGAAGGATAGGGAAGCCTTGGCGTGCTGTGGTCCACGGGGTCACAAAGAGTCAAGACAAGACTGAGAGACTGAACAATTATTCATGTGACTGAAAAGCCCGAGAACAGCATTCACATCTCTGTTCAGCCTGCCCACAAGAAATAACCATTGATGTGAATATTCTAATCAGAGAGTTAATTGGTGCTTGTCTTCTTGAATTCTATCCGCCAGCACCAAGGAGCAGAACAGCTAGTTCATGGGTCAGCCAAAGCATCCACTGCACTGAAATGGTGATCAAAAATTAATCTACAAGGTGAACGCTGAGAAATACACCCAGGATTGACAGGGGAGCAGAAACTTTGGAAACAGGGCTGTCTGTATCAGGTGGCCTTTCTTGAGAAATTGCTATTATTATTTTACCTAAAGGAGACGGAAAGCAGAAAAGAACTTTCATCTGGACTGTGATGAGACAGTCGGATTCGCCTCCAAGTCCTTTATCTCACAGGGTCCTCAGTTTGTTTAGGTAGTCTGATGATGGTTTTATTATCTAAGTTAGTGCAGTGTTAATATTTTTAATTTATTTTGAAATAATCATACTTCAGAGTTGCAGAAGAGCTGCAGAGATTGCTGAACCCCCTTTCCCTGGACCCCCTAGGTGTTAGCCTCCCACCACTCCGTGTCTTTCTTCCTCCGCGTCTCTATGACGGCAGGGAGCTGAGGACACACATACATGTATTTTCTTTTCTGAGTCACTTGAGAGAAAGCTGCAGGCTCACACCTACATTATTGCATGTGTATTTCCTAGAACTAAGGGCTTCTCAGCCTTCACTGGTGGTACAGGCGATAAGAATCTGCCTGCAATGCAGGAGACCCAGGTTCGACCCCTGGGTCGGGAAGATCCCCTGGAGGAGGGCATGGCAACCCGCTCCAGTATCCTTGCCTGGAGGACCCCACGGACAGAGGAGCTTGGTGGGCCACAGTCCATGCGGGTCGCAGAGTCGGACGTGGCTGAGCGACCACACGGTCACTTTCAAGGGCTCTCAACGGTGCTGCAGTCTAAGAAGGTGCTTACGCAGGGCAGCAGCCGCCCTCCAGGGAGGAGGAGGAGGACTGGAGTGGCTGACTCAGGGCTCAGTGCCGAGGGAGCCCGGGGCCGTGTCTCCTCAGCCCTCCCCGGTGGCAGGTGGTTCCTTCTTGGGGCCTTTCCATGGAACAAGCTGCGGTGATGCTAATTAAAATCAAGATGCTCAAGGCTCTGGGAGCATCGCCGACAGCACAGGGACACTAAGCAGCCTTGGGGGGCTGGAGTCTGCCATAGGTGACGTGCTGATGTTGATTTAAGCCTGGAACCCACCCAAGACAGCATCTTCTTGGTTAATTGGAGGCAAGAAGTCTTCCTATTCCTTGGTAATTATGCTCCCAAATGCTGTTCTGCTCAAAAGAGAAATATGAAGAAGTGAGACTTTTTAAAATAATTATCGATATGAATAAGCAGCTCTCTTGCAAGACCAAGGGAGCTGTGGGGTGGGGCAGGAAAGTACAGACCCTCGGTCACTGGCCATGGGAGTGACCCGTCCCGTGGCCTGGAGGAAGGTTCCCCACGATGCTGCTCAGGACAACAGCCCTCCTTGGAGAAGCAGCCTTGAACGCTGTAAAGCTGGCTATTAGTGTAAAGAAAGACCAGGAGGCATGTGTGTTTTTATACCAGAGAATACAGGCCGCGATAAATTGGAACCTCTGCTCTCAGACAGGCAGGCCCTCACCCTGCAGGAACCCGCCCCTTCATTGTGTATGTTTACGGGCAAAGTGTTCAAGTGTTAGTAGCTCAGTAGTGTCCAACTCTTTGCAACCTCATGGACTATAGCCCGCCAGACTCCTCTGACCATGGGATTCTCCAGGCAAGAATACTGGAGTGGGTTGCCATTTCCTTCTCCAGGGGATCTTCCCAACCCAGGGATTGACCCCAGGTCTCCTGCCTTGCAGGCAGATTCTTTACCATCTGACCCACCAGGGAAGCCCCATTTTATGGGCAAAGTCACCCATAAATCAGCCACCTCCTGACCAGGAGTGGCCTTCCCTAAGAGGCTCTGTGGGCAGGTGAGAGCAGTTATGTTTCATTTTGTCAGAGACTTAGGGCCCGTCTCCAGAGAAGGCAGTGGCAACCCACTCCAGTACTCTTGCCTGGAAAATCCCATGGACGGAGGAGCCTGGTAGGCTGCAGTCCATGGGGTCTTGAAGAGTTGGACACGACTGAGCGACTTCACTTTCACTTTTCACTCTCATGCATTGGAGAAGGAAATGGCAACCCACTCCAGTGTTCTTGCCTGGAGAATCCCAGGGACGGCGGAGCCTGGTGGGCTGCCATCTATGGGGTCGCACACAGTTGGACATGACTGAAGCGACAGCAGCAGCAGCAGCAGGGCCCATCTCCAGGGAACGCTGGCAGGAGGTGAAAGAGGCCCCAATCCATTTTTTGGAATTATCATTAAAATACACAGTGTATGTGGGGAAAGAGGCAGTAAAGCCACAAGGAAGGATGTAAGATGAACAGTCGCGACCACCCTCCCCACGGACCATGCCCGCTGCTCACTTGCTTCTGTAAGCTTCCACAAGGCTGCGTGCGTGCGTGAACCTTCACACGGAGATCCATCTCAGGGGTGTTCCAGGTGGCTTGTGTGACCCTGTGGCTCCGCTGCACGGGCACTGACTCTTTTCCAAACCCTCCTCTGTCCATTCTCCCTCTCCAGACTTTCTGCACCAAAATGCACTGGCTTCAGTGGGCGTCCAGGCCTTCGGTGAGCACCTCTTGGAACCTTGGGTGATGCGATGAACAAACTAACCGCACTGCCTAATCCTGGCGTGTGCTCCCGCTTGCCTGGGTCATGCACGGAGCCCCTGCCCTCTGCATGCTGGTCTTAGGAAGCACAGATGCCCCGGTGTCCCAGCCCCTCTCCAGAAAGTTCTCTGGTGTGGACGGGACCTCCTGGAGGTGCCCGCTCGTTCCTTCCGCTGGTTCTTAACTAAATGGAGAGTCGGAGGCTGAGCCCCACTGCGAGCGGTGTGCCCCCCGCCCCCTCTGCTGGGACCACAGTGCAGTTCGGCTTCCCAGACCGGGCCGTAGGATGTGGGCATGGCTCCCGAGACGACACTGCTGCGTCTGGTCCTCAGCAGATGGTCCCCGCCTGCAGGGAGCGTCCTCCCCGCGCCGCGCTGCCCACCTTCCCTCCGGCTTCGCTCCACACCCTTCCTACCGCGCCGAGTTTGGTTTGGTGTTCTGCTCTGTTAACTCTGTTTTGGAGCTACTCACACTCACCCTTATCCCCATGCCGGTGCCCGTGGGGCTAACCTCTGTCACCAGGACACTCAGGTGTGAAGGACAGGCTGGAGACCAGCATGTGTGTGTGCTGTGCGTTGTCGCTGGCCTCTCACAGGCCGGGGTCCCAGCTGAGTGTCCGAGGAGCAGGCACCATCTCTCCCCTGCGGCCCTGTGCACAGATGCAGAGGCTGTGAGCTCCGTGGGGCTCCAGGAGGGGAGATCTCATCCCAGGCCCCCTGCAACCACCCTCCTGGTGTTGTCGCACTCCTGCCAGCCTGACCTCCCGGATTCATTTCTCTCGTCAATGATTTTACCAAATGGACAGGAGCGTCCAGAGAACCAGGCGGGCAGTTCGATCCAGAGCGGGGGTTGGGGTGGGGGACACAGGAACGTCCAGTGAACTAGGCGGGCAGTGCTCCATCCAGAGCAGGGCGGGAGGCGGATTATTAATAGTTCATTCATCCGTCACGAGTTAGCTGCGTGCCCGGTCCCCACTGGGTGCCCGCCGTGCGTGGGGCGTCTTGGTTCTGTGTCAGACCTGATCACCGACTCAGGGTCCCCCAGCTGCTCCTCTGACCTCACGGCAGCCACGGGAGGTGGGTATTCAGGCCCCATCTTCTCAGGGGGGCGTGTGCGCCTACGCCGGGCACTTCACCCCCTGAACCCCCACCTTCCCTGGGTGTCAGATGCACCGCTGCAGACATAGAGCCTGTCTGGACTCGGGACTGCCGAGGGGGCCGTCCAGCACACATGCCAAGCGTGGGCCACCTCCTGACCGCCACAGCCGCCCGCACCGTGTCTCTGTCCCAACCAGTTGTGGGGGCCCCAGAGTGTCCAGAGGTTTGTTGCTGTTGGTCGGTTTTCCTGATGAATCAAGTGTGGCCCCTGATTGATTCTCGGGAAGAAACTTCCCATCCTTTCTTCCTTGAAGAGCCTGGACTCTGAATGGTCTAGCGTAGGCCCTGCACGTGCGGGTGGGGTGCTGGCCTTCGCTCCCTGGGAACGTGGAGTGCGTGGGAGGCGGGACCCACGTGGGACAATCGAGCGGCCTCCACAGTGACCGCAGGGGCCTTCAGCACACCCTCGGCCCCGGCGCCCCACCCAGCGGCCACTGGTCTGAACATCTTCCAGTTAAACAGCAAGTGGTCGCTTACGAAAGTAGAAACCACCCAGAAAGGAGAGCCGCCGGTTGGGAGGACATTACCCTGAATTCGTGATGTGCTTTCCACTGAGACAGTGCTGAGGAGCAGATTTTACATGATAAGAGGGTGGGGAAAGCTTCTGGAAGACAGGAAGCCCTGTGAGGGCGGCGGTGAGAAGGTACAGCCCCAGCCCGGCCGCGGTTACAGACCCGACGGCCGGTGTCCCGGGTGACACCCGCCTTCAGGGCGGCCCAGGGCAGGCGCGCGACCGCTCTCCGCGTCTTGCAGATGAGGAGCTGGGGTGCCCCACGTCCCAGCTGTGCCCTGTGAGAGGCGCGGGCTCTGCAGGCTCAGGACCACTGCCCTGCGGTCCCTCTGGGGGAGGAGGAAATGGTCGCTCGGTCACCAGGGCACCCCCAGGACTCTCTGTCTCAGAGTCGCCCTGGGATCCGGAATCCCAACCTGCCGCCCCTCTGGTGGCTGGAGTGTGAGCAGGACACCCCTGCCTCTTATTCGGGGGTCAGGCTCCCAAGCGGAGCTGCCTACGTTGCTGTGTTTCTCAGACCCCTCCCCGCAGGAGGGCAGCTCTGCCCTCAGCCCCATCCGCATGAAGTGCCCGGTGGGCCCCGGTGAGCTCCATGGCCGCCTGTCTGCTGGTTGGCCGACGAACCTCCATTCCCTGAGCCCGGGAACGAACAGGCCAGTCTTGCCTCCATGCTGACCCCATCCTGGCTGAAGATGAATTTGGGGGCTGAGGTTTTCAGAACCTCCCAGCTGGAAGACAAGAATAACACAGCTTTTACTTTGCTATAATACAGCTGCAAAGACCCACACATGGGACAGGCCCCCAGCCTCTCAGGTCGGGGCGACTGTGCGCCTTCCCGCCCACGTCCCGGCCTGCCAGCTGGCAGTCCCGTGGCCCCGAGCGTGTGGTGTCTGTCCTCGAGGCTCCGAAGGGCGGGGTGGAGTGTGGGCGGAATAAAGGAGACCGAGTCCTTCCACTGCGGCCATCTCCCCGGAAACGCCGTCCTCCCGCCTGGCTTCCGGGTCCTCCCGCCTGGCTTCCGGTTCCGGGCTGTTGGACGACTCACACGCGAGTGAGCCGGTGAGCGATCGCTGTGCCTGGCTCCAGCTCTCCAGTCGCTGCTCGGCGCCGCAAACCCTCCAGGGCTCCTCCCGCCAGACCGGCCTGAGGCCCCGGCCCGCCCCGCAGAGAGCTGCCCCCGGGGTCGGTGGCGGAACACCTACCGACCTCTCCTCTCTCTCCTCTCTCCACAGTGCGGCAAAGGAGCAGAGAACTTTGACAAGTTCTTCACGCGAGGGCAGCCTGTCTTAACGCCGCCCGACCAGCTGGTCATCGCTAACATCGACCAGTCTGATTTTGAAGGCTTTTCGTATGTCAACCCCCAGTTCGTGCACCCCATCTTGCAGAGCGCGGTATGAGACTCCCCGCTGGAAGCCTCGCCCCCAGCCCCCGCCCCCGACCCCGCCGTGGGAAGCGACCCCCACCCTAGAGTTTGACGGCCTCGGCCCCGTCCCTGTTCCGGTGGAGGCCTGAAAACTGTAGGGTGGCTGTCCCAGCGCGCTCGGCTGTTCAGGGCCTCCCAACCAAGAGCGTCAGCTCAGCGGAAGATGACGTCACGTCAGCATCCACTTTAATTACGTAGAGGTGACATCTGGCGGGGCGGGGGGGGGTGACCCTTTTTGGAAAGCAAACAGACTCTGGCCCCCCCCTTTTTTTTTTGGTACAATTTGATGTGTTTCCCAAACCCTCTGTTGATTTTCACCATCCGGATTTCCCGATCAGAGATGTTCAAATGAACCCACACGGCCTAGGGGGCTGGAAACGCCTCCACCCACGACGTCTTTGGAATAAAAGAATGGGGGTCCCAGAGCGCGAGCGAGGCAGGACTCGGGGGTTGGGGGGCTTCAGAAAACCCGCCGCTTGTGTCCTCTGCCTCCGTGGACACTGTCCCCAGAACCCGAGAGGCCTGGGGAGAAGTCTAGTGCGGTTTGCAAGCTCACTGCTCCCAGGGGCTGACGGTTGTAACCCGCTCATGGTTATGGTCCTGCAGTCACTGGTTTAGAAAAAGAGAAAGAGAACCCCAGATGGGTGTTGGGGGCGTCTGTCCTCTTGTACCCAACCTGGTTGATAACTGTCTTGCTACTTGCATTTCTTTTTAAGAGGCCAAATCTTCTAAGGAATACGCTAAATGAGCACAAGAAATCAGATCACGGACAGACCAGTGTGTGTATGTGTGTGTGTGTGTGTGTGTGTGACATTCATGATCTCTGGGAGATGACTCTGGATCCAGGGTGCCATCAGCCATCATGCCACTACTCACAGTGTTGTTAGCCAACCCCGTCCACACACTGCTGTTTCACTGCCTGCTGCCTGGGAAGTGGAAGCGTACACCCCACCCCTTTTGTACTTATTTATTGAACCGGTTGCGGTGTCCATGAGAGTACGATGTACAGTCAGCTCACCCGGTGTTGCTCCAGCCGCAGCCCCAGCACCGAGTCCCCCTGTCCCTGTCTTCTGAGATGAACAGCGGTACAGCTTTGGTCCCCCGGTCCCCTGGTGTGTCATGTTGAATGACACGCCCGGAGCTGTACAGTCAGGAAAACTCGATGCATATCAGCTCAGAGGTTTTATTGTTGGAAGGATTCTAATATGTTTTGCAAATGCATCATGCAATGAACTTTGCATGTTTATAATAAACCTTAATAACAAGTGACTATATTATTGATATAATCGTATCAAGTATAAAGAGAGTGTTATAATAATTTTATAAGACACAACTGTGCTATATTTGTGAAGACTCTTGTTTCTAACTGGCTTTTATGATTAAGTTTTAGCTTCCTTCCCCTTGCAAAGCTTCCTCTTCCACACTTCTGCTCTGTGTGTACCCAGCCTTGGCACTAGAGCGGCTTTATTAATTTTTTATTGCAGTAGATCTAATTTTGAAAGTGAATGGCTACTTTACATGATCAATAAGGCATATATATGTATAAATATTTAATTCTACCTGCAAGCAGAAGTTTTGTTTGGGAGATAATGTTGAGGTGAGACCCCCCCCCCGCCCTTGGTCCCCGAGCACCATCTGTGCCCTGGTCCTGCGTCACTCTCCCTCCTGGGGCCGCGGGGACCATCCGGCTCCAGGGGACCCTGGCCGTGGGTGCCGCTGTGGTGTCGTCGCGGCCCCAGGCCAGACTTGGTTCGTCCGTTCTGTTCCCTCCTGCAGCCTTCCTGCTAACGCGGGAAGCCCTGCCTGACATGGGTGCATGGACACCCCGGGAGCATGCCAGCCCTGGCACAACCTGCCGTCCGCTCCGCACCTGCAGACTTGGCGAGGCCAGCCACCCCGTCGTGGGACACGGCCAGGCCAGAGCTGTCTGCAGACGCTCTCGGGGGGCCGGGCACTCTCTCCGTGTCTTGGGAGGAGCACGCCTGTGAGACAGCATCACAGCGAGGGCCTGGGGGGAGCCAGTTGCCAACAGCAGGAAGAGCAGTTCGACGGACATGGCTGTCAGTCCTTACGGGGGTGCTCTGTTCCCCGTTGTTCCCCAAAGTGTCTCCCAGTGAAGTGTCTTCTCATTTTTACGCTCTGGCTCTTTCCTGATTCTCAGCTGACACACGACCGCTGAGGGGCCTTAAGAGACGAGAGGCCTCGCCTGTCCTGGGAACTTGTGATTGGAGGAGGCGGCAGGTAGGAAGGAGGTTAGACCAGGTTAGACCAGCAAAGAGGAGCTTCTTCTGCCACCATTTCTGGACCGTGGGCCCCAGGACTCGGGGCTGCAGCCCCGCGGGTCTGGCCTTGTCCTCCCCCACACCTCGTTTGGTCTGATGGAAAGGGACCCGAGTATAGAGTATAGAGAGAACCTAAGAAACAGCGCTGGTCACCCTGCCCTGGAGTGGAGCGACCCCAGGACGGGTCCCCAGGCAGGCGCTCATCGAGGGGAGGGCAGTCCAGGATGGCGCTCTGGGGCTCGGACCACGTGCTCCCCAGCAGGCGCTGAGCCCGGAGAAGCCGCTCTGTCCCTCCCGCGGCCGACACGCTTCCAAGTTGTTCCTCTTTCTCTGGAACCTTGCTCGGCATCCCAGCTGGCTTCCATCCTTTCTGAACGTGCGGAAACTCCTGTGTGGGAGCCGGCACTGCGGGAGCAGCTGCAGGCTTGACAACAGACTTGGGGGAAACCCGGAAACATCAGGGTCAGTGAAGGGTCACCGTGGTGGGGCGTGTAGGTAGGTTGCTGTGCCCTGAATTTGGATCAGAGCTGATGCTTTTTAAGAATCTGAGCATCCCACGATGGTTTTGAAAGCACATGCCACGGAGGTGACGGTTAGCAGAGTGGATTGGACCAAAGTTCTGTGGATTCACCCACCTTCATGGGGGTCCCGTAAAATAAAGCCCAGGGAAGGAGCTGCCAAAGGGTTGGAATAAGGAGGAGGCCTTGAGGGGTCAGGCGCCTGAGAGACCCAGGAAGGACCAGGCAGTATCGCCGGGGCCTGTGGGTCCAGCAGCAGCAGGACCCTGGGGAATCCAGACGAGCCAGGTGCCCGTCAGACCCCGTGGCTCCAGAGGGCCGTTCAGAACTGTCGCGTCCCCTTCCCGCTGGAGGCGGCCGGCCAAGGGGCAGATGGCCCTCCAAGGCTGCGGGCCCGTGGGGAGGGGACGGCCCCTCCTCGTGGAGATTTGTTTAAACCCACAGGGGCCTGGTTTGAGGAAGAACCTGGAGTGTGCCACCCGCAGAGATTCCCAGGAAGTCCACGCGGGCTCGAACGGTTCGGGAGGTCGAGGGGAGACCCGGGTCCCGGCGATGGCTCTTGTCATCACGTCTGCTCTTCTGCCCCCGTGACTGAGCTCACGGTCCCGCAGGGTCACTGCCCACTGTGTCCTCAGAGGGGTGTTAGGCTTTCTTATTAGGAATTTGGGAGAAAATCAGACGGTGAAGAGATCTTTGGAAACCCGGGCCTAGAAGGGCGGATGGAAGACCGCGAGGACCCAGGTTGATGCGATTCGGCTCACGACTGTGGAGCACTGTCTGCGCCGCAGCGCTCGGCAGGGCGCGGGGACAGAGGGGACAGGCCCCGAGGGCCCCTGCTGGCGCTCTGAGCGGGAGAGGGCGTGGGCGGTAAAGGGGGCTGAGGGGTCCAGGCCAGAGTGGGCTTGGGCGCAGAAGGACTGACGGATGCCTGCAGCAGGAGGAAGCCGGGAGAGGTGGGGAGAGGGCCCCTGGGAGGGCGTAGCTGTTCTCGGAGGCTTGAGAGCAAGTTTGCTGCTCCTGCCCCGAGAACGTCCCCGAAGGCCAAGGGCCCCAGCCCCTGAGCCCCCGCCACGTGAAGGGTCCCCCAGCTCTTGGTGGGACCCGAGTGTCCTGCGGGTGGGCGGACACCCGCTTTCCTGGTGGCTTCCCACAGCCCGGGGCGGGGGTGGGCAGACAGGGCAAAATCCCGAACTCCGCAGCCACCCTCCATGCCGAGTGTGTTGCTGGGGGGGTTTCCTCAGAGCCGCAGGAGGGCAGGGTGAGGCGTTCGGTTTTAAAGCCCCAGGAAGGAAGCGCGCTGTGACAGGCGCCTTCTCACTGCCATCTCATGCAGTCACCTTTCTCTTGTGCACCTGACGCACCGTCTCCTGCTTCTCGAAGCCCCACAGGGACACCCGGGTCTGTTCCCCCACCAGGCGCCCGAAACATCGCCATGGCCCTGGCCCCAGGCAGAGAGCCAGAGAGGACTCTCGGGACCCAGGGGGCAGGCGAGAAAGGGCCTCCTGGCTGGTAGTCACCACGCTGGAATCTAACAAGGAGTGTTGGGAGATGTCTTGTAAAACCTTTTCCTTGAGTTACTTGGGTTACACTTTATGAAACACAGTGACTGTCAACGTTTGTACCGTGTCCCGTTTGGGCGGAGGCCGCTGTTAGAAAGGTCACCTGAGTTGCACGTGGGGGAAGGCAGCCGTGCAGAAACGGTGCGGCCACAGCTCTGTCAATCCTGTAATGTCGGTGCCCTCGGGAGGGTTAAAAGCTGAGATTAGGACCCCAGTGCCTCTGATCTGTGTGATCAGCTGATAGTTAATAATTGTGTGTACCCAACTCGGTCATCAAACAGCCTTATGATAACCCGCACTAAGGCCCACAGGCTCCAAAGACTTTTTGAAACCTTATGGAAAAAATTAATTTGTTAATTCCAACAGAACATCTGAATATACTGGGCTATTTGTACTTTTTTATAGAGAACTTTAGTAACTCAATTCTTCCTTTAAAATGAGTTTTTAAAATAAAGCTCATTTTAAAATGAGTTCATAAGATTTCATAAGATGACAATGATTCCAATGATTTCGTAAGATTCCACTCACTAGGAGCCTGCAGGAGGACTCAGCTGGGGGGGGGGGTCGCCTGGAGCACCCCGGACCTGCACTCCCACTGCAGGACTGCCCTGCTAGTGGGGTGTGGTGGCCCCGTCACAGTGACTGGAAGTCCAGATGGGATGTGTTGGAAGAATGACATCCTTGATGTTTTTAATAGACAGTGGGGACCACTGCCTAAAGTCTGAAAACTCTGGACCACAAGAAAGAAGCTTTCCTGTTCTCTTTACAGATGTAGCTCCAGGATTGGGGGGGAGGGGGGCCTGGGGCCCCTTTTCTTGCTCCTTGAGGCTCTGCAGTCACCTTTCGGCCTGGGAGTGGGGTGTTTCCTCCGCTCTGTCTCCCGTCCCTAGGGTCCCCAGGTCTTGCATATTTGGGGAAAGTTCAGTGATGCACTGGAAGAACTTGGCCCACGGGGCAGCTCAGAACTGCTCCAACATCCAGAGAAAAGCGGCAAACGTGCCCATCATTGTCACTTCTCACGTGAGCAGACGGGACCCTTTTGCTCAGAAAAAACCCTGTTTGTCTGAGACAAACCCGTTTGTCAGAAAAACCCATTTGTCAGAAACCAGTATCAAGTCTACTTTCTAAGAACCTTTTTTTCTAAAATAAGACAAAAGGTGGCGTCACATTTTCTGATTCAACAAGCGTGTCCTTGTCTCCTCAGCTTAACTCCAGGAGTTTTTAGTCCTGTGACTGTTGGTAGACTTTTGTTGATACTCTCCCTGGAAAAATGTGATTCTTTTCTTGAGGGGACTATTCAAAATCATCCATGAAGGCTGTGATTCTTCTGAGTCTAAAAATTCACCTCGTATCTCCTCTACTAGAGTCTTTCAGAATGTCTTTTATAGATGATCAGAAACGTTTGAAATCATTGCTTTTGCTCTGTTGTGGGGGGAGGGTTGAAGGACACACCAGGTTTAAGTCGTTAGTTGGAAAACATCCTGTGTCAATCAGACCCCAAATCTGTGTGGAGGAGGAAGGGCTGGCGGGTGCAGTTTCCCTCCTGTGTGAGCACCTACTGACGACGTGCAGAGGCCATTCAGCTGTCGGTCACGTTTGGCTTATCGTGGGTGGACGTGCAAACTTTCGCTGCTCTAACACGTGTCCCCTCTGATCTCTGTTTGCATGATATGCTCTGTTAGACACATTCGCTGTAGTTTGGAAGCCCATGTGTACAAATAAAGACAATGACCATCCCTTCGTGTCCTTGGTCTCGTTTGCATCCTCGGCGGCGCCGCAGGCACTTCTCGTGGTCACGGGGCAAGGGCAGCGTCTCAGTCTGGCGCACCCTGTGGACGCCCCTCTTTGCCCCTGTGTCCGTGTGCCTCCCCACTAGGGTCACTGTTTTTATTTCCTGAAATGCTCCCCGTTTTCAGCTGCAGCCCAACTCGGGAGAAACAGTGGGACTCATCAGTCGCTCATTTACGGAGCTCCTGCGGCGGCTGGGGGATGTGCCAGCGGGGCTCGGCGTGGACCCTGCCCGCCGGAGCCCAGGGCCCTGCACCCCCAAACTGCACGGGGCACCCCCGTCTTCCACAGATGGAAACTCCGCTTCTCCTGGAAGGATTTCAGAAGGAATTCAGTTCAAATCTGGGGGATTTTCCTGGAGAAACGTTTTTCACGTGTCCTGTCGGCCGCGCTGTGCGTTTGGCCTCAGGATGTCACCACTTTCAGTGTTGGCAGCCCTCGGCCCGCGCTCATTCACGGGTGAAAACCGGGGCAGTCTTCAAATGGGAACCAGGAGACATTCCAAAAATACTGAGGATCTGAAAACTCAACAATCTTGAGGGGATTAGCCTCAAAATGACTTAAAAACCAATAAAACAAAACAACACTGCTTCTACAAGCCAAGGGTCAGCCTTGGCAAAATGGATCTTGGCAGCTTGCTCACCTCCTTTTGGCGGGCTGCTCCCCACTCACACTCTTGGCATCATGCCCCTGTTGCCCTCCCACCCAGAGACCCCCCATCCTGCCCTCCTGGTTGTGGGCAGGTCCAGCCCTGTCCACTTGCGTCCAGCTCGTCAGCGAGTCCCGCTGGGCCTGCCGTGACTCCCCCCCACGGTGACTTTGTCCCCAGCAGGCCTTGGGCAACGTCTTGAGACAGTTCTGTCGTCGTGTCTGGAGACATGTACGGGCGTCCAGTAAGTAGGGGCCGAAGACCAGTCAGCATTCTACAACCTGCAGGGCGCCCACAGCCAGGGCTGACCAGCCCCCGCAGCAGCGCTGCCAACGCTGAGAGCCTCGCTCGGGAAAGCCCTCAGGCTGGGTCCCTGAGGCCGCCCTTGCCACCCCCACGGCCCTCTGCCCAGAAGCCGGGGTGACCTTGTCTGAGCAGTCCCCTTCCCTGTGTAAAGATCTCCAGCAGCTTCCCCTGACCCTTAAATAAACCAAACGTCCCCACTACCCACCAGCCTCACCCAGCCTGACCTGTGACATCGGGTTCCACAGGTAGAAGGTGGGCTCATATGGTGCTGACTCGATTCTTCACTCCTGTGTGTGTGTCTGTGTGTGTGTGTGTGTGCACATGTGTGTGCCCTTTCCCATCGGAATACAAGCCCTATCCGAAAACCAAGCTTGTCCACCCCGCTCCCTGCCGGACTCCAGCGCCTAGAAAAGCGCTTGGCACGTGGCAGCAGCCCCTGTTTGGGGAACGAATGAATGAAGGGATGGGCCCCAGGACTGCCCGGAGCCTGGCCAGCTGTGACCTGAAGCGTCGCTGGGTCACGGCCGCGCTCCCGAGGGGTCTGCAGGCTTCCGGTGGCCACAGGATGCGCACACGGGAATTAGCTCAGCATCGGCTCCGAGGCCCTTGACGAGCCTCTGCTGCGGAAACCCCAGCTGTCCGTCTCGCCGTCAGCCCAGCACGGGGGGGGGGGGGGGGGGTGGGCTGCAGCTGCCACGGAGACACTCGGTGACGCTGGCGCCCTGGAGTTGGCTCCTCTGGCCTGCAGTGTGCTCTGGGGTCAAGGTCTGCTGCGGCTGAAACGCTACCGCCCGCGGGCAGAGGCGGAGCCCCCCCCCCCCCCCCCCGCGCGGGCAAGCTGCCCTACGGCTCCGAGAAGGCAGGACCCACGTCTCCTCCAGACGCTTTTTTTAAAAAGCTAATTCAATAAGTAACGTTGCTGGAAGACCTGTTCTAGGCAGGAGAGGGGAGCATCCGATATGGTTCTAAAGAACAGAAGAGTTAGTGTGGGCTCAGCAGACCCGGGGGAGATGGCAAAAGAGAAGGCGGTAAGCCGGCACACAAGCACACGTGCGCACACGCAGTGCCTAAAGCACGCCGGGCGCCATTCTGGTTTCTTCAAGTGCATTCTTAAAGCCCGCGGTGACTCCCTGAGGTGGGGCTTATTTGCTGTGCCCATTTTACAGAAGAGGGAAGTAAAGTCCAACAGGTTAATTAACAATCCCCAGGGGAGCAACACCAGACAAGCTGAGCCAACTGGAAGAGCACAGATGTGAGCCATGCCAGAAGGACTTCTTGGAGGAAGGGGCAGGAGGCTTGGTCTGATGGAGAAAAGGATGGATGGGAGGGGTCAGAACAGCACAGAAATCATCAAACGGAGGAGGGGAAGGACTGACTCTGATCCAGCTCTTGCTGTGGAGGAATTGCCATGTGCTCACCCCCTTCAGTCCTCAGGACGCCTCCCAGAATAGAGCTGGGGTTCCCATCTCACGGACCGGAAGCTGAGGCCCAGCTTAATTAACTGCTTCCGGTCACACACTTCCTGAGGCAGTGAGGTGTCTCTGACCTTCCTGACCTTGCAAGCTCAGGAGACCAGAGACAGCCTGGCTGGGGTTGCAGGACCTTCCTGCCAAAGCCCACCCCGTCACCAAGGGGAAGCTTCCTTTTCTCAGCCAACCGATGCCTCTGAGACCAAAGGCCCTTCTGTAACTATTTCTGGAAGGCTCTCTCCCACCTTCACTTGACTTTTTTTTTTTTTGAGCTTTCTGGGTGTAGGTGGAAAGAGAAAGTAGCACCCCGTCTCTCAGAACTCACAGGTCCCTCCGCAGCAGCCCCGCACACCGGCTGGCTCTCGCGGGAGGCACCAGCCGGTCCAGTAGGTCGTTCAGTGGAGCGTCTGCTTCGGAGAAGACTCACCCTCCTCCTCTTGACACGAGGCTCAGCTGCTCAGCACTGGGGTCTCCACGTGCGCAGTCGCTCAGCCGTGTCGGACTCTTCGCGACCTATGGACTGGAGCCCACAGGCTCCTCTGTCCATGGAGTCTTCCAGCAAGAATACCAGAATGGGTTGTCACTTCCTCCTCCAGGGGGTCTTCCCGACCTAGGGATCAAACCTGTGTCTACCTGTGTCTCCTGCATGGGCAGGTGGACTCTTTACCACTGAGTCATCTGGGGAGCCCAGCTCGGGTCTCCATAGAGCTGCTCAAATGTCTGACCACATGACAGTGTTGACCCAAAAGCAAGTGACTCAAGACAGAACAAGGAAGAAGTGATGCCTTGACAATTTATCTTGGGCGACACACAGTATCACATCCACCGTTTGCTATTTAGCAGCAAGTAACTAAGTCTAGCCCACACTCAAGGGGAGAGGAACTAAGGGCCACTTTGCGTCTGTGGACCCGTTTTATGAACAGCGCACTGTAGCTGGGGAGCCTTCCAGGGCCCTGACCACTGTCGTAACAGAAGCAAGAAACGGCTGGAGTTGCATCTTTGACGGCAGGATGCCCGTGTCCCAGGGCATTTCAGGGACTCAGCCTCGCCTCGTGACTCTTTCTTTTCTGTTTTTATCATAAAACACATGCTTGTTGTTGAAAACCTGGGAAATACAGAAAAATCAAGATAAAATAATAAAACCCACCCATCATCACCCAACCTAGAGACGACCCCTGGTCACACGCAGTTTGTGTCCTTCCTTCCGTGTGTGCTACACTGTGAGAAACGTGACGAGTGTACACTTCCGTGTCCTGCTTCTCCATGTGCCATTGCTGCACACATTTTCCTTCGAGTCACTAAGAGTTCTTTCTCTTTTTTTGACTGCACCACGGGGCTTGTGGGATCTTAGTTCCCGACCGATCATACCTGGGTTCACAGCAGTGAGACTGCTGAGTCTTAACCACTGGACTGCAGGCAGTTCCCAAGAACTCTTTGTATTGAATACATTCAATGGCTACTACCTTAGTTTTCTTACTGATTCCCCTATTGCTGGACTTTAGGTTATTTCTAGTTTTTTAATTATTTTTAACAACTCAGTGATGAACATCTTTGTTCCTAAAATTTTGAAGGCACTTTGGATCATTTCCTCAGTTGGGTTCCCAGAAATAGAAAGACTGAACATTTTTGAAACTCTTGGTATTTTTTCCTTCTGGTTTGGCTTCTTGAAGCTCTGCTTTTCTTGGTAACATTTTCTTGCTCTTGGACCAACTAGTAACTTGCATTTCTTTTCAATCAGTGTCAATTCTGTTGTTAGTTTGCTGTCAAGTTCTGTCCTTTATTCGTTCAACAAATATTTCTGTGAGAACTCTATCAGCTGCCAGGTCATGGCTCTGTAATTACCAGAGCTCATAGTCAAGAGAAATCTCGGCTTTTGCCTTGGTTCTCAGGATTTGAAGCAGCTTACATGTAAAACACATCAAGTAAATAATAAAAACAGAAGGTCAGGACCAAAGACAAGAGAAATAGACATACATTTCCACCAGAGTTAACACAATTGCTGTAACTGATCCTCATAATGGCTTTGCATTCCCAGCAGCCAAAACAATGGGGATCGATGCTTCGTTACAGTGCTCTCCCAACCTGGAAAAGAGGAAGCATATGTGTTCCTCCAGGAATGAGAGCCTTTCCTA
This sequence comes from Giraffa tippelskirchi, assembly GCF_054371585.1. Classification (NCBI taxonomy): domain Eukaryota; kingdom Metazoa; phylum Chordata; class Mammalia; order Artiodactyla; family Giraffidae; genus Giraffa; species Giraffa tippelskirchi. The sequence continues at coordinate 634,044 of NC_137277.1, read as the reverse complement.
GCACTGAACCCTGAAAGAAATCCTTGGGTGTGGTTTTATTACACAGAAGAGAGACTGAGCAATGGAAGAAGTGATGTCCTCCGTGTATTTGAGGTTTTTTGAAACAATAAATGCAGGAGCAAACTTCACACAGCCTTTCTTTAGTGACCCTTCAGGGGCTTAACATTGAAATGCAACTTCATGAAGAGGACAGATAACTAAATAAAAAGATAAATAAACTCAAGTCTCCAGGTGAGTCGCCAATTGTGTGGTCCAAGTCAGTTCACGAATTTAGAATTCCTGGAGGAAAAAAAATAACAACAAGACTTCAAGTTCTATGTATTACCGTAGCAAAAATCAAGCCTTCTTTAAAGATTAAAATGCAATTTTGGCAAGCACTGGGAAAGCCAGCCCTCCCCTGCCTGTGGGTGGGAGTATAAATTGGTACAATCCTTCTGGAGGGAAATTTGGCACAAGTAACGAGAGTCTTAAAAACGCGCTTACACACAGCAGTTCTGCAGTGGGGGACTTTTTTCCTAAGGAAATAATAAAAAATGCACACCAAGCCTTATGCACCAGGAGTTTGCCCTGCTCCGCTCCTTGGCCTGCAGTCAGCACAGATGGGCCCACCCAGCCTGGAAATCTCTGGATCTGGGGCGCGTTGTGGGGCGGATCTCTTCTGTCACTCATGTCAGCATCTCAGCTCTCTCTTTCTTTCTAAAACCTTTTATTTTGAAATCATTCAAGACTCAAAAGAATTTGCAAAAATAATACAGAGTTCCCACCTACCCACCACCCCGATTTCTTCATGGCGATGGCTTACATAATCATAGCTCATGATCCAAATCAGGACATCAACCGAGGAAAGGAACTATTAACCAACCACAGACTGGTTCAGCTCCCACCAGGTCTTCCGTGCTGTTTCTGTGAAATTCAGGCGTGTGTAAAGATCCCCAGGACCACCACCGTATTCAACACAAGAGCCGCTGCGTCTGGAAATGCCGCGCCCCCGCTGCAGCCCCCGCTGCAGCCCCCGCTGCAGCCCCCGCGCCCGGCAATGGCTGACGCCTCTGCATCCAGCCACGCTGTCATTCCCCGAGTGTTACATAAACGGAAGCACACAGCATGCGGCCCTCTGAATGTGCTTCTGCCTCATCTGCCTGCCTGTTTTCTCAACATCTCAACCGATCCCGCCTCCTCCTGGCTCCTCTCAGCGGGTCAGCCCCATCGTTGGTCTCCGGCAGGCCACGGATGGGCTGCTGTGGGCTAGGCTCCCGGCAGTCCAGCCCCCTGTGGCCGAGAAGAGACGCCCCCTGACACCACACACGGCCTCTCGGCCGCCCTGTCGGCTGGGAGCAGCGCAGGGCGGTCCCCCGGGGGTTGGGGGGCAGGTGCTTTAACGCTGTGGCTACTTCGCAGTTTGCTGGGAAAGCCCTAAACGTCCATGGCCTCCCTGGCCACCATTGTTTGCTAGCAGAATGCAATCTGGGGCTGACTTGGGGAGGCCGTAGGTCCTCAGAGCCCTGGGGGACGGGTCTGCATGGTGTGAACCAAGCTCAGGAAGCCCAGCGTCCATGCGCCTAGGACACTGTGGGTTCTGGGCGAGGACACCTTCTGCGAGCCGCCTCCGATGACCTTCCAAGGCCTGTGGATGCCCCGAAGGGCTGTTGGGAGAGACCAGCTCGACATCAAAGAGGTCCTGGGGGCTTTTCAGTCTGAAAGAACATCTTGCTGCCTGGATTTTCCAGGAGTCCTTACCCAGGCCTCACTGGCAAAACACACTGCTGCAGGAAAAGGACGATTTATAGCAAAACAGCGCAGATAATAGTGAGCTGACTTTGGAGGAAAGATTAAAGGCCAGAGAGGAGCTGCTGGGAGATTTTATTAGGCTGAAAACACAGAGAAATCGTTTGGAAGGTAGGACGATCTTTTGGTCCCCAAAGCCCTGAGTGATTCTGTGTCTCTGTGAAGCTTCCACCCCTCCCCAGGACCCTGACCATGACCCCTCCGCAGGACACTGACCCTTGACCCTGACCCCTCCCCAGGACCTTGACCCCAGCCCCTCGCCAGGCTTGGCCGGGATTCAGAAGGAGCAGAACCCAGCCCCCTGTGCAGGGCTTTTCCTCCACAGAGGGCGACGTCGTTCCTGACGACAGAGTGACCGGATAACTGATGGGTATGGCAGTAAGACAGACCTGTTCCTCCTCCCGGGCCGTGGACAGAAACCAAGGCCGTCCTCAGCAGACCGCCAGCTTCCCAAGAGCTGCCTCCTGCCCCCATCTCAGGAGATGCACGTGGATCTGCTTTATTTATTTCAAGATTTCTCCGGCTGACATTTCTCGACCCGACAGGCATCTCACTGTGGCATTTGGGGATTCACTATTCTTTGCTGTGGGGGCTGTCCTGTGCATTCCAGTGTCCAGCAGCGTCTCTCACCTCTGTCCAGTGGACACTCGAGCCCTTCACCCCAGTGACAGCCGAAGGTGTCTCCAGGCATCGACCAGTGGCCTGGGGGTGGTGAAGAGTAGCCTCGAGTAGCGCTGGGCACAGGGGGGCAGGTGGTCACCCCAGGGAGGAGGGAGAAACGGGGTCCTTCCTCCCCGGTGTGGCTCAGGACGCTCTGCTATGACCCCCGGAGCCACCCTGGCCCCACGCCCCTGCAGGGCCTCCGGGTGCTGTCCTGGTCCAGCCCAGTGCCCCGAACCAGGTGCCCCAAAGTGCGCCCCCCGCCCCTCCCCTCCCCGCCCCTCCGTCACTCCGCCCCGCCCACACCTGCTTGCCGGAATGTGCCCGGCAGGCTGGTAGATGAACAATCCAGGAGCGCTACCCTCCCCAAAGAGAAGGCAATGGCGTCCCGCTTCAAGACTCTTGCCTGGCAAATCCCATGGACGGAGGAGCCTGGTGGGCTGCAGTCCATGGGGTTGCACAGAGTCGGACACGACTGAAGCGACTTAGCAGCAGCAGCAGCAGCACCCTCCCCAAAGAGACTTATAAGTGAACATGTAACAAATAATCATAAAAAGCTGCTACTTTTCACCAGACCCTGTGCTGCTAAATACTTTGAAGATACTGTGTCTTTCATTCTCTCCACAAACCCTCAACTTAGGTGTTGTGGGCTTTATGTGCCTGTTTCAGATGACGAAAGTCGCTCAGTCGTGTCCGACTCTTTGCGACCCCATGGACACTATACAGTCCATGGGATTCTCCAGGCAAGAATACTGGAGTGGGTAGCCTTTCCCTTCTCCAGGGAATCTTCCCAACCCAGGGATCAAACCCAGGTCTCCCGCACTGCAGGTGGATTCTTTACCAGCTGAGCCACCAGGAAAGATGAAATGAAACCAGAACTTAAGGGATCAAGAAATTTACCCAAGTTTCCTCGTGGTTGACAGATGGCACTGAATCTCCGACCCCTCTCACCCTGGCGCACTAGGGCCAGTGAGTCCCAGGTGGGCGGAGGTGCCTCTTGTGCAGTGGCGGGGGCCCCAGGGCCCGTCGGCCCCTGCTTCGAGCAGCCTTGACCTTTCACCCCAGTGGGCCATCCATCATTATCTTTGTCTTGAAAAGGGGCAGGAAGCACAGCCCGAGCTAAGCTTTCTCCTACAAATGGACATCAGACCTGCCAGGAAAGGTCAGACGTTTTCCAGTAGATGGTGAGAACTGAGGGAGGGAGACTTTTTCCTCTCCCCAGGGTGAGCAGCGCCTGTGGTCTTTACAAGTGATGGCTGAGGCATGTGTCATTCTGAATCAAGGTCTCAGAAGCTGGAGGCTTCCAGGTCACCTGAAGCAGGTCCATGTTTTTGAGAGGCCAATTTGTCCTGCCCAGAGGGAGTCCTACAACCAAGCCCAGGTGACTCCTACAGACCTTCGCTCGCTCTGGAAGGTCGGCCAGAGCCGCTGGACAAGCTCCACAGCCCACAGGCTTCTGGGACCAGCGCTGCCTGCTCCCAGCCCCCACCCTCACCTTCGCTACCTGCGTCCTCAGACGCCCTGTCCTGGAAACCAGTGTCACGGTTCTCACCCGCGAGGAGGGCGATGGTAAACTCACCATCATTTTTAAAAGGCAAACAGCAATTATTAGGAAGGATGTGGAGAAATTGGAAACTTCATCCATTACTGATGGGAATACAAACAGTTTGCCTCTATAGAAAATTCTGTCGGTTCCTCACCCAGTTACACACAGAATTATCCTGTGATCTAGCAGTTCTACTCTGATGTATGTACCAACAGAATTGAGAACAGGTGTCCCACCCAATACATGCACACATGGGTTCACAGTCACACTATTCTCAACAGCCAACAGGTGGAACTGCTCGAATACCCATCAGTGAGCGAGAGGGTAAACAAATCATGAGGCAATAGAAGGTTAGAAGCGAAAGGAATGCGTATTGACGCAGCTGCCACGTGGATGGGGCTTGAGACCGTTACGCCAGGTGTAAGAAGCCAGACACAAGGGCTGTCTACTGTAAGACTCCGTTTGTGTGGAGTATCCAGACTGACTCCACAGACACAGCACTTGGTGGTGGCCGGTTGGGGGGGGAGGGGGTGTGAGGACCGACCGCTGGGTGTCCCGGTGCCAGCGGCCCGAGCAGCGCCCCGGGGAGCACGGGGAGAGGCTGGTCCCCGCGGCCAGTGTCTGCGGATTTGGTGAGAAACGCGCCCTTCCTCCGGGACCCACTCCCAGGTTTTTCTCTGAGGACCTGTTCCCTTCATCCTCTCTGCATCCTGAGTCCCAGGAGTCACCAGGCAGAAGGTTTCCTGCACCAGCAGAGAGCAGGAGAGAGTCTCGGGGTCGGGTTGCAATCATCACCTTTGCCAAGCCGCTCCACCTCCGTCGCGCGCACAGGGAGCTGTGCCCGCGCGTGCCCTCTTCCCGGGCACCTGTAGACCCGTCCTGCCAAGGCCTCTGCCCCTGTCCTCCCCGCTCCGCGGCTCTCAGCCCAACCAGGGCCCTCCTTTCAACGCCGTTTTCTCGAGCACTTGGCCACTTTCTCGGCCTTTGTGATGGAGACGAGTCTTCATTTGGTAGATGGGTTCCCCTGCCCTTGGAGCTGTTTTATAAGCCATAATCTAGTTGCCAAGGGGACAAATACGGGAGCAGAGGCTGGACAGCTGGGCTTGGGGGACAGGGCGGGCAGCTTGGAGAGCGGCCAGTGGGGATACGAGCGGCTGCTTGGTCACCCGGCAAGGACGCGCGCAGCCGTGTGACCGCTCCGGGGGGGCGAGAGCCTCCTGTGGGAGCACTGGGCTCGGGTCTTTTCAGGCCCCCGTGGGAGACCTGCCAGTCCCTCCGTGGGCTTCGGGAGGGCAGGGCCGTGAAAACAGCTTGGACGGAACTGAGGGGTGACCAGCAAGGAGGGGCATGCGGTCCGGGTGCCTGAGGGGCGGGGGGAGGCCCAGGGCCCCTCAAGCAGCCGCGTCCCCTCCGGGGAGCGACGCCGGCAAGCTGGACCATGCCAGCCTCCTCGCGCGCCCTTACGCTCTCATTTCTGGGGCGAGTGCTTCTTGAGGCCTCTGTGTCCTCGTGTAGAACAGCAGGGACTCGCCTCCTCGCCTGGAGGGTTGCTTGAGAGCCCAGAGGGGCGACGGCGGGGACGGGCGCCAGGCTGCTGCTGTCCGCCCGCCAGCCCCGCGGACCGGTGCCCAGGCCCCGGCCTGCCGCTACCCACCCCCGCCCCAGCCCTCCCAGGCCCTTTCCCTCCCTCTGACACACGCGCGCGCGCACACACACACTGAGAAACCCCCAGGCCCTGAGGTCGCGCTCATCTCAAACTTGACCTGCATCTGCTGGGAGACTCCGATCCCGTCCACCCTGACATCCTGACACCTTCCTCTGTCTGCTCCCCTCGCCCCCACTGGCGACCACGTGGACCAGGAGCTCAGGGTCCCCAGCCCGTCTCCTTCCTGCACAGGCTGTGTGGCCCATGTGCTCCTAAGGGCGTGATCAGCAGGTATTAGAAAGTACGAGAAAGGGCGGGTGGGCCGGTGGGCAGGGGAGACTGATCGGGTTAGACCACAGTGTGCAGCTGACGCAAACGACCCTCCCAGCCCAGCGGCTTCACAGGAAAGCTTTTCTTTCCTTCCTGGGCCGTGTGTCCATCCGAGGTCAGCAGGAACTTCTGCTCTGAGGCATCACTTGGAGTCGGAGCGACAGCAGCTCTCCCCAGTCCCAAAGGCCGCGAACTTGGACGGTGGAGCACTCACGGCCGCTACAGCCCCCACCCGGGAGAGACACACGTCACTGCTGCTCAGATGTCATCCCCGAATTGGTCCCCTGAACAGGCCTGGCTCGAGGGGTGCTGAGCACACGATGTGCAGTCTCCTCGCTACCGGGGGCACCTTCGTGGGGGCCTTCCCACCCCCACCCCCAGGGCAGCCCACCCCACCTCCACCTCCGGGCCCCAGGCGCCCCTTCCTCCTCCAGGATGTGATGGGAGATTTTCCTTGTCGGGAACAAGGCTCATGTGGCTGAGTGCACTGCCCTGCGTGCCTGTTTCTAATTAAGACCTAACGCATGAAGCTATCAGATGGGCCCAGGATTCAGAAAAGGCTGAGGTTTTAGGAAACACCTGAACCCCGGGAATGCATGAATTATTGAAAGGCAAGAAAGAAGCCCCGGGAAGAAGGACTGCTCCATTATTCATCAGGCCCGGAGTCCCCAGGTCCCCAGGCACACTGCTGGGCTTCACACCTGCAGAATTTCCCCATCATGTCGACAGCGAGCTTGTCAACCAGGCTGCACTGGAGGCTTGGAATGGGGCTCCCGCCCACGGCATCCAGTGCTCGCCTCATTAGCTCAGCCAGTTCCCAGCCGACTGCCAGCGAGGCCGCTGGAACAGAGAGCCACCCACCTTCCCTGCCTGGGGCGTCTGCTCACAGCCTCCAGGCCCCGGATCCCAGCTCCTCGAGGAGCCAGAAGGCCTGTCGCCCTGGCCTGGGGGGCTTTGTCCCCCTCCACTCTCCACCCCTGCCTGCACCTCCCCTCCACCCAGACCACTACATTTCCCTGAACATGACTGGTGTTCTTGCGCCCTTGCCCAGGCTGGTCCCTCCCCATGAAACTGCCTGCCCAGCCCTTTGTCCACCCGGTGACCTTCTCTTCAAGACCAGATCAGAGAAAGGGAACTAACTTCTGCCACGAGCTGGGTGTTAGGTGTCTGTGCAAACGTCACCCCAGTGAAGTGTCGTGGTGACCCAGGAAGGGGGGTTGTCGCTACGAGCACCAGCTGCAGTTAGTGGGCTCGAGGGCAAAATTAAAATGGGGTCCCTTGTTCAAAATGATTAAACAATTTAAGATGGCCAAAACAGGCAAAAACAGATCTTTAAACCAACTGAGCCAAGAGCAGGTTCTGGATGAGCACACATACCCACGAGATCGGCCCTGGTTACGGGGGGGAGAGGGAGACTCAGAGAGGTCAAGTAACTTGTCCAAGTCACACAGCGAGGCAGGGGCAGACTCAGGCTGAAGCCCGACTTTCATCCAATCCTTCCATCTAAGAGTGTGGGGCTGGTAGGTGCTGGGAGGTGGAGAGAGGCTGGACTCCATCCAGATGAGAGATGTGGACACCTTCAGCAGGGTGACCTCTCCAGGGTACCCTGGGAGTGGAGAGGAACACTCTCCTGGGGAAGATGGGAGAAGACAGAAAGCTGGGCAGTTTTCAGGCCTAAAATGCTGTGAACAGACACCTGGTGTGTCCTCTCCACACACCTTCGGTAGTTCCAACGCCTCATGACCCCGTTTACACATGAAAACGACCTGTGAAGCTCAGGGACCCAGAGAACAAAGGAGATATATAAACTGAAGAAAGAAGAAATAAAAAATATCAGTTGTTATGGTGGCACTAGTGGTAAAGAACCCGCCTGCCAATGCAGGAGACATAAGACAGGCGAGCTCCATCCCTGGGTTGGGAAGATCCCCTGGAGGAGAGCATGGCAACCCACTCCAGTATTCCTGCCTGGAGAACCCCATGGACAGAAGAGCCTGGCGGGCTAGATAGAGTCCATGCGGTGGCAAAGAGTTGGACATGACTGAAGCAACTGAGCACAGCTCATCATTTATTGTGCATACATTTCCATCCTGTGCTTCCGAGGGGCAAGCAATGTGCATAAGGGCACACATCGGGGAGCCAGGCCGTCTGAGCTGAGCTGCGCCGCGCGACCCCAGGCACGTCACTTCGGGGCTCTGGCCTCAGTTTTCCCATCCGCACAATGGGGTTGTTGGGCGGGAGGATTTCACAGAGCAGAGCGCTCTCAGCAGCGCCCAGTGCACAGGAAGTAGTCCCCACACCAGCTGGTGGCGGAGCTGTCTTTGGATGGTGGCGATGGGGCTGCTGACACAGCTGTAGCAGCAACTGGAAGCTGAGGGTAAGTCTGACTCAAGTCCGGGGCGGGGGGCCGGGGGGAGGCGGGTCCTGGCCAAGCTCTAGGCGGCCCCCGGATCCCTCTGCTCCCCACCCCAGCCCCCGACTCTCCACCTGCAAGCCCCGCGGAGCTGTGTCCTGGCCACGCGCGCACCTCCCGGGTGGAACCCGCGAGCGCAGGGCCCCCCTAGATCACAGCGGCCGAGGACAGAGGCCCCGCCCCGCCCCGCCCCGCCCCGCCGGCCCCGCCCTCCTGAGCCAAGCTGCGGCCGCGGTCGCCGGCGCTGTTCGCTGTTCGTGCGGACGGACTGACGGACGGGGCGGGCTCCCCGAGCCCCGCGCGGAGCCGGCGAGGGACCCGCGACCAAGGCCGGGCCGCTGCCGCTCCAGCGAGGTAGGAGCCGGGGACCGGGGACCGCCTCTCCCCTCGCGGGCCCCCAGGGGCCGAGCCCCCCGAGCCTGGGCCGCCGCGCGGGGTCCCCCCCATTACCGCGGGGCCGGGCGGGGGCCGGACTGTCCCCGAGTGCGCGCGCCCCAGCCCCGCGAGCTGAAGGAAGGGGCGCGGTGAGGGGAGTGTGTGTGCGTGTGTGTGCGTGTCTGTCTGTCTGTCTCGCGGGTGGCGGGGGAGGTGACGACGCCGCCTCTGTGCGGGCGCGGCTGGACTACCCTCTCCAAAGCCGAGCGCACACGCCCACGACAAACTTGAATAGCGCCGCGGGCAGCGATTATCGGGGTGGTGCGGGGGGAAGCCCCCCACCACCTGTCGAGCTGGGCTGCCGGTCCGGACTCCCCGGCGGGGCCGCGGGGACGGTGGGGGTGGCGAGGATGCTCCGTCCAGGGGGACAGGAGGACGTGTCCGGCCAGAGGACGCGGAGCAGAGATGGACCCGCGGCGAGACGCGGGTGCGGGGCCGGGGGACATGCGGGCAGATGCAGTGAGAGATGGCAGCCCCCAGAAACACAGCGACGCGTCTCCCCGTTCCTCCAAGCCCCTCCCCGTTCCAAAGACTTAGCCTATCTCTCTGCTCTCACTCTAATTTGGCAGCTGATGAAGACTCAGGGTGCTAAAATTTTTTAATGAAGTCAGATTGCTTCTTCCTAGGATTGAAGAGAGAATCCCCTGGGACCTGGCTGGGCAGGGGGAGGGGGGGTGCTGAGGGTTCACATTCTGAGCCCCCCAGTTCTGACCCGGGTGACTGCTCTCAGTGCTGGGGCCACCGGCTCTCACCTGCCCCCCTCGCCGGGACTGGTCATATCAGTTTCCCTTCTTATGGCTGAGACTCGATAGGGAAGGGGCAGGGATCCACCACTTACTGGACAAGAGCAGGACCCAGCAGAGGGGCCCCAGGTGGGGGCCTGGCTTAGTTTGACAGAAGCCACACCGCAGCTGTCCCTGCACCGGCCCCTGCCCCACACCACCCTGGGAGAACAGGACGGGCCCCCACTGCCGCCCACTCCCGCAGCCCCACGTGCCCAGGTTTGATGAATTAACAGCCCAGATTGCACCGGGCTGGGCACAGGGGTCCTTGGCTCAGATCTGGTGTCCTGGCCCCGGGACATCCCAGGACCACAGCATCTCGACTGGCTGCACGCTCTGCTGACCCACAGCCGGCACTCCCTCTCGAGCCCCCCGCCTGCCTGAGACACATGAGCTGGGCCTCACTGCTCCACCGACTTGGCAGCTGGAGGTAGCTGGGGACGTGTCACAGAGCCAGGTCCCCGGGGTGCTTGGAAAGGAGGCAAAAATTGTAGTGGCCACCAAGACACCCCCACCCCAGACTTCAGCCTCCCTCTTACCTGTGGATGCTGGCGGATGCCCCGGGGGGGGGGGGTGGAGCGGGGTGCCCTGTGCACCCGTGTCGGTTTGTGGCATGGGGCATCCTAGTGAGCTGTACTCCTCACACCCCAGCTGGGAGCCGGCTTTGAGACCTCGGCCATTCACGGCCAGTGAGTTGGGGTTCCGTGGCTTGCAGTCAGGGAGGGGAGTACAGGGGGAGGTTGCTTGAACTGTTCACACTTGACCTGAGGAGGCAGAGGCCACAGGTCATGGTGGGAAACACCCTCATCTGTGGAAGGGGGCCGGGGTGTGACGCGGGGCAGGGACACAGGGGTCAGTGTTGGCTCACCGGTGCCCACCCAGGCCGGTTGACTCTGCTTCCTCCAGTCCCCACCTGACTCTTGGACCCTGGACTCGAGAGGTCAGGACCCCTCGTGCCGTCCTCAGAGCTGGGGGCAGGGGTGTGAGTCATTGTATCAGAGACGCTCACAGATTGGGCTCAGGTTCCCAGAAAGCAGGTGGGACATAGGAACCCAGTCTCTCCCCAGCCCCACCTCGGGGGAGCTGACCCTCCTGCTCAGGCTTCCAGCCCTTGCTGCCCTGAGCCTGCCCCGCACAGCCTCCTGGATCATTCCTGGATGGTCACTGAGCACACAGCTGCTCCTTCCGTCCATCCTGGGTTTTGGGTCAGCCTTCCTCCCTGGCATAATCAGGACCAGCTACTTGTGACCTCAGGGACACCAGGAAAACCCACCAGATGGCATCCTGTTCCCCTAAACCTAACTGTCTGCTGCCTAATATTCCACCATTAGAGACTCATTCCTTTGCCTATGTGTAGCTTTGTACCCAGTTAAGTCAGCTACAAACCTAAGCATAGGTGACTTGTTTAAAGGCTTTCAGGACCTGAGGGGAGATGGAGAGGGGAGGAAAGAGGAGGTGAAGAGGGTGGGAGAGGAAGAAGGTATGTGCTGGCCGGCCCCTGAGTTCTGCGGAGAAAGGTGTGGCTGTGAGCTCCCAGGAGAAGGAAGGGTTTGGGGAGTCGGGCTGGGGGAAGTCAGGCAGGGAAAGTTATGAACCTCAGTGGGAATTCTCAGCGGGACTGTGGGGCAGGCCGTCTGCTGAACGAGGAACAGCAGATAGAAGCTTCTAGTCCCGTGGAGGGGGGCCAGTGGCCTGCCTCCTCCTCCCCACCCTGAGACAGCGCAGCCGCGTGGGGTGTGATGTGCTCTGGGTATAGGAGGTGCTCTTAGCTCTGAGGAAGCCTGGCTGGCTGCTCTGGCCGTTTAAAACCGTCGCGTTATTTGTCAGGTCAGCAAATGCTGGGCTGTGCTGGCGGGGTGGGGGGAGAGGGGGGCCCCATGCGTCCCCACAGCCCCCCCGCGGCCTTCCCTGGAAAAGAGCAGGAACAGCGTGATTCACACAGACCCTGAGTCTCCGGGGCTGCCGGGTTGGCTGGGGTCACCTTAAAGCTCGTGGAGGTGGCCACTGGCCCGGCCAGGCACGCGGTCCTGGGTCTTCCAACATAAGGGCCAGTGCTGGGGGACGTGGGGGTGAGAACTGACCGCCCCTGTTGAGGGGCCCCCAGCAGGCCCGCTGCAGGAGGGGCAGGCCAGTGTCACGGGCTCTCGGGGCCTGAGCTGTGGATTGGGCCTGCCTGCCGGTGGCCCAGTGGTGACCGTCTGCCGCTCATCCGGGTGCAGAACTCAGCCCGGGGCTCAGAAGTCGTGGGTCCCCGGGACGACCTGTTGCCATGAAGCCCCAGAGGACGGCCATCCTTAAAGATTGTTCTCAACTGTGCGTGCTAAATTTATTCAGTCGTGTCTGACTCTTTGCGGTCCCATGGACGGTGGCCCGCCAGGCTCCTCCGTCCATGGGGTTTCCCAGGCAAGATATTGGAGTGGGTTGCCATTTCCCCCTCCAGGGGATCTTCCTGACCCAGGGACCAAACCCGCGTCTCTTATGTCTCCTACGTTGACAGGCCAGTGCTTTACCACTAGCCCTCCTGGAAGCCCGTTCTCAAGCGTGGCTGTTCTTAAGGAATAATGGTGGTGGTGACAGTGACCACAGTAGCTCTTTGTTCTTTGTCCGTCTTTGAGCGCCTACTGTGTACAGGCTGCTCCTGTGAGTAGCGGGCACACAGCGGAGGCACTGCTGGCCTCTGGGGCAGATTATTCTTTGGGGGAGGGGTCCTGTGCTCGGCGGGGTGTTTAGGAGCAGCCCTGGCCTCCCCCAGTGGGGAGACACCCCTCCTGCTTTGTGACAACCAAACATGTCCCCCGGAGGCAGGCCCCAGGTCCCGCGGAGGCCAGCGTCGTCCACTGCCAACCCCACTGGGCCCTGACTGTGAAGAAAACAGACTTTCATCCCATTCCCTTAGAAGTAAGCTTTCTTTAGAGGGAGACAGGCCACATGTGCTAAAGAAAGAACATGCCAGCAGGCCGCGTGCTGGAGAGGAGGGTGGGGCGGGGCCAGGGGGGCGCTGGTCAGGGGGGTGGGGTGAGGGGTGCTGGTCGGGGTGGGGGGGTGAGGGGTGCTGGTCAGGGGGCCTGGGTGAGGGAGTCTTGGTCGGGGTGAGGGGTGCTGGTCAGGGTGGGGGGTGCCATTTCCCAGAGGGGCTCAGAGAAGGCCCCCTGATGAGGGGCCCTGGGGCCTCCGAGCAGCAGGAGGAGAAGGTCTAGGAGCAGGAGGAGGAGGCGTGGGGCGGGAGCAGTCAGGCCCCCGGGCTTTGTCTCTGAGAGTAAAGGCCTGGAGCGCTCCCCACTCCCCGGCTGGAGGGAAGCCAGCCCAGCCTCCACCTTCAGGTGAGCGGCATCTCCTCGCCTCCTCCCAAAGCCCAGAATGTGAAGCCTGTGCGGAGCCCCCCTGGGACGCGCACTTGAGCGTCCACACTCTGCAGTCTCAGACTGAAACGTGGCCTTGGCAGCCGCACAGAAGTGGGTCTTAACTCTCAGCTCAGCCGCTCACAAGCTGTGCGTGGCCTTGGGCCGGGCCGGAGCCCCGCGAGGCCTGGGCTCTGCGGGTAGGGGTGTCGTCCTTGGTCCCCTGCGCCCCCAGGAAGCCGGGGGAGGGGGGCAGGCCGCACCCTCCCCTCTCGCTCAGCCACGGGCTCTTGGTCGGGATTCCAGCATCTGTTTGCTGGGCTGCAGCCCCGCCATCTGGAGAGGTCACAGCAAGGTCTCCAGAGGTCGAGGGAAGTCAAGCCTCCGTCTCCCTCCCCTTCCCGAGACCTGGGGAGGCGGCACCCTTTCTGAGTTACAGTCCCCTCGGGTCAGGCTCTGGGCTCCTCAGCAATGCCCACCGGGCTCCTCCTCGGAGCAAGCCCCCGGAAGCTCCACCCCGCCACGTAGCCCAGGGGGTGGGGCGGCCCCCACAGGCTCCACCCCGCAGCCCCCAAGACTCTGGTTCGAGAATCTCAGCCAACCACTTTTCAGGTCACTCACCTCAGAAATAGGCTCCTATTAATACCTGGAAAAGTGGGTTTAAAGCTTACCTGAAAGTTAAGACTCGGGCATCTGCACAGGATGCAGACGACCTCCCTGGCCGCACCGCGCTCACCCCCCCACCCCACCCCCACCCCACACGGGGTGTCTCCCCCCTGGCTGAAATGCCGAATGGGAGACCCTGGGGCAGACGTCTCTGGACCGGCGTGTGCAGGGCTGTCGAGGCTGTGAGGCCCTCTCAGGAGGCGGGTGCCCCGTGGGGAGGGCTGCTTCCTGGGGCTCCGCGGTCCCTGCAGCCCGCGGTTTCCAGGGATGAGCTTGCCGGGCAGACAGGCCCCAGCTCTCCTTGCTGGATTCTTTAATCTGTCTGTCTATCTATCTGTCATCTCTCTATCAATCAGTCTATCATCTATCACCTATCTATCTGTCTGCCATCTATCATCCATCTCTCTGGCTGCATCAGGTCTGAGCTCTGGCACAAGGGACCGTCACCGTGTCAGGCTGGCGCACAGACTCTCTAGTTGGGGCGAGAAGGCTTGGTCGCTCTGTGACACGTGAGCTCTTGGCTCCCTGACCAGGAATCACACCCCCATCCCCTGCATTTCCAGGCAGACTCGTGACCACTGGACCACCAGGGCAGTCCCGTCACTGCTGGAATCTTTATTCACTGGAAGAAGACGCCCGATGGGTGGATGGCCCTTTCTGCACCTGCCCGGCTGCCTGAGGCAGGAGGGGTGTGGGGAGCAGCCCTCGAGTCTTCCGGGCGGGGTGGGGGCCGCAGCAGGAGCGCCCCGGCCTGGGGCTGGCACTGGAGCTCGGGGCTGAGCCCAGTCCTCTCACTGTGGGGCCCAGGCAGGTTCCCACTCCTCTCCGGGCCCCCCTCCTCCCTAAAGCTCGAGGCAGGAGGGAGGGTTCCCTTTCCCCACGTGTTCCAGGACCCCTGCTATGGGCCTGGGGTCAGGGCTGCTTCAGGGGAGATCCCAGCCCTGGCCTCGTGGGGCCCCAAGGGCCCCCGGGTCTGGAGCTCAGGTCTGAGCAGAAGGAGGTATGGAGGGAGGAGAGAGCGGAGGCCAGGAGAGGGTGTGCCTCCCCCCGAGCCTGGGGGTGCCCGGGTCCTCTCCACCCCCACCCTACTCCAGACAGGCTTAGCCAGCGGTCTGCAGCAGGCATCCTTAAAATGCAAAAATCATGGGGGGGCAGGTAGTGGGCCTCCCAGAAGGCTCAGTGGTAAAGAATCCACCTGCAATGCAGGAGACCTGGGTTCCATCCCTGGGTGGGGAAGATCCGCTGGAGAAGGAAATGGCAACCCACTCCAGTATTCTTGCCTGGAGAATCCCATGGACAGAGGGACCTGGAGGGCTACAGTCCACGGGGTTGCAAAAAACCCGACACGACTGAAGTGACTCAGCACGCACGCACGGGGGAGGGGGCTGTACGTGTGGCCTTGGGGGTTTGCACTTGGCCTCCAGGGCTCACTGCCCAGAAACCTTGACCAAACGACTCGCTCTCTCAGATTTCCTCGTTGGTAAAATGATGTGATAATGACAGCTTTGCTGGCAGGGTTTGGGGGGTGAGTGGGGTTTTATTTTTTTTAATTTTTTTGTTTGCAAACACATTTGACAGCTGAGAAGCCTGGGGGCTGGAGAGGCTGGGCCTCTGCTCACGGTCCCCAGTTAATGAGCAGCAGATGGAGATCTGAACCCAGATTTCTCGGGGCAAAGCCTGGGAACTTCTGCTCAGAGCAGCTCAGGCAGAAGCAGCAGTGGAGTAGGGGGACCACAGCACGTCCTGGGGCCTGAGTGGGACCTGCCGTCTGGTATCACCAGGACGAGATGGGGGGCTACAGAGGAGACGGGCTCCGGCTGCCACAGCCTCCATCCTCAGGGCCCGCGGGCGCCCCAAGGAGCTGGCCTGACCTTAAAAAGAGCACGTCAGCTGCATGAGACTGTGGGGCCCACCCTGGGGCCCTGGGCCGGGGCCGTGGGCCGGGGAGCAGGTCGGGTCCCACGTGTCAGGCGCCTGGGGGGAGGCTGAGGCTGGACGTTTCCAGAGGATAGTGGCACCACCTCTGTGGATCTGGTTCAGACCCGCTGATGGTTGAACTGTTAGTTAAGTACCCCCAGCAGTCTTGGAGGCTTCCCTGGTGGCTCAGACGGTAAAGAATCCGCCTGCAATGCAGGAGACTAGGGTTTGATCCCTGCGTTGGGAAGATCCTCTGGAGAAGGGAATGGCAACCCACTCAGTATTCTTGCCTGGAGAATTCCAAGGATAGAGGAGCCTGGCGGGCTGCAGTCCACGGGGTCACAAAGAGTCGGACACGACTGAGAGACTAGCACGCTTCCAGCAGCCTTGGGCAGTGGGCTTTACCATCCCCATTTCACAGATGAGGACACAGAGGCCCGGAGGTGTGAAGAAACTCCCCTGAAACCACAAGGTAACAGGTGGCCCCGCAAGAGCGGAACCCTGGTCCCCCCAGCGCTCAAGGGGGCGCCAGGCCCTTCAGGCCAGCACCTGGGCAGGAGCGGCAGTGAGCAGGGAGGGAAGAGGCTTGGGGGGGACACGTGGTTCAAGAGCTGCGTTCTGGAAGGCGGGCCACTTCGGTCTCCGCGCCCCTCGTTGTTTGTTGTTTTAATTTCTCGCTGTCGAAGTAGCGACATCTGGGAAATGAGAAACAGGGTTCGTTATCCGGAAGCAGACTCTGAACTGGCAGGAGCAGCCCTCGTGTTGGCTCAGGGAAGCCACCGCCGCGCGGTGTTGTCGCCTGGCGTGGGGAGGTGTTCCCCGCGTCCCCGGAGCCCATGCCCGGGTTCCCAGCCCAGCAGGGAGGCGCAGCAGGCCCTCTTGCCCCAGAGCCTGGCTTCTGCGAGCCTTTCTCTGCAGGGACGCCCAGCCAGGCCCAAGGCCGCCGGCTTGGGGCAGAGGGCGCGGGGGCGGCTCTCCCCTGGACAGGCTCTCTGCCTGGCCTGAGCAGGGCCCGAGGTGGAGCCGCTCCCAGCAGGGTGTCCAGCAAAGCCGCAGCAGCTGTCCCTGCGTTCCCGTGTCTGCAGCTCACGGGGGCCCAGCTGGGCAGGAGGGCAGATCCAGGCCTGGGGAGAGAGCTGGGCTCTGGGAGGGGTGCCCACACTCGGGTCCTGAGAGGACGGGCCAGGCCCCTCGGGAGCACAGGTCCCTGGGTACCTCTCCCGTTAAGAGCAAGCAGCCCCGAGACAGTAGCACAGGTAATCATAGAGCTGGCGTCAACTGGGATGGACCTCGCAGTGAGTCCATTCTGCAGACCAGACGTCAGGCTTGGCTGCTCACTGCTGCTCACAGCTGTATCCCCAGGCTCCTCGCCACCTCGTCCCCAGAGTGGGCTGTGGGGCTGGGAGCTTGACTGCTGTGTGACCTTGTCATCTTACTTCTTTGAGCCTTAGGTTCCTTAATTGTAACACGAAGGAGCAAGTGGTTCCCCCACCGGCTGGTGCACTGATACAATTAGAAGGCAGACAACAGGCGTGGTGCAGACACCGACCAGCAGCGCTCAGCGCTCCAGACGCCGTGTAAGTGCTGCTGTGAACGTCCTCCGAGGCGTGTCCCTTGAGGTGGGCTGCTGGGCCCTCTGGGGATGCCGAGCTACCCAAGTGGCTCCGTGGTAAAGAACCTGCCTGCCCGTGCAGGAGATGTAAGAGACTCAGGATTGATCCCTGGGTCGGGAAGATCCCCTGAGAAGGGCATGGCAATCCACTCCAATATCTCTGCCTAGAGAATCCTGTGGACAGAGGAGCCTGGTGGGCTGCTGTCCTGGGGTCGCGCAGAGCAGGACACGACGTTTAACTTAGAGGCATCACCACGCAGCTTTCTACAGCGGCTGCGCCATCTTCCACCCCCACCAACAATGTGCGAGGGTTCCAATTTCCCTACGTTTCCATCAAAACTTATTTTCCCCAAAACCCTTTGAACTACGGCTACCTGTATTTCATGGTCACACAGGGGCTCAGACCGTGAGGCCTCCAGCTGCGTGGTCACAGAGCCAGACCTTGCACTCTGGACCCTGCACTCCTGACTGCCCACCTCCACCCCTGCTCACGGGAAGCCAGGCTCCCCGGAGCCTCCCTGCGTTTCTGGGTCCCGACTCTGCACCCGAATCCACTGCTCAGCACGGCTTGTCCTCCGAACAAGAGCCCGCTGACTGGTGCCGGCAGGCGTGGGCAGTGAGTGCCAGTGTGCTGGAAAGCAGCGCCTTCCCGGGGGTGATAGAGGCAGACACCCCCGCTCACCGCTGGGAAGCAGGTGACGTCTGGTGTAAACCTCACTTGGTCTCAGAATAGGCGGCTGCTCCCTGAGGTGTGAACCTCCCTCACCTCCTTGCCCCAGAGGCCCAAGGCGCCCGGGCCAGCCTCACTCGCTCTGCAGAAGGAGCCTGGCAGGTCTGCGGGGCTGGTGGACGCCCAGCGCCATGTCCAGCACCAGGGCCAGCACCGGCTGCCCCCTTCTGGGGCCCAGGGCGTGTCTGTGACAGACCTCGGGGCGGCTGGGTGGGATGTGGTCAGGTGGTCCCCACCTCTTTACTGGAGGAGATGTCTCCTGGAGAAGGCGGGCAGGATTGCTTTGTGTGTGGAAACGTCTTTTTTTTTTTTTAACCTTCTGCATCAGGACAACCTAACCCCGCTCCCCACCCACCTTGAACTGCAGCTCCACCCCGACACCAGGCCTTGCAGTGCCTGGGTGCCCATGCCCAGTCGTGCCCGACTCTGCGACCCCACGGACTGTAACCTGCCAGGCTCCTCTGTCCGGGGATTTCCCAGCAAGCGTGCTCGAGCAGGCTGTCGTTTCTTTCTCCAGGGGATCTTCCCGACCCGGGGGTCGAATCCTAGTCCCCCTCCTCGCCAGCAGACTCTTTACCACGGTGCCGCCCGGGAAGCCTGCAGTGCCTGTAGCTGTGATCCTGACCTTTCTCCTAGACCTAATCCCGACAACCTGGCCCCGTGGCCTGGCCCCCAGGACACGACTGTGGTCTGGGTGGTCGTGTGGGACCGCCATCAGCCTCGTGGTCTCAGAGCCGGGCGCAGAGGCCACCCCCCGTCTCGGTCTGTGCCACCTCAGCTCTGTCACGCGTCCCCTCTGAGCCTCGGTCCCCACACCTGCGAGTGAGGAGCGTCACGGCCGCCCGCAGACTCCTCGTGGGGACCGAGTCAGGCTGTCATGTGGAGAAGCACCTGGAACGTGCTGCTTTAGCTGAAATGCACTCACGGAAACTAAGGCCCAGAGAGGTGAAGCGACGAGCCTGGGGTCACACGGCTGTGACGGAGCTGGGGTCTGCACCCAGAGCAGATGTGAGTGGAGAACGCTTGGCTTTTGGGACCAAGCCGGGCTGTGAACCTGCAGGGGAAAGGTCCTTCCACATCAGCTTCCTTTGCTCTGGGGTATTCACTGCCCCCGAGGATGTAAAGAATAGTGCCCCAGGCTGGGGCTTAGTGGCCCTGGACTCGGTCCACTGAGGCTAGGGGCTGGCCCGGCACCCACCTCTGAGCCCCAGCGCGGAACACCATCGCAGGCACAGGGAACCGCACTCTGCCTTCTACACCCTCAGTCACTGCCCTGAAAGCTTCCTGTGGGACATTGCTCCAGACCTCGAGGCACCCCCGTGTCCCATCAAGCCCCACTTCGGAAACTTCCAGAAGCTTGTGGGGGGAGCGGCTGCCATGTGCCAGGAGCTGTTGTGGCCCCACCCACACTGCTGTATTTCATCATTGTAGCATCTGTACCAAGAGGTGTCACCTCAGACCCAGATGAGAAGGTGGAGGGCCTGGGGGGTCAGCGGAGACGTCCAGGTGACAGCACAACATTGGCAAAACAGCGGGTGCCAAGCCCGGTGGGCGTCGGAGAGCCGAGCCTGGAGCTCGTCTTCAGAAGCAGCTCATAGCTGGGCCAGGTGTGGCTGGGCCCTCTGCATGGACCTCCCGTGCTCGATAGGCACTGTGACTGTCCCCTAGGACGGGCTCTGCAAATTCAGACTCAAGTGTTACTGGCTGAGGATGCTGTTTGTACCACTTGGATTGCAGCTCATTTGAGCCCAAGGTTGGCACCTTTGTGTCTGCAGGAGCCATGGGTCTGGGGGACCCTGTTTGTGTTTCTCCGATCCTCTTCCCTCATCTGCCCAGCCAGCTGGTGACCTGCGTTCAGACCCCTCTGAGCAGGCCCCATGCTCAGGGGAGAGGAGCCAGGACATCCGTGGGCTTTTACTGAGGACCCGTTTCAACCCAAGTGCAGCAGGAGACGGCTGGCCATTAAGGGAGCTGCCTTGGGTTCACCCAGCGTCATGATCAGTTAGTATCAAACCGCAGCCGCTTTTCCTGCCGACTCCGCGGACGGAGACGAAGCTCGGGAGGTGCATACACCACAGAGGCCTCCCTCTCGGTATTGCTCTCCGCCCCCCGACCCCGGACTGGGCCGCGCGTCTCCCCCCTGACAAGTGTGCCGCTGAGGGAAGGCTGAGGCCCACTCACCGTCTGAGGGCCCCAGGGGCCGGCGCGCTGGGCGTGGGCAGGGCTCAGAAGGGTGAAGTCGGCCTGGGGAGGGGGCAGCAGGAAGCGGCCGTAGGCCCCCTGCCTCGGTGCCTGCCCCCGGGCGGGGCCAACCCAGCCTGGATCCGTCACGGTGCCCCCTGGGAACGGCGTCCTGCCTCGAGGGGAGAACGGGTGGACACAGAGGACCGCGCCCCGGAGGACGCGCGATCATGCCCTGCCCCGCCCCCCGGGGCAGGGCCGCCTGGCAGCAGCCTGTTTTCTCAGCGCAGGGTGGATCGCACCTTCGGTAACGGCGTCTTCCCGGGCTCGATGGAAGGAGCCTGGGAGGGCCCAAACCCACGGAACGGCGCTTGGTAACACACCTCCGTGCCGGGGGGGTGGGGGGGTGGGGGGGGTGTCGACGCGGCCTGTCAGTCATCACACGCCTGCGCCGCGCGCCTTTCCCGGTCCACCCGACGACTCACCCGTGGGCCCCAGGCCCCGCGTGCGAAACCGTCGTGGGGTCTGATGGTCAGAAGATGCCGTTGAGATCACTGGAAGCTCTAGCAATTACATGATTAGGAAAGGAAATGAGGGAGAGGAACTGAAACCCCTTTGTCCTCCAAAGGGCAGTTCTCAGTTCAGCCCCCAGCCAGCCGGGCCAGGAGCTGAGCTCCGAGTCCTGCGTCAGCCAGGAGAGGCAGCGAACGAGGTGACGGTCAGCCGGCCCCCAGCCCCACAAGCCACTCAGCCCCAAGGGCACGCTGCCCCAGCACTGACCCCTCCTGGCATGTGCTGCTGGCTTCACCCTGTCCTGGGTCTCCCCTGGCAGCCACGACCCACCCCCCCCCCGTTCTTCAGCCTTGGACTAAAGTTGACCTCAGGAAGGTGCCCCCTGGCATCCACCCCTATCCCCCACCCGCAGCTGATGGCCTGCAGAGCTCCGTATGACTTGAGTGTCTGCACACGGAGGTCAGCTGTCCATTAAGCTATGGAACCGAGCACCCCACTTAGCCGTGTATATGGGACACAGTTAAATAATGAAACAAAAATAGAACATTGCAGAAGCCTGGGGCAGGCTGGATTACGCCCCAGGAAGGAGCAGGGACTGCCATCTGAGGGAAGGGACCAGAGGGTTGTGGGGGGGGGGGTCACTGCCGGCCACTCTTTGTCAGGAAGCTGCTCCAGTTTAAAATATATTTTTCCTCTCTATATAGGTCATCTTTTGTTAATTTTTAAATGAAAGTTTATACACACACACACACACATTCCCAACTGGAAAAATAATTTGTGCTTGTTACAGCACATTGGGAAATTCAGAAAAGTTGAAAGAGTCTTCCTTCCTCCCCCTGACTTCATAATGCTGATCAGCGGTGTTAGAGCTCTTTGGAAGCCCCCAATCCCCCGCCCAGGAGAGAGAGGGATGAAAAGCAGGTACCAAGTTAGAGACTCCCCCTTTTGTCAACAGAGTGAGCTCAGCTAACACATCCAATGACCAGCACTTAGAAAGATTTTTAAATATACAGTTGATTCAGAAAGAGAAGTCTTCAAGGAACTCACACTCAGAGTCTTGAACATGTAAACCCATAACGAGGAGGAGTGCGGATATTGGACCCAGATATGGTCTTCCCTGGTGGCTCAGACAGTAAAGAATCTCCCTGCAGCACAGGAGACGTGAGTCCAATCCCTGGGTCGGGAAGATCCCCTGGAGGAGGGCATGGCAGCCCACTCCAGTATTCTTGTCTGGAGAATCCCATGGACAGAGGAGCCTGGCGGACTACAGTCCATGGGGTCACAAAGAGTTGGACATGACCGAGCGATTAACACTTTCACAGGCAGTATATTATGGTCACCATTTCCTGTCTTTACTGAATGAGGCTGAGGAAGCTTTCACAGAAGCTATGAAGTTTCAGATTCTTCTTTCTCCCCTCTTAATGGGCAGTGTGGCTTTGGGCAGGAATGGGGGCCTAAATCTGCCCATAATCGGTCATCTGTCCAGCTGTGTTTCCACTTCTTAGGGCTGCAGACGGCATCACTATGGTCAGTCAGCAGGGGGCAACTCAGCCACCGCCTCCCTACCTAGTGGGGATTGTCCCTCAGCACCAGGAAGACCACCAATCTAAAAGTGAAAAATATGGTGCCTTTTAATCCACAAAACCAGCAAACAGGAGCAGTGAAGTAGAAAGAAAAACTTGTCCATCATCCTACAGTCAAAGCAACCACAACAAATATTTTTGTATTCATGAAGTCACATGTTAACAGATTTTTTTTTTACAAAGCAGTTAACTACTGGTGTTTTGTATCCCACTTTTTTTTTCTCCATTTAACATTTCCCATCAACAACTGCATAATGGTAGATTGAGTGGATAAACCATAGCTCATATAACCCTTCCCTTTCAGAAAAGCGTTTAGGTGGTTTTTAGCATTTTGCTATCACAGACAACATCTTTGTGTAGTTCTGTACTTAGGATTTATCTGTTTCCTTAGTGGCGATTCCCAGAAGCAGCCTCGCTGGGATGGAGAGAAGAGAAACGCTCACCACTCAGTGCGTGTTTGCTAAGCTGCTTTCCAAAAGGGTGAACCTCTTAGTACTCTCACCAGCAGAGCATGAGAAATGTTTCAGATGTGAGCTTGTGCTTTTCTAATTAAAGTTCCCTTTTTAGGTAAATTGTAAATTCATATGCAGTTGTGAGAAATCATGAGGTTTCCTACAGAGACAGCCCATGTGCCTGTACCCAATTTCCCCCAACGGTGTGAACCAAGTTCAGTCACTCAGTCGTGTCCAACTCTTTGTGACCCCATAGACTGCAGCCCACAAATCTCCTCTGTCCATGGGGTTTCCCAGGCAGGAATACTGGAGTGGGTTGCCATTTCCTCCTGCAGGGGACCTTCCCCGCCCAGCCCAGGGATCGAACCCTCATCTCCTGCATCACCTACTGCATTGCAGGTGGGTTCTTGACCACTGAGCCCAACCCCAGAGGTATCATGTCACACAGAGATAGAGGTACCACGTCACATGGTGATAGAGGTACCACGTCACACGGGGACAGAGGTACCGTGTCACGCGGGGACAGGTACGGCATCACGTGGGGAACAGGTACCGCGTCATGCAGGTAAACTGGTACCACATCACGCAGGGACAGAGGTACCACGTCACGCGGGGACAGAGGTATGGCGTCACGCGGGGACAGAGGTACCGCGTCATGCAGGTAAACTGGTACCACGTCACACGGGGACAGAGGTACCACGTCACGCGGGGACAGAGGTACGGCGTCACGCGGGGACAGAGGTACCGCGTCACACGGGGACAGAGGTACCGCGTCACGCAGGTAAACTGGTACCACGTCACACGGGGACAGAGGTACTGTGTCACGCAGGGACAGAGGTACCGTGTCACGCGGGGACAGAGGTACCACATCACGCAGGTAAACTGGTACCACGTCACGCAGGGACAGAGGTACCACGTCACGCAGGTAAACTGGTACCACGTCACGCAGAGACAGAGGTACCGCATCACACGGGGACAGAGGTACGACGTCACACGGGGACAGAGATACCACGTCACGCGGGGACAGCACAGCCAGGGCACCGACAGGGAGGCAGTCAGTCCAGGACATCCTGCACCACAAGGTTGCTGCCTGTTGCTCTCTTATGACCAAACTGACCTCTCCACTCCAGGCCCAACACCCACTAATCTATTCTCCATTTCTTTATTTTTGTCATTTCAAGAATGTTATATACTTGCTATCATGAAGTGAAGTTTAAGGAAAATTATTATCAGGAAACAGATGTAACAAAGTTACAAGTAGAAGATCTATAGAGAATACATTTTGAATTAGGTCGTCTGTAGATTAGCACTGTCCAATAGAAACATAATGTGAACCATGGAATGTAATTTAAAATTCTCTAAAGCCACACTAAAAAAGTATAAAGACATAGGTAAAATTGACATATTTTTAGGCCAATATACCATTTCACCATATAACCCATGATTTTATAAATCATTAGTGGGGTATTTTACTTTCTTTGCTCATGCTAAGTCTTAGGAGTCCAGTGGTATTTGTAGGAAGAGCTCCTCTCAGCTTAGGCCAGGCACATACATGTCAAGTGCTCGGGAGCCATGGTGGCTAGTGGCTGCTGTTACCAGCTGGCTCGGCGCAGGTCCAAAGTGAAGGAGGTCCAACCGTGAGTGTGGATTCTGTGCATCTCCAGGGCCAGAGGGTCCTCGAGTCAGCAAGTGGCTCTCAACCTCAGCCTGGCTCTCAACCAGGCTCTCAACCTGGTTACACTTTAGAATCACACGGGACTCTTGGAAAATACTGGCGCCTCATCCCCTCCCACTTCTTCACCCCTACAGAGGGTTGGCAGTTGGTCTTGGAAACGAACCGGCATTATTGGGATTTCTTTTGAACTCCCAGGTGGCGCTGATGAGCAGCAGGGAGAGGCCCGCTGGCATGAAGTGTCTGCTGGCACCCACATGTCCTCTAGGGTCCTGAGGGGCCCTGGGGACACACGCAGATTCCTGCCTGCCCTGGCCTCTTGGAGGGCAGGCACTTGCCTCTCGGGAGGTCTCTGTGCTCCCAGCCCCGCAAAGTCCACCCTCATCTCTGCCTTGTCCAGTTTTCAAGTCGATGCCCATGACCTCCCTCCCCCAGGGCTCCGGGCCTGGGTCAGCACCTCCTTCCTGGTCAAGAAAAGAAGACGCATGTCTGCTGAGAGCCCGTGACCTCCTGCGTCCTGGAGCCCTCGCAAGCCCTCTGGGGAGAAGCCTCCTTCTGGCATCACTGAGGGGGCTCTGGACCCGGCAGGGGGCGGGACCAGGGGCCAGACCACCCGGCCCGGCCCACTGGGTAACGGAACGAGGCCGCCGGGTCAGCTCCTTTCCCAGGCTCTTCCGTGCCCCATGGCCCTGAGCCCGTGAGGCAGGGTCCTGGCGGGGAACACACGGACCAACACCCCCGCCTTGTCACCAGCCTCTCCTGGGGGCCCAGGCGATGGCCAGACCCCCTTTCTTGGTGCTGATCCTCTCCACAGACCTTCGGTTCCGTCATCCAGTCTGGAAATCCTGTCTCTTTGAAAACACAGTCAGCACCCTGACTCCCTGTCTTGAGAGTCACGAGGTGTCTGCTGGAGCCCAGACGTGTGGGGACAGCGCCGGACCCTCCGGGGACCCTCGGCCACCTCCCAGGGCCGCGGGAGCCAGTGGACCGTGGTCCCGACTCCCAAACCGCCGCGGGCCCAGGCCGCTGGGGCCTCGGGGTATCCCCAACAGTCTCACCTCAAGTCACGGGGTGGAGGGGAGGCAGGAAGCCTCGTACTGAGACAGGCTCCTCAGAGAAGCACGGGTGTCGGTCGTGCTCTCCTCTCCTTGCCCGGCTCTCAGGACGCTCACCCTCAAGGGGCCGGCTCTTCCCTCCGCAATAACTCAGGGGGTGGGGCTAGAAGGCTGGGCTCCCGGGTTTCCTCCTGGACCTGCAGTGACCCCGCGCCTGGGACTGAAGGCGGCCAGACGGGGTGCATGGGAGGAGGGCAGGGGTGCAGGGGGAGGAGGGAGGGGACGCTTTAACCGTTAGCATCACGAGTCAGTCGTGGCAGAACGTGCTGGAGGCAGGGAGGCCGCGCTGGCGGGAGGTGTTATGGGATCACCTCCCGCCGCCTTGCACCTGGCCGGGCCACGTGACTGTCTGCAAGGTCCCCTCTGCAGGGCTGCTCTGTGGAGCTGCGAGCCTGCCTCAGGGTTCCAAGCTGGCCACAAAGGGCAGTCCAGCCAGTTTCTCCAAAGCCAGGCTGCTTTCCTCCCCACGCTCCACCCACCCTCCTTCCGTCCTCCTTCCAGAAGGGAGACTCAGCAGAAACGCTGGTTCTAAGCAGGGAGGGGCTGAGTGTGACCAGGACTAACTGGCATGTCCAGCGGGACTCTCAGCCGACTCCTCCCCTCCCCTCCCCCTCCTCCCCCTTCCTCCCCTCCTTTCCTCCCTCCCTCCTCCAAGACCACGATCCCACAAGGAAAATACCCGGTTCGTCTGTCCACCTGAGTGAGGCAAAGGCCAGGGAGCAAAGGCCTGAAATCCTCAGCTGTCTTATCTTAGGCAAGGGGCTGATGATGTTGAGGGAAAATGGGCCACACTTCCATTGACAGTCAGGAGTCTGCTCTGTCGGGACAGAGTGTCAGGTGGCGAGCTCGGCGCTCCGGGAACCTCCTCCACCTCCCTCCGCAGCTCTGAGAACCAGCCGAGACAGCAAGGAGGACGGGGCAGACTGCAGGTTCGCGCCCTGGCTCCCTCACTTGCTGGCTGGGTGGCTGGCAGAGGGCCGACCCACACCCCCTCACCTCTCACGTGGGGACCGTGGCCGTGGTTGGGATGAGCGTGCTCCAGGCTGGAGTCCCCGTTTGCACCTGCTGACCTGTGTGGCTCACTGAATCCTCGTGAGCTTATGAAGAAGTGAGTAGCATTAAACATCCTCATATTAATAACAGTGCCTAGTGCAAGGGTTGCTGTGACCGGCATGTAAACCGCTATGAACAGTGCCTGGCACGAGTCCTGGGCCGGTAGACATCGGCCCGTGGGAACCCGGGCGGCAGAGTGTCCATCAGCGAGGGGGCTGAGAGAGGAGAGACCCCGGGTCAGCGCTCCCTGCAGGCTTCCTCAGCCTGGGTCGGATGGACGGCCAGTGTCACCAAAATCAGATCAAGGAGGCACGTTTCCACGTCTACGCGTATTAAGACACAGGGAGCAAAACTGTCTTTCGTTTCTTGCTGGCTTTCACCACACCCGCTAGCTGTGTGCGGGGGTGGAGGCCCCCCGGGCTTCTATCTGCCCACAGTTAAGACCTTGGGCCGCTGAGTCCCGCAGGCTGCAGCCTGGTGCCCACTCAGTAGGGAGGATCCGGAGGAAGGAGGAAGTAGACAGCCCCCCCACCCGCCCCCTGCTGCCCGCTGCCTTTTCTAAAGGAGACTTTGGTTTCCACAAATGCTGCAAGACAAACGTCTGCTTCTCTTGGTGTGGAAGTTGTGGGTGGGACCTTTCGTTGTGGGACTGGCCTGAGGGCTGGGCTGGTGCATGGCGCCTGCTCCTAAGGCCCCTGACGAGCCTCGCGGCCTGGGGTGACTTGGGGCGGAGGGGAAGTGTGCCTCTGGTCTGTGGCTGCTGCCAGCGCGGGGAATGTAGAGCCCTGGTTTGATCCCTGGTCCGGAAGGTTCCCAGCCACGGAGCACCTGCACATCCTTGGACCCAGGAGGCACACAGCCTGCCCGCTGGGGCAGCCTCCCGGGCCTGCCAGGCTCAGGAGAGGAGCCACGAGGAGCCCCAGCTCCCAGTGGAGGCTCAGAGAATCTGTGGTCCTTCTTTAACCCCCGTAGAATGAGGGGATCAGCACCATGGAAAGCAGGTCACAGGAGCCCTGGGGATTCCCTCTGGCCACCAGCGTGTCCTGTGGGAGCTGCCCAGGCTGGTGCAGAGTCACTGGGCCAGTGAACAGGAGCAGCTGCCGCCGGTGGCTGGAAGCCCTGCTGAGAACCGAGGTCCCCAGACCTTCATCAGGCAAAACTCCCGGGCTTTCTCTCTGGGCTGACGGGTGCGGAGATCAGGCGTCTACACTGGCCTGTCCTTCCACGTTCCTCTTCCTCCTCTCAATTAAACCCCGTCCATCCTCCCCAGCTGCCCTCTAACCAAGGCTCACCTGTCTCCCAGCACCTAAGCACTTCATCGCACGTCCTTTTATTATCGGCCTGGGCAGGAAAATGAGCCATTAGTGATTTCATCTCCACGAGACATTGCTCCCTAATTGCTAGTGATGAATGATAATTAGCAACTATTAATTCCTGATAATTAAGCTAATAGTTACAGGTAATGGCAGCTGGGTAATCATCTGAAAAAGCTCAAAGCTGCTTTCTCGGCTCCACGCTCCAAAGGACGGCGCTGCACCTCAGCTTCTCTCACCGGGAGTTCAAGGGCTCCTGCCTTTTCTTTACGTGGGCAGAGACTGGAGAACTGATGAGTCTGCCCTTTATTTAGCTTTCTTCTCTGGATGTAGAAATAATACATGTTCTTTTAGAAAAGTAGAGAGAAAATCAGGTATACATAACCTATTACCTGGAAACATCCACTATCAACATTTTGGTTTATTTCTTCCCAGTCTATGACTTTTCTTCTCACAGTTGAGTTCACACCCAGCTCTTTCCTGGTAGTGTCACAACATTAACATCTTTCCTTGTGATGCGTGCGTGTGTGCTCAGTTGTGTCCAACTCTTTGCGACCCCGTGGACTGTAGCCTGCTAGGCCCCTCTGTCCGTGGGATTCTCCAGACAAGAGTACTGGAGTCGATTGCCATTTCCTCCTCCAAGAGATCTTCCTGACCCAGGGATCCTGCATTGCAGGCGGATTCTTTACCACTGAACCACCGGGGGAGGTCGCTCACCCATAGAATGGGGCTGGTGATCTGGTTGCAAAGATTAAAATTAAGTGCCTGGCAGACCACCGAGCCGTGATGAATCTACATTGTGTTGTCTTCTTTCCTCCCGGTTGGCCATCTCCCTGCAGCCTGTGGCCGCTCAGGACCAGGCTGGGCGTGGCGCCAGGGTTCCAGCCGCTGCTTCAAGGCTCTCTGCAGCTCATGGGCCTGGTATTCCCACCTGTTCCTCTCTCCTTCGCACACTGCACTCACCATCCTCGGGGTTCTAATTCCGGTCCCTCTGGCGGATAATGGGATTTTGTGAGCCTCGAGTGTAAGCGAAAATACTTTGTCAACGACTGTCAAAGTCCTCGGGACCGTAACCCACGTGGGGACATCCGGCCGGTCCGGGCAGCCATTCCCCATGGGGCCCTGCCTGCGCCCCACGCCTCTGCCTCGGGGCCCGAGGCTCCACCGGACAGAACACAGCCCACCCTCCTGTCCTGGCTGTTCCGCGGTCATTTCGTATTTTTCCAGCTTGCAGTCGACAGAGACTGATTCCTTTGCTTCTTCTGGGCAGTGAGCACAGGGCCTCATGCACAGTGGGCGCCTCACGGGCCGGCCGGCTCCTCCACCTCCCACCCGCTGCGTGGAGAGTGGCCTGTTTTGTGTTTCGGCTTCTTCTCTGTGGAAGCCGGTGCAGGGGGGTCTGGCTGGGATTAAGGCCTGTGCTGTCCTGCCCTGGTCTACGCCCCTTGGCCTCCAGGTGCCCGCAGGTCTCCAGGAGGCCAGCACGGGCCCATTCTACCGGCCAGCCCCCCGCCCCCACCCCGCGTCAGCTGATGGAGCGGGGCTCCGGCCCCTCATTCTGGTGAAAGGCGCCCGTTTCCTCCCCTTCCCCCCCGCCACCCCTCGGGCAGAAGTCGCTGAGCTGCAGGCTCCTCGCTTTGGGGTTGGGAGCACTGTCTTCTAGATGAAACCCGTCAAGGGCAAGGGCGAGTCCTGCCCGTCCCTGCCTCTCGTGTCGGGCATGCTGGGCTGAGTGAACGGACGGATGGGTGAGCAGCAGCAGCAGCCAGGGGCTCCAGAGAGGACATGGGCCCCTCGCAGAGGTCAGGCAGGCAGGCTCTGCGTTCCCCCTGGGAGTGAAGGCGGCCCCTCTGTCCAGGTGGCCTGCCGGCCCTGGTTCACCGCCCCCCCCCCCCCCCCGCTCTGCCCCGTGGGGGGCCTCTGCTTCCCTCCCAGGCCCCGCCTCGGAGCCACGCCTGCTCTTGCCGCTGTCTCGTGCTCCTGCCCCCAGAGCCCACACCCGCTGGGCTGCCCGGAAGATGGGCGCCTGTGGGAGGAAGGCCCTGACCCTGCTGAGCAGCGTCTTCGCCGTGTGCGGCCTGGGGCTGCTGGGCATCGCCGTCAGCACGGACTACTGGCTGTACCTGGAGGAGGGCGTGGTCCTGGCCCAGAACCAGAGCACTGAGACCAGGATGTCGCTGCACTCGGGCCTGTGGCGGGTCTGCTTCCTGGCAGGTAAGCGTGCCTTGGCCGGGGCCAGCGCTGCCCCAGAGAGGAGCAGCCCCCCACCCCCCCATACCCCCTGGGAAGCAGTGTCCCTGCGGGAAGGAGGCGTTCCCGCGGACGCGCTCCCCTCGGCGGCCAGGACCCGCTCCAAACACCAGCCCTGCCTTCAGTGCCCATCAGGCAGGTCCTCTCCCCTCCGAGACCTGGGTCTTCCCACCTGAGAACGCAGGTGGCCCTGGGGAACGCTTAGCACCTCCGTTCTCTGTTTGTTCACA
Source organism: Giraffa tippelskirchi (assembly GCF_054371585.1). Classification (NCBI taxonomy): domain Eukaryota; kingdom Metazoa; phylum Chordata; class Mammalia; order Artiodactyla; family Giraffidae; genus Giraffa; species Giraffa tippelskirchi. The sequence goes on along the minus strand of NC_137277.1, from coordinate 603,826 downwards.
CAATGGCAGGGACAAAACACAGAAGCAGGCCTCTCCAGCTCTGCGGGAGGGAACAGGTTTCCATCCGGCCTGTCTGGGCCTCCGGCCTGCTTGCTGGGTTTCTCTGCCCCCACCCAGAGCTGCAGCTCCAAGCACTCTGTTCTTATCCCTTCGTCATGACCAGAAGCCAGGCTTCATGAGAGCATCTCTTGTGCAGGGCTGCCCGGAAACACCACGGCAGGTCCACGCAGCCTTTCCTGGAGGCTCTGTAACCCACGCGTGCGTGGGCACAGGGGACGCTTGGTCCTCCCAGCCTCGCGGCAGGGCTCTGCTGGGGGGCACCCACTCGCGCTCAGCAGGGAGGACGCCTGGGGCCTGGCCGAGTCCACCTCGGGAATGACACCCAACGCCGGCCCCACCTCCCACCGCCTGCACTGGGCGGCCTCCATCTCTGCTTAGATCTGAAGCAGAGTTAGGTCACCCGGATCCGGCCACCAAGGTGGCGACAAAGGGGTTCTGCTCCTCAGCTCCCACACTGGGGCACCTGTGCCAGCCTCGTGCCACCCTCGGTGGATCCTGTCCCCAAGCCACCAGACATCTGACGCAGTCTCGAGTTTGCAGGCTGATCGCTTTTCATGCAGCTTTGGTGCTTCTCTGGGGAAAATGTGACGTCAGGATGGGTGTCCACCTCTGTCCACTGTGGGCCACCAGCCAGGGACAGGCCCCCAAGCGCTTAGATCCAGCTCAGGTGTAAATACACAGGGGGTCAAAGATTCTAGAAGCACTTGCCCATGCCACTTGAATGTGCCAGCTGCAAACCCGAGCTCAGAAGGACCCAGAGGACATGAGGGCCATCTGGCAGGGACACCGTCGCCCCGCTGATCCCAGGCTGGTTCAGCTGACTGGGCTGGTCGGGGGGGCGCCCCTTCCCCCTCACGCTCCCCGTGCACCCCTCTGGGAGCTGTGCTCTCGGCTGAACAGGACCACCGCCCCAATGGGGAGGACTGGTCTTTGGTCAAGGGCTCACGAGTAGCTGTGCTCACCTGCTAGAGCCTCCAGACGAGCTCAGCGAAGGGCCCCGAGTGAAAGCAGCTCTTGTCCCGCAGGTGAGGAGCAGGGGCGTTGCTTCACCATCGAGTACGTGATGCCTGCGAGCACCCAGCTGACCTCGGAGTCCACGGTCAGCGTACTAAGTAGGTGTCTCCGACCTTCCACCCTGGGCCACAGGCTGCACGGGGCAGAGCGGGGCACAGGGAAGAGGCGGCTTGTTTCTTGAGGGCCGACACCTCGGGACTCAGCTGGTCGTGCTGACTGGAGTCGCAGAGCTTGCGCTGCAGAGTGCTTGTCGGGGGGTCAGGTCACTGGCACTGCCAGCTGCTGTGACTGACCAAGGGAGATGGTGTCCACACCCAGGGTCCTTCTCTGCGTGGGCGGCTCCAGCAAGCCACGGACCGGGCAGCTTAGAAACAGCAGAAATGCGATCCTCTCGGCTCTGGAGATTAGAAGTCCAAGGCCAAGGCACCAGGGACTCTCCTGGGGTCCAATGGTTAAGACTCACTCTTCCAATGCAGGGGGCACAGGTGTGACCCCTGATTGCGGAACTAAGATCCCACATGCCACATGGTGCAGCCAAAAAATTAAAATTAAAAAATAATTTTTAAAAAGATCGAGTTGCCAGCCTGGTCAGCTCCTGGTGAGGGCCCTCTCCTCCGTGCATAGCCCAGGCCATCCTGCCGTGTCCTCTCATGGTGGCCCGGCTGAGGGGGCTCGCCTGTCTCTCTCTCACGGGCACTGACCCCCTTCATGAGGGCTCCACCCCCATGACGTGAGCCCTCCCGAGGCCAGCCCCAGATACCATCCCTTGGGTGTTAGGTGTAACATGTGAGTTTTGTGGGGCTTCCCTGATAGCTCAGGGGTTCCCTGGTGGTTCAGATGGTAAAGAATCTGCCTGCAATGCAGGAGACCCAGGTTTGACACCTGGGTCAGGGAAGATCCCCTGGAGAAGGGCATGGCAACCCACTCCAGTATTCTTGCTGGGAAATCCCATGGATGGAGGAACCTGGTGGGCTACAGTCCATGGGGTCACAAAGAGTCGGACACAACTGAGTGACTTCACTTTCTTTCCCTCATAGCTCAGTTGGTAAAGAATCCACCTGTAATGCAGGAGACCTGGGCTTGATGCCGGGGTTGGGAAGATCCCCTGGAGAAGGGAAAGGCTACCCACTCCAGTATTCTGGCCTGGAGAATTCCATGGACTGTGTAATCCACGGGGTCGCAAAGAGTCGGACACGACTGAGCGACTTTCACTTTCAGTTTGTGCGGCCCAGACATTCACCCCACAGAACCCAGGGGACCGAACCCAGCTCTCCCCACCCCCCACCCCCCCAGCGAGACTGACTCCATGGCCTTGGCCTCACCAGAGCTGGTTTGGACCCCAGATGAAGCTGCAGTGCAGTTCTGACGCTAATCCCCGGGTCAGCACAGACCCTGCAGGTGAAGGGCCGAGGGACGAAAGCCTACCCAGGAGGAGGTGGAGGCCAGCTGCTCACGCAGGGCGGGGGCTTGGGGACCAGCTGGGGGCCGCTGGCAGGCCTCTCAGAGTGGGGGGCGCGGTGATTGCAGAGTGAGCCCCTGGAGGCTGACAGCACCCTTCCGTCCCCTCGGTCAGAAATGATTCGTTCGGCCACCCCATTCCCCCTGGTCAGCCTCTTCTTCATGTTCATCGGCTTCATCCTGAGCAACATCGGACACGTCCGTCCGCACAGGACAATCCTGGCCTTTGTCTCCGGCATCTTCTTTATCCTCTCGGGTGAGTGGTGCCGTCTCCGCTCGGGCACGCTGGACTCCTGACACTTGATTCCTAACCGCTCTGCCCTGGGAAGCCCTGGTCCCACAGGTGGGTCAGCCCCAAGGGACCTGCCGCGTCAGTGGCCCAGGCAGAATTGAGTCTGAGCTGGAAGAGAGTCTGAGGACCCCAGACCGGACCCTACCCTCTGGAGAAGGGTGACCTGGCAGCTCCCGGGACACAGCTGGGATGAGAACCCAGGGTCCTCATTCCACACCATCACCGCCGCTTCTTCTGGAGGAGGAAATGGCAGCCCACTCCAGTATTCTTGCCTGGAGAATCCCATGGGCAGGGGAGCCTGGCGGGCTCCACTTCATAGAGTTGCAAGAGTCGGACACGACTTAGCACTGTCTTTCTTGGGCTTCCCTGATAGCTCAGTTGGTAAAGAATCCACCTGCAGTGCAGGAGACCCCAGTTCAATTCCTGAGTTGGGAAGGGATAGGAGAGAAGAGATATCCCTTCCTGGAGAAGGGGTAGGCTACCCACTCCAGTCTTCTTGGGCCTCCCTTGTGGCTCAGCTGGTAAAGAATCCTCCTTCAATGTGGGAGACCTGGGTTTGATCCCTGGGTGGGGAAGATCCCTGGAGAAGGGATAGGCTACCCACTCCAGTCTTCTGGCCTGGAGAGTTCCATGGACTGTGTAGTCCATGGGGTTGCAAAGAGTTGGACATGACTCAGTGACTTTCGCTCACACCACCGCGTCTTAGCTGCCACGGTCAGGAGTGTTCCGATTCTTGGCAGCCGGTGTCCTGTGTTCTTACATGAAAGGAACACAGTCTACCTTTGGGACAATGGCCTCTTCACCTCCCAGCCCTCAGCTGTTGTCCAGAGACCCCCGCCCCTAGCCTGGGCTGCCCAGGCCCCTTCAACGTGGCTCTGTCTTCCTGGACCGAGCCCAGGTCACACGCCGTCATTCACTCAGTCAGTCGTTCACATGCTCGCTCGTCCGCTCGCGGCATCAGCAGGTCGCATCCTGGGAGCTGGAACCCACCCCCCCACAGACAGACAGGCCGCGTAACAGGGGATGTGGACAAGTGGGCAGGAAACAGGGACCCCGCCTGCGAAGGGCTAGGCCTCACAGACCCAGGTGTACCTTTTATTTCTCTGTGAACTTCACAGGAGTCAAGGCTCTACAGCAGCCTCAAGGCACCTGAGGTTCTCAGTGGCAGCGGCAGGCCAGAGATCTCAGGCTGATCTGGGCCACGTGAGGTGTTTAGGGACAGCAGTAGACAGGGTTCACCTGGGCCTGATCCAGCGTGAGTGAAGCGCTGAGAAAGAACCTGAGTCACACTTGTATCCCTTGACCCTTCAAGGTGCCCAGCTTAACCATGTGAACGGAATTAAACCCAAACAGCTGAAAACAGAGGAATCAATTGTGTCCTGATCTGATTACAGTCACTGACTGAGGAGCCTGATGCTGAGTCTGTCCTTTGCTCCATGAGGGGAGGGGTTGGCCCCGGCCCCACCCCCGGCCTCTGACGTCTCGCCGGCCAGTCCGCCAGCGTCTTTGCCGCCCCTGCCTCTCCAGCGCAGCGGGGCACACCCACGGGCCACACCCGGGGGCGGGTGGGCTGCACAGACCACCTTCCGGGGACTGGAGGCCCTGCCACCTCTGGCGGGCGAGCACACGTTACCCCTGAGCACAGCAGAAGCCGCCTGAGGTCACCGTAGGGTGACCGGGGGCGGTTAGGACACGAGGTGCCGCTCCTGCCCAGCCAGTGACTCTGAGGAGGGGCGGGGTAGGCTCCCGGGAGGCCCTGGCAGAGCAGGAGCCCCACCTGCACGCCGGCCTCTGTCTGGAGGGTGACGGTCCAGGCAGGGTCTTGGGGGACGGACTCCTGCTCCCCTTGAACTCCAGAGTGAGCTCATGGTCACCCAGGCGCCGCCTTTTCCCGGAACCGGAGGGGAGGCGGGCGCCCGGGCAGCTCCGGGCCTGGCTAAGCCCCCGCCCCCGCAGGCCTCTCCCTCGTGGTGGGCCTGGTGCTCTACATCTCCAGCATCAACGACGAGATGCTCAACAGGACCAGGGACGCGGAGACCTACTTCAGCTACAAGTATGGCTGGTCCTTCGCCTTCGCGGCCATCTCCTTCCTGTTAACCGAGGTAAAGCCTTTCGGGGGGCTGGCTGGGGGCGGGGCTGCCGGGAGGGGAAGGAGGAGGAGACCCGCTGGGCTCCGCCCTTCACCCCACCCCCCCCGCCCCGCCCCATCCCCTCCTCATCTCCTCCTCCCCCTCCCTATCCCCTCCCCCCGCCCCTTCCCCACCCCCACCCCATCCCATCCCCTCCCCATCCCCTCTCCGCATCCCCTCTCCCCATCCCCTCTCCCCATCCCCTCTCCCCATCCCTTCCCCCACCCTATCCCATCCCCTTCCCATCCCCTCTCCCCGCCCCTCCCCTCCCCATCTCCTCCCCCGCCCCTCCCCTCCCCCTCCCCCGCCCCGCCCCGCCCCTCCCCCTCCTCCTCCCCTCCCCTCCCCTCCCCTTCCCTCCCCTCTGGCCGATGCCCAGGCCCCCAGCACCAGCGCCCTCCCTCTGCCTCCTCCCGCAGAGCGCGGGGGTGATGTCCGTGTACCTGTTCATGAAGAGGTACACCGCCGAGGACCTGTACCGGCCTCACCCCGGCTTCTACCGCCCACGTCTGAGCAACTGCTCCGACTACTCGGGCCAGTTCCTGCACCCGGACGCCTGGGCCCGCGGCCGCAGCCCCTCCGACCTCTCCAGCGACGCCTCCCTGCAGATGAACAGCAGCTACCCAGCGCTGCTCAAGTGCCCGGACTACGACCAGATGTCCACCTCCCCGTGCTGAGCCGTGGCCTCCCCTGGACCGCGGGCCGGGACAGCCTCCCCTGCCCCCGCTGGCCTGTGAGCCCCAGGGCCCCCACACCCAGCTGCCGTCCCCCGGCCCATCCCCTCCCTGCTCCCCCTACTAGCTCCTGCGCGGGCCGGGTGTCAGGAGCCAGAGAGAGGGCTAACTGGTGGAGAGCAGGGTGTAGCCAATCACTCAGCCCTCTGCTCCCCAGGCAGAGGTGGGCGACCGCTGGGTCTTCACCCCGCGCACATGATATTTCCGCCAAGACCAAGGCTGGGGCTGCAATGCAGGGGTCCTTCCAGAGACCCAGCTGGTCTAGTGCGCTTGCCGCCTGGCCTGGCCCTCCCTCGTGATCTGGGCTGTGGGGCCAAGAGGTGGCTGATCCGGAGGTCTGGCTGGTTCAGAGCTGTCCAGCCAGGTCCTTGCCAAGCCCTTTACCCCTGGTGGTCACTGCCTCCCCCGTGACACACTGGTCTGCTCACTCCAGCTCCCAGTGTCCCACAGCCGGGGGGCTCTTTCCTCTTCTCCCACCAGAACTCAGCCGCCCCAAACGCTCCCAGAGGGGTTAAGGGGGTCTGGACCACTAGGATGAGGTCAAAGAGACATTAACGGCTGGTGATGTCTTGGTGTGTAGGGCCCCTCAGCAACGTGTTTCACAGGGGACTTCAATGCTTTAACCCAGAGAAGCGACTCTGACGATGGGAATTTCAGGGTGGGGCTGGTCCAAGTTAATACTGCCAAGCACTGTATCAGGCCTGGGGGTACTGTCCCCGCTCACAGGGGCAACATTTCTGGTCTAATCGTGTAGACAGACGTCTGTATCAGCAAAGCAGAAGGCGAGTTTCAAGAGGCCGCCTGGGGTTTGGAGCTGGATTGCCGACACTGGAGTCTAAACAAGCCGGACTCACGACAGTCCTCCCGAGGACCCTGTCAACACCAGCGGGCCTGTTTAACGCTCATACTCGGCAGCATCTGCCTGCTGGGACCGGGCGTGCGTCGGCAGATAGAAGCCTGGAGAGGACGAGGCGGCACGATGCCCCTTTCCCTGGTAGGAATCCGGAGCGGGGAGGTGCCGGCCCTTTCCATGAAGTCCACAGAGGGAGCGGGAAAGGTGCCTGCAGGACGGACGCTCGGGTCTCCGCGTGTCTTCTCCGTGCGGCCACCTCTGGATTTGAGGTTTTGAGCAGCCGGACAAAATGGACTCTCTGCCGCGTGTCTCTGTCACTCCAGCTGTTCTCTTGTGCTCTCTTTAAGACAACATTTGGTTCTCGGTGCAAAAAGCCACCACAGGAAACATGTGGGCTCCAGGAAGAAATACAGAAAGCCGCGCGTGCCGCCCGGGTGGCCTTGGGGAGGGCCAGGCGTTTGTTTGCTGGGTGGCCACCTGGGTGGCTTCAGCAGCAGACATTGGTTTTCTCATGGTTCTGGAGGCCAGAAGCCTGAGATCTAGGTGCCAGCAGATTTGATTTCTTCCGCGCCCGTTTTCCGTGGCTTGTCGATGGCCAGCTTCTCAACGTGGTCTCACGCGGTGTTTTTCCTGCACGCCTGCGTGTCCCCTGGTGTCCAAGCCCCTCTAGGAGGACACCTTCAGACTGGATGAGAGCCCATCCTAATGGCTCATTTTCAGCTCGTTAAAGGCATTGTCTCCAAATGCAGCCATCTTCTGAGTCGTGGGGGCAATGGCCTGAACACAGGAGTATGGGGCCAGGAGCAGGAAAGGGGGCGAGGAGAGGGAAGGAGGGGATAGTGAGGGGGGTGGCAAGGGGCGGGCCGGGGGGTGAGGGGCGAGGGGCGGGCAGTGCAGCAAGGAGCCGGATCGGGGTGGGGGCACCGCTCAGCCTGTGACCTCCCTGTTGTGTCAGGGGTACGAGAGGGGAACCAGAGAAGTGGGCCACGGTCTCAATCCTGCCACCCACCTGGGGGGTCCTGGGAAACGCCCTTTTGCTCTGAGGAACCTGGCCTAAGCTGTTTCCCTCCCCTACCCCAACTCTGAAGGGTCCAGCCTTGCCCGGCGGTCCCGCGTGTGGACCGCTCACCCTCACGGGTGCACCGACACAGCCGTAAAGCCCCTTCCGCCCCGTCGGCCCAGCCACGACTTGTAACCTCCGTTACTGCTCAGATTTACCCGGAAACCCGGTGCTGCCCGCCGCAGAGGACTCGGTCAGCGCGCTTGCAGACTGTCGGTCACATTTCCAAGCTGACAGCGCTTAGACACGTGGACTCCAGCCTTTGCTGACTTGCTGAGCTCCTTGGTCATGCTTTCTCGCCCTGAAGCACTCTTTCTGTCACCGTGCCAGGCTTGTTTTTGTGCACGTGGGAAAAGCAGAAGCCGCTCCTGAGCACGTGCCGCTGGCTGACTGCTCGTTCGGATGGGCCGCTCCGGCAGGCCGCTCTCACCCAGACGTGCACCTTCCGCGGCTCTTCAGCCCGGGTTCTGGGTCCTTGTGTCCCCTCCTGTAGGCTGGGTGAACCTTTCTTTTCTGTCTATAAATTAATCTCAGAACTGGGACCCTTGCAGCCCCTCCAGAATCAAAGGATTTTCGTCAAACATTAAAGTGTACATAAACTCAGCTCAGAAACCATGAATGACGGGCCCTTCCCCCATACACTCTCTGACTTTTTGTCTCCTCAAGCACTTATTTAAAGAAGATACATGAGTTTTCACTTTTTCATCCTCAAAATATGGGAGGGGGAGGCTAATGCAACAAAGTCTGATTCATTATGGAGTAAAATCCCTCGGGGTCACCAGCCGGGGGGGGGACAGTTCTGACTTTCGTTCCTTCTCCCCTAGAACTCACCAGCCCCCCTCCAAGTGGTGCCCCACACAGACCCCCGGAGATGCCCTTCAGAGAAATGGTCTGCCATCAGGGCCGTGTGGAGTTGAGGGGGCCGCTGGGGCAAGTCCACACCAGCTGCTCAGTGGTGTCCTGAGGACCTGAGGTGTCAGGGAGCCCCTCCTTCATGCTGAGTAACTGTTTCCTTCCGAAATGAAAGAAGTGTGCCAGGGTTCTCCAGAGACACACAGCCACCACGTGCACACGTGCGGGCTCAGTCGTGTCCGACTCTGTGCGGCCCCAGGGACTGTAGCCCACCAGGCTCCTCAGCCCGTGGGACTGTCCAGGCAAAAACACTGGAGTGGGCTGTCATTTCACGCTCCAGGGGTTCTTCCCAACCCAGGGATTGAACCCGCAGGCGGGTTCCTGCCCTGCAGGCGGACTCTTTACTGACTGAGCCACCAGGAAGTGGCAGCATGACTCCTGGGCACTTAATTAACCTCTGGAACACAAGCACCCAGGCGCAGCGTGGGCGCAGACGTGGGTGAACGAGCGGGCTCTTCTGAGGGCCCCTGCACTCGGTGCAGACAGGCTGGGACCTGGAGCATGTGCTCAGCCTGGTGGCTGCCTCCAGCCGCCCCCCACTCCCCCGGGGTCAGGGGTGGTGAGCTGTGGCCCGGCTGCAGCCGGCAGACATGGTCTCTGGAGCCCTGCACGCCCCGCCCGGGGTCCTCGACCTCTGCTCTGCGACCTTGGGTGAGCTCCTCCCCCCAGGGCCCTCCTGGGCTTCTCCTGCCTGGCTCTGCCTGATCCCTCTGTCCCTTCTGGAGCAAGGATCGTCGGCCTGGGCAGTGTCTGCCCTGCTGCTTCCGGGGCAGCCACAGGCCCACCGTCCAGAGGCCTGAGTTACCCCTGGACGCTGCTCCACCCTCTGTGTGTTGCCAGCAGCCTGGGGACCTCAGTTTTTTCATTCATACAATGACAGCATCGTATAAAATTGACCTCATGCTCTGCCCCCAAGCTCCATCGTCGACTCTAAAGGCTGCAGAAGTTGGAGGCAAAACCAAACCAAGCCCACACGATTCCAGTATTGTTCCCCAGCCCCCACCTCCCGCCTAGGGTACTCAAGACAGTGCCCCCCAAGAGTGTGGAATTTTAAGAACAGGTGTGAAGCTCAGCCTCTGCCTTGGATCAGCAGATAAGGCATGGCTGGGTCCCCCCCGGCAGGCTGAGGGCTCTGGGGTCCCACCTGCGCCTTTGCTGAGTCCCACCCAGGCTTCCTGCAGGCTGGGGCTGGGTGCCAAGCCTCCATGGCCCCAGCCGGTCCCTCTGGAGAAGCAGGTAGGCTGTGCTTTGGGCAAGAAGCCGAGTCCACGGCCTCAGGCCCAGACTTTCTGCTCCCGGGCCCTTTCCTGACAAGCTGGTGTTCGCGAGCTGCAGCAGCGAGAGCCTGCCCTTGAGAAAGAGGACGGCAGAGCCCAGCATTATGGGGGCGAGGCTGTGTGCTCACCACACCGCTGTCCGGCCCAGGGTGGGCTCCTGGCCCCGAGAAGGTGCAATGGATGCTCAGAAATGACCTTGCATCTCAGGGCTCCTAGTGCAGAGTTTAAACTGATCTTCACCACTGGTCTTTGAATAATTGATTCTATGCTCAGCACTTGAAAGAACAAGGCTCGAGGGCTTGGAGGTTTCTGATGAGGCAACAAGGAGACCTCATAGCTCAGTCTTCTCAGCAGACTGGACTTGGGTCAGTTTTTATCTTAAATCCACCCACATTCACACACCAACCTCTCACTGTGTTTCCGATGTAAGAGAATCCGCATGAAAGTGCTAAGGAGTCTATTTTGTACGTGTAAACCACTTAAACATGTATTTCTCTGTTCAGCACATTTCTAGAAGCACCGTGCATGTGAGCCGTCGTTCTCCCAGCAGCTACACGCGGTGCAAAGCTGAAAAGCGGAGTGTGGGTGATCTCCCTTCACCACCACGCTTCAGTGTGACAAGCGTCACCTGGGTTTCCCTAAATCAAATTAAATCCAACTTTGAGCCCCAACTCAGCTGGGTGGTGAGAAAGTCAAGCGACCCCGGGGCCGCTCAGAAATCCAGTGGGCGGGGGTGCACGTCCCAGCCCCATGCAGAGGAGGTGCCAGGTCCAGGCGGCCAGGGCACTGTCTTCGAGGTACTTCCCAGCTCATTAACTCCCCGGGCGGCGGGGGGCGGGGCGTCCCAGAGCTCACTCTCCTCCCGCCCCTCCCCCACCCCATCCCTTCTCCCTGAGCTCTCAAGGACTTCCTTCCAACCTGCCCCTGGGAAGACACTCCACATTCTTCCCCAGTGGGTCCTAAAGACACCATGGAGGCTGTTTTCTTCTGTTCCTTCTATCAGTACTTCCTGTAAATTGGCAGGTGGAGCCTGAGGCCTGACAGGATGCAGATCCAATGACTCTCCTCCAGAGGTGTGAAGGGGCTTCCCACGTAGCACTAGTGGTAACACACCTGCCTGCAGTGCAGGAGACCTGGGTTTGATCGCTGGATCAGGAAGATCCCCTGGAGGAGGGCATAGTAACCCACTCCAGTATTCTGGCCTGGAGAGTCCCATGGACAGAGGAGCCTGGCAGGCTACAGTCCATGGGGTGGCAGAGAGGCGGACACAACTGAGGTGACTTAGCACACACAGGAGGCGTGAAAACCCTGCTGTCCTTCTTGTGAAGTTAGTGATCGACGGCTGTCATGGCCCAGGTCCGTTATCACTATGATGGTGGCAAAATGCTGACATTCTAACGCCACTCCTGCCTCAGTGATGAGCTGGAAGACGGCCATCCAGAGAAACTCCTCCTGTCCCGTGCGCTGGTTTCCCCACGTCAGTCCCCATCCTGCAGCTGTGTGTGCCCGGTTGTATGACACGCCCAGTCCCCAGTGGGTGGACATCAAGACCCTTCCAGCAGTAAGACCCACTAGCAACACTCGCCAGCCTGCCCCCAGCAGCCACCCTTTGATCATGTCAAGCCGCCCAGCCGTGAGCATCAACCTTGTGCTTCATTCTGGCCCTGTGCTCTCCCTCTGCTCGGCTGCTGCTGTTGTTTAGTCATCATGTCCGACCCTTTGTGACCTCATAGACTGTGGCCGCCAGGCCCCTCCATCCATCGGATTCTTCAAACTAGAATACTGGAGTGGTTGCCATTTCCTCCTCAAGGGGATCTTCCTGACCCAGGGATCAAACCCGTGTCTGCTACATTGGCAGGTGTGTTCTTACCACTGAGCTACCGCCAAGGGCTTTAAACAACCGCATCACCAGCTCCCTCTAAGAAGCCTGCCCTGGTTAAAGGGCTCGGGAATGGCCACCTCTTTGTCAGCTTCAGGAGATGTCCAGAGCAAGGAGGCGGGTGGGCATCAAGTTCGCATGTTACAGGAAGTTGTCAGGTCCCCCGCCCCCCCCACCCCCGCTGCTCCCACCCCCACGTGGAAAGGGGCCTTTCCCGGAGGCCCCTGCAGCTGTGAGTCACCAGCTACCCAGCCCCGAACCCCACAGGAAAAGTGCAAATGGATTCTGGTGAATAGGGAGCTAATGCCACCTTTGTGTGGGAGAGGATGTTATAATATCAGGCTGTCGCCAAATTAACGTTATTAAACAAATGTGCAAAAATAGCAGCCATAATTACTCCATACAGTAGTTCAATCTGGAGCTCTCAATGCAGTTTTGTGCCCCTAAACACAGGGCTGTCTCTACGCCCGTTCCTCTGGCCCTTCCTCCTTCCTTCTCGCCAAGATGCTGCAGAAGAAAGAGACCCCAAGCAGGCCCCCAGAACCTCTTTGTTTCCTTTGGAAACGAGAAAAGGATGGGAACTAAGATTTGTTCAGCAACTACTGTGTGTCAGGCCCTTTTCCCATGGAACCCTGCTGAATCCTCACTACAGTCTAATGAAGGAAACCCTGTTATTCCCATTGGACAGATCAGTAAACTGAGGCTGGTCACTGGGCTTGTAGATATGAAAGCCTGGCTTTGATCAGCCCCCAAACCCATGCCCTTTGCTCTTTATTTAATTATGAAAGTATGACAACACATTTATGGAGACTTGGAAAATACAGAACAAGGTTACATATAGTTCCACAGTATATCGGTGCCTTTTGCTCTTTGTCCTGATGCTCCAAACGTTCCTCTGAACAGTATAGCCCCAACCTCCCCCGCCCCCTCGACAGACACCTCACACCAAAGCACCTGGCAGCGATGGCTCTCCGACTTGGCTGTGTCCCAGGCAGGCTACGCTCCGCTTGTGGCTGCTTCAGTTCAGCCCCAGAGCCAGGACCCGTCCCAGGAGAGCAGGGGGAGAGGGGAAGAACCTCAGGGTCACCTGCACCAGCGCCACCTCCCCCCTTAACCCTTCAGGTGTGAGGGAGGGAGCCCCCCAAAAGGATCTGCCTGCCAGGCAGGAGATGCAAGAGACTCTGGTTCCATCCCTGGGTCGGGAAGAACCCCCTGGAGCAGGAAATGGCGACTGACTCCAGTGTTCTTGGCTGGAGAATCCCAAGGACAGAGGAGCCTGGTGGGCCACAGTCCATGGGGTCGCATAGAGTTGGACACGACGGAGCGCACAGCGCCCCCTCACCTTCCCCTACTCCAGCCCCCGGGCCCCGCCTCCCCGAGTCTGGCCTCGCCCCCGTTCCAGCTCCCGGCCCCGCCTCCCCGCCCCCGGCCCCGCCTCCCCGCCCAGGCCCCGCCTCCCCGCCTCTGGCCGCGCCCCCGCTCCAGCCCCTGGCCCCGCCCCCTCTCCAGCGCCCCCCCCCGGCCCCGCCTCCCCGTCCCCGGCCGCACCTCCCCGCCCTGGCCCCGCCCCCTCTCCAGCCCCTGGCTTCGTCCCCTCCAACCCCTGGCCACACCTGCCTGCTCCCGGCCGCAGCCCCTCTCCAGCCCCCTGGCCCCGCCCCCTCCAACCCCTGGCCACACCTGCCTGCTCCCGGCCGCGGCCCCTCTCCAGCCCCTGGCCCCGCCCCCTCCAACCCCTGGCCACACCTGCCTGCTCCCGGCCGCGGCCCCTCTCCAGCCCCTGGCCCCGCCCCCTCCACCCCCTGGCCACACCTGTCTGCCCCTGGCCGCGGCCCCTCTTCAGCCCCTGGCCCCGCCCCCTCTACAGCCCCTGGCCCCGCCTCCCCGCCCCTGGCCGCGCCCCCGCTCCAGCTCCCGGCCCCGCCTCCCCGCCACCGGCCCCGCCTCCCCGCCCCTGGGTCTCCGGGTGTCCTGGCTTCTGAGGAGCCCTCCCTCCGCGCCCCGCCCCGCAGAGGCTCTGGGCCGCCCACGGCTGTGTCCCGACTCGGGTTACTGCAATCCGCTGGCGCCCCTCTGCCCTTGGGGACACGCCACACGAGCCTGCTTTGCTGAGTTGCAGCTGAGAATAGTCGCTGGTCCCCAGTGACTGGTCACCTCTTCTTCTGCAGGTGAATTAAGTCCCGTCTCAGGCTGTAGGTGCCGTGGTTCTGGGTATCTCCTCATCCTGGTCGCTGCCCTCATAGACCCTCTAGGCTGCAATGTCTCTTTTAAATGTGATTTCTGCAACTGATCCAGACTCTGGCTATCATTGCCCCCGGGATGGGCCTTGTGCATTTGTTTGGTTTATCAGGAAGATGACACAAACCTGCAACCTAAGGTGATTGACAGGCCATAAGCCGCTCTTTAGCAGCCTATACCTGGAGCGTCAGTTTGGGGGTTAAAAGTCCAAAATATTAACTACTAAACACTAACTTCTTACAGAGAAACTAAAGAAGTTTTGGACTATTAATAAATATGCTTGGTGCCACCCTGAGATGTTCCCTATAAGAAAACAAATGTTTTTAGAAATTATCATTGGTATTTATGTTCAACAATCTACAGAATGCTAACGTAAAGGACAGTTCATGTTTGCTTAAGGAAAGTAGGATGTATGGTTTTAGTTTAAAAAAAGGTATGAGAAATGAAATTACATTTTATGAAGAAAAAGAAAGTAGGTCTGACTTACAGGTGGCTGTTTCTAAATGAACAAAGTGATTAAAGGAGAAAAAATAAAAGGTCTATGGAAAGTGGACCCCAAGAAAAGAGTTTTGTGCATAATACAAGTTTTCTTGAGATGTTGAACTGCCCTTGATAATGGATTTTAAGTTTCTTTATCTCTAAAGTAATTTGCTGTGGATCAGACAGTAAGGAATCCTGCAGTGCAGGAGATGGGGGTTCGATCCCTGGATGGGGAAGAGCAGGGCGTGGCTGCCCGCTCCAGTGTTCTTGACTGAAGAATGCTGTGGACAGAGGAGCCTGGTGGGCTACAGTCCATGGGGTCGCAAAGGGTCTGACACGACTGGGTGACTAACACTGGCACTTACCCCTCCCGCATCAAATTACTCACTTGTCCATTCAGCCTGGAACTTGCACCCACAAAGAAGCAGTTGTTTTGTTTTTGCAAATTTCAAGTGCTTCTTCTATAAGGAAAAAAGCTAACAATTCTGCCCTTTTATGGCCAATTCATTGATTTCCTTCTCTTTAATATATCGCCCTGGGATAGAAAGGAGCGAGCCGAGCCCCTTCGTGGCCTTGACACTGCTTCTCGTGCACGTCCTTCTGACATTCGTGCAGTTGTGGAAACACAGACGGACCTGTGGACATCTGGGCTGATTCCAACAGAATCATCTACTAGCAACATTTTGCCCACTCTACTCCATTTTCATTTTCTTATCTTTGAACCTATCCTCATTCTCAAGACCTATGAATATTGATGTTGTGATTCTTTCTGGCCCTGTGCTTTTCCTCTGCTCCAAGGGCAGCAAACAAGCACATCGCAAGCTTCCTCTGAGAAGCCTGCCCTGGTTGAATGGCTCAGGAATGGCCCCTCTCTATCAGCCTCAGAGACGCCCAGAGCAAAGGCAGGAGGCCATTTCCAGGGAGGCATCATAGCAGTAAGACAGATGCTGCTGTGTTTCCCTTAGAATGTCCTGCGGCAACTCTGCGGGTGCCCAGCTGGGGAGCCGTGGTCCCAGGCCAGCAAGCTGGTGACGATGGCCATCACCCTTGAATTCTTGTTGTGCCTTCCCTCAGAGGGGACCCCTCCGTGCACGGCCCCTGCACTCCCCACCACTCGGCATTTGCAGTGACAGTCACCCCCGCCCACCGTGGAGGCCCTGTAAGGGGCCTCAGGGCACTAAGGGGGAGTGGCCAGGGGGGTTGCGTTGCGGGACGTAGGTTGGGACCAGAAAGTAAAGCGTGACCTCCAGACTAAGGATTTCGGACTTCCTTTCTGAGGCAATGGGGAACCAGAGATTTCAGGGAGGGATGAGTTAGGCTGGACTCATTTCCACTGAGGTATGATGATGTAATGTTATATTAGTTTCAGGTGTGCAATGTTATGTTTCGATGTTTGCATGCATTGCAAATGACCTCCACAGTAAGCCCATCACTACACACGGTTACAAACATGTTCTTTTCTTGAAATGAGAATGTTGAAGATCCCCTCTCCTAGCTACTTCCAAAAATGCAGGCGGCAGGGTGGGCTCCCAGCTGCGGGGTGGGGAGCTGAGGGGCAGAAGATTCCAGAAGGGAGGCTGGGGTCCAGGACCCAGCACAGCGGTCAACAGATGCTTTGACTCGAGAGGCCGGGCTGAGAGGCAGAGCTAAGGAGAGGCCGTAGCTGGACCAGGGGGTCCCAGACAGGATGGGTGGTGGGGGTGGGGTCCGAGAGGCTGGCGGCGGGCACTCCCCGGGGAGGAAGGGACAGGGTGAGGCAGTCCCAGCCGCATCCACTCCAAGCACAGAAGACCTTCTGGCTGACTCCTCGGGTCCTCAGAGGGGAAGGACTCACTGCCTGGGGTTCAGGCTCGGGGCGGGGGGAAGAGGGGGGACGGGGGGACCCGCCCCTTAGGAGCCTGGGGGACCCGCCCCTTGGGAGCCTGGGGGAGGGGGGACCCGCCCCTTGGGAGCCTTGTGGGGGACAACAGTCCCAGTGAGATCTCAGCTCCCAGGGAGTCTGCTGCGCTCTGACACGGAGGGGCAGCGAGACAGAGAGGAAACCACGCCTACAGCCTCTCCTGGTACAATCTTTGGCACACATGCCTTGCAAGAAAACAGACTTTCCTTTGGGACAGCAGTCCAGAGATGATTCAAAATCGTTTCTTTAAAGGAAGCACCTAAAGTCCACCAGAGTTCAAATGCATTTACCTGAAGAGACAGAAAAATTGTAGTGGGAAAAAAAAGATAGCTGCCCCCCCACCACCCCCCCCCGGCACACGCACACACACGCGCGCGCACACACACA
This sequence comes from Giraffa tippelskirchi, assembly GCF_054371585.1. Lineage (NCBI taxonomy): Eukaryota > Metazoa > Chordata > Mammalia > Artiodactyla > Giraffidae > Giraffa > Giraffa tippelskirchi. The sequence continues at coordinate 587,153 of NC_137277.1, read as the reverse complement.
CACAGCAAATTCCAAGCTTCCTAAGGCAGAGCAGGTGTGTCCCCCTGGGAGAACTCTGCAATCAGGAGGCTGTTAATTAAGCTGCAAATATGTGCAGAGACACGTCTTTCGAGAGAGAACACTGCACATTGCTCTGAAATCCCATCATCTCTAGAAAGAAGAAAAATACGGAGAAACTAGCAATTACCTCCAAAAGCTTACCTGGCGACGGGCTCCGAGAATGAGGAAGAGGGCAGGGCAGGGCAGGGGCAGACAGGGCAGCCACGGGCGGGGGCGGGTGTCAGAGGCGGTGGGAGGGAGCTGAGCGCGAGGGCTGCGGGCCTCCCCCTGGGGCTCAGGACAGCGGATGCGGGGCGATCCGCCCCTCCCACAGTCCTGACTCTGAGAGGGAGTTTCTCGCAGCAGAGGTTCAGCCCTATGAATTCATAAACCACGACTTCACAGTAAGTCCCCTGCCTTCATAGAGGCACATCTGCGATTAACTTGGGGGCCCAATTAGAGAAACAAATGCTCCGCACCAGGGCCCAGCTGGTTGCCATGGAAACGCTGGGTGCACAGATGTAGGTTCTGGCAGGTCCTGGCAGCATGACCAGCTTGCTGTTCTGATGCAGCGGTGGTGGTGCTGCAGACGCTCTGACTGTGCTGAGAACCAGCCACGTCAACCTTCAGACGCTGTCCATTGGCAAGTGATGGGCAACAGACGATGGGGAAGCTGGACGTTGAGGAAGTAAATACAAACTTCCGCAGCTGAGCCTAAAAGGGCAGCTGAGAGAGTGGGGTCAGTTATCAGGGAAGGCTTCCCTGAAGAAAGCACTTTTAAGCCCAGCCCTGGTAAATAAGGGGCTTTGCTGATGGCTCAGTGGGTAAAGAATCTGCCGGCAGCGCAGGAGACACAGGAGACGTGGGTGGAGAAGATCCCCGGGAGGAGGAAAATGGCAACTCACTCCAGTATCCCCGCCTGAAAAGTCCCGTGGACAGAGGAGCCTGGTGGGCTACAGTCAGTGGGGTCACAGAGTCAGACACGACTGAGCGACTGAGCCCAACCCTGGTGAATAAGAGTCCCTGGGGAAAGGCCACGACGGATGCTTCCGGGCTGGGACTGGCAGGCGCAAAGCTCCGAGGTGGGTTTGAGAACCTGGAGGAAGTCCAGGATAGTGAGCAGGAGGGTGGAGGGTCTGAGAGATGGAGGTTAGGGACGGAGTGAGGATCCAGGTGACAGAAATTGGGCGCGTAGCTTGGTATTTTGGGAGAGGAATTAAAAGCATTTTACAGAGCCATTTTTCATAAAAATGGTCGAGTGAAAACTGCCCAAACCAGACAGACAAGTTCACAAGGGGCTGTGTCTGTCCTTCTTACCAGCTGTTCTAAGTTAATTGTCTATTTCTAAACACCCTGCAAGGGAACTCAGCAGAGAACAGTGTTGTCACACTTTTAGTGTGAATTTTGGGCTTATTCTGCATTGTTTCCCCAGAAGAGAGTGGAGAATCACTCATGTGTAAGCGGTCAACCACCTGCCAGAGGCTGGAGGGGCCGCTTGACGTATGTGGTCTCCAACCTCCTCCATCCATGGGATTCTCCAGGCGGGAACACTGGAGTGGGTTGCCACGCCCTCCTCCGGGGGATCTCCTGACCCAGGGATCGAACCCTCACCTCCTGTGTGTTGAGCATCAGCAGGCAGGTTCTTTACCACTAGCGCCACCTGGGAAGCCCAATCAAGTTTTTATCGAATTGAAAGATACTTGAGTGCCAGTTGTGGATGTGATTGGTGATGGAAGTAAAGTCTGATGCAGTAAAGAGCAATATTGCACAGAAACCTGGAATGTTAGGTCCATGAATCAAGGCAAATTGGAGGTAGTCAAACAGGAGATGACAAGAGTGAACATCGACATTTTAGGAATCAGCGAACTAAAATGGACTGGAATGGGTGAATTTAATTCAGATGACCATTATATCTACTACTGTGGGCAAGAATCCCTTAGAAGAAATGGAGTAGCCATCATGGTCAACAAAAGAGTCCGATATGCAGTACTTGGATGCAATCTCAAAAACGACAGAATGATCTCTGTTCATTTCCAAGGCAAACCATTCAATACCACAGTAATCCAAGTCTATGTCCCGACCAATAATGCTGAAGAAGCTGAAGTTGAACAGTTCTATGAAGACCTACAAGACCTCTAGAACTAACACCCAAAAAAGATGTCCTTTTCATTCTAGGGGACTGGAATGCAAAAGTAGGAAGTCAGAAAACACCTGGTGTAACAGGCAAATTTGGCCTTGGAGTACAGAATGAAGCAGGGCAAAGGCTAATAGAGTTTTGCCAAGCGAACGCACTGGTCATAGCAAACACCCTCTTCCAACAACACAGGAGAAGACTCTACATGTGGACATCACCAGATGGTCAACACCGAAATGAGATTGATTATATTCTTTGCAGCCAAATGTGGAGAAGCTCTATACAGTCAGCAAAAACAAGACCAGGAGCTGACTGTGGCTTAGATCATGAACTCCTTATTGCCAAATTCAGACTTAAATTGAAGAAAGTAGGGAAAACCACTAGACCATTCAGGTATGACCTAAATCAAATCCCTTACAATTATACATTGGAAGTGACAAATAGATTCAAGGGATTAGATCTGGTAGACAGAGTGCCTGAAGAACTATGGACAAAGGTTTGTAACAGTGTACAGGAGGCAGTGATCAAGACCATTCCCAAGAAAAAGAAATGCAAAAAGGCAAAATGGTTGTCTGAGGAGGCCTTAAAAATAGCTGTGAAAAGAAGAGAAGTGAAAGGCAAAGGAGAAAAGGAAAGATATTCCCATTTGAATGCAGAGTTCCAAAGAATAGTAAGGAGAGATAAGAAAGCCTTCCTCAGTGATCAATGCAAAGAAATAGAGGAAAACAACAGAATTGGAAAGACTAGAGATCTCTTCAAGAAAATCAGATTTACCAAGGGAACATTTCATGCAAAGATGGGCTCAATAAAGGACAGAAAAGGTATGGACCTAACAGAAGGAGAAGATATTAAGAAGAGGTGGCAAGAAAACACAGAAGAACTATACAAAAAAGGTCTTCATGACCCAGATAATCACGATGGTGTGATCACCCACCTAAAGCCAGACATCCTGGAATGTGAAGTCAAGTGGGCCTTAGAAAGCATCACTACAAACAAAGCTAGTGGAGGTGATGGAATTCCAGTTGAGCTATTTCAAATCCTGAAAGATGATGCTGTGAAAGTGCTGCACTCGATATGCCAGCAAATTTGGAAAATGCAGCAGTGGTCACAGGACTGGAAAAGGTGAGTTTTCATTTCAATCCCAAAGAAAGGCAATGCCAAAGAATGCTCAAACTACCACACAATTGCATTCGTCTCACACACTAGCAAAGTAATGCTCAAAGTTCTCCAAGGCAGGCTTCAACAGTACATGAACCATGAACTTCCAGATGTTCAAGCTGGATTTAGAAAAGGCAGAGGAACCAGAGATCAAATTGCCAACATCCCTTGGATCATCGAAAAAGCAAGAGAGTTCCAGAAAAACATCTACTTCTACGTTGTTGACCACGTTCCCGGAGGGCGGGGCTGGAGCCCGGAAACACACCTGAGGCAGGTTCAGGTCCGGGGAGGCCGCTGAAACAGGGTGCGGGCGAGGAGAGCGGGGGCGGCCTCGCTGCGCTGAGCCTGTGCGACTGGGACGTCAGCGGGATGTGTGAGCGGCAGCGGGCTTGGATGGAGCTCAGGAAGCGGAGCCCGGCCGCCCGCTCGGCACGGCGGCGGCGCCATCTGGTGGCCGGAGCCCGCACCTGCACGCTCGGTTCGCTCCGCGTCCGCAGGAGCGAGACAGCCGGTGCTTCCCCCGGCCCTGCCACTCCCAGGGCGCGGTGGGTATGCGCAGCCCCTAAGTAAGGAAGGAAATAACCCCCAAATAAGCAAATAAATAAATATCTCCATGCCTTACGTGTGTCTGTATGTGTGTGCACATGTTTTTTTTGCCACATCCAGGTACTTCTTGTAATATTAATATTTAACATTTTTTTTGTAAATCAACTTTCTTATCTACTGAAATGCATTTCATTTAAAACAAGAATCTTGGTCAACTTCACACAGTGCATGGAAATCCGGTATCACGCACAAAAGAAGTAGAAAGGTACGATCAAGGTGAATCCATGGAACATGAAACCTCGTGGTTGACGTCCGGTCATGTCCGGCCGCCTCCTGAGGACTCTGGATGCCCAGCCTTGCTCTCCTAAGGGGGCAGATTGGCAAGTGTGGCTGGGACGTCAGAGCCAGAGGAGCAGGAAAGAACAAAAGATAAGAAGAGGAGAAACACTTGGTCACTGGGAGATGGGATACGATTCAAGGTCATGACCCTGCTCCACTAATTTTCTTGGGGCACCGCCCCAGGGGTTCCAGAAACACATGGCTGTGTGTGTGCTTCTCCAGGCGTGGAGTCTTCATAACAAACACTGGGAACAGCTTTGGTGACCGTAAACAAGCCCCTGGCCTGAGGTCCTAGGGTCAACTGAGTGCTGTGAACCAGAACCAGAAACTAGATCTTCTTTTCTGCATTTGGTGATGCAAGGGGACAGAACCCTCCTTAATGCAACCGTCTCATTCACTGAGAGCAGCTTTCAAACACATCCAAATGATGTGTATGACTTTTTGGGTGCTTTTTACTAAATTTGTGTTTTATGATTTGGTAGTCAAGGGGAAAATAAAGGAGACTTTATGATCCCAGTATAATTTTTTGCACTTATAAATTTTTCATTTCTTCTTAATGAGCTAGTTTTAGAGCAGTTTTAGGTTGACATACATAAATAAATTTCAAAGTAACATTTTCAGGAACGTTGTCAAGAGCAGTTGTTCTTTAAGATTCTCTTGTCCTCATTCCTGGTCAGTCTGTAGTAGTAGGGTCTTTCTGATCCTCCTGGGGACTGTGGCTAGGGTAGCTGGGTGAGGCTGCCAGGGTCCAAGGCCGTCCTAACCAGTCACCAGCCAGCTGCCAGGGTCCAAGGCCGTCCTAACCAGTCACCAGCCAGCTCCCATTCCTGGCTCAGTTGCTCCATTTCCGAAGCAAAGGATCTGCTCACAGAAGTCTGATTGGGAATAAGAACAGGAAATGCTGACCCTGCTGACAAGGTCAGGAAGCTGAAGCTGAGATTCGGAAGGCTGAAGGCGGCCAGTGGTAACTCATCTGAGCTTGCGTGGTGGGGGCGCATCCAGAGCAAGGCTGGCTTGTCCCGCTTTCTCTGGGGTTCTCCACAGAAGACCACGGGCCCTGTGACCTGGCAGCCCCGAAACGAGACTCTGCCTGCTCCTCTGTCTGCCCAACTCTGTGCTGAAAACACAGACTCTAAAAGGACCCATGGCCTTGACTTCTTGGTGGGGGGTGAGCAGGAGAGGCCCATGAAGGCCTCGCACTTCTACAGCTTTAGGACAAGGCGCTTCCTGGGTTTGGATGGCGGCTTGTTTTTCAGAGCACGCGTCACAGCAGTTGAACGGTCAGCCCACGCCGAGAGTTCCTACAAGTTCTGCAGTTTTGGACGTACCTGTGGTGGAGAAGGCAATGGCAGCCCACTCCAGTACTCTTCTCTGGAAAATCCCATGGACGGAGGAGCCTGGTAGGCTGCAGTCCATGGGGTCGCTAAGAGTCGGACACGACTGAGCGACTTCACTTTCACTTTTTGCTTTCATGCACTGGAGAAGGAAATGGCAACCCACTCCAGTGTTCTTGCCTGGAGAATCCCAGGGACAGCGGAGCCTGGTGGGCTGCCATCTATGGGGTCGCACAGAGTCGGACACGACTGAGGTGACTTAGCAGCAGCAGCAGTGGTCGATTCATCACAGCAGCATCTACACAATCTCACAGAACAAGTGTCCGTGCACAGGCAGACTTTGTTTCATTCCACCTCACTTTCATGTGCTTCACAGATATTCCGGGTTTTTGTTTCGTTTTGTTTTATACAAACCGAAGGTTTGTGGCAACCCTGCTTTGAGCAAGTCTATAGGCACTTTTCTACCAGCATTTGTCCACTTCGTATCTCTGTGTCATATTTTGGTGAGTCTCCCCATATTTTGAACATTTTCATTATTATTTTACTTGTTATCTGTGAGCAGTGATCATTGATGTTACCATTGCAAAAAGATTAATCTTTGCAGAAGGCTCAGATGATGGTTAGCATTTTTTGGCAACAAAGTATTTTTAAATTAAGAGCAAGTCTTTTTTGGTGGCTCAGATGGTAAAGCATCTGCCTACAATGCAGGAGACCCGGCTTCAATCCATGGGTTGGGAAGATCTCCTGGAGAAGGACATGGCAACCCACTCCAGTATTCTTGCCTGGAAAATCCCATGGATAGAGGAACCTGGTAGGCTACAGTCCATGGGGTCTCAAAGAGTCAGACACGACTGAGTGACTTCACTCATGCAAGTCTTTTTTAGACATAAAGCTGTTGCACACTTAACAGACTACAGGATAATGAAGACACGACTTTTTAACGTATTGGGAAACCAGAGCTTCGTGTGACTTGCTTTATTGCGATGCTTATCCCAATGGTCTGGAACTGACCCAAGGTCTGTCTCTGAGCTCTGCCTGTTTGTATGGACACGGCGTTTCCTCTGCAGGGCTCGGTTCCCCAGGCTGTGCCCAGGCACGCAAGTCCGGGTCTGAATGGGACGCGGGCAAAGAGAGGACCCGGCCCTGAGGTGCCCCCGCCCGTCTGGCATCCTGCCCTCATGCCCTCCCCTCCCCCGGCCCCGGTGAGTCCTCCCGGCCCCCCCGCCCCAGGGCCTTCGCTCCGGCTGCCTCCTCTCCGCACACTCTTCCCACCAGTGTCCACCAGGCTTACCCTGCTCTCACCTCCTTCCAGCTCTCCTCACCCGCTGGGCCAGCTGCTCTTCTGGCCCCTTCTAGCTCAGATGCCCTCCTCCCTGGTGGAGTCTCCTCCATCCAACACCCCCACACTCTGCTTCCTAACGTTCCATGTTGAGTGTCTCCCCACAAGGCTGGGGTTTTCCTCTCCTCTGCTCACTGAAGACTCCCCAGCGCCTGGGGGACATCTGTGTGTGTGCTCAGTCGTTCAGTCACGTCCGAGTCTCTGCAACCCCATGCACTGCAGCCTGCTAGGCTCCTTTGTACATGGCAGGAATACTCCAGTGGGTTGCTATTTCCTCCTCCAGGGAATCGACCCGACCCAGGGATCAAACCCACGTCTCCTGTACTGCAGGTTGATTCTTTACCCACTGAGCCACCTGGGTGGACATCTAGCGCTGCATAAGCCCTCGGGGGATGAATGAGTGAGTGGAACCATGGGCAGGTGACCCCAGCCCTCTGTGCTTCCTGAGGCCAGCTGGGGCAGCGCTTTCAGCACAGCAGGAGTCAGAATCCCCCCGGAGAGCTGGTAAGCAGACTGCTGGGCCCCACTGACTCTGATTCAGCAGGCAGGGAGGAGGCTCAGCACCCCTTTGGAAGCCCCCAGGTGTGGCTGGGCCAGTACTACCTCCCATAAAGAAAGCTGAGCACCAAAGAATTGATGCTTTCGAACTGTGGTGCTGGAGGAGATGCTTGCGAGTCCTTTGGACTGCAAGGAGATCCCATCAGTCTATCCAAAAGGAAACCAACCCTGAATATTCATTGGAAGGAGTGGTGCTGAAGCTGAAGCTCCAATATTTTGGCACCTGGTGCGAAGAGCCAACTCACTGGAGAAGATCCTGATGCTGGGAATGATTGAAGGCAAAAGGAGAGGGGGCAGCAGAGGGTGAGATGGCTGGATGGCGTCATAGACTCAATATATGTGAAGCTGAGCAAACTCTGGGAGACAGTGGAGGACAGAGGAGCCTGGCATGCTGCAGTCCACGGGGTCACAAAGAGTTAACAGTGCTGCTGGGGTGAGAGGTCAAAGGGCAGCCTGAGGTGGAAGCAGCGCTGGGAAGAGTGTTCTCCGAGCATCCTAACCTCCAGTGCCCAGGCTGGATCAGCCCTGGGGCCCGGGGCAGGAGAGGGAGGCTGGGGTAGAGACCCCTTCTCCCCACAGAGGCCATCTGTGCGGCCTCGGCTCCACTGCCTCCTAGGCCCAGGAGGCGGAGGAGCGGGAGGAGCAGGAGGAGGAGCGGGAGGAGTGAAGGGGTGGGAGGAGAAGTGGGAGGAGGAGCAGGGGAGCAGAGGAGCGGGAGGAGGAGCGGGAAGAGTGGGAGGAGAAGTGGGAGGAGGAGCAGGGGAGCGGAGGAGCAGGAGGAGGAGCAGGAGGAGCGGGAGGAGCGGGGAGAGCGGAGGAGTGGGAGGAGGAGGGGGGAGAGGGGGAAGCAGAGGGGGTGGGAGGAGCGAAGGAGTGGGAGAAGGAGTGGAAGGAGGAGCGAGAGGAGTGGAGAAGCGGGAGGAGGAGCGGGAGGAGCAGGAGGAGCAGGAGGAGGAGTGGAGGGGTGGGAGGAGGAGCGGGAGGAGCGGGGGGAGGAGGGGCGAGAGGAGCGGGGAAGCAGGAGGAGGAGCAGGAAGAGGGAAGGAGCGGGGAGAGTGGGAGGAGTGGAGAAGCGGGAGGAGGGGAGAGAGGGGAGAGCGGGAGGAGCAGAGGAGCGGGAGGAGGGTGGGAGGAAGAGCGAGGGGAGTGGAGGGAGCGGGAGGAGCGGGAGGGGCGGGAGCGGGGGAAGCGGGGTAGAGGAGGAGCAGGAGGAGGAGCGGAAGCGGCGGGAGCGGCGGGAGCGGGGGAAGCGGGGGAAGCAGGGGAAGCGGGGTAGGGGAGGAGCGGGAGGAGGAGCGGGAGCGGCGGGAGCGGGGGAAGCGGGGGAAGCGGGGTAGGGGAGGAGCGGGAGGAGGAGCGGGAGAGACGGGAGCGGGGGAAGCAGGGGAAGCGGGGGAAGCGGGGTAGAGGAGGAGCGGGAGGAGCGGCGGGAGCGGCGGGAGCGGCGGGAGCGGGGGGAGCGGGGGGAAGCGGGGTAGGGGAGGAGCGGGAGGAAGAGCGGGAGCGGCGGGAGCGGCGGGAGCGGCGGGAGCGGCGGGAGCGGCGGGAGCGGCGGGAGCGGCGGGAGCGGCGGGAGCGGCGGGAGCGGCGGGAGCGGCGGGAGCGGCGGGAGCGGCGGGAGGCCTCCGGGAGAGGCTAGAGCGATGCACAGCCCGCCTCGCAGCAGCTCCGGGTCGCCCGCTCCTAAAACTGCCCGGCGGCCAGACAGACTCCGCCCCGGAGAAGCGCCCTTTGTGCACAAACGGCTGGTCCGGGTAACTGATGAATTCACCTCCGGAAACACGGTGCTCACCCGCCATCCACACGTGACCCCCGGAACCCAGTGGGTCTCACGTTAGGAAGGGTCGCAGAGGTTCCCTCCAGACGCCGAGTCCCCGTGCCGGCCCCGGCCTCCGAAAGCCCCCGGTCCGGGGGAGTTGACGGGGACGCCCTCGGGGTGGCAGAGCGCTAACCCCGTCAGTGCACGTGGGCACCACGATGTCAGGGCGGTGGGGTCGCAGCAGAGCGGACGCTCGGGCTGCACCGGAGAGAGCGGGCAGCCCCTGGGCCAGGCAGGCGGAGCGGCCGAGAGAGGCTGGGGAGCCGAGGGCGCTGGGCTCGGGCGTGGGCAAACCCCGGTCCCGGCCCCCAGCACCGTGCGCGGCCCCGTCCTTCCAGCAGGTCTTCCTCAGGCCCCTTCGCCAGAGTCATTTTTGTTGTCTTCTCCCCTCAAAGTACCTTCCTTCCAACTCTGAACCTAAAACTCTCTTTAAAAATGTCTTTAAAAACAAAACATCTCAAAAAAAACCCAAAAACAAAACCGCCTCTTGCCCAGCTGCTCTCCGTCGACAGGACGTGCGGTCGCGAACGAGAGCTCAAGCGCGCCCCCTGCCGGTGTCCGACCCCGGCGGCGCCGGCTCTGGATGGGAGGACGGGACGGATTCCAGGCCCGCCTCCTGGGGAGAGGACATCAGCTGCGGGAGGAAGGCGAGGGCTTTCACGAGGTCGAGGCAATGGGAGCCACTCCCAGCTACAGTCGGCTCTTCCACAGTCACAGGGCCCCTGATGTTTGGCTGGACATGTGGCTGCCGTGAATAAAGACATGTCCCAGCCTCTCTTAAATGTTGGCTTAAAACTCAACATTCAAAAAACTAAGATCATGGCATCCGGTCCCATCAGTTCATGGCAAATAGATGGGCAAACAGTGGAAACACTGACAGACTTTATCGTCTTGCGCTCCAAAATCACTGCAGACGGTGACTGCAGCCCTGAAATTAAAAGACGCTTGCTCCTTGGAAGAAAAGCTATGACAAGCCTGGACAGTGTGTTAGAAAGCAAAGACTTTGCCGACAAGTATCTGTGTAGTCAAAGCTATGGTTTTTCCAGTAGTCATGTACGGATGTGAGAGCTGGACCATAAAAAGGCTGAGTGCTGAAGAATTGATGCTATGGTGTTGGAGAAGACTCTTGAGAGTCCCTTGCACATCAAGGAGATCAAACCAGTCAATCCTAAAGGAAATCAACCCTGAATATTCTTTGGAAGGACTAATGCTGAAGCTGAAGCTCCAATACTTTGGCCACCTGATGCAAAGAGCCAACTCATTGGAAAAGACCCTGATGCTGGGAAAGATTGAAGGCAGGAGGAGAAGGGGACAACAGAGGATGACATGGTTGGATGGCATCACCGACCTGATGGACATGAGTTTGAGCAAACTCTGGGCGATGGTAAAGGACTGGGAAGACTGGCGTGCTGCACTCCATGGAATCGCAAAGAGTTGGACACAACTGAGTGACTGAACAACAGCAACAACCCAGCCTCTTTGACAAGGGAACACATGCAACTAAGCTCCACCTAAAACAGAAGTGGCATATGCAACTTTCACTTTCAGGAATTGTCCTTGAATGAACAACCTGTGTTTCCTTTTCCCTTTCCCTTGTTCCTTCCAAATGGAATGTAGATGTGATGCCTGGAGCTCCAGCAGCCATAATAGATCACAAGATGAGTATGTGACTAGAAGCCATTATGGAAAAACAACTAACTAGAAGGAGTCCAGTCCCTGACACCAAGAAAACTGCACTAGCCATATCTCCATATTTCTTGACTATGAAAGAGAAATATAATTTTACTTTGTTAAACTATTATTCTGCCTTTTCCCCTCTTTGATCTTACAGTCAAATCGGATCCTGTGATGCTTCCATGGGTGCCTCTGAGCCTTTCTATTTCCAGTTGTGCCCCATCCAGTCCCTTCTTCCTGTCTCCATCGGTGTGAGCCCCTCATGACACACATCTAACGATGTCCAATGGCTCTCCATCACCCTTAGGACAAGAAATAAACAGGTTGGCCATTCAGGTCTTGGCTTGGAGAAAGCCAGTTTAATTCCTCCTTCTTGCCTAATGCCTAGGCTATGACATTTAAAAGAGATGTTGGTGAAGATGGCAGGGCCTGGGGGTGAAGGTCCCTAGCCGATCGGGGGAGGAAAATGGAAGATGAACATATGTGTAACCAGGGAGAAAGGGAAGCCCCGTGGATGACTCCTAGAATCTTGGCCTTGACAGGTAATATGGTGGAGAGGGAGCCCAGCCCATCGCTGGGGAGTCAGCAGGGACCTGCCTCCTTGGGATCCAAGAAAGAATGGTTCCTTAACTGGGATGAAAATAATTGCTTGTTAGATTCCTGACAAAGGCAATCGCATGACCCGTTCAGTCCCCATCTCCTTTTCTCTGGCACTAATTGGCTATTTGTGTGTCTAGAATGAATACTTAGGAGATTGCAGCCACGACCTCGAGGGAGTGGACTTTCTGTGCTCATCCTCATTCAGGGGGCTGGTTGTCCACCTGCCTGATGAAAGGGACCTGGAGGACCACTGATTGTCCTGTTTCTCCATGGTCACTGACACAGAATGCCATCTGTTTCCAAAGGCAGCTTGACCAGTCTGTCTGAGGCAGAGATCCACTCTATTTACTGTCCCAGAAGCAACAGTGGAACCAAAAAACGTCTGATTAACAAGTCCGGCTTTTCACAAGTGGAGATGCGAGTTTGGAGGGAGGAGAAACCTTCTCCACTAGCTTGCACCAGGGCTGCTCTTTGGGAAGGAGGCTTGACCAAACGTTCAGTTCTCGTGGCCGGGGTTCCGAGAGCAGGGGCCGCATGGTGGGTTCTAGGGGCGCCTCTCCCCGGGTTCCACGCCTGGTGTGGCAGAGCGCTCGCTCCTCAGCATCCCCTTGTAAAGGCATTGATCCCATCGTGGTGGCCCCACCCCGACTCCCGCACCCAAATTTAATTACTTCCCAAAGGCCTCCCCTGCACATTCTGTCACATCGGGGGTTAAGGCTTCAACACATGAATTTTGAGGGGACACAAACATGCAGACATCAGCCCGGTGCTTTATTGAGCACTTGGTTTGTGCTAGCAGTTTAATAATTATTATATGCTAAATATACAATTAAGAAGCTCCTGGTGGCTCAGACAGTAAAGAATCTGCCTTCAGTGCAGGAGATCCAGGTTCGATCCCTGGGTGGGGAAGATCCCCTGGAGGAGGGCATGGCAACCCACCTCCTGCATTGCTGCCCAGAGAATCCCATGGACAGAGGAGCCTGGTGGACTACAGTCCATGGGGCAGCAAAGAGTCGGATGTGACTGAGCCACAGAACAACAAAATTTACAATTATTATACGCTGAATAGACACAGTCCCCTTTTCTATTTGACCGGTGAGGAATGGAGGCTGGCACGATGTAGTAACTTGCCTGAAGTTTACCCAGTGAGGGAGGGGGAGAGCTATTACGGTCTCAGGACCGCACGCTGGACCATGACCTACCTGGTACCTCACTGGCCTGCAACCCCTCAACTCCTCCCCACCAGCCTCCTCCTCCCTGTCTTGCAAGACACGCAGCCTGTCTGCACTTCTGGGCCACAGGAGGACCAGGACAGGGTGGGATCAACATTGGACATCTCTCTGTGCGTCCCAGAAAACGCTATGAGCTGTTCAAACACAGGCAGAGTCCGGTTTCTGGGTGGAACAGATCGTGATCTTGCCTCCACGAGCAGCCACCTCAAAGGCACAGGGCAGGGAGGCAGACACAGACAGCGGGTCAGGGAGCAGCTACTCCAAAAACCTCTTCCCCGGAAAAGAGGAAGTCTTCAGTTTGTAAAAAATAAACACCCAAAGCAAACCAACATCTTCAGAGGCATTCTGTGTGCTTTTCTGAAAAGATTTGAAGCTTTCCACTTCTTTCCTCTCTCCCTCCCTCTCTCCCTCCCTCCCCCCCTTACACACACACACACACACACACACACACACACACACACACACGCTTTTCTGAAAAGATTTGAAGCTTTCCACTTCTTTCCTCTCTCCCTCACTCTCTCCCTCCCCCCCCTTACACACACACACACACACACACACACACACACATTCCCCAGCCTCCTCCACTCTCTGACCCTGTTTGTGAATCTCAACCTAGCAAGGCTGCCTTCCGGGGTGTCTAGAGTTGGTATTAGTGGCAACACCAAAGAAATGGATTCTTCTCCTATGCTTGTCTGCTTGTGTCTAAACCCAGAATAATGATTCCTCCTAAATGAATAGGCGGTCGCTTCTTTCTCTCCTGTGTAAGGTGGAGCTGGCGGCAGCTTCCTTGTCCTGGACCAGGCTGCACATGTGACAACTCAGCATTCTGTCTGTTCATCTTAGAGGAAGCCCTTCTTTGCTTTCATGCGAGTCTGTGTCGGAATGGTTTGCTTTGCTGCGTGGCCTCTCACCTGGGGAGTAACGGCGAGGCTTCTGAGCGGCTTCTCAGTGGTGTTGGCAGGAGGTGCCGAGGCCTCCCTCCTCGGGAGGGAATCAAAGATTCCCTGAGCAGCTACTGTGCGCTCGGCGCTCAGGTGGGTGAAACTCGCCAGTGAAATGGGCGTCTCTCCCCCACGGGAAGGCCACCGCCCAGCACAGAGCATGACAGATGGTCAGTGTGTGTCCGGTAAGTGACTGTTCGGAACGACTCCATGGCAGAGCACACGAAGCACCACAGTTGTCTGCAGCTGACTCATCACCAGGAGGCAGGGTCATCAGTCTCACTGCCCCCGGACCTGGGCTCAACTCGTCTTTCTGTGCCAACGGAATACGGTGAAGATGACATGCGATTTCCAGGCTTAAACTTCCAGAGGCTCGGCTCCAGCGAATCCTTCCATTTCTGCAGCCGTGGAGCCCTGAGCCGTGATGCGAAGGAGTCCAGACGAGCCTGCTGTGTGAGGGGAGACACATGCTACCCGTCGTCCCAACCAGATGCCAGCTTGGCAGTGCAGTGTGTGTGCCTGCTCAGTCGCTCAGTCACGTCCAGCTCTCTGTGACCCCGTGGACTGTAGCCCACCAGGCTCCTCTGTCCATGGGATTCTCCAGGCAAGAACACTGGAGTGGGTTGCCATGCCCTTCTCCAGGGGATCTTCCCGATCCAGGGCTCAAACCTGTGTCTCTTACATCTCCTGAATTGGCAGGTGGGCTCTTCCCCCTGAGCCACCTCGGAAGCCCTGGCAGCTCAGTATAAACAGCTGAATCAGCTCAGCCAACCTGACCAGACCAAGGCCAGCTGCGTCTGACCCAGCTGATCTGAGAACTGCTGAGATAAGCTGACTCTGTGGCCGAAAGAAATGATGATTGTTTTCTAACCTTGAATAATGTTTTCTCCCAGCTTTTCGTTAAACAGCAGGTGCAGTTTCCGTCGGACTCTGAAAACACACAACGCTGCTGTTGTCAGGTTGTATTCTTGAGACTTCCCTGGTGGGCGAGTGGTTAAGACTTTCCTTCCAATGCAGGGGTTGCAGGTTTGATCCCTGGCCAGGGAAATAAGATTCTTTGCAATTAACTGTATATGTTCTATTATATTGATGTAAGGGCTTCCCCAGTGACACAGACTGTAAAGACTCTGCCTGCAATGCAGGAGACTCAGGTTTGATCCCTGGGTTGGGATGATCCCAACCCAGAAGGAATGGCTGTTCCTTCAGTGAAGAAGGGAATGGCTAGTCACTCCAGTATTTGCACTGATATAATTTCCTGAAACAGTCCCCTGGGGATGGACATTTGTATTGTTTTACATTTTCCTATCTGAACCAGCATCATGATGAATATACTTGCAGAAATAGTTTGAGATAGACTTCCTTAGGACAAATTATTTTAAAGTGGAAATGCAGAATTAAAGGAAAGCTCCACTTTCAGGGCGTTGGACCCCCTTGTCTTCTGGTTACATCACAGTGTCTCCGTTCATTCTTTCAGCACGTGAGCAAACACACACAGCGGTGAGGTCCCTCAGACACACAGCTGAGTCAGGCCAGTGCTGAGACAGGCCCCAGCGCCAGACACGACTTCACTGCCTTCAGGAGGCAGTCGTGTCTCAGGGAGGCCCTCTGGGTACGTGATCCAGCCCGTACTGTGTGCAGAGCCACCCAGACTCACCCCACAGTCACTGAACACACAGCTCCCAGCCTCCTCCTCCAGGAAGCCCTCCTTCACCTGCTCAGCCTGCAGCCATCGCCTCACACCAGCTGCCCCTTTAACCAGCGTTTACCAGCTCCACCTGTGCTCAGTCATGGTTGACCTCGGAAACCAGTGAGACACTTGGCAGGTGCCAGGATGACCGGGAGAGGGACCCAGACAACGGCATGAAGGCAGGACTGGGCTCCGCTCCCAAATGTCTGCAGTTTCTCCCCAGAGGAGGTGCTGTTGAGTTGGGATGTGAGGGACGGAGGGAGGTTTCCTCAGCAGACAGAGAGAGCGACCGCCGGGGCGGGGTGGGGATGCCCTCGACCTTCAGGCAGACACCGTCCAGGGTGGGCTTGTTTCTGCAGACCCCTGGGGTGTGGGTGCCCCCTCTAGTCACGCCTGGGGAATGTTCTGTTCCCCCAGCCTCTCCCCACATGCCCGTGGGCTCCCTGACCCTCTCATGTCCACGTGGAGACCGTCTAGCTCTGGGCAAGGGGCGCGCTCCTTTCCTCCCCTTTCACGTAACACCTGTCACCACATTCCCACAGCCCCAGTTGCTCTCTGGTGAAAATAATAGATAAACAAATAATTCTTCACAAAGCTAATTAGCAGAGAGGAAGATGCTAATGTGTTTTGTCAACTGTGTCTCCCCAGCTTGCTGCCAGCCGGCCCGGGGGGAGGGGGGAGGGCTGCCAGGGGGCGGCAGCTCGAGCCTCGGGGCGGCCGTACCCCCACTGGTCAGCCGCCCCCCGCTGGTCAGCCGCCTCACGATGGTCAGCTGGCCCCCCTGCCAGTCAGCCGTTCCCCTGCCGGCCAAGCAGACTCTGCCTTCACGACACATAATGCCTTCAGGCAGTGGACGAGCCTGTGCTGGGACGGAGCCCAGGTTCTGGAACCACAGACCTGGGTGGGCTTCGGCCTCTGCCATTTCCTGGTCAGGGGACTTCCGTGGCCTCAGTCTTCTCCTCTGCAAGATGGGGTTGCTGAGGATGCTGGTCTCCCAGAGCTGCGGTGAGGCCCCAGGGTGCCAGGCGGTGTGATCTCCATCTTAGAGTTGAGACCCCGAAGCTCACAGGGGTGAAGTGACCTGCGCATGGTCAACAGGCAGGGAGCCAGGACGCCTGGTCCAGTCCTTGCAATCTCACATCGAGCCGTCCTCCAGCCTGATGGGGACCCACGGCCGCCCCCAAAATAGCCCAGGGTCTCAGATCCCACCTCTGTCACGGGACAGCCGAGCCAAAGCCCCTCCCCCCAGGGCGGACCGCGCATCCCGACCGAGAGAGCTCCGTGTCCAGGAAGCCTGTTTTGATCAGCACTGGGGTCTGACGGTGGGGCCCACCGCCGGCAGCGGGAGGTTCCGGGGGACCCCTGGGTGGGCGACCTCGGCAGGAGGGCAAGGTGGGCTGCTCCCGGCCAGCAGCCTTTCTTCTCCGCCCGCCAGGGTTTTACTATCCGGCTAGATGAGCGAGCTCCGGACGGTGCAGCAGGTCCATAGAGATTTCCTTTGAGCGTCATTGCGCATGCCTGACACTTCAGTGGTTGCTCTGGAGTCGGGAAGGGTCTGGTCTCTTGCGCAGTAACAGGAGGAAACGCCCAGAGACACGGGCCCTCAATCTCCCCGGCATCAGGATCTTCTCCAGTGAGTCGGCTTTTCTCACCAAGTGGCCAAAGTACTGGAACTTCAGCTTCAGTCTTTCCAATGAATATTCAGGGTTGATTTCCTTTAGGATTGACTGCTTTGATAGCCTTGCTGTCCAAGGCACTCTCAAGAGTCTTCTCTTGAGTTGAGGTTGCTTTTTTTCCACAACCCACTCCTCCCCAGGCGTGGGGCTAAGCTGCCTTTTCCTCCAAAGCTTGTCATCTTGGTTGGTGACACTGCTAACTCAAGGCCTGTTCCCTGCCCCTCTCTTTCTTATGTGCCTCCACTATTGGTGCCGGAAATTTAAAAACTCACTTTCCCAGTTTTCTTCAAGCTAAGGATGGCCACTGACTTATAGGTGGAATCTTCTGGAAGCTTTGTTTTTCTTGATTTAAGGGAACAGACGTGGCTATGGCCACCTCTTTCCTCTTCTTCCTGCCATGAAAATGTCTGGAGCTACAGCAGCCATCTTGCAACCATGAGGTTAACAAGCAAATACACTGAGGATGGAGGGAGCAAAAAGAAAGACCCTAGAGCTTTAATGACGCTTTAATGACACGCTTGAGACGTTAACCCAGCCCTAGAGGGCTCACCTCCAGACTTATCAGGATGTGGGGTAATTAAAAACTTGTTTTTATTGTTTAAGTCACTGTTAGGTTTCTACATCTCGCTGCTGAAAGTGTTCCTGAAACAGATAAGGGCAGCCTTTACCGTTTCAGTTCCCCAGGCCAGGGACCTCGGAATAAAACCCACCCACTGCCTCTCCCTCCACGTCTCACAAGCCACCTGGGGATCTCACCTCCTCGGTGTCTCTCCTCGTCCTCTCCAGGCCATGCTCGCTGTTCACAGATCAGGTTATCACGCTGCCCGTCTTCTCTCCAAAGACTCACCCCGTGGCAGCCACAGGGACTGTCCTAAAATACAGACATTGCGCATAGACTAGTGTCCCTTTTTGGCTTCAGAACTTGTCCTGGCTCCCCCTTGCCTCCTGAATAAAACCTAAACTGCTTAGCAAGGCGAACACAGCCCTCACGACTTGGCTCACAAAGTCAGCCATCCCTCGCCTTGAGCTGCTTTTAACATTTCCCGAAAGTCACTGTCTGGCCATGCACCCCAGGCTTGGCCTCCTCTTTTGCCCAGGGCCCAGCCCAGAGGCCGGCCCAGACCCAGGTGGGTCCCTCATGCCCTCTGCTGGGCCTGCTTCTTTGGCTGTTCACACCATTCTCTCTATTGCTCTTTTATTGACTTGCTTTTTTCTTCCTCCCTTACCAGAAAGTCAGTTCCTTGACAACAGGGCTGCGTGCGGTGTTCATCCTGTACCCCGGTGCCTGACGCACTGCAGGGCCGTGATGAATGTGTGTGGAGTAAGGGAGTGAATGAGTGAGTGAATGAATGGGGCCAGGCGTTCAGGAACCCGGGGAGCCGGCTGCTGGGAGGAGCTGACGTCTGGGGTTTTTGCAGGGAGGAGAGAACAGAATGACCTCAGACTTTGAAAACCTGCTTAATAACCCTGCTTCCTGGAACCCTGCCCGGCAGCTCTAGGGAGCTGAACACTCTCCCATGTGCAGACAGAGCTGAGTCCTTCCTCCCGAAGTAAACTGTCTCTAGACACCTGCCAGTGGGGAACCGTCTTGTCTGGGAATGCCGGAGGGGCAGCCGCCAGCTCAGAGTCCCCTCTGAGGTCCCCCCGAGGCATCCCGCCTGCTTTCTTTCCTCGGTGGCGGGGGGCGGAAGGACGTCTCAGGGGCTCCCAGGCTGGCACACCTGCCTCCCGTGGGGAAAAGCGATGGGGCGAGGGCCAGGGGTGCTCTTGGTGACGCAAGGCATCGTCTGTCCTGCTGCTGAATACATGCTGGTCGTGCGGGTTACACAGCCCTCCTGTGACACCACTGCACGGCCCCCAAGGGCTCCCCCGGCGTAAAGAAGGCAAAACAGAGAATTATGAGACCTGGAAAATGCAAATTGGAATCAATTAGCTCTCTTCAGATAAGAGCTGCTCATAGAACATTAACTGTCCTAGCCCTGGCACGTGTGTGAGAGAGAGAGAGAGAATGTGTGTGAGAATGTGCATAAGTGTGTGTGAGTGTGTGTGAGAGTGTGTGTGCATGGGCAAGTGTGTGTGAGTTGGGTGTGAATGTATGTATGCGTGTGTGTATAAGTGTGTGTATGTGACAGTGTGCATGTGTGTGCACATTCATGTGTGTATGCACATGTATGTGTGAGTGTATGTCAGTCTGTGTGCATGTGTGTATGAGTATGTGTGTGTGCATGTGTGTGTGTGAGCATGTGTGTGTGAGTGTGTGCATGTGTGTGAGTATGTGTGTGTATGTGTAAGTGTGTGGTGTGTGTGCACAAGTGTGTGTATGTGTGTGAGTGTGTGTCATTGTGTGTGCATGTGTGTATGAGTTTGTGTATGTGAGAGTGTGTGCACATGTGTACGTGTGAGTGTGTGAGTTGTGAGTGTGTGTGTGCATGAGCATGTGTATGCATGAGTGTGAGCATGTGTGTGTGAGTGTATGCATGAGTGAGAGTGTGTGTGTGTGTGAGTGTGTGTATGAGTATTTGAGTGTGTGTGAGTATGTGTGTGTTTGTATGTGTGTGTGTGTGTGTGGTATGTGTATGAGTATGTGAGTGTGTGTGAGTATGTGTGTGTTTGTATGTGTGTGTGTGGTATGTGTATGTGTGAGTATGTGTGTGTTTGTATATGTGTGTGTGTTTGTATATGTGTGTGTGTGGTGTGTGTGTGTGAGTGTGAGTGTATGCATGAGTGAGAGTGTGTGTGTGAGTATGTGAGTGTGTGTGAGTATGTGTGTTTGTATGTGTGTGTGTGTGTGGTATGTGTATGTGTGGTGTGTGTGTGTGTTGGGGGGACCTTCTTTCTTACAAGTGGCCCGTCTCCTGGTCTAAATGGTCCCCAGGCTTCCTGCTGGGCCGGCACCTCCCTGGGGAGGGGAAGGCCACGCCGCTGGAGGGCGTGGGGGGACTCAAGCCACGGCCCAGCAAGCCGAGCCGGCCTCTATCGGAGCGTCTGGGGGGCTGGAGTCCTTCCAGCTGCAGCCGCAGAGTCAATGCGATTTTAGGTTTCATCCAGGAAGCTGCAGTTCCTGAGCTGATGTCTTCAATCAAGCAGACGCCAGCGGCCACAGAGGCCACGCTGGCTTCCTGGGCGCCGGGCACAGGGACCGCGAGTTACATGGTGTCAGGAGGGCGCTGCCCACTCAGCTCCCAGCAGCGGGTCCTGAGGGCTGGGGCCGGGCACTGCAGCAGACACGGCGCATGTCCTGAACCAGGCGGGGCTGGGACGGTCCGAGAGGTGAGTGGCTGCCGGCCCTCTGCTGTTCCCTTCTCAGCTCCGTTTCCGGAGACCTCTGTCAAGGCCGCCCCCACCCCGTCCAGCTCAGGTCTCTCCCCGCTCCCCTCGAGGCCCCTGCCTGGCCCAAGCCAGCTCCCTCTCCTGCCCAGACACCAAGCCTCCCTCTCGGGGTCTCTTGACACCCTCTGCCCTCTGCTCCACGCTGAGGCTAGTCTCTGGAAGGTTTGTGCATGCCACTCAGCTTCTAGCTTCTGAATTCCCTCAATGACATCCCACCCTTTCAAGGAAAGACGCCACATCCTTTGCGACCCGGCTCTTGAGTCCGCACCAGCCTTGGCCCCCGCCCCTCCTGCCAGCCTGTCCCCCAGACGCCCAGACCCTGTGGGCCAGGAGAGGAGGACCAGGAGAGGAGGCTCCAGCGTCGGAGCGACACCAGCCCTCTCACCCGCAGTTTGCCGTTTGGTTCGGCAACTACATGATGGCTTGGAAGTGGGTCTGGTTGAGAGACGATCCAGCTCTGAAGGCAGCAGGAAACACCACTCCTGCAAGTGCTGGCTTCCAAAAGTGGCCGCCCCAAACCGCAGAAGTCTCCCCTCTCTCGCCAGAGCAAGCCCTCCCTGGGGCCTATCTAAGGAGGGCCCTTGGGGGCCGGGGTGGTAGGAGGTTGGGACGGTGGCCAGAGGCACGGAGGGGAGAGGCTGGCTCAGGAATTGACAGAGACCTGGGTGTGAATCCGGACTCTGCCACTAACAAGGTGTATGTAGGTGGAAAACCACATAACCCTTTGAGCCTCAAGCTTCTGTGTAAAATCGGGGCAACGCGGCCGGCGGGGGATTGAGGGATTTAAGGAGGTCGCGGGCGCAGAGCGTCTGCTGTGATGGTCCCTGGGCTGTGGCGGGGTTTGAATCACACGGTGTCGTCACCATGGTGACCCAGGGACTGGACGAGTTGAAAAAGGAACAACAAGACAGGACCCTGTTAGTGGAGCCACAGGGAAAGTGGGGACTGGGGGTCTCCAGGCTCAGTCACATGAGGAGGGAATTCCGGCTCCCCATCGAAGCCCACCCGTGGGCCCCAGGGCTTCGGCCAAGGACGAGAAGCTGAGAGTCTGCGCTTGACTCCAGCCTCCCAGCTCCTCCGCTGCCTCCCTCTTGCCCTTCTGGTTGCTGCGTGGGGCCAGAGCCCGGCCCACCCCCCAGCAGCTGGGGCTGCCACCCGCCCAGCCCGCAGAGGCCGGAGTCCGGCCCCCAGCAGCCCCAAGCCCAGGGGCGTGCCCCCCAGAGCCCGCGCAGGCTGGCGTGGCCCGAGGCAGCCCCTCCATGGGACCACTTTGCCTGCAGCTCTAGAAATGAACTGAACGCCTGGTTTCATTCTGGCTGGCATCCATTCCAGCGTTCATCCCTGCTTTTTCATATTAGAAAATAATGGCAATTATGCCCCAAATAATCAATTGTTACAGTTTACGTTTAATTTATGGAGGGCTGGCAGGCCCAGCTCAGCCTGTAACCACGGCTCCATCTCTACCGCCTTCCCTTCTCGAGGCCCTTGAGCACAGTGTGGGGAGGAGAGGGGAGCGGGCCACCCGAGGAGTTCCAGGACTCACCTGCGACGGGTCAGGGACCCAGGCCAGCTGGGAAGAGCGAGGGAGGCAGGGCCTCGCTCGGTCTCCCCACCTGCGAGCCAGGCCGCCCCGCTGGACCCAGGACCCTGACGAGCTTCGTTTCTGATCCACTGTCTCTGATTTTGACTCGCTTTGCTTCTGCCTGATTTCTCTGGTCGGGTTCATCAAAACTTATCCGCTTCCTGCTCAAAACCTTCCCAGACTCCCCTGCAGCTCCCGGGAGGAGACGCAAGCCTCTGTGCCAAGGTCACTGGGCCGTGGCTACTGGGCCAGCCGCGTGTGTCCAGGGCCTCCCCAGACCCCACCTGCTGGCTCGTCCCCTCCCAGGTCCGGGCTCTCCACCTCTCTCCCACCAGCCAGTCCTTCCACCCACTCCCCAGGGGCCCGGCTGCCCCCTCTGGACTATGACTGGTGGGGGACACTCCTCACTGGCCCCCAGAACCTGGTGCCAGCCTGGGCCTTAGCATACCTTAGGGCTGCTGTAAAGAGGTCACCATCTAAGGCTTGAAACAGCACGGATTTCCTGTCTTACACTTGTGGGGGCTCCCTGGGCTAGAGTCGAGGTGTAGGCAGGGCCATGGTCCTCTCCGGCCACCCTAGGTGGGCCCCGCTTCCCACCCTGGCCAGCTGCCGGAGTCGCCCCCTCTGGGCTCACGCCGCTTCCTTCATCTTTCGAGTCAGCGGCGGGCTCAGGCCTTCACAGCACATCGCTCTGACTTCCTCTCTGCCTCCCTCTTATGCTTCCAAGGATGCTTGTGATTCCATTGGGGTCCCCCGATAATCCAGGATCACCCCCTGTATGAGGGAGGCTGAGGAGCAACCTTAATTCCAGCTGCAGCCTTAATCCCCTCACGTGGTAAGCTGTGCATTTACTCACAGGTTGCAGAGACGTGGGCTCCTCTGTGGAGCCTCCCACAGAGGGACTTCGACAAACGCGTGTTGCCAAGATGAAGGGTGAAATGAACCTACCAGCCTCGTGGCCCGCCGCCCACCGCCCACAAGCACGCTCCGGGCCTGTTGGCCACTGGAGGGCGCTTCTTTGGAGTCACGTGCTCAACAGATGATCTGCTCAGAGGAGACCGCCGAGGCCGGCTGCCCACCCACGAGGACCGCCACACCCACCGTCCACGTGGCCGCGGAGGGCGCCTGCCCACCTCAGCCCTGCCGCCCCATCGCTGCCCCTCCCCCCGCACCCCGAACGCACGCGGAGAATCCCCTCTCCACTCCCTTCTCTGACACTTGCGATGAACTCTCCCAGCGCAAGTGGGTGGATTCCACCCTGGGAAACCATATATAGAGAAAAATCTGAATTCACCACCAGTCTTTTAGCAGTTGATTACTCATTATCGAAGGGCCTGGCACAGGGTCTCTTGAGAGAGCAAGTTTCAGGGAGCATTTTAATGCAGGAGGTGTGCTAAACTGCACCCCTCTGAGAGGGTCAGAAGCCTTGTCGGGCGGGCACTGAATATTCTGCTGCCCACAGGAGCCAACCGGGGAAGCAACGGGACTGACCGACCAGGCCGGGGAAGGTGTGTAAACATCATTCACACAGGCAGGTGTGTAAACATCACTTTATGCTGGTGATGTGAGACACTTCACAACACAGCCCCTAATTCTATCTGGACGGCTTCTTCTCTCAAGCCTAGACCAAAGTTAAGTTAGCTGCCTCCCTGCCGCCTCTGTTTTTCTTCTGAGGGAGAACCGGGACCTGTTGCTATAGCAACCAATTTATTTCTGCAAGTGCATTTTAACTTTCATCCAATGTTCCATTGAACAGGAAGTTTCTCCTTCTGGGAGTCTGACTTCTGTAAGCTCGCTCTAAGCCCACAAACCCTTCTTCTCCTCTGCTGCCATAAGGGTTAATGCACATATTTACTCCACAGGGAAGACAGTTTAAAAACAAGGCTTTTGGAGGAGAGAGAAAAACAAAGTAATTACATTTCCAAGCCTGCTGTCGTGAGATGACAAACTTGTAGGGTTCCGGGAGAAGTTTGTCCCCTAACTGCAGGCTTCTTTTTGCTCCTCCCCTCCCCCGTAGGGCTCAGGGAGGCTATTTCTTTACCTTTTCATTCAGTAAATACTCGAAGCTTTTCTCCTGCCGCGTCCTGTGTTCGTGGTGGAGAGTCAGATCTGAACAAAAGAAAGACGGCCACTTGCCTCCCGGGGTTTGCTGTGTGTGTGTGTGTGTGTGCACACGTGTGCACGTGCGGAAACGACAAAGGTGAAGCGTCTGCCCCTCCATCACTGAGTGAGCTGGCGACAGAGGCCGAGAAGACAGGCGCACAAGGAAGGAGAAAGCACTCAGCCCCGGGCCGAGGGTCCGGACAGGCGTCTCTGAGAAGGTGACCCTGAAGTTGAGACCAAGAGTCGAGACCTACCAGGAGAAGAAAGAACTTTCTAGACAGAGATCAAGCCAGGTGTGGGTTGGCGTTGAGCTGGACCAGAGCTTGGTGAGGCCGAGGCAGGGAGGGAGGCCAGGTGGCCATCCGGCAGGAGGGCGGCCCTGGGTGAGACGCAGGGCAGCGTGCAGGGCTGAGGCGCGGGGTCCAGGCCGGGGGTTAGTACATGACCCCCAGGCTTGGAAACCTGGGCCTGGGTGTCCAGCAGAGGTGCGAGGGCATTAGCAGGTGTCCAGACCCCTCTGGCTGCCCCGCTATCCATCTCCCCCTGTTCTCCGGTAAGGACACTTGACTTGAACCAAGGCCTGCCCGTATCTGGGACTGTCTCATCTCAGATCCTTGGTTGCATCTGCAAAGACCCTTTCTCCTCATAAGGTTGCCTGTTGCCTTCATGGGTTCTAGGGGTGAAGACACAGACATACCTTTTTTGGGGGGTGGTCACCATTCAACCCACTATATCTGTCGCCTGAGTCAAGGAGTATGTTTACTCTGCTTAATCACTCATCTGTTAGCACTAGTGCAGGGCCGGATACCAGGAAGAGCCTGGGGGATGCAGTCAGCTGATAGAAGAACCAAGAACCGAATCCTCTGCTTCTCAACCAGCCTCATTTTCTGTTGGTTTTTAATTCACCGTCAGTTTCTCTAAAGTGATGTTTTAGAAACACGTGCAGAACCCAGCATTTCTGTCTGGTAGGACTGACTCGCAGTCAATACACCGGAGAGAATTTGACTCATCGGGGAGACTTCATGTTCACCCATTGGTTGCAGCCACTCTTCTGCCGGCTCTGGGCCCAGCCTCCAGGCCTCCGGGTCCTGCGTCCTTCCGGAAGTGGCTAATCGTTCCGACACCTGCCCTCTGAGGCAGAGACAGGCTGTGGTGGTGAGGTCTCTGCGTCACCTTGGCTGGGCTGAGGGACGCCCGGCCAGCTAGTTAGTGATGGTCTCGGGCTGCCTGGGAGGGTGTTTTCCCAGAGAGGAACGCACTGGTCAGGAGGCGAGTGAAGGAGACCCGCGCTCGTCGGGGGGGAGCGGGCACCACCCAAGCCGCCGAGGGTCCGAGTAGAACAGGAGGTGGAAAAGGATGAGTCCTCCTTCTCTTTTCCTGAGCTGCACAGCGTCTCGCACCTTCAGACATCAGAGCTCCCGGTTCTTGGACCTTTGGGCTCAGACAGGTTTCCATCACCAGCTTTCCTGGTTCTCAGCTTCCAGAGGCGCATGGTGGGACTGCCTGGCCTCTGTTTGTGAGCCAGTTACCACAGGGCATCTCCTCCGGGGCGTATATACGTCTGCATCCTCTGTATCTGCTGCGTATATACGTCTGCATCCTGGGGACAGACCTCTTGTCACACCTGCCCTGTCCTCTGCAGCCTCCTCCTCCTCTCCTGACCTGTTGTGACGGCACCAACTATGGAACCTAAAGAACGTCGGCCACTATGGGGGGATAATGTCTGCCTAGCCTCCAGGTGATTCCAGGTGGCTCAGATGGTAAAGGCAATGCGGGAGACCAGGGCTCGATCCCCGGGTTGGGAAGATCCCCTGGAGAAGGGAATGGCAACCCACTCCAGTACTCTTGCCTAGAAAATTCCATGGATGGAGGAGCCTGGTGGGCTACAGTCCATGGGGTCGCAAAGAGTCGGACATGACTGAGCGACTTCGCTTTCAGCCTCCAGGCAGAGGACCCCACGCATGTCCAAGTTAATTACAGGCACCAACACTTAAACCTAGAGGATGAGATGGCTGGATGGCATCACCAAGTCAATGGAAATGAGTTTGAGCAAACTCCAGGAGATGGTGAAGGACAGGGAAGCCTGCCATGCTGCAACCCATGGAGTCGCAAAGAGTTGGACATGACTGAGCACCTGAACAACACACAGCTTTAGGAACCCACCTGCTCCTAAGAACGTTCTCCCAGCATTTTGTCTTCCAGGGACCCTGCCCAGCCCGGTGGCTGCCCCCTCAGACCGTCCTTCCCTCTAGTGTGAAGAGTCCGTCTCCTGTGACCCGAGATGAGGGGAGCCAGGCCCCTGCATCGGGCAAGTGATGCTGCTGGAGGGCAGCAAGAGGGCACGCGAGGAGCCCAAGGACAAGCGGACCTGAGCAGCAGCATCTGTTTCCAGGGATGCACGGGGCAGTGTGGCTGGAACCGGGGATGCGCCAGAGTGAGGCCAAGGGGGTCTCCAGACTTGGGAAGTGCCCCTGTCCCTGGGGAGGCCTGGCCTGCGGAGGACGCTGCCCACCCCGTGTCCCCTCGGCGGAGCCTTCCGGGCGGTGGAGCCCATCCCCAGGGCCGTGCTGCCCCTCCTCTGCTCTGGCGCCAGCCCCGCCCTCAGTGCCCCGGCCCCCAGGGCCTCTGACTCTCCTCCCAGGGGCACCCCTGAAGCCACTTCAGCCTGTGCTCCACTTGGAGTGGAGTCCCAAGGCAGCCGAGTTCAGAGACGCGATTATTCATCATGGAGAAGGGGCAGCTTGGCACCGCGTGCGCTCTGTGGCTTCTGCTGGCGACCCAGGCAGGCCTGGCCTCTCCCCGGAGCCGCAGCTCCTTGGTGCCCGCAGCCCGAACCAGGCCCGGCCCTGGCAGCTCCCACTGGGGCCTCCTGCAAGGTGACAAATGTGGGTGACCTGCCTCCCCCATCTGTCCATGGCCGTCACCAAGATGTTCCCAGAGGCATCCCAGACAGTTAGTTCTTTCCTTTTCCCTTTTGCTTTTTTCCAAATATTTATGAAGAGATTTTCCATTTATCCTGACACATCTTCTCCACCGTGGGTGTCGGCTGGGAGGGCTCAGACAACAAACTCCAGAAGGTATTTTCCCCAAAGCAGCATCTGGCTCCGTTGGCAAGTGCAGCGGGCAGCTTGCTGGGAACTGGCCGAGGCCGACGGAGGAGGACCCCGGGGCCGGCGGAGGGGGACCCCGGGGCCGGCGGAGGAGGGGGACCCCGGGGCCAGCGGAGGAGGACCCCGGGGGAGGAGGACCCTGGGGGAGGAGGACCCCGGGGCAGGCGGGGAAGGACCCCGGGGCAGTCGGAGGGGGACCCTGGGGCCGGCGGGGGGGGGACCCCGGGGCCGGCGGGGGGGGGACCCCAGGGCAGGCGGGGGAGGACCCCGGGGCAGGCGGAGGGGGACCCCGGGGCAGCGGCCCCCAGCCAGGCGCGGGGGTCCAGGCAGACGGAGGAGGACCCCGGGGCAGGCGGCCCCCAGCCAGGCACGGGGGTCCAGGCTCCCCGAGGGCGGGGCCCGTCCACCTCTTGATTCCCACAGCACTGAGCCACCGTGGGAGCCCCGAGGAGTCGTGGGGTCCCAGCCCCTGTTGGAGCACCCCCTCCCAGTTCTCACCCTTCAAGCCCTCTGACTGCTGGCAGAGCCCCTCCTCTCTCCCAGGTAAACTGTGCAGGTGGGGTGGGGACCGGCAGGATGCTGGAGGGGAGTGAGCTGCCTCAGTCTCTATGTCCCCAGGCCCTCCCGTCGCAGGGCCTTCTGGAGTCAGAGCCACAGCTCCCCTGTTCTCCCATCTGCAGGGTGGA
The DNA here is from genome assembly GCF_054371585.1 of Giraffa tippelskirchi. Taxonomy (NCBI): domain Eukaryota; kingdom Metazoa; phylum Chordata; class Mammalia; order Artiodactyla; family Giraffidae; genus Giraffa; species Giraffa tippelskirchi. Next base: position 559,266 of record NC_137277.1, on the reverse strand, counting down.
AAGGCAGGCAAAGGGCAGGACAGCGTGACCCACCCCAGGCGGAGGGGAGCCTCCTAGAATCTCTCAGATCACACCCGACGCACAGCTGCCCGCCCCGCTGACCCCAGGGCACAGCCAGCCCAGCTGATGCCAGGACTGCCTGCTGCCCATCCCTGTGAGTTGCCACAGAGACTGAGCCAGGCCGCAGGTGCCAGAGGCGAGTTCAGCTGAGAATCAAGCGCTTTCCAGGAGGACTTGGGTCCAAAGCCATCCTGGCCCTGTGCCCTGATCGTTTGCCTGCCTGTGTATTAGGAATCTCTTGGTAGCTCAAAAAATATGGTGCCCAGAGTGCCTCCAGAGCGGTCAGGGTCTCTGGGAGTGAGGCCTTCTTTTCTAAAGTCTGCGTAGGCCATTGTCAAGGGTGTTCAGAGTTGAAAAGTACTGCGTTGCAGTTCAAGTTCCTTGGAGAGCCAGTCCTAGACCAGGACTCAGCTCTGCTAGCTTTGACCTTGAATAAGTTACCTGAAGCCTCAGTTTCATCATCCGTAGAACGGGGATGACAACATCTTTCCTGTTACAAAGTGCCCAGCACATTAACTGCTCAGTAAGTTAGAGCTTGTGTTTCCCATGGTCCATCATGAACCTGCCTTGTGGGATAGAGGCTGTTGAACACACAGAGGAGCCCAGCAAGGCAGCAGGTCAGGGCTGAGATGCACAAGGCATCTTCCTGCAGACCTGCCGCGGGCCCGAGGCCACGAGTGGGCAACTCTGCCACCCGGTGGCACTGTCCCCAAGGTGACCCAGGTGACAGGACTCCCTGCAGGCACAGCACGAGCCCAAAGAAGATGCCTCCCTGAAGTGTAAAAGCGCCAGAGCGGTGGAAACAGCCCCTCTAGGAAGTCCACTCATTTTCCATCCTCTGTTTGTGTGGAAATGGTCTGGTGTCAGATCCAGTGAGTAAGGAGGCAGAAGGGAGCACCTGCACATTCGCTCTACTGCCAGGGCGGGATGGAGGGGGTCCTGAGGGCACAGCCCTCGAGCCGAGGAGCAGCTACTGCTGGGAGGACACACCCAGGACCCAGAGAGTCTGCAGACCACTTCCAGAGGACACCAGAGGCCTGGCTGCCTTTTGCACCCACACGATACATGTTACTTCTTAGCTCATGTCATGTGCATCTAGCAGCAACTCTGCTGAGGTCGCCCCCACCCGGCCTGGGTCAGTGGGGCCCCAACTGTCGTCTCCAGCAGCAGCTGTACGAGGAGGAGCCGCTCTGTGCCACACGGCAGCGGAGGAGCACCGTGCCTCGCCCCAGGGCTGTTCCTGCAACAGCCAAGCACTCTGGCCACGAGATCTCGAAGGGTTCCGGCAAAGGACAGCAAGGACTGTTTTTGGCCACACAGCGCAGCATGTCGGACCTCCCAGGACCAGGGATCAAACCCGTGCCCCCTGCAGTAGGAGCGCAGAGTCTTAACCACTGGACCACCAGGGAAATTCAGGACAGCGATTTTAACAATGCCTTTGTCACCCGGAAGATCCACGTGCAGAGATTCCTATGGGGACAGAATCCACATTCAGAGGTTCCTGCAGAGGAACTCTGAAGTCTGCAGGAACCTCCAGCATTTCTGGGTTGGACACGTTCACGGGTGATGGTCTACGTCACAAAGAGCATGTAAGTCTGGTGAGGTCAATTGTTGATGATGCTATGGAGGGACTTAAACCAGATTTTTAGGGAGTATTGACAAACATGATAAAGCCACCACTTAACAGTACATATTTGAGTCAAAATTATAAGTGCAGGCTTCGGAGCCTGACTGCGAGGTACAGCAAAGGGCTCCATCCTGTGCAGCCCTAACAGGATGATCTACCTCCTACGAGCCTCTGTCACCGCTTTGGTGAGATGAGACCTGCTACAACCTATTGCAAAGTGTTCTGGAGAAGATCAGATGAATTAATATAAGCTAAGGGCCGAGCCTGGTGCTTAGGAAGCTGAGGAAGGCTTAGCCTCTGGCCGCATTGTGTCAATGCCGTGTTCTAGGTTCTTTAATCCGAGCAACAACCTCAGGAGGCAGATGCCTAGTTTCGCATTTCACTAAAGCCCAGAGAGGGGCGGCCACCAGCCCCAGGCCATATAGCTGCAAATAGCAAAGCAGGACTGGAAACCTCCAGTGACCCGACTCCAACAACCTTCCCTTCCCTCTTCAGAGGAAAAGGCCTTGGAGAATAAGACAGCAGAGACCCATAACAAAGAGAGTGGGACTCGCCAACAGGAGGCAGAGCGCAACATTCGATTGATTTCCATGATTCACAAAGACATCCGCAGGATAAAGCAAGCTCATCCACATGGTGGCAAGCACAGCTCTAAGGGGGCTGAAAGTAGCCACAGCTCCGACCCCAGCAGGCAGCCCGGAGCTGCAGGAAGCAGGAGATGAAAAGCAAGGTGGTGTCAGGAGTCGAAAGTAGCCCGACCAACTCTGAACCACAGTTCCCATTCCGCTGCAGGTGCTCGACAGCAGAGTTCTGCAGGAAGAGCTGCCTTTTCTTCGAGCTCCCGCACAAGGCTGTTATATTTTAGGAATTAAAAGCTCCGCTTTGATAAAAGCACAAATGATCCATGTTCGCAGCAAAATTCACTGTCACTGACCGTCTTCCCCGCCCACATTTACAAAGGTTTCCGCCTCCTGCTCCTCCTCTCATACCCTCCTTGGAGTTCTTCTCAACCCTTTGAGCTTCGGCTCAGTTTCAGAGGCTGGCTGTGGACAAAGGAACCTCTCAGCCCGTTTGTCGAGTGTTTTGAAAAGAATGTTCTCAGAATAACTGGCTAACTGTCAGCATGCTGGGCCGGAAGCTTTGGCCAAGTCAGCTTGTTAATGTCGAAGTGCTGATCCATGGGGCTGGTTCCCGAATAGATTCTGGTTGTTAGTGTCAACATGCTGATCCATGGGGCTGGGTCCCAAACAGGTTCTGGTTGTTAGAATCAATGTGCTGATCCATGGGGCTGGTTCCCGAATAGATTCTGGTTGTTAGTGTCAACATGCTGATCCATGGGGCTGGGTCCCGAACAGGTTCTGGTTGTTAGAATCAATGTGCTGATCCACGGGACTGGTTCCCGAACAGGTTCTGGCGAGAAAAGACTGCCCGATGGTATCTAGTTTGAAGACACACAGGTTTAAATAAGCCTGTATGCCCAGGAGGGTGGCAGCCCAGGGCCAGAGCTGGCTCAGAGAAGCCACGGGCCCCACACCAGTGGTGGCCCCTGCCCTCTGCTCTGGCCAGTACCAGCGAGCGTCCGTTGTCGGGGGCAGCAGTGGGAAGGAAGGGGCGGATGGTGGGCCCCTGGGGCTGGTGGCTTCCATCACCGGCCGTCAGCCCGGCTCATCCCCCACCCTCCCGGGAAATGGGGAGTGGTCTTCACCCCACCTGGGCTGCAAGGGGCAGGCCTTTCTTCACCGAGCCACACTGCTGTGACTTTGAACTTGATTTCATCTGGATAACTACAGGAAGGAGGGGGGAGGAAGCAGACATGCCTAGAGGGCTTTGGAGACCCCGGGGGCTGGGGTGCAGTAAGTAGGTGACACAGCCTGGCCACACCCCAGGCAGAGCTGGTTCAAAGCCCAGCTGGGTCGCTGACTCTCTGTTTAGCTGGAGGCTTATCTTCTGCATAAAGGAGTAAAGATTCGCCTTCCACAGTTGCCATGATTAAGTGAACTGATACCCGCATCAGAACTGGCACACGGAGGGCAGCTTCCCGCCCTCTGCACTCCTGGGGCCAGCTAGTGTGGAGACAGTGATGCTGCCAGTGCTTCACTGCCAGAGGGAGGCGTCTGGCTCCAGTCACCGTGCCTGGGATAGAAGCGATCAGCAAATGAAGTGGAATAAACCTGAATACATAAAGCCAAGTACCATTTTCTCCTCTGCCCTCTCTCTCAAAGGATCTTGCTGAAATACTGAAGAAAAAGAAAACAGCACTCTTGCCGAGCGCCTAGTCTGATGGCGGAGCGGCTGTGGCACGCGGATCTGGAGGCATTCTTCTTGGATCTGAGCAGGTCGGACAGGTTGCCGATAAGCCTCCACGCTGAGCCGAGCCCAGAACCTTCTAAGACTCATCCCCAACCCTTTGCTATGAAAACACAAAACCACTCTTTATGTCTATGCACTCACGGTATCTCCCAGGCTCCCCAAATCCCCCCATTAAGCCTTGGGAAATCAGCTGAACCATCGCTTGGAGCATGGAAATGAGATATTACAAAAAGCTGCCACACAAGGTCATTGTTTCTGGAGGACAAAGGGGGAGAACAAAGCTTTTAAGAAAGGCTTTTGGAGCCACTTCTGCAGACCAGCAAGCCGAGGGCACCTCCTTTCCTGCTGCCTGTCCTCTGCCTGCAACTGCCCGTGCAGCCTCCTCCAGCTTGGACGTGCCCCTTAGACATAGGGAGCTGCCTACTACTGTGTTCCTCCCCCAGGGCGCTGCCTGGCTGCTTTGCCCTGCAAGTGGGGCTATCAGGTGGTTCTGAGCTCATTAAAGCTGTGTCTTCATGGCCAAAGTACAGTGAAGAATTGTGTTGCTGTTGTTCAGTGTCTAAGTCATGTCCGACTCTATGCAACCCCATGGACTGCAGCATGCCAGGCTTCCCTGTCCTTCACTATCTCCCGGAGTTTACTCAAACTCATGTGCATTGAGTCGGTGATGCCATCCAACCATCTCATCCTCTGTCATCCCCTTCTCCTCCTGCCCTCAATTTTTCCCAGCATCAGGGTCTTTTCCAGTGAGTCAGCTCTTCTAGTCACGTGGCCAGAGTATTGGAGCTTCAGTTTCAGCGTCAGTCCTTCCAATGACTATTAAGGGTTGATTTCCTGAAGACTTGAAGAAATGTGGGAACTACCCAAATGATCTGCTAAGGGGAAAGGCACCACTCTGTGTTGGAAAAGACAGCTTTGGAGGGGGTTCTACACGCCCCTCCACCTGCTCAGCTGTGCAGAGAAGTCACGATGGGTATGATGACTTGTTCCCCCTCCCCCACAGGAAGACACAGCCCGCGCGGCTCCCCAGGGAAGACGCCAAGCACCCAGCCTCTCTAGAACAAGATCGGTCCAGAGCCTCCTCCCCAGCAAGTGGAGGACATGTCCCCCTCAGGTCTGGAAATGGCACTTGGGAGAAGCTCCTGGACCGCAGGCAGGCGTTAAAACTGCCATTTAGAGCTCTCTAATCCGGCTGAGCAGAAATTTCCAGATTTAAATTGTGCTCACCCAGGTATGATGAACCGTCTCAGACAGTCTTGAGTTTGCTCCCGCTCCCTTTGCCGGCGGTCAAGTCCTTATTTGACTCCACAGTCTACACTCCCACAATCTCTGGACAAAGCAGGCTTGACAATTGGGTGTCCACGGATAGAAAGGCAGACCGCCAAGCCCCCACTGGAGTCCACATCCCTCAAGTGAATTAACAGGTAAAAATAACAGTCAAGCAACTCTCGACAAGAACAAAGAGGCCGCTTAATGTCCTTGGGAAACTCTGGCCTTGAGGTCATCAAGGTCTGAGCTGGACCTTCCGAGGCATGGGACCCTGAGGAGGTCCCCGTCTAGGGCTGTAGTTCACATTTTCTGTTCTTCTCACTATTACCCACCATATGACACCGTGGGAATCTGAGACTCAGAGGCGTTAAGTAATTTCCCTGGTGGTCACAAAGAAAGGTAGAAAGGGGAGCACCCACTACTCACGCTGTGAAGGGTCACTAAGTGGATGCGGTGTGCGAGGCTCTTTATTTGACCCTAAAACAATTCTGAAAGGAGAACTGGAGACATGCCCTCCTCCCCCTGGGCTCCGCTGGTCCAAGGTCACTCTGCTAGTCTGTTGTGGAGCCAGCGCGACCTGGCGACCGTCTTGGCTCCTAGACCAGTGCTTTCTCACCTCTTCACACATTCCTCTGAGGGTGGCGGGGTAGGAGCTGGTGTATCAGGGCTCCGAGGGACAAGGCGTTCTGTCTCCATGGGACTAGCCCAGAGGTCGCTGGGTTGGAGGAGGCCCCCCTTCCATCCCCCAACTTCTGACCTAGAGGTACACTGGGGGAAGCCACTCACCCCACTCACCATCCCTCACAGGTCAGATCTGTGTCTCTCTCTTTCATTCATTCCTCACGAAGTCCCCAGAGGAAGGCTGCAGGAAGAGCGGAGCACAGGGGCCGAACCTGAGCGGCCCAGCACATGACCGAGAGTGTCAGTTTCCACGCCTTGCTTCCTGGACGCCTACATCCACAGGGCTGCTTTGGGGGCTGCAGAGGGCATGGGTGGGTCCCCCATTCAACCACAGCAATGCCAGCTCTTACCTACAGGGCTAACTGGTGGGAGAACTGGCTTGTTTACACTGGGATGGACTTCTCTGATAGCTCAGCTGGTAAAGAATCTGCCTGCAACGCAGTTCAATTCCTGGGTTGGCAAGATCCCCTGGAGAAGGGAATGGCTCCCCACTCCAGTATTCTTGGGCTTCTTTTGTGGCTCAAACAGTAAAGAATCCACCTGCAATGCGGGAGACCTGGGTTCGATCCCTGGGTTGGGAAGATCCCCTGGAGAAGGGAACAGCTCCCCACTCCAGTCTTCTGGCCTGGAGAATTCCGTGGACTGTATAGTCCGTGGGGTTGCAAAGAGTCGGACACAACGGAGTGACTTTTCACTTTCCTTTACTTTTCTGTTTTAAGATTTAATTTGAAGCAAAGATTTGCTGCTTTTTAAAAAAAGAAGAGAAAGAAGAAGAAAAGAGGGTCTTGAGACCCACCTGTCTGGGAGCTTCTGAGAGGAGAGCCCAGCACGTATCCTTGTGGGAATTAGGGACAGGTCGGTAACCCTCTCTGGCCCACAGCGAGTCGTCCCACACCTAGTGCGCACCTTCAGACACACCCTGGGCACCAGGCGGTAGGTGGGTGAAAGTGAAACACACGTGATGGGTCTTGTCCTCTGAGACCGGGAAGAAGCAGAACAAACACCCAAAGGCAGAGAAGGGGCCGACAAATAGTAATGAACGCAGTCAGTCTCATCTTGGAATTTCCCCCTGTTATTCATACGCTCTGTTTTCCCCAGTCAGAATGTCATTTTCCAGGGAGCAGGAAATATTTCTTGATCAAACACGTCTCATGTACCTCAGACTTGGGAAAGGCTCACAGTCTCATGGAAGAGAGACCCGTAATTCCAGCATGGGGTCATTAACATTCTTTGGGTCATAAGGGCCATGGAAAGTGGGAAAAGGAGGTGAAGTCTGCTTCTTCCAGGAAGAGAGCCGCTCTCCGTAGACCTTCCTGGGGTCCAGGGCTGCTTCCCACAGGATGCAGGGCAGGGAAGAGAACCACATGGGCTCTGGGAGGGGAGGAAGCAAAGGCAGGTTGGACTTGCAGATGCTGGCCCCCCAAGGGCCTCCTGGAGGGAAGAATTCCGAGCTGGGTCCTAACCGAGGAGGAGCCTGGCGGGTTCTGGAGAAGGGAGCTTGTCCAGGTTGGGATCCTGCCAGCAGCAAAGGCAATTAAGTAAAGTCAGCAAGGCCTGAGGCAGAGGCTGGCAATAAAGGGGGGAGGTAAGGAAAGCCAGTTAAGCTCGAGTAGAGTGAAAGGGAAAAAGAAATAACGATATTGAAGGCGGAGCTGGGGAGAGAGGGAGCCAGCGGTGGGTGGAGATGTTTGAATCCAGTACAAACGGGGCCCTCTGGACTGGCAGTCAAGGACCGTCAGAAACTAACGGAGCGGGGCACGCAGCTTCCACCGCGGCCGCCCCATCCGGCCTCAAACAGGGATCTGGCGTTCCTCCGGAAGGACCTCCGGCTGCCACCCCCCTTCTGCCTCAGCCCCGGAGTCGGGTCCTCCAGCTCCTGCCCACTGGGTGCAGGAGCCACCTGGGTGGTGGTGGGGGGACTGGCCCGGGCCTGGCTTGGCCTGGAACACGCGTCCCGGCCGCGACCCACATCTGGTGCTTCTGGAAATCTGACCTGAACTCCCGCGCTCACGCCCGTACATTCATCGCCAGGTAAAGGCGCCGGTATGTGCAGGCGAAGCGGGGGACACAGGCGCGCGCGCGCACACACCCCACTATTAAAGAGTCCCCAGGGCCATTTAAGGAAGATGGGGTGTCCTGGGCTGGGAAAGCGGGGAGGCTGGCAACGCCGGTTCCCCGCGCTCATCCTGGGGACCGGACCGTGGCTCCTTTCGCTCTCGGCATGTGAATGAGCCGGGGAGAGAGGCTGGCGCGAGCGCGGAGAGGCGGGGAGCGGGGCGCGCAGAGCCGGGAGCGCACGCCCGGCGGGGCCGAGGCTCGAGGGGCGGCGCCGAGCGGCGGGGCGCGGGCCGGGAGCGCGGCGGCGGCGGCGGCGGCGCGGAGGGCGCGGGGCGGAGGCGCGGGCAGCGCGGGGAGGGCAGGCCGAGAGGGAGGAGCCCCGGTCGCCGCCGCCAGCCCGCCCGGCGGCCCGCGCAGCCTGCACTCGCCGCCGCGCCTCGGAGTTTGAGCCCCGGCGCGGCCCGAGCGCGCGGCGCGGCGCCGCCCCCCGGGCCTCGGCCCCCAGCCCCGGCGCCCCCGGCGCGGCGCGCAGAGGGAGCAGGGCGGGCGGGCGCGGCGGGCCGGGCCGGCGGGCGGCGGGCTATGAGGCGCCCACCATGGTGCGATGCGACCGCGGGCTGCAGACGCTGCTGACCACGGCCGGAGCCTTCGCCGCCTTCTCGCTCATGGCCATCGCCATCGGCACGGACTACTGGCTCTACTCCAGCGCGCACATCTGCAACGGCACCAACCTGACCATGGACGACGGGCCCCCGCCCCGCCGCACCCGCGGCGACCTCACCCACTCGGGGCTGTGGCGCGTGTGCTGCATCGAAGGTACGGCCGGCCCGGCCCCCCCACCCCGCGCGCGCGCCCGGACACACGCGCGCACACACACCCGGCTCCGGGCGCCGGCCGGGAACGGGTGGGCGCGGCACTGGCTCCGCGCGAGACACAAAGGAGCCAGAGCGAGCGGGCGGGGCCCCTCGCGGCCACGGGGAACCCCCTCCCCAACACACGGATCCCACAAACTCTCCACTGGCGCACGCACACCCCCTCGCACATTGACACAATGAAACACACAGAAACTCACGCGCGCGCGCGCAGCCCGAGACCACAGCGATCCCGAGGGGCCGCGCCGGGGCCCCCAGGGGAGGTGGAGGCTGGCGAGGGGGCGGGAGGAGGCTGAGGCTGGGGGGAGCGGACGCGAGAGGAGGGGAGGGAGGAGGGGGAGAGGTTGCTTGGCAACCGGTGTCTGTGCGATTGCTATGGGAACTGGCCATCCTGGGGCGGGGCCGGCCGGGGGCGGGGAGCGCGAGGGCCGCTCCAAGATCGCTCCGGGCCTTGTCGAGGGGTGGGAGTGGGGGCTGGGCTCCGAGGGGGTCTGGGAGACCCGGGTCACTCGAGCCTGACGCCTGCCGAGACCTTCCTCCGCCACGTACTCTTCCCGGGGCCGCCGGCCGCTCCTGCCCGCTCGGTGGGGAGGGGAGTGGAGGGGAGCGTCACCAAGTCCTTCCGAACAGGTCCCGAGGCCGGGGTCTGCAAGCACCCGCGGACTAGGGGCGGCCTGGAGGGGCGTGGCCTCCGGGCGGGGCCGGAGGGACGGGGCGCTGCGCCCCCAGGTGCGCGGCGGGCAGGCTAGTAGGTGTTGTAAGGATGGATTCCCTGGGGCCCGGGACTGGGTGCCCCCGGGCAGTGCGGCCGCTCCCTCCGGGGGACCCCGCCAATGGCAACGCGCGCCGGAGCTGAGCGCCTCCCGCCGGCCCCGCTGCAGAACTCGCACTAACAGGTGGCCGTCGGGCGGCGGGGTCCCAGCCGGGTTGTGGACGGTCCCCGCTCAGTCTGGGCTTTCAGGTCGGAAAAGGGGTGAGGAGCTGGGGGAGGGTTCCTGCCCACGATCCTCGAATAGTCTCCTCTTTCTTCCCCGCATCCTTCCCGTGTGTTCGCTCCGCCCTCGGGGGCTCGGGAAGTTCTCCCTCACCCCGACTTCTGCCTGCGGTCCCAGCCCCTCAGCCCCGGCGCAGAGTCCGGCGTGGCTGGGTCTTCTTCGTGGAGGAGAAAGGAGCTCGGGAAGAGGTGGCCCTTATTCTGGCTTCCGGGTCGTGGTCACGGAGGCCGGGTAGAGAAGGGTGGCCAGGTGAGGCGGCCTTGCGCCTCCCCATCCTGCCTGTTCTCTTCTGGAATCCCGCCCCCCTCCCCCTTCCTCTGCCCCCCACAGACTCCCCCCCACACACACACCCCCTCCCAGCCCAGGCTGCTTTGCCCTTTGAGCCTGAAGCTTATTGCCAGGGCCGAGTGGAGTCTTCTGAGAGCAGGAATGTGCAATCAATAGTTTGGGAAACAGCCCCGGAAAAGCCATGGAAGGATCTGTGGGCTCACGATGACACCCCCTCTTTTCTTTTGAAAAACATCATTCCTAGGGTGCAGTTGCTCAGATCGCGAACACCTACTCCTCTCATCTGGAGGACGCACCCACGTCACTCCCGCCACAGCACCTGAGTTAGACATAGAACAAGGCTGCCTGCCCCCGAGCTCTAACTCACAGGCTCTGCTGGGCGCCATGTATGTACCTGGTCCTGTTAAGTCATCCCCCTGTCGTCACCCACACCCACGCATTGACCCCAGGCCTTCCAGTTTCCCTGTTGAAAACTGGAACTTGCTTCTCCACGCCGGCAAGCCTGGCCTCTGCAGACCGGCTCGCATGCCTCCTTTATTAATTTCTCATCCTAATTAGGATTGATGCTGCACTTAGCATCTTGCCAGCTGCCTCGAGCCGTTTGCACTCGATGTTCATCAAGAGAGCCCCAAGCTGATCTGGGCAGCTGGCTCCACTGGCAGAGGGAGGGTGAGATGTTGCCACCTGGGGGACTTTACTGAAAGAGTGGGGCTGCCTCTGTCACCGCCAGGAGCTCAGGGGTTCTGGGGGGCAAACCAGACCACCCCCAAGGGCTAGGACGTCCTTGGACCCACTCAGGGCTGGAAGGGCTGGTTCAGGATTCCTCGGTGAGCTCGAATCATCCTGACAGTCAGCCCGGGCGAAAACTAACAGCTTATCTTCTAAAAGCACTTCATGGAGTCCAACAGCCTCCGCCTCCTATGACCCCCCCTACACCCTGCCAGCGAGCATTCAGGCTGAGACCCCGTCGGCACTTGCCAGGGACAAGGTCTCCTCAATACTGGCTTGTTTGCATACAGTGCATTATTTCCACCTGCTTTCTAGCAAAGTTCTTCAAAGCGTTACATGGGGGAAAATGAGAAGCTCAAAGCTCTATGCTGAAACTGAAGAATGGCTGCAGCGGGGAGCTAATAAACACCAGTTGTGACGGTGGGGCTCTGAAGGGTTTGCTGACACCTCCCAAGCAGCAGGTCAGTGTCCTGGTTGTTTCCAGGGATGATGTTTGGGCAGGAGAGCCCCGCCCTCAGTTCCTCAGGCGTCCTCGCTGTCTGGCAGGACCGCGTGCAGAACACCGCTACTCGCACCGCACCACACGGACCTCCCCTCTTCCGCCCCCAAGGCCTGGGCTCCGCGCGGCCGTGTGTTAGACAAGCGTCACAGTCCTCTCGTGCACGTTGCGCGTGTTACCGCACAGCACGCTCACCACAGCCCTGAGGGTGCTGTCTGCAGCGGAGAAGCAGGCGCTCCAGGAGGCAAGCGCTTGCCCAGAGGCACCAGGTGGGAGCCTTTGTCTCACTGCAGAGCTCTTCCTACCGTGTCATCTTGCCCTTCTCCAAACTTCTTCTGGGTTCCCCTTAAAAATAGAACCAAGTACCTGCCAGGTGGTACAGTGGTAAAGAATCTGCCTGCCATTGCAGGAGTCACAGGAGATGATGGTTCGAGCCCTGGGTCAGGAGATCCCCTGGAGAAGGAAATGGCAACCCACTCCAGTATTCTTGCCTGGGAAATCCCATGGACAGAGGCGTCTGGTGGGCTACAGTCCATGGGGTCGCAGAGAGGCAGACATGACTGAGCCCACACTTACACTTGACCACCCAGTGGAGGAGCCCAGTTCTGAGACTGGCTCGCGGCAGCAGGAAAGCATTTGGAAGTGAGAATGTTCAACTGATACACAAATTGGGTAACACACACATTGTCCCTTCTCTCTTTTCCCACCACGTTGGGGACCAGCCTGCTCCGCCCCCCAACCAGCCACCCACTCCTTCTGTCCCCTGGACCTCCACTCTCTTCCTTCCTTGTGTCTTTGCTGACTCTCAGCCCAGCGCTGGGGACGAAGGAAAGGAGTAACAAGTCTTTGGGGACTTTTCCATAAAGCTACCACCACCCCACATTTGTTCAGTCTCTAGTGCATCCTGGAATCAGATGAGGTGTAGAAGAGAAAGAGGCATTCTGGAGCGTGTGCGGTGAGCTTGGGACGGGGCAGGGGGGAGCCTCACGTAGACGCAGGAAGAGAAGAGGAGACTCTGGTCTCCGAGTGCAGCGCCCGCGACCACGCTGAGCTGCTGGATGCCGCAGGGAGCCAGTCACTGTGGTGCTGTCAAGGGAGCTCCGGGCCCAGAATAAGGGTCCCGGCAGAGTTCAGCCTCGGGAGCAGCCCCCGCGTCTGCCAGGTCCCTGTAGGAGTGCCCCCCGCACACCCACATCACACCTCCAGAGACAGCAGCCTGGGTGCCTGCTTCATGTCAGCCCGTCCCGGGCGCCTGCCGGGGAGGTGGGGAGACCCTGGGCCCTGCACACCTTCCTGCCCCACCACAGGCAGTGCCTCTCACCCCAGGGACCCAGACCTCACTCACCATGCACACCGCAGAAGAGGGCGTGTCAGCACTGCCCCGGGCAGGGGAGGGGGAGGCCAGCCAGTGACGGCCACCCGGCCCTGCCACCCAGGCCCACTTCCCCAGGGACGCACTTCTTGTGTCTGGAACCCTCTCCCGGCGGGTCAGCCAGGAAGCCCTGCCTTACACCACACTCCTGACACGGATCCGCTCAGGGAGGTTTGGATCTGAATACCGTTCTTTCCCCACCCTGCTCCAGGCTTTTCCTGTCTGGATTTGTGTCTGTCTTCTCTTGCGCTAATTCACGGGCAGCCTGTCCAGCTAGTATTGGGGGTACGGGCAGAGAACAGGCCTCCCCACGGTGCCCAGCTCACCAGCTGGTCCCCTGGCCCATGGTCCCTCCTGGTCCCTCCAGGGTTGCTTGTAACAGCCATCACACCAGCCTCCGCGACCTGACATTAGTTTGTGTAACCGCCAGCAACTCTGCAGTGTAAGTCTTCAGGACTTTAATGGGGGGGGGGAGTGAGGCGCCAGCCCCTGGGTGTCGGGGCGCCTGCCCACGTTCGGATGCGGTTGGGGCTGAACAGGTGGGCCCAACTTTCTACCTGCCGGGGGGCCCTGTGCTTGAACCACACAGACGGGAGGCAGGGGGAGCTGTTTCAGTCAGCTCGGCTGCCATCACAGAGTGTGGCCGGGCGAACGGCTCAAACTGCAGACATTATTTCTTGCAGCTCCGGACGCTGAAGCCCAAGACCAAGGTGCTGGGCAGCTTGGTTCCTGGTGAGAGCTGCTTCCTGCCTTGCGAGCGGCCACCTGCTCCTGTGTCCTTAGGGCGGAGAGAGCTCTCCGATCTGCTTCCTCATCCCGAGGACACTGACCCCCTCGTGGGGACCCCACCCTCTGACCTCATGCATAAGCTCACCTCCCAGGGCCCCACCGCCAAGTACCTCTGGGAGCAGAGCGTCAGCGTGGGTCTGGGGAGGACCGAGTCTGTGACGGTGTTCTTCCTTCTCTCCCCGCTCTGTAGCTGGTTGTTCTTGATCAGTCCTGTCTGACTCTGCGACCCCGTGGACTGCAATGCGCCAGGCTTCCCTGTCCTTCACCATCTCCCAGAGTTTGCTCAAATTCATGTCCATTGAGTTGGTGATGCCATCTCATCCTCCGTCACCCCCTTCTCCTCCTGCCCTCAGTCTCTCCCGGCATCAGGGTCTTTTCCAGTGAGTCATTTCCTCCCGTCAGGTGCCTGCTCTCTAGTCACGCAGAGGGACCGAAAGCCCTTCTCATGTCTGCCCCCCTTCACGCCCCGCTCTGTCTTCCTCCTTCTCTGTCTTCACTCCTTTGGCGCCAGCAGACTTAGAGAAGAGAAGCTGGGGTTCCTGGTGGACCCCAGCCTGACTTAATGGTCTCACCGCAGACTTGGCTTTGGAGGCGCTCCCTGACAGGGGCTTCAGAAAGGTTCAGGAGGAAATGAACCACCCTTTAAAATAAATCTCCAGTGTCCATCCAGATGGCCAGGACTCTGGGGGCTTCTAGGACATGGTAACAGAAGCACAGAGTAGGAAGCGACCTCAGGTCATCAGATCCAGGGCATCAGAGAGCCTGGTAGCCTCTGTCTCCTCATCTGGAAGTGGGACCTGGCTGATCTGGAACATTCCTCCCACCTTTGACCTTCTGCCACTCCAGCCCCAGAGAGCCCCGCCCACAGCCTGCAGGTGGAACCAGGCTCCGCGTGGCCTTGACGTGAGCCCACAGGAAGCTGCTTCTCCAGGTGGAAGCCTTTGAGATGACTTGGTTCAGTGGCTCTCACCACACATAGGCTTCCCTGGCAGCTCAGATGGTAAAGAAGCTGCCCGTAGTGTGGGAGACCCAGGTTCGATCTCTGGGTCGGGAAGATCCCCCGGAGAAGGGCATGGCAGCCCACTCCAGTACTTGTGCCTGGAGAACCCCCTGGACAGGGGAGCCTGGCGGGCTACAGTCCCTGGGGTCACAAAGAGTCGGACACGACTGAGCAACTGGCCCTTTCACCACACTCAGAAGGGTATGTCCCCGGCCCGACGGGCACACCTGTGTCCGTGCCCTCGTCCACTCACGCCGCCCCAGCTCACGGAGCAGCCGCTCTGCTGGCGTGTGGGAGCTGCCGTTCTAATGGGGCAGCTGACCCTTCCAGGGACTGACAACTGTTTGATGTAGAGTGTGTGTGGGGCCGCGTGCTGGAAGAGGCCAGGGAAGGTGGCCGTTGGTCAAGGGGACAGGAAGGAGCTGTCTGAGAAGGGCTGGAGGGAGCGCTTCCAGGGAGAGATGGGCGAGGCTGAGGCAGGAAGGAGCCTGGGGGGTGGTGGGGCCTGAGGACCGCCTGAGCCAGCTCATTCATTCGCTGTGAGGCCCTGTGAGTGTGAGTGGTTCAGCAGCATCTCTGGCTTGACTGACTGGAAGCCACTTACAGCCCCCACCCACCAAGCTGTGACAACCAAACTGTCTGCAGACTTTGGCAGACTTCTCCTGGGCAGTGGGGAGAGGAGCAGGCAGAAGTGCCCCGTGGAGACCTCCATCATTTAGGTTCAGGGCAGGAGCATACCTGATGCCCGGTACCTAATAGAAACTCCATTATCTCTCTTTTCTTCGAGAAAACACAGGGCGCGTCAGTGGCGGGCAGAGAGCATCTCTGCTGGGGGACAGCCTGGCGTCTGCTTTAGGTGACTGGAGGCGTGAATGGTACCTGGCCCCATTCCCTTTGATGAGTGATGAATTGCAGGCGGGCCAGTCACCTGCCTGGGGGCGTGGCTGGTGTGGCCAGATCCCACCACTCTGCAAGCAAAGGAAATCGAGGCTGGAGAGGGAAGGGGCCTTGCTCAAGGTCATACAGCTCGTTAGTGACGGACTGGGAGCAGAAGCACGTGGGGGCTGCCTGGCCAGGGCTCTGTCTGCTCAGCCTCCCCCGAGGGCCAGCACCCGGCTGGGCACCTGGCAGGGTGAAGGGAACTCTTGCCCTCTAGGCCTTTCCCTGCCGTCCTGCCCCTTGGCATCTCGAAGGCCCCTGAGGGGTCAGGATGGGGCTGGGGTCCACATGGGGCCCCTCGTGGAGCTCCAGGGTCTTTGCAAAGCAGACAGTGTGTCTGTGCTCAGTCATATCCGACTCTTTCCGACCCCATGGACTCTAGCCCCCTAGGCTTCTCTGTCCATGGGATTCTCCAGGAAAGAATACTGGAGTGGGTGCCATTTCCTCCTCCAGGGGATCTTCCCGACCCAGGGAATGAACCCGCATCTCCTGCGTCTCCTATGTTGGCAGGCAGATTCTTTACCACTGAGCCACCTTGCCTTCCGCTTATTTCCTTATTTCCTCAGACTTGAACGTTTTCCCAGAAAAAATAAGTCACCCAGCCTTTGCGGCTGAGCTGAGTGGGGCCCCAGGTTGGCTCACTGGCCTCCAGGGTCTAGAAGTGGAAGAAGCTGAGCGTCCCTGGGATGTTCAGGCCCATGTAGAGCGCGGCGCTGTTTCATCCTCTCTGAGAGTCAGAACCACGCGGAATGGCTTCTGAGAACTGTAAAATCAGCACCCAAGGGCCTTAGTTAAGAGCTGAGATAGGGTCTAGCACCAAGGCCGCACCCAGGGGGTGATGGCAGTCACCCAGGCCACGGGTCCCACCTCCTGTTTCCTGGCGGGCACCAAGGCTGTAGTCGGGAACTCCAGTATCATGGGGTGGGGGCTGGATAGAGGGGGACAGGGGGCTGGGAATGGAAACATCAGCATGGGAGTCAGGAGACCTGCGCCTGCTGCTAGTTCTGCCGCAAACATCTGGACAGGCTTGTGTAGCCTAACCCGGACCTCCGGGAGCCTCTCATGGCTTGGCTGTCAGGATGGCAACTGATACCCTTCTTTCCCTCCCTCCTCCCTGCCTCCCCCCTCCCTCCCCCTCCTCCATCCACCCTCCATCCATCCTCCCCCCTCCCCCTCCCTCTGCCCTCCCTCTCCTCCCTCCCCTCCCTCCTCCCCCTCCTCCATCCATCCTCCTTCCCCCTCCCCCTCCCTCTCCCTCCTCCCCCTCCCTCCTCCCTCTCCCTCCTCCTCTCTCCTCCCCCTCCCTCCTCCCTCCCTCTCCTCCTCCCTCCTCCCTCCCTCTCCTCCTCCCTCCTCCCTCTCCCTCCTCCTCCCTCTCCCTCCTCCCTCTCCCTCCTCCTCCCCTCCTCCTCCCTCCTCTCTCCCCCTCCCTCCCCCTCCCCCCCTCCCTCCCCCCTCCCTTCCCCCCTCCTCCATCCATCCTCCTTCCCCCTCCCCCTCCCTCCCTCCTCTCTCCCCCTCCCTCTCCCTCCTCCTCCCCTCCTCCTCCCTCCTCTGTCCCCCTCCCTCCCCCTCCTCCTCCCTCCTCCCTCCCCCCTCCCCCTCCTCCCCCTCCTCCATCCATCCTCCTTCCCCCTCCCCCTCCCTCCCTCCTCTCTCCCCCTCCCTCCTCCCTCTCCCTCCTCCTCCCCCCTCCCTCCCCCCTCCCCCCTCCCCCTCCCTCCCCATCCCTCCTCTCTCCCTCTCCCTCCTCCTCCCTCCTCCTCCCCCTCCCTCCTCCCTCTGCCCCCTCCTCCCCCTCCCTCCCCCTCCCTCCCCCTCCCTCTCCCTCCATCATCCCTCCCCCCACCTTCCCTCCTCTCTACCTCTGTCTCCCTCTTCCGTTCATTCTCCCTCTTTCTTCCCTCCCTCCATCTTTTCTTCCTCTTATTCCTTCCATCCTTCCATGTCCTTTCCTCCACCACGCCCTGGGTTGTGTGACTCTCCAATGAGAGGTCACTTGGGGACTGCTCTGCTCCACGGAGGCCCTGCAGAGGATACAGGATTTCAGGCTCATTTTCTTGGAAACACTTGGCTTGGCCTCTTTTCACCCTGACACTTGGCGAGGACCGGCACGCTGGGGGCAGCCTCACCCGCGGACACGCTCCTGCGTGTTCCCACCTCCAGAGTCAGCCGGTCCCTCTCCCACCCACTCAGTCACTGGTTCTCAGGAAGCACTGGTGGCCTGCTGTGTGCTCAGCCCAGGGCCGGCCACCCTAGGGACGAGGTTAGACCCCCTTCCCTGCCTCATCCCCACCAGGTTCCCTACAGCCCCCTGCTGGCTCCCAGCCTCTGTCATTTCTCTCTGGGGTTCCCCAAGGAGAATCCTGACCAGCCCGCCTGCCCCTGCGCGAGCTCTTCACATGCATCCAGGAAGACCTTGTAAGAATATAAACCAGATCACGTCACCCTCAGCTCCATGGCCGTCGATGGGATGACGTCGGGCTCGTTCCCCCATCTGCAAAGCCCCAGACACGTGACGGCTCCCACAGGGGCTTCACCGTCAGAAAGACTCAGGGCAGGTGATCTCTGAACCAAGTCTGCATGATGCTTCATAGGAAGGCTGGGGGTGGGGAGGGAGTCAGAGAGAGCTCCGTTTGAACCCTGCTGTGCCCTGTTTCAGCTCTGTGACCTTGGGCAACTTGCTTGGCTTCCCTGAGCCTCTGTTTCCTCATCTGTAAAATGGAGTTACAGCAGTTAACACCCCCAGGCAGTGGAGCCATTCCCTAAGACACAGAAGCAAGGAGACTGCCCTGGGGTGGGGAACAGGAGGCTTCTGGTGGGCTGGTCAGAGGGCTGCCCCCACACACACAGGGGGGAGGGGCTGGCCAGGGGGTGGGGCATCCCCCATCCATCGCCATCCATCACCCATAGCTGCTGGCAAGGGCTCCCCTGTGACGCGATGTCAGGCAGTGACTGCTGACCCACCACCTTCGGTTCCGCAGTGGGATCTTTGTATTTTCTGAACCAAAGTTCTAGATAAAATAGCAGAGCACAGAATTTCTCATGTGGTTTTATATGAGTGAGGCGGTATATGAAGTGTTCTTGGATCCTGAAACGCTGGCACTCTTAGATTTGGGCGGGCAGAGATGGTGGAGTAGGAGGGGGCACAACCCAGAACATTTTACATCAAGACTGGCCTGGAAAGACCCCAGGCCCCAGTAACAAGTCGTCACCAGCGGAACATTCTTGATCAGTTTTGAAGAGAAGAAGCCACATTTTCACTTTGCAGTGGACGCCCCCCCACCCCAGATTACTGGTGGGAGAAAGGGGGCGGGGGGAGCTGGGCCCTGAGGCTGCAGGGAGGCGGCGGCTGGCCTGCGGAGCAGAGGAGGCTGGAGCCGCCTCTCCTGTGTTTCTCGCCTGGGCCCACGAACGCGGGGCCAGGTGCTTCCTCAGAGAATGAAGAGCGCACCCTGGGCCCACCCGACGTGGGGCCCCTGCTGAGGCCTGGCTTTGTGCTGGGCTCCATGGGTACCGCATGGCCTTGGGAGCTTGCTGTCTGGTCCTGGGGACCCGCAGGAGGAGAGGTCGCGGTGAGGACAGAACCTCAGAACACGACAGAACCTCAGAACACGCCCGGCGGCAGGGCCTCCTCCTGCGCTTCTGCAAAGGCCTGTCTCAGGGTTGTCAGGAGGATAGATGGGAAACACACACCTGCACACACCTGCCTCACAGTAGATTTGAGATTTCTAGCAGCTGAGTGTCTTCTTAGAGGACGTGCTGGTGGACGTGAGGTGTGGGGCCCAGAGTGAGTCAGAGTTTGAGTCCAGGCTCTGCCTCCCCACTGGCGGCGAGACTTGTGACCAGCCATTGCCGTCTCTCTGAGCCTCAGTTGCTTTCTCTGCAAAATGGGTACATTAACAACACCTACTGGGCAGATCTGCTGGCAGGAACTGAGCTGAGACATTGGTGCTTGGGTGTGGCCCAACACCCAGAGACCGCCCTGCACAAGGGGTTACGGAGTGGAGGGGCCCGTGAGGGTGGGTCTAGAGGAGGGAGCCTGGCTCACCTCCAGCCCCCAGACCGCACCGCAAGCTGCGAGGAGACCGTGGCTCCCCAAAGACTCCCCGGGGACATTTCAGGACACCCAGGCTTCCTTCCAGGGGCCGGGCAGTCCAGCCAAGGCTGTGTCACCAGCTTGTCTGGCCGTGCGGCGGGAGGGGGACACCCCGCGCTTGCTTCCGGCCGATAACAAGCTCACACTGAGGGCTGGCTCCCCGGGGCGAGCGTGCCGTCCCCGCTCTCATCAGAGCCCTCACCCGAGACATTCTCTCGCTTCAGCAGTTTGGCATGTCATACAAAGGGGCTCTGATTTTTCCTGATGTCCAACTCCTCTTGCATGAAAAATAGCTTTTGTTATCTTTCTGCCCACAGATTCCTGCATGTGAGTCAAGGCCAGATGCCTGGGGCTGGAGAGTCCCCATGGGCTTAACCATTTGGAGGGTCTTCCCTCTCCCACCTTGGGGGCCCCCTGTCACCCGGGGCCGTGGCCCTGGCGGTCCGCTTCTCGGGGCGCTGCCTGCCCCCTCCCACTTGGTGTTGGGCTGTGATGTGGCCCCAGGTCCTTGTTCGGGCTTCTTCACCCCCACTTTCCCTCCATCACCCCGTCCTCCAAACCCAGCTCCACAGTTCCTGCCCATGTCCCGGCCCGTCCTCCCCCACCCCCACCCGGTTCCCTTTCTTTCTTTCTAACTTGTATTTCTAATTATTTCTCCCTTTCCCTCTCTTGTCTGCCATATTTAAAGCTTACAAGCTCTCTCCCTCTTCCTGTTCAAGGCAGTCTTTTGAAAGTTCTTGAGACATTTAGTAGATAAAAATGTATTCAACTCTGTGATTATTAGGAGGGTTATTAAACATGAGGAGAAGTCTATTAAATAGCAAATTGAGTGAGTCAAAAACCCACAGATAGGAAGCCTCTAAAGGTCATCTGTACAAATAGATGTGAATGTGGCTCTCGCTGTTCTATGAGGCCTGGAAAGAATCTTGGGAAAAAATTCACCAGGATGTTTTTTGTAATGATGGTCATGGAAACTCTGAGTGGTTTATCTTATCTCCTTCTGTCTTTTTCTGATTTTCTACCATGTTGGGGGTGCAGATACATAAACATGACACTTAATTTTGCAAAGCCCCGGGCCAGTCTGCAGCCCACGGGCAGGTGGGCGCCCCTGCGTGCTCCGCGGTGCCCAGGGTGCCTGCGTTCTTTCTTCGGAAGCGCGTCCGGGAACAGCCCCGGGCGTCGTACCCGGTCACCTGGTGTCGGTGTTTTAGTTCAGGTGACCCCCAACTTATAACCAAATTGATTCCTAGATGAAGGCCTTTCCAAGCCATCTACCATCAAATCTTTATTTCCTATAAGCACAATTTGCACACTGGGTTTCCATTCCTAGAAATCCACCCCACATAATAAAAGTGCCCAAAGTGACCTCAACAGTAAGAGAAAGGCAAATAAAACCCAGAGAGATGCTCATACAAACTTTTATCGCATATGTAAAACCAAGTACTTAATATAAAAGCTCTACCATGAAATCTTCCTTTGGAGGCACTTTCCTGCCTGAGCCAGACTGGCCAAGGTTTCTTTAAATATGAATCCAATGAAGTTTGAACAGAAGATGCTTGCTTTTTGTTTTTTCCTGAAAAATCACCCTGTGGCAAGTTTAAGCATGCTCCGTTGCACCAAAAAAAAAAAAATCCTCAAATGCTTTAAAATAAAGAATTCTTCCATCTCAACTTCTTTCCATTGCCAATTCCATTAGTGTAAATTCTTTAGAAAAGGTCTTTGCCTGGGGGTCCAACGGGGAAGGCGGAGTCCACTGTGACCTGCGCTACCTCCATCCCCCCTGCCACCCTGCTCTTTATGCCAGCGTGGCTGCTGACCCAGCAAATGCCAGTCGATGCTGGGGTATCAGCTTCCAGGGGTCCCTGTTGCCAAGTTAATGGTCCTCACTGCTCATTAACTGGAGAAGGAGATGGTGACCCACTCCAATATTCTTACCTGCGGGATCCCATGGACAGAAGAGCTTTACAGCTACAGTCCATGGGGCCGCAAAGAGTCGGGCATGGAATACACACACTGCTCGTTAATGCGGCTCTTGGCCGTTAGCGGCGGTCGTGGTTAGGATAGAAGCGCCAGCGGACAGAAGGCGGAGAGCGAGGTGCATGTCCAGCCATCTGTGGCCGAGACGGCCAGTACTTGAGCTAGTTATTTCTCATCTCCGGGCCTTTCATGGTGATGCCTGTTCTTCCTTGTTCAGTCTTTCCTGGAGCCGTAAACAAAGCCCTCATCTTCAGCCTTAAAAGCCCTCATCCTCTCGGGAGGCGCACATAGGCCCGCCTTCTATCTCCCCATCCCTGGAGGATGGGGAAGGAAATCGACCTGGGTTTCTTGTGTCTCTAGATGGGGTGCTTTCTCTAGCTCATTTCTGGCTGTCAATCAACAAGTCTTTGGAATGTGCCCGCCAGTGCAGAGTGCTCTGGGAGGTGCTGGGGCCCGAAAACACGTAGGACACCCCCCTTATAAGAGGTAGAATGTGGAGACGCCCACGGGCGGGAAGGCTGCCGGGCCGCCCTGCTCAGCCCTCACAGCTGCCTGTGCCCCCACCCTCCCTGTGTGTCCGTCCCACACCCGCCAGCTCCCTTCTCTGCGTAAGAGCCAAAGCACGAATGCTTTTAAAATAAGAGCGGATGCCTACTGAGCACTCACCATGTCCCAAGCGTGCTGAGTATCATCTCAAGAACTCTCCACGTGTTATCTCAGCCTGTAACAGCCGTGGTTTCATTCAATTAATTATTTGTCAAACAGTTATAGCTCGGGCTATCACTTATACGGCCTTTATTGTGTGCCAGGAACTGTCCCAAGCACTGGATGGACGGACGGATAGACGGATAGACTGGTGTGGTTAGTCCTCAGCAACCGTGGGTGAGTTGCTGTCCCTGCTTCCGTTGTACACGTGAGGAAGCTGAGGAACAGAGAGGCTAAGCAATTGCCTTGAGGCCACAGAGCCAGCAGGTGTTGACGTCAGGATTCAGGCCCCGCAGACTAGCCCCAGGTTCCTCTCCCCATCACTGAGCTGTGGCCTCCGAACGTCTCTCGTGTGCAGGCGCTTCGCGTGCTCCGTCTGGTCCGCGCGGCCATGCGCAGATAGCCCCGTGGGCAGCGGGGAGGCCAGGGCGGGCTTCCTGCCCGGACGGGCTTCCTGCCCGGACGCGGCTCCAGTGTGGAGCTCACAGCCCCATGGCTGCTGCACGTGGGGAGAGACTGCGGGGAGCTCGGGGTCTGGTAAGGACCCCAGACCTGCTGCAGGGACTCTGGGACACAGGGCCCACGCTGACACTGCTGGGGGGGCGAGAGGGGGGGTGTGAAGGCGGAGTGAGACCGTCCCCCCAGGAGCAGCCCGAGGGTGCCAGCTGCTGGCTGTGGGCCAGGCTGGCGCGGCGGGCTTCTCGGAAGAGGTGGGCACAGCATCGTGACAGAACGGAGCACGATGCCGGGCTCTGGGTCTGACTCACGCAGCCCAGAAAGGAACGATTCAGCTGTCAGACTGAGGGTGGCTCTTAAGACGGGGTGCTCTCCTCAAAGAAGGTGGAAATTGTTCTGCTCAAGACAGCTCCCCGACGGAGGCAGCAACGTGCACTTCAAACCCTGGAACCCACGTTCGCGGGGGCGGGGCCACCTGCCAGCCCACGTTCACACCCTGATTGCGATGGTTGGCGTTCACGTGGTGGCTCCCGGCTCACAAAAGGCAGATGGAGAAGCGGGGTCTGACTCCTGTCTGCCTCCATTCACGTCAAGTTCACGTGCAGGCAGAACTCACCCTGGGAGATGCAGGTCGGCGTGTGGCTCCCTTTGTGGAGCCTCCGGGGGTGTGGACGTGGTCTGTACCTCTGTCTGGGCAGTGGTCGCACAGGTGTGGACATACAGCCATCAGGCTGCGCTCTTAGGATCCCTCTCTGTAGGTTATCCTCAGTAAACAGACAGCAGACAGCCTCGGGTCTGGGGTGACTGGGCCCCTCAGCTGCCCTCACCCGCCCTCACCTGCCTCCATCGCTGCCCATCTACCGCCTGTGCTGGCTTCAGTCCTTGTTCAGCCAGCAAATGCTTGCTGGGAATGTGTGTGCTCACGACGCTAAGTTCTGAGGACGCAAGGACTCCTTCATTCATTCGGCTGTTATTTTGGTGCCCGGCCTTGTGGGAATCTGCTCAAGCTGCTAAGTGAACACCTTCCTGTTTCCATGAGTTCCGAGGCTCAGAGACGTACAGGGGGCCAGGTCCTCCCACTGTCCTGCCTGAAGGCACAGCCTTTCCTGGGACGGGACCCCCACAAGGCCTGGGGACCTCCTCCCTCTCGGCCGGGCCACTGTGCCTCTGAGAGGCTGTTTCGTCTCTGCCTGGGGGGCTCTGCCCGAGGGGCTCGTGCCACCAGCCCTTGTCCTGCCCATCTGCCCCCGACACGCCACCAGTATGTTTTCAAGTTTCTATTCAAATCCAGCAAATGTTCATTGAGAATTTAAAAACCAGCCCCCCAGACTGAGTCATGGGCACACAGAGATTCGTTTATTTATTCATTCAACAAACATTTATCGAGTGCCTGCCACTAACCTGTCAGCCTTCGAGGTGGTAGGAAAACTTTCTTTCACAGCAGTGAATAAATAAAACAGACAACAACTCATGCAGTGTTCATATTGTCACAGGGGAGACACACAGTCATCAAGAAAAACCCGGAGCGTCAGGGTGAAGGCTGTGATGACAGTGGCTTCGGGGAGGCCTGGAAGAACCCAGAAGGCCAGTCTTGTGGAAGCCTTGGAGAGACCATGTCAGGCAGAGGAAATGGCAGGTGTCACAGCCCCTCAAGAGTCTGTCTGGGGCCTGACTGGCTGATTGGGGAGCGGAAGATGAGGGTCAGAGAGGGGACTGTGGCTACCAGTGAGGACTTGGCCCTCTGCTCTGCGGGAGGAGCCCTAGGTTCCAAAAGGGTCCCTCTGGCTACCCCAGTGAAGAGTGTGGAGCCTGCCCTCGGGCGGCTCCTAAGTGAGTGGGGCTCTTCTGGGATCCTTCAGCTCAGTTCAGTCACTCAGTCGTGTCCAACTCTTTGCAACCTCATGGACCGCAGCACGCCAGGCCTCCCTGTCCATCACCAACTCCCGGAGCTTACTCAAACTCATGTCCATCGAGTCGGTGATGCCATCCGTCCATCTCATCCTCTGTCGTCCCCTTCTCCTCCCACCTTCAATCTTTCCCAGCATCAGGGTCTTTTCCAGTGTAGTCAGTTCTTCACATCAGATGACCAAAGTACTGGAGTTTAGCTTCAGCATCAGTTCCTCCAATGAATATTCAGGTCTGATTTCCCTTAGGATTGACTGGTTGGATCTCCCTGCTGTCCAAGAGACAGCATCAATTCTTTGGCGCTCAGCTTTCTTTATAGTCCAACTCTCACATCCATACATGACTACTGGAAAAACCACAGCTTTGACTAGACAGACCTTTGTTGGCAAAGGAATGTCTCTGCTTTTTAATATGCTGTCTAGGTTAGCCATAACCTTCCTTCCAAGGAGCAAGCGTCTTTTAATTTCATGGCTGCTGTCACCATCTGCAGTGATTTTGGAGCCCCCCAAAAATAAAGTCTGACACTGTTTCCACATCTATTTGCCATGAAGTGATGGGACCAGATGCCATGATCTTAGTTTTCTGAATGTTGAGCTTTAAGCCAACTTTTTCACTCTCCTCTTTCACCTTCATCAAGAGGCTCTTTAGTTCTTCTTCACTTTCTGCCATAAGGGTGGTGTCATCCGCATATCTGAGGTTATTGATATTTCTCCCGGCAATCTTGATTCCAGCTTGTGCTTCATCCAGCCCAGAGTTTCTCATGATGTACTCTGCATATAAGTTAAATAAGCAGGGTGACAATATACAGCCTTGACGTACTCCTTTTCCTATTTGGAACCAGTCTGTTGTTCCATGTCCAGTTCTAACTGTTGCTTCCTGACCTGCTTACAGATTTTTCAGGAGTCAGGCCAGGTGGTCTGATATTCCCATCTCTTTACAAATATTCCACAGTTTGTTGTGATCCATACAGTCAAAGGCTTTGGCATAGTCAATAAAGCAGAAGTAGATGTTTTTCTGGAACTCTCTTGCCTTTTCAATGTTCCAGTGGATGTTGACAATTTGATCTCTGGTTCCTCTGCCTTTTCTAAATCCAGCTTGAACATCTGGAAGTTCATGGTTCATGTACTGTTGAAGCCTGCCTTGGAGAATTTTGAGCATTACTTTGCTAGCTTGTGAGATGAGTGCAATTGTGTGGTAGTTTGAGCATTCTTTGGCATTGCCTTTCTTGGGATTGGAGTGAAAACACATTTTCCAGTCCTGTGACCACTGCTGCATTTTCCAAATTTGCTGGCATATCGAGTGCAGCACTTTCACAACATCATCTTTTAGGATTTGAAATAGCTCAACTAGAATTCCATCACCTCCACTAGCTTTGTTCGTACTGATGCTTCCTAAGGCCCACTTGACTTCGCATTCCAGGATGTCTGGCTCTAGGTGAGTGATCACACTATTGTGATTATCCGGGTCATGAAGATATTTTTTGTATAGTTCTTCTGTGTATTCTTGCCACCTCTTCTTAATATCTTCTGCTTCTGTTAGGTCCCTACCATTTCTGTCCTTTACTGTGCCCATCTTTGGGCACAATATTCCCTTGGTATCCCTGCTTTTCTCGAAGAGATCTCTAGTCTTTCCCATTCTATTATTTTCCTCTATTTCTTTGCATTGATCACTGAGGAAGGCTTTCTTATCTCTCCTTGCTATTCTTTGAAACTCTTCATTCAAATGGGTATATTTTTCCTTTCTCCTTTGCCTTTCACTTCTCTTCTTTTCACAGCTATTTTTAAGGCCTCCTCAGACAACCATTTTGCCTTTTTGCATTTCTTTTTCTTGAGGATGATCTTGATCACTGCCTCCTGTACAATGTCATGAACCTCCATCTGTAGTTCTTCAGGCACTCTGTCTATCAGATCTAATCCTTTGAATCTATTTGTCACTTCCTCTG
The DNA here is from genome assembly GCF_054371585.1 of Giraffa tippelskirchi. Lineage (NCBI taxonomy): Eukaryota > Metazoa > Chordata > Mammalia > Artiodactyla > Giraffidae > Giraffa > Giraffa tippelskirchi. The sequence goes on along the minus strand of NC_137277.1, from coordinate 532,694 downwards.
TATAATCGTAAGGGATTTGATTTAGGTCATACCTGAATGGTCTAGCGGTTTTCCCTACTTTCTTCAATTTAAATTTGAATTTGGCAATAAGAAGTTCATGATCTGAGCCACAGTCAGCTCCTGGTCTTGTTTTTGCTGACTGTATAGAGCTTCTCCATCTTTGGCTGCAAAGAATATAATCAATCTGATTTCAGTATTCACTGTCTGGTGATGTCCTTGTGTAGAGTCTTCTCTTGTGTTGTTGGAAGAGGGTGTTTGCTATGACTAGTGTGTTCTCTTAGCAAAACTCTATTAGCCTTTGCCCTGCTTCATTCTGTACTCCAAGGCCAAATTTGGCTGTTGCTCCAGTTATTTCTTGACTTCCTACTTTTGCATTCTAGTCCCCTATAATGAAAAAGACATCTTTTGGGGTGTTAGTTCTATAAGGTCTTGTAGGTCTTCATAGAACTGTTCAACTTCAGCTTCTTCAGCGTTGCTGGTCGGGGCATAGACTTGGATTGCTGTGATATTGAATGGTTTTCCTTGGAAATGAACTGAGATCATTCTGTTATGTTTGAGATTGCATCTAAGTACTGCATTTCAGACTCTTTTGTTGACCATGATGGCTACTCCATTTCTTCTGAAGGATTCTTGCCCACAGTAGTAGATATACTGGAGTCCTTAGTTAAGAGAAACTTGTCATGGTGCTCTTGCTTCCAGAGAGAAGTCAGGGAAGGCTTCCCGGAGGTGGTGACATTTGCTCTGCATCTTGCAGAACATGCAGGTGTCTCCAGGCAGGGGGTTGAACACTCAGAGTCACACGTCTTCATTCATTCACACGTTCATTCACTCATCTATTCATTTCGTATTCATTCAGAGGACATTGTATTAAGCACCAGGGTTAAAAAATAGAATCCAGCCCTGATCCTTGAGGAAGTCAGTGTCCAGTAAGGAGAGGGGAGACAGAAGGAAGCCAGATCCATGACACCTCCCTGAGGAAACGCAACAGGATCTGCAGCCATCAGGAGCCGGGAGCGGGGTGGGGGCCTCCCAGGCACAGGAGTCTTTCTAGACGACAGGTCAGCTGAGCCACCATTGAACGGTGAGCATGAGTCTTTTAAGAAACAGGAGAGAGAAGAGTTCTGGGCAGACAGGGGCCCGGGCACAGGGGTCCCGAGTGGGCACTGCGGGGGCGCGGGACACGTCGAGTTCTGGAATGCCGAGACATCCGGGTCTGCTGACGTGGGAGGAGGCCTGGGAGCCAGGCGGGAGGCTGGGGGCCGGCAGCTAGGGTCCTTCACACACGCAGGTCAGGGGCTGCACTCAGTCCTCGGCCGGAGTTCCTAGTGCGGGGTTTCACTGGGGGGAGTCCAGATTCTGCGACTCTACAGCTGAGGACAGGGTGGAGGGGGCCGGGCTGGGGGCAGCCAGACCTGTTAATACACACGGGAAGAGTCCAGACCAGGAGAGCTGGGCCCTGAAGAGGATGGGGTGGAGGAGAGGATGCAGGTGAGGCCCATCCTGGAGCTGGACGGATGTGGGGGGAGCCCCTCACGGGGTGACAGGTGGACGGTGTGTCACTAAGCGAGAGGGACACCTGGGGCCTGTGAGCTGGACCTTAAGGAACGAGCAGCCTCTTGTGCAAAACACCGGCGCGTTCGCAGAGACAGGAAGCGGATCAGTGGTTTCCAGGGGCTGGGAGCAGAGGAGTGGATGCGAGGTTTCTCTTCGGAGTGATGGATGTGTTCTGGAATTAGGAGCCAGGGGCTTGGAGAGAGTAGGTACGTGCTTGCAGACAGAGCTGAAGTAGGTAAGATAAGATTTGCCCTAAAGCTTGTGTTGTTTCCACGTGGAGTTCACACGGAGCTTTCTTTCGGACAAGTTATTTAAGATCTCTGAGCCTCATTTGCCTCATCTACAAAATGGACTCAATAATCAACCCCATCTCTACCCATGTGAGAATTCACGGAGACGACATGTACAAGGTCGCTGGTACATTCTAAGTGCTTAATCGTCGTCTTTCCTCTGCCGGTCATGGTCCAGGACAACAGAAAAGACTGTGTGTCTTTAGAGGAAATATAGCAGAGGGAGTCGATGTCAGGTGACGGAAGAGCCAAGGTGCCAACGAGGACCTTTGGGACCCCGGGGTGAGTCACTGCAGAGAGGCCCAGCCGTCCATGCGGTGAGAGAAAGCCAGAGGGCGTGGAGTTACCAGAGGCCAGGGAGGAGCAGACTGGCAATGCCCGAGTGCACGTGCCTCGTGGACATGGGGCACTTCCAGCTGCGCACGGTAGGGCCGCAGAGCCACAGGCCCGACTGGACACAGCCTGACCATGTGAGTCCCCACGTCCCAGCATCTGGAGCCATGGGTCAGCGTGTGTATGGCGTCTGCCTGCAGCCCGTCCTGGGCCCTCGTGGCAATGGAAGTGCCACCCTGGGGCACGGGCCCAGGGCTGAGCTGCCGTCACGGGCCTGCGACTCAGCCAGGCTGGTCATCTGAGCAGCTGGACGGGTGCAACATGCTCCTGTGAACTGCCCTCTGAGCGAGAGGACATGAAGCCGCGGAAAGGGAAGGAGGTGGCGGGAGCCTGCAGCTTGGCTTCCCTTTGAAGTGAGGAGGCAGTCTTTCTGTTTCCCTCGGAAGCCCAGCTCCCCCAGCAGAGATTCTGCCGCAGCCGCCTGTTGACTTCAAGGGGCCCCTTGCCTCCCATCGCTGCTGCGACTGGCTCTTCCTCCTGCTGCAGGCAGCACAGGACCACTCACAGCCTCCATGCTCTTCAGGTCCCCAGGGATGGGGACCTCACGGGGGTCTTCAGCTCTCAGGACAGAACGTTCTAGAAAGTCCTGGGTGAAGGCTTCCCATTTCTGGTTCTGTCTCCTGGAAGGCACTGCCAGGGCAGGAGATGAGAAGAGAAGAGGATGATGTTGAGGGGTTTTTTTTACTCCCAACACCTTTCAGCCCTGGGTGTGAGGTGAGCTAAATTTGTGTCCCCCAAAAATAGATGGAAGCGTCCTAACCCTGGTACCTGTATGTGAGTCCTTACTTAGAAATAGGGTTCTTTCAGATGTCATCAAGTTAAGATGAGGTCATAACTGGGATGGGCTTTAAGGTAACAGACTGGATTCTTAGAGGACAAGAAGAGACACGCAGGGTGAAGACTGCGTGGACGGAGGCTGAGGTGGGAGTGACACGGCTGACAGCCTGGCAGAGAAGATGGCTGGCAAACACCAGAAGCTACAGAAAGTCATGGGACAGCTTCTTCTCTGATCCTTCAGAGGGCAGGGCCCTGCCGACACTTTGATTTTGGACTTCTAGCCTGCTGTTCAGTCACTCAGTCGTGTCCAACTCTTTTTGACCCCATGGAGTGCAGCACACCAGGCCTCCCTGTCCCTCACCATCTCCCGGAGCTTGCTCAAACTCATGTCCACTGAGTCGGTGATGCCAACCAGCCATCTCATCCTCTGTCGCCCCCTTCTCCTCCCGCCTTTCAGTCCTGGGAGGGCAGGAGAACACATGTCTGTTGTTTTAATCCCAGCCTGTGTGCTTTGTTACGCAGCCCTTGGAAACCAACACAGGGAAGTAAATGCAGCCCTGCAGATGGCAGACGGCTGTGATAAGCCCCCTATGTACAAATGGGCTCCATTCCAAGAGCACGTTTGTAAGTCCAATTTGTTCGTTAGTCCAACAAAGTTAGCCTAGGTACCCAACTCACACAGTCGGCTATATAGTACTGTACTGTAATAGACTTATAATACTTCTCTACTACTTAAATAATACACATGTAAAAACAAATACAAAAAATAAAAGCATCTTTAATCTTATACAGCACCTTGAGAAGTATAGTAGTGCAGTACAACAGCAGGCATACAGGGGCTGGCGTGCCCATCTGCATCTTTCAAAGTTCATGACTTGAAGGTTAGTTTGTAGGGGACATTCGGTACCAAATTAACCAGCCTCCTGAAATGTTGCCCAAGTTACTCACCAAGAGTGGTTCAGTTCAGTTCAGTTCAGTTGCTCAGTTGTGTCCGACTCTTTGCGACCCCATGAATTGCAGCACACCAGGCCTCCCTGTCCATCACCAGCTCCCGGAGTTTACCCAAACTCATGTCCATCGAGTTGGTGATGCCATCCAGCCATCTCATCCTCTGTCGTCCCCTTCTCCTCCTGCCCCCAATCCTTCCCAGCATCAGGGTCTTTTCCAGTGAGTCAACTCTTTACATGAGGTGGCCAAAGTTTTGGAGTTTCAGCTTCAACATCAGTCCTTCCAGTGAACACCCAGGACTGATCTCCTTTAGGATGGACTGGTTGGATCTTCTTGCAGTCCAAGGGACTCTCAAGAGTCTTCTCCAATACCACAGTTCGAAAGCACCAATTCTTCGGTGCTCAGCTTTCTTCACCGTCCAACTCTCACATCCATACAGGACCACTGGAAAAACCATAGCCTTGACTAGATGGACCTTTGTTGGCAAAGGAATGTCTCTGCTTTTTAATATGCTGTCTAGGTTGGTTATAACTTTTCTTCCAAGGAGCAAGCGTCTTTTAATTTCATGGCTGCAATCACCATCTGCAGTGATTTTGGAGCCCAAAAAAGTAAAGTCTGACACTGTTTCCCACTGTTTCCCCATCTATTTGCCATGAAGTGATGGGACTAGATGCCATGATCTTAGTTTTCTGAATGTTGAGCTTTAAGCCAACTTTTTCACTCTCCTTTGTCACTTTCATCAAGAGGCTCTTTAGTTCTTCTTCACTTTCTTCCATAAGGGTGGTGTCATCTGCATATCTGAGGTCATTGATATTTCTCCTGGCAATCTTGATTCCAGCTTGTGCTTCATCCAGCCCAGTGTTTCTCAGGATATACTCTGCATACAAGTTAAATAAGCCGGGTAACAATATACAGCCTTGACATACTCCTTTTCCTATTTGGAACCAGTCTGTTGTTCCAAGCCCAGTTCTAACTGTTGCTTCCTGACCTGCATACAGGTTTCTCAAGAGGCAGGTCAGGTGGTCTGGTATTCCCATATGTTTCAGAATGTTCCACAGTTTACGGTGATCCTCATAGTGGTAACCTCGAATAAAAGACATGATTTGTTAGCAACTGTGTGTTGAGAGCTCACCACGTGGGCTATGGGGTCTCACTGACCCTCCCACCAGCCCTGCGAAGATGGTACCAGCATGAACCCCATTTTCAACTGAGGAAACTGTCTCAGGAAATGAAATAATTTCCCCAAGGCGACTGGACTACTGAAGGATGAGACATATATTTGTTTTCTATGCGCGGGCATGCGTGTCTAAGTCACTCCAGTCGTGTCCAACTCTTTGTGACCCCAAGGACTACAGCCCACCAGGCTCCCCTGTCCATGGGATTCTCCAAGCAAGAACACTGGAGTGGGTTGCTATGCCCTCCTCCAGGAGATCTTCCCGACCCAGGGATCAAACCCGCATCTCTTCTGTCTTCGGCATATGCAGGCAGGTTCTACCATTGGCGCCACCTGGGAAGCCCTCGTTTCCTCTGCTTCTTAACAAATTAGCACGAGTTCAGCGACTTGAAACAGATGGACCATCTCACGGCGCCCCTGGGCTGGGAGCCTGGCCCGCTCAGCTGGCTCCTCCACTCGGGTCTCGAAAGGTTGTGAGCGAGGTCTCTGCGGGCTGCATGCCTCCCTGGGGTGGGGTCCTCTCCCAGCTCACTGGTTGTTGGCAGACTATTGGCAGAATGCCTGTCTCGCGGCTGTGTGACCGAGGCCGTTCTCTTGCGAGCCCTCATCCAGGGACAGCCGCCGTTCCTCGCCACATGGCCCCATGGCAGCTCACAGGAGGCGGTCTGCTTTCTTCCAGGCCAGCAGGGGTGTCTCTCTGACTTCTCCCCCTCCAGCCTGCCCTGCTGCAGCCTTATATAACGCAACCCAGCCAGCCTGTTCTCAGGGGCCGCCCACACTCCAGGGTAGCACACCCAGGGCGGGACTCTGCTACCAAGGTCAGCTGAACCTGACTTGGAGACCAAAGTGAACTTGAGTCTGGGCTCTGTCCCTGACGCGGGGGCGACCTTGGGAAACTTCCTCCTGCACCCCTTATATCTGACCCCCCTCATTTATGACAGCAGGATGGTAATGCTGGACCCCAGAGGTGCTCTGAGGGTTAGATCTGTGGCACCGTCAAGCACAGGCAGTTGCTAGGAGCTTGGTGAATGGCAGCTTCCGCCCCCCTCTTCGCCACGGTGTCTCCTTCACACAGGAAAACACGCGGTGGGGGTGGGCAGAGCACGTGGGAGGCTCCTGGCCCTGGAGCAGGAAGGCCCGGGTGTCTCTTGGGTCCGCTGCCCCTTCCCCGCTCCCAGGCCCTAAGACTCCCTCAAGTTTCGAGTTTCGTGTGGAAAGAAGCTGAAGTGAGACCCCAAACGAAGCCGCCACCTTGGGAAAGCCTTCCTTCTGGCACAATGTGAGGCCAGATCCCACGGGGAGGGGCGTTGGCGGGAGCTGGGGGGACGGGGCGAGCAGTGGGGGGGGCAGGAGGCAGTGGGGGAGGGGACGGGGTGGGGCGGGGGCGGGGCGGGCAGTGGCGGGGCGTTTGAGGGGGCGGGCAGTGGGCGGGGCAGGAGGCAGTGGGGGAGGGGTGGGCGGGGGCGGGCAGTGGGCGGGGCGTTTGAGGGGCGGGCAGTGGGCGGGGCAGGAGGCTGTGGGCGGGACCGGCAGGCAGTGGGCGGGGCCGACTGTGGCAGGCGCCTCTCCTCCTGTGTGGTCACTCGTTGTGCCTTCGGCCCCACCCACACGTTCTCTGTCCTGACCCTCAGGAGAGTCCCATAGGGACCAGGAATTTCCCGCCTGGACGGAGCACGGACCCCCCCACCCCATGCAGCCCCTGGGCGTTAGCCCCACAGAGGAACTGACAGCTCCCGCCCTCATGTTCGGTGATGATTCCCCGGCAAGGCGTCCTGCCATCCGAGGGCCAGAACCGCATCCGTTCGAGGCCCCATCTGGCCTGAGGTGGACGCGAGAGGGTCGGGGGTCAGAGGCGCCGAGAAGGCGAGGTGCCGTCTGCCCTGCGTCTCCAGCCTCGCCTCCCTGGGTGAGGGTCCTCGGGGGTGCGGGGGAGGACCTGCCGCCTGCCCACCCAGCTCCGTCCCTCCTCCGGACTCGTCCCGCCTCCAGACTCACCTGGAGGCGGCCTCCCCTCGACGCCTCAGCCCCCATTCATCCGTTTGCCCAGGCATTCGACCCAGACTGACCCCCCAGGCACAAGGTCTGTCTCTAAAAAGAATGTCCTCCAGCTGCACGAGGGGACCCAGCCCTGCCCACCACACGTGCACCTTCTCAGGAGCCGCCCTGCCGTGGGTGGGCAGGGAGGGTCAGACAGGAACAGCCTGTCTGCACCCCTTGGGGCGTCCCAAGGCCCCCGGAGCCTGACTTGGAGACCACCGGTCTGGCGGAGCTTCTGCAAGGCTGACAGCTGGGAGGGCTGCAGTGTTTGCACTGCCTTCTCCGGACGAGATTAGCACAAGGTGGGCTCTTCCTGACGCTGAAGAAGCCCGAGGTTCGGGTGCTCCCTTGCACGGGCCCTATGGAGGCCTGGTGCTCCCTTGCACGGGCCCTATGGAGGCCTGGTGCTCCCTTGCACGGGCCCTATGGAGGCCTGGATTCTAGCTGTGTGTTTGTGTTCTTCTTCTTTATGAGGGCCCGTCCAATTGCCCGAGAAAACCTGAATCTGTCCCAGGTGGGCCGCAGATAGAAACGTGACCCAAGCACATGTCCTCTGGAAGGTGGGGTCCCTGTTGGCGGTGGTGCCAGGGGGCCCCTGTGGGGGTGCCCGCTCTCCCCGGGAAGGTCTCCCCAAATCAAGCTACATGGGGGAAGGGGACGGGGCCTCTGGCCCTGTAACCTCACTCCCCCCAGACCCCAGACCACAAGCAGGTGTCTCCTAACGTGGATTGTGTGTCCTCCCTCTCTGTTCTCTGGCTGACCTTTCCAACGGCAGCTCTGTCCCCATCAGCAGACAGACAGCCCTCTGAACCTGTCTGCCCCCGCCATCCCCAGGGAAGCCCCCGAGGGGACGCCCACCACCATGAGCATCAGCCCCGCGTGTCTGCAGCTGGCCGGGGGTCGCCGGCCAGGGCTCGCCGTGGTCCGGAGAGCTCTCGCGCTGGCCTCACAGCCCGGAGGCTGCCTGGCCTGGCTCGTGGGGGCCGCACAGCACGTTTCGGGCTCGACATTTGCTGAGCGGTTTCCATCATTTATTAATGAGCATTGGCAGCAGCCCTGTGAATTAGGGCTCAGCGGGAGAGGCTCTGCGAGGTTGGGCAGGCCTGGCCCTTGGCTTCCGGGGCTCAGTATCTGCTCTGTGCTGCTCCTGCCGGCTCCTGCTGCTCCTGCCAAGCGCCTCTGCACCCAGAGCGAAGTGCATGCATTTGGGGGCAGAAGGCAGCTTCTCACACTCACCCCCGGGGCTGGGCTGGGCAGGGCTAGGCGGGGCAGGGGCAGCTGTCCATCCCTCTCCCTATCGCCACCCACACACAGACAGCTGGGCATGTCCTGTAATGCAAGTACAGAAGCCTTTCGAGGTCAGGGCTAGCATGACAAAGTGCCTCCCTTCTCAGAGCAGGCGCTCGTGGAGAAGGCATGCCAGGCCCTTGCCAAGGTCCTCGCCGCTTGCCCTCGTCCTCACCCTCTGAGGGGGCTGGGGTTACCCTGGTTGTTGGGAGCGGAAAACAAGGCATGGAGGGGAAAGCACCTCGCTGAGTACGAAGAGTAACAGGCTCAGCCGACTGCCGAGAAGGCGACCTGGGTGGCTGGGTCATGGTGACCGCAAGCTGGATGTTGTGTCAGTTAAAAGCGTGCACTTTGGGGCCGCACGTTTGAGTTGAGGTCCTGGCTCCCTCCTCTTGCTCTTCACAGCGCTTCCAGGAGCCTCAGTTTCTTCCTCTGTGAAATGGGGACAAGTAACAGAACAGCAGGGTGGCTGGCTCTCACACCCCACTCTTGGCTCCCCTCCCTGCCTTCCTTCTCAGAGCCCCAGGGACAGAGGGTGAGGGAAAGGGTGCTATTTCAGGAAGGGGCTGGTGACGGACCGGGAGGCAGGGCATTGATATGTGGAGGGCTGGGACATTCTCCCTGGATTATCCAGAGATTCACAGCCTCGTGAGTGCCGGCGGTGAGGGCTGCTCGGGCAAGCATCTGAGATTGCATCTAACATCTTTATTTCTCTTTAACGAATGTCCCCTGGGGCCGATTTCAAATCAAGTTTATTCTGGTATCTAAATGTATAAAGCCCATAACTCAGAGGCATTAGATGTAAAATATTCAGGCCTCCCCGGACGAGGCATTGGCTGCCAGCCACGGCTGCACCGCTGCCCTGGGTCCCGGCACCTGAACAAGCTTTGTTCTCCAGCTGTTACTTGAGGCTGGAGGTGGGCAGCCCGGCTCTGTCGCCTCGCTGGGTGGAGACACCGAGTGATCCTGTGTCCGGATCCGGGTCTCACGGGGAGGGATGGCTGAGTGCGTGACCGCGGCCCTGCCACCTGCGGTGTCGGCTGAGATGTGGGGGCTGAGACCCCCAGCCCCAGCAGGCCGGGACCCCGGAGTCCACACCTCTCCGTGGGGGCTGGTGTTGCTTCTGAAACATCAGGACTATAGCGTTTAGGACAGCTGTTTTGTGTCGAACGTGGGATCCAGACAGACCTGGGGATTTTTCCTTTCTCCTGCGGCTCTCACTTCAACCTTTGGTTTTGGAGAAGATTAAAATGGAGCTGGTCTGGCAGCCGGTCACACCGGATCCCAACCGTGGTTCTCGGAGGGTGGATCTCCAGGGGTTTCTCCGCGAGCACAGTCGTATTCATCACGTTACCGTTGGCTTGCGCTTCCTGGGGTGATGTGTTGACCAGGGGGGTCGGTGACACTAGCACTGTCACTGTCATCTCGGCCTTGTTACGGGGGTTCTGGGGTCATCGCTGGAGGGGAGGGCGGAGGGCAGTGTGGCCTGGACGCTCTGCCCACCTTTCCTGTGGGCCTGGAACCAGGGGCCAGGAGAGAGCAGTGCCCCTGACCCCCCAACCCCCAGAAACCCCTCTGGAGACAGAAGTTCATGCAGTCTCACCAACCTGGATCATGGGAGCTACAGATTCAAAGACAGACAAGCCTCAGACCCTCCCTGACTCAGGGACACACAGTTAAATACAACACAGGAAGCTTCACCGAGCATCATGGGTCCTCAAGAGGGAATGGGAAGCTGGTCCCGGAGGGCTTCTTGGAAGGGGTGGCCCTGGCCCTGACAATGGGGAGCTCCCCAGGTGGAAGGGGCAGGAAAGCTCCAGGCTGGCGAAGCATGGGAAGCAGAACATGGTTAGGAAGAGCAGGACGGGAGCCAGGAGCCCTGCTCAGCTCAGCGCCTATGGAGGGGCACCCAGGGTGCAGGGTCCGCGGGAACAGCCCGCGAGGGCTGCCAGGCCCAGACCTGGTCCCGGGGGAGGTAGGAAGCCCCACGGTGCCCTGGTCAGAGTCCGGGTCACCAGGTCACCTTCGGGTGAGGCAGCGACAAGGGTGCTAGTTAAGAGAAAGTTCAGATGGGCGTGGAGGGGAGGGTCTGAGTCTCCCTAGGAGGTGAAAGTGCTGCGGGTCGGCTGAGGAGGAATTACCAGTAGGATGCGGGGGGGGGGGGGGGGGGCAAGGGGGAGCCGGAGGGCAGGAGCACAGGAGGGGCTTGGGGGGCCCCATGGGAGGAGGGGCTGGGGGGGCCCTGGGAGGAGGGGCTGGGGGGCCCCGTGGGAGGAGGGGGGTGGAGGGGGGCCCTGGTGGAGGAGGGGCTGGGGGGTGCCCTCTGGGAGGAGGGGCTGGGGGGGCCCTGGGAGGAGGGGCTGGGGGGGCCCCGGTGGAGGAGGGGCTGGGGGGCCCCGTGGGAGGAGGGGGGTGGAGGGGGGCCCCGATGGAGGAGGGGGCTGGGGGGCCCCATGGGAGGAGGGGGTGGAGGGGGGCCCCGATGGAGGAGGGGCTGGGGGGGGCCCCGTGGGAGGAGGGCGGGGTCCCTGTTGGAAGTTGGTGTTCACGGCCGCCATAGGCTCAGTCTGCAGTGGGGAAGCTGTGGACGGGACTGGAGGCTGAGCGTGCTGAGAACCTGGGGAGAGGAGCGTCACTGGGGGCGCTCGGACAGGAAGTGGGACAGCAGTGCCAGTCCCTCCAAGGAGGAGGGGCCCAAGGGAGAGCCCGTGCTAGGGACTGTCTGGGGGTTAGGAACAGGCAGGGGCGGGGGGGGGGGCGCAGAAACCAGGAGGGAACCACGCTGGGGGATGGGGCCACCGAGGTCAGTGGGGTGGAGCCACCTCTTTCCACAGTCAGGGCCCAGGGCGCTCACAGCCGCTCTGCACAGAGGGCCACTGGTGGGGACGTCCGTCCGTCGGGGGCCCCAGAGCGGAGAGTCCTCCCTGCAGGTCTTGGGTGCTTTCCTGAGCCCGACTGGTTCTGGGTGTGCCCCCCCCACGCCCCCAGGCAGCAGTGCAGGGGTTGAGCTCACCCAGGGCCCGGCCTGGGGAACCCGTCCAGTCCCCTCCCTGCCTTCTGCTCCCGTTTCCAGTTCCTTCTCCCTCCGGGGCTCTGCCTCCCTCACCCCTCCAGAGCCCTCTGCACACGTTTCCAAGAGACACCCCCCATCTCATCCACTTGGGCGCCTGGTCTGGAACAGGCTGGGGAGAGGCAGGTGCTCCTGAGATGGCCCAGGGAGCTGGCGGGGCATCATTGCCCGGGCTGGGCCCCGTAACCCTTGCCTGGGCAGCTGCTGCCTGAGCGCTTGTATTGTGTAGAGTGTGATGGATGGGGAAGGCTGAGTGGGTTCAGGCTTCACAAGACAAATGCCTGTGTCCTAATGCCAGCTCTGGGCAGCCCTGGGCAAGTCACTAACCACTCAGGGCCTCAGTTTTTCCATCTGTAAAGTGGAGCCGATGATAATAGAGCCCCCGCAGGAGAGGGTTTGCAGTGAGGACCAAATGATAAATGTTGAGTGATAAGTAGTAGCTACTGGTGACAGCAGTAGTTATCCTAGTAACAGGGGTAGTTAGTGTGGGAGCAGCTGCTCGTCGACCCCTGAGGGTCACTTCTGCAGACTTTCGTCCTTTTGCGTCTCCAAAGTCTGGCAAGAAAGGGGAGCATCTGCAGACTGTCAGGAAGGAGAAGGCTGCGGTTTGGGCAATCCAGGGGTGCCCTCTGGGGAGCAGGCTTCAAACAGCTGATTTAGGAAGGGGCTGGCTCCTCCCCCTACTCTCAGAGGGCCTGGGACAGAGTGTGGGTGAGAGACTCAAGCCTCAGAGATAAGAGAAGTCTGGGTGATGTCCAGACACTGGCTGCTTCCTCATCAGGTGATGACCAGGGCCCCTCACCGGCCTCCCCCAGCCCCTCGGAGGAGAGTCACGCAGTATCCCGGCCTCCAGCCTCTTTGCCTTTGTGTTTCTCGACAGCTTTTCTCCTGCTTCCTGGAGAGGAGCTGCAGTGTGGCTCCCCTTAACTATTATCCTCCCCATAAATGGCCTGCTTGGCTCACAAGGACCATTGCTCCGCTCTGTTTCCAGACTGAGGCTGCGCGTCCCAGCCCACCAAGGCCCCCCTCACTCCAGCTCCAGCCAGCTCCGCTGTGCCCTGGAGGAAGGGAAGCTGGCTTTTACATTTTGTTTACTTTTTCTTTTGCATGAAAGCAAAAGCCCCAGGCCTCAGCTCCAGCATCCTGGAGGACGGGAAGGGAAGTTGAGCTGTGCCTGTAATTAAAGGGCCTGGAACCCGGGAAGGGCACCTGTCCTGGAACCCAGCTGAGAACAGAGACGGGGTGTGGGCCTGGCCTGTGGAACCGACTCGGAGGGGCACTGGAGGACCACTGAGGGCTGGTGGGCAGGTCCTCGGGGAGTCTGGACACAGGCCGCCCGGGAAGGCCGCCTGCGGAGGGCACGTGCATCCCTAAACCAAGGCTGCTTTCTTGGCGGGGAGGAGGGGGCTGTGGTCAGTCTAGAGATGGATGAGGAATCCGCCCTCCCTGCCCCACACCAGCGGGTACCCCCGAGTGAGGCTTTCATCCCGGAGCCTGGATTCCAGCTGCTTCCTGCCCCACCCTGGGGAGGGTCAGACCTTCCAAAAGCGCATCTGATAGCTGGTCTAACCCATCCAGGTTCCCTGCCTCTGCAGCCCCACCTCCTGTCTCCTCCCCCCGGCCTCCACCTCCAGCCGCCGCCTGGCGTCCCTGCTGTCCCTGCCCACTGCCCTCTTGCCCCTGGGCCTCCGCTGTGCCGTCCGCTTTGCAGGTTCCAGGCTGTGCTCAGGCTGTGCTCACGGCCGACTCCTGCTCATCCTTCGGGGCTCAGCTCAGAGTGCCAGCTCTTTGGGCAGCTTTCCTGACCCAGTTACAGGCTCCCTCACACTCTGGTGCCACGGCAGAGACGCTGGCCAGCTCCCCACCGCAGCCCAGCGCCCACTGGCACTCACAAGCCCTCAGAATGGGGGTACCGGCTTGAATCGAGGGGGCTGGACGGCTGTGGGTCTGTAGATGCTCTGCCAGCATCGGGGCGGGGGTGGGAGGCTCCTGGGGGTGGGGACTGATGCTCTCTGGTTCCGAATAAAATGGAAGTTAACAAAAATCGTGAAGCTTTTCCTGGAAAGTTGCTGACAGTGGACTGGGCACAGGCCGGCACCGGTGCTCTGGGGGTTGGGGACAGAGGAACAGGGCGCTGGTTAGTGGGGGCTCTCCGCCCCGTCTGTGAGCAGGAAATCTACAACTTGGTGTCTCCTGACTGAGCGCCCTGCCAGCCCCAGTGGAGGTGTGGGAGAATTGGAACCTGGCGCTCCAGACTGCAGGGGCAGGTCCTGAAAACTGGGTTTGAAGCAGTCTCCGGCTGCCGGGGAGGAGTTGTTCCCAGCCTGAGGAGACTCGGGGCGGACATGCACCCCCTCAGCCCCTTGCCCCGCTTGGTGTCAGGAGGCGCTGAGGGCCTCCCGGACACCGGCCCCTCTACCCTTCTCGTCTCCCATGTCAGAACCAGAAGTGAGGGGATCACACAGGAGCAGGGGGTGCTTCAGCCTTGGAAGCTTACCTGCCTTCTCGAGCCTCAGCTGCCTTGCGTGTAAAATAGGAGCTCCTATTTCATAGGATAGTTTGAGGTGTAAATGATAAAATGGGGAGAGCTTAGCACCAGGCTTTGCAGGGAGCCGGTGCCCAGTGGGAGCCAGCCCTTGCCTGTCAGTCCATCGGTCACAGAACTGAGGGGCAGCGGTCATCTGGCTGGGCCTTCTGATAGTCGGGGCCTTGCCCATTCCGAGCTGCAACGTCATGGGCACAGAGGACGAGGCGGAGTCCGAGGCCGTCCTGGGAGGTCACGAAGCTGCCCTCCTCCCTCTGACAGGGGCAGCTGCCTCTGGCACCAGAGCTGATTGTCGTATCAGCTCACAGGCCGTCCCGGGCTCTGGGACGTTTACGGCCGGCAGTGCCTCTTGGGAGCCCCCGAACAGCCCTCTGAAGGTTTCCCAGTCACGATCCCCATCCCACAGACGGGGCAAAGGAAGCACAGCGATTAACCAGGACCCGAGACGATGCAGTGAGCGGTGATGTCAGGGCTGGACTCGGCCGGCAGGGTGACTTCAGAGCCTCCCGTCTCTGCAGTACCTGGCCTTGGGATGATCCAAAGGTCAGGTCTCGACTCATAGCCTCTGCGTGGAGGGCTGCACTGAGAGGACTGTAGGCTGTGATGGGGAGAAACGCACGGCAATAGATTAGCAATGTCTGCCGTGGGCTTGGGGAGGGAGGGGTCGGGCCACTCGCATTGTGACCCAAGCACTGTTGACAATTCGGGGCGGCATCACTCTGTTGAGGGGGATGCTGTCCTGTGTGCCGTGGCAGCACCCCTGGCCTCCCCCTGCTACTTGCCAGCAGCACAAGGCCGCCCTCCCCACCGAGTTCTGACAGTCAAAGTTGTCTCTGGAAAGGCAAACCCTCTCCAGGTTGTGAACGAGCCCCGGAGCGGGCAGCGGGGACGGCCAAACAGCCTTGAACTCGGAGTCCAGAGGCCAGCCGACCTGTCACCCTGGAGCCGGGCATCGGGTTCTTGGTGTGTGAAGTGAGCACGGGGCTTGGATGGTCCCAAGGGCTCCTTCTGGAGGTCGTGACCGTACCCCTTCACCCCAGCCTTTATTCCCGAGGTCTGCGGAGCCAGACCAACGGGAAAACCCGGGCTCTGCAGAGAGCCATTTTGCCCCTGGAGCTCCGTGTCTGCTCATTAGAGGAAAGAAAGTAACAAAGAAGAAAACCCTGAAGCCTGGCCGGAGGTTTCGCCGAGCAGCAGCCATCAGGCAGATTCAAGTGGAGAACTCGCAGAGACAGTAACTCCACGCCTGCTTCTCTGTGTGAGCAGACGTGCGAGCTCTGGGAAATCTCCCTACCCCGTCCAATTATGAATCTCGGCAGGAAGCCTGGAAAACCCGAGCTCTGAGCCAGGGGCTGGAGGAGGCCGAGGCTGGGGCTGGGTCCCTGGGCACTTGCCTAAAGAGACAAGGGCAGCGGGTGGTGGGAGTGTGATGCGGGGGTCTGCCCGCACCTGCGCCAGGAAGCTGGACCGTGAGGCAGCCGGGCCTCCGGGAGGGGGTGAGCAGAAGCGGCCCTGGGGTCCTGGCTGCTCAGCAGACCTGCCTTCCAGTGTGTGGGGTGGGGACACAAGGTGGGAGGAGACTGGGCCTAGGGTTTGGGTCCTGGGTCTCCGGAAGTCAGAGGGCGCTGTGTGGTGGGGACGGGGGAGCCCCCAACAACGGGAACCTCCTCCCGGCGGGGGTCCCCACCTTACAGACGGGAACCAGCCCAGCGAGGGCTTCCCCAGCTGACTGAGATCTCAAGAGGCTGAAGTTCACAGGCCACACAGCTTCCAGGTGGGAGCCTTGGGGCTGACGCTCCGTATTCCTGTCCCCCGATATTATGCCTCCTATCCCCCACGTCCTGGGTTTCCGGGGCACCTTCACTCACCTCTGTGTCTCAGAAAAGCATCGCACACCTGCCCTGAGGAATGACACGTGACCCAGGCCCCCAAGACCTGGGCTGGAATCTCTGATGAAGGTGTGGCCGGTTGGGGCAAGAAATCAAATTCTGACTTGATCCCAAAGGAAGACGTTGTTGGAAGGACATGGAGGGTCCCGTGGAATTAAGAGTTTAGCAGCCAAGACTAGGGAGGGGAGAGCCCACAGCTTCTGAGGCTGTCCTCATGAACCCCTGAGAACACCCCATTCTCGAGCTCCCCAAAGTCAGTCGCTTAGCCCTCGGGTGCCCTCTGCTTCTGACCCACAATCCAAACTCTGGAGGGAGCATCCGAGCACCTGCAGGAAGTGGTCCAGCTCGGACGGAATGTGTACCTAGCATCCCTGGCCACGGCTGTTCAGTCGCTCAGTCTTGTCCAACTCTTTGCGACCCCATGAACTGCAGCACGACAGGCTTCCCTGTCCTTCACCATCTCCCCACGTTTGCTTCAACTCATGTCCATTAAGTCAATGATGCCATCCAACCATCCCATCCTCTGTCACTCCCTTCCTTGTTCTTGGTCTTTCCCTGCATCAGGGCCTTGTCTAATGAGTCAGCTCATCACATCAGGTGGCCACAGTATTGGAGCTTCAGCTTCAGCATCAGTCCTTCCAATGAATATTCAGGACTGATTTCCTTTAGGGTTGACTGGTTTGATCTCCTTGCAGTCCAAGGGACTCTCAAGAGTCTTCTCCAGCACCACAGTTCAAAAGCATCAATTCTTTGGCACTCAGCCTTCCTTATGTTCCAACTCTCACATCAGTACATGACTACTGGGAAAACCATAGATTATTTGACTATACGTACCTTTGTTGGCAAAGTGATGTCTGTGCTCTTTAATACACTCCCCTAGCCTCCTGGGGCAGACAAGCAGCATCTCTCAGAGGCCTGTCCGCCACCTGATTACAGGCCAGAGCCGAGGGAGGTCCAGGGGTCAGTAGAACCCATTCTTCTCTTTCGGATCTGAAACGGTTCAAGTTGAGGCCCATCACTGCTCAAGACACTCTCTGCTCATGACTGACTGTGAGCAATGGCTGAAGCTGGCTGATCTGAGGTCCCCCACCCTCCCCCCACGCTGCTGGCCACCATGGAGACTGAGGCTGCGATGGTTGGTCGGTATGGCAGCTGCAGGAAGCTGCTGGCTCTAAGCACCTCCCTCCTCGCAAGGTGCTGCAGCTCGAGGCGGGTGATGAAGGGAGAGCTTGTCAATCCCAGGGGAGCCATCTCCCAGGCAGCTGAGCTCCTCAGGGACTAAAATAAGATGCCCCAGAGGCCCTGGGGTGAGGCCCTCACATGTAACAGGTTGAATCTCCACTGAGCCAGGCTGGGAATAGAATCAGCGACATGCCGGGCTGTTAGGAACGAGAGGTCCCTGCATTCCCAGGGACACTCCTCCAGCATTGGAGTCACAGAGGCACCTCGGAGCAGACCGCCTTGAATCCAGGCGGCTGCACCGCCCACTTCTCTCAGCCAAAGCCCACCACCCCGCCGCCCACCCTCCTCACACGGCTCTCCTCCAGAGGCGCACCCCCAGCCATGCCTCTGGGGCCCCCACCATCATTGCTCAGCTCTGCTGGGCCGCAGCCCCTCCCCAGCTGCCCAGCACCATCCAGCATTCAGCCCCCATGCCTGACACGCCCCAACGCCACCTCCTCCCTGGAGCACATGGTACCACTGATTCCCAGTTCCATGGCAACGTGGACACTCACCTCCCCAACTAGTGGTGGGCTCTTGCCAGCTGGACTGAGGCTCTGGGCTCCACAGGGCCCGGCATCAACAGGTAGACTCTGAACTAAAGGAAAGAGTGGGCAAAGAGCTGAGTGGATAAACCACTCAACATCAAGGAAGACCCCAAACAGGTCATGTGCTTCAGTGACCTAAAGGCCCGTGTCAGGAAGGAGACAAGGTCACGAGGGAATCTTCTCCTGGGCTCAGGAGCCCAGGCTCTGCATCCCGAGCACTTGGCCAGGGGGAGCGACGTGGAGGGCTCCTCCCCAGACTCCAGTCAGAACACAGTCTGGTCCGAAGGCGTCTCCAGGAAGTGAGTTTAAAATTAGAGATTCACCTTCCACGTCACCAGGGTTGATCCTCTTCAAAATGCTCCGACTGCAAGGGCTCCTCGGGCTCCACTTCAGCTCTGAAAGGCTGTAAAGACACTTCCCGTCTTCCAGTCGAGGAGAAGCCGTCTTGACCTCTGGTCTGCGGCCTCGAATCACATGCTCTTGGAAACTCTGGGCTCCCCGCTCAGACCCCTGTTCTAGTCGTCACTGGATGACCATGTACCTGAACAGTTTCAGGTCAGCAGAGACCGTGCCTGTCTTATTGATTATTCCTGCAACCAAAACACACCAATGCAGACTTACTGCCCACGAGGCAAACGGGACAGTCCTCTGCGAGGTGACCCTCCTCCACGAGGGATCAGGGATCCAGGCTGGCCGGTCCTGTGGCTCTACCATCCCCTGGGCTGACCGGTGAGGGGGGGAGGCTGTCTGAGGGAGGGTTGCAGCACCTGCCCAGAGCCCTCTCCAGGAAGGATGCCGGTCACGTCCTGCTCACGTCCCGCTGGAGTGATCACACGGCCCATCTGACGCAGAGGGAGCCACGAGGCCCAGAGCAGCCATGAGCCAGGAAGCAGGCAGTGAGCTTCCTGGATGGGTCCTGGGCGGGTCCGCTGCCCTCGCTCAGCCCCCAGCACCCAGCACACGGCAGGTGCTCAGACATGGACGTTGGATGCAGGCACTGCAGGTCATAATGGTTCAAAGGGGCCTCATGGAGTCGCTCACGAGCCGGCGAGCCGAGGCTCCCCAGCAAGGTCCAGCCCGGCCACGCTGCCTCTCAAGCCCAGAGCTGCTCTGTAGGAGCCGGGCCGCGGTTTTCAACAGCCTGCCTCCTCAAGGCTGGAGAGGGGAGAGCGCGCCTGCGCCCACAGGGAGGTCTCAGTTACAGGAGGGTGGCTGCTCGGCAGGGACGCCGGGGCCTCTCCTCCAGGGCACGCAAAGGCTCTCCTTCAAGCCCAGGGCAGTGCTTCCACGCTCAGCTCAGAGTCGGGCCCTTGCCCCGGGGCTTGGGAGATCAGGGCATCCTCAAAGGTGTGTTTTTACAAAGAAGAGAAGGGCTGAAGGGCCAGCTTCCATCTACGCCTGAGCCAGGGCCTGCGTGCAGGTGCAGTGTCCTGGGTGGGAGGCGGGCAGCAGGGTGAAACCCAGGGTGGGGCCCAAAGCGGTGTGAGGGGCATCACTGGTTTGGTCCTGCAGGACCCACCCCCAGAAGCAGGCAGAGGGGGCTCCAAGGGTAGAGGGTGGGGACGCCTCCCCAGCGGCTCCCACCATCCTGCTCAGAGGCCTCCCTGGAGGTGGGGGTCCTGATCCCCAAGCCTCCAGCTCCGCAAGTGTGGAGCACGTGTGCAGTCCCCCGGGTGACCTTCCCAGGGCCACGGGCCAAAGGCAAGAGTAACAGGAGCAGGGGACGCTGTGCGGGGCTGGGGGCCACTCTGAGGAGCAAAGGTGGGCAGAGAGGTGAGCGTGGGCACCTGGGCGTGCGCGCTGATGGTGCTGGCGCTGTCCGTGAGGAGCACGGGGGTAGTGACGGTGAAAATGCTCCGCAGGCTGTGAGGGAGCGTGTGAAGGTCGCCATCACACCGTCTAACACCGTCATCACACCATCACATCTTTTCTCCAGGGCTCCCTCCTGGGAGGCCGGTGTGGAGGCTTGCATCACCCCTGAAGTGACTCACGGGGTGACCAGCTCTCCCGGCTTTCCTGTGGCGCCCCTGGGTTTAGTGTTGAGAGTCCTGGTGCCCGTCATCACCTGAGTCCCGGGGGCCATCAGGGCACAACCGCAGGGCCCACAGGGGAGGAACCGGGAGACTCACCCGCCTTCGTGGCCGCTACGGTCACAGCCCCTCCAGCCTCCGCAGCTCACAGCCCTGCCGTCACTGCAGACACAGACCCACACTTTCCTTAGAATCAAAGACCTGGTTTCCTTTCTTTCTGTCAAGAAACCTCACTGGTTCATTTTCAGACACTGTAGAAAATTTACAAAATACAAACAAAATGTAAAGAGGAACATCTGAATTCACTCAGAAACAAAACAATGGGCACATTTTAGGATATTTCTTTCCAGATGTTTCCTGTGCCTGGAGAAATACCTGGGACTTGATGGACGTAGAGAAAGCGTACGTGAGCCGCTGCAGGCATTCCTGAGCCTTTTCTCCACAAATCCTCCTGGAGTCTCAGCAGGAGGGCTCCCCAGGACCCAAGTCCCGAGTTTTACCCGATGAAGGAGTAACTGATCGGAGGCCAGGTGTCCCATGAGGTTTCTTCACACTGGGGTCTCCTGACCCCCAGAAGGAGAGAACCACTTGTCTTCAGGAGCAGAGACCACAGCCTTGGGAGGGCCTTGGTATTCCTGCGGCCAACCTGGGACCCCCAAATTAACCACTGCCCTATGCACCACTTAGTAGCTGAGGGGCACACAGGCTCTGTCGTGTCCGACTCTTTGCGACCCCATGGACTGTAGCCCACCAGGCTCCTCTGTCCATGGGATTTCCCAGGCAAGAATACTGCAGTGGGTTGCCATTCCTTCTTGGGGATCTTTCTGACTCAGGGATCGAACCTGTGTTTCTGATGTCTGACTTGGCAGGCAGATTCTTTACCACTGGCGCCACCTGGGAAGCCCACGTCTTAATAGATAACACAGCAAACAGCCTGATTACTGAAAGAACACTCATGAGGGGAGTTGGGCTGGCTTTCTCTCTTATCACATCAGCCATTAATTTTCTCCCTGTTAAGTGCCTTGGGGCCGATGCTAACAAAACTGAATTCAACAGAGATAAATGTGAAGTCCTTCGGACTAAACACTCCACAAAAACAGGTTGGGGGCGGTGAGGCCGGGAGGCTGAGTCTCAGGGACAGCAGGTCCCGGAGCAGAAGCTCAGGATCCAGAGAAGGGCAAGGTAGGGCCCTAGACTCTGGGTGTCAGACCCAGCCCAGGCGGGGCCTGCTGTGGGGGCTGTGCTTCTGGGTGACCCAGAGCCGGGAGCGAGGCTGGAGACAGGCCGGAACCATTGATAGAGAAATGGCTGAAGGAAATGCGGAGATATGACCTGGGGCATATCCACTGAGGGCAAGCACCTAGGTTCTCGGCTTGGGGGACGGGGGCAATCTTATCAAGCTCTCTGTGCGCTCCCTGCAGCGCCCACTTCTTTAGGCTGGGGTGGGGGGAGTGGGCTAGTGGGAGTGTGGTCGGGCTTCCAGCCCGTGATAAGGTCAGGCCGGGGGATGAGTCTGGTCCCAACTGTGGCAGCTTGCCAACCACCTCCCGTGCATCCTCAGCCTCGGTCCTCACTTTTGTGCAAATCCCAGATGGTGGAAAAACAACTGGTCCTTCGTTCCGTCGGACACAGTTCCTCTCTTTGATGACTTGAAGGGTTGACACATGATAGATGATGGATTCTTTTATTCCCAGAGGTTACATGTAATTCCCACGGATGGAGTTTCACAGAGGCAGGTTGACTTCTCAGGAATTTGAAGTTAAAGCTGTTTGGACACAGAATGCCTTGGGAGGGGAGAGGTGCCCACCGCTGGCTGGGGGTTTGGGGGAGGGCTCCACACCAGGGATTCTGGAAGCCTGAGAGTTTGGGTGTCTCGCTGCACGCCCAGCAGGAAGAACCTTCTGCAGGGGCAGTAGATGCGGATCCCTGGACGTCGCCCGGGGGCTCCGCAGCTGACGGAGGAGCGGGAAGGCCCACGCGTCCATCTACCTTCTTGCAGGGCTGGCCTCCGACCATCGAACCAGGAGTGTTGCACTTCCTCTCGCACGGCCGCTCACCTGTGTTGGTGCCAGGGCTGCCGTGATGAATAAAAGGACACTGTCATCTCACAGTCTGGAGCCCCAGGGCCCTGCCCACTCTGAGGCCCGCGTAGGCCCCCTCCCGGCCCCGCCCTGGCTGGATGATGAAACATAGCCACGCGTGGCGTCACAGACACCTAAGACAATGTGTGAAAAAGTGTGTTAATATGTTGGACGGTGTGATTCCTATTTAAAATTTCTATCAAATAGAAAATAGTACCCTAAATGCAGAGTGGAGGTTAGCGAAATGCATTGGAAAGCCCTCTTGAGCTAACGAGTCTATATGTAAGCTAATGCTTCAAGCCTGTTTTGTTTTCAGGTTTATATACATTATATTGAATATATAAATATACGGTTTTCTCATTTCTGCCAAAACACGGTGTTAGCATGATCAGTGTGGGAGCAAATGTTAGTCCTTCAGTCCCTATGCTGTTTCCTAAGATTTTCAGCAACTTTTGGATTAGTATCAGTTTATTATTTTTCATTAAAGAAAAATAAGTTTTTTTAAAGTTAAATCTATAGGTATTGACCTTGAGAGGTGTGTGCATATGGTATTACATGACAGGGTAGGTGACAGAGTGAAGTGTGTTGTATTATCCCTTTTTCAAAATAGGGGATACAGCCATTCTGGAAGCCAGCATGGCAGCCTCTAAGAACAAACACGCAGCATCACAACCCCCAGCAGCTGCACTCCCAGGCATCTAGCCCAGGAAGTATGACTTTGATTCATCTCCAAACCTGTTCATAACAGCATTAGTAGAAACAGCTGGAAACCACAGGTGTGCTAGCTGGAAATGATCCAGGTGTCATCAACTGTGGTACAGCTATGCCATGGAATATTGCTCTGCAGTCAGAAGGAGCAAGCTGGTGATACCACAACTGGTGAATCTCGAATTATGCTGAATGAAAGGGTCAGTCCCCACAGGTTATAGACTGTCTGATTCTGTTTATAGAAACAGAGGTCATCTCGGTGGTTGCCCTGGGTCAAGGTGAGAGGCTGGGGACAGGGGAGTGGATGTGGCTGTGGGTGGCATGAGGGGTCCTCAGGGTGGTGGGTGTCCCTGATGAGCAGTGTCAGGACCCTGGTTTTGACGTCATCACCGGAGGAAACTCAGTAACAGGGACACGGAGTCTCCCTGCATTGTTTCTGACAACTGCATGTAAATCTAAATTACCTCCAAGTAAAAAGATCAGTGTTTTAAAAGCAGGAGAGCCTCACAGGCATGTGCACAGGCCAGTATGCAACATGGAGAAAGAGGTGGGCAGATGCATGACTGACCGCTAAGCTCTGGAGAACAGCTCTGAAGGGAGATTATTGTCAACCTCAGTGTTTGACTGCGCTGACAAGCATGGGGGACTTGGTGATTTTGTTTAGACCCATAAAGTAGACAGTGAGATGGTTGGATGGCATCACCGACTCACAGGATGTGAGTTTGAGCAAACTCCAGGAGACAGTGAAGGACAGGGAAGCCTGGCGGGCTGCCGTCCATGGGGTCACAAAGAGCTGGACATGACTGAGTGACTGAACAACAACAAAAATAAAGTAGCCCAAAGAGTGTGCAGGGGAAGGGGGTAAGGGCAGAGAGCGCCACCTCGCCCACCATGCCTGGGAAGCACTGGCACGGCATCCCCTGCAATGTCTGGAATCAGGCGTGGCCCCCTCTGGCCTCCGCGGCCCCCACTCTGGCCACCCTGACACCAGCCTGCCTGGTGCTGCTCCCTCTTGTCACAGACACTCACGGCTCACCCCCAGCTCAGCCCCTCACCGCAGAGGGAGACCCGCAGAGTGAAGGGGATGATGTCTGGGTCCATAGCAACACTCTCCCCTGAGCCATCACCATGGGCCAGGAGGCATCTGCAGGCCTTTCACTGTCAGCTCAGATCCCCAGGAGAAGAGGCAAGTGGTCGTCCCCATTCTACAGAGGAGGAGATGAGGCGGGTAATTAAGTCGTTCATGCCTGACTCACACAGAGCGCGCCATCAAAGGGTGTCCCACTTAGGGTGCCATCCCTGACACCCTTGGCTGTCCCCCACTGTCCTGACCAAGGCCAGCCTGCCACGCAGGGGCCCTGGAGACCAGCACCCCAACTCTGAAGGCAGCAGCTCAGGACCCAACGGAGGGATACAGCCAGCCGTGGGCACATTCCTCGCTGAGTGGTCCTCTGTGTGCCGACCCCCTTGCCAACCCCCCCTGTCAGGCCTGGGCTGCCCTTCTGCTCCCCCGTGTCCAGGGCCTGCCCAGAGCTGGGCACACACAGCACGCAAGTCTAGGTGAATGGATGTGGGGGCCCTCGGGACACTCACACAGCTCTTTTCCTCTGCTCCTCCAGGGATCTATAAAGGACACTGCTTTCGGATCAACCACTTCCCAGAGGACAACGATTATGACCATGACAGCTCGGAGTACCTCCTCCGTGAGTGTCAGGACCCTGCCTCCCTCTGTGTATGGGGCAGGGGACAAGAGGCAGGCAGGTGCTAGAGGAAAGATGGGCCCCGTGGGTGCAGAGGGGCTGGTCTCTGGGTGCTCCCGACACTCCCCTTCTGATTCAGGATACTGAATTCAGAGGATGGGGTGTGGTTAAGCTTCTGTGATATGCCAGTCACCCCTGTGCAGTTACTGGCCTGTAGGACACACCAGGTCGGGGCTGGCAAGAGGGGATGAAGGTGAGGTGTCCCGCTCCCCGGGGCAGCTACAAGTTGCTGTCTTCAGAGGAGTTGATCACAACAGCTGGCCCTAAGGCAAGGAGGTTAGAGATGTTGGCTTGCCCAGAGCCAGCATCCCTGGGGGCCGAGACACCCCAAGGATACTGCCCGGGCAGCACTGGACCTGCCCACCCCTCCCCACCCCCACCCAGCAATCTATTCTTGACAAGCCAGATTAAATTGCACACTGAGACAGCCGGTGGGTGCCAGGCAGCTTGTGGGAACAGCCTTGGGTCCATGGGCCTCAAGTCTCTCCAGCACCAACTGGTGGAGCCCCCAGCTCTGCCCCTGAGCCCTCTGCCCAGGTCCTGAGATGGGACTGGCCCCCAAACTGGAACCAGAAGTCAGAGGACAAACCCAGCCCCACACCCCAAATCCAGATCTCATCCCTGGGCTGTGGCTACCTCCCTGGGAGGAAGGATGGAGCCTCAGCCGGGGGAGGAACCTGGAAACGGAAAAACAGCACGGCTTTGAAGTCGTTTTCCCCTTCCGCATCAGCCCAGACACATGCAGAGCTGCTCCCATCTGCTCCCCTGGGAGCTGGGCCGGCTTCATTTATGGAGAATCGATACCAGCGTCCACAGAGGGAACACAATTCACTCTGCACCTGCTTTTGGATCGTTTTTTCTAAGAGAAAGGACTCTGGTTCTGAGTCATCCCGTGAAACAGAACAGCATGTGGTTCCCATGGAGTCCAGAGCCAGAACCGGAAACAATGTCACCGGATCTGCCTCCTATCCTGCTCCCTCCCCTTCTCTTCTTCTTCCCGCCTGTCTTCTCTTTCTGCTTTCTGGGGGTCAGTACTGAACCGAGCACATGCTATTCCACGGGGCTGCCACAGATGGTTGTGCAGGTTGCACACTGCACAACTAGGGGATGTCATTGGCATAGACTGTGGCATGAATAACACTGTGAGTTGCACAGTATGCAGGCTGCACAGCCATTTAGGGTGGCTGCTGGTGCTCAGCCCTGACTCAGAACCCACCAGGGCAGGCAGATGGTTCTCAAGGGTCTGGGGGCAGATCTGCTCCACTGTTGGGCCTTGGGATTGTGGGAAGGGGACACCAGAGAAGCATCCGTTCCTTCCCACTTCCCACTTGCCTGAGGTTAACTGGTGCCAGCTCTTCCCCTTTACCCCCTGCCCTGACCCCACCCTGGTCCCCAGAGGGCTGGGGTCTCTGGATGGGCCCCGTGACATGTCAGCCCAGAGGTCAGACATGTGGCTTCCTGGGGTCCCAGCCAGAAGCAGAGGAGATACTCAGACAGGAGGAAGAAAGGGCGTTTAGTGAACGACTAATTACAAAGATGTGCAGGGATGGGGGAAGGGCGGTGAGCACAGGGATGGTAGCAACAGAAGGACGCCCAGCCCTTGGCCTGAGTGGGCGACAGATGCCTAACCCCCTCACTCCCCCACTCACTCCCCCCTCACTCCCCCCTCACTCCCTCCTCACTCCCCCCTCACTCTCCTCACTCCCCCCTCACTCCCCCCTCACTCTCCTCACTCCCCCCTCACTCCCCCCTCACTCCCCCTCACTCCCCCCTCACTCCCCCCCTCACTCCCCCACTCACTCCCCCCTCACTCCCCCCTCACTCCCTCCTCACTCCCCCCTCACTCTCCTCACTCCCCCCTCACTCCCCCCTCACTCTCCTCACTCCCTCCTCACTCCCCCCTCACTCTCCTCACTCTCCCCTCACTCCCCCCTCACTCTCCTCACTCCCCCACTCACTCCCCCCGCACTCCCCCCTCACTCCCCCCTCACTCTCCTCACTCCCCCTCACTCCCCCCTCACTCTCCTCACTCCCCCTCACTCCCCCCTCACTCTCCTCACTCCCCCTCACTCCCCCCTCACTCCCCCCTCACTCCCCCCTCACTCCCCCCTCACTCTCCTCACTCCCCCTCACTCCCCCCTCACTCCCCCCTCACTCCCCCCTCACTCCCTCCTCACTCCCCCTCACTCCCCCCTCACTCCCCCTCACTCCCCCTCACTCCCCCTCACTCCCCCTCACTCCCCCCTCACTCTCCTCACTCCCCCTCACTCCCCCCTCACTCTCCTCACTCCCCCTCACTCCCCCCTCACTCTCCTCACTCCCCCTCACTCCCCCCTCACTCCCCCTCACTCCCCCCTCACTCTCCTCACTCCCTCCTCACTCCCCCTCACTCCCCCCTCACTCTCCTCACTCCCCCTCACTCCCCCCTCACTCCCCCACTCACTCCCCCCTCACTCCCCCCTCACTCCCTCCTCACTCCCCCCTCACTCTCCTCACTCCCCCCTCACTCCCCCCTCACTCTCCTCACTCCCTCCTCACTCCCCCCTCACTCTCCTCACTCCCCCACTCACTCCCCCCTCACTCCCCCACTGACTCCCCCCTCACTCCCCCCCTTACTCTCCTCACTCTCCCCCTCAGTCCCCCCTCCCCCTCCCCCACACTCCCCCCTCACCCTCCCCCTCACTCCCCCCCACTCTCCTCACTCCTCCACTCACTCCCCCCTCACTCCCCCCTCACTCCCTCCTCACTCCCCCCTCACTCTCCTCACTCTCCCCTCACTCCCCCCTCACTCCCCCCTCACTCCCTCCTCACTCCCCCCTCACTCTCCTCACTCTCCCCTCACTCCCCCCTCACTCTCCTCACTCCCCCACTCACTCCCCCCTCACTCCCCCCTCACTCCCTCCTCACTCCCCCCTCACTCTCCTCACTCCCCCCTCACTCCCCCCTCACTCTCCTCACTCCCCCCTCACTCCCCCCTCACTCTCCTCACTCCCCCACTCACTCCCCCCTCACTCCCCCCTCACTCCCTCCTCACTCCCCCCTCACTCTCCTCACTCCCCCCCCCACTCTCCTCACTCCCTCCTCACTCCCCCCTCACTCCCCCACTCACTCCCCCCGCCGTCCCCCCTCACTCCCCCTCACCCCCCCCACTCCCCCTCACTCCCCAGCCTCACTCCTCAGCCTCAGGCTCACTCCCGGAAAGCCCCCCAGGGTGCCTGGGGCCAGGTGTGAGGCTGGGAGGGCCCAGCAGTGGTTTCCCAAATGAAATGAGGGCGCGTCAGGGATGGAAGCTGACCTGGGAAGGAACTGCTTCCTCCATCGTGCGCTGTGGGGAGACTGGCAGGATCATGAAGGAGCCTAAGGAAGAGAAGGGTGCTGGCTCCAGGACTATGAACTGGAATGTTGGTGGAGTGGGGAGGGCAGAGCTGATCTCCATCAAGGGGGTGGTGTTCCCCTCAAAGGCTGCAGGAATAGCGAGAACTGGCCCTGAAGTTGAGCTCCAGAGAGCAGGTACGCGTGAGCTTAGGAAGTAGGCTAAGGAAGAACTAGGCAGAGGAAGTAGGTAATATTCCAGGACAGGCCAAGGTCCTGGGCACTGCGGCCAGCCAATCTGTGTTCCCTGACTCCCTGCCATTTCTCTCCCACCAGCCCCACTGGCCTCTGGAGTCCCTGTCCCCCTTGCCTTGGCCCTGGCTCCCCCTTTCCCAGGCTCCGCATTTCAGGCTCGGTGGGTGGTTTCTGTGCTAACCTCAAAGTGCTGTTGTCAGGGCTGCGGGAGCCCCCAGTGTGCCTCTGGGCAGATGCAGATCCTTGCCAGGGCTGGATGTGGCCAGGAGTAGGCTGGACATCTGCCCTGCTCTGTGCAAGACCCGGCCTGCACCTCGGTTGGCGCCTGCAGAGCTCCAGACAAGCCCACATGGTGAGGGCCGGCCCTCCACATGACAGGCGGGCAGGGTGCGTGACGGCTCTGGGCCCGGCTGACCTCGGTGACATTAGAGGCTCCAGGCTTCCCCGCCTCCAGCCCCTTGGGCCCACCGCAGGACCAAGGTGTCTGAGAGGGCCCTGGCCTGTCCTTCTGGCCGGTGCACATCAGAGGAGCATTTCAGAAGCCCTCAGGAAACCTCCCCCAGGGCCATGGCTGCAAGAAAGCGGGGTGGGGGGGGTGGGGGGGGTGGGGGGGGTGGGGGGGGTGGGGGGGTGGGGGGGTGGCGGAGAGAAGAGCCTCATTTAATGCCCCACACAGACCCCTCTCTGTGCCGCAGGGCACACACTGGTGGGCTTATAAACAGGGAGACAAGCGCTGCCTTCAGAGGCTGAAAGCAGCAAACCCCCTCAGCTGGCTTGAGAAGGGGGCCTGCCAGTGCTCCAGTCCCACCGGCCGGCCTTTCCCCAGGGCTGGGAGGCGAGCTCAGGGCTCCTTACCCCCCTCCCCTGCCCTCCCTGCCAGCCAGGCGCTCCGGGAGCGCACGCATCCCCTGGGGCCCTACCAAGTGCTCTGTGTATCTTATTCCACAGATTCTCACACAACCTTGGCACAGCACGCGTATTCTTTTCCTAAGGCCGCCATAATAAACTACCACAAACGAGGAGGCTGTGAGGGGTCGTCCCACAGCGTTCTCATGACTGGTACTGTGGCCTCCCTGGGGGCACTGAGGGGCTCTCCTCCCATCTGGCTGGCAGAAGTGTGACCCACACCCAGGGAGAGACTAAGAGAGACCTGGGCAGAGGTGACTCCAGGCCACTTGGCATGCGGGGGAGTGACCGCAGGCCAGGACCACCACTTGCTGGTCCAGCCTGCCCCCCACCAGCCACTCCCTCCCTACCTCGGGTCTATGGGGCTGGAAGGGAACCTTCAAGGTCAGGGGGCTCCCCCGTACCCCCTCCCACCGGGTGGGCCTGTGAGGAGAGCCGGCCTCACAGCCTCTCCGCTCTGTCTCTTCCGGCCAGGCATCGTGCGCGCCTCCAGCATCTTCCCCATCCTGAGCACCATCCTGCTCCTGCTTGGCGGGCTCTGCATCGGTGCTGGCAGGTTCTACAGCCGCAAGAACAACATCGTGCTCAGCGCTGGCATCCTCTTCGTGGCCGCAGGTGAGCTGTCTGCTCGGGTCCCTGCTGCACACAGCGCTCACCCCGGGGTGGAGGGAGCAGGTAGGCAGATGGTAAAATCCCTGTGGGTAACTCATGTCAGCAGTCCAGGGGGGCGGACAGGGAGTGGGGAGCAGAAGCCCAGTGGGTATCAGGCCTCCTTCTGGGGTGATAAAATGATCAGGAACTAGATACAGGTGGTAGTTGTACTAAATGACATTGAAGTGTGCACTTTAAAGGGTTAGTTTTGTGTTCTATGAACTCCACCTCAATTAAAAATAATAATATCAAGTCCAGGTGTGCAAAATGCCACAAAGGGGTGCCTTACAAGCCTGTCTCATGGGAGCCTGGCTAAGGCAGGGGTCAGGGAGGGACTCAGAAGGACTCTCAGAAGCCAAGCCTTGAAGGAGCTGCCCACGTAAAGACAGGTGAGGGGCACATGGCCAGGGAGGGTGCAGAAGCAGAGAAGCCAGTGAGCCTAGGGCAGGGTGAGTGAGGAGGCGAGGGGTTAGGGTTAGGGATGAAGCCTGATTGCCCATCCTGACTGCCCGCGTCTCCTGGCCAAAAGACACCACTCCCTTCCCGGCGGCTCCAAAATGGCTTCACACTCGCTCATCTGAGCACGGCTGCAGACAGCACACTGCATGCCTCGCCGCTGCAGACGCGGAGAAGTCCCCGTCCAGAGGAGAACCCAGTGGGCCTGAGGTGCTGGTGTGGGCAGGGAGGGGTGTCTGAGGGGCTCAGCTCGGCCATGACCTCCTCCAGACCCCAGGTGGCCCCCAGGAATGAGGAGAACGGTCCAGCCAAGGTCCCAGGGCTGCTTGTTGGAACAGGACACCTGATTTCTTGGCCTCGTTCCAGTAGATCGATGCCAGAAGCATAAGAAAGTGCAGCAACTCTTCCCTAAATTGTCATCGCAGCTCCTGGCACTGTCCTAACAGTGGTGTTTTCCTTTCAAAGAGCCTTTTCTCTTCTACCAGCCTGGTGAGGAGGAGCGGCACAGGGGAGAGGTGAGCACGAGGCCCGACTCGGCCCAGGCCCGGCCGCTCCCTGCACCTGGTCTCTGAACCCTAAATCAGCCTGGGGTGCCCTGAGGGAGACAGTGAGAACTCCAGTCACCGGCGGCCATGCCTCCTTCCCTACGCCCACAGGGCCTTGCCAGGTGCCTGGCCTACACAGGTCCCAGCGGTCATCCTTACCCCCATCTCCTCTCATGGCTTCTCTTGGAGACAGAAGGTGACTTCTGTTTTTTTCATAGAGCTGGGGCCGGAGCAGTTCAGGGTCGGGCTCAGAACCTCTTGGCCAGGGCTCCCCCACTTCAGGCTCTGTCTCCTTCCAGGGCAGTAAATATGCATGTGTGTAGCTGAGTGTGTGTGTGTGTGTGTGTGTGTGTGTGGAGTGTGTATGTGTGTATATGTCTGAGGCGGAATATGTGTGTGCGTGGAGCATGTGTGTGTGTCTTAAGAGGAATGTGTGTGTGTGAGGAGTATGTGTGTGTGTGTGTATCCGAGTGGGGATGTGTGTGTGTGGAGTATGTGTATGTGTGGTCGTTTCTGAGGGGGAATGTGTGTGTGAGAAGCGTGTGTATGTATGTGTGTGTGTGTGTGTGTGTCTGAGGGGGGATGTGTGTGTGTCCAAGGGGGGATGTGTGTGGTGTGTGTGCATCCGAGGGGAGGTGTGTGTGTGTGTGTCTGAGGGGGGATGTGTGTGTGTGTGTGTCCGAGGGGGGATGTGTGTGTGTGTATATATCTGAATGGGGATGTGTATGTGTGGAGCGTGTGTATGTGTGGTTATTTCTGAGGGGGGATGTGTGTGTGAGAAGCGTGTGTATGTTTGTGTGTGTGTGTGTGTGTCTGAGGAGGGATGTGTGTATATGTGTGTGTGTATCTGAGCAAGGATGTGTGTATGTGGAGCATGTGTGTGTGTCTTAGGAGGAATGTGTGTGTGTGTTTGTATCTGAGCGGGGATGTGTGTGTGTGGAGTGTGTGTATGTGTGTTTATTTCTGAGGGGGAATGTGTGTGTGTGTCTGTGTGTGTATCTCAGCAGGGATGTGTGTGTGTGAAGCATGTGTGTGTATCTGAGGAGGAATGTGTATGTGTGAGGAGTATGTGTGTGTGTGTATGTCTGAGGGTGTGTGTGTGTGTGTATCTGAGTGGGGATGTGTGTGGCATGTGTGTGTGTGTGTGTGTCTAAGAAGGAATATGTGTGTGTGAAGAGCGTGTGTATGTATGTGTGTCTGAGGGGGGATGTGTGTGTGTGTGTGTGTGTGTGTGTGTGTGTGTGAGGAGCATATGTGTGTGTGTATCTGAGTGGGGGTGTATGTGTCTGGAGCATATATATGTGTGTGTGTATGTGTGTATGGGTGCACCCCCGTGTTGGGAAGCAGAGCCTGTGTTTAGGGTCTCCTTAGAAGTCGGCCCCTTGTTCTCCTCACCATGGCCCAGGACAGGGAGGAGGCAGCAGGGCATGGACATTCTGTCTCCTCCTTGAAGCAGTCAGGTTTCTCAAGGTGTGGACCCCTAAAGAAGTCCCTGCTGTGACATTTGAATACTGTCCCCTTTCCTTCGCCGAGGAACGAAGGAAAGAAGACTTCCACTAACACCAGTGCCAGGTGCTCTGTAGGCCAGCCCATCATCCCAGCTCCTGAGGAGGCAGGTAGGTGGCCAGGTGGCTTTCCTGAAGTCACACGCTGCCAAAGTCAAGGCTGAGCCCAGGGCTGTCGTCCTCAAAAGCGAGGTGCCCTCAGCAGCTGCCTGTGCCCCCCGGGAGGAACCACTTCAAAGGCATCTCCAGATGCTGCGAGTCACCAGAGGGGCCGCAGAGCCGGAGTCCCGAGTCACTCAGCTGAAAACACAGATACTGCCAGAGTGGAGAGGACAGGCAGCCACAAAGAACAAGGGCCATGGCAGGCAAGAAGGGGATGCTCGTCCATTCCCGTTTATTCCCGGAATCATGGGCTCTGACTGTGGGTGGAGAGTCACGTGCAGGAGCCAGCCAGGAGCCAGCAGTGAGGTGAGACAGGCCCATGAATAATTCCAGGTGGACAATGATCCTCAGGAGAAGTACGGTCCAAAGGCTGGGAGAGTGAGAAGAGGACTGTCCTGTCAGGGCCCCGTTTCCTGGGTGGACTGTTAAGTGAAAAGGGAAGGGGCCAAAGAGTATTCTGCAAAGAAGAAAATGGAAGAGAGAGACAGAGAGGGAAGAAGGACTGACTATGGATATGGAAAGGACAGAAGAAACAAGACAATAGCTGCCTTCAGGGGAAGAACTGGGTAGCTCAGAGCCTGTGTTTTGTTTTATTATTCACCCAAACTCTGTACTTTATTACTCATTCAAAATTAACTACTTTTACTTAAAAAAGTTAGCAACCAGAACAAAGACATACCACACAGGGGAGTGGCCACCTGCGCCCTGCTCCGCCCACCAGCCCCCGCTGTCCACCTCCCCTTGCTCCGTCCACCTACCCTTGCTCCGCCCACCAGACCCTGCTCCGCCCACCTGTCCCTGCCCCTCCCACCAGCCCCGCCCCGCCCACCAGCCCCTGCTCCGCCCACCTGTCCCTGCCCCTCCCACCAGCCCGTGCTCCGCCCACCTGTCCCTGCCCACCTATCCCTGCCCCGCCCACCAGCCCCTGCTCCGCCCACCTGTCCCTGCTCCGCCCACCAGCCCCTGCTCTGCCCACCTCCCTGCTCCGCCCACCAGCCCCTGCTCCGCCCACCAGCCCCTGCTCCACCCACCAGCCCCTGCTCCACCCATCTGTCCCTGCTCCGCCCACCAGCCCCAGTTCCGCCCACCAGCCCCTGCTCCACCCATCTGTCCCTGCTCCGCCCACCAGCCCCAGCTCTGCCCACCTCCCTGCTCCGCCCACCAGCCCCTGCTCCGCCCACCTGCCCCTGCCTCGCCCATCTCCCTGCTCCGCCCACTTGCCCCGCCCTCCTCCCCCCACCCCGCCCCCGCAGAAGGTCTAACCTCTCCCTCCCGCCCCCTCTCTGGATCCCCTTTCAGGCCTCAGTAATATCATCGGCATCATCGTCTACATTTCCAGCAACACGGGCGACCCCAGTGACAAGCGCGACGAAGACAAGAAAAACCATTACAACTATGGCTGGTCTTTTTACTTCGGAGCCCTGTCGTTCATTGTGGCTGAGACTGTGGGCGTCCTGGCGGTAAATATTTACATTGAGAAGAACAAGGAGCTGCGGTTTAAGACCAGACGCGAGTTCCTCAAGGCCCCCTCTTCGTCGCCCTACGCCAGGATGCCGAGCTACCGGTACCGGCGCCGGCGCTCACGGTCCAGCTCCAGGTCCACCGAGGCCTCACCTTCCAGGGACACGTCACCAGTGGGGCTGAAGATCACCGGGGCCATCCCCATGGGCGAGCTGTCTATGTACACGCTGTCCAGGGAGCCCCTCAAGGTGACCACGGCCGCCAGCTACAGCCCGGACCAGGACGCTGGCTTCCTGCAGGTGCACGGCTTCTTCCAGCAGGATCTCAGCATGCTGAGCCGGAGGACCACGCCCGTGTGAGCCCCGCCCGGCCTATCCTTGCTAGCCTCTCCCCAGATCGGCTGCCTGGACCCCAGGGGGTCTCTGACCCCTAGGACGGACCGAGGACAGACTAAAGCCAAACCCCACCCTCCTGGGTCCCCATATGCGTGGAGGGCTGGCTTGGAGTGAAGCCCGGGGGAGACAGGAACTGGAAGCGAGATGGCTGACTTTATCCCCAAATGTGGCTTTTGATGCCCGGGGGTCCCGAAAGCTCCCAGGAGGCCCCAGAGCCCTCCGGAGGGAACATGGCCTGACCCACCTGGGAAACAAAATCGAGCCATTATCTCCTCTTGGGAACAAATCCTGCCTGAAGAGCAGCGTTCCGGGGGGGGCCCCCCTCCCTGCCCGGCCTCCTGGCCCCCTGGAGCCTCCGGTTGCTGGTCAGCTGCTTTTGGACCCAAGGTTCCCCTGTCTGTGAGCCAGAGGCGAGGAAGCCGAAGCTCGTCCCTGCCTCTCTGTCTGTCCGTCTGTCTGTCTCTGGCAGCGGCCGGTTGTTGAGATGGCCGCGATCCTGAGGACAGAGCCTGTGACCACCTGGTGCTTTCGCTTTTGTGCTGTCCTAGGCCGCTGCCCTCGGGCTGGGGTCACCGAGGCCTGTGGAGGTATCTGAAGGTGGGGGGCTGGGTGTAAGTTAAAGGCTTTCCTCGTCACTTCTGGAAGTTTCTGCTCACAGAAAGGGCAGAATACGCTGACTGTACTTCAGAGTCTGGAAGATTCTACGGTCAGAGGCAAGGTGGCCGAGTGGCCTCTTACTGTGTCCATTCTCACCCCTGCCCACTGGCCTGAGGAGCAGCACTGTCCCTCCTGGGGGGTCATGGGGATAGACCCTCCGCCCAGGGGTTGGCAACAGGAGTCTGGACTTTGTGCAAGAAAGGGAGACCCGAGGGTGAACAGCGAGGAAAAGATCCAAAACAAAGCCCCGTTTCCCAGGTGGTCACTCATCAGAAAAGCCAGGACGTTCGTTCCCTCTTGAAAAGTAGCAGCAGCCCCTGCCCCACCCCATGGCTGCTGTGTACTCTGCCACCACCCCAAAGCACTGGTGAGGAAGCATAGAAGCAGCGGCTAAGCAGACGTCCCGGCCCCGGGAAGGGAGGCTGGCAGGTTCCACGGCTGGTGTTTTTCTAGCCGTTTCTCCCCCAAAAGCGAGCAGAGAACCTGGAAGCCTGTCGGGCTCAGAGGAACGCTTTCTGGAGCCGACCCTCTTTTATACAAATGCGGGCTTTCTAACGACAAACCCTTTCTTACTTTTTGAAACTCGGCGATGGCTCTAGAGCAGTTGTCTGTGGTCCCAGTAGCTGTCGTACTTAGAAGCGATGAGCCAACTCTTACCTCAGCCACCTGCTCACGGACCCCCGGGGAGGACTCAGCCCCAGGAGTTCAGTCCAGGTCACGGTCACTGCTCCCCTCTGCCGCCCCCCAGAGGGTGCCCCCGCCTGTCCCGCCCCGGTGACCGCGTGCCAGGGCCCCTCTGCTTGCTCGAAACCCTTCCCCCCATTGAGGTTGGCTTGTGTGCTCTGTCCAAGCATGTGCGGCCGCGAGTGCTGGAGTGTCCGGGCTCGGCCCGCCCCCACCCTGTCCACCATCCCTCTCCAGGCCCTGCCACCGTCTCACCAGGCTGGAAGGACGGGGCGAGATCTGGGGGCCCGTCCCCCAGCAAGGTCACTTCAAAAAGCAGGCAGCCTTGTCCTTCCTTCCATGTCGGCCACCTTCCTCCTGCCTCCTGGGGAGCGTCCATCATCTCATGGAGAAAGCTGTGTTCCAATGAATCCTACCTCTCGCCCAGTCCCAGCAGAGAATGTGGGGCCCACTCCCGGGACCAGGAAAGAGATCAGAGGGACGGAGAGCAGGGAGCAGAACACCTCAGCGCCTCTGGCCATCACAGCCTTTCTCCCCTCGCCTGGGCGCCAGTCGCCCCCGTCGAAGCCTGCCCGTCCATGCACCCACGGGCACTGCGTGGCCCTGTCCCCCCCACGCCCCCATGCCCTCCACCCTTCCATCCTGCCCGTGTGTCTCGCCAGTTACACACCTGTGAATCCTGTACTTACTACTGGTTTGGGGTTGTTAGTTCCGTCTTTTTTTTAATTAAATAAAAACATTTTTAAAACATTCTCCTCTTGATGTTGGGCGGGGAGGGGGAGAGCACCCTTCAAGTCCTTGTGGGCAGTCAGTGTCCTAGGGAGACCCCGCAGAAGAAGGGGAGATGAGGGTGGATCCTGTGCTTGCCAAGGCCAGTTTCTCTGCTTCTTGTCCGGGCCACTGGCCGCCTCCCCGTCCCCACCAGCTGGGTCTAGGCTCCCGGGTGGGTCCACGGAGCTGCCTGTTCACAGAAGAGGGGCAGGCCACTCCTGTGTGGTGTGGACATCTGAGCAGCTGAGCAAGCCAGACCCATCTTCAGAACCTGCAGGACGCGCCCGGCCGGACAGAGCCACAGCCTCAGGGGCGCTAAGCTGCCCGGTGGGCCTCCTAACAAGTCCAGGAACCAGCTTCCTTTCCCCTCCAGATTCCTAAATGAATGAGAAATAGAGGATTCCTATCCCAAGGCGTGAGCTTTATGCCTGGAGGAGCTGGACGGGAGGATGTGGCTCCAACCACAGGCCGAATGGGAAGAGGGACCCGAGGGACTCTCTGATGAGGACGCCGCACAGGCCGGCCAGTCGGTGTAATGCCAGGCCCGTGCCTGCAGGCGGGCGCAGGCAGGACGCCAGGGGTGGGTGCTGAGGCCGGAGAACCTGCACCACCACCTCCCCGCCCCAGTGGAGCCCTGGCGCTCCTGCTTCCAGTCACAGCCCCCTTTCTGGACGGATTCTGTGAGTTTCCCTCCCAGGAGCTGTGGCCTTCTCTGGTCTCTCGGAACGGAGATGCACAAACCTCTCAAGCCCCCTTCCCAAGAAGGCCGGTGTTGTGACTCCCGCAGGGAGGCTGGGGGCCCGGCCTCCCGGCCCACGTGGCCGCAGGAACCACCCCTCGCCTGCCTGAACTTTCGGCCCTGGCCTTTTAACCCTTTTTCCTCCTGCCTGAGATGGGCCCCTGGAGAAACTGATGTTCCCAGATGCACCGAGCCTCAGGGTCCTGGGGCAGGGGACCCGCCCATCCCTTGACCCTGGACAAACTCTGGGCTCGCGGCTCCAAGCTGGAGCCAAGCCACCCCGCATCAGTGCCAGGTGCCAACAGTGCTGTTTATTCTTAGCCCTGAGGAAACTCGGGCTCAGCACAAGCTCTGCAGCCGTCCTGGGCAGACGCCCGAGCGGTCTGCATTTAGTGACACGCTC
Organism: Giraffa tippelskirchi; assembly: GCF_054371585.1. Lineage (NCBI taxonomy): Eukaryota > Metazoa > Chordata > Mammalia > Artiodactyla > Giraffidae > Giraffa > Giraffa tippelskirchi. Next base: position 495,480 of record NC_137277.1, on the reverse strand, counting down.
TGGCCTCCGTCCAATGTGGGGCTCTCGCCGTCACGCGTTTCAGTTCAGCTACAAATCCTGCCTCCATAACCTGCCGGGTAAAATGTGAGGGAACTGACGTAGAAGTGGATGTTCTAGGGCCCCAATCAAAGCACCCCCAGTCCCCTCCTCCAGTCCCACCTCACCCTGCACCCATATCACGCAGACAAACGACACAGCCAGCCACCCCGAATGCAGAACGGCTTCATCAATGCAAGTGTATCTCTCACTCATGAAGTCCCATCAGCGGGGTGGGTGGGAGATGCTCTGCTCCCCACGGGCAATCATAGGTTCAGAGCCCCACACCATGCAGGCTCTGCTATCTTCCAACACGAGCATCTAAGGTCGCCCTTGGTGTTGACCTCCAGTGTGCAGATGGAGAAGGGAAAGAGCAGGTGAGCTTGTGTAGAGGGTGTTGTGAGAAGTTTTAATGGACCAGGAAGTTGTGGCTCCACCTTCCGCCCACCTGCCACTGCCCAGAGCTCAGGGACACGGTCACACCTGAGAGCCAGAGGAGAGGGGATGTGTAGTCTAGCCCAGGAGGGAAGGAACGTCGTTTGGGGCACAGCTGGTCACTCTCAGCTCTGGGTCTGTGTCTGGGCACCTCCCTCTTTTGCCTCCCCCTCCCCGATCTTCCTGGGAGTGCCTGCTTGGAGCTGACCCCTTTGTTGGGACTGCATTCACCACTGTGCGTCCTGAGTCCCTCCTTCAGCTCCAGAGTTGAAGTCTGGCCTCATCTCTGCTCTGGATGCCACATCTGTAAAATGGGTCCAGCAACCCACTTCCTGGGTTAGAGGAGCAGGCTCAAGCTTAAGCCTTGACCCAAACAAGAACTGCAGAATTACTGGATGCCAGGACCAGCATGTGAAAGTGAAAGTCACTCAGTCATGTCCAACTCTTTGCAACCCCATGAACTATAGCCTGCCAGGCTCCTCTGTCCACAGGATTCTCCAGGCAAGAAAACTAGAGTGGGTTTCCATTCCCTTCTCCAGGGGATCTTCCCAACTCAGGGATCCAATCCAGGTCTCCCACTTTGCAGGTGGATTCTTCACCATCTGAGCCACCAGGGAAGCCCAAGAATACTGGAGTGGGTAGCCTATCCCTTCTCCAGGGGATACTCTCAACCCAGGGATGCAACTGGGGTCTCCTGCATTACAGGTGGATTCTTTACCAGTTGAGCCACCAGGGAAGCCCAGGGCCAGCATGGGCGGCAGGTATTCAAGAATTCCCTCATTCAATGTGCTCATCATAGAAGAGAACTCAAGTCCAAAGAAGAAGGTGAGGGTGGTGGAAGGGGTAACAAAAGGAAGGAAGGAATGTTTTTGAGGATTTTCATGACAAACCCTCTCGGCCGCCACCCCTGACCTTGGGCACGGGGTAGCTCCTCTCGGAAAATTCTTCAAGAGATGGGAATACCAGACCACCTGACCTACCTCTTGAGAAATCTGTATGCAGGTCAGGAAGCAACAGTTAGAACTGGACATGGAACAACAGACTGGTTCCAAATAGGAAAAGGAGTACGACAAGGCTGTATATTGTCACCCTGCTTATTTAACTTATATGCAGAGTACATCATGAGAAACGCTGGGCTGAATGAAGCACAAGCTGGAATCAAGATTGCCAGGAGTAATATCAATAACCTCAGATATGCAGATGACACCACCCTTATGGCAGAAAGTGAAGAAGAACTAAAGAGCTTCTTGATGAAAGTGAAAGGGGAGAGTGAAAAAGTTGGCTTAAAGCTCAATATTCAGAAAACTAAGATCATGGCATCTGGTCCCATCACTTCATGGCAGATAGATGGGGAAACAGTGGAAACAGTGGCTGACTTTATTTTTCTGGGCTCCAAGATCACTGCAGATGGTGATTGCAGCCATGAAATTAAAAGACGCTTGCTCCTTGGAAGGAAAGTTATGACCAACCTAGACAGCATATTAAAAAGCAGAGACATTACTTTGCCAACAAAGGTCCGTCTAGTCAAGGCTATGGTTTTTCCAGTGGTCATGTATGGATGTGAGAGTTGGACTATAAAGAAAGCTGAGCACCGAAGAATTGATGCTTTTGAACTGTGGTATTGGAGAAGACTCTTGAGAGTCCCTTGGACTGCAAGGAGATCCAACCAGTCCATCCCAAAGGAAATCAGTCCTGAATATTCATTGGAAGGACTGATGCTGAAGCTGAAACTCCAATACTTTGGCCACCTGATGCGAAGAGCTGATTCATTGGAAAAGACCCTGATGCTGGGAAAGATTGAGGGCAGATGGAAAAGGGGACGACAGAGGATGAGATGGCTGGATGGCATCACCGACTAAATGGACAAGGGTTTGGGTGGACTCAGGGAGTTGGTGATGGACAGGGAGGCCTGGCGTGCTGTGGTTCATGGAGTCGCAAAGAGTCGGACATGACTGAGCGACCGAACTGAACTGAACTGAACTGATGACAAATCTAAAGGGAGACAGCACTCACCTGGTAGTTCTTGAGTGGGGCATCTTTACTTCTGGCACAAGTGTCTGGAGACATTCCTGGTTGTGCTGCTGGCATCTGCTGCTGGGAAGATGGGCAAAGGCCAAGGATGGTTCATTCGCTCAGTCATGTCCAACTCTTGCAACCCCATGGACTAGAGCCTGCCAGGCTTCTCTGTCTGTGGGATTTCACAGGCAAGAATACTGCAGTGGGTTGCCATTTCCCTTCTCCAGGCTAAGGATGCTGCTGCTAAATATCCTACAGTGCACAGCCCCTACTCCACTCCCAAGAATGATATGGTCCAAAATGTCAGTGATCCCCAGGCTGGGTTTTTCGGGGAGGGAAACTGAGACCCAAAAAGTGTGAAGATCACACAGAGCATGTTCGGTACTTGTGTATAGGCTGTGGACGTACTAGGAACCTCACTCATTTATTCTTAGTGTTTCCTTCCCTGCAGCGAGCCAACAGGTTTGAAAACTGAAGTCAGGGGGTTGAAGTAGGAAATGGAAAAAGGCCTACCCTGGGGCGGGGTAGGTGTGCCTCGTCCCTGAGTCCCTGACCCAACGCAGTGGTAGGACAAGCCTGGAATCCTGGCCCAGCTGGACACCCGGGCTCACGGCTCCTCAGTGAGCGCCCCCGCCCGCAGCCCGCTACAGCAAGAGGCGGAAGGACCGGGTCCCATCCTGCAGCCACACTCAGGCATTCACCCCGCTCTCCCGGAGCCCAGGGCCCTCCCGGATCAGGGGAGGAAGGAAAGACTTCCCTCTGGGGCTGCTGGAGAAGGGACAGACTTGACCTTCCGCAAACATCCGTAAACTCCCCCTTGAAGGGAGCTTTCAGGAGTGTCTGTTGACTAAGGAAACAACACTCCAGGAATTTCCCAGAAGGAACCGGTCCACAAGAGTCCTGGGAGGCAGTGCTCTGAGAGCCCGTCATAGCGGGTCTGTGTCCAGCACACTCTGGTTGGGAGAAACCTGTCATCCGGCCCATCCAGGCATCTGGTGGCACCCCCAGAAGAGGGCTGCCCTCCCACCGGCTTCTCCAGCTGGCACCGTCACTCCTGCCTCAGTGGTCCCTGGGAAGATGCTTTCTCTGCAGACCCTGTAACCTCCCAACCCCACGGGGACTTCCCAGTCCCACACAGGTGATAACTGCAAGGGGAGGGTCCTGTGCAGGGTCCCCAGCACGCAGTTGGAAAGAAGGCAGGCCTGCGGGAAGGAGGTGCTGGGGTGGGGGTGGGGCCTCCCTGCAGGGAACTCAGAACCAGCCCCGTGACCCCCTGCGCTGGTTCCCAATATAGCACAGGCCACCTGCCTGGCCATCGGCCCCGCCCTGGAGCTGAAGGGGGAGCAGGGGCCGAGGAGGCCTCTGAATCCCGAGCAGGAGAGGGGCAGATACACCTGATGCAGATATTTTTAAACTTGCAGCTTCCAATAAAACTGCCTCAGGAGCAGAGGTTTGCGATCAAAGAGGGTGATGGACCCACCTGCTCGCGCTCACAACTGCAGGAGAATGGGGCTGGAGGGACCTGGGGTCCCGACCTTTGTCCCCTGATAAGAGTCCTCAGAGATACATTAACCCCCACGAGATCTCCCCGATGCCGGAAAAGACTGAGGCTGAAGGAGAAGGGAACGGAGGCGGATGAGATGGTCGGATGGCGTCACTGACTCAGTGGACACGAACGTGAGTAAACTCCGGGAGATACTGCGGGACAGGGGAGCCTGGCGTGCTGCCGTCGGCGGGGCCACAAAGAATCAGACGTGACTGAGTGACTGAACAACAGCAAGGACACTTCCGGAGCCCACTAATTAAATTGCAAATGACAAGGTGCTTTTTAAAACAAACACTACTTACGTTTTTCTCATTCTAAGAGTATTATACTTCACCTTCAAAAAATCTGCAAAACACAGAAAAGTTAAAGAAGGAAACAGTACCAACGAAAAGGCCACCACCTGCGACGGCAGTGCCACCGAGACGCCGCTGCGCCCGTGTGTGGGGTTAGTCCCCGGTTCACTGTCCCCATGAGACTCTTCCCACGTCTTTAATTTAGATTATTCCTGGAAAACAGAACCTTTCATGGCCAAATGACCCAGACATCCCACCACTTCCCTGACTAATGCCAGATTCGGTCCCTGCATCCTGAACGGTGTCTGGATGGGACCGAAGTGCTGGGATACTCAGGCTGTCCTTTGTTAAGATCGCTGACTTCTCTCGGAGAAGGCAATGGCACCCCACTCCAGTACTCTTGCCTGGAGAATCCCATGGATGGAGGAGCCTGGTAGGCTACAGTCCATGGGGTCGCTAAGAGTCGGATACGACTGAGCGACTTCACTTTCACTTTTCCCTTTCATGCACTGGAGAAGGAAATGGCAACCCACTCCAGTATTCTTGCCTGGAGAATCCCAGGGATGGCGGAGCCTGGTGGGCTGCCGTATGGGGTCGCACAGAGCTGGACACGACTGAAGCGACTTAGCAGCAGCAGCTGACTTCTCTGGAATTCCCTGAGCAGGAAGGAAAGTGGGGGTCCCAGAGGTGGCAGAGCGTCACCCCTGCGGCTCTTCAGGCCCCCAGCTGGAAGCCTGCCTGAGGTCGAGGGGAGAGGACATGGACCCCACCTGCTGACGGGGGACAGCTGTCCTGGAGGCGCAGGGGGCAGGGTCAAGCTGCGGCATTTGGGGAAGACACTCCGGCCCCGGTCTCTCCGGGACCCTCCCCGCTTCCAGCCTGCGTCTCCACCCGCCAGCCCCTCCCATCCTCCGTCTCCGCTGAGCCCTCTGGAACTACCTACATCCTGAAAGCTCCTCACTGAGGTCTCTGTTCACCTCCTCCAACACATGGAACCTTCTCCCCAAGGACTCTCCTTTCCCCAGCCCTCCTGGCAGGAGCTGTCCATCCTCCTGCCAGGGTCCCTGCCAGACTACCCGGCCCCTCCTCAGTCCCAGGAGGTGCGGGGCTGGAAAGGGCGAGAGGGGGCCTGAGGGGCCTCAGGGTGCAGAGGAAGCCTGGGGAGAGACACCTGATTCAGGTGTTTTCAGGTCTGCAGCTCCTGACAAAACCTAGGAGCAGAGGTGACCAGAGGCGGTGCTGCTCTCATGTCCCTGGACCCGTGACCGCAGGAGGGGGGCAGGGACTCCCCGTTCCCCGCCCTTCTGGGGAATAGTCTCCTCCGAGGCCTGGGGAGGCCCTCCTGAACCCTTCCTCAGCACTGACACCCCCTGAAAGCCCTCCTGCTCACCCCTTTACGTCATCTGAGGCTTCTCCTCAGGCAAGAAGCCCTCCTCCACACCCCAAGTCCTGCCACGTCAGCGTCCACTGGCCGACCATCGGCTCCTGGCCTCTCCGCTCCCCTGCAGTGAACTTCTCACGACCAGGCACCTGCCCCCACCGTCCCGGCTGACTGTCTCCCCCACCGTGGTCTTCAGGGCCATCTGCCTCCCAGTGCCTCCCCCCACCACTACGCCTGCCCCGCAACCTCATCAAGCCCTCCAGTGTCTTGACCTCGTCCTCATGACCTTGCTGTGTCCCAGGGCAACCCCAACCATGAGCTAACCACCCCAAGCAGCCCAGACCCACACACCGTCCGCTGTTGCCCTCAGCCCCCTCAGCCTCGACCTTCCAGCTTCCCTCCTTCCATCTCAACTGCATCCCCACACCTGAACTGCTAGGTGAAGCCAGAGAAAATCAAATTCCAAGTCAGGGCCTGCAGCAAGCAGAACAGAGGCCCCATAGACATCCGAGCCCTAACGCCCAGAGCCTGAGACTGTCACTGTACGTGGCAAAAGGGACCATTTGGTGTGATTAAATTGCAGATCCTGAGATGGGGAGATGGTCCTGGATTATCTGGGTGGATCCCCCATAACCACAAGGGTCTACTTAAGGGCAAGAGGGCAGCAGGAGACTCAGAGAAGGGGGATGGGACGATGGAAGCAGGTCAGGCGACGGGATCTCTGACTGACGTGGAGGAGACCGGGGACCCTGTGTCCGTCTGTGACTCTCAGGTTGGACCAGGGGCAGCATGCTCGCGGCTACAGAAGGTCCAGGCCGCACGGTGCAGGGAGGCAGAGGACGCGGCAAAAAGAGGCTGAGACCAGCTGGGCCACACACACCCAAGGCCATTTCTCAGCCTGGTTAAGACTTAGCTCAACATCAGATCGACACGTTTCTGAGGAAGGTTCACCTGGCCCCCACGCAGGTGCGCCTCGGCCCCGGCTCCCCACGAGGCCCACCCCTTGGAGGTGTCCTCCTTGCTGTAACTATGCGTGGTTCTTCTTGGGACAAGTGGACGCTGTTTCATCTGGACGAGTCAAACATGGACAACCCCTGGTGAGCTGAGCAGCGTATCTCCACCTTGAAGACTGTAGAAAATGTCAGTCTTCCTGTGGACGAGGTCACAGAGGTGGGGATGGTGCCTCCCCTCCCTCCTGGGGTGCCCCTCAGCACCTGGAAGCAAACTAGCCACTGGCCCAAGCCGTGCTGGGCCTGCCCAGCTGTCTTCTTATGCCCATGTCCTCCGGATCATCTAGTGGAGTCAGTTATTTGAGCTCTGTCCCCTTCTTTCAGTCCATCTGTCCATACACTCAGCCATCCACCCTTCAGCAAAGATTTATGAAGACCCAACCCTGGGCTCCATTTAGGGAGTTCTGAGGGAACCCAGAACGAGCACAGAAGACAGTTTCGTATCTCTGCCCTCTAGGAGCTTACAGCCCATCAGAGAAAGCTGACCCACCGGCAGTCTATAGATGATGGCAGTAACAACACCCTCCTGAACGCAGTGTCTAATGTGGATATATTCGCTCGGGCTGCCATGACAGAAAGGGCTTCCCTGGTGGCTCAGTGGTAAGGAATCTGCCTGCGATGCAGGAGACCTAGGTTCAATCCCTGGGTCGGGAAGAAAGACCACAGACAGGGTAACGTGAACAACAGCAGCGTGTCTTCTCTCACGGTTCCGGAGCCCGGATCGCAGCGCCAGCACGGCGTGTTCTGGTACGAGCTCTCCTCCTTGTCTCCTCGTGACGTCCTCCCGCGGCCGAGAGGAAGACCGAGGAAGCTCTCCGGTCTCTCCTGGTAACTGCACCTACTCAGCTCCCGAGGCCCCGCTCCGAACGCGGTCAAGGCAGGGTCGGGCCTCATCACCAGCATTTAAGGGGACCTGGTTGGGTCCACAGCACCTCCCTCGGGCTGAGCTGGTGAAGTGTGTTATCTCAAAGCCTAGAGAAGGGGCAGTCAGAGAGGTCAACCTGCCGGACACCACGCAGCTGCAGGCAGGGCTCTGACCTGGGTGCGGCCGGGCTCACGCTCGGTCCCGGGAGGGGTAGGCCGGAGCCGAGGACGCCAGCCCCTGGCTCCACGAGCGGAGCAGCCCGCTGGGCAGTGTCCAGAGCAGAGACAGTCCGTCTGAAGGAGCGCTCAGTCAACGGAGGAGAGGAAGTAGATTTGCTTGCTCCCCCCCACTCCCCGGGCGGCCAACCTGAAGCCAGAGGATACAAAGACCACTCTCTCCAGGCTGCAATTCCCTTAACCAGTCTGAGGGCTCAGGACACGCTGGCCCAAGGTGCGGTAGCTTGGCATGCTGCATATTTTAAGTTGAAGGAACCTGAGACACAGCCCGCCCAGAAAGGCCTCTCTGCCCCTCCCCTGAAGCAGGTCCCCAGACGCTCACGTGGGACGTGCTCTGCTTGTCCTGGAAGCAAGAAGCAAACGCCCCACAGGTGCAGACAGCGCCTGAATGAACAGACCTTGCTTGCCCTGGTTTCCCGCCCTTCACTTGGACCCTTCCGTCCTGTTTTCCGCCCCTCATCACACACAGCGACTCTAGAACGCTCAGGTGTAACTGTGAAGAGTGTTTCTCTCTGGATAAGGAAGGGGATATTACAGACAAAAAGAGCAGAAAGTCGCTTTCTTCTCCATATCAAGTACGTGGTTGCATTGCTATAATGAACATGCTTTCATTTAGGGAAAAAATTAAATTATTACAATAAACTATTAAAAAACCAGACAAGTTTGTTTCTTTGGGTCTTCATTTTTTTTATGAAGGCTCCACCGCCATATAAAACTTACATTGATCTCTATGGTTTTCTCTTGTCAACTTGTCTGCTGTTAGAGGATCCTCCGCCGAGAGCGTGAAAGTGAAAGTCGCTCAGTCGTGTCCGACTCTTTGGGATTCTCCAGGCCAGAATACTGGAGTGGGTTGCCATGCCTTCCTCCAGGGGATCTTCCCAACCCAGGGATCGAACCCAGGTCTCCTACATTGCAGGCGGATTCTTCACCATCTGAGCCACCAGGGAAGCCCAAGAATACTGGAATGGGTAGCCTATCCCTTCTCCAACTGATCTTCCTGACCCAGGAATTGAACTGGGCTCTCCTGCTTTGCAGGCAGATTCTTTACCAACTAAGCTATCAGGGAAGCCTGAGAACTTAAAAGGTGGAGGACAACCATATGTTTCCTCCTCTACAGTCACAGTGACCTTGAGAGCTCCTCCCAGCTCCAACCGTTGCTTAGGAGTTTGGGCCCTGAAACCTGGCTTCCCCATGTGCTGTGCGACTGTGGGTGAGTTACTTCATGTCTCTGAGCCTGTGGTCCTTATCTGCAATGGTACACAGAGGCTTAGCACAGTGCCTGGTAGACAGCAAGCGCTCACTGAGGCTGAGCTATTACTATGATCATCATTGTAATTAACTGTCTGAACTCCACGGCTAGACCCCCAAATGGTCCTCCTCAGGCAGACAGTCTTTTTGTGAGCCGTGTCAGCCTGAGGCCAGCATTTCAGAAGTCAAACCCCTGCCCAGCTCAGGGGTCTCTTCCTGGCCATGCATCAGCCCCTTGACTACACCCCCAAAGAGGCTCCTGGTGACTTGAGGAAGGAGACACAGAACCCGGGGGGGTGTGGGGTTCCAGCCTGGAGTACCAGCCTGCAGCCGGTGGGGGAGGTGGGTGGACGTGAGGGGGGGTCAGGACCGTCGCTCGGTGGTCCCAAACCCCACGTGTTCTCTGCTGAATCCATACACCCAGCAGCCACTTAATAGTCACCTGTAAATCAATCTACTTTTGTTCTTCTTCACTGAAGTATAGTTACTTTGTAAAGGACAATATAACTGGAAAATCCTTATTACTTGCTATTAATAGAAGGTAAACCTAAAACTACAGTCCACGGAGTGGCAAAGAGTTGGACACGACTTGGCGACGAACAACAAAACTACAACAGCGACAACAGCGCTACAGTCAAATCCAGTGGGTGTTTGTTCTCCCTGCACTATTCTTCCATTTGCAAGTGTCAGAAATGTGTCAAAGACTCACTACCCCCAAAGAGCTTTTCTTCTGGACCCAGTTGGAGGGAAGGAAAGAGAACTAACAAGGAACTAGTGCAGGAGCCACCTGGGGAGGCTTGGGGGGTGGGGGTTCAGGTCTAGCATGCGCTCCCCTGGGCTGTGGGCGCCAGAGGCCCCGGATGGGGCCCCCAGGCCCCAGGACAGAGCCCCATTCACCTGGTCCCAGGCGAGGACAGAGGCCTGTGTCCCTGGGTCTGCGCCCTCCCCGGCAGCTCACTCCTCCTTCAGCCCCAGCTGGAAGATGCTGGCACGCCTGGCGCCAGGCCTGTGCCCCTCGCCCCTCCAAGCTCAGGCCCCCTGAGCCAGGATCTGGGGGTGGCGAGTCTGCAACCCTCAGAGCCTTCTCTCCTGCCACACCCTGGTGTGTTCCTGGCCCCAGGGAGAGGAGCCAGCCCTGAAACCCAAGGAGCAGCGGTCCTCGGCAAGGCGCCGGGGTGTGCATTAATAGAAGCTTCCTCAGGCCTCTGACACGCCTGGGCAGCTGCTGAGCCCGTCCAGTGGCCTCGCCCACAGCCAGCCCACCCTGGCTCGCCGGGCACACTAAACTTAGCTTCCACCCCCGGCTGCCGCCCCAGCCCGGCTGCCCCCGGCTGGAAGGACACTACCGCTGGACCCCAGGCGCCCACTGCCCTGGGACCACCATGTCCCCAACCAAAGCCCTGAAGGTCCGAGTGGCCCTCCTGGGCATCCTGGTGGGCATCGTGCTGGCCCTGGTGGCCGTGGTGACGGACCACTGGGCCGTGCTGAGCCCCCACGTGGAGCACCACAACGCCACCTGCGAGGCGGCCCACTTCGGCCTCTGGCGGATCTGCACGAAGCGGATCTTCGTGGGCGACAAGGAGAGGAGCTGCGGCCCCATCACCCTGCCTGGGGGTAACGTACCCTCCGCCGCCACCCCTGTGGGAGGACGGGGCTCCCCTGCCCCGGCGTGCCCGCCCGGGCGGGGGCGGGGGGCCGGCCGCGCGGCGGTGCAGGCTGGGGCGGAGCCGGGCTGTGGAGTGAGGGCGCTGGTCTCCTGCTATTCTGTGCCCTGGGGCTCGGAGCTGGTCAGGGGGCAGGGGTCTGGATGGGCAGACAGACCGCGGCTCAGGAAAGGGAACGCAGGTCTGCAGACTCGGCCTGGGCGCCTCCCCCTGGGCGCCCCCCCCACTCCCCCCGCCCCCTCGCTGCTCCGCCAAACGCAGGCCTCAGGTGGAAGGGCTCCTCGGGGGAGCTCATTCCAGGCTGGAGTGCGGACACACTCCGCTCAAGGGTTACCGGGCTCTGTGCAAAAGGAGAAGGCAGGACTCCTCCTCTGAAGGCGGCAGGAGCAAACCCAGTGGGCGTCCCTCCTGGGTGCCGGCCCTGAGCGCCCACACAGGTGACTCGTCTGTGAGGCGGGACCCGCTTTTCGCGAGGACTGTGTGTCCTGCGCCGCCTCCTGAACAGGGTCCCCTTCAGACTTAGAAAATGCTTCCTTTCGCTGTGGTTTAAATGCCTGCTTCACTCTCCCAGTGGCGAGCGAACCACGCTTGAAGGAGCTCTTTGTGGCGAACACCTGGTGTGAGGTGGCCAGTCTGTTCTGCAGGTGTGGAGCCTCCACATTCATAGTGGACAGAGCGCCTGCTGCGGAAAGAGCCTGGTGGCGGCATCAGACTGGGCTCTGTGCGGGCCCTGCCCACAACCCCCTAGAGCACTGGGCGCTGACAAAGCCCATCGCAGACTCCACGTCTTCCTTTAACACACAGGCTCGGGCCCAGCAACCCAAAGTCCCCTCCAGCGTTCCTTCCAATGTCACCCCAAGGGGGCCGGCGACCAGGGTGAGTGCAGGGTCCCACCTGGTTTTCAGAATTAGTCTGTTATCAGACTGGGTGTTCCTTGGACCCTGCCCTTCAAGAAAGGCACTGCTAAGTCCCTGAGGGCCCTGCAGTCTCTGTGGGGGACGGAGCCCGAACCCCACCCCTCCACCCCTCTCGCCTTCCTTGCTCTTCCCTCCGCCGACCCCAGGGAAGCCCTGCCCTGCTCACTCCCGGGCACCTGGAAGACACAGCAAGTCCCAAGCCTGAGGGCTCTCACAGGCACGGACATGTGCTCGAAGGGTATCATGTAGCCCAGATGCCCACGCCCCACGGCCACTGCCGAGCACACCCATGAACAGATGCACCATCCCGCCAGCCCTCCTGGGCGGGGCACATTCTCCAGGGACCATGCACGGGAATGCACTGTTATGGTCCACCTGTCCTTGGCCTTTTAAAGCCCGGTGAATTTACAGGGCAGATGGGCAGGGTGGTGAGGGGAGCCTATATAAGGAGAGACAACTGGTGGGACGTGACCTGACCAGCCTCAGGGGACGCGCCGACTTGGCCTGGCAGCGAGCCCGAGTCAAGTCGACCTCTAGGCCGTCTTCTCCTGGTCCAGAGTGTATCACACCTTCCGAGCCTGTGAGCACTGCCGTGGCCCGACGAGCTGTCCAAGTGCACTCCTGCCTCCTCCCCTCACCTTTCTCTGCAAGGGGATGTCGTTTTCCTTCCACACCCAGCCTGCCTGAGCTCTGCGGGATCACTGTTGCTGGGAGGAATAGAGTTCATACACCTTCCCTCATAAGTTAACAACAACAACTACAAATACAAGTATAGTGCTGTCTGCCAAACAGATATATTACATATGTTAACTTTGGATGACACCAGAAAAAATGACAGAGTAAGAACTTCCAAAAATTCTTTTCTCCATAAAAACAATGAGAACATTGGCTAACACGATCAGAATAAACTTTTTCAGAACTCTGGAAGTTAACCAGTCTTGTAGCAATAAGCAAGCGCTTATTCAAGAAAGAGGGGTGAATCTCAGTAGGAACAATGAGGTCTGTGGTATCTTAAGCTGCTATTCCAGTTCTTTCCTCCCTGACTCTGTCACAGCCTCAAAACCCAACAGCCTGCCCTCAGAGTGAAGCCAGCTGCCTGGAAGTCTCCAGAAGGGACAGAGTTGGGCTGGATCCCTTTCAAGGCCTCATTCCCAGAGTGCTGTCATTATCTGATCTGTCTGGTGGTTCCCTAGAAGTCCCCACTTGCAAGGCTGTCTTTATTCGACCTGACTCTGAGCTCATCCAGTGGAAACAGTCTTTTACCCAGGAGGCATTTGTCAAAAACAATTAGAGACAGTTGTTTAATATCATAACTGCCTAAGGGAGCAGATAACAGAGCAAACAATAGGCTAACAGGAAAACTGGAGAATAAGACAGGTGGCTTTGAAAGGCTCCAACATATTCCTGGGAATTTAGGAGGCCACGTGGGTCCACAGTACAACAAGTGTGCACAGGAACGATCTGGGAAGGCCATAAGCTCTCACCTCTGGCTTATGTGGAGCTGCATGAAGAGAGGGAGATGGAGGGAGAGAGGGCAAGGGAGGGGGAAAGAGAGACGGGGCAGGAAAGGCAGCGAGCGAGCAAGCGGGGCAGGGGAGGGAGGGGAAAGAGAAAGGGGGAGAAAGGCTAAGGCAGAAACGCAGGCTGCTTGGCTGAGTGCTAGCACGGAGCTCCTCTGCAAAGACCGGGAGAGGCATGGCTTCCAAGCGTTCTAGGAAATCTCTGTGAGCTGACCACCAAACTAACTGTGCAGCGATTTCAGTGGCCATACATGAACACAGACTTCACATATTTAATTCAGAAATGTAATTTAGCAAGCAACAATAACAAACAGCCACAGAAACAAACCCAGGGGAAGAGTGGACATCTAATTTCCAAAGTTATATTGTTTAAAATGTCAAGGTTTTAATTTTAAATTAAAAAAGATTACAAGACACGGAGGGGCTGCGGTCCCCGATGGGCACCCACAGGGCCCTGCAGCGGTGCTTCTGGTTCAGCACAGAGACATCGGTCATCCTCAAGTACTGAGTCAGGAGAGGGGACGGGCGGGCGGGCCCATCCGCTCGCCCAAAGACCTGCCACGAAGGAAGGGAGCTGGGGCCTCCAGACGCCCTGAGTGGGAGCCCCCAGCCACCCTGTGAAAGCGCTTAGTAGGGGGGGTGCCTGTACTTGTCCCCGCACAATCTGCAGACTGGCTTCCCCAGAGCCTGGTGCTTGTCTGGGGGTGCTGACACCCCAACTGCCACCTGAGCAAGAGGACCTTTGGCAACGTGGACGTGCCTGCCTTGGCCGGGTCCTCGATAGGCCTTATGTCCAGGCCACTCGTGCCGAAGGCTTCTAACTCAGGGTCTGCAAATTGTCAGGGAGGCAGCCAATCGTGAAACATGCATGAATTCAGTCAATTCCCTTCAGAGGTTTTCAAAGGCAACCAAAATTGGCCCTTACAGAGTGAGACAGAAATTATTCCTTTGTCCAGAGGGAGACCCTGGGGGACCTGTCACCTCGCACGAGCCATTAGAAGCAGGGATGCTAGAGAATCTATAGCTAATAATTTAACACATACAAGAGAGTTCCGTTACGCTTGAAAATAGCACCAGAAGCGCCTGACATCACCAGCAGCAGCTACACACCCCAGGTAACTCGGCTCAAAAGGAAAGTGATTTAAATATAGAAGCTCAAAGAAAAGGCTGTTTACTTCATGGAACATTTGCTGCTGCTAAACCAGGCTCCATCTCCCGGGGTCATTCTCTTCCTCCACTGCGGAGCAGCAGTAACCCTGACATTGGGGGGGGGCAGAGGTTTCAGTGGGAGAGGGACGGAAGCCTGGACCCCAGTGAGAGCTACGACTTTGGCGGCAGGTTTTTTCCCAAAAGAAACGAGGCACCAAACACCTGGTGATCATTAAACTGTGGCCTGAAGATAAAACAGAAATGAAGGCACAAAGTGGACGCATTTAAACCAGGAGCAGAGTTTCTACTGAGGTTCAAGGACACACAGGAAAAACAGTTCAGGGCAGTGCCTCACACAAATAAAAAGCAACATGATTTAGTTTTTTAAGAAACAAAATAGTATAAAATAATCCGTTCATCTACTTCCTCAATCAGCAGTAAAGAACATTAAACTATGCAATAAGCAATAGCCCTTGAATTTTACAGTGTATCTAGTTGTAAGAGAGATTAAAAGAGAAAAATGGAGGAGAAATTATATTGAAAATCAGTGTGAATTTCTTTGTTCTGAGTTCCTCCTCTGCTGCTGCTGCTGCTGCTAAGTCGCTTCAGTCGTGTCCGACTCTGTGCGACCCCATAGACGGCAGCCCACCAGGCTCCCCCATCCCTGGGATTCTCCAGGCAAGAACACTGCGGTGGGTTGACATTTCCTTCTCCAATGCACGAAAGTGAAAAATGAAAGTGAAGTTGCTCAGTCGTGTCCAACTCTTCGTGACCCCATGGACTGCAGCCTACCAGGCTCCTCCGTCCATGGGATTTTCCAGGCAAGAGTACTGGAGTGGGGTGCCATTGCCTTCTCTGGAGTTCCTCCTCTGCCCCCTACCAAATCCAGATTTTTGGCCCTGTGGCCAGCACACATCTTCCATGGCTTTCCCAGGCCCTAATCAAGTGGGCCGAGCAGCTCACTCGGAAGGTCTCAGCTGTGCTGCCTCTATGCTTACAGGAGTGGAGGGCCTAATGAATGAGATGATGGTCACATGTGGCCCCCAGAGGTTCTCTGCCCTTCATCCAAGTCCACACAATGGCCCACTAAGCAAAGCCCTTTGGGCAGCATTTTAAGAGGCTTGGAGCCAGGTTTCTAAACAGGGCTGAACATCAGAATCTCCTGGAAAGTTCTTGAAAAAGACTTTGTTTCCCAGGTCACACCCAGTGCCTCAGAAGGGGCCTGGATGCTGTTTAGAAACCAGCCCCGGGTCGTACGTGATCCAGGGTCTGGCAGCCCCAGCGCCTCTGGCATCTGAGGGTGGTAGTTAGTTCTATGCACTGCAGGGTGTTTGGCACATCCCAGGCCACCACCCACCAGGTGCCAGGAGCCGTCTGCACAGCTGGGACACAGAAGTGTCTCCAGACACTGCCCAGGGTCCCCTGGGGCCAGAACCAGCCCCAGCTGAGGACCACTGTCTGGCCCTGACTAACCACGTGTCCTACAGTCCCGAACAGACTTGAACTCTGGGTTTCAGTTACCCCATCTGCCAAATGGGCTCAGTATCCAGCGCTCTGTGGCCGGACTGAGTCAGCCTCAGGTCTCTGAAGATCCTCAGACTCTTATGCAGCCCTTTTCCCACCAAACTTCTGGTCTAAGGGTGGAAGAAAGATGCTTGTTTTGGCCCAGAATCAGGGTTTAGAGAGCAGAGAGCAAGCCAGAAGACCTGGGGGTACTGGCCCGCCCCCTCCTTGCCAGCTCCCGCCCCAGCTGCAGCCCTTTCTCTCAACTGTCTCCCTCCTTTGCAGAGAAAAACTGTTCCTACTTCAGGCATTTTAACCCAGGCGAGAGCTCCGAGATCTTCGAAGTCACTACTCAGAAAGGTGAGGCTGGGCAGAGGGTAGGGAGGGGGCGGAAAAGTGGATTCCACCACTCCCTGCTGAGCCGGAAAATCCCTGGCCTGAAAGCCCCAGCCTCCTGCTTGATGACAAGCAGCACCTTCTGAAGTCTGTCAGCGGCAGCCAGGCCAACCTGTGCGCCCAGAGATGGCAGCTCCCACCTCCAGGCGTCTCAGGTCTCTGCATCAGGGCTCCCGCGCACGCACACTACACACACATGCATACACATGCATGCCCAGGTACACACATACACACACCTGCATGCTTACACACGCCCACATATGCACACACACACGCCCACACATGCACACACACCCAGACACGCACACGCATGTACACCCAGACACACATGCTCACACGTGCACACACTGGCACACGCACACACATCCTCTCCGACACCGAGCTCTGTAACAAGCCGCACTCTCATCCTTCCAGAGGCCGCTTGTCAGTCCCAGGACAGACCACCCCGAGCCTGGATGTCACCTTCAGCCCTGACTCTGGGAGGAAGGTTTCTGCTCCAGGCAGGTCTTCAGCCACAAATCTCCGACCACCTTCCGAGGCCTCTGCCTCTGGAAGGAAGACCTTCATTTTGGTGCCTGGACGACCTGGAGAAGGAATTAGGTCCTGTGGACATCCTGGCCCCATCCCTTACTCATGTGCCACTCGGAAGGAACGATTTCATCTCTGACCCTCAGTGTTCTCACCTGGGAAATGGGGACAACAGAATGCGGAGCAGTCGCTAACCTGGGGGCAGGCACAACAGGTGAGGGGATGCCGAGCCCCTCCTGAGGCCCCTGCGTCCCCGCACTCTTGTGCCGCAGAGTACAGCATCTCGGCCGCCGCCATCGCCATCTTCAGCCTGGGCTTCATCATCGTGGGCACCCTCTGCGCGCTCCTGTCCTTCCGGAAGAAGCGGGACTACCTGCTGAGGCCGGCCTCCATGTTCTACATCTTCGCGGGTAGGATGGGGCTCCCGTGGGTGCGGGTCCGAGGGATGCTCCAGACCCTCTCCCCAGCCCGCCGGGTGGGGGCTGGGTTTGGACAAGGCCCGGCTCCACCCCCCCGCTCCCCATGCCCCCCTGTACCCCCAACCCCTGCCCCGCCCCCCCAGCACCCCCCGCCCCGGGTCGGCCCCTGGAGGCCCGCGGCCTGAGCCCGGCTGTGCCCGCAGGCCTCTGCCTCTCGGTGTCGGCGGAGGTCATGCGGCAGTCGGTGCAGCGCATGGTGGACAGCGAGCACACGGCCTGGATCGCGCACTCGCTCACCTGGTCCTTCGCCTGCGCCTGCGTCGCCGCAGCCCTGCTCCTGGTCGGCGGCCTCGCGCTGCTGCTCCTCGCGCTGCCGCGGATGCCCCGCGACCCCTGGGAGTCCTGCATGGACGCCGAGCCCGAGCACTAGCCCTGGGCCCGGGCCGGAGGCGGCGGCGGCGGGCGTGACTTCTCCGCGTCCCCACTGCGCAGCCGGTGCGGCGCTTCTCCGGGGCCGGCCGGTGGACACGCGGCGCGGCCCACCTGGCTAGTGGACTTGGCCCGGCCGGCCGGGAGGGGCGGGGCGGCCGGTGCGGGGGTCCGCGGGGGTCCTCGACCTGCCTCCCCGAGGTTCCTCCGCGGCTCGCCCGCCGCCCCGGGTGCTCAGCTGTGAGAGCCGCCAGCGCCTCTCTGCTTCCTGGTCCCCCGACATCCCCTCCTTGGCTTCTGGGAGACCCGACAAGCACTTTTTAAGTGGTCTGACTGCGATTTGAAATAAAAACTCTTTGAAACTTGCCTTTCCTTGGCCTTGCGTAGAAACCGCTTGGGTTCCTGACCACACAGCCCAAGGGCCCCCTTGACCCAGAGGAGAAATGAAGGCATAGGCCCCGGGGATGGTGAGGACGTCTGTGGGGACACAGGGACAGAGGGTCTGTTTACTGGCAAGACTTAGAGGCTCTGCATCCCAATTTCTAACTCTGGGCCCTGGGTTGTCTTCAGGAGAAACCAGAGGCCATCTGAATTGGCAAAGGCGTGAAAAACAAGGAGCGTTGTTTCCAGAGCTCCCAGTGCCAGAGGCATCCCAGGGCTGACACAGGGCTCCAGCCGCCCAGCCACAAGGGTCTGGTTTCAGACGCTGGATTTTTGTGGCAGAGAACATTAGGTAGCCGGGCTTAGCAGCAGACACCAAGGGCCACCTGGAGTGTCACAAGTTACACTCTTCTGCCTTTGAATCCCCTGCATTCAGCCAGCCCTTGGGGCTGGAAAGCCAGGCTCATGAGCAGAAAGGACCCCGTGCCCCTTACCGTGATCTGTTCCAGAGGCCTCTAACCCCTCTGTGCAAAATCCATGCTTTCTTCCTTGTGTGCCCTTGACACTGGGCTCATATTCCCAGTTCCTACCCCGTTCCGCGTGGTTCCCTGCACCTGCCTTGCTGGGTGATATTTTCCTGAGTCACCCTGGCAGCTAGAACCTACCTCACCCAGTCAAATGCTCCGCACAATGCCCCTGGGGTACACCGGCGCATCAGACAAGTATGTGAGCTGGAAGAGGCCAGGGGTCTCCCAAGAAGCAACAGGACGCGTGGGGAGAGGACCACCAGAGCTCCTGGGGGCCCGGGCCGTGCCCTCGGGGGCCCACAGCCCGCGTGGCTCGCCCTCTGCTGGGCCTGGGCCCCTGCATCCGCCACAGCGGAGCTCGCGACTGCGGGCCCGGATGGGATGGGTTTTCTCAGCTGGAACACGTCAGCCGGCAGCCTTTAAGAACAGACAGGTTTCTGCTGAACACCTGAAACTCACACAGCTTCAATTAAAAGAACAAAAGGAACAGATAGGTTTCTACAAGGCCTTTGTTGGATGATTCAAAACTACCTTTAATGACACTAGAGCACAATTGTTTTTCAAAATGCTGCCTCTTCCGCCCTTTAGCACAACCAACCCAGCAGGAACGACCTAGGCCTTAGAAGGCCTATAGCAGGGTCCCCAACCTCCGGGACCTAGTGCCTGATGATCTGAGATGGAGTTGATGTAATAATAATAAACTGCACAATAAATGTGATGCACTTGAATCATCCGGAAGCCACCCCTGCCCCCAGTCCTTGGAGACCAAAAAGGCCCGTGGTGCCCAAAAGGTTGGGGACCGCTGGCCCGCAGGGTCACAGGGAGGCGAGTTGATCTGTCCGGTAAAGCCTGATCGCTTACACACCTGCCAGCAGTGCCGTTACTTTGGTCCCGGGTCACACCGCTCGCTTTATGCCCAACCGCCAAGTTAAAAGAGGACTAACGCCTCAAAACTATGAAAAGGAGACTCAGCCAAGAGTGCTCACTTCTGCTGTTTGTAGAAACACATGCCTGTCTGGATTCCAAGCTGACAGAAGACCTGACAACAGGTGTGTTTGAAGAGCAGGTCCAGAGACCAGCCGCCTACCACCGCACTTCAGGCCCTTCCCTTTCGGCTTCTGCTGATGCTTAGAGGGCTTGTCCGAGATGCCCAGGTTACATTTCTGTCCAACTAGTGGGCAAAACAGCATCAAATCCATTCTCCTCTGGTTTGTCTACAGGAGAGCCTAGAGGGCAAGCCACGTGACCAGCCAGCCGAGCCCGCCTTCCAGAGCTGCGGCTGGTTCACCCCATCATCACGGATGCCCTCTCAGGAATTAGCCCCACGGTCTCCCAAAACAATGGTTCAAATCAATTTGCAGAGCATCCGCTTTAATGAGCTAAGAGTGGGCTAACACCACAGACTCTGCAAGCTGCAGCTCCCATTCTATTTAATTACCTCCCACTGTGGATTTAAAATCCACCAGAGCTTCAGACCAAGGGGAATTTCATCACTTTCCCAAAAGTCTGTATGGTAGGTTTATGCCTACAGACCGGGAGATGCTAAGGTAGGCAGCATCCATCAAAGTTGACGTAACCATGGTGAAGCTGTCAAATCAAGGGCTCCAACAGTGACAGCTGGGAAGACACAAAACACCGCTGACTGTTAAAGCTGTGTCATCGCTGGGGGGGCGGAGCGGAGTGGGCGGGGGTGTGGCTGCACCCGGGCCGTCGCTGCCATCAGCAGTTGGCATCTGGCCGCACTGCACTGGCAAAGGGCATCCGTAGGGAGGGGAGAGGGTCCTTAAGCTCTTCTCTGAATCCACCCCTCTGAGCTGCTTCAGCCGGCATTTCAGGGTGTGCTCTGTAAAGGTGCAGAGCCTACGCTGCAGGCCTGGGGCCTCGGGACCAGATCTCTGTCAACCAGAAGCTCACCAGCTCCCAACTCGAACACAAAAACTGTGGTAACGCGAGGATAAGGCCCTTAGAGGAGAAGGGAGCTAATTCCAACCGGGGAGTGTGGAAGGTGGATTTACAGAATCCTGAGTAATAAGTAGCACTCCCCAGAGCAGGCCTGGGTGTCTGGGTGCTGAAGGGTGTGCTCCAAACTGAGCTGAGAAGCAAGGAAGGGCGAGGGTTCTTCTAGAGAAGGAAGGGCAAGCAGTCTGACTTAGTCTGACTTTGCAGTGCTCCAAAGTCCAGCTAAGAAGTTGAAGGTGCGACAGGAAACCATGGAGGGCTTCTCGGTAAAAGTGGCACCCATCAGATCCACTTCAGAAAGGTAAGTCAGCTGCAGTCGGTAGGGTAAACTGGAACTGAGGCCATGCGATCAAGATGGGTCCTCACATCTGAAGAGAGGGTCTCCATCCTTGTGGGAAGTGGTTTGTTAGGACAACACCGCTGTGTGCATCGGGCATCAGAGCCCATTACGGACCCTGGCCTCAGCTCCAAGGCACAGGGGCATCGGCGCGTCCCAGTTTAACCAAGCTCCATTTCAGCGCTCCCCCTAAGCCGACTCTCCATTCTCCAGCTCAACCCACGCTCCATACAGAATGTTCCTGTCTTGCAGTTTTGATGAAATCACATTCTCCTACTTTCATTCTCAGAAAAGTGCTTCAAAGAGCACCAGTAATGCACAGGAATTAATACACCTGAGTGAGTCTTCTTTGCATTTTTCCCACTGAAAATTGGTCTTGGTTACTTCCCCTAGAGCAGATAGCAGCCCAAGGGCTTCTCCACAGCTGTTTGATTTAGATGTAAAGAAGTGTGTTTCTTTGCAAAAACCCAGAGACGATTTATGTCAGATCAGATCAACTCAAAGAAAGCAGGATACCCATCTTGAATATGATTCACTGCGGTAAGAATTGTAACCTGTCTTTATGAAAGGCCGACTGTCCCACCTCCCCACATTTGCAAACCTGAAGCACAGTATACTCAAGTTCGATTCACGGTGCCACATTAATAGGAGGTTAAAATAAGGCCGCCAGGGCACGCACAGTCATATTATGGCACATGGGAAGAATTATTTCCCCAACGAAAACAAGACCCTGCCTCAGGCCAATTTTGTGCCCAGCCAGCACTTGGAGGGCAGGGGAGGGAGTGTGATTAATGTTTGGCACACCCCCTCACATGTTGATGTCAACTAGGTTTACAAGGTCTGAAATAAATTCTGGGTTGCACAAGCCCGGCATTAATAAGCCCAGCATTAATAATTAATAAGGGACTTGTTAAGAGCAATTCACGATTGTCTCTTCTCTCTCAGCTCAGCAGTGTCTCTTTTCGACTCTTTGGATTGCATCCCACCAGGCTCCTCTCTCCATGGGATTCTCCAGGCAAGAATACTGGAGTGGGTTGCCATTTCCTCCTCCAGGGGATCTTCCTGAGCCAGGGATCAAACTCATGTCTCCTGCATTGGCAGGAGGATTCTTTACCACTGAGCCATCTGGGTTACTTTTTTAATTTGAAAAGGGCTGATGATCTTTAAACTTTCAGGTAACTAACAACTGAAGCCTTCAGGCCTTTACTACCGCTTAAGTTTAGAGATTTAAGTTGCAAATTTCTTAAAACTAGAGTCACAATTTTACAAATTAATATTTAGTTCTGTACTTTAGCTGGTTTTACTGGTTAATATCATGAATAAAAGCAAAGTACTGTGCTTAACCTGTCAGACCTTTGATCTTGAAAGGAGGCAGAGGATAGTGTTTCACAGATAATAAACAGATCTCCAAATTATTAAAAAGGCATTTTATTATAAATACATTTTAGTTGTAGCAGTAAAATACATTTTGTGTTACCATGAATCTTTTAAAACAAAAGAATTTCACTGAGACAATGATCACAATGTAGGAATTGTAGAACTCCGAACTGAAACCTTGTTCTAAGGAACCAATGTGGCCAAAGTAATTCCAAAACTAAGTTTTAAAAGAAAATGACAAAAAAAGAGAAGGAAATAAAAACCCTAGAGAGTGGCTTTGGGGTTATTTTATGGTACAAAGTCATTTTTACTTTTAAGGATAAACTCTTTAGGTATTAGAATTCTCAGATGAGGTATCATTAATCACAAAGAAAAAAATAATAATTTTGCCATAAATTATGATTATTAGATAGATGGCTGTACAGCTGGTACTTTTTGAAGAGATGGAAACGGATCAAATCAGTTTTATATAACCTTCCTTTGGAAGGCTTGCCAAACTAAGACCCTGTATGAATTTGCTAAATGACTGTATGAAGTTAGCTAAACCAGTTAAGAACTGTATTCTTGAGGCATTAAAAAAAACCACTGTGTCACTAATGAAGCCTTCAATAAAATGCAAAACCCATTACCGTTATAATTTAGAGGAGAGGTATTTTATTCACCCTATTTACCTAGGATACAACTACCACATTTAACCAGTACCTTCATGGGTTTCAAAGAATCAGACTGGATGACTGGCACAGAAAGCGGATACAGTACTTGTCATACACACGGGTTATGAGAAGCTGGCATGGTCTGGATACATAAAAACCTGACTCGTCCTCTGTGGGGGGTGGGGGCTGAGAAACATTCTCAGGTGTAGCTGACCTGTCAGGACTTCAACCTGGACAGAGAGCCCCCTGACTAACTGAAAGAGAGAGAGAGGTCTTTGCATCCAAGGCATCGTGCAAAGCAAAGTATAAATAAACTGAAGCTCCCTATGAGCTGCAACTGAATAAAGTAACCTGTGCTGACCATATAAACAATCCCACCAAAGATTATCAAGCCTTTCAAGGAGGAAGTACTCTGTTTTAAGAATTCCAAAGCTGTGTGTTCTAGGATGCTTATCATATGGTCTACATCTAAGTCATTCTATAATCTATTACCTTAAAAATAATTTTTTCTCTCTTTCTAGTCTCAGTAAATTCAAAGCCAAACAAAAAACCAGAGGCAGAGACCAATACCTCTCAAGCTGCACTCCAGGGGGAATATTAATGACAATAACACACAAATTTTAAAATACCCATAGACCTGTAGGTTTATTATATCATAGGCAGTTTCTCTCAAAAATAACTTGCTCATACATGTGCACCTATAGTTTATGAATAACTCATGCTGTGTAGGTGGCAGATTCCTCTAGACTGTTTCCTGCAAACATATATAGATTTTTTAAAAGGTAGCAAAGAAATCAGAGACAATTGTCAATTTTCTGCCCTAAACAATACTGCAGGCTCCCCTAACACCCATTGGCAAAGAATCCAAAGTTAAGTTTAACCTGAGAAACACATAATTTGAAAAGCAAATCCTTTGCCCTCATCTCTCTCATCCCTCAAAACATGAAAACCACAAAGACATCATTTGGGGATTACCTATCATTTTCCATGCTCAATGTCACTGCCGTCTTAGTCTGGGGCCTCTGACACTTAGGGCCTCCATAAACACAAAGGGCATTCCCGTGCCAGTCCGATGGCTTCCGACCACAAAGCTCATCTCTGTGTGCGGAGCATCAAGACTGACTTTAAGCTCTCCAAACAAATGCACAGCTTCTAGACCAAAGCCCAGGCTGCAGTACAGGAAACCAAACTCCCCCTAGAAATGCGCGCACTCCTACGCTGACTTGGGAGAGCAGCACAGACCTGAGGGTGAATGCTGGTGGGGGAGGCGGCGGCCCCCACCCAGAGGGCTCTTCGCTCTAGAGGTCATTCTTCATGAACATCCCGAATTATAAAAATGTCTCAAGAGATCAGTTTTGCACACTGAATAAATACATGTACGATTAAAAAGACCCTCGGGCTTTCTCGAGACCAGCAGTTCTCAAGCTGTGTTGCCTGGACAGCAGCCTCAGCCTTGTCTGAATCTTGCTGGAAATGCAGACGACCGGGCTCCAGCCTGGAGTCAGAGAGGGCGGGGCGGGTCCAGCAACCTGTACTCGACAAGGCTCCCGGGCAATTCTGACACAGGCACTCAACTCTGCGATCCACTCTCTGTCCTACTCAGACAGGACAGACGTGTAAACAGATACTCCTTCTATTCTGTGTGGAAACCTATGGAATTCACCTCTTCCCCTCCACTGCTCACACATCACAAAAAAAAAAAAGAAGCTAATGACAAAATTTATTTCAAAACATAAAAAAAAATTTAATATTGGTTTCCCCTCCTATACATAGTTCTAACGCAGGCAGTCACATGCTAGTATGCAAAATAAAATACAAAAGACACCTCATATGAGGTGTAGAAACAGCTAAAAGACTCCCAAAGAATATAATGAAAAGTCCATAATATTGTTTAATGAACTTATAGAATTATATAAAACTTACTATGCATTATGCTTAATATTCGTATCAAAATAAAATCTCTGTTGAACAAATTGCAAATAAAGTCTGGTCTAATACATGACTGGAACTATAAGTATATGAATGTCTCTGGGTTTTCTCAACACTCCAGTTTTAGAAGCTTTAGACTAACACTGTAAAACTGAGTTTAGGATTTAACCACAGTTCACGTTACTAAGTCTAGATTCTTCTGTTAGGTACCTCCTTTCAAAGAAATTTAGAAACTCCTGTGACTATTTCCTTAACATTTATTCCAAAGTAGATTATTTTCAAACATTTCAAAAAATTTAAATGTTATATTAAAATTTTTGTACTTCTGTTTAATGTGATATTCTAATTTAAAGGAATAACAATGCCATTTCCTGAATGTGTTTTATAAAAATGTTAATAAGAGTCATTCCTTGTAAATAATGGTCTTGAAATTGCTTATTAAACAAGGTATGAAAGTAGTTAAGTGTGAATTTAGCAGTTTGACAGTGAAATCTCAGCACATAAATATCCAACCTCAAGCAGAGGGAGAACTTGAGAACCCTCATACACGGAGCCCCCTGAAGGCTGAAATGCCGCTCACTGTTTCCTGATGTCTTCACAATGTGTGACGGACGTCACTAAGTGATACTCTGAACAAGAGACCATAGTTAGAACACTATCCATTATTTCTAAGAGCTGAATAGTTGTGGATCAGGTGGCAAACAGTGGAGCAAACCATCAGATCCACTCAAACATTTGAGATTTAGGAACACACAGGGTCATGCTCAAAATTGAGGGTTCTCCTACTTTCGAGGGATGGTTAGCAAGAAACACGTCTGGGAAATCTTACAAAAGCCAAATTACTACCTTTGTGGAGCTAGAAGAAAAACCAGATAGCCTAAGTACCATTTAAGGTAGCAATTTGTATATTTCAATATATTTAAAGTTTTAATCTTGTAGTTTTATAGGCTTTTTCTGGGTTCTCTTTTTAAAAATAACTCCAATTGAAAAAATGCTATCTAAGGTGTCTCTTCTTAAAATGGTGATTTCAGTAAATCTAATCTTCTTCATAACAGTAGTTGCAATCTAAAATTTATCTTGAAATTGGTTTTCACACCCTGGCTCTTAGGCCTGGCCCTCTTGAGTCAAGGTGGCTAGAGACAAATTCTTACATGTTTACAGCTCTGCTCTCAGACGGGTACACACGGCAAATAGGAAACATGCAAAATCGACCACACGAGACCAAGAGAACACTCTATACTGATTATTTCAAGTTAGGAAAGTCAGTTAACTTTCTCAGCAACTTCAATGCCTCCATAAACACGGAAACTATTTTCACAAATAGGTCTTGGAGACTGCTATGTTTAATTTGGTAATGCTTACTCAGTGGGAATTCTGCTTATTTTACTTATTCTGAAATTCTTTGAACTGAAAAGACCAACTGATGTTTACATCAAACCCAAACTTATTCTAGAATCTTTGATGAATAAAGCCACACAAGGCAGTTTGTTATTTCACACATACAAAACGACCCAGATAGAAAGAAAGCCTACCTGTCTGAGGAAAGGAAAATGAAGGTTATGTTGTTTAAATGGTCAATAATTAACTGCTGGTTAATCAGAAACAAAGCTCTGCTACAACAATTTGGCAAAGCAAAAGCCAAAATGCCAAAATGGCAACCAAAACCCTCTTTAAAACACACCACCAGAAAATATCCATGTTCCATTGAATGAAGCTTTCCACATCTTAATAGAAATTCATTTTTAGATCAGTAAAAAAAAAATTAGCATGAAAACTACAAATTCTATCATCCAAAAGAACTTTAACGTAAAAAAAAAAAATCTCAGTAGCACTGAAATTAAAAAGTAAAATGAAAAAAAAATAGTTCTGGCAAAAAAAAGGAAATTTCAGAGAGATACAGAGAACAAAGAAGCAGAAAAGCATCATGTGAGCAATTAACCTCACTTGGAAGAAATCTGTATTGCAAGAAAAGGAAACTGGTAACACTTGGTATTATCCCAGAGGTAATATCAAGCTTCAAAAATAAAGAAGTTCCATCTGAACTAAGGTTGAACCTTTTTATGAAATAAGGTCATCCCTTGGTATCTGCAGGGGCTGGAGTTCAAGTCCCTTCTATAAAATGACATGGTATTTGCATGTAACTCACACACCCTCCCATATACTTTAAATCATTCTCTAGATTACTTATAATACCTGATACAATATAAATGCTATGTAAATGGTTGCCAGTGCATGGCAAATTCAAGTTCTCCTTTCTGGAACATTCTGGAATCTTTTTGAGTATCTCTGATCTGCGCTTGGTTGACTCTGTGACCATGGCGCCTGCAGACAAGGGGGCCGACCATCAGCTGCTACATCAGTCTGATCCGTGGGTGCCTGCTCATGCTACCCAAGTCAGATCCAGGAGCAGGAATGGTACTCGGAAGCCATGCCTCACCGCCATGGAAACTTGCAATGATTCTTGCAGCTAAGACTTCCTCAAAACTGTCACAAGATATTATGCACACATAATACTCCAAGCACAGCTGGAAATACGGCATTAAGGGAAGCTGAGGACTAAGCCTGTGAGAGGTTGCAGTTCGCATTTGAAGCTGAATATAAGAGCGTACTGGATGGGAACAACGTTATGATTCCTTGACTAGCTACAGGAACAACAAAGAAATGAGGATCACTCAGACATGCTCAGCACAGCAGTGGACTAGGAAGTAGCTATTATTTTTAGTTTTTCAGAAATAACTGCTTAGAACATTGAAGTCACAACGACCCAACAGCTTCCTTATGCAAAGCTTCCATCGTCAACATACTTATATAAGGGGGTGGGGTGGGCACATTTAAATAATTTTGAAACTAGTATTTTTTAAAGGTTCAGGTATGGAACACAGGTAATTAGGCAATTACTTCATGACACAGGCTTAACTGACAGCCCTGAGGTGACAGCTCAGTCTTCACCAACACACTTTCGACCATTCACCCAGCTGTGTCACAGTCCTGGATATTTGGGGGGGGAGGAGGGGCCTCACTGACAAGAACGCTATTTTTCACAGACACCCTCACGTCAGGGGGATCTCATTTTCATCTGGGCTCTATCTTGAGTTTTGCCACCAAGTTGGAAATACGCAGCTATAAAGCAAAATTTTTTCTTCTTTTTTCATGACTAAAGTTATGTTGAGTAAAATCCAGCACCGCTGAATGCGGTGATCTGACATCGCACAGAGAACACAAGGTGCTCTTCAATTGCTGGCTTCGTTTTCCAACTGTGACCTGTACTAACCGTGACCACGTGTGCAGTCTACACCTGCCACTGCACACAGCACCGCGGCCTGCGCTGGGCAGCCACATGCAAGGCAGCTGCACTCCGGACAGAAGAGGCTCTCCCCGTCGGTCCTGCGGCTCGGCCACCTCCAACCAGAGGCCCTCTCCTCTCTCCTCCAGAGCTGCCTGTGGCTGCAGGGGGCTGCCTGTGGCTGCAGGGGGCTGCTGCTGCGGCCAAACTCCTGCTGCACACGTTTTCCTTTATCCCTCCACTTTTCAACTGGTTTAAAAATGGACTGCAAGTAGATGATGGCCTACTCAAAAGGAGCCTTCCAGAAAACTATTTCTGAATGGATCATCAGGATCCATTCAGGATTTGCAATGTTTCCCAACCTTATCTATTACTTTATTTTTTAAAAAAGGTTATATTGTAGTTTCAAGACACCTCTGAAATATAAAAGTAGTACTACTAGGTCAGGAAAACAATACGGACATGCTTTGCTTCAAAAGTGTCACAAGACCACACGTTTGAAGCGGGTCAATGCTTTTCTTTGGATTTTACCAAAGTTCACTCAAAACAATGTCTAGACTGTAGAATATTTAGGAGAGCTGTTTAAATTTTATATTTTTATACAAGTTCAGTGGGGTTCTTTCAGAAGACTCGAAAGACAAAAAACAAGGGTAGTTTTTGCCCCGGATTTTGATGAATTTTGATACATCTTTGATAAACATTATATTTCTTCTTTAATGGTATTCCTCAAACAAAACAGTTAGCAAAATATTTGAATTTGCCATGTATAATGTCACATTTTAATGTAAACATCAAATAAGGTACCAAAGTTTTACTGGAGGGAAAAGAAACCTTCAAGCGGCACAGTTCTTTATACGGGGGGAGGGGGGAAGGGGGAGGGGGCGGGGCGGGGGGAGGGGGTGGGGGGAGGGGGGCAGGCCAGGCTACAAACATCTACACATGCATGTGAGGAAAGAAAGACTTTACTAAATTCACGCATTTTTAAAATAGTTATCAAGTCTACTAAGCACCAACAATCCTAAAAATTTTTCAGCTTCATGATTTGTTTAAAAAAAACCACACTATCAAATTAACATTACAAACAAGCTTGAAGAGTAGCTTGTCCAAAAACTAACTCAGTATGCCCATGTTCTTCTCAGGTTACAAAAAACAGTGGCACAGGAAATACACCTGCAAAGAATGCCTTTAAATCTGTCCTACAGCGGATGGAGAGGACAACAGCGCCATCATACAGTCTAAAACTAGGAAAGTTTTAGAGTGCAGCATCTTGCCACCAAAAAAAGCTGATGAAACTTAAAAGTATTCAGAAGATGCTGCCCCTTTATTTTAAAAAATTTTCAATGAATTTAAGCAAAAATAACATACATTTGTACATCAACTGGCCATTTCTGGTACAGAAACCCAGCATATGGTAATATTATTGAATAAATGTAAATGCTACTTACAATTTTTTTTTCTCTTTAAATACATTTTAGACAAACTTTTTTTCGTTTTTTTTTAATAGTTGCACAATTAACTTCTTAGCTGCTAGCTTGATGCAAACATATATAACAATACACAAATTTAAAAATATTTTTTTATTCCACATAAAAGCTGTCAAAATTGACTCACGTCAAAAATGCAAATAATGGAATATATTTTTAAAAAAATTAGTTGCAAGTCTAGCAGCAAAGCAATTAAGTGAGAACATATTTAACATGAAAACAAAGGAAACTGTGCAGCTATAGGTGAAGGCTGGCTACCTTAGTTCTATTGATACAGAAATTAGAACATTCTCCCTGGAGGGAAAAAAATGATTATTTAAAATAAGAGTAAAAGCCATTGCTGCCGGCTGAGCTCCCCAGGCTGAGTTCTTGAAACAGAGACAGAGGGTCGCTGCTCTTCTTGGCCTGCTCGGGCGGGGGCCTGGGCTTGGGAGGGGCCCGCAGCGCGCTGGCGTAGGACATGGCAGGCCTGCCGCCCCCGGAGCTCCGCGGGCTGCTGCTGGCCGACTCGGCCGCCGGCTTGTTGGGCATGAGCGGGGGGAACTGGCCGAGGTGCTGCAGCGCGCTGTAATCGAAGGGACTGGACCCCGCAAGGCCCTCTGGCTTCAGATGCTCCTCGGGGGCTTTGACGGTCTTGGGCGGAGCTACAAGCAGAGAACAGTGACACCGATTTAAGGGCAAGCCCAGCAATGCCCAGACACCTCACTAACTCTGCGTCTCTACTGGTTCCCATCTCCAGGAACTCAGGGACAGACACAGAACCCTGAAATCACAACATATCTAACCAAACTTCTCCATCTCAGAAACACTTGAAAAAAAATTAACTATGTGAGCTGCGATAACTAGACATATTAAAACTTGAAGGTCAAGTCTGAAGGTCTGCTTCAAAAAATTAATTTGTTTAATTGTACACATTGATATTTATCAACTACTCATAGTCTGAAAATGGGAGCAAATACGTTCTTTCTTAAATAAAAATGAGCTCTTCAACCAGTTGTCCGGTTGAGTTAACGTCTGTTATTAACTGAAGAATGGTAGCATCAGATTCTGTTTCTTAAAAATGCTACCTTTTCTTACAACATGTAAGTAAAAATGGAATAAAGTGAAGAAGAACGGCTATAAACTTCACTTCACACTTCCTGTAATCTGCCTGATTTTAATATTGACTCCACTCTTCCTAACTCATTTCATGGGCCACTACATCGTAACTTGCTTTAAACATTGATTTTGTTTCCAATGTTTTAAAAATTTAACTATTATATTGAGTGATAATCATAATACATATTCATTGAGGATAACTTGAAACTACACAAAAGCCAAAGAAGAAAATAAGCCATTCAGATTTCCAAATACCAGAGCTAAGCCTTAACCTGTTAGTGCATTTTCCCTAAGGATGTCAAACAATGCAGACATTTCGTAACTTTTTAAAGGAACCTCTCATTTTTAGAAATCTGGATGGCAGTCAATTTTTCACTTTTCAAATGTTATAAAAGATAAAGTTTCCTAAATATTCATGACTGTTTCCTTGAGATACTTCCTTAAAGAACCATACAGTGCATGTGTGTGTGAACATTGCTCAGTCGTGTCTGACTCTTTGTGACAGTCCATGGGATTCTCCATGCCAGAATACTGGAGTGGGTTGCCATTCCCTTCTCTGGGGGATCTTCCCAACCCTTGGATCGAACCTGGATCTCCTGCATTGTAGGCAGATGCTTTACCAGCTGAGCCACCAGGGAAGCCCCATCTAATCAGACCTCACTGAGCAGTTATCAGAACGGCCCACATCAGGACACTGACATCGCTAAACGCTGGCGCAACGTGGAGCAACGGGAACTCTCGCTCTCTGCTGGTGGGGAGGCAGAATGGTGCAGAAGTTTGCCAAACATACCCTAACCATTCGAGTGAAAGTCAAAGTCACTCAGTCGTGTCCGACTATTTGCGAACCCAGGGACTGTCTATTCCATGGACTTCTCCAGGCCAGAATACTGGAGTGGGTAGCTGTTCCCGTCCCCAGGGGATCTTTCCAACCAGGGATCAAACTCAGGTCTCCCGCATTGCAGGTGGATTCTCTAGCTGCCAGCTGAGCCGAGGATGCACAGTGCTAACTACGATGACTGTGGCCAAATCACCCTGTGGGAAAACACTGCCCAGTTATACTCAGTCAACAAATTTGCCCATTTCTCTACTACATCACAACACTAGCATTACTATTTAACTTTAGCCTATTTTATAAGTAAATAATTATCTTACAGTTCTACTTTGCATGTCTTGATTACTGATGATAGACACAAAGTCCGATGCTGTAAAGAGCAATATTGCATAGGAACCTGGAATGTTAGGTCCATGAATCAAGGCAAACTGGAAGTAGTCAAACAGGAGATGGCAAGAGTGAACGTCAACATTCTAGGAATCAGCGAACTAAGATGGACTGGAATGGGTGAATTTAACTCAGATGACCATTATATCTACTACTGTGGGCAAGAATCCCTTAGAAGAAATGGAGTAGCCATCATGGTCAACAAGAGAGTCCAAAATGCAGTACTTGGATGCAATCTCAAAAATGACAGAATGATCTCTGTTCGTTTCCAAGGCAAACCATTCAATATCACGGTAATCCAAGTCTATGCCCTGACCAGTAACGCTGAAGAAGCTGAAGTTGAACGGTTCTATGAAGACCTACAAGACCTTCTAGAACTAACACCCAAAAAAGATGTCCTTTTCATTATAGGGGACTGGAATGCAAAAGTAGGAAGTCAGGAAACACCTGGCGTAACAGGCAAGTTTGGCCTTGGAGTACAGAATGAAGTAGGGCAAAGGCTAATAGCGTTTTGCCACGAGAACGCACTGGTAATAGCAAACACCCTATTCCAACAACACAAGAGAAGACTCTACACGTGGACATCACCAGATGGTCAACACCGAAATCAGATCGATTATATTCTTTGCAGCCAAAGATGGAGAAGCTCTATACAGTCAGCAAAAACAAGACCAGGAGCAGACTGTGGCTCAGATCATGAACTGCTTATTGCCAAATTCAGACTTAAATGGAAGAAAGTAGGGAAAACCACTAGACCATTCAGGTATGACCTAGATCAAATCCCTTATGAGTATACAGTGGAAGTGACAAATAGATTTAAGGGACTAGACCTGATAGACAGAGTGCCTGATGAACTATGGACAGAGGTTCGTGACATTGTACAGGAGACAGGGATCAAGAAAATCCCCATGGACAAGAAATGCAAAAAAGCAAAATGGCTGTCTGAGGAGGCCTTACAGATAGCTGGGAAGAGAAGAGAAGCGAAAAGCAAAGGAGAAAAGGAAAGATATTCCCATCTGAATGCAGAGTTCCAAAGAATAGCAAGGAGAGATAAGAAAGTCTTCCTCAGCGATCAGTGCAAAGAAATAGAGGACAACAACAGATTGGGAAAGACTAGAGATCTCTTCAAGAAAATTAGAGAT